>NC_054833.1:60612016-61812016 GCF_018345385.1 Vulpes lagopus
TTATTATTTTCTTCTCTCTAGCTTGCTTCATTGTAAGAATACAGTGTATAATACAGATTATGTACAAAGTATGTGTTAATTGACTTAATCGGTGAGGCTTTCAGGTCAACAGTAGGCTATTCGTGGTTAAGTCTGGGGGGAGTCAGGCACCTGGGTGGCTCAGCAGTTGAGCATCTGCCTTGGGCTCAGGGTGTGATCCCTGGGTCCTGGGATCGAGTCCCATATGGGCTCCCTGCAGGGAGCCTGCTTCTTCCTCTGCCTGTGTCTCTGCCTCTCTCTCTGGGTCTCTTGTGCATAAATAAATAAAATCTTAAAAAAAAAGTCTGGGGGAGTCAAGAGATATATGTAGATTTTTGGGTCTGTGGGGTCAATGCCCCCAATCCCTGTGTTGTTCAAGAGCCTACTATACAAAGAAAGACCATGTTGCTTGCAAAATGTCTTGTAATGTTTTCATTTTCAGTGGGGAAACCACCCTTCCCCAATCTGTCCACCAAAAGCACCCTGCCTCTCCCGCCCTAGGATGGGCACATGGTCTAGGCCTGGGTGATCAGACACAGGGTGGTGATTTCAGTAAGGTGATGTGGCCCTGCGGATGTCAGCACCTTAGTCTGAACTATTGGGAAAGAGTAATCTCTATTTAGGTTTCAAGCAGGTAGGGTGTGAGCCTGGAGCTGTTGGTGTCTATCTTGTCCTGATGAAGGGGTGAGTCTGTTGAGAGTGAAGCTCACCAGTGGAATATGCTTCTGAGAGATGGAAAACACACACACACACACACACACACACACACACACACACACACACCCAGAAACAAGCAAAAAGACTGAATCCTGGTGGCATGGCACCATTTGGTTGCCTGGATCTAGCCATGCCTGAAATAGGATTTCCAGTTACTTAGGTGAGTAGATGTTTGAGTTGACTTTATGCCACATGTAACCCCCAAAGTCATTACTGGACTCTCAAGGATTCAAAGTAGTAATGAAGATAAAAGGCCCAGGACAACCAGGGTGGCTCACTTTGGCTCTTGTGTCTCCATCAGCCTGTCAATTATTCTCAAGTTGGAGAAGACCATCTGATTTCAGGAAGAGTGAGGGAGGCCGAGTGGCCGCTGGTGAGGCTCTTCCTGGCTCAGGAGACCATATCTGCCTGGTTGCTGCTGGGTGGCTGCCCTGGGGTCCATCCTCCTGCCCTGGACCCGGCCTGCCATGCTGATGGGCTGCTCCTCTTCCAGGGCTCCAGGCCTGGTGTTTCTGACCCTCCATCCTCAGCCCTGCCCCTCACAGCCAACTCCTCTGCTGATGACACTGAACACATTTGCTCTGGAATATTCTGGAGGCCATAGCTGAACCGTGGAGGGCTTTGTTTTGGTGTCTGAAATCCCCACTAGAAATTTTGGAACAAGTAGGGCCCTCTGATTAGATGCTACTGAATCCTCTGATGACATACAGAACTAGTAGTTGTTGGGCTCAGGAAGCAAGCACACCTCCAGGGATGCTTGTGCCTCCTTGATAGATTGGCCTCTTTCCCTCTGGGTCTTGACTTTCCCCAGGGGCCTCACAGATGTCTTCTGGGCAGTGGCTGGCAAGCAAGATCCTTGGCTTGTAGCTCTAGTGTTCTGGTCTGTGTTTGGGTCAACATGTGGCATTCTCCCTGTGTGTCTGTCTTCACACGGCTTTCATCTTTTTTTTTTAATTATTTATTTATTCATAAGAGACCCAGAGAGAGAGGCAGAGACACAGGAAGAGGGAGAAGCAGGCTTCCTAGGGGGAGCCTGATGCAGGACTCGATCCCAGGACCCTGGGGTCACGCTCTGAGCCGAAGGCAGATGTTCAACCACTGAGCCACCCAGGCACCCCGGCTGTCGTCTTATAAGGACAAATGTCATGTTGATTTAGGAGTCTGACCTACCCGAATGTGACCTCATGTTAATTAGGTACATCTGCAATGACCCTATTTTCAAGCAAGGTCACATTTCTAAGGTGCTAGGACTGGAGAGGAGGGTAGGGGTGTTGGGTTAGGGCTTCAATATGTATTTTATGGGGAACCATAGATATCCCCACAACATGGGTATCACAGAGCAGCAGGGTGGGGGGTGTTTCACGGAGGGACTAGTTATAGAGAGGTGTCCAGGGTAAAGGGAGGCCAGCAAAAGATGATGACGCACCCAGGGCTTCATGAGCCAGGACCCGTGAACGCCCTGAGATCCAAGGGACCAGGAAAAGGAGCAGCTCCAGAGTGTAACCCAAGGGGACCCTCTCACGGGGTGGGGGTTGCATAAGTGACCTGGGTGGGGGTGTGAGGACCTGGGGGCCTTAATACAGCAGCCTCATCCCTTCCTGCCAGCTCACCTCCACGGTGGAGCCCCATCAGTAGCCACAACGACAGGGCCGGGGCTGCTGTCCACAAAGGTGGCCTCCTGGAGCGTGGACAGGGAGAGCGGCCAGGTCTGGAGGCTGTCGGCCCCCCGCCCCTCCCACGTGTCTCTCCCGTGCTGTCTTCCTGCAGCCACATTTTGCGAGGCCCCCATAGCTCTAAGTGACGCACCCTCAAAGTTTCTTGTGCTCCAAGAAGCGCCCAAATGTCAAGAGTGCTTCCCAGGGTATGTGGTCGCTTTTTGTCTCCGCTTACTTTTTTTTTTTTAAAGATGTTATTTATTCACGAGAGACACAGAGAGAGGAAGAGACAGGCAGAGGGAGAAGCAGGCTCCCTGCCAGGAGCCCGATGCGGGACTTGATCCCAGGACCCCCGGGGTGGGGGGTGTGCTCGCTGGAGACTGGGAACTGCGTGGGATTTTGCGGGATTACACCTGTGCGGGGCGGGGACTCCGCGCAAAGTACCTGCAGGATCGGCTCGGGCCCACAGTGACACCTGGTGGCCACTCCGCATAGCGCACGGCACTTGCCCCACTCCGCAGCTTATTACAATTGTTCCCCCTCTGGTGGAGAGACACTCCATCGCCAGAGGGCAGCAGGGCCCGCGTGGACTCAGGGGCATCTGAAAGGGAATCGGGGGCGTCCAGCCAGAGGGAGACCAAAGTACAGAGACAGAAAATTCAACTTTAGAGCATCTGGGGTGCCCCCAGCCAGTCCTCCTACAGGGCCCTGACCTCGTTGTCTGCAGGGCAACCAGTGGACAGGGGGACATCGGAGCAGACCCACCACACGGGAGGTCCTTCTTCCTGCCTCATCAATCCACGTGGCTTCTCTGGGGGAGTCCCAGGGTCTGAGGTCTGACCCCCGCTTTGGAGTCCCCCTGGCTCTGTGTGGTGTAGATGCTCCCTCCCTGTCCATCACGTCCCCACCTGCCATCTCTGTAGAACTCACTTAAAAGGAGGCAGAGCAGGTCAGGACCTGAAGCCTGGGTCTGGGTGGTGGCCAAGCTTAGCCGGGGGCGCAGCCCCGATGCGTCCCAGCACTGGCTGCCTGTGGCCCTGGCTCCCACGCTTCCTGTCCTGAAGCTGCATCTCTTGTCTCTGTCTCTGACCACAAGTCGGCTTTCAAGCATTTTCCTGCCCCCACGCCCCACCTGCAAGCACCCACTGGTACTGGCCTGAGCACCGCTCTAGCACCTGCTCCCCCACCTACAGTAACAAAATCCCCCCCCCCCCCCCCCCCCGCCAAGGACAGAAGACTGACTCTCAGCCTGCCTTGCCTGCTGCTTCGCTGACCCTCCTAAATTCTGACACCACATCCTGATCATCAACCTTACAGGGTGGGCTGGGTTCCACGGTGATCACGCGACTCTGGGCATTTTACTTTGTAGATTCTGGTTTAAACACAATTGTCAGGGTGCCTGGTGGGCTCAGAGGTTGAGCATCTGCCTTCAGCTCAGGGCATGATCCCAGGGTCCTGGGATCGAGTCCCACGTCGGGCTCCCTACATGGAGCCTGCTTCTCCCTCTGCCTGTGTCTCTGCCTCTCTCCCTGTGTCTCTGATGAATAAATAAAATCTTAAAAAAAACCCACCTGCTTATGTGTACAGTATATATGTCAATTTTGTAAATGGCTTGGGTCTGGGGTGAGGGGACACTTGGGCCCTCTTTCATCTCTAAATATTAGAAGAGTTTGCATCAAGAGTTACAATATTACTACAAAAAAAAAAAGTACCCTATATTTTCCAACATCCCAAGGATCATGAACTGTTTTGTGTAATAAAAACGAGTTAGGGAGGTGCCTGCTAAGAAACAGAATGACGGTTTTAAATGCACAAAAAGGCTGCAATGAGGTAGATACCCCTGGCGTGCCTCAGAATCAACTCAGAAGTGTTTTAAAAACAGCTGTGCCCGGGCCCTGCTCTGACCAGTTAACTCCAGGAAAGAGGCAGGTTCAAATGTGCTGCCAGGAGCGAACGTCACAGCGCCCCTGTGCTGCTGACCCGGGGGCCGCTAGCCACGTGAGGCTGTTTAAAATTCACAGTGGCTCGAACGAGATATAATTGAGAATCCAGTCTCTCTGGCGCACAGGCCACATTTCTAGGGGTCAACAGGCACCTGTGGCTAGCAGCTGCCCTCGCGGACAATGCAGGTTCTAGAACATTTGCACCGTCACAGAGAGTTCTGTTTGGCAGGGCTGCCCAAGCGGGTTGCCAAGTCCTGCTCCTGTTGCTGGGGGCTGACCCCAGTGTGGTGTGAGTGTGGTATAAAGTGGAGGTGGTTTTTTTTCTAAGTTTCTGAGCGGGCTGATGGCTAAAGTGTGTGTATGCATGTGTGTGTGTGTGTATGTGTGCATGCATGTGTGTGCATGCCTGTGTGCGTGCATGTGTATGCATGTGTGTACATGTGCATGTGTGCATACAAGTGTGTGCATGCATGTGTGTGTGTCTATGCGGGGTCAGACCCATTATGGTACCTGTTTTTCTTCTGCTCTGTGTCACCCTACAGAGTCAAGAAGCTTCTGGATGCGTGTCCTGGGAATGTCCAGTGGGAGGCACCCAGGGGCCCTTGCAGAGACAGGCTGGTGTTGGGGCATCTCCCATAGGCAGGGGTAGGTCAGGGATGTAGCTTATGCTGGGCCCCAGAGTTAGAGGACAGGGGACCTGCACCTTGCCAGAAAACCTTTATTCCCCTCGAATTGACCCGTGTGGCCCCCAGCACCTAGCCCTCCTCTGGGACATTGAGTTTCTCCTTCACCCCACAGGCCACCACGGCGAAAAAGAACTCTGGGAAGAAGGTGCGGATGTACACGGCGGCTTTGGGGATGGGGTTGGCCATGAAGACCTCCTGCTTCTTCCGTCTCACAGTGCGCATCACCTCCTCGGCCACGTCCACAGGGTGCACCCCGTAGGTCAGCTTCCTGAAAAAGACTAAAAAGCCCCCAGGAGGGGCGGGGGTTATAGCCTCTGGGTGCCCTAAGACTGGGAAGGGGGAGCCTGGTCTGGAGTCATGGGCTTCCAGGGACCTTGAGAACCCGGTGGTGACACTCTTCACCACCCCCCGTGACTCAGTTTCTTCATCCGTGAAGTGGACATAGTTTCCTGCCCTATTAATTTCGGGGTAGGGATGGGTTGTGAGCCATTGCAAGCAGGAGAAAGAGCTCAAGCCAGAAGGTGCCAGATGAATTAAGGAGCTATGTTTACAGCTATCGTGAAGCTACAACCTCCTGCCCACATCTTGGTCCATCTCGCCTCCCTGGTGTATACAGGGCCTCGAGCAGGGTGCAGCAGCTCCCTGTTCAGAGCCTTCTGGAACAGCAGTAATAATCCGGTGCATCTATAGAGCGCTTGCTGTGTGCCTGGCGAGGCAGGCACTATAGTCATTCCTCACTGCCTAAAGAGAAACTGAGGCACAGAGCTCACAACGAATTGCCTGTGTTGGAACACTGAGCATCCAACCGAGGCCGGCTTCAAGTATAGGGAAGCCGGTGCCAGACTCTCAGCATCTACTTGGTGCTGCCTCCCAGGGAAAAGTCGGGGGCAGGGGTAGGAAGGTCTGGAAGATCAGATCTGGCTGTTCCTCAGGGGAAACTGAGACCCCAGGACAGGCAGTGACGCGGCCAAGGTCACAGAGCCTGTGAGTGACGGAGCCCAGATGGGCCTTCGTCTGCTGGATGTGGGTTAGGATTCCCCGCTCCCCCGGTGCCTCAGGACTGCAGTATGGGGGGCCCCTCCCTGCTGTTGGCCAGGTGGGGGGCCACCCCCAGTCTCAGGCTTCAGGAAGCGGCCCCCAGGCTGCCCCCTTCCTGGGACCTGCACCTCCAGCCTCCCTGGGAAAGCTCACATTTCCAGATGGAGGCCTCCCAGTTTCCTTGGCCTGGATCAACGTGGTACGACCGGATGAAAGTGGGGCTCACGGTGCTGACAACCACGTCGTATTCCTCTACCTCGGCCCGGAGGCAGTCGAAGAAGCCCAGTGCGGCGTGCTTGGAGGCAGCGTCTGGAGGCAACAGTCGGGGGTCGGTGGGGGGCCCGGCCCTGCACCCCGGCAGGAGCACTGCCACAGAGGCCTGCGCACACGCTCCCACCAGCTCAGCTGGAAGAGGACTCTCATGTAGCCCAGCCCTGCCCCCACTCCACAGAGGAGGACACGGAGCCCTGGGGTAGTGGTGGATCGAGGCACAGCTGGGGTCTGCTTCGGCTCAGCCACCCACCTGTCCACTGCGGGGCCTTGGGCAAATTGCTTTACCTGTCTGAGGCTCAGTTTTCTTTCTTTCTTTTTTTAAGATTTTATTCATTTTATTCGTGAGAGAGACACACACACACACAGAGGCAGAGACACAGGCAGAGGGGAAGCAGGCTTCCTGCTGGGAGCCCAACGTGGGACTGGATCCCAGGACCCTGGGGTCATCCCCTGAGCCGAAGGCAGATGCTCAACCACTGAGCCACATAGGCGCCCCGAGGCTCAGTTTTCTTATATATAAAATGGGGATAATATCCCCCTTGGCAGGTGGTGGTAAAGATGGATAGAAGATGCCCAGCCCAGGCATGAGTTCCCATTCCTTCCCAGTAGAGCTGGTACCAAGTTATTTCTCCAGGGTCCCAGGGCCAGCTCGATACCCTGGTGAGCCCGGAGCAGGTCTCCCCTCCCACCTCCTGGCCTTTTTTGCTGTGGGGTCCTGTCCATCTGAGCTGCTCACCAAATTCACTGCAAATGGATAAAGTCATCGGTTGGGAAAGCAAGAACCTTTTCAGGGATTTCAAAAAGAGTAGAGTGGACATTCCTTAGAGCTTGTGGGTGGGTGGGGGAGTTAGAGCCACCACTGGGGTATGATGAACCCTAACTTCCTTCCCATTTCAGGGGTGTCCGTCTGGGAGGGATTGTTGGTGTTCAGACAGGGCAGGCCCTGACCGCCTGTGGGGACGTGAGCCTCTGGGGCTGAGGAACGCAGAGTCCCATGGGTGCTCAGAAGTAGGAACTGAAGGGATGAAAGAAAAACCAATAGACCAGCTCACCTGTGGACGCCACCCCCACCCCATAACTGCATGCCTAGTGCTAGACACAGCCTCCCCTGTCTTATAAGACATAGACATAATGTTTCTGTCATAACAACTTACAAGCTGTCCGGAATGGGATTCCAAGCTTCCCTTGGATGTTATTCACTAACACAATCTGGCCTGTCCTCCGGGAGATCATGTCGGGAAGCAAGGCTGGAAAGCACAGGACAGTGGGTCATGGTTACGCGTTGCGGACCGAGCAGGCAGACAGCCTGCTCCAGATCCCCTTCATCATGCAGGACCCCTGGAAATCTGATTACAGCAGGACAGGTGGACAGGAACAGGGACACCCTTACTCCCGTATTTCCTAAGAGCAGGCTGGACCCCATTACTGGTGATTTCGGGGTGATTTTCAGCGACAGCCTACCGCCCCCCCCCCCCCCCCGCCGTGTACAGAAGTGACAGGGATCTCAGTGGTGAGATAGGTCCTAGATCACCCCATTCCGATTCCCCTCTCTGGGTCCTTATGTGTCTTTAACACCTCTCTTGAAGGCGTGAATCTTTTAACCAAGAGAGGAAAGGCCCCAGCCCTGCATCTTGGGGGAAACTGCTACTTTGTTCTATTGTCAAGGACCTTCTATTTATTGAGAGGGAGAAGGGTTTTTAATTTATGGCAATGTGATAAAGATTTCCCCTAAAAATGAATGACTTTGGAAATACAGAAATTCAGAGAATGGAATAAATCACAGTACATGCAGGTGGAATGGAGATACAACAACAAAAAAAATCAAAGAATGACTTTGACGTAGAGCCTGTTACAGATGGGCAAACCAAGGCCCAGAGCTAGTGACTCTAGCAAGAGTCTCTTAGCAAATTGGAGGTCCCAACCAGGAAAGTAAACCAGCCCTGGCTTTCCCCCTGCTATCCCCTTTATCCCTCATTTGGATGCTGATGAACCCTGAAGGCTGCCTGATGTGCGTTAGAGGAAACCATTATCTCTGGGGCATCATTTCAGAAGCTCTGGAAAGTCATCTTTCTGCTTCAGATACCTATCCCTTCCTCTGTCCTGCTGCCCCAAACCTCACTATCCTGGAGATTGTGGCTGTTTACAAGGCAGCTCTAAGACCATGCTTCCAGGGTTCCTCACATTTGAAGCTCAGAAGTTCTCCAGGTATATATATCTCCTCCCTTTTGCGGTTCTGCTTTAACAAACTTTTGCGGGGGGTGGGTAGCTTCAACTCTCAATTCCATTCCCTGTCATCTCCAGCCCCACCTCCCATGTTCTAGACCTGCATTTGAACTTGGCGGTGGGGTCTTTCCACATAAGAGCTGCCATTTTACCCTTTTTTACCCATTCTGCTCTCCCTGGTCCTGCAAAGGGAAGGACACTACACTGGGCCTCTTGTAGTTTGGGGATAAATCTTTTTCTTTTTTATTTCTGAGGACAGGATCTCTATCCTTGACCAACTGACATGGGTGGGAACAGATCAAAGGCCATGTCGATATATCAAAATGTATGTGAAGCATGAAGACAATGGTCCAATATGTGGGATGGGATTGGAGGGGAAGCCATGGAAATGAGTAGGAAGAGGGGATAAAGGGCAGGGCTTGGGTGGGAAGGAAGGCACCCCAAATAGGGAGGCTGGAATATACTAGCAAGATACTTCCAAAATCCCTTTTTTCTTATTAACATTTATAGCCAGAATGTTGAAAGCTTTCACCAAATAAATAGGAATATTCCCGAGGGGGACTAGAGACTGCATCCAGAATTGGGTGACTGTCTGATCATGTAACATAGCCCTCTCTAGCAGCTGGTCGCCCAGAAATCTGCAGGAAGGTCAAACTCACGAGACCTTTGGTCAGCGTGATAGGCCCAAAGTAATTGGCATCCATGATCTTCTTGTCGAGCTCTAGAGAAATCTTATGGGCAGGCCCCTTGACCTTCATGCTGGCGTTGTTGATGAGGATGTCCACACAGCCGTAACAGTCCAGGACCTCTTTGGCCACGTCCTGGACACAGCTGATGTCCGAGAGGTCCAAGAGGACCAGCTTTGGGGTAAATGTCTGCTGAACCAATGAGAGAGTCAAGGTTGTGTGTGGGAAGACCTCTGTCACAGATCCTGGGGGCCCTCAATCTGAGAGCCACCCCTTTTTGGAATTCAGAATTCATGGAATGACTTCAAGATAGAGATGAAGAAGAAAAAGTAGAAATGGTTCTGGGAGGAAGGAAGCGGATGGGGAGTCCATTCGTGGTACCACAGCTACCCCAGGAATCCAAACATGCAAAAATGCAGTAATAAGTCTGAATTGTCAGCCAAAGGGGCCAGAATTGATCAATCCAGATGAAAATCACCCTTTACAGGGGAGGCCGAGCATGGATTCCAACGGTGATGTTATGAAGTATTTATGAGCTCCTTTTTGTAAATGGCTTTCCAAACAGGCCTAGGAGCCCCAGGGGAATCCTTCACTATGCTCTGTAGCCACATTTTGTTTTTTGACCAAAACCGTACCCTCCAAAATATCAGAAAGGGAGACAGAGCATAAAGACTCCTAACTCTGGGAAACGAACTAGGGGTGGTGGAAGGGGAGGAGGGTGGGGGCTGGGGGTGAATGGGTGACGGGCACTGAGGGGGGCACTTGATGGGATGAGCACTGGGTGTTACTCTGTATGTTGGCAAATTGAACACCAATAAAAAATAAATGTATTATTAAAAAAATCGTACCCTCCACACAATATTTTTGGAGCACCATCTATGTGCCAGGCATTGTGTTCAGTCCTAAATATTCAATTGCCATTGAGACTCTCACAGTCTAGAGCAGGGAACAGGTTGGAAAAGTCATGATACCATGTGATAAATGCAATTCCAGTGTTTGACAAACATTAGTCCTGATAAGAGGGTTCCCTGGTCAAAGTGTTTAGGAAACACAGACTCTTACACATCCTTCTTGGGGATACACAATGCACATGAGTATATCAAAGGCTCTGAAAAGTCCTGCAGTAAAGGAACCCACCAGACAAGCTTGGCTATCCTCAGTATTTCCCACACAATTGACCTCAGAACCTCGTTTTAAATGATTACCTGATAACATCCCCCCAAAACATAACCTGAATGCTGAGTTGTCCCATCTGTTCCATCTTCTCAAATACCAGACTTCGTTGTGAATTATTTTGGGCTGTTTCCAAAAACTAATTCAACAACCTCAAGGGAGAATTAAACACAACAAACCCAAAATGTCAAGAGAGCTCCAAAGGCAATTCTCTAAACAAGGCTCCAGAAACTCTTTGAAACCTGCCACCTCCAGGAAAACGTTCACCTCCCAGTGACTTCATCGAAAGTGACTTCACTTCCCTGACTTGTTTGAAGGGAATATCATTTGAGGGATGATTTTATTTTAAAGATTTTATTTTTAAGTAATCTCTCCACCCAACATGGGGCTCAAACTCACAACCCCAAGATCAAGAGTCGCACGCTCCACCAACTGAGCCAGCCAGGCACCCCTGATATATTACTTTTTAAAAATCAGCCGTAAGGGCTTATAATCATGCCCGTACCTGTGCCATGCGCTAGTGTCTGGATCTGCTTTGGCTCTGACTTAAATACATAGGGGGTGGGGAGGATGAGTTGCCAGGGAGCAAGTTCCTGGCATGGAGAATGGTCAAGATAAGCCAGCCCTTGCCTGTGTCAAGATGAGTGAGAGCCCTGCCTCCCATTCCCCCAAAGCAAGCACCAAATCTCACCCACATAGCCCAAGCGCTGCTAAGGGAGCCCAGGAGCTCCCCCAGCCACCTGCCAGGAGGTCTTACCTTGCTGGGGTCGGCCACACTGATGAGGGCATCATACAGGATCTGTAGCCTCTCCCAGTTCTTCCCACACAGCACCAGCCTTGCCCCACCAGTATGGAACACCCGAGCGCACTCTGTGGGGAGAAGAGAGAGGGCGGGGTGCACCGTGAGGATGGAGCCCCGGATGATGAGCCTCCATCATACAAATTCAAGATTTCAAAGAACTCAAAAGTCCTAGGGCCACAGGGTCCCTACTTAGAGGTCATTTCATTCAACCTCCTCCCGGGGCTTGAACTTTTTTTTTGTCATTTCCAGCCTCCGCGTGGTTACCTCCCATGAAGGGGATCAGGGTGGAGAGACATGACCCTTCCTTCCTGGGATGGTTCTGATTATTAGGATATTCTTCCTTAAGCTGGACAGAGGGATGATCCTGACCACCTAGCCCTCCAGGATCAAAGCCCTCAATATATCTTAATCTAAAGATATAGGAATCAGCCGTCGTGGATTTTTTCCTAATGTCACCCGTTTCCTGCACATTTTCTCTGTGGGTAGATACTCCATCCAGGGTTATTTTTATTTAAAAAGGAAAAAACAGGGATCCCTGGGTGGCGCAGCGGTTTGGCGCCTGCCTTTGGCCCAGGGCGCGATCCTGGAGACCTGGGATCGAATCCCACATTGGGCTCCCGGTGCTTGGAGCCTGCTTCTCCCTCTGCCTGTGTCTCTGCCTCTCTCTCTCTCTCTGTGACTATCATAAATAAATAAATAAATAAAAATAAAAAAAAAAGGAAAAAACAATAATTCTGCTTTGTGTCTAGTTAATTTTATTCTGAACCAAATTCCTGACTCACCCAACATAGGGCTTTCTCAACGGGGCAAAGGTTGGTAGACACCCAGTAGTCTCGTGTAGCAATAATACTGATATTTAAGAACAATAAAAGCTAATATATTTTGAGTGTTTACTTGTTCTAGGGACTGTTGAAAGAGATTTGCATATATTAGATCACTTAATTCCCATGGTGACCACATGAGGCCGTGTCTTGGGTGGTTTTCCCAGAAGCAAAATTAGAGGCAGGGACTCAGGCAGCCAGGTTTTATTGAGGGAATGCTCTTTAGAGGAAATCCATCCGGGAGTAAGGTTTCAGGGAAAATCTAGGTGTGGGTGGATCCAAGGAAGTTTCTGGAGTGTAAATGCAAATGCAGAGGTGTCCCACCTGGAGGTAAGAGGACCAGCCTTTTATTCACTTATGTCTACTGACTGTGGGTACAATAGGTGTGTGACTCCTGAGGAGGCAATGTCCACTGGTAGGGGGCCAAATGGGATGTGATCAGCAGGCATTGTGGGCAGGGGGTTGTAATATGAGGGGAGAGCAGTTGAGATGCTGGACCCTGTGGTCTCAGATAGGAGCAGGGGTGAGGGACAGATGGGAGGTCCCAGTGAGGTCTAGAAGCAGGTGTAATGTGTGTGATGAGAGCAGGGAGGAGGGAGGATGTGGACAGTTCTGCTGACCAAGGGAAACCAAAACCAAGAAATAAAGGTGTTAAAAATGTCACCTTGAGTTGTTGGGACCACAGGGCAGGGACGATTTCTCTAAATATAGGTGCTTTGTTGAGAAAGAGGGTGTCCATGACCATTCTGGATGGTGGAAATCAATGAAGATGTTAATCCATCTCCAAGTGAATTTGATGCAGTAAATCAAGATCCCAACATGTCTTGGAAAGGGATGGAAAGATCCTAAACTTTACTTGGAATAGTTTACAAACCTTATTTGGAAGAATAAATGCATAAGAAAAGCAATGAACAGTTTGATGAACAAAAATAGGAATGGACCAACCATCAGTTATTAAAATACATGATAAAGCTACAGAAATTAAAGCAGCCTGTTTGTGGCTCAAGTATGGATAGAAAAAATAGAGCCAAGAATTCGTAAGAGTTTGGTGTATTTTAAAGTTAGCAGGATGAATCAATGGGTAAAGAACATACTACTGAAAAAGTGGAATTTTAAAAATAATGAAATAAAATGTGGTATTTGAACTCCTAACTAACTATTGGGGAGAATGTGATACTCTAAAATATATTAAACAGTTAAATGTCAAAACAGAGCCATAAAAGAACTAGAAGAAAGGAGAAATGACTTGCTTTAGAGAAAGATCTTAGAAGCCTGACCTCAAAGGAAAAAAGTCATAACAGAAAAGATCTATAGATTTTCTTATCCTTAAAAAAATCCTTTCCTTACAGCAGAAAACAGGAATGAAAATTAAGACCAAGACAACTTGAGGAAGTGTATTTATTTTTATTATTTTTAAAGATTTTTATTTACTTTAGAGAGAGAGAGAGAGCTCGAGTGCAAGTAGGGGTGGGGCAGAGGGAGAGAGAGAGACAGACAGACAGAGAGAGAGAGAATGTAAAGCAGACTTCGTGCTAAGCACAGAGCCTGTTGCAGGGCTCAATCCCAGGACCCTGAAATCATGACCTGAGCTGAAATCAAGAGTCAGACATCTAACCAAGTGAGCCACCCAGGCGCCCTGAGGAAATCTATTTAAAATATATATGTCAGGGGGCACCTGGGTGGCTCAGTGGTTGAGTGTCTGCCTTCTGCTTAGGTTGTGGTCCCAGGATCCTGGGATCGAGTCCCACATGGGGCTCCCCGCAGGGAGCCTGCTTCTCCTTCTGCCTGTGTCTCTGCCTCTCTCTGTGTGTCTCTCATGAATAAATGAATAAAATCTTTTTAAAAAATAAAATAAAATACATATGTCAGAAAAGGGCTAATTTACTTGATCTACAAAGACCTGTTATAAATCAATAAGAAAGCCAAACAAAGACCCCAGTGAAGAAGTTGGCTAGTGAGATGAGTAAGCAATTCATAAGAGAATCACAAAGAGCTGATTAATATATAGAAGGTGAGAGTTTGGTGCCAAGAACAAAGACATGCAGTTTAAAACAGAACGTTCATTCTCATCCATCAGATAATTGAAAACGAAATTCAGGGAGAGTCACACATTCCCTGCTGGTGGCAGTGTAAATTGCCACAATCTTTTGGAATAAAAATTGGATAGAATCCTTAAAGCCAAATATAGACTTTGACCGGGTTATTTCATTTATGAGGCATTTATTCTAAGAAGATAATTAAGAATGTCTGAGTGGACACAGTTATCACGTTGTCTATCTCGGTGCTATTATAACAGTAAAGAGGTGGAGATGGTTATAAATGTCCTATATTATGGGAGGCTGGTCAATGATGGTATTTATTGAATATTTCGAAGCCTTTAAAACTGATGTTGCAGAAACCGGTGTTTCCGTGCCATGCGCTGACTCTGTGTGTAATGAGATGTTAAATTGCACAGACGCACGTGTAACAGGGTTTTAAATGGAAAATTTGACCAGCGCACCGAGATCAAACAGATGTAAAATTCGGAAGTGCCCTGCCAACCCCAGATGCGTATTTTCAAAGGAAATCACTAAAACCCTGTTTTATGGAGTTCAATATTGTCTTATCCTCCAAATAGGACACAAATTGGACAAAGAAAAGGAGAGAGAGTGGCCTTTGAAGCAGGATTTGGGGAGAGAATTGAGATGTGGATTTTTGCCCTTTGTCTCCACTGGGACCATTCGAACAGCCTGCTGTTGGGTTCCCTGTGGCCGTGGAGCCAGGGGACGGGGTCTGAGTCCCACCTGCAAAATCCAACATGAGGAGGGGTGCCGCAGGTTTGCGCAGAGCAGAGCAGAGGAGGACCTGGCTGTCCCAGGGCATTTGCACTCCAAAACCCAGCCTCACAAGCTCGATGGAGGAGACATAAGCTGTGGGTTGCGTGGGAGCTGTTTTGAATTCTGCTGAGGTTCTGTCAACAGGGCAGTGGTGTTAGCTAATTAGAACCAACCACAAAGGCTTAGCTGTTGTTGCAGTGTCCAACCAGAGGGCACTCAAGATCCCAGGAAGGGGCAGAAGGGACCATGGGGCTGGCTAAAGCCAGAAGAGTCTGGATTTCAAGGGCAACTACCCGGCTGATGCATTCGTGGGACCGATCAATGAAAACACACTGCTTTTTACTCTGGGAGGTGCTGCTTTGAGAGCCAGCCCCGGTAACCTTACTTGTGGCAGATAATAAATGCCCTTTTTTTGCCGTCAACCTTGATTGGATCTTATTAAAACAGAGGGCCCAGGAGAAGTGCTTGCCCTTAAACCCCGGGACCGAAAGAGACTTGAGCAAGTGGAGTGTGCAGGCCTCGTGGAAATGGGGGCCGGATGTTCCCAGGGAGGGGCTCTGAAGGACCCGCAGAAGTGGCTGCAGAGAAAATGCCAGACTTGGTTTTAAACAGATGCCAGGCCATGAGCTTGAAGCCTCATGACAGTGTCAGCCAGATGAGGCTCCCTCCTGCTTTCCTTCTATTCCCTTCTGGCCCCCTGCTCCAGGCCCAGAAGAGTTCGAAAGAGGAACAAACTTTCTGACCCCTGGGTCTGGGTGAGTAGATGGAAGAGGGCATTAACCTCAATGAAAATCCACACGTTTTCTAATGCATTGGACCGGGCGTCCCAATTTCTAAATCGAAGGATTGATGGTGTGTCAGGGCACCTATCATGCCCAAAGGGTCTTATATAATCTAATAGTGATCAGAAAAGTCACGAGACTATTAGATTGCTTTTAAAAAATCGGGACACAGAGGAAGGGTTTTCTCTGCTGCATGAATTTCAGAGTGGGGTGGGCTGTCCTGCTGCTGCCCTGACTCCTGGGCCCAGAACATGGCACCCATCAGATGGTCACTGCTGACTACATGTATGAGCATTGTAAAGGAAACAGAAAGACGTGTTTCCAAGTGGGCAGGGTTCTAGGTGTGTTTTCTGTTCTTTTTACCTGAAAAAATGCTTTAAAAAAAAAGATTCATTTATTTGTTTATTTGACAGAGAAAGACAGCACAGGGAGCCCAATGCGGGTCTCAATCCCAGGACCCTGGGGATCAGGACCTGAGCCACAGGCAGATGCCTAACCGACTGAGCCACCCAGGCACCCCTACCTGAAAATCCTTTTTTTTTCTTTTTTAAGATTTTATTTATTTATTCATGAGAGACACACACAGAGAGAGAGAGGCAGAGACACAGGCAGAGGGAGAAGCAGGCTCCATGCAGGGAGCCCAATGCGGGACTTGATTCTGGGACTCTAGGATCACATCCTGAGTCGAAGGCAGATGCTAAACCACTGAGCCACCCAGGCTGCCCTGAAAATCCTTTTTAATATATTAGAGTTTATAATGGAATTCACCAAAAGAGACCACCTGGAGGTAGAAGGCCAGGCTGTGACTCCAAGCAATGACATTCTCATGGGGGTACTGGGTTCTCGGCATGGGTCTGCCCCTTGGTCCGTGCCCCGACCCCCAGAAAGGAGTATGCGGGGGTGTCACCCACTCATCCTCTACATCTACGCGCTGGGCGCGGGGGCTGGGGAGGGGCCCGTGGCCTTGGCCTCCTTGCAGAGGCAGCCAGGAGTGCTCTTGATCATCACCCACCCCCTCTTCTCTGCGAACACCTTGCCTCTCCCAGGTGGGCCCAGGAGGCTGGAGCCCAGTGGATGGTGCTACCCCTGCTTCGAGACAGCCAGCCTAAAGTCCCCCTCCCAAATAAGTCCTTCTAGCATATTCAGACATTCTTGGTCTGAATCTTGATCAGGTCGGCTCAGGAGCTGGGCTCAGTGTATCTCACGTCGGGCAGCTTGGCACCAAGCTTTTTCTTTTCCACGCAGCACACATAAGTTGAGGCCCGCCTTCCACGGTTCCTTGCCCTGCACTTGCCACCGCCTGACTTCGGGTGAAAGGATGACCTGGAGCCCCTGTTAAGAGGCCGATGATTGAGAAGCAAGCAGCCCAATTTGAGAAACACTTCAAGTTCAAGCACAGTGGTGAAGTATTTTGAGAGTCACTCTCGCTGTCGACAAGGTACAAAGTGACCTGATTCCCGATGGGGCCGAGCTGCGTGGGCTCCGGGCAGGGTTCTGGGGTCCTGATCCCTGTCTTATTGCTCCGGAAACCCGCGCTCCTGGCTGGGTTCACTCAGGTCCCAGGGGACGGGTGTGGGATGCGCTGGGGACCGTGTGTGGCCCGTGTCATCGGCGCCGTGCCCCTCACTTTATCCTGCCCCAGAACTGAGGAATGGGGCTGGGTGATCCTGCGATCCCTGCGCTCAGCGGCGGGTTCCAGCGAGGCGTTTATTTAAGGCCACCCATGCCTCACTTCTCAGGTTACTTCTGAATGTTTGGATTTACTTTTTTCTTTCTGCTTTGCATTGTTTTCCCAGAGTGGGTCCAGAAGACCCAGCACAACAGAACGGTGATGGGAGTCGTGACCGATACCAGGCCTCAATCCTTTGAAGATGCCACGTTGCCCCTGGGTTGTATTTCTCAGGTACCCGATTGGTGCAGTGTATCACTATGACCGAATGAGACTTTAAAAATAAATTTAAAGAGCTCCTGAAACAAATATACATCTCCCAGCGACAGGGAAGAAGGATGCAGGACTGGACAGCCTTCCGGACAGACGGGATCTGATCGAGGTTTTGTGGGACATTCCGCACAACCACAGCAGGAGGTCACCCTTTCCAGGCACCTGTGGATCGTGCACTGAGATGGGCCATATCCTGGGCCATAAAACACACCTCAGCAAATTTAAAAAGAATTGAAATTGTATGGGGGCACCTGAGTGGCTCAGTGGGTTAAGCATCTACCTCCAGCTCAGGTCATGATCCCGGGGTCGGGATCGAGCCCCGTGTTGGGGTCCCTGCTCCTCAGGGAGCCTGCCTCTCCATCTTCCTCTGCCCTTCCCCTTGCTTGTGCTCTCTTTCTCATGCTCATGCTCTCTCCAATAAATAAATAAAATCTTAAAAAGAAAAAGAATTGAAATCGTAGAGAATATGTTCTCTGATCATATTGGAATCTGGTCAGAAACAACGAGGCAAAGAGATGACCACATACATAGCCAAAGGAGTGCCTTTCTTCATAAGATGGTTGCTTTTAAAGGCACTTATTAAATAAACTTTTTTTGGGGGGAGGGAGTACATAGTCTATGCCAAGCTTTGAGCTAGGTGATGGGACACCAGGGTGAATAAATCACAGGCTGTACCTGGAGGGAGCTCATCTAGCGGACCAACTGAGAAACACACGCATACTGCCCGGTGTGAGGAGTGTGGTAACAGCGGAGTGTTTATAGGAGGAACTGTGGGACCCCAGAGGCCAGTTTTCTGGAGCCCCTCTGAGAAGAAGAAAGACTGTGCCCTGTCTGTGGCAGAGAAGGCTCCACAAGGAAGGGGGTCTCATGTTGGCAGCTGGTCTGATGCAACAGGGACAGGTTCTGTTGAAAGAACAGGTTTCCCCCAAAGACGGCCTCTGAGTGTCTGTAGGTGAGTGTCTCTGTTCTGTTGGCTCATGGCAACCACTTGTCCCTCTTGTCTCGTGTCTGGTCTGGTTGACAGAAGTGTGTGCCCTAGCTTGTCCTTGTAGAAGTTGAGGACTGTATCTCTCCTCCCTTTTGAGCCCTGAATCTAATGATGCAGGATGTCCTCCTTGGGAATTGCTCCTAGGACCCATGGAGGGACACACAGAGAACCCAGTTCATCTGTTTTGCTTTATTTTTTTATGTCACACGGTGAGCTTGAGTTAACCACCCACTGACATTGATCCTGTCTTCCGAAGCATGTGGATTGGCTCCCATTGGGAGACCCAAGGAATGAAGTTCTTAGAGAATCCCAAACAGGAGGTTACGAATGTTCTCATGATGGCAGCACCACGGGAATGGGTGCCAGCCCTTCCCTGAAGGTACCATGCTCACCTCAATACACAGCACGTAATGGACCCACCGGACACTTGTTGAATGTTTGGCCATGTGGGTTCTACATTCAATTAAAAATAACACAAACCACCACAAAAGGTGCCCCCAAATTATCCTGTAGGTGGCTGCACAACCATCATTAGGAGAGATAGAATTAGAATCTTAACAAACCTAAGGACACTGCCTGCCCTCATGTCTCCAGGAGAAAAGCCCCCTAAGACCATCTAATTCAAAGGCCACAAACATATGTACCTTCAAGGCCAGGAGGTAAGTGGTTGAACTAATTGGCCTGAGTGCAATACACTAGGGATGAGTGGGGTGTGTGGCGCACCAGAATGCACTTGTTCTGCCTAAATGTGTTCAGCATCATTATCACCACTATGCACACTTGGTGCTTCTACATGCTTTCCATCTATTCTTTTCTTCCTTCCTTCCTTCCTTCCTTCCTTCCTTCCTTCCTTCCTTCCTTCCTTCCTTCCTTCCTTCCACAACAACACCATGAGGTAAAGACTACTAGTAATTATCCTCACTTTCCTAGATGGGAAATCCAAAGCAGACAAGTACAGTCACCAGCTAGTAAGTGATGGAGCCCGGAACTCAATCCAGCGCCCAAGTCTGGGCTCATAGTTGGTATGCCGCCCCAGTGAAGGACTTTGCATTTCAACACTTCCAGAACCCGATGAAGGTGAAGCAAATCACATCTGCAGACCCCTTTTGGCTCCAAGGCTATGAGTTTGCAAGCCCGGCTATGCCAATCCCTTCATGTCTCAGGCGTGGGAGCTACAGCCCCCCAAAGACAAGACACTTGCTGGTTAATGACAGACCCTCGGAGAGGACACAGCGTTGATCCCCCTCCCGCTAGCAGGTTGGCCAGGTGGCCATCCTGCCACCTCTCGTCCTTCAGGTCGAGAAGCCGGCTTACCCTTGCCCAGTCCTGAGATGGCATCGGTGATCACCACCACTTTGTTCTGCACGGCTGACTTGGACCACAGCCGGGACACCTCTTGGTAGATGAAGAGGAGACCGCTGATTCCCAGGAGCAGCAGAGGCAGCATGAGCACGGCTGTGACTCCCATCTTGTTCTGGGGGAAACAGAGGGAAAATTCTCTGGCTTTGCAAAGAGACTCTGACGGGGACACCTGGCCCCAGGCTACAGGGTGCGTTCACCATGAGCCCATGTGTCTTCTCCAGGGAGCCAGGTCCTGTGCAAGCTGCTTCTGAGCTAAGCACCCAGCGAGCATGCTAATCCCCAAACGTTCAATGAATAGGAAATTACTCACGGTGTGTCCAAAAGCAAACGGAATCCGGGGCCTGCCCTCCCAGAGGTTAATTACAAATTTAATTAAAATGGGTCTGCATTTTTGGAAGGAAATCCATGTGTTAAGGCCACTTGCTCGGGCCCTAATGACTATTTATAGCTGTCAGTGCACTGAAGGGCTTTTCAGGGTAAATATAGTGTCTATTCTGATATTCAGGGACACATGCTGGCCGGGTCTGATTTCAGAGTTCCTGCCAGGACTTTTAAAGCTCTCTGGCAAGCCTGACTATTGGAGTTTTCCTCTGCAGTTCGGGGCTGGGCATTAGGGATCAGGACCTGGGATTTTCAGTGCAAACATCCAGTCATCCATTCCTATAACCGTGGGTCTGGATGCTTCCAGGTAGCTCAGACCCATGTGGCTGCAAGCCATCTGGCCTTCCCTCTCTGGAGGGAATGAAAAGCATAGAAAATTTTTAAGCAGGGTGGAACCTGTTGCAGAATGAACCCTGGGAATTGTGACATGAGCAGAGTTTGGGGTGTTTCTCCTTAGTCAAGCTGTGTCACCTCCCTGCATGTGCCTTAGCTTCTTTGTAAAATGAGCCCAACAGTCCCATCTTGCAGGACTCTTGGGAGGACAGACCCAGTATAGATCCAGCTCACAAGAAGATAACTGTTGTCTTCCTGAATGATTAAAAGCATGAAAAATGTATGCACCTGGCTGGTTCTGTTGGTGGAGCATGCAACTCTCGATCTTGGAGTTGTGGGTTCGAGCCCCACATTGGGCATAGAGAATACTTACATATAAAATCTTAAAAAAAAAAAAAAAAGAATACTGGGGCACCTGAGTGGCTCAATGGTTGAGCATCTGTCTTCAGCTCAGGACATGATCTTGGGGTCCTGGAATCGAGTCCCGCATTGGGCTCCCCACAGGGAGCCTGCTTCTCCCTCTGCCTGTGTCTCTGCCTCTCTCTGTGTGTCTCTCATGAATAGATAAATAAAATGTTTAAAAAATTACTAAGAATTTATCCCAAATGCTGATTTTTTAAATTACATAAGGGAATGCTGTAGGATTAGAAATTAAGAAAACACATAGAAAAGTAAAAACCTGTTGAAGTGTTCAAACTGCCAGAAACCAGAAGACCAATCATAATGATGTCCTACTTTTATTTGGACTGAGCAGGAAGGGGGGGGCAGGGAGTAGTTCCCCAGGGGTGACAGTGAGGAAATAGAATTTCTTCCTTAGAAATTAGGATGACCAGGGACATCAAAGAAACCTAACTTTTTATTGGTATAGAAAATACATATAGAAATATCTCTTTCCAGCCCTGAGGAGGGACTACTTTCTAGCTTTGAAAAGCATATCTTAGTTTTACCTGTGATTTTTTTTTTATGACTTTTTATTTAAACAGAGTCTCAAAGTTGTTACTGTCTTGCCAACCATTGTGTTTGCAAGATTCATCCATACTGTGCAAGGCTGGAGATCACTCATTTCCATTGTGTGGACATATGTCACATTTTTAAAAAAGATTTATTTATTTATTTTAGAAAGAGAGAGAGCACACACATGAGCATGCAGGAGTGGGGGCGGGGGGAGAGAGAGAGAGAGAGAGAGAGAGAGAATCTCATGCTGAGCACTGAGCTCAGGTCATGATCTCAGGGTCCTGAGATTGAGCCCCACATTGGGCTCCCTGCTCAGTGGGGAGTATGCTTCTCCCTCTGCCTCCCTCCTCATGCTCCCTCTCACTCTCTCAAATAAATAAATAAATAAATAAATAAATAAATAAAATCTTTTTAAAAAATAGGTGTTCATCCAAGTTCTGTGCGTGGAAGATCTTTCTTCTCCATCATGCGTCAGAGCCACTCTTGAGTGGGAATGTCTACCTCCAGCTGATGCCCGTGTATCATGTAGACTCATTCAAAACCAGCCCTACCATTTTCGTTAAACAGAAAGCAAAGAGCAGTCAAGCAGCACAGGTGAGTGTCACAGAGCTTTCGTGCAATGGGCTAGTGGCTTCTCTACCTGCTTGGGACCAAAGGGCCCAAGGTCAGGTCTCTGTAACTGAGGTGATCCCCGAAGGGGCTAAGAGCTAGCTGTTGGCTGACCACACTGCCAGCAGCTGAGGCAACAAGTCTGTCAGCCAAGAGGAATCCGAGTGGCACATCATAGGGTCTAGCCTGGGAGAAGGGAAAAGGCAAACCGAGAATATGTCACTCTCATTTCATGTACAGTGATCAGAGAGTGTTGGTGGAAAGATGGCGCCTGAGTGGATGCCTGAGGAAGTAAGGAGGATATATGGGAGGATATACAGGCATTGTAGGCAAAGGGACCAGCAAGGTGCAAAGGCCCTGAGGCAGAATGTGTTTGGGATTCCCAAGGAGCCGCCAGGGAGGCCTGTGCGTGGAGCACAGTGACTGGAGCAGGTGAGTAATGGATGAACTTAGGGAAGCAGTTGAGAGCCTACCTATCTTAAAAAAATTTTTTTATATTGAAGTGTAATTGACATGTAACGTTATGCTAGTTTTGGGTATACAACATACTGATTTGACAATTCTAGACATTACTCAGTGCTCACCTTGATGAGTGTGGTCACCATCTGTAATGTTATTACAATATTACTGATTATATTCCCTATACTGTGCCTTTCATCTCCATGACTGATTTATTTTATAAGTGGAAGTGTGTACTTCTGAGTTCCTTTTATCTGTTTTTCCCGTCCCCCTACATATCCCTCTCTGGTGACCATCGGTTTGTTCTCTGTATTTAAAAGTTTGGTTTTGTGGGGACACCTGGGTGGTTCAGTTGGTTAAGCATCTGCCTTCAGCTCAGGTCATGATTTTGGGGGTCCTGGGATTGAGTCCCAAGATGAGCCCCAGGCTCAGCGGAGCCTGCTTCTTCCTCTGTCCCTCACTTTGCTCGTGCTCTCTCTCTGTCTCAAATAAATAAGTAAAATCTAAGAAATAAAAATAAAACATTAAAAAAAGAGTTTGGCTTTGTTGATTTGTTTTAGGTTTTAGATTCCACATATAAGTAAAATCATGTGGTATTTGTTTTTCTCTGACTTATCTCATTTACCATAATATCCTCAAGATCTATTATTCATGTTGTCACAAATGGCAAGATCTCATTCCTTTTATGGTTGAATAATATTCCATTTTATATATATATATATATATATATATATATATATATATATATCACATCTTCTTTTTCTGTTCATCTATCAATAGGCACTTAGGTGGCTTCCATATCTTGGCTGTTGTAAATAGTGCTACAATAAACATAGGAGTGCATATATCTTTTTAAATTAGTGTTTCTGTTTTCTTTGGGTGAATACCCAGTAGCGAAATTACTGGATCATATGGTATTTCTATTTATAAGTTTTTGAGGAAGCTCCATACTGTTCTTCACAGTGGCTGCACCAAGTTACACTCCCACCAACAGGGCACAAGTGTTCCTTTTTCTCCACACCCTTGCCAACACTTGTTGCTTCTTGTCTTTTGACCCTAGCCATTCTGACAGGTGTGAGGTAATCTATGTTGTGGTTCTCATTTGCATTCCCCTGATGATGAATGATGTTGAGCATCTTTTCATGTGTCTGTTGGAGGGTCCATAGATCTTGTAGGACATGGTTAGAACTTTGGCTTTTGCTCTAAATGAGATGGTAATCCTTGGGGTGTTCAGAGGAGAGAGAAGATGTGAATGGACTTTCATGTAGACCTGTTGTACTGGGAATAGGGTGTATGGGGACAAGGATGGAAGTAGAGAGGCCAGCGGGAGACTTTTGCAACAATAACCCAGGTAAACAGTGATGCTGGCCTTGGTTTGTCTTCACTGGGTAGCAGTCAAGGTGGTGAGAAGTGCCTGGATTCAGACATATTTGAAGGTATAGCAGACGGGATTTGCTCATACGTTGGATAGAGAGGAATAAAGGAAAGAGAAGAGTCAAGATCATTCCAAGATTTTTTTTTTAAAGTAGGCTCCATGCCCAGTTGGAGCCCAACACAGGGCCTGAACTCATGACCCTGAGATCAAGACCTGAGCTGAGACCAAGACCAGCTGAGCCACGCAGGTGCCCCTACTCCAAGATTTTGACTTGAATGACTAATAGGATAGTTACTATTAATTTTCCTTCCTTCCTTCCTTCCTTCCTTCCTTCCTTCCTTCCTTCCTTTTTCTGGAGTTGGGGAAGGCTGCAGGAAGCAGTGATTGAGGATGTGGGTGAACTACAAGTGCTGTTTTGTTCTGTTAATTTTGAAACCCTGTTAATCTAAGTGGGGGTGTTGAGTAGGAAGTTGGGTAAGCCAGTCTGGAGGCATGTCCAGGTAAGAGAGGTCTAGGCTCAGGTTATATATTTGAGAGCTATCACAAGTTGGTGGTTTTGCCAGAGTTGTAAAGGGATGAGGTCCCCTAAGACATTAGTATGGACTGGGGGTACCCTGGAGGGCTGTGCTCTTTGGTACTCCAACATCCAGAGCTTGGGGGCTTGAAGAAAGGTCAGCAAAGGAGACAGAAGTGATGTGGTCAGTGTGTTGGGGGAGACACAAGGGAGTGGTGTCCTGGGTATCCAGTGAAGATATGTTTGAAGTGGGGGGAGGTGACTGTTTGTGTCCAATACTGCTGATTGGTCAAGTGAGATAAGGTCTGAGAAGTGACCTTGACTTTAGTAATGAGAAGCCATTGGTGACATCGACAGGAACTTCTCTGTGAAGATTATCTTGAGGTTTCAGTTCTCTTTCAGACTTACTATCAGTGGTTCCATAACAAGCCAGCCCTGAAGGTGGCTCACGATCCACCCAAACTCCCTGCACGTTCTGCTTTGACCACACAGCCTTCTGCACACCTTGACATTTGGATGACAGCCTCACTGTGTCTAAGAGATACTGGGGGCCACTGGTTACAAGAGCCTCAGAGCTTGGTTGAATAATGTTTGGTAGCTTCCACTTTGCCCCATGACCCTGGCCATGCAGAAGAGGCAAGACAGAGCAGTGGGCTCTCAGGCATGGAACTCTATTTGGGTTCAGACACAACTCTCAGGGGAACTTTAGTTGAACCAGTGAAAACTCACACCCACTAAGGGTGGTGGGAGTTTCCCTTTCTTTTGGCTTGACTGCCACAGACAAAGGATATTCCAACCAAAAGCACCCTCTTTGGGGATCCCTGGGTGGCTCAGCGGTTTAGAGCCTGCCTTCGGCCCAGGGCGTGATCCTGGAGTCCCGGGATTGAGTCCCACATTGTGCTCCCGTGCTCCCTGCATGGAACCTGCCTCTCTCTCTCTCTCTCTCTCTCTCTCTCTCCCCCCTCCCTCTCTCTCCCTGTCTCTGTCTCTTGTGAATAAATAAATAAAATCTTTTTAAAAAAGCACCCTCTTCAATTACAGAGAGATTCTTGCTCCAAATCCCAGTCTACCTTGCAACCCTACTTAGGACAGAAGACTAAAGATTTGCCTGACCCTGAAATAATGGTATTTTCTAGCCCAAGACTTGAGAACTAAGACTGAACAGTGTGAATGCGCTTCTGTGGTGTTGGGGGCCATCCTGGAAAGCCTGGGGTGTGAAAGCCATGATCTAGAGCACAGCAAGCCCCAGCCTGCTTGTGCAGAACGTCTAGAGCCTCTTCAATTTCCTTGGTTCCAAGCAGAAGCCATCTTTAAAGCTAAGTGTAGCATCAAATTGCCCTAATCCATCTCTGGACCAGAGGCAAGTGCTCCCTCAGTGGCTTAGTCAACCCCTTTACTCTTCCTATAAGATGCCCCAGGGTCCTGCCTTTGACAGTCCTACGTGGGGATGGAGGAGGAGACAAGAGAATTTGTCTCCTACTCTGCCCCCAGAAAGGCTGCATGATGGGCTTGGAGCTGCCTGTCCTGAGTCCGAATCTCAGTTCTGCTCCTGAATTGCATGTAGCCTCAGGCACACACTTAGACCTGATCTCATGGGCATCTTCTGGAAACAGAAACACTGATGCTACTACCATTGTCACCATGTAGAGACAGAGTATAAGAGGTGATGGGCATACAACACCCAGAAGGGGTCTGGCCCATCACTGCACCTGACAGTTTTAGGTTCTCCCTTCTCCCTGGCAATTTTTTCCTCATCTGTGTTGGTTCATCTCATTGCCTTACCTCAATGCACATCAGCACCCATTCTTGAGGACTCTGAGCAGGATTCGGAGGTGAAGAGTGCCAGGGCTAAGTCAGGTAATGTGTGAGCACGTACTTCCATAATAGGTACATTGTTGGGTCTGTCACCCCCTCACTCCCGCAGGCTCATTTTCTGGGCTGAAACGCAGGTTCTGGTGGCTCGATCCTTCTTTCCAGCCAGGACCAGCACTTGCTTTGCAGCACAAACTTATTTCACTCCTGATCTCCGTTGGGGAGGATGGGTGCTCCCCATGCCTGGAGGCAACATTGCATAGGTAGCAGGGCTGTTGAAGAGGAAAAGCAAGGATGGGACAGGACGGTGGGTTGTTGGACTAGCCTGATGTATTAAAAAATTGGAATATTCAGCCTTAAAAAGGAAGAACATCCTGACACCTGCTACCACATGGATGAACCTCAAGGACACTGTGTTGAGTGAAATAAGGCAGTCACAAAAGAACAAATACTGGGTGATTCCACTTATATGAGGTACTAGAGTGGTCAAACTCATCGAGATAGAAAGCAGAATGGGGGTGCCAGGGGCAGGGAGGAGGAACAATGGGGAGTTAGTGTTGAATGGAGACAGAGTCTCAGTTTTGCAAGATGACAAAAGTTCCAGAGACAGGTGGTGGCAATGGTTGCACAACAGTGGAATGTGTTTAATGCTGCTGAAATGTGCATTTACAAATGGTTAAGATGGTATATTTAATTTTATGTGTATTTTACCAAATAAAAAAATTAGTTAAAAAATTGTCCAACCTCGTTGGGGGGGCAACCTGAATCTAAGATGATGGTCACTCATATAAAATGTGAAGCCCGATTAGACCCTTTCACCTATAGTTTGTGGATACAGATGTGCACAGTAAATGTGTGTGACCACACCTAAAAGTGACTCCCAAGTGCTAGTTACGACCCGGGAGAAAGAAGAAGAAAGAGATGGGGAATGTGAGGTGCTCATTATATCTCTTACAACTTATTTCTTCTCTCTCTCTCTTTTGAAAGAGAGATCTGTGACAACCACGACAAAGCACTTAATTCTGTCACATGGACCAGTGGCTGCATGCACGTCGGTTACATTAGCTCATGTATATTGAAATATTTCCTTGTTGAAAAGAGAAGAGAAAAAAAAAAAAGAAAAGAGAAAAGAAAATAATCAAAGAGAGAAGCAAACAGATCCTGTGTGACACCTTTATAATCTTGCTTGACCTCCAAATTCTCCTGTTTTCTAGATTGCCACCTTCTTTTCTTCTGTGTTTTCACTGTGTAAAAGATGTCTCTCTCTTGCTTTGTGATGACTAAAAAAAAAAAAATCCCTAAGTAGTTAAAGCCCCACCCAGATAGTCTGTCTCTCTAAGGCAGCACAGTTGACTTAGTAAAAGTGAATAGCAATATTGGTCAACCACCAAGTGATGGACATGCCCCCTAACCTTTCATCTTGGTGGTTTTACAGTGTCCTCCCACCTCTTTCCTTGGGAACAACACTAAATTGTTTCTACAGGACCAGCGTACGGGCTCTGTATCTCCATGACACACACCTCACAGTGTTCAAGGAGTGAACAGTGTTAACATGAGCAAACATGGTGCATCTCACTGGGCAAGCCTACTAACTAACCATAATTCTGGTCTTCAAAGAAGTCCCTCTCAGCCCAGACCATTCAGCTGTGATTCCCCAAGATGGGTTTGTCTGGTGACAGCAAAGAGGCTAAGTTGTCAATTCTATGAAAACAATCAATAAAACAGACTCAGGGCCAATCAGTGAGTTTAGACCCACTGGAGACTTCTGCTTTTTCAGTTCTTCACCTGGAAACACCTTGTTTATTCCTGCTCAAGCACAGGGAGTCAGTGGTCACCCTTCTTTACCACTCACCTCATAAGGGGAGACATGGACTCTTTGCCTCTGAGTCTCGTGAGCCTGGTTGGGTAAGACCATTGAGAGCCATTGCTGGTGGCTTCTCGTGATGGGTTGATTAGTCAAAACACTTGACATTCTGGAAACTGCTTGGGTTTGTTGGTGCAGTAAGTAGGCAGTAGACTTGGACCGGTTTTCTAACAACTGACCCCAAATGGGTATTTTGCTAATATCAGAAAAGGGAGAAGCTGGAATCCTTACATCAGGAAGAATGGTGTGGTGCCTGGAACATTGTAGACACCTGATAAAAGTCACTGAATGGTTAACTAAGGGTAGACAGTGTCCACACTTAAAATGGTTGGTTGGTTGGGGCCCTCATTCGATCCTGGCTCTCTCCCCTGGATGTGGTCACTGAGATTTCACCATTGTTTCCCCAACTCACTGGCAAGGGCTCAGACTCTATCTTGTTTCCTTAAATACCCACAGGACCTGACACAGTGCTTTGCCCGTGGCAGATCCTAGCAGTTAATCCTTCTGTTGTGCTTACTAGGTGCTGACTGTTATTCTAGGATCGTCACACATACTAATGCCCTTAGTCCTCATGATCTTTGAAATAGGGAGGATTATTCTCTCATTCTACAGATGAGAAATCTGAGGCACAGAGGGATGAATGACTCACCCAAGGTCAAGGTGAAAAGCTAGGGTTTCTAGCCAGGCACTCTGGCTCCTGAGTCCATGCCTTAATCACAAACTGTATCAATATCTGCAAAATGCTAAAAAATACAAAGGTCTATTGGATAGAATATATGTGTGTGTGTGTGTGTTCATTTGATATTTTTTCCTAAACACACACACACACACATACACATATATATACACATACAAGCAGACATGTGTGTATGAAGGTTTTCTACTTGCCAACCACAATTTTTTAAAGATTTTATTTATTTATTCATTAGACACACACACACACACACACAGAGAGAGAGAGAGAGAGAGAGAGAGGCAGAGACACAGGCAGAGGGAGAAGCAGGCTCCATGCAGGGAGCCTAATGTGGGACTTGATCCCAGGACCCCGGGATCATGCCCTGAGCCAAAGACAGACAGACACTCAACCACTGAGCCACCCAGGTGTTCCACCAACCACAGTTTTAGACGTTGGGGGCAGGTACAGAGAAAAGTCCTTGCCATAGAGAAGCAATTTACAACCTTTAAGAGGGGAACAAATCCATAAATAGATTATTTCTCTACTAAGGAGTTCAAATCCACCTGGGGCTGTCTCAGAGCAAAGCTAGATGAAAATGAGACACCTTGGCTCTGTTTCTTGATCTGGGGGTGGTGGTGGTTACAGGGCATGTTCCCTCTCTGAAAATTCACTAAGCCGTACACTTAGGGTGTGTGTATACTCAGGGTTATGTATGTTATACTTTAATAAAACTGCCGTTTAAAAAATTTGAAAGGAAGAAAAGTGCCTTGGGAGTTCAGAGGACATAGCAAAGAGTCTTGGCTTGAACCTCAGGGACCAATCGTCTCAGGTCCTGTCCTGGCATCTAACTGATCACGTATTTGTCAAGGTGCCACCTGTGCCATCTGATGACACCAGCTTTTCGCACGTGGCTCCAGAAAATTAATTTTTTCCCTTGGCAACTTTGGTCACATCCTGCACAGACTTTTTTTAGAGAACCAAATGTCTCTGTGAACATTTCAGGATTTCAGGCAGGTTTCCTTCTCTCTAGGATCGGACTCTGACTTGATATTGTGACGATGACACAGGATCTCCCTACATGGATACATGGGGGGTGACAAACCATACAAAACCTGTATACAGTGGAGGGCGGAAGCCACTGGATACAGGTCCCTCTGATCTAGGTGAAGAAATGGCCCAGGGGAACCTCATCGTGCCTTTCTGAGCTGGGCTTATTCCTGCAAAAATCCATTTTCTATCTCTTCAAATATGCTGGAACACAGAATCCCATGGAACCATAATTTATTAGGTACTTGACTAGAGCCCCAAACACGAAGAAGCTAATTTCTCCTTACTCTGTGACAGTATAAATGTTACAGTTCCGCATAAGCAGACTGAATAATTTCATTTGAAAGACTCAGGGTTGTTTTTTTTTTTTTTCTTCCTCTTCCAGAAACGATGTGTCCACTAACCCCATAAACACTAAAAAATAAATAAATAAATAAATCTAAGTTAGGACATATTTAGGATTGTTATAATTTAGCAGTTTAATTTTTTTTCAAAAACCCAAATGATGTGTCTTACAGCCCATGGCCTTAATAATATGTTAGTTTAAAAGATAAGATAAATTTATATAATATTGTAATTGCACACATTAGCAAACATGCGGCACTCCACGGCCTCAAACAAAACTTGCATGTTTAAGCCATATTTATTTTTAGAAGCAAAAGAGCCTGGTGATCTAAGCACAATGATTCCAACACTTGTTCTACTTCATTATTATAAGATGTCATTCTATTTGACTGTTCTCATTTTGTTTTATCATCTGATTATCCTTCCAAGGGGATCCTACTGTACATAGAAATCAGGACATTTCAAAGAAAATATATGTTGAAAGAAACATGAAACCAACTTTTTCAATTTAAATTTGGGCCTTCTTGATTAAAATAAAAGAGAAAGTATGGGACAGACATGCATACTGTCAATTTATGTGTTCGTTAAGGGAAATTTTTTCCGGGCTCTTCTGTCAACAAACATGTATGGGCAACACATTTCACACCCTTTGTTGTTAGAACCTTCCTTTCCTCTTTCTTCAACTTCTATTACCCTGAGTGCTTACATGTTCCCTCTTCTTTGGTTACCTTTGTTAAACACACCGTTGGGAAAGCTTGAGGTGCTCATTTATACTAGAGTGACAATGATTGATATCTCCTGTAAGAGTAATCTCGTTTAAAGACACTGGCATTTTACTAGGAATCGTAGCTGAAGCCAAAGCTGTTTAATAAAGGGCTAGATGGTGGGCAGAAGGTTTACCTGGACCACTGCCTTCTGAATTCCACCCCAGAGATGTGCATTGTGGACACAGGTGCCTGGCTTGCCTGCCTGTGTGCATTTGGTAGCCACAAGCATTGTCTAGCACATGGACACCTTGCCGGGGGCACTTGGTGGCAGATGCTCAGAGACACTTGTGAGGGCACTCCCGGCAGGGCTGGGAGCAGCTTCTGTTTCCCAAATACTTTCCAAAGCCTTGGGCTCTGGGCAGTTGAGTTGAGAGTGCTGACTTCCCTTCTGTACCCTCTGCTTCTCTGTGAACTCCAGGCGGGCTGCTGTATATCTGTTCATGGCTATGACCGACACAGTCATGCAGAGGGCAGATGAACCCCACGCGAGGCTGTCAACAAAACACCACCATTAGGAGGGAGTGTAGGGCTCTGGTTCTAGGGCTTTCTGCTGTGGGGTCAGTCTGGTGAAAAACCCAGCTCCTAGTTCCATCTGATTTGGACCTGGACTTCGGATGAAAAGTTTCAGAGACCAGCCAATAGTGTTGTTGTAGCCCAATGGTCAAGAGAACAGACTTTGGAGTCATTGCACCAAGCTTGCATGGCATGTTTGCACCCGTATCTTATGATCTGGGCACCCTTGAGCTGGGGACTTCACTTCAATATCAGGTTCCTCATCTGCAAAACCTGGTTAATAGTAACACTGCACACAGGGTGGTTGAACGGAATTCAGTGGACTCATGCACGGAAAGTACTCTGCACAGTATCTGCTGACACAGAACTGTTGCATTTGTTAGTGTTGTGGTTGGCTCTAACCCAGGGCAGGCACTTGGTGTTGTTACTTTCTACCCCTACCTTCTGGAAGCCTTTTGCCTCCTGAGATGATGGTCAACACGTTTTACCTTCTACAGAACCCATTCAAATGGTCGCTGAGAAAGAACCTCTGCCAACTGGCATTGGTGTATTTTCAAGAGGTGACATTCTCAGGTGAAATAAAAGTCTCCATATTCGATTGCCTACAAAGAAGCCTACCCATAGGCAAGTTTTAAACCCATTCCAGAGTTTCCAATCCTCCTTAAATATGACTTGACTTCAAGGGTATCAACATCTAGGGGAAAGGCCCAACAATAAATAGATAAAGGGGGGGATCTAAAGAAAAGAGGTAGCACAAGGAACAGAAGAAAACAGTAGTCAGAAGAAAACCCTTTGATCACGATGTGCAGAGAGATATGAGAAGATACTGCATGAACAAAGCAGGATCAGGAATTATGAAAAAGCAATAACTAGAACACAAGAAAGACCTTTTGGAAATTCAACTTAAATCTAAAATAGAATTCAATATGAAGGTTAGATGACAAAGAAAGGGAAATTTTCAGAAAGGATTACAAAAGGAAGCAGGTGCAATGTGTTTAAGAATGGAATAACATTAGTGTCTCTATTTCTTTCTTTTTTTTAAAAAAAGATGTTATTTATTTATTCATGAGAGACACACACACACAGAGGCAGAGACACAGGCAGAGGGAAAAGCAGACTCCCTGTGGGGACCCTGATGCAGGACTCGATCCCAGGACCCCGGGAACATGACCTGAGCCAAAGGCAGACGCCCAACTATTGAGCCACCCAGGCATCCCTAGTGTTTCCATTTCCTGAGGACTTGACTCTGTGCCAAGGATTTTACAAACACAATCTCTTTAAATGCCCGTGAACACACGAGGCTGTATCATCCTTTCACAGATGGGAGAGCAGCGCCACAGAATGGTTAAGAAGTCAGTCAAAGTCAGATGGTAGAACAACGGCCAAGGTCGGTTGTCCTAAACACCCTGTGTGCATCCCTGCTGGTCCATCAGGACTTGAACCCACCAGTAGGGCCAGCAACTCACCAGTAGGACCAGCCATAGTCCCACGTCTGAGGCCTCCAATCTTCTGGTCCAAGGTTCACAGTGATTTGAAAAATGGTTGTGTACATCATGTGGGCCACCATGCTGAGAAGCCCTGCACAAGGAAAGCTTTTGTGAGCCGCAGTTAGGAATGTAGTTTCTCTACCTTATGTGAGTTGTATGTAAGAATCCCAGTAGCATCCTCCTTGAGCCCTTGCAAGCAGCCTTCGTGTTTCATGTACATGCTAATTCCTTAGTGTCATGAATCCTCATGGCAGGCCTTCCTCTGACATGTCATTTCTCCAATGACCAACTTTCCTGTCTATCATGCCCTGGTGTCCCAATGCTCAGAGGCTCCAATGTCCCATTCTCTCTTTCCCACACTCTACAGTGCTCTGTCACATTATTCTTTTTCATATGGATGGTTTGCTAACACAGAAACACTGGGATATTGTAGATAAAAATCTGAGTGGGTCTGGCCACACTAGATTCACATGACAGTAATTGGGAGGAACAGAAATCAGTTGCCAATGGGATTTTCTTTCCTTTCTAAGTGGCTCAGCTCAGCCTTTTAGCCTGGAGACTCTGGAAGACTTTCCCCCCTAGGTGTGGCAGGATATGTCTAGGATTTGAATGCACTGTGTCAATTTTTCCAGATACTTGGAGGGAGCTTTCTATAGAGTGTGGTCTTCTGTTAAAGTTTTCTTGAATTTCACTTTTAAACTGTAGTTGTTTCATTGGTTCGTCTTTCTTGTATGGGGACTCTAAGTCCATAGATGGTGTTTTAATGTAATTTAATAAATGGCAACTAGTTAGGGATAGGTGTCAGGGGTTTTAACTGATGGGGACAATTATTTATATGGCTAAAGTCCTCATGATGTAAATCCTCAAACACACTACCTGACATGTATTCATAGTCGAAACTGAATAGATGTCCAAGAAGAGGTCTGCTCATGACCTTGGGGGTCCCTGGAGGATGCCAGGACCTGCAGAAGAGTCTCCACGAGCCCATGGCCTGCCTCCTTGTTATGAAGTTCCAGAAATTGGATTTTATCATTCTATTCACTGATGATGAGGCTGGGGAAAGATGCCTGACACTTACCAAGCTCCCAACTGGGCTGATGCACTATTAACAGAGCTTTGAGTATCAGGACAGGGAGGCAAAGAAACCATTTGTTCAGGGTTCTTTTTCTGATAGAAAGGCCAACTCCTGAGACCCAAATGAAGTTGCTCTAAAAGTTGCTTGGAGGACACAGAAGACCCCCCCCCCATCCCCAAGAAGGGAGTTCTTCATTCTTTTATGTACATCAAACCTGGATAATGATTTTTAGCAAGGGACCATTTCCTGCATTCTTATACATACCAGGTGCATTCTTACCTGGCCATCACCATAGGCTTTTGAGATAGCTGGCTTAGAATGGTTGAGTGACTTGCCTGGGATCACACAGCCATTAGGTAGCAGAGATCTGAACCCAGGCAGGATTTCATATGTAGCCACCCTAAATTAGGCGATTTCTGTTCTCAGAGCCAGTGTACCTCCTTCCCAGAGTTGTGATAAACATGCAGTAATACATTTCATTCTCCATCCCCTATGTCTACCCTCTTTTCTCTTCATCGGTCACCCAAAGCATCATTGCTTCCCCCCCCCGCCCCCGATGGGATTAACTCAGCGACTTCTCTGGTGGACCAGTGAACTGTCCTGCTGAAATGGCGATTGATGGAAAAGAGCCAGCCAGCACTTTGGCAGTGGGGACAGCCAGCCTGAAGCTCTGTCCTTGATTCTGGGGCGGGCTCTGGAGAATCGGGCTGTCTCAGGGCTGCTACGGTGAAGTACCTGCAAGCACCATGAGGATGGCTACAGAGGCATCCACTTTGAGCTGATGGAAATGAGAGCGATGATAACTCACTCTGGAGCCCAGGAGAATGGCACTTGTCATCATCAGAAAAATATTCATGATCTCGGCCCCAATGGACAGCCACAGAACACCTGTAAACATGTGAGGATGACAGGGATGCTGAGGGTTGAGAATTCAGAAGTACTGCAATGTCTAGCCCTTTGATTGAGTTCACTTCTAAAACAAAAAATAAAAAGCAAATGCCAAGGGTTAGGAAACACGACGTCTGCTGGATCTTGGAAAGTTGGCAGTGATAGAGGCCTCCTTGGGGTTGAGAGAGGAGTGTGTAAATTTGTCCTTTGCTGGGAGGGAAAAAAATGGAATAAGAGTCTGATGTGAAGACATGAGAGATGCTGGGGGTCTCTCTTGCCCAGTTCAAAAGTTAATGCTGATTAACTTCTGATTTCACCAGAAGACTTTGTCTTTTTAGAGAAGATACCCAACGTTACATGAGAGGGCAGAGAGAGACATCTAGAGTTGAAGCACCCTGGTTAGAGATCCCAAAACCTTATTGGTTTCTTTCTTTAAGATTTTATTTATTTATTTATTTATTTATTTATTTATTTATTTATTTATTTATGTGAGAGAAAGCAGGAGAGTGGGGAGGGTCAGAGGGAGAAGCAGACTCCCTACTGAGCAGGGAGGCTGATACAGGACTCCACCCCTGAGATCATGACCTGAGCCGAAGGCAGATGCTTCGGCTGACCTGCCCAGGCGCCCAAACCTTATTTTATTTCTATGTGAGCCAATTATTTGCCCTCTGGAGGGGATCCTGCCTGTGGCTTTGAGGAACTGTGTCAGAGGTGGAGGCCAGGAGACTAAGGGGACATGGAGAGAAGCTAACATTCCTGAAAGTCATCCTGCAGAGCAAGCCAGGTGCTGGGGACCCCTGCAGTGGATGAAGCAGGCATGATTCACGCCTTCACAAAACCTTTATCCCAGTTGGGGACACAGATACTGAGAAGGTCATCATGATGACCTTGATGAGCGTTACACAGAAGACAAAGTGCTGTAGGTCATGGCGAGCCAGAGCCCATCTCTCCCGGGCACTGCATCTACGTTGCATTGTGGTAGCTTGCAAATTAGCCACGGTGGGAGTATTTATACCCCAGGAAACATCAGACACTACCTGTCAGGGCTTCCCATCCCTCCCTCCTGGCAAAATTGGTTGCTTAGCATTTTCCGGCACCACTGACTCCAGGGCACATGGAGAGAGAGCCCACAGTTCCAGCTTTTGGATTTGACATCTTGGACAAACAACAACAAAACAAACAAACAAACAAAACCCCCATCTTTTCCCCCATCCCAACAAAAACCCTAACAGTTATCCAGATCGTGGGGTGGCGTGCTGGTGGACAGCACATGAGTAAGGTGTTGTACCTTGTTCTTCAGCTGGCATGATGCTCTGGAAACTCCTACACTTTTCACCTAGAATAAACACAAAGAGAATATACTCATAATTAGGAGTAACCCGAACAATTAGTGACAGAATGTGTTCCTAGTGCCTTCAATCTATCCCGGGCCATTTTTTTTTCAAAGATTTTATTTATTTGGCAGAGAGAGAGAGAGAGAGAGAGAGAGCGAGAGAGAGCGCACAAGCAGAGGGAGAAGCAGACTTCCTGTGGAGCAGGGAGTCCCATGCAGGACTCGATCCCAGGACCCTGAGATCATGACCTGAGCCGAAGTCAAACGCTTCACCAACTGAGCCCCCCAGGAGCCCCTTATCCCAGGTCATTTGAACAAGGTTTGGGGAATGTGGTCAATTACTTTATTGTTCATAGACATGTCCTGCCCCCCACCCACCTCACAGGAGCATAATTCAATCCCATCCCGATGAGTCCAGGTTGGCCATATGACTTTCTTTGGTCAGTGAATTGGGAGCTGCCATGAGGGGAGTCATTTCTGGTCAGAAGGTTTAAGGGCCAATGTCCTGTCCACCCGAGTCTTGCTCCCCTGCCTCTGTGATCACAGAAGCACACGTCTGCATGGAGTGTCCATCAGCCTGAATTGCCAACCTGAAAAATCCACACAGAATGAGCTAGACATGAATGTGTTGAGTTAAACCACTGAGATTTGGGGGCTGGTTGTTACTGCGGCATAATCCAGCCCGTCCAGGTTGATACTGCGAGCCTTAGACCCGGGAGTCTCAACTCCCCCAACAGCATCCCTTCTATTATGATTTTCAGTTTGTTTCTGCTTAGAAGGAAAGTAACCAAGTTTGTAACAATTTAAAAAAATGAATTAGAGCAGCCCTCCCCCGCCAATGGCTCAGTCCGTTAAGAGTCCAACTCTTGATTTTGGCTCAGGCTCTGATCTCAGGGTCTAGGGATTGAGCCCCACGTTGGGCTCCAGGCTGACCAAGAAGCCTGCTTGGATTCTCTCACTCCCTCTGCCCCTCCCCCACTTGTGCACCCTTTTTCTAAAATAAAAAAATGTATCTTTAAAAAAAGAGAGAATTATAGAAAATTCAGATCTGTTACTGAGCAACCTAGCTATTTACATTTCATCATGCTTTCTGGAGTGTGGCAGGACAGGGAGGGTGCCAGGAGATGCGGGGATGCCTGAGACACAGAGCTGCTCCCAGTCTGGGCTGGCTGGAATTAAAAGCAGGGTGGGCCACACATCACTGACTCTTCATAGGAGTGGCTTTCTCATCCCTAAAACAGATTCAGAAGTCTTCACATTAGCCTTGCTTTGGGAATTTATTTATTTTTTATTATTTTTTGAAGATTTTATTTATTCATGAAAGACACACAGAGAGGCAGAGACACAGGCAGAGGGAGAAGCAGGCTCCCTGCGGGTAGCCCGATGTGGGACTTGATCCCAGGACTCAGGGATCACACCATGGGCCAGAGACAGATGCTCAACCACTAAGCCACCCAGGTGCCCCCAAATTCCTCTTCCTTTATGGCCAGGCTCCTCCACCTGTCCTCCCAACACAGAGCCCTTCCCTTGGCTTCACCTTCTAACTCATCAGGCTCATGCAAGAAGGACCATATGCCCAAACAGGTGCATGCTCACGGCGGCACATGTCTAAAGGCCATAAACCTTAAGGTTTGCCATTCTTGTCGCCATGAAAGTCCAAGGGCCCCGGGACATCATAGGTTGGCACATCTGCAGTGCACCTCTGCTGAACTATAGGAAGAAGAACAAGGCCTGGGTTTATGATACAGCCATTTGGTCGAGTTGTGCTGCAGGGAGACTTCCTGACAAATGTGAAGAAAGGGCTTTACTCGTCACCTGTCTAGGGCAAGCGGCCCAGAGGAAGGTATTCCACAGCCTGGGGGTCAGGACAGTAGCATCGGGGACCCATCTGCCCATCTGAAGCCCCAGTGGCCTCTTAAGCTTTTTAATGAGGTCAACTTTGGACTGACGGGATGGGCCCATGTTCCTCACAGGTTCTCTGGCTTTGGCAGTGGTGGTGGTTTTATGGGCACAGTAGGAAAATTTGTCCGCATCCCATGGGTTCTACCAAGGATGCCCCCACTGCACAGGGGATATCTCGACACTCACGTGCTGCTCTCAGCCCTTTGGGACTGGTGCAGAGCTTCTTTTTTAAAAACATTTATTTATTTATTCATGAGAGACAGAGAGGGAGGCAGAGACATAGGCAGAGGGAGAAGCAGGCTCCCTGCAGGGATCCGGATGTGGGACTCGATCCCCGGACCCCAACTTCACGCCCTGAGCCCAAGGCAGACACTCAGCCACTGAGCCACCCAGATGCCCCCCTTTTTTGGAGCATTTCATTATCGATCAAGGTGAGTACAAATAGCCACATTTTACAGATTTGGAGGCCAGGCTCAGACAGGTTGGAAAAACTGGGAACTGAAACTGGGCTTCCCTCCTGAAATCCAGTACCTTTTTGCGTATCACCACCTGCTGTCTTTCTACATAACCCATGGAGGGGGGAGGGGTGGACTAACCATGTACCTTGCCTTCCAAAGTGGCCTGCCCTTTGTCACAGGAATAAAGAGAGGGCCAAGTACAGACCCAGGGGCAGAGCAAAGAGAGAGTAGAGGCCAGAGATAAGGAGATAAGGAAAATTCACCCTGGCTTTGAAGGTTGAGGTCAGCCCGGGCAAGGAGTCAGGCCACAGTGACCCCTTGATTAATCTGAATCCTCAGAAATGGTGTTCCTTTTGAATGAGGCCAGCGGGATTAAAAGGAAAAATCTTCGTAAATCCCACGAAGCCGGAGAGGCTGGTGTGACATAGCTCGGCTGCAAGTGCTTCGCCGGCCAAGCGGAGCCCCAAGCCAGCTTGGGAAACCGTGTCCAGGTCCCCAGCGCTGGACTCGTGCATCCCCATCTGCTGGTCCTGTCCTCCCACCCCCCACCCCACGGGGCGCCCAGGCCCCTCTGTCCTTGACCTTTGTGGCTTCAACAGAACACTGCGGAATTGGGAACCAGCACATTCTGTTGACTCGTTGCTTCGCCTAAGGCAGAGAATGCCATGTGAGCACTGCCTCTGCCAGGAGTTTCATCTCAGAGGGGGAAGTCAGAAGTACTTCCCCCCTTTAAAAGCACTTTGGCAACAGGAACAGGAATGGGAAGAGGTGGCTTGTGCAGAGGATGTCCTGAGATCGCGCTCCAACCTGAGATCGCGCTCCTCCCCTCGAGGGTCAGCTTTTGCAGGCACAGAGATGAAGTGGATTCAGAAGGAAGAAAAAAATCCGTAAGACCTCGGGGCAGCAGATCTGGGGATGGTCGGATGTCCCAAGGCTGCTCTCCTGGGCTTATTTGGATCCAGGGGCACCTGGATGGAGTGCTTATTGTCAGGTCTCCTGAGAGGCCCGCGCCCCTTCTGACCCTCTGTCCAAGCACTGTTTGGATGCCTTCTCGTTCACTTCCAGCTATAATCCTTTTCTTTCATGTACCCCCAAATCTCCCAGGCCCTTGTGATGAATTACACTTAAGAGAAGATGTTTGTGTGCAGTGATCTTTAGCTGGGAGCCTCAGGCTATATTCTGCAGACGTGCTTTCTGGGGCAATGTTTTTAAGATACTTTTTATTATTTAAAGATTATTTATTTATTTATTTATTTAATAAATAAATTTTATTTATTTGGTGGGGAGTGTGGGAGGAGAGAGAGAATCGGAAGTAGACTCCTCACTGCGCCCAGAGCCCGTCACAAGGCTCCATCCCACCACTGTGAGATCACAACCTGAGCTGAAACCAAGAGTCAGACGCTCAACCAGCTGAGCCACCCAGGTGCCCCTTCAAGATACTCTAAAATTGGGAATTCTCACGTGGAAGTCCAAATATCTTACTTCCTTTGAAAAAGCCAGACAAAAACCTGACAACACCGAGCGCCTAAGTCCATGTGGCCATACCACTGAGCTGAGCTCAAGCTGCCCCTTGAGCTGAGGATGACATTTCAAGGTCATCGATGATCTTGCTCTGTTTGCTGTTGTTACCACCTTCTGTGGGCATTGATTTTCCACCTGTGACGTATGTCTCTTGTTTTACTCTATTGTATGTTTGCTATTACTTTAGTTATTACTTAATAAAGACTTAATTCTAAACCTTTTGCTCTGGGGGCATCTTATAACATATGAAGGTGATCATATTTCTCTGAGGGGAGGAAAAAAAAAAAAGGTGTTCTGGAGAAGATGCCCTCTTCTTGATTCTTAATAAAGTGATGACAATATTTAGATACTGTGATTTACCCGGACCACCTTTTATATTAGGAAACGTATAAAAATGTGAGCAGAGGCAACCCCTGGGTGGCCAGTGGTTGAGCCTCTGCTTTCAGCTCAGGTCATGATCCTGGAGTCCTGGGATCAAGTCCCACATCAGGCTCCCGGCAGGGAGCTTGTTTCTCCCTCTGCATGTTTCTCTGCCTGTCTCTCTGTGTCTCTCATGAATAAATAAAATCTTTAAAAAATATAAAAAATAAAAATTTTTAAAAAACATGAGCAGAGGTTTTTTGGATTGATGGGCACAAGCATCTTCATTGGCAATTATAAGACAATTGACCTTCAGTTAAGTTTTGGGCATTGAGGTGGGGGGTGGTGGGAAACAGGAAGTCTGGGTCAAGAAATCTGAGCTCTGTGCCCTACTCTACTAGGATCTAGCTGTTCAGTCTTCAAGGGAGTGCTCCTGCTTCTAGAACTCAATAAAATGCATCTGTTGTTTTAGGTGAGCCTTTTTACAAAGAGCCTTGCTCCAAGCAGATTATTTTTCTGTGGTCAACTAATTTTGGGACACACTGGGATATGTAATAAATAATTAACGGTTTTCATTATGGTAAGACTTAGACATTTTAAAACGTTAAGATGCATTGGAAGAAAATGTAATAGGCAACATCTTCCAATTTCTTTTAATAATCGAAACTCTATTTAGTTTTATGAAAAGCATCTCACAAGGCATCTCTGGGAGGGGGGTGGGGGGCATAATCCTTGAGAAAACCCAGAGAGGCACCTGTTAAAGTCTCTTTCCGGCGTGACATCAAATATATAAGAAGCATATTAATCAGAAAGAGGTCAAGAATTGGACTCTATTTCTACTTGGCTTTGTCCATGAATCACTGAGACCATCAACTCTCCTTAAAATTCAGCCTGTGTTCCTGATAATATATTTAAACACCTTTCAGTGGTATGATCCATGAGAGGGCTGTGTGTGTGTGTGTGTGTGTGTGTGTGTGTGTGTGTGTGTGTTAAACACTCCGTTGGCAGAAATGCCAAGGAGATTCCTGGTCTCTGGAAGAAGAGGCCTGAAAACCCCTCACACAGCCCTATAATTGTGCTGTTGGTCTCTGTTTTAGGTTGAGAAGGTCCTCTCCCCCAACCTGGTAATAGTTTGTTGTTGTTTTGTTTTTATCAGAAAGCTCAAGGACAGTGTATATCATCTATCTGCACAGTGTTGGTGTGACTACGTCGGGCATGCGCCATATGCCGGTAGACGGTTTGCACCTGCTTCCAGTCCTCCCTGAAACCTATAGCTCTGACATCATTTAAGAGATAAGGCTTCCAGTCTCTGAAAATCCCAGCAGAGTCCTTTCTCACAATTCCTTGATCACTAGGGAAACAGCTCCCGACTGTCCAATTTTCTACCTCCTGTTCTCAGGTTCAGGTTCTACTGTGGCCCAACCTCCCCTGACATTACACACTAGTGATGCTTCAATTTTCTTCAGTTAGGTTTCTCTTTCTAGGGAACATTGTCTTGCTCAATTCCTTGTCCTGAAGTGACCGTGACTTTGTGTTGTAGGGAAGCAGAAGCTGCCTCAGGTCACATTCAAGAGCCATGTGAGTTAAATTCTTCTGTAATGAGGCTTCCTCTTCCACCCTGCCTTGTGTTCTAATGCAAATACAGGAACTGTCCTGTCTCAAACCTTTGCTCACTTTGTCCTGTCTGCCTGGAATATCCTCAGCCCTAATCTCCATCTATTAAATCACAGTCCTGTTTGGAGGTCTGGCACAACCGCCATCTCCTTTATGAAGCCTTCGCCATGCCCAGAGCTATAAGGAACTTCTTTGTCATTTCTATTCCCATATCATTTGTCAGTCTGTGATAACCTTATCATATTTTTCCTTGTTTTAGTTTCATCTCAGTTCTCACCACTGTGTCTCATTCCTCTTTCCACCTCTCCATTTGCTTAACAAGGAAATGGCTTTTAGCAAATTTGTTCCATGCTGCTCTGAGCACTGTCTTTCCAGAGGGCTTTGCTATACCTTTGCTTCTCTAACTTTGGTGTGTGTCTTTTTTATTTATTTATTTTTATTTATTTTTATTTTTTTATTTTTTTTTTTTGGTGTGTGTCTTAATCACTAGGGGGGAGCTTGTTAGAAATACAGAAGACACCAGATGGAAAGGAGAGCTGAAGAGAATAAAAAGCAATGAGGGTGAGAAAAGAAAAGGCAACAAGGAACTCTAGGAAAGCAAAAAGCTATACAAGAAATTTAATGTAATGATAGCACCTCCTTGATTCTGTGATGAACAATATTTATATACTCTAAATCAATTGTTGACTTATTGATTTACCTAAAACAGTAATATAAGAATATTAGGAAGATGGCAGGACATATGTGGGACGTGGTGGTATGAGAGACTTAGCCTTATCTATTATGACAGGAAGTTGATAAGTAATGCCTAGCATATGGCTTTTGAAACATGGAAGCAAATAGCAGAAGAAACAGCTAAGCTAAAAGTGGTTTCCCTGAAGGGTGGGACTAGGTTAAGAAGTGGGAAGGCAGCAGGGGACTGTTGGTTTTTCTTAGAAGCACCTCAAAATGATTTGATCTCTTATCTATGTGTAAATATTACCTTGGTTAAATATATTTTTATAAAAGGGACTGTAGATTTCTAGACCTCAATCTATGACCTACTGAATCAGAATTTCCAGGGCTGGGGACCTGGAATTGAATTAACTCCCTGGGCGATTGTCATGCACTGCCAACATCTGATATTCGGTATGATATGTCTATGCAGCTATGGAAATTGAAGTAGGCAATCCTCAGATGAGGCCTTGGAAGAGGAGAAGTTCCAAGCACCTTGCCAATGGGTTTAGTGATCATTTTTTTCCAAACTGAAAATCTGAGACTACCTTTGGTGCCCTCCAGAATGCAGAATCATGAGCCTCCTGGGTAGAGAGAGCAGACTGATAGGAAGAGAGCTCACTCCCTAGAGGAGAGGGGCAGAGAGTGTCTTCTGGTAGCCTTAGCTCTAGGCTGACAGCGTATGTACCACACGTAATGCCAAGTCCATACGCACTGACCAGGACATGTGGAAGGGCAAGACTAGGCACTGCTCCTGTGTGGCCCCCACTGGGGCCGGATGGAGATGGGTAAGCAGCATATCAGAGAGTTTCTACTTGGAGTCTTTTCCTTAGGCCTCAGGATGAAATCACTAATGCTACGAGGATGGGAAAAAGCAATTAGAAACTGCAGAGAAAATAAAAGGCTGGTCAAGAAATTTAACGTGTTAAGCCCAAGATCAAGAGAGAAATGGGACTGGAGGGTATTATGCTGAGGAAAATAAATCAATCGGAGAAGGACAAACATTATACGGTCTCATTCATTTGGGGAATATAAAAAATAGTGAAAGGGAATAAAGGGGAAAGGAGAGAAAATGAGTGGGAAATATCAGAGAGGGTGACAGAACATGAGAGGCTCCTAAGTCTGGGAAACAAACTAGGGGTGGTGGAAAGGGAGGTGGGTGGGGGGTTGGGGTGACTGAGTGATGGGCACTGATGGGGGCACTTGACGGGATGAGCACTGGGTGATACGCTATATGTTGGCAAATTAAACTCCAATAATAAATAAATAAATAAATAAAATTTTAAAAAGAGAGAAATGAGGATGTGGAGGGGACCTTTTCTTTTGACCTTGAGGTATGTGCTTTCCTGGTAGGAAGGGAAGAGCATCCTGGCCCCAAGCATGGGCTTGGGTTTGCAGCCAGGCTGCCAGACACTGGGGCGGGGGGGGGGGGGGGGGGGGGGGCGGGGGGGCGGGGTCCAGGTCCTCCTTCCTCAGTTCCTTAAGAGGTAAAAAAAAAAATTTTCTGAAAGGTGGATGCTCCAAATACCAACCCTTCCCCTCCCTCTTCTCTCTCCTCTCTCCCCCTCTCCCATTTCTGTCATCACCACTCTGCCAAACCCACAGAAGCTCAAAAGATCAGGGCTGAGTGCTACAGTGAGAAAGGGGTGGGACTCACTAGCCACGTGACCTGAAACTCTGAGTCTCAGTTTCTCATTTGTGAGCTGATTATATCTACTTTGTAGGGTTATTTCAAGGGCTTCCAGAGGGTTAACTTGTGAAAGATTCTTCTGGTGGGGGTTCCACATCATCACCGATGGTGATAAAAGTCAATTTTTCAGGAGAACCTGCCATTCCAAGACCCCCTTAGATGTGCAAGGACACAGTTGAGAGATGGACGGGGCCACTTCTGGTTCTCTAGGGATGGGGTGACACTAGCAAATGGTAAGAACGAGTGTTTCTAAACCCACCGCAGCAGGCCCTGTTGCAAGGCAGTGAGCTCAGTAATTTTATCTTTATGGTAACTCTTGGTAACGAGGGCCGCTATCCTTCCTATTTTACACTTGAGGAAACAGGCTCAGAGCGATGAAGAAGCTTGCCCGAGGATGCAGGGCAGTCAGTGACAGAGCCGGGACTCCCAGCCAGGCGGCAGGCTCCAGAGCTCCCGCACCTGTCACCCACCTCGCTGCACCTGCCGCCGTGCTCACCTGTGCTGCCGACGCTCTCCTCACAGGACTGCCAGAGCCCCACGTGGAACCTGCACAGGATGAACTTGTCGTCCCCCGTCTCCCAAATGTCCTGGATGGCCTGGCTCGCGTTGTCCCTCCTGCCCCCATCGGAGTGAATGCAGGGCAGCCTGCCCGGGCACAGCGGCTTGGTCACCCTCCGGGTCCCCTGGCACCAGTGGCTGCTGCCCACGGCGGCGAGGGAGCAGGCCAGGGCGAGGCCGACGGGGAGGAGGCCCAGCATCTGCCGCCGCCTGGCCCTGTCCATGGCTGGAGGAGGTGTGTGGCGTCAGGATGAGCAGCGGGCCCCTCCCTGCCTCCCCCCGCAGGCTACCCGCCCCTCTCGGCCCTGCCATCTGGCACCCTGACCGGCTTCCCTCACATCCCGGGTGCCCCCCTCAGCGTGTGCCATCCGTGTGCGTGTGCACCCGTGGCCCGAGAAGGCCCAGAGCGGGGCAGGCCCCCATCAGTGACGCCGGCCCTTCAGTCCTCTCCAGGGAGTGGGGTGCGGGAGGGGCCTGGCGCTCGGTCTTTTTGCACTTGGGGTAAAATACGCAGAAGGTGAAATTTACCATGGTGACCATTTTTTTACCTTCACGTAGTCACGCGCCCAATCTCTAGACCCTGTCATCTTGTGACATTGGAGCTCTGCCCCAGTGAACACTTACTCCCCATCCCGGTCCCCACTCAGGGCACTGCCACTCTACCTCCTGTCCCTATGAATGTGGCCGGTCCCGGGACCTCACGTGAGTGGGGCCGTGCAGTCTTGTCTCTTTGTTTCTGGCTTATTCCATTCAGTGTCGTGCCCTCCAGGCTCCCCCGTGTAGCAGCAGGTGTCAGAATCCCTTTCCTTTTACCGCTTAGTGGCATCTCGTTGCGTGGATAGACCCCCGTTTGCTCATGCGTCACTTGTCCATGGACACTCGGGTTGCATCTGCCTTTTGGTTCTTGTGGAGGGCGCTGAAGACCAGGGGTGTTTGGGCAGGTGTCTGGGCGAGTCTGCTCAACCCTTGCCTTTTGCACTGATCAGGCTACTCAGTGTTGGGTGCCAGAAATGGGGAGTCCCACAGCCTGTTTGTTCCCTGCTTAGCCAACAGGGATTGCCAAGGACAGCGTCCTGTTTAGGGGACTGAGACTTGAGGTGCTGGCGGCCTGCTCCAGAGCCAAAGCACCATGCAGAGCAAGGGTGGGCGGCTCACACCCCATGGGGTGCGACATCCGGCACCGTCCTGGGGCCCCAGAAGCTGGCAGGCACAGCCCTTGGCATCCTCACCCCTGGGGATGGTGACACAGAGGAGACTAATCACTTCTGGAGCAGAAGACATTGATGCAGGGATGAGGGCAGGAGGAGCATCCCGGAAACACACAGGTCCTAGATCGCCTATTAGCACCTCCTGAGGGCCCTCAGATACCTGCAGACGTAAGGGAGAATCACTGGGCTGGGTGCTGGGGTACATGTCACGTGGGCCACTCTAACTCTACTTCCTGCTGGCGCGGGCACAGGGACTCGTCCCACTGGCCACAGGACTTGTGGGAAGAGGATTTATCACGTTCTATCACCAGATGGCACCCATCCCACAGCAAGGAGGCCAGGTGTGCCCCCCCCCCCCCGCCCCCGCCCCTGTCCCTTCAGGAAAAGAATGTTTTGGGGAACAAGTTCAAAGGGAATAGCTAGAATATTTCCTTTGCCAGCATGCAGCCCAGAAGACGTGGTTGTCAATGTGTGATTCCAGAACGGCTTTCCAGCTGTAAGGCAAGGATCAGAGCATCGTTGGGGGTGCCTCTCCCCTTGTCACCTCATCCTGCTGTCCCAGAGACGACCACATTAATTCCAGAGGTCGTACTACTGTCCCAGGCCATTCTGGGTGGGGGGGGGGGGTCTTTGTTCACCACAAGCATTTGATCGTTAGGGTTTAAAGTCTTGCCATGTGGTGATTTTAAGATTTCCAAGGATTTCTGTTGAGCGGTGCTTCCTGGTATTCCCCCCACCGTTCAGAATTCATTCACTCAGGTAAGTTAGCAAGGGTGTGCTCCTCTGTCCGACTTGGATGGAGAGAAAAACAAAACCAAACTCCATGAGAACATGGCCTTCTTGTCTCTTGCCGACCTGCGTCTCAGCCGGGCAGGACCTCTTTGCCTCCTGGGCCTCCAATCTGGAGGCTGAAGAGCCTGGACAGGGAGAGGTGGGGAGATCAGGACCGAGCTGAGCCTCTCCAAGGCCCCTAGAGGAGCCCGCCAGAGGAAGGGAATGCCCCTAGAGAGTTGAGGTAAGATCAGCACCTGACCACGTGGCTGCGTCAGGTGATTCTGGGAATCCTGGGCCTGCCATTTACTGCTGTGAGGCCGTGGGCCAGCAGCCTAACCTCTCTGAGCCTCATTTTCTCAGCTGTTAAGTGGAGACCTCCTGGTCACCTCACAGGGTTATTTGAGGACAAATGAAACAGGTGATCATCAGCTGGGTGAGAAAGTGATGTGCGTCCCCTGGAAGCCCCTGCCAGGTGGGCTGGGCAGCATCGAGAGGCTCAACGGGGCCATCAAGAGTTGTGTTTGACTTTCCTGCACTTGTAGACAGAACTCAAGCCACCCATTGGGGTTTGGCTCCAGGGCCTGGACCTGGATCTGCTTTCTCCCTCCAAGTGTTTGCATAGATGGGGATCAGAAGAGACCCTGCCCTTGGGGCATTGGTAAGAAATGGGCCCCCTTGCTCAGATGCCCACTCATACCTGGTGCGAGGCCCATCCTCTTGTGCCAGCTGTTGCTCAGCAGCTGGAACCCGAGGCTCCAGCCCGCGGACTGTGTGCACGGAGCAGAACCACTGGCTGCCTGGCTTCTCCTCCCGGGCGGCCCTTGCTGAGGAAGTCCCTGGGAGCGCAGCTGACTTGGGGAAGGTCTGGGAAAAATCTCCCTGCCTTTGGAAGGAGGGGGGGTGGCCCAGGAGGAGATGAGCCACCGCTGATGAGAAACCCCAGGGAATCATCGGTAGGTGGCCCTAGACCAGTTCAGACGCTCCTTCCGCGCGCGGCGTGGAGAGAGTTTGTGCAAACATTTCCTCGCTGTGCCGGGAGGAATGCAGGAGGAGGCCGCCTCTGGTGCATCTTGGACTATTCCAGAACTGCTCCCTCGCCTGTGAAGTTGCAGGGGGGAAGGCAAGGCCAGCATCGGGCAGGGGCAGCGCCTGGAAGAAGGAAAGGAGAGGACCCCCACCCCGAGTCCACACTGCCCATGGACACCCCTGCCCACCCGGGGCCCAGGCCTCTGCCCCCCTCCAGGAAGCGCTCCCTGCCGGCCCCCGCGAGGCCGGTGCTCACCCTGCTGCTCCTGGTCTCCGTCAAACAAGTAAGAGCGGTTTATGATTTGGATTGTCACAGCGATTGCTGCCGGGGTCAGTTCTGCATCTTTTTTGATCCTATAGGCAGTTGCGGCCTCTCGTTGGCAATTTGGGAAATATTATTAAGGGTTAAGGCGGGAATGATTAACCCTAATCCTAGTATTCAGAGGTCATCGTGGTTAACGTTTTGGCATATTTCCTGCAAATCCTTTTTCTATGTGTGTGTCTGTGTGGCTGAAGTTATGATGCATAAAGTGTTCTGTATCCTGGTTTTCCCTTTTACACCATTTTATAAGTATTTTCCAATGTCAGGATGAATTCTGTAAATAGCATTTAAACTGGTCCTGTATATCTTGTCTGCTTTTACAATATTTTACAATACTCAGGCTTGAGTATTTAGGACTATGGTTTTTTTTTCTCTTCTTTCCTTTCTCCTTTTCCTTCTTAGTATAAAAATATAGAACGTTCATTGTTTTAAAACTAAATGTATAAAATCTGAAGATGCATAAATACCAGCTCTAGATCATTGCAGTCCCACCACCCAGAAATCACCCTTTTTCACCTTTGGGGGCTTATACTTCTGGACCTCTTTCTGCCATATATTTACAGGTACTTTATTGTTTTTTTTTTCAAGCATAAGATCAGACTGACTATAAATATTATCTCGCTCTCTGCTTTTGTCTTATGGGAATACACTGAAAGCTAAGACAAGCTAACACTTCAATCAAGCGCATGATGTGCTAGGGCCGGTGCCAGGTGTGTCCTCTGTATTAACTCAATTTACACCCCACGAGGGAGGAGCTCCTGCTAATCCCACTTACAGATGAGAACGCTTTTCAGTATCAGTATCAGTATCAGTAAAAGGTACCCCCATAGCGTGATGTTTAAGACTTCAAGGTTGTCTTGTAATGTATGTAACCAACCTCTTCAGGTGGGCATTCTGGTATCTTGTTTTATTCTTATCCAGGGACATTGACTTTTGCCCTTTTACCTTTTTAAGCTTCCTTTAAAAAAAGAAGGTTTTATTTACTTATTTGAGAGAGAATGAGGGAGCACAAGCAGGGGAGCAGCAGAGGGAGAGGGAGAAGCAGACACTCCGCTGAGCAGGAAGGCCGATATGGGACTCGATCCCAGGACCCTGAGATCATGACTTGAGCTGAAGGCCGATGCTTCACTGACTGAGCCATCCAGGTGCCCCTGAGTTTCCATTTTTATACTAGACCATGATGTCCTGTTCATCTGGGAAATGCAAGCCATGAAAGTGCCTCGAGGAAGGGTTCTCTTCTTCTCTGGCCCATGGGTGTAGTTCGACCCTGTATGTGGCCCTGGGGTTCCAAATCCCGCCTGCCCCCACCTAGGGACGTCGGTTCGTGGTGTCTGATCTTGTAAGTGTTCGCCTCATTGGGCTTTCTTTGTTCTAACCTGGGACCCAACAGGCAGAAAACACCTACCGAATTCTCTGCATCTGATTTCTCCCACGGACTAAGGATGTGCGCCCCGTCGATGGTTTCATGAAATTCCTGCCGTGGTGGCTGCCCCTGGGCGAACCACCAGCTGGGTGGCGGTGGGGCCATTGCTGGGAGACTCTGCACAGAGCTCACACTCTTGCTTCAACCCTCCGGGCATCTCATATTCCGGCTGAATCCATGCAACTAGCAATCTAGCTCCTTTCCCCTTCTACATGCGATCCTGCGCGATGGTTGCCACGAGGTGCCAAGCACCGCTGCAGCACTTTGCATTTTCTCCTCAGTCTGTCTGGCTGCAATCCCCACTGCAAGCCTCTCGCAGAAGTGTTATGACGGAGCCCATTTCACAGTTGGGGAGATTGAGGTTCACGGTTGTTAAGTGACCACCTGTGATTGTGCGGCCTGTGAGCCGCTATGTCTCACTGGAGCAAAGCCCTGTGTTCTCTCTTCCTTAGCATTCCTGGGCAAGCTGCTGACATATGACTATGGATATGTTCCGTCAGCGAAATCTGCAGTTACTCAGGCCGGAGTATGAAGCTGACAAAGCCACACCTTGTTCCTTGCTTCTGGTCTTTTCCTAATCAATACTGTCTCTGTGAGCTGTGTTCCCTCCCACCCCACCCCCATCTGCCACCCAGTCTGTCTTCAGAAACTCTTCCCTCTGTCTGTCCTCCAGGGTGCGTCTATCACCCCGATGAATCCCCCCCCCCCGGGTTCTTGGTATTAAAACCCATATTTTTCCTCCATGATGTTTACATTACAAGGCTTTGTGTCGACTTACATGATGGATTTTGTTCACAGATGCTTTCCCTGCATGGAATATAAATGATTGTGGCATGTTTTCTGGCAGGAAGTCTTCCTAAAATTCACTTAATGAGAAATTCTCAGGGATAGTTTAGGTTTTCTAAATTTAAGCAGTCCACCCACCCGTCCTCAACCCCCCCCTCCCTGCTTTGGACTCATTTAAGTTAATTAACAGTTGCTTTGGCTTCAAAAAACATAAACTCTCTCTCTAAGGCTCTTTGAGAAGCAAATTTGTGGCTCTTTCTTACATTGTCGATGGGAGCGTAAAAAGGTGCATACTTTTAAATTAAAAAAAAGAAGAAAAAAAACTTGGCAAGGATAGGTTGGCAGTACATTATCAAAGCCCTTTAAAAATGTGTATACTCTAGGACCCAGAAATTCCAGTTGAAAGAATTTCTCCTAAGCAAATAAAGATGTGCTCAAATGTTTGTGAATTTTTTCAGTAGAGCATCGTTTATATTAGCAAGCATCTCAGCCCGTGTAAGTGTTCATCGCTAGAGGATTTGAACACTGAACTGTGTACCACATTCACTCACAGAACATTATGTAGCTGTTAAAACAGTGTTTTAGGAGTATGGCTCTTGCAATGGATTCATATTCACTATGCACCTTCTGGTGAAAGCACAAAACAAGATGGTTTCCTTTTTTGGTTAAAATAAAAATGGAAAGAAGGAGAAAAAAGTAAACGGAAGCGTGTACACAGAGAGAAGAGTCCAGAAGGAGATGGTAATTTCTGATACTAACGTTATGATTCAATCTTCTCCCCTTTTGGCTTTCCTGCAATTTTTTTTGTTTGATTTACAGAGAGGCGTACGCATTCTTGAACAAAGACTACAATAAAATGTATTGAAAGCAACCCACAGAAGGTCTTTTTTTTTACCCCCCGTTTTCCTTGATCCCTCCTCGGCAGAGTTAGTCGTTGATGCTCGTTGCCCGCGCAAGGGAAAGAGAAATCCAGATCAAGTCGATTTTTTTCCGGTTAGAAAACAGCCATTCGCATTATTTCCTTTCATCCTTACCTTGTTTGGATCTGGCTGTGATTGAACTTGGATTTGCCTCTTGCATTTTTCGTGTACTTGTCCAAGTACCTGGGAAGACAGTCTGTTTGTCCAGCTCCCCTAGATTGACCAAATTTGGTGCTTTGTAGGGTTCTTTCTCCTCCTCCTCCTCCTCCTCCTGATCATGGCCATCAGTCTTGGCAAAGGGCAGGGGGAGAGGGTCAGATTAGTCTGGGGACAGCTCACGTGCATGACTAATTTTAATTGTCTCTTCCTTGGCCAATTCCAGCGAGGTCCCTGAGAATATAAACAGCACTCTATCCAAGAAAGGGTCTTACTTCAGTGGCTTGGAGATTCTGGAAGCTGATGATTTGGTCATCACCTTCTTTGCTGAACTCGTGAAAAATAATACAGATCCTAGTTATGGTCCCATTAGGATTTATTTTCTTAGTGTGTTAATAAACTTCCATCTTGACTCTTGTGCCATAAGTCAGAGACAGAAAGTACTATGGGGAGACTGGAACCTAGGAATGAATGCCAATTATTTCCTCATCATTATCGTCATTGTTATTATTTATTGGTTAAATAATGGCTTCCAAATTGTGTGCTGAGGTCCCTCAAGGCACCGCTGTGAGCTCACAGGGCTGCTCATTTTTCAAGGGAAGCAAAGCGATATTTGACATCTGCCAAAACCCCGCAAATTATTAGCTCGAGGTAGTTCATGGTTTTGGCATTAGATCACGCTTCATTCCCTTTGATGATGTTGTATCTCTGCAAAGCTGGAGGGGGTTTATTTTGTTTTTGTTTTTTGTTTTTTTTCAGTTGCTGTGATAAAAAGCAAGTACGGCACAAGCATCAATGTAGAATGGGAACAAACGGGATGCTATCCCATCTGATTGCCAAGTTTGGGAAGTTGTACAATCTTCAGTAGGCACTCAGTTGTTAGGATGCAAATATTTAAGTTGGTTGGCCCTACTTCCTCAAAAGAAATGGGACTTTTGGTTTTTCTTCTGGCTTAAGGGTACTGTGGAAAAATGATGGAGTCACGGTGGGCACCATGAATTGAAAAAGTTTGGCAACCTCTGGTCTAATGATGGCTACACCAGCTCTTATCCAAAAAGTTGGTTGTGTGATTCTCTGGAAAGAATGCAAAGGAACAACACAGACCCCATCATGCGTTCCATAGTATTGGCGGCTGGAGCACGCTGGGCAGAGAAGGGAGAGGGTAGACTGGACTAGTTACTCAGAAGGTGGAAGCTTCCCATCCACTGGGCTTATAGGTGGTTGGGTTTTGGGTTGTTTTGTTTTGTGTTGTTTGTTTTGTTTTGTTGTGGGGGGTATGGGTGAATATAGTGGTTCTGATGCTGACTTTTTTTAAAAAGAATTTATTTATTTATTTATTAATGAGAGACACAGAGAGAGGCAGAGACATAGACAGAGGCAGAGAGAAGCAGGCTCCATGCAGGAAGCCCGATGCGGGACTCAATCCGGGTCTCCAGGATCACGCCCTGGGCCGAAGGCAGACGCTTAACTGCTGAGCCACCCAGGTGTTCCTGATGCTGACTTTTTGGTGGAACATCTCCCCAGTTTATACTGTGCTTCTCCGCTCTCTGTTGTTACACCTATTGCTACACCTGTTGCTACCCACCTGTCTTATCCCATTCTTTCTGGTTCTCTGCCTGGCCCAAGAAAACATATGAGTTTGTTACCCCTTGTGAGAGGACACAAAGCCTCAAAGCCGGTTGAACTGGATGATCTTATCCCAAATCACGTATCTAGCCCCTCTGTGTTCATCCTTCCTCCAACTCCAACTCCTACCTGTACTTCTGTTTCTATAGCTGGACAATGAGAACAATAACTTCTGGCCTGTGCTAGGGGTTTGTATTCAGAGATGAAAGACACATCTCGGTCCTCCAGGAATGTATGGGGTCATGAAGGGGATGAACAAATAAATAAACCACCAATGGCAATAGAACACAATGGACTGCAGGACTTAGTCATGTGTGGGGTCACAGGGCACTGGGGAGAAAGGTTCCCAGCTCAAGACTTCAGTCACAGAGGTTGTCAAGTATGACCTGGGGTCATTAGGCTTGAGTTGAGCCTTGGAGGTTGAACCAGGAGTGAGCCAGGTGAAGACGAGGGTAGGAGGGAGGGCCAGTGGGACATGCAAAGATGCAAAGTCATGAAAGAGCATGATTGGGGTCAAGAGGTTTGGGCCAGAGGTGGCTGAGATGTAAAGTCAAATCAGTAGGCCACAGGTGGAAGACTTTAGGCAGGACAGCTCTGTGGACCTATCCCTCTGGAGGAGTGTGGACCAGGCCAGAGGTGGAGGAAATGGAATGCAGGTTAGGGAGAAGCACAGGACAGAAACTGGTACCTGGTTAGATGACGGGGGGGAGAGAAGCCAAGGACAACTCCTGGTTTCTGGAACAAACCAGAAAGGCTAATGGTGCCAATACTGAACCATTCGGGGATGAACGTCTCTGGAAGCCAGGGACGATAGGGTAAGAACGTCACTGGACTTTGTATGACAGCCAGTTATATAGTTGTCTTATCTCTAGCAGATTCTAAGTCCTTTAGGGCAGAAGGAAGCTGTGTTTTGCCCATCACTGCATCCCCTTCAGTTCCTCCCGAATGCAACGCCTGGCACACAACAGGTGCTCAAACGAAGATGAGCAAATTAAAGAAAAGAAAACCCCTTTAAACCCACTGTTTTGTTAATAAACAAAGCAAGTGGTGCAGATGCACAATTAGATGTTGTTATACAACTCAAATTATCTGGAAAGCCCAAAAGTGTGTGCTATATTTTTAAGGTTCTAGGGGAGGGAATGTCAGAAAGGAAAAAAAATCCCAAGGCCTCAAGTATAGTAGCAGAGCATTTGTCTGCCCAGTCTTTGATTCTGGATCCACAGGCAACCAGGTGGGATGGTGCAAGTCCCTGCAATTCTTCCAGCCTTTTCCTGACACATTATTGGATCCTTCTTAGTGTGATGCTTCTCTTCTGGAGATCCATATAATCTTAGGAGCATGCAACTATTCATCTGGTAGGATGTCACATTCAGGATGAGCATATTGCCTCCTCTGGAAATGTCAGCCTCACTTGAAGATTTTGGGGGGGAAGTCTTTCGTATCTGTATTAAAATCAATATGATTAGGTTATGGAATGAACATAAAATTTGTATGCATCTTTAACATAAAGCATAACATACCAAAGAAGTTCTGTTTCTTGCTGCAGGCCATTATGGTCACGTCAATGGCAGGTTTTGAGACTCGTGATGACATGATCACAAGGCCACCTCTGTAGTGAACAGGGAGTCACCGTGTTTTGTTTTTTTTCTGTCCAGGTTACAGGATCCCTCCTTGAGGAAACAACTCGCAAGTGGGCTCAATACAAAGAGAAGTGTCTGAAAGACTTGCTCAAGGAACCTTCTGGTAAGCACGTGTATGAGTTATCTATGGCTGTGTAACAAATAGCTCCAAAGTTGAGTGGCTTAAAGCAATCATCATCATCATCATTATCATCATCATCATCATCATCATCATCATTTATAATCTATCACAGTTTCTGTGGGTGAGGAATTCAGACCAGCCACAGGGGGAATGGCTTGGTTTTGGTCTACAGTGTTGAGTTAGCTGGAAGACTCAGTGGCTGGGGGCTGGAATCATCTGAAGGCTTGTTCACACTTACATCTGATGGTTGATGGTGGCTCCAGCTGAGAGTCCATTGGCTCAAACACTTCCATGTGGCCTGTCCACATAGCCCCAGCTCCTCACAGTATGGTGGCTAGGTTGCCAAGGCAAGCATGACTAGAGGTCATGTTGCCATTTATGACTTAGCCTCTCAGAAGCTATCCCCTCCAAGCTCAGTTAGGTCAGATGGTTACTAAGGCCTATCCAGGCTCAAGGGAAGGGAGGAGAGAGACCCCCACCTCTCATTATAAAAGAGCATATGAGACAAGATATACATAGATGTGACTATTAATTTAAAGTCATCTATCACAGCACACTCACCACCAAATTGCATGACATGAGCAACTGTCATAGATTAACCTGGGACTCTACCGGGGAGATAGGTGGGAGGACGTCCTCATCCCCCAAGGTGTTATCTGAATCCGATTCATAACATTTCTCTTATCCAGGTCTACACCAGGTTTAGAAAGTTCTAGCAAATATGTTAATAGTTTGATCAGTCCATGGCCTCTCCTGCCCTCATGCAGACTTTTTGGGTGCATCCCAAGACTTCTTTTTTTGGTTATTTTAATATTGAAATCTGCACACACACACACCCCCATCCTCCTGGCTGCTTTCAGATTATTTCATTCAGGGGCACAGAGGAGGACAGGATACCATAAACTCTCTTTCCCTTCTCCTGACCCAAAGAGTCCCAGCCTTCAAGACATACCCCTCTCCCTCTGAATATTTCTTCAAGCCCAGGCTGGTGGCAATCAAAGCTTGATATCTGTTATAAGGACCACCCCTCTCTTTAGGGAATACAGCTTTCTGAAATCAAAGTAGGGCACGTCCTTTTAATTTGGAGCCATACCGTGAGCAGCTCGGCCAGGTGAGCACTGCTTCACACAGACCTTGTGCTGACACTTGCAGCTGGCTCCACAGGATGCCCTGAGCCAGCTCATAACCTGGTAGATCTGCATCTGTGGGGTCCTGATGTCAATGATGTGGCCATCCAACCTGAGTGGCCCCTGCAGGCTAGCCCAATTAGGGAGCAGATAGGAATGATGCTCAGTTCCCAGGAGTGAGGAACTTGCATTATGGGCATTTGGGATCCAGCCTGAAACCCCTTAATTTCATCCCAGGAGGCCCATAAGGCTGTGTTGTATGTTTTTAGCATCAGCATCTCATTGCCAAGTGCCAGTGTATAAATCATCCCCTGGATGCAAATGTCTCATAATGATTATTCGGTTGGTCTTCAAATGGAGCAATATGTCCAGACAGAGGTTGTGTCCAATACATGTAGCCAAGAACCTTGATTCTGCAGATCCCCTCCATCCACTGGTCATTTTGCACATTTTATAGTGAGGGTGTTCCAGCATCTAATTGGTTGAAGGCTTGACAATTCCTTAAGTAACTATGGAACAGAAGGCACTGGCTGAACCACCAAGTGTTCTCCTGATTCTGAGCTTGTGTGAGAGTTCAGCCCATGTAAAATAAACCAACATCAGCGTGACGTGCACGTTGACATAACGGACGGGACCACTGCAAGGGGTCAGGTTGGGTAGATAAAGCCACTGTGCCTAAGGGTGCATTAAACACTCCTTTCTCCCCATGCTGCTCCTCATCCTTGACCTATGTGGACAGTGGGACAGCAATGCTAGTTCCTGCATAGGATACACCAGCTTCCTGTGCCAGGAAGGGGGCTCTGCCTCCATCAGTGGTGTCGGTGCTCCAACATGGCACTCACCTGGGACCTTTTCTTTCCACAGGGACCTTTTGTAATGGGACCTTTGATCGATATGTGTGCTGGCCTCATTCTTCTCCAGGGAATGTCTCCGTCCCCTGCCCTTCATACTTACCTTGGTGGAGTGAAGGTAGTAAGTCCTATTTTACCATTTTCTGGCAGTTTCCTTAAAGGCTGGTCCCTCTTGGGTAGACTAGCCAGGAAGCAATTAGAGAGAGAGAGAGAGAGAGAGAGAGGGGGCTCCAACCAAGTGGTTTTTTCAAGTCTTCTTTCCCCACAGAAGTTTTCCTAAGTTGTCAGTAACATACCTTCTTTCCTCTCCGGACACCTCCTCTTGTCTGCCTGCAATTCTTCTCTGCCTGGATGTTCCATTAAGGCAACAGTCCTGTTTTATTGGAAGATTAGAGAGTCCAGGCCAGGCTACCACAGAATTTGCTGCAGTGACAGTCATCATGGAGAGGAGGAGGAGAGATTGGGATGCTCACATCCACAACTTTGGAATTGTCAGATAGCTTTGGAAGATGGTGCTACAGGGTGGTGCTTTTAAATCCCATGGGACTTGGATGAAATCTTTAACCACTCAGCGCAAAGCAAGTGGCTATTATGTAGGACTCCAGGAGCATATCCCATCCTCACCTGCCCCAGCAGCCCAACCTCTTAGCTGGTTTGTTCTGGAAGGGAAGAGAAACAATTACTGGCTAGAACTCTTTTGCCTTTGAAGGCCAAAGAACGAGGAAAAAAAAAACTATATTCCAGAAACATAAGTGATTAGAAAGTTCCAGGCAAAACCAAGTGAGAATGCCTTACTAAGCAGGCAAGATGGTGATATTTTTGTATGTAGTTTCAGCTTGGTAAATCATCAGTTAAATTTGGTTTCGATTTTCTGAGGCTTCTGGTGCAGAGAGAGTTCCCAAGGAAGAGAGACGCATTTCTGATGGGAGAGCTAGTGACATAGTCTATGGAACTATCCTCTGGTGAAATCCAGCTGGAAGAGACCCAGGAGGTACGAGGATGTGACGTTTAAGGGAAGATACTGGAGTTTGCTGGACCGGAGAGTCTGGATAGTTGAGGAAGCAGCCCTGTGGGAGCCAGCTCAGTGGGGTGGGGAGAGCACTGCACATGGAGTTCAGCGCCTGTCCATCTCTTTTACCCTCTGTGACTTAGGGCAAGTGTCCAGAGCCCTTCTGAGCTGTTTTCTGCTCCGGAAAGTGAAGTGAACAACAGCTACTTTTGAGGCCACAAATGAATAAGAAGGCAGGAAGAGTCAGCCACACAGCAGGTGCTTTGTAAATGGAAATGAGGCTGAGACTAAGGTCAAGCCCCTGGATTCCTTAAGGTCTTTAAGACCCAAATGTTCAAGGATCTCAAGGACACATGGAACAGGCCATTTACTCCTGCCCCCACCTCACACTGCTCCTCCACCTACTTATTCTTTTCAAGAGCTAAAAACGGAGGTCCATTCCACCTGAAGGGAAAAAGTGACTAAAAATTTAAACTTACAAAAAAGTTGATTTAAGGGATCCAGAGAATGGGAGCATGATGGTACAGATGCAGGCAGGGGCAAGAGGAAGAGCCAAGACTTGTCAGATGATGTGGGAGGTGAGGGACAGGGGGCTGGAAGGTGGAGAGGGAAAGAGCTCCCACCCTGCCTGACCCCACCCACGCTCACCATCATCTGGGTGGTGGCCCAGGGTGCCCACTGCTTACATCTAGTGTGTCCCACAAAGAACAAGCGAGATGACTGTGGCTGTCTTGAAGGGGAAAGAGAGCCAGTAGGAAGTTAGGTCAGAGAGTACTGAGGGCCAGACCGTACAGGACTTTGTGGGAGGCCCAGGAAGGGCTCTGACTTGTTTCCAGACAGCCTTTGGAAGATTCGGGGTGAGGCATGATGTGCATGACTGCCATGTCAGCCGTAGACCATGAAGGACAAGAGTATCTGAATGGTGTTTGAGATGGCAGTTAGACACCCTTGAGGAGACTTCAGGTGGGCAGGGGGAAATACCCCACGGGTATCCATCCATTACACTCAACAAATAGTTACTGTTGGCCTACTCCATGCAGGGTCAGGAGTGGGAAGTTCAATTTCCAATACTCATTGGCAAGTCCAGTCCCTGGTCTTCTAGGAGGGAGGACGATCCCTTTGGGGAAGGGCTTTGAGAATGGAGCTGTCATCGTGGACACAGTGCCAACCTGTCACTTATGCACACACATGCATGCACGCACTCGTTTAACCCTCTCCCAAACTGGGGAAGATTGGTACCATTACCGTATTGTCCTCAGCTCTTGAAGAAACTAGAAGTCTGCAAGAGTGGGAGGGCCACAAGCTTAAGGCCACCAAGCTTGTAGGTGGCCGAGCAGGCTTCATCTACCCCTTTCTCTTCTTTGTGGCACTGCCTCTTGGGCATCAGGACCCAACGCCCCTCTCTGATCCTATGTCTCCCAGCTGGGCTGCACCTTCCAGGGCTCTCACATTTCTGAGTCACCAGGGACTGTTCTAGCTCTAGAGACTTTGGGTAAACACAGTAGACATTAGTGGATCGTGGTTTGTTACGAAATGCAGAGGCTTCCGTGTTTTTCCTTCCATCCCAAATAAACAGCAGGGATGCTAATGAGCCCCCAAAAGGCAAGTGAAAATCTCTTTTCCCTGGGATTTTCCACAGCTTTGTGGTGAGGATGAGGGCCTCACCACGTGCTCGGGAGTGGGCTGGGTGCTCTGACCTCTCCCCTAGAGCTGTGTTTACTTTCAGAAAACTCAGGAAAGGCCTACAGATACTGCTTGGCTCGGGGTACTTGGCAAATGCTGGAGAACTCCACGGATATTTGGCAGGATGACTCCGAATGCTCCAAGGACCACAGCTCTGAACAGAATGTGAGTCTGCTTGGCCTAGTGATGATGGGCCCTGGGCATCATCCTCAACCACCCTCCACCAGGGCCCCCCTGGTTGGCTCTGGGGGCCACACAAGGAGCCTCCCCCCATTGCTGGTCTGCCCCAGCCTCACCTGGGGAAGGTCCACGGTTGTAGGACAGTAACCTCTGGCAGCCGCTGAATTTCTTCTGCAGCAAGAGTGAAATAGGCACCCCTGAGGCTGCTCAGTTTCTCACCCCTGGCCAAATACTGGGGTGCAAAAGCATTTACATACCGTGGGTACTTAATAAATCCTGAGTGAATGGTTTCATGGAGACTGGGTCAGGGGTCTGTGCTGGGGTCTGGTCATCAGACTGGTATCTGGTTCCCCATTGATACTGATATGCAGTTAAGGCTGGGACCCAGGTGATCACGGGGGACTCACCAGCAGGTGCAGGATGCCTGAAGCCTCCTCTGGGTTCAAGTCTGCAGGGACCCGAGGGACAGCAAATCAAAAGTCAAACCACTTCCCACTGGAAGTAAAGATTTCTCTCTTTAGAAAGGTGAGGACTGGGGCATTGCCTCCTCCCCTCTGCAAAAAGCCATATTTCCAAGAATTCAAATATTAAAAAAACAAATCTCAAAAACATAAAAAAAACCCCAACTTCTGGCCATGATTGCCTGTGTTTCTAATAATGGATTGACATTTGGCCCAAAAAAACGCTAGCGATAGTAGGTCTTTTCAGAGTGCTGGTGAACAAAATATGTTCTTACGCCTCATCAGCTGGGGGTTCTTTTTTTTTTTTAATTTTTATTTATTTATGACAGTCACAGAGAGAGAGAGAGAGGCAGAGACACAGGCAGAGGGAGAAGCAGGCTCCATGCACTGGGAGCCCGACGTGGGATTCGATCCCTGGTCTCCAGGATCGCGCCCTGGGCCAAAGGCAGGCGCCAAACCGCTGCGCCACCCAGGGATCCCTGGGGGTTCTTATGTACGATAAATGAGATTGTGTTTTAAAGAGATCGTATTTCTGTGTGTGTGTATATGTGTTTATAGTTTTAATATGTAGATTTTAATGATAAAACTCAGTTTTCCATACAGCATATCTCAATTGATATATTTTTTTAACATTTTATTTTGAGATATCCAAACACATAGGAAAGTTAAAAAGAATAATAATATAAATACTCATGGACCCACTATCTAAAGTCAAAATGTATTAACATCCCTCCCCTCTCCCCCATTTGCTTTTGCTTTGTGTCTCTCTTTGGGAAATATTTGACAACGATTTGCAGGCATCATGAGATTTCATCCTTAAATATTATTCATCAGGTCCTTCCTAAGCAAAGACGTTATCCTACATAACTGCAATACTGTTATTCCAATTAACATCATATCAGCTAGTGCTTTATCCATATTCATTCAGATTTCCCCTCCAATTTTTTTTTTAAGCTTTTCTTCCCTGGACCAGAGTCTAGTCCAGGTTCACTTCAGTTATCTTTTAATCTAGAGTCTCCCTCACCGTAGCCCATGATTGGCTTTTCGAAGACCCCCTGAAGAACTTTGTTGCTATTAGACATAGTCCTTCATCTTCTATGTTCCCTTAAGCTGGAAGTTGGGTTTAAAGGCTTGGTAAGACTCAATTTAATCCTCATGGGTGCTGTGTATACTGTATAGCATCACCCCAGGAGACCAAAATGTCAGGTGTCACACTACAATGATGTTGCGTATGATCACTGGATGTTGGTAGTGACAGCCAGATCCCTCCATGATAGGTAGTGTCTCCTTTTCTGTCTGGTCAGTAATTGGTAGGATGCTACTTTGGAACTATGTATGTGTCTTGTTCCCTAACAAACTTTTCTCAGTATTACAACTTTTATTGATGATGCTGACTTGAGTTGATTCGAGCTTTGTCATTTCTTCCATATCTACTAGAGGGCATTCTTCTGATAAGAAGACTCTTTCCCCTTCTTTTCAGTTTTCTATATTGCTATGAATTTACAAATTTCTTTATTTCCTTCCTCCTCCCCCTCTTCTCCTCCTCCTCCTCCTCCTCCTCCTCCTTCTTCTTCTTCTTCTTCTTCTTCTTCTTCTTCTTCTTCTTCTCCTTCTCCTTCTCCTTCTCCTTCTCCTTTCTTCTTCTTCTTCTTCTTCTTCTTCTTCTTCTTCTTCTTCTTCTTCTTCTTCTTCTTCCTATTATTACTTTGATGCTCAGCGTTTTTCTAAATTTAACTAGTGAAACGCCTCCAAACTGGCTCTTGTGTCCTTTTGTGATAATCTCTCTGGTCTTGGAGCACTTCCTTATTTTCTGGCACAAGAAGATGGTCCAAGCTCATCTCATGATTTCCCTGTTCCAGGCCCAAATTAGCTATTTCTTCAAAGAGTTCTGGATTCTCTAAATAGAGGAATGTTATTAGAAACCGAGATTTGAGTGCTAGGTATGTTCACTGCCACTACAACTAGATCCTAAGATCTTTGTAGTATGTAGATTTAAGACATCCCTCGCCCCCCACCCCACCCGCCAAATTTGCAGCACATTTTATCCTTAGACTATATCCCATGTTCAGAGTACTGTGTTCATAATTATTTGAAATAATTATTTTCTCCATGTGGTCACGTTATTGGTTGGATACACATTTTTATTCAGTTGTTTCTATTAATGTTAAGGATTTGCTTTCTCTTCTTTCTTTACTTTCTGTCTTTAATTTTTTAAAAGATTTTATTTATTTATTTGAGAGATATATAGAGAGAGCACAAGCAGAAGGAGGAACAAAGGGAGAAACAGATTCCCCACTGAGCAGGGAGCCCAACAGGGATCATGACTTGAGCTGAAGGCAGATGCTTAACTGACTGAGCCACCCAGTCACCCACTTAATTAAATTAAATTAAATTAAATTAATTAATTTAATTTAATTTAATTTAATTTAATTTAATTTAATTTAATTTAATTTAATTAATTTTTAAAGATTTTATTTATTTATTCATGAGAGACACAGAGAGAGAAGCAGAGACACAAGGAGAGTGTGATGTGGGACTCCATCTCAGGACCCCAGGGTCACGTCCTGATCCGAAGGCAGATACTCAACCACTGAGCCACCCACGTGTTCTCCTTTAACTTTATTTTTAATAAATAAAATATTGACAGGGTTTGAAAGCCAAAATTATATTAAAAAGTACAGTGAGAGGGGCAGCCTGGGTGGCTCAGTGGTTTAGCGCTGCCTTCAGCCCAGGGCCTGGTCCTGGAGACCTGGATCAAGTCCTGTGTCAGGCTCCCTGCATGGAGCCTGCTTCTCCCTCTGCCTGTGTCTTTGCCTCTCTCTCTCTCTCTCTCTGTGTGTCTCTCATGAATAAATAAATAAATAAAAATCTTTAAAAAAATAAAAAATAAAAAGTACAGTCAGAGAAACCACACTCCAATCACTGCCTCTACCCTATTCCTGCCTTCCCCCTACAGATAAACATTTTTATTATTTTCTGGCTTATCTTTTCCCTCTATTTCCTTCCCTTTTAATCAAATTATAATATACATCTTATGTTTCCTTTTGCAAAACTAAGCAAATATTTGTTTTACCATTTTTCCTACGTTGAAGGAAGTCTAGCAGATACCTTATTTTGCATCTCACCTTTCTCACTTAGTAGCATGTCCTAGAAATTATATCAGTACCTACAAATATTTTTCTCTCCCTCTCTTTTTTTCTTTCACATCTGCATAGTATTCTACTATGTGTTTCTACTATAGTTTTTCAGCCGCTCTCCTATAGCCAGTAGAGTTATTTCCGATCTCTTATCACTAATGATGCCACCTCAAATAACCTTGTATGCATATGTTGCTTCATATTTGTTAGGGTATATCTTTTGGAAGAATCCCAGAAATGGGATTGCTAGATTAAAAGATAGATGCATATGTAATTTTATTAAATATATTTTTAAAGATTTTATTTATTTATTCATGAGAGACACAGAGAGAGGCAGAGACATGGGCAGAGGGAGAAGCAGGCTCCCTGTGGGGAACCCAGCATGGGACTTGACCCCAGGACAGACCCCAGGATCATGACCTGATCCAAAGGCAGATGCTCAACCACTGAGCCACCCAGGTGCCCCTGATTTTGTTAATTATTATCAAATTCCCCTCCTTAAGAGTTGTGCCATTTCCCCCCTCTCTTCAGCAGTGTATGAGAATGCCTATCTCCTCAGTCTTCCCTGGTACACGCTGATTATGAAGCATTGCATAAAGATGTGTAAATGACTTAAGATTCACCGGTTGGTACTGAGAGTGAGTTGGACAGTATCTGGGTGTTCTGAGGTCACTAGAGAAGTAACCAGATTTTATTGGAACTCTGAATGTAGATGGGAATTTAAGAAACTCCTCTGAAACAGTGCAATTAAAACAACTGTATATTGTTGCCCATCTCTTATCTCCTTGCCCTGACCAATTCAGTACACAATTGTCTAACTTCTTATCACCAGCTCATGCATTTCTTTGCTGGTTCTCTGGTTCTCAGAGCCCACTTAGTCCACAGAAGGGCAGGCCTGAAGCACCAAGGAATTAATGCCCTTGACCCTCCTACCCCAACACAGAACAGCCCTTAACCAATGACTGGCAGGAGTAGGTATGTAAATGTCCAGCTCCCTCAGTCTTAGAGTGGCTAATTCTGAGGTTTCCAGCATTTCCCTATGGGGAAATGGGATTAAGCTCCAGCTGCCCAAAGTAGTAGCTGCCTTGATAACACACCATTTATTTTTCCTAGCTTCTCCTTTCCCCTACTAATGGTTTGTTCTCTTTCCATGTAAAGTACTTGCATTTCAATCCTCCTTTCAGGATCTGCTTTGGTGGGGACTCAAGCTAAAACATAGACAAATAAAAAACAAGTAATTCCCCTAGTTTGTTTCCAGAAAGCATAAAACATGGACATGTTTTTAAAAATAATAATTCAGAAACAGATTATTAGGTTACTTAATTAAATGTGTTAAGCTTATATAGCCAATAAAATAAATGATGTTCAAATGACTCACGGAAGTCTTAATATGCCACCTGAATCATCTATTTAAAGAAATCATGCCACTCTGTGTGAAGAAACACTAAACATGTCTCTGCTTTCAGGATATCTATAGTCAATCTAGAAATACAAAACAAATGCAAACAACACATTAATGAATATTATAACTGATGCCCCAATTTGTTGAAACAGACCACAAGTGCTTTGGGAATTCAGAGTTGACAGTACACAGAGAAGCATTTATGGAAGACTTCTTTTAAGAGGAAAATTGATGCTGGTTTTAGAAGGATAGATTTAGTTTCAAGTTGAAGAGAGACCAGCAAGAGAAGTTAGAGTCCTGACAGGATTATAGAGCTCTTGATGGGGTTCATAGAAAATAATTTCAGATAGAAGTATGATTGAGCTTGATTTAGAAAGATTCAAAGGCTACACAGAGATTTCTGCACCCAGGCCACCATTACAAGAAATGTTAAAGAAAGACCTTAACATAGAAAGACATACGTGTCTATGGAAATTTTTTTATCAATGTAGAGGAATGTAGAGCACCAGAAATAGTAAATATGAAGGTAAACTTTTTTTAATCTTATTTTAAAAATATTTAAAAAGATATGAGTAGTTAAAGTAAAAATAGTAACAATGTATTATGGGGTCTAATATAAGTACAAGAAAAATGTGTGACAATCACACAAAGGCCAGGATGAGGGCCATGGCAGTATGATAAGTTAAAGATATACTGTAAACATTAAAGCAACCAGTAAAAAGCAAAACAAAGAGGTATAGCTAGTAGGTCCTGGAAGGAAAAATGGAATTAAAAAATATGCTCAAACCAAAATAAGGAAAGAGAACAAAGAAAAGTTGGGACAAAGAGAAAACCAAGGTATTTAAATGCAATCAAATAAGTAATCATATTAAACGTAAATGATCTAAACATCCTAATTAAAAGAGGTTGTCAGTTGGGATTAAGAAGATAAAACAAGGGGTTAGCCCCTGTGGCTCAGTGGTTTAGCGCCGCCTTCAGCCCAGGGCGTGATCCTGGAGACCCGGGATTGAGTCCCACATCAGGCTGCATGGAGCCTGCTTCTCCCTCTGCCTGTGTCTCTGCCTCTCTCTGTCTCTGTCTCTGTCTCTCTCTCTCTGTGTCTCTCATAAATAAATAAATCTTTAAAAGAAAAAAAAGAAGAAGAAGGGGAATCCCTGGGTGGCTCAGCAGTTTAGAGCCTGCCTTCGGCCCAGGGTGTGATCCTGGAGTCCTGGGATCGAGTCCCGCATCAGGCTTCCTGCATGGAGTCTGCTTCTCCCTCTGCCTATGTGTGTCTCTGCCTCTCTCTCACTGTGTGTCTCTCATGAATAAATAAAGAAAATCTTAAAAAAAAAAGATAAAACAAAATAAAATCCAACTGTATTCTGTCTACAAGACCCAGACAATTGATTTTTGACAAGAATGCCAAGGCAATTTTGTGGGGGAAAGAATAATCTTATTATTCTATACAGCACCAGAGCAATTGGATACCCAAAAAAAAAAAAAGCAAAAGCAAAAACAAAAACTGAACATCAACCCTTGCCTGCCTCACACTATGAAGAAAAATGAACTAGAAATGGATCATAGACCTAAATTTAAGAGCTCATTTTATTAAACTTCTAGGAAGAAATCATATATGAAAATATGAAGGGCCTTGGTCAAGTAAAGATTTTAAAATAAAATACAAAAAGCACAACTATATAAAAAATTTGACAAATTGAACTGTATCACAATAAAAAACTTCTGCTCTTCTAAAGACGCTGTTAAAAAATAAAAAGCCAAGCCCCAGAATGGGAGAAAATGCTTGCAAAACACTTATTTGGCAGGAGATTTATATCTATAATATATAAAGAACATTTACAAATCAAAATTAAGACAAACAATCCAATTTAAAAAATGGCCAAATATTTGAACAGACACTTTACCAAATAAGATACACAGATGGCAAATAAGCACATTAAATGATTCTCAACGTCATTAATCATTAGAGAAATGCAACTTAAAACCACAGTAAGACATTACTACATACCCAATAGAATGGCTAAAATTTAAAAGACTGATTATATGAAGTGTTAGTAGATTCCAGAGCAGCTGGAACTCCTAATCCACTGCTGGTGGAAACATAAATTGATATAACTTATTTAGAAGACAGTTTGGCAGTTTCTTAAGAAGTTAAAACATACACCATACTACCCCACCCTTCTATTTTTAGATATTTCTTTGAGAGAAATTAAAAACCTATGTCCACGTAAAGACTCATGCAGAAATTTTCATTTTTATTTGTGAAACCCAATCTCTGAAAACAACTCAAATAAATGTACATTAATCTCAAAATAATTATTTCAAGGGAAAGAAGCCTGATAAGAAAGAAGAAAGAAGAAAGAAAAGAAAAGAAAGAAAGAAAAGAAAAGAAAAGAAAAGAAAAGAAAGAAAAAAACAAATCATAGGATTCCATTTATATGGAATTAAATTTTTAAAATTTTAGAAAGTGAAAATTTTAAATTAAAATTTAAAATTAAAATTTTAGAAAGTGAAAATTAATCTCTAATGACAGAACACCAACCAATGTTCACTTGGGCATAAGATAGTGGGAGAGAATGAGAGGATATATATTATAAAGGGTCACAAGGAAACTTTTGGGAGGTTATGAAAATGTTCATTATCGGGATCCCTGGGTGGCGCAGCGGTTTGGCGCCTGCCTTTGGCCCAGGGCGTGATCCTGGAGACCCGGGATAGAGCCCCGCATCGGGCTCCCGGTGCATGGAGCCTGCTTCTCCCTCTGCCTGTGTCTCTGCCTCTCTCTCTCTCTCTGTGACTATCATAAATAAATAAAAATTTAAAAAAAATGTTCATTATCTTGAATGCAGTGATGAAATCACAGATATATTCATGTCTAAATTCATCAAGTTTTATTCTTTAAATATGTACAGTTTATGGCACGCCAGGCATGCTTGAATAAAGCTGCTAAAAGTGTTATGTGGAGAAGCGTAAGCCATGATTTAGCAGGTAATACATATTTGCTGTGAGTCCTTGAACAAAAATGTATTGAGAAACGTAATCTTGATGGCGAGTAGCATGATGAATTGGTAAGAAGGTGGGATTCTGCTGGAAAATCACAACACAGACTTTCCAGAAAATTACCCTCTGTTCACAATCAGGCTATCCTGGGACTCGAGAAAATATCCTATGTTTTATGGGGTCTTCACCTAAGTGGTCAGGCATGAAAAATTATTTTAGGAGGGATCCAGGTGAAAATCTGGCCCCATCTTCCAGAGAGAGGGACTCCTACACTCTAGGGACAGCACACTCAGGGACAAGGAAACCTGTCCTCCTTTCTAAGGCACTCACTTGTTCTGGGCACAATTCTTCCATAATACTGTGAATTTTGAAGCATCAATGCTGGGCTGTAGGACCAGCCATGGAGGTGAGACCTCCCTCGTGAGCATTTCAGTCCATCAAAGCTCTGAGATGGCACATCTCAGAGATGTGCCAGAAAGCAGTCTAAGCTACCCTAAGCTACCCTTGGGTATCAACAAGGCTATAGTGCATGCCTAGACCCTTGTCGTCCTGGTCATGGAGCTGGGGGGTGGAGATCATAGCTGTCTGGCTTGTGGTCAGAACTGCTCTTTATCTGTGCACAGGTGGAGCACCATGCCTTGTTGTCGACTTTGCAGCTGTTGTACACTGTGGGGTACTCTCTCTCCGTCATCTCCCTCCTCCTGGCACTCACTCTCCTCTTGTTCCTTCGGTGAGTGGAATTTATGCCTGCACATCTTCAGGTGCCTGGGATTTGCTTATTGGCTCCCTCTAGAAGGCAGAAGACTGGGCTGGCTGATGTCATGGCCCATCAGAGCTGGAAGGGATCTGAGAGAGTCTCTGGTCCATCAACTCCATTTTGCAGGTGGAGGGGGAAAGGATATCAGAGGTCCAGTGAGAGCAGGATATGAGAGGTCCCTGTCAGTCACAGAGTACAGCTGGAACTGGAACCTGGGATTCTAAACTCTACTTTAGCCTCTTTGGGATCAGATAACCTCCTGTCTACCTTGTCCTACCAGAGGCATGAGTTTTAGAAAAGAGATTAAGAAATTTCCCCAAAGCAAATTAGTGTGAGAGAGCTGGGATTTTAATCCGGGGCCCACAGACTCCAATTAGCTATCAATCATTTGAGTGCTTCCTCAGTGCCAGACACTTTTCTAAACACGTTACATGCAAGTCATTGAAATTTCTTCCTAATCAGAATTATGGTTAATTCTAATCCTAGGAGATTAGCATTATCATCAGCCTCAGGTTATTTTTAAAGATTTTTAAAAATTTATTTATTCATGAGAGAGAGAGAGAGAGAGAGAGAGGCAGAGACATAGGCAGAGGGAGAAGCAGGCTCCACGCAGGGAGCCTAACGTGGGACTTAATCCTGGGACTCCAGGATCATGCCCTGAGCTGAAGGCAGACGCTTAACTGCTGAGCCACCCAGGTGTCCCAGCTCTGTTTTGTAAATGACTGAAATTTGGAGAGATCAAGTAACTTGTCCAATGGCATGCAGCTGGTGAATGATGGTGGCGGGCCGGCAACCAGGCAGCTCAGAGACTGAGCATTTCCATTTCCTTACGTTGTTACTCAGAATCCAAAGCCTGAGTGCATTTTGCTAATATGCATTTTTCTAATCATATTTTTAGAAATCACCCAAGTGAGATATTTATGAATCCCCTAGGGAGCCCTCTGAGGGCTCTCGGCCTTCATTCAGCAAAGTAATTGAATATAATGTGGCAGAATGAGCATTCGATGCAGGAGGTCTAGATGCGCACTCTGGGGGATTGAATGCTAGCTCCAGAACAGCTTCCCACCTGGGCTCCTCTAGCCCCAGGTCTGGCTCCTTAATCCCAGGATATTCTATGGCTCCTGGAGCAGAATCATGACCCTATGCCCCATCCAGAGACCAATTCTTGAGCAGTGGAAGAATTCTAGAACCTGTACCCTGTGCTATCCATGACCTCCTCCACTCACCTTCCCAAAGTGCCAGAAGCAAGCCCAGAGGAAATAGCTGCCCAGCCCTGGAGTAAGTTACTTTAGCTAAGCCTGGGTTGACCAGAGGACCAGAGGTCAACCTTAGCTCCACCACTTCTCTAGGACTTTGGACAGCTGACTCAACCCTTTTGCCTCAATTTCTCAATTTTTACTCAATATGTCAGTATTATCTCCATTTTCCCAATGAGGGAAATGAGGCACAGATAAAATCACATAACCCAGGCATGCAGCTCTGGAGTCTATACCATGAATGTCTGCCCTCTAGTGATAGTTGCACAGGTGTTTCAGGCACACACCTGTCAGTCTGAACTGTTCTTTCATGGGGGAAGACACCTGGTTTTCTTCTTCCTGCACAGAAAGCTCCACTGCACACGCAACTACATCCACATGAACTTGTTTGCCTCTTTCATCCTGAGAGCCCTGGCTGTGCTGGTGAAGGATGCCATCTTCTACAACTCTTACTCCAGGAGGCCCAACAGTGACAAAGAGTGGATGTCCTATGTGTCCGAGGTATGTCCCTCCCTACCATAGCCTCTCACTTGGCAGATCAGTACTGGGAATCTTGCGGTGGGAAGGTGGGGCTGGGAAGGGGAAGGGGGAGGAAAGGGGGTGTCAAAGGCCTTCTGGTTAGAGAGGCATCATTTGACTTTAAAACAAATCCCAAAACCAAACCAAAAAGCCCCCCCAAACCTCCCAAGAGTGGGGCAGGTAAAAGACGTCAGCATAGAAGAGTCCACCACAGGGCTACTGTGTGCACTTGGGTGGGAAATTTCTTCATCTGTGAACAAAAGAACTGTACAGATGAGCCTTTATTATTAATTATTCCTTATTATTATCATTATCATTATTATTGCAATTTTTAAAAGCAGCAAATCTTTTCCACATTGAAATCTGCTTCTGTTGGGATGCTTTTTCCTTTATCTTATGAATAATGATTATAGTAACCTGTTAAATTAACCTGGCTTTCTTGGAATAAATACAACTAGGTTCTGATGTATTACTCTTTTCCCTAAAATGCTGGATTCATTAGCTGATGCTGTGTTCTCTTTAGCATTCTCTCACCTGCACCTGTGAGGAAGTTTCTTTTCTTCTGAAAAAGATGATAAAGTTTATGGTGATCTCTTAAAACAAATTAGACTTGTTACCTCTTTCTCTATTCTCTGGGAGAATTTAAGATGGGTATTTTTCTTTCTTACATATTTCATAGATCACTCCAGTGAAGCCTTTGGAATCAGAGTTTTCTTAATTGGAAGGCTTTTAACTATGCACTAGTTTTGACTTGTGTTCAGGTTCTCTGTTTATTCTGGTGTCAATTTTAGTAACTTGAGTTTTTCTAGGAATGCATGTACTTCCTCTAACTTTTCGAGTTTCTTGCCATAATAGTTCATAGTTTCTTAAGATCTTTTTAAGGTCTGTTGCAGCTTTGGAGGTATTGCTTTTTGCATCCCTGATATTGATTATTTATACCTTCATTTTCTTTTCTACCCTCTTGATCATCCTCACCAGATGTTTTTTGGTTTTACTAGACAAACTGTAGAATGAAATTTTAGGTTTGTTGATTACGTTTATGTGGTCTGTTTCATTAATTTCTACTTTTATCTTTATGCTTTCCTGCCAGGTTTTTTCTTTTTTTTCCCCTCAAATATTTTATTTATTTATTCATGAGAGACACAGAGAGAGAGAGAGGCGGAGACATAGGCAGAGGGAGAAGCAGGTTCCCTGTGGGAGCCTGATGCGGCACTCGATCCCAGGACCCCAGGATCACGCCCTGAGCCAAAGGCAGATGCTCAACCACTGAGCCACCTACCTGCCCCTGCCAGGTCCTTTCTTTAGGTTAAATTTGCTGCTCTTTTTCTGATGTGATAGTTAGGATAATTGATTTTTCAGCTTATTTCTTTTTTTAATTGAGTCATTTAAGGTTGTAGGTTTTACTCTAGGTGTGGTATTAGCTGCACACCACATCTTTTGATATGTAGAATTTTCCTTTCATTCAGTTCAAAAATAAGTTCTAATTTTTATCATTATTTCCTTTTTTTGATTCACAGGTTATTTAGAAATTATTTCTTCCTTTCCAATCATATGAAGATTTTTTTTCTTTTTTTTAGTTTCTAGTTGATTTGAACTAAGATCAGGGAACATACCTTTCAGTGTTTCCTTTTGGGAAATTGCTGCTGGTGCATTCTCTTTATTTTTGTTTGTCTACACAAATCTAGAAGGTCAAGGAAGAGGCTGGGCTCTGAACCCTACAGAAAGCCCTCCCTCGCATTTTGGTATTGTTGCCAGCCTTTCTGAGATAGTAAGCAAATTTGTGTGGTGAGACAGGGAAGAGAGAGGGCTGTACATGGGGAGGCCCTTCTCCAGCCTCTTGGGTCCATATGAGAAGGTCTGGCCTCACCCTCGGGTGCTCTGTCCTTCACAGATATCTGCCTCCTGCCGCTCGGCTCAGGTCCTGCTGCACTACTTCGTGGGTGCCAATTACTCATGGCTGCTGGTCGAAGGCCTTTATCTGCACACGCTGCTGGAGCCCACAGTGCTCTCTGAGAGGCGGCTGTGGCCCAGATACATGCTGGTGGGTTGGGGTGAGTGACCTGAACCCCCAGCCTCTTCTCCTAGGGGCCCATCAGAACATAGGAGCTTGATAGAACCTTTGGTTTCCCAGCTGGAGGGAGCATCTGGGGCAGATAACTCTCCAGTGAAAAGATACTGATGAAAGGGGTGTGTGTGTACATGTACAGATACAAATAAGCACTATAGACCGAATGCATACTTTCAAAAATCAACAAGCTTTTTTTGTACAATTAGATGCTCTCCCTCCTACCCTGTCCCCAGCTGTAGTGATCTGCTCAGGCTGCCATAACAAAATGCCATAGACTGCATGGCGTAACCAACAGACATTTATTTCTCACAGTTATGGAGGTTGGGAAGTTTGAGATCAGAGTGCCAGCATGGTTGAGTTCTGGTGAGGGCCTCTTCTTTTGCAGACAGCCGCCTTCTCACTATAGCCTCACATGATGGAGAGAGAGAGAGAGAGAGAGAGAGAGAGAGAGAGAGCAGGCTCTAATCCCATCATGATGACCAATACCACCCCCACCTTCCAAACCTAGTTACCTCCAAAGATCCAGCCCCCAATGATCACCACATTGAGGGTTAGGGCTTCAACATGGGGTTGGAGCAGAGGACACAAACATCCAGTCCAAAAACGCCAACTCAGTCTTCAAGAAGGGGTCTGGAACCCCTGTTGCCACAAACTCTTGGAAAATGTGAGGCTCTGCAGGATTCAGAAGAAATACCGGTGGCCTACCATTTGGGAGATTTGGGTGAATGTTTTGGATTTACTCTGAGCTGCTTTGCAACATGTGGCGGGTGTTTTCTCCTCTCTGCTTCCTGGTTTGCCTGACGGTAAAACAACAGATGGGTTTTGTGTCACCCTAAGTCTCTTCAGCTCTCAGCCTGTGGTTCTGTGATATTTGGGCTTTTATACGTTTTTACCAGATGGTTTTGGCTCATCAGGGTGGGGTGGGAGGCAGGCAGGTTTGGCCAATCAGATCCTAACTGCATTTCCCTGTTTTCTTTCCCCAGCCTTCCCGCTGCTGTTTGTTGTACCCTGGAGTATCACTCGTGCACAGCTGGAAAACACTGGGTAGGAAATTCACCCGCTCACACATTTCCGTGAGACAGGAATTCCAAGATATGCCCAAATACAAGAATTGACACCGTTTTCCCAAAGAGAATATCCGCCGCCTTCTGTTTTGGCCATCTAGAATGTACTTAGACCTGTAGATAAAATAATCAAAGTTTGTTAGCTTAGTTACACATGCAAGTTAGCACCAAATTAGCTCAAATTAACACTCAAGAAAGTCACTGCATGGGGTGGCGATGACCTTCGGTATGTAAAGATACGGGTACAATATTGGTTAATGTGTCATTGTTCACAGTGGGATGAAGAGGAAGCAAACTGAAATGGGTGAAGGTGGTCAAAAGGCACAAACTTCTAGCTATAAAATAAATAATTCCAAGAGATATAAAGTATAACATGGAGACAGCATGGTGAGTTAATAATACCCTGTTGTATATTTGAAAAGTGCTTCGAGAGTCTGTTTTAAAAATCCCTATGGCAAGAAAAAACATTTGTAACTATGTGTGGTGATAGACGTTAACTGGGCTTATTGTGGCCCAGTTAACATCTTGCCAAGGTATATACAAATATCAAGTCATTATATTGCACACCTGAAACTAAGATGGTGTTAAATATCCATTATATCTCAATTAAAAAAAAAAAGCAACCCAAAACAAAAACAAAATGCCTGAGCATCCACTAATATGGGAAACCATGAACAAATTGTGGCATGCCTATATGGTGGAACTTTATGGAGACTACTAAAAAACCAGGTTGGTTCCCCATCATTTGGCTTCTAGGGATTGAATCTCAACAGGACATTGGTAAGCCTGCTGCCCACAACGTATATCGCGTGACCCTATTTCCCCCCTTCCAAATAATCACTACCAAAACATCCCGTATGTGTAATTAATAATTTATTTTTGTATGAACTTGAAGAAAAGCGTGGAAAGTCCCATGCCATGTTGTTTGCATTCAAAGAACACTTTACCATTAAGAAAAGTTGATGGTACCATACGAATAGGAGGGGGTTGTAATCCTGTTTTATTTTTTCTCTCCCACCCCCAGGAGAATCACGAGTGGCAGTCAGTCTTAAGTATGAGCACCCTTTTTCCAGAGGGCATGAGGCTGTTCATTCAACCATGTCTCTGGTTTTGTTTTTTAAAGATTTTATTTATTTATTTGACAGAGAGACGGAGAGAGAGAGCACAAACAGGGGGAGCAGTAGGCAGAGGGAGAAGCAGGCTCCCCACTGAGCAGGGAGCCTAGTGTGGGCCTCGATCCCAGAACCCTGAGATCGTGACCTGAGCCAAAGGCAGATGCTTAAACAATTGAGCCACCCAGGTGCCCTCGTGTCCCTGTTTTAAGTCTTCTCCTGCCCACTCTTTGCCATAGGTGCTGGGTAACCAATAGAAATAAGAAAATCTGGTGGATCATCCGAGGGCCCATGCTGCTTTGTGTAATGGTAAGGACCATTCCCACTCCTGCTTCTTCCTCCCTGAGCATGTTAGCTGTGGGGGACCCTGCTCCCCCTCCCCTGCCACCCAGCAGAATTCTCTGACTCAGAGTGAGCCTGGGCCAGTTCCCTTGAGAAAAGGGGTGGTCGAGAGTTGTGAGCAGGGTGTGTTGAACGAGAAAGAACAAGTTAGAAGCTTATCCTTGCTCTGGTTCAGGACTCCAATGCAGGGTTGTACCACAGGCCTCCTTCTCCCTGGGGCCTCATGCTGTATACAGAAACCTGTAACCAGCTCAGTGACGCTGTATGGGACTAAAGAGACTCATCCTGAGACTCAGGCTCCCCCTCCTCCCCACCCTGCCGTGAGCATCCTTGTTACCACAGCTGGGCTTCTCCCACCTCCCCCAGACTGGGTCTGCATCCATGGATCAGCATCAGGGCTGATGTGAATGAACGCTATGCGGGGTTTCCAGACATCCCAGCTGATTTTATCTGCTGCCCTCTTGACTTTCTCTCTGTTTCAGAGATAACAATGTAACAATCCCGAGAGTCCAGATGCTCTGGTCTTACATGAGGCATAGAAATTGGAGAATTCACATCTTCTTCAGGATATAAGGCTCCACTACTTAAATTAACCTGTTACCCTTGGGTGTACATTTAGAATAGAACCATCCCAGAATAAGATATATTCTTATATCCTAGTCTCCTCTGCTCCCAGTAGAAAATCCAGAAAGCTTTGATTAGTCCAAACCTTCATGGACAGCCTTACAAAATACGTACACTATGCAGGTTTGTTCTATCCACACCGTAATTCCTAGAGGTAATGGATCAACCAAATTGAACACGCAGCTGAACGCTTTTTTTTTTTTAGCCAATGAATTGAATGAACCATCTGTTGACTTTATGAAGTTACAAACTCAGATTTTTTCATTCGTTCCTACTGAATCTCCTCTGATAATTCCAGGACTTGGCAAAGCTGAGAAGTCTGTAAAATTAGTCTTCACTGGTATTGTCTGTTTTTAGATCTTCTGTCTCACCAGGCGCCCAGGGGCTTTCTGTGTCTCCCAAACATCTCATTTTCATAGTTCCCTCCTCTAAAAGTTGCAGTGGGAATCTCTCCATACCCTGTGCTTTCCTACCCCCTTATACCTTAGCTTTGCTGCATCCCATCTTCTGCTCCCCATGGTGAAAGTGGGTCAGATCATAAGTAGTGACTGAATTACTCATTGTTGTAAAAATGAGCAAATGGATGAATAATAGATGGAAAAAGCACCCCCCACCACAAGTGTTCCTATAAACTGTGTGATGTGTGCACTTCATCAGGGTTCTGGGGATGAAGTATTTTAACCCTAAGGAGCAGCTCTAATGATAAGACATTTTAGTCCACACAGCAGGCCAGGTGAAGAGGGGTCAGGGGTTGGTGGAGAAGTTTAGGGGTAGATGAAGCTGACTTCTGAGCCCCCTACCATGTTAGCAATTGCCTCTGCCAGCCTCTAAGGGAGGCAATTGCCTCCCAGACCTAAGCACAGGTGCTGGGGTACCAAAGAAGTGTCACCAGGAACGTGGTATCTGATAATGCATTCTGCACTGTCTAGGACCTGAAAGGGAGCCTTACATATTTGGGGTCCTGTGTCCCCATTCTCATCACAGAATCTAAGAGGAGTTGGCTGCGTTCTTAAAAAATTTCCTCACTCAGTCTCTTTTCCTGCTTGTGCACAAATGAAGAACAGTGTCATCCAAATGGGCCTGCTGACTCTTGTCTTGCGGGATGCCTAGGTGAGCACAGGCTCCATGGTCCAACCAGGCTGATGTTTCATTCCGTGGCATTGAGGAGCCATATGGCCCATTGGTTGATGCCCATTTTCTCATGTCTGGTCCCTGGAAGACACAAAAAACAGAAAATCCACATGCTCCTCATCACAACTCTTCATTTCCTAGGGTACAGTCCCAATTGAAATTAATTTGCTGAAATAACGTTCCTTTCCCCGGTTCAACTTACTTTGTGAGAAAAATGCCTGACTTCAACAAATCACTAAGCCAAGGACACAACGTTTTCTCTTTGTGAGGAAAAGCAGATATCCCATTAAAGAAATAAATTACTTGGTTGCATTTAGTTTGTATTTAAGTGTTCTGTTACTAAATACTCTTTGGCTGGGAAGCTCCATCATTCCTGCTGGCTGGTGGATTGGATAAATAGTAGTCTCTTGCCTGAAACTGTAGTCTGTTAGTTTTGAGCACTGATTCTCCTGGGCTTGATAAGGCGAGTCACAGGAGGTACAGGTTGGATTCTGCAGCTTTTGTTTCACTGTGTGTTTCCAGGGTTTTATTTCCAGGCAGGAGGCATTGGTCCTGTGCTGGCTCAGTGTTAGTGGAGACTTTCCGCCATTAATGATCACCCAATCTCCAACTCTACTGGCTCTTTCCTCATCACCTGGAGGCATTCTCAACTCTTTTCTGTTTTAAAAACAATATCAGAGAGGGTGACAGAACATGAGAGATTCCTAACTCTGGGAAACGAACAAGGGGTGGCAGAAAGGGAGGTGGGTGGGGGGTTGGGGTGACTGGGTGACAGGCACTGAGGGGGGCACTTGATGGGATGAGCACTGGGTGTTATGCTATATGTTGGCAAATCAAATGCCAATAAAAAATACATACAAAAAAAAGTTAAAAAAAAAAAAAAAACAAAACTGTTGGGTAGCCTGGTAGCGGTTTAGCTCTGCCTTTAGCCCAGGGAGTGATCCTGGAGACCCGGGATTGAGTCCCACGTCAGGCTCCCTGCATGGAGCCTGCTTCTCCTTCTGCCTGTGTCTCTGCCTCTCTCTCTCTCTCTCTCCTCTCTCTCTCTCTGTCTCTCATGAATAAATAAATAAAATCTTAAAAGAAAAGAACAACTCTAACCCCAAACCTCTACAGCCCTGCATGTAAAAGAGGGGAGAGACATTGTCCCCATTCTACATCCCTTGTCGATTACTGTTCTATCATTCTGCTTCCCTTCACAGCCAAGCCTCTTCAATATCATCTACCTCTTCATGTCTAGCTCAAAAAGCAAAGCATTGCGATCTGGCTCATACTGCCACCTGTGAAGTGCACCTTTTCTCAGCTCTTTGTTGCTAAATGCAGTCTTAGTTTGCTTAAATTCCACGTAGTGTTCACCTTCTTAAATTCTTACAGCTGTGAGCTTCCAGGACACCACTTCCTTGTGATCTGCTCCAACTGCCCTGGCTACTCTTTCTCCATCTCTTTTCCTGCCTCCATTTCCTTTCATCACAAGGTGAGTCTCTTAATTAACCCTTTATTTCTTTCAGTCTACCCTGCCTTTCTGGACGATCTCACCTCCTCCAATGCTGGCTCCATGCTCCAGCTGGGACTTCTCTGCTGAAATCCAAACATAAATATCTCAATGCCTTGAGCCATCTCTTGTGTCCACAGTAACTAGAGCTCTCCTCATCCTCCTGCACCTGCTCTCCCTCCTTCATGTGCTCACTCTCGGTGAATGACATGACAGCACACTTGAGATCTACTGAGAAACTTTGGATCATCTTTGACCTCACATCCAACCACTAACAAATTAGGCCATTTGACTCATACTCCTTAAGACTTTCAAATCCATCTCATATTCCCCATTGCTGATGCACCACAGCTGTGGCTTTATATCACCTCTCCATCATTCTTTCCTGTCTCCCCTACTCTGGCTTTGCCTTCCTCCAATCCATAATCCCCACAGCTGTTGAAATGATCTTTCTGAATAGAAATACAAATCTGATCAGGTAACTCTCCTGCTTGAGATTCATCACTGGCTCTCCATTGCTTTTGGAAGGAAACCCAAAGTCCTCTGTGTGACCTTGAAAGGCTCTGCAGGCGCTGGTTCTCTCCCACCCACCCCCACTTGGTCTTACTCTTCACAAATCTCATTCTCATTCTCCAAGCCCTCAATCACTTGCCTTTCTACTTCTCCAAGAGCCTCACAGTGTCTCATGGGGTTGCTGTTAAGGTGTTGGCCAGAGCTGCAACCATCTGATGGCTTGACTGGGGCTGGAGAATCAGCTTCCCAGGTGGCTCATACACATGGCCGGCAAGTGGTACTAGTTGTTGGTAGGAGGACTCAGTTCCCCAAGGTGGGTCTCTCTGCAGGCTACTTGAGTGTGCTTTCAACATGGCGGCTGGCTTTCCCCAGAGAAAGAGAGAGAGAGAACCAGGTGGATGCCATCTTTTTGAGGACCTACCCTAAGAAGTCACATAGCCTCACTTCCACCATGTTCTTTTCATTTGATGTACATAGCTAAGCCTTGCTTACATCTCAGAGGGAAAGAGGGAATTAGGCTCTGCCTTTCTAAGGCAACAGTGCTGAAGAATTTGCAGACATATTTAAACATTTCTACCAAGGCTGACAATGAAGGGTCAAACTGTCCCAGCCCATGACAGGTGTGGAATCCACTCTAGGGAAAGGAGAATATGTGCTTTCCAATAAACTCCATGGCAGCAAGAAGACCTCAAGTTAGACATCAGTAGGGCTGCAGTTCTTTACAGAAGGGAGGCTGTTTACATGAAGAAAAGATGATTTTCAGGTAAAGCTGTATTTAGTACCAGCTCAGTCACTTGCTGTGTGTGCAACTTTAGGAACTGTACTGATCTCTTCCGTGCCTCTTGTATCTCCCATGCCTCTCCTTTTTCTCATTGTATCATGACATAAAAACAGTGTGGCTTTTCAGAATATTATTGTGAAGATTAAATGAAATAATACATGGATGTGTTGACATGGCCTTTGGAAGAGTGGGGATTTCCACGAGCATGTACTTCCTGAATGGTCAACTGCCACATTTCCCTTGGCTTACATGGACAAGGACCCAATGGCCAGGCTCAGGGTGACCTTGATATTCATAACCATGTGGAGTCTATATCACTTATTAACCCATATCTACTTTTTTCCCCAAGGTCAATTTCTTCATCTTCCTGAAAATTGTCAAGCTTCTCATTTCAAAGCTCAAAGCCCATCAAATGTGCTTCAGAGATTATAAATACAGGTGAGTGGCCTGAGGTCAGCGCTCGATGGTCCAAGATTATTTTGACCCCTTCAGGCTGTTCTGGATAATGTTCTGGGGGAGGGGCATGAGCTATATCGATATGTCTGTTTCCCAAGATGAGCGTATCAAGAAAGGAACCTCTGAAAAAGGTGTCATGGGGTCATGCAAGGCTTTTGCCACTGTTGAGGACCTTCTGGCCCCATGGACATGAAGTGAGTGGTCAAGGGTATGCACATTCCCCGCAGCAGAGAACTTAAAATGCCCCTAAGAATGGATGGTAGAGCCATTTGGTTGAGCCAAAGAGTGGCTCTAAGGGTAAGGATTTTAGTCCACATGGCAGGTCATAGGCAGAGGTGTGAGTGAGGATGGGTGGAGCTCTGTTTCTCTCTCACTAACACTAAAATTGGACCTGACCCAGGTGTGCTGGGAAGGTATTTTTTCCATTTATCTGACAAATATTTAATGAACACCTACCATGTGCCTGGACCTGTGCTTGGAACAAAAGAAAGATAGTATGTGGGCCCTGTCTGCAAGAAGAACATTCCAACTCCCAAAAACTAGTATTTTGGTGTGAACATATGTCAAGAGGGCTGATGCTGGCCATGATCCCAGATCTGCTGAGTGAACTTGGGCAACATACTTGGCCTCCCTGGGCCTAATTTCATGTGTGTAAAATGGGAATGTCACAGGAAACCCATCTCTTGCTTGTTAGGAAGACCAAAGAAGCTCATAGATGTGAGCCACTCACTGAAGTTTTGAATTCTGGCTTCTGCAGTTTTTATTGTCTGTGTCAGACGTACAGCCAGACGTCCTCTGTCTGCATTTTCTAGATTCTGTTCCGTGCACATTGACCCCCGTTCTGTTCTCTTCCACCCCCACTCACCCTCACGCTCTCTGAGAAAAAGAATCACCTTGTGTGTCGTAGCTCATTTGTTTCAAGAGAGAATCAACAGATCATACTCAGTGTCTTGTAAATCGCTCTATTTTGATATTAAAAAAAAAAAGTCTCAGTCTAATTGGATGTGTGAGTGGTCTTTGCCCAGGATCAAGACCCCAAATTCTATATACCTAAAACCCTTCTTCTGGGAGTTCCCAAAGGATATAAACACGTATGGTTCACCACTGACAAATATATGCTATAATTGGCCCAAACATTTTGCAACTCACCCTCTCATCCTGAAGGCACTTGGGCTGGCTTGGACAACACAGAACCATGCCGACTTTCTTGGCGCCTCTGGTGGAGAACTCTAAGTGGCTCAAAGCTTCTTTGGCTCTTCTCCCAAGGCTAAGCCTCTAACTGCTCTCTGAGGGTGGAGATCTAAAATCATGGTTAGAGCTGCTCTAGTCTTCCCATCATGGGTCCATTCAGGGAGGGCAGGCCTCTCACTAACCAGGCACAGGGGACACTGAAGCATCTGGGAAACCCGACAGAGGACGGCACTGCCCAGAAACAGAAACAGGGAGTAGACAAATCCCAAGACACCACTTTCCATGCAGACTGAGAGTCTACACCCTGCTTTTTTCTGCCCTCAAAGCCCACCATGTACCATTGGGGCTCCCCATGCTCCAAACCCATAGGGTCCCCTAAAGAAGCTTTCCATTCTAGCTGCTTATAAGCATCACCTGGCAAGGCAGCCAAAAGCATGGACTCATGAGGCCTTCCACTGGGTATTCAGACTCAGTAAATGTGGAATGGAGCCCTGTTACCTGGACTTCTTATGGACTTCCCCCAAGATATTTTGATGCAGAGTGCAGGACACTGGGTCAGATGCTGTAGTGAAATAACCCATGGAGTTTTCAGGTTGGGCCATGGCAGATATGCTTCTAAGCAGCCACAACATCCCCTTTTGCAAGATCTCCTTTGGAATTATCCGAGATGGTGGTTCCCAAACTTTTCTGATCATGCATCTTTTTCAATAAAGAAATTCTGGGGATCCCTGGGTGGCGCAGCGGTTTGGCGCCTGCCTTTGGCCCAGGGCGCGATCCTGGAGACCCGGGATCGAATCCCACGTCGGGCTCCCGGTGCATGGAGCCTGCTTCTCCCTCTGCCTGTGTCTCTGCCTCTCTCTCTATCTCTCTGTGACTATCATAAATAAATAAAAATTAAAAAAAAAAAAAGAAATTCTGAGCATGCCCCTCATCATTCATACCCATGGTCTGTTGAGCTGATATAGACATTATAAAATACAACAGAAAGAGAAAATGGTAAAGGATGGATTAAAATTTAACACATAGAACTTCAATTATCTTTCCTTATTACGTTTTCTTCTAATGCCACATGGATTGTTTTTGCACAGCCCTCAAGTGTGCATACCCGACTGGGAGCTGACAATCTAGGCAAGCATAAATACTGGGGAGACCCTCATGGCTGAGCAATGATCCAAGACAGCTATTTTGGGAGGAGAAAGAATAACTTGTCTGATATATACAACCAGTCTGGAAAGGTTTTTTCCTCCCTTCCTCCACCCTTGTTCAAGGATAAAGCTTGAAAAGAGAAACCTGGGTTTATGCCCACCTGGAGTCCTCCCAGGCTAAGACACCTTACCTTGGTGAGTTTGTCACCACCCAGGGACGTATCAGTGTTCCCAAATGGCTGAGACTTTGGAGAGCTGCCTAATGCCAACTGGACTCACAAGAGACTGATATATAAACCAGACTATACAACTGTTCATTCTTAGAGGTGGTGAAAGGCGGGAATGAGCAGGGGGGTTTCCTCCTGGTGCCTGCACTCCTAGCATACTTGACAACAAATAAGCCAGAAATTCAAAGCAGTCACTGGGGTGTTGCCAGTGATCATGTCGTCAAAGTAGAGTGATCGGTGCGAAGGATCACTGACCGTGAGAAACCCCCACTGCCCTGTGGGGCCACCTGCCTGGTGAAAGCAGGGCTCATTTCTCAGGGTCTCCACAGATAGGGCTCGGTAAGTACAGGGGACTCTTAGCATCTTTGTGACTTTCTTCATCATTCTGGTTGGCCATCTGCTTTCTGTTCACCTTGCTCCAGCACAGAGCACAGTACAATTGCTCAGCTTATGCTCATTAATTAGCAAAAACCCAGGGTCCTGCCTCTCAGGACACACCAGCCCACCTGATTTTCCTGCCCTGGCTGGCGAATCCTGCAGCATTGAGGAGGGCATCTGCTCATTTTTCTCTGCAGAGCAGTGCTAATGCTCTCATTTCTAAGTCACCCCACTAGGTCACCCCCACCAGCTCACACTGAGCTCTTCTACCTCCACGTCCCCCTCCAGGTCTGTTTTCCTTTGCCACCCCTCCCCGGCTAGGATGAGGAGGAAGGGGCGACAGGGCCCAGGGCATTTTGTCCAAACTCTGGTAGAAACAGGCCTGCTTCCACCTCCCCCAGATTTTGAGAACTTTCAGAATGTAGCTCTCAAGATTTGGCCCCCATCTCCTCCAGGAGCATATTTTAGGAAAGTTTAAATTAAATAGGTCTGGGTCTTGCCAAAAAGGCAAGTTGTTAGTTGCTGGAGAACCTCCTGTAGTCCCCATCCTGTCCCTGGGCTTCCAGCATTCAAGCAGAGGAGAGTTACATGGCACACCTGCCTGGCCAGGAGTGGGAGAGCCGAGCCAGGCCCCTGGAATGTGGGCAGATGCCAGCTGATGATGCTCAGTGGCGTCAGAGTTGTCTGTTCCTTGTGGCTTCCAGCACCCAGGCTGCTCTTCCCCCGGAGGACCAGTCTCTACTCTCCATGTGGTGTGCCGGGCAGAGCTCTTGCTGAATTTATAAAGGAGGGTCATTTCTTCACCTGCCGAGCCTCAGAGCCCTTTCCAAAAAGATGTTCTGGTGGGCACCCAAAACCAAAAAAATGTAACAAATGGAAGTGAAATTGATCAAAGTCGTGGTGGAGGTTGTAAGCAACCTGAAGGCAAAGATGGCTTATTTTAAAAAAAACAGTGATACCCAAATCCTAGTGAACATTCTTCAAGTATCAGATATCAATATTCCGAGGGCTTACCATGTGTTTATTTGCTCTTTCAAACGACACTGTCAGTTGTATTATTATTAATAATAATGTTTTAATTATTTCAACACTTCATATTATGGTATTAGTTGTATAATCCTCATTTTTATAGATGAGAGCTTAAATAATTTGTCCAAAGCCACATGGAGGATAATTGGTGGCATCGAGATTTGAACCCAGGCCCAGATACTGCCCCTGGGCTCCACTGCCTTTGACCACAGCACCTCTTCTCCCACTGCACTGGCTCATGCTCCATAAATATTTGTTGGATCACTGAATGACTGCAATAAACCAAACAATTTAAACAAACAAATGACTATAGATGAAAAATAAGCATAAATACAGTTCATAAGAGTAAACGGCTGTAGATATATATTTATGGATTTCTATCCGAACAGGAACACACATGGTACTTTGTCTAAGGAGAAGTTAGAATGAGATAAGGAACGGGGAATCCCTTGACATCCTACCAGGGAGCTGACAGTTACTAAAATGGCCCAAAGCTTCATAAACAGAAGGCCATTCCTTAAAAATCATCCCATGCTAAATATGGGACTCGGGCACATGAAAAGGACATTAGGGGAAAACCTGGTGAAACCTGAGAGGGATCTGGAGCACAGTTACTTGTCCGATGCCAGTATTGGCTTCTTAGTCTTAACAAATAAATGTACCATGGTTATACACGATTTAACATGAGGGGAAACTGGGGGAAGCATATGTGGAACTCTCTGTACTCTCTTTGCTACTTTTCTACAGATTTGCTATTATTCCAAAATACAGAGCTTATTCAAAACACCTAATGTTTTGAATAGCATGGCCCCAAGTTAATGGTGAAATGCAGACCTGCATCTAAGTATGTAGCACGTATCATTAAAACTCAGATAACTGAGGCACCTGCGTGGCTCAGTGGTTGAGCATCTGCCTTTGGCTCAGGCTGTGTTGTGGGATCAAGCCCCACATCAGGATCCCCACAGGGAGCCTGCTCTCCCTCTGCCTGTGTCTCTGCTTCTTTCTTTTTGTGTCTCTCATGAATGAATAAATAAAATCTTTAAAAAATAAATTAATTAATTAAATAAAACTTAGATAACCCAGAGCAAGGGTCACAAACTCAGATACTCACAGGGGCCAAGCGTGGAACATAAGTGAGTAGTACAGATGGGTTGAATGTTATAGAGGACATGTTCCCTGTGAAGAAAACAGCTGCTATGGGCCCGCCGATGACAATTACCAAGAAAAATTGCAGGCCCAGATTTCCGTGTTCTTCCAAAGAAGCCAGAAATCTGGCCCCCTCTGCTCCAACTGTCTTTATTACTTATAAGTGGTTCCAGTAACAGAAATCACCCCCTTAGCCTAAGTAAAAACCACCAGTAGTACAAATTTAACCTGTGGTTGCCACTTTGCTGCCTCTGAGACAGAGGGTTTTAAAAACACTCCTGGAAATTAAAAAGCAAAAACAAGCACATAAACAACTCTCTTGAAATATTCTGTCCTTAGGACCACCTTAGTGTTGCCCTGGATGGGAGTGGGGTTGGAATTGATGGGGCTCAGCTCAGGGGAAGGGCATAACTAGACCTGGTGTCTGTTTCCCCACTGCCTAGCACTCCCACCCCCAATACCCCATCCGTCACTGGTCTTGCACACACAGCTTATGTGCCTACTTTCCTCCTACGGTTCTAGGTCTTTTCGGGGGACAAAGGTGAGATTTTCTCATTTCCTTGATACCATTACACTTGAATGGGTCTCACAGACACAGGATCCACACTAAACACTTTCTCTTGCATATAGTTAATCTTCCCGAGGACATCGCCCATGATCTCCTCCATCGTTAATTCCACAGGGTTGGGGTGGGGGGAAGCCTTCTCCAAGTCTGGCCCTTTAAGAAAAGTGACTTGGGCTAAAAAGTCATTAGGGATTAAACTTTTTTTTTCCAGTGTGTATATACAAGACAGTAGCTTTGTTTGTGCCCTGGGTATGAGTCACTTTTGCTAATGTAGGTAGTTTTAAATTAAGAAGCAGCTCAATGGTTAAAAAAAAAAGTCATTCCCAAATGTGGCCGCTTATCAGAACCCCATGGGAGGATTCCTTAAAAATTTACATTCCCAGGACTCAAAGGGCAGAGGTTTTGACTCAGGAGGTTGACACCTCAGCTGAGGAAGCTAGCTGGCTATACCTATTTACTATCTTTCTATCATCTATCTATTATCTACCCAGCCAGCCAGCCAGCCATCTATCTCTCCATCTATCTATCCATCCATCCATCTACCCATCCATCCACCCACCTATCCACCTATCCATTTCTCCATCTATCTCTCCATCTATCTGTTTATCCATCCATTCATTCATCTATCTGTCTATCTATCATCTATCTTTTTAGGTTCTTTAAGGAATTCTAATGATAAACCATGTTTGGGAACCACCGGTATGCGATATGGAATGTTTGGGCCCCAGCTGTGCACTTTGCACGTGGGTGGTACAAAGGAATGTTTGTCTTTTTTTATGCAGAGTGTATACAGCAGCAAGCTTCCACACAGTACTTTTTATGAGGAGGATCAGTTTCTCATTTCCTGCAGCCCTTGCTGTCTTGGGGCTGAAGGGCAGCATGGGGCTTGAAGGTCAAGCTCTGCATGGAGTGTGTAGGGTGTGAGTTTGGAGTCAGAAGCCTCACTTCCAGGCCTGGATTTGTCACTTAGTGGCTGTGTGACCCCAGATACTTCATTTGCTTTCCCTTCTCAGGTTCAATAAAGCACTGACATTGGAAGTCCTGAATAGAGAAAGAAATAGAGGCACCTGCCAGCCAGGAAATAGGAAATCTGTCATACCTGGTAGTGGTGTAGTGTCCCAGGGAGACAGCCATGCACATGGAAATCTATCCATCAGTCAAAACATTAAGATCTATAGGCATATCATAATCTTTATAGGAAAATTCATCCATCCATCCATTCATTTATTCATTCATTCACTCCATTCATGTATCCTGAGTGTCTGCCAAGAGTCAGGTGTAGGGAGGAATCAGTTAAACAAGACCACACTGGCCCTTAAAGCATTCAATGTGTAGCCAAGGAGACAAACTAGAAGATCAACTATTTTTCAGTATGATAAGAACTATGATAAAGTCATGGACAGAAGAGCAGGAAACTGCCTATTCTCAACATAGCTCTCCTGACAGTTTTTTGGTTGTCATTTGCAGATTGGCAAAGTCAACACTGGTCCTCATTCCTTTGTTGGGTGTTCACGAGGTTCTCTTCTCCTTCATCACTGATGATCAAGTGGAAGGATTTTCAAAACTTATACGACTCTTCATGCAGCTGACTCTGAGCTCATTTCATGTAAGTAGGCATCTGAACATGGATTCCTTTGCTTTGGAGAAAACCAAATGCCCTTGACCCAGACAGATTGAGAATTGAGAAAGAAACAAAGTTGTAGTGTCAACAGGCTCTCTGGCACTGGCACCTATGGCATGAAAAGGGTGTGTAGACCAAAAGTGTTGTGTTGCCTTGATCCTGCCAGCATGACTCAGTGACTAAGAAGGGAAAAGTGGTCTGTTTCCTGGGCTGTAATAGTTGGTGTGACTCACAATCATATTAACTGTGAGTGTCAGCGTGAAGCCTTTTATTATGTGCCTATTTTTGCTGGGCTCTCTGCAGGGCATTGTGCACAATGAACATTGTCTATACTTCAGGTGACATACTCAGAACACAATACAACTTGGTAGGAACCAGTGAGTCAAGACCAGGCAGCTCTTGAAGCTTGCCAGTTGTGTCAAGATGTGTTGGAGGAGGCCAAAACTAGAACCAGTAGTCCAGCTGTTGCTCTTTTTTCTGGCTATTTGGTTATCCATCCTTAAATTGTTATCCATTACCTAGTATCTTATAACAACGATAATTTTTATTCTTTTTCATTATTCTGGGGAACTCCAGGTGAGCATAGTAAGGATGGCTCCCCTCTGCTCCATGTGATGCCATGCCTTCCAAGATGCTTCACCACTCTTATGTCTGGTGCCTGAGCTGGGAAGGCTCACATGGTTAGGGCTGGCTGGAGTGGATTTATTTGGTCAAATTTCTGGGGCTTCATTTCTCACTGCCAGCTACTTCCCTCAGTTCCATACAGTCTTGGGGCCTATCCCTTACTGCCGATTCTCCTCACATGATCTGTCTAGCAGGGAAGCTGAACTTCTTAGATGGCAGTACAGAGCTTCCAAGAGCACAAAAGCAGGAGCTTCCAGCCTTCTAGATGCCTAGGCCTGAAACTCATACAGTGATACTTCTTCTGCATTCTGATGTTTAAAGCAAATCCCATGGGTGCCTGGGTAGTTCAGTTGGTTAAGCATCCGACTCTTGATTTTGGCTCAGGTCATGATCTCAGGGTTGTGAGATTGAGCCCTAAGTCAGACTCCATGCTGAGTGTGGAGCCTGCTGGAGATTCTCTTTCCCCTTCTCTTGGCTCCTCACCTGCTCACTTTCTATATATATAAACAAAGAAAAAAAATTAAAGCAAATCCCAGATTTTTAAAGAAAATCCCAGCCTGGACTGAAGGGGAGGAGACTACACAAGGGTATCAATACTGAAAAGCATGGCTCAGTAGCAAAGGCCACAAATCCAAGCAACCATCAAAAACAGTGCTGGCAGCAGAGTCTCTGTTCAGTGGTAACCTTGGGACTAATCATTGCAAAATGCTAGTACAGGGCAGGACTTATGGAATGGAGGAAAGAGGCACTTGGCAAGCAGTCCCCTCCCCCAAGAAACAACAGTAAAATCACACAAGATTGTCAACAGCAATGACGTGAGGGCCCTGGAAACCAGCCAGAGGCATACAAAAGGCTGAGAAGAGTTTATTCAAGAAAAATTGTTAAATCTGAGTAACAACAGTGGGGTCCATTTGTTTAGCCTGGAATGCGCTTGTCCTTCAACTTCTCCGTCAGTGAGGAAATTCTAGTGAAAACTAGCAGCTTCGTTGCAATAAGGGGCTGACTTGATGTAGAACAATCAGAGAGCAGGAAAAGCCCACACTCCTGGCCACTGTCAGATACAGTAGTGATCTCAGTGGCAAAGGATTGAGAGATGAAAATGTCACAGCCTAAGACGGTCATCCTAGCTGGGATGAGAAACGGTCTGGCACGCTAGCCAGAAACTCAATAGGGGGATTTGAGGAATGAGACATATCATGGGTTTTGATCAGCTCCAAAATATTTCTCTGGTAGGCTGGAGGCTTGTGCAAGGTTACATACACACTCAGGGGAGACCAGAGAGGATATTCACATGTTGCTGGCTGAACACGAGCTCCTGCACACACATCCAGGAGACACAGGAGATAGAAAGTAAAAGCCATAGAAGACTTATCAACTGTCTAAACTTGGAATGAGTCCCCCAAGCCACACACAGGTCCATTATTAAAGAGTGTGGAAGTCTTACTGATTTAAGGTGATTGAACATGACTTCTGATCAATCATTGACTAATTGTTAAGCTATTATAAACAGGATCAGGAGGCCAGACTTAAACACAAAGCCAAAAATTTTTGAAATGAGCACAGACATCAGTGAGCTGTATAACACAGGGGAGAAAAGTCTCACAGAACTAATGGCCCAGACAAAGAAACTACCCAGGAAGTAGGGAGTAGGGAATACAGATTCTAAAACTTCCAGTTTGTTAAAAAATAAAAAAATAAAAAAAATAAAACTTCCAGTTTTGAACAACAAAAACGAAAAATTATGAGACATGCAGAGAAACAAGAGTGTGACCCTTACTCAGGAAAAAGAAAAGCAGTCAACTGAAACTCTCTGAGAGGTTGCTTAGCAGACAAAGAATTTCAAAGAAGCTGTTATAAATATAAATATGTTCAGGAGTGCCTGGCTGGCTCAGTTGGTAAAGCGTGTGACTCTGGATCTCAGGATTGTGAAATTGAGCCCCATATTGGGTGTAGAGATTACTTAAAATTAAAATCCTCAAAAAATATATGTTTGAAGGACTGAAAGAAATCATGTTTAAGAAATTAAAGATCAGCATGATGACAAAGATTTATCAATTAGGAAATCTCAATACAGAGAGAAATTGCAAAATAAGAAACAACCTGAAAAAATTCTAGGGTTGAAAAGTACAATAATGAAAATGAAAATTTCACTTGGGAGGCTTGATATCAGAATCAGATGGCAGAAGAAAAAGCCAATACATCTGAAGATAGGTCGGTTGAAATGCTCCAATTTGAGAAACAGGAAAAAAGGGATGAAGAAAATAAAAGAGTCTCAGAGATCTGTGGAACACCATTGAGCATTTCAGCATACAGTCCCAGAAGGACAAGAGAGAGAAAGGAGAAGAAAAGTTCTTTGGAGAAATAAGGGCTGTGCACTTCCCAAAGGTGATGAAAAACATTGATCTATGAATCCAGAAAGCTCAATGAATCCCAAAGAAGATAAAACAAGGAGATCCCCACCGAGAAATGTTATAGTTATAGTTATATAAATGTTATAAATGTTAAATGTTATAGTTCAACTGTTGAAAGCCAAACGCAAAGAGAAAACTCTTGAAAGTAGTAAGAGAAAAATGACTCATGACACACAGGGACCAACAAACAAGTGACACCTGACTCAAATCAGAAACAGTAGGAGTCTGGAAGCAGTGATATGACATAATCAAAATGTTGAAAGAAACATAATTCAACCAAGGATTCTATATCCCGCAAAACCGTGTCTCAAAAACAAAAACAAAAACAAAAACAAAGGGCAGCCTGGGTGGCCCAGCAGTCTAGCTCCGCCTTCAGCCCAGGGCATGATCCTGGAGACGGGGATTGAGTCCCATGTCAGGCTCCCTGCATGGAGCCTGCTTCTCCCTCTGCCTGTGTCTCTGCCTCTCTCTTTCTCTGTCTCTCTCTCTATCTCATTAATAAATAAATAAAATCTTTAAAAAAATTAAAAAATAAAATGGAACATGAGAAAACATCCTTTTACTTCCAAATGCTTTTGATCTCATAGAACCCTCACATTGTCACCATGAGGGAGAAATTATCCTACCACTTTAGTGACAGAGGACTCAGAGGAGGACTTCTGCATGCCAGTAGTCACCAGAGATGAGGTTTCTTTGTGGAGGTTGAGCCCCTGCTGGGAAGCACTCTGTCATAGTGCCTCATGCTCATCAAAGGCCAGAGGCAGAGCCTGGGGCTGGGCAATTGAATGATGGCTCCTTTTTCCTTCCTTTTTATTTTTTATTATTTTTATTTTTTTTTAAATATATATTTTTAATTTTTCTTTATTTATGATAGTCACACAGAGAGAGAGGGAGAGAGGCAGAGACACAGGCAGAGGGAGAAGCAGGCTCCATGCACCGGGAACCCGACGTGGGATTCGATCCCGGGTCTTCAGGATCGCGCCCTGGGCCAAAGGCAGGCGCCAAACCGCTGCGCCACCCAGGGATCCCTATTTTATTTATTTATTCATGAGAGACAGAGAGGGCAGAGACACAGGCAGAGGGAGAAGCAGGCTCCCTGCAGGGAGCCCAATGCAGAACTCGATCCCAGGACCCGGGGTCACGCCCTGAGCCAAAGGCAGATATCTACTCAACCACTGAGCCATTCAGGTGCCCTGGCTCCTTTTTCCTTCTGTTGGAGCTGAGCTGTGTGTGGCTCTGAGCTGCGACACAGAACCCATTGCTGGCCTTGTTTATTTTCATTATGAAACCATGTTTAATATATTTCAATCTTTGGGGGTGGATTTCAATGGTGAAGCTTTAATAACTCAAGTTTCCTGTGTTGTTTGGTGTTAACCTTCTTTAAAAGATAATCATAAATTAGAAACAATTTCATTGTCAGCAATGAAACAAGAACCAATAGCTATTATGTCAGCAGTATTTGTTGGCTTTTCTTCCTCTGAGGGCTTGATAGGTTATGTGAGCCCTTGGTCAGCTGAGCTCACATGCCCCAGGCCCTCTGAGGACCAGAAGCTTATGGGGGAACTACATGGGACAGATTTTGAGGAAGAATCAGCTTTTATCAGACTCCATTGGCAAGGGAGCTTGTGTTAGCAGCTCCACTGACTGCTCTGTGACAAACTACCCCAAAACTTCATGGCTCAAAGCAGGAACTGTGTTGTTATCTTTAATGATTCTATAAACTGGGCCTTCTGGACTCAGCAGGGTGATATTTTTGATACATGCAATTTTAAAAATGGGCCTGAAAATATCTGAAAGCTCAGTTGGGCTGGAACATCCAAAATGATTCATTCACATGGCTGGACATTGACACGGGCTGTTGGCTGGGGCTCAGCTGAGGCTCTTGATCATAGAATGTCGTATCTGTTCTCCTCCACGTAGCCTCTCCATCCACCTTGGGCCTGGTGCTGGACTCCCAGAGCATCCCCAGAGCAAATGTTCTAAGAGGGAGAAGGTAGAAACTTCCAAGATTTCTTAACGTATAGGCTCGGAAGTCCCAGAAGGTTACTTCCACCACATTGTACAGGAGTCACAGATTCAAGGGGAGGGGAAAGATGGTCCACCACTTTATGTGAGGAGTAACGTATGCCTATAGGGAAAGGAGAGATCCTTGGGGCCATTTCTGGGGACTCACCACCTCACTGGATCCTTTGGTCCTGCAACTGGAGCTCTGCCTGCTGCCATGCATCAGTGAGAAACATGAGGATCCTGTGTTTCCTGTGCAAACTGAGCCAGGAAACACACTGACAGGGCCTGTGCATGGACAGAGTACTTCTGGGTACCCCTGCACTACTCCCCTCCATCCTCCTAGGCAGAGGTGACAGCATGAGTGAGCAGATGTGTGGGGGCACATCCGGTGGGTCATATTTTAGTGCATTAGCAGGAACTGTCATGGGCCCAACAGAGGCTTTTCCTTGCTGCTTGGAGGCTCCTTCACTCTTCCAAGAGCTTATTTCATAGAGAATTTCACCATCAAGGGATCTTTGGAGAGACTTGTCACCAAGTGGTGGTGGCATAGGAAGTGAGCGCCATCTGTTCTGTGGGACCACTCCCTTCACACTCATTTTATCTAGAATGAGAGTTAACCGGACTCCAGGAGCCTCTGAAAACAGTCAGTCAAGAACCCAAAGAAGTGAAAGACATGTGTGTGATGTGGAATCCTATTTTAGCTAACTCATTCGTGAGGATTCCGACAGGGGAAAGCTACCTCTTCTAATATCATAGGCTCAAGGGCATGCATAATCTCCCTGCCACTGTATGGGGCAACTAGGAACCCCCAATGAGACTGTGTGTGTGTGTGGCAGTGATAAACTGGTACCACCATGCCCCTGTTTAGGAGCTATCCCCATGGAATAAAGGGTGCATGGAGAAAGAAAATCCCACACTGGTGAGCAGAATCCAAACACATGACTGACATCAAGATAGCCAGCACACCAAATCTCTAAGCCTCCATAAGGAAGACCATAAAAATCTTCCCCCAGGGCAACATGTTATAATCCCTTTATAATATCAGCTCCTTTCCCAGTACCAAACCTCCCTTGCCAGCTGCAGGGGGTGAGAGAAATATTATCAAGAGAGATGGGAGAGTCGGTCTGCACTCTGACCCTCACTCTTCAGTCAGAAACGTGTCCTTCCCTTGTGAGTCCTGCCATTTTACGCTGTTCCCCTCCCCCCTACAAACACTCAGGCACTTGAGTCCTGCACATGTATGGAGCTCTAGTACTTTAGACACACAGCCCAGGTGCCACAGATGCTCACATGACTGGGGAGACCATGGAATGCAGGTTAGCGTAGCTGGATCTCACATCAGGAAGCATTAGAGTCAGCAAATGCTGGAAGACAGTCACAAGCTACAACAGCTTTGATCCCAGACTTCTTGGCAGTCAGGCAGTGAATCCAGAAAAATCTTCCGACATCAAGATGGGTATCCCTCTCCAGAAACTTCCCCAACACAGGTGCTTTGGAAATGGAAATGCCACGTAAAGGTGGCCTGTCGTTTCCACTGGGACCCTTGGTGCCCACAATGCTTCATAAATGACAAGGAAGACAACAGAAAGGAGACCGTCCTGTTGTGTTTTAGAAATCATTGTGCATTGTACAAGGCGAAGCTCTTGTGTTGTTAGTAACAGAAACCCAACTCACTCACTCACATATTCCTTTTACAGAAAGGGTTGAGCTCCTCTCATGTGCCAGGCATTTGTTTTTGGTTCTGGGTGTCTGGTAGTGAAAAGACTAGATAAAGACGCCAGCCTTGCTGGGTGGGGGCAGGGAGGGACAGTTAAGAACCAAGTTGCCCAGTAATAACAACATAATTCTGGGGCTGCAAAGAATATAATCAGAGAGCTCACAGCTCACGGTGACTGGAGAGGCTACCAAAAATTGAGCGGTCGGGTAAGATCTCTCTCTTTTATAGATATTTGAGCTAAGAGCTGAATTTTGAGAAGCCAGTTAGGCAGAGATTTGAGAGAAGAATGGTCCAGAAGACAGAAAGCATGAAGGGACCTCAATAAGCAATGAGTTGTGCTAGTTAGTGTCCAATATAGCCACCAAGGATCTTTGCCTCCTGGTATTCACGGCCCCACAGAGTCTCCTCTCACAAGGAATAGGGTTGATCTGCATGACTGCTAAGGTACTGTGGACATGAAGGAATGTGGCTTTTGAGGCCAGGTCATCAAGAGGTTGTAGCTTCTGCCTGGCTCCCTTGGGTCACCCACTCGGGGCAGGTCGGGGAGCCAGCTCCCTTGTCACGAGGACACTCACACAGCTCTGTGGCAGAGACCAGCACCTCCTACCACCAACCAACATCAACTTGGCAGGCATGTGAGCCATCTTGGAAGCAAGTCAAGCCTTCAGAACACTGAAGTCCCAGCCAACATCTTGTCTGCAACCTGAAGGATGACCCTGAACCAAAATACCCAGCTAAGCCACCGTTGGATTCTTGGCCCGTAGAAAGTTGTGTGAGACGGTAAATCTTGACTGTTTTGATCCACTGAGTTATACAGTGACAGGTAACTAGTACCTCAGCTTGAGATGCTGGAAGAAGCCAGTGTGGCTGGAATGGAGTGGCTGAGGGCAAGCGGGTAACAAGAAGTGGATAAAGTCAGCGACACAGAAACAGAGCCCAGGTGCCTTCTGTGGTTAGGAGATTTTTAAATTTTAATCTACATGTGATGAGAAACGATGGGCATGGAATCATCTATCTTTTCAAAAGAAATGTTGACTCAAGAAGGGGTTATTTATTATGTCACATAAATGAAAACTTCAGGATCAGGCATTGGTGGATCCAGGTATGCATACGAGATTGGAAATCTTGTCTCTTACCTTGGCTTCATCAGCTTTTCTCTCTCTTGGCTTCATCCTCAGACAAGCTGACTCCCTGCAGCTGGGAAGACACCCATGGGTATCTCTGGGCTGACTTTGACCATAAAGTTGGCAAACACAGGGAAGAGAGTGCAACCCTTCCTCCATTCCTAGGCAAAAGAATTCACATCAGCCCTGCTTGGGTCCCCTGACCATTTGGGCTGATTATTGTGGTGATGGCCATCCTAGAACATGGGGACCATGATCGACAACCCTGCCATAAGCCCAGAGAGTAGGGCAGCATCAGTTCCCAAAGGGAAAGAATAAAATTGAGGCCAAAAAAAAATTAGCAATGCTCACCATGAACAAGTAGAAATGGGACAGCGGTCTTGTACAATATTTGTATAATTGAATGAATAACACAAAGTATTTAGGATTTATTCATCATTAACCTGTAGGCATCTAAGCACATACCTGGGCTGATACGGGTGGTGGAGGTCAAAGTCAGAAGAGATCCCAGTGAAATCCAAGCTAATGTGACCAGTATGGCCAACTCCAGTTAACGCTGGCAATGTAGTCACCTGACTCTTCTGGGGGCTTCCCGGATGCGGGGGGCGAGGGGGGGCTTGGATTCTCCAGGCCATTCCCAGACACATCTTCTCCTAAGGCAAACCTCATGCCATATCTTCCTTTGCTTGCAGGGATTACTCGTGGCCTTGCAGTACTGCTTTGCCAATGGAGAGGTACGTCTCCGAAGCTGCCGTTCGGGTTCTGGTGAGGCTGGGGCTGGCGTCCTGTAGCCCCCACAGGTTTCTGGTTGTGTGATGGGGGACATGGTGCAGTGACCAGCATGTACCCAGGGCAAATGCATACTGTGAGCACCCAGTAGGGCAAGCAGGGGGAAGTCCAGAGGAATGGGAGATAGTGTCGGGATGCACGGAAGAGGCTCACATCCCCGCTCTGGCCCTGCTGGGGGCACTCAGGGAGCATTCATTAAATGTGACAGAGGGAACCTGCTTGAACTTTGGAGTCCAAAAATCGGGATTCTGGCTGTGACTCATCCACTTAGCAGGTCTGAGTGCATCGGGTTCCTAGAGCTCTTTCGCCCTCAGTTTCCTGATCTGTAAAATGGTTATAATAGCGGCCCCTGGTTATTATTGTGTGGCTCTGAGCTTTCTGGGTTCCCAGTAACTATGGTGATTTTCATCATCATCATCATCATCATCATCATCATCATCACTACCAGTTCTCTGCTTCCTGGAAAGAGGCTTGAAAGGGGGAGGGCAGGCGGTTTCCTCCTGGCTTTAGGAATTGGTGGCATCTCCAGTCCCTCTTTCACCCCCCAGAATGTAAGCTCCTGGACAGCAAAACCCACTTCCCGCCTGCTCACTGCTGTCACCTCTGTCTTCCTACAGGGCGGGGCGGGGGGCTCCTTGTCCACCAGGCAGGTGTCATATGCCACCTCTACACAGTCCTTTCTGGAACACTTATATCTCAAATTTTTGTCTCCTCGCCTCACTGTCCTGTTCAGTAGCCACATGGTGTCACTACCATGCGCTGTGCACACATAGGCTTGTTTACTCCTCTCTGTGCATCTCCACAGTTAGAAGGTAAGTTTCCCGGGGGTGGCACATGGGAGCCGTGCAGTGAGTGATTGCTGATAGGACACACACACACACACACACACACACACACACGGCCAGGTGACTCGGGAACAGTAACCCGCCCTCTTATCCCCCCGCAGGTGAAGGCTGAGCTGCGGAAGCACTGGGTCCGCTTCTTGCTGGCCCGCCACTCAGGCTGCAGTGCCTGGGTCCTGCAGAAAGACTTCCGGTTCCTGGGAAAATGTCCCAAGAAGCTGTCCCAGGCAGGCCGCGCGAGGACACGGGAGAAGCTGCAGCCCTCGCTGGGCGGTGGCAACAACCATGGACAGCTCCTGCACCTGGCAATGCACGGCCTGGGGGGACTGGGCCCCCGGCCCCCACGGGGACACGCAGCCTGGCCCCGGGGCAGCAGCCTGTCCGAGAGCAGCGACGGGGACTTCACCCTGACCCACACCATGGAGGAGATTCTGGAAGAGAGTGAGATCTAGGCTGGAGGCCCACCGCCCGGGGAGGAAGGAAGTGGCATGTGCACAGAGCCCTCAGGGTCTCCCCATGCACCGCGCCCATTTTGGCGTGAAGTTCATGTCCAGGTCTCTGATGCTCAGACCCAGTGTGGAGGATGCCCTAAAGGCTGAGCAAGGCCCCGGGCCATTAGGGTCGGGCTCAGTGACTAAAGCAATACAGCAGGGCGCTGGAAGAAAACCACAGGAGGAAGATTCTAGGGGAACACATGTTAATGGCCAAGAGTGTCGCTTTGGAGTGTGCAAAAATGCATGTGTATTTGGGCGGGTACGTTGCCATGGGATGAGAGAGATACAGCCTTACACTAGTGGGAACACCGGTAGGGCAGTCATCAAGATTTAGTAGTTAAAACACATAGTGCTCAATTCGATTTGCATTTCAGATCCACGAATAATCTTCTCGTGTAAGTGTATCCCATGGGGTATACGTGATCCGCAGTTCAAATGACATTGCAAGGCCACTATTTTGCCTAGCAGCTCCGTTGTCAAAGACACTCTGCCAGCAGGGTGGGGACTAGGGTGAGGTAGGTGAGGAACCCGGCTTGGGTGCAAGATTTAAGACAGCACTGGAAAAAAAATCTTCAAGATAAGTAATATTTTAACACAACATTAAAAAAATCCGCAAGCTTCCGCAGATGGGCCATTTCTAAAGATAACTTTTTATTAGCACAGCGCCAGGATGAGGGTGAGACCAGCGAGAGACCAGCTCATCTAAATGCAGATTCTGATCCTGACTTTATTGAAAACATTGGTATTTTGCCTGTGACGGATTTTGGGGCGTGAATTTCTATTTTTAAACAATTGCACCTAAAATATTATTTATCTTGCTGATTCCATGTTTCCGCCCTCCCCCCTGGAGTCCCGGCTCTGCTTGCCAAGAGGAGAAACTGGAGCAGAGGCACTGGGCAAGTGCATAACAAAGCGAAGGTTTATTTTTTTGGTGTCCAGATCATACATAGCTCAATCATTAAAAGTATACGTCCTTCTAATTTCTCCCTGCTCTAAATATCCCTGCCTTCCCTGCTCAGGTCTGTTAGCTTCTAGGGAGCTGGGGCCCTGCTGTGTTCCTAGCCTGCACCCAGCACAGCAGGTTCAGAGTAGGTCCCCAGTATACACTCGTCGATGACATGGGACAGAGATGTCTTTGGAAGCATTGGATGCTATTGGGGATCAGTGACCCAGGACCCGACCTTGAATAGGAGAAGGAAGTTTATTTTTTTCCCAAAGCATCTGTAAATATGTCCTCCCTGCCTTGTCACTCCCCAAATGGGGTGACACGTGCACACACACACACATACACACCCCCCGCTTGCTCTTGTCTCCTTAACAATTAAAATAACAAGTTTATTTAATTGAGTCTGTATCAGGTCAATTCTTTGACACGTGTTTCTCGCTGGGTGCTGAAGGTCTCTTGTGTCCTGAGAATCTGGAGCACAGTTCCTGGATAGATGTGAAGGAAAGGGCTGTGGCATTGAGCCTCCTTGGGGACCCAGAGGAGGGGATGGAGAAGGCAGAAGGGGACAGAGGTCAGAGGCCAAAAGGGTGGGAGGCAAGTGTCTCCCCTCATCTAGACCAACCCCTAGATTGTTCACTTTCTTGGTGCTTTGAAGATCTGGCTTAGTGGGTCTCAATCCTGGCCAGACAATCACCTGAGGAACTTGCTTGGAAACACTGATGGCTAGCCATGACCCAGAGATTCTGATGGAATTGGTGTAAATGAGCCTGGACATAGGTATTTTTAGAAATTCTTGAGTGATTTTGTTCTTTTTTTAACTTTTCTAAATGTGGTAAAATATATGAACATAAAATTTACCATGTTAACCACTTTTAAGTCTATAAATAAGTGGCATCAAGTGCATTCATACTATTGTCCAACCATCTCCAGAACTTTCTCACCTTCCTAACTGAAACTCTATCCCCATTAAACACTAATCCCATGGGATGCCTGGGAGGCTCAGTGGTTGAGCAGCTGTCTTTGGTTCAGGTCGTGATCCCAGAGTCCTGGGATCAAGTCCTGCATCTGGGTTCCCCAAAGGGAGCCTGCTTCTCTCTCTGCCTGTGTCTCTGCCTCTTTCTCTATGTGTTTCATGAATAAATAAATAAAATCTTAAAAAAAAAAAACCACTAACCCTGTATCTCCTAGGCCCAGCCCCTGGTTACCACCATTCTACACCCTGTCTCAGTATGTGATGGCTCTAGGTACATTACATAAGTGGAATCTCACCATATTTGTCCTTTTGTGACTGGCTTATCTCAACACACTGCTCTCGAGGTTCATCTATCTTGTAGCATATACTAGAACCTCCTTCCTTTTCACAGCAGAATAACATTCCACTGTGTGGATGAAATATTTTATTCCATTCACCATGTGATGGACACTGGGTTGCTTCCCCATTTTGGCTACTGTGAAAAATGCCGCTGTGGGTTTGGGTGTGCAGAGGATTCTGTTTGAGTCTCTATTTTCAATTCTTTGAGTAGACGCCTTGGAGGAGAACAGCTGAGTCCTAAGGTCCTTCTGTTTAATATCTTGAGGAACCACCAAGCCATCCTCCACAGCAGCTGTGCCATTTTGTATTCCACCGGCCATGCACAAGGGTTCCAATCTATCCAGTCCTGGCCAACACTTACTTTCTACTTTTTTGATCATCGCCATCCTGATGGGTATGACATGGTAGCTAGGGTAGTTTTAACTTGCATTTCTGTGGTGACTAAAGATGTTGAGCACCTTTTCATGTGATTATGGACATTGGCATATCTTCTCTGGAGAAATCCTATTCAAGCCCTTCGCCCAGTTTTAAAAATGAGGCTGTATGGGTTTTTGGTTTTTTGTTGTAGTTGTTGTTGAGTTGTTGAATTTCTTTGTATGTTCTGGATTTTAAGACTTTACCAGATATATAATTTGCAAATATTTCCTTTTCTTCTGTAGGCTGTCTTTTCACCCTCTTGATGGTGTCCCTTGACGGACAGATGCTTCTGGTCATGATAAAGTCTGGTTTATCTGTTTATTTTCTTCTATTGCCTGTGCTTTGGGGGCCATAGCCACCTGCCTGGCTTTCATATGTCACCAAGGTCGAAGACATGGAAACGGTATCAAGTGACACCTCCCCTCCAAAACTCACTATGCTCTGCTAAAGTCCAAATAAATAAGCCTTCTGTCTGTGACATGTACAGCTTAGAAATTCTTCGTTAAGAACAGACTTGACTGATTCTCACAACTCTGAGTAATAATTGACGTTAAGTGTGGTTGGCTTAGTTTTGTGGAGCTGTTTTATTTTGTTTTTTGAAGGGTGGGATCCCAGCTAGGGCCTCAGATGAGACACACACACCTACCTGAGCTCATCTGATAAATTTGTGTGGCCTCCAAGCAACAGAAATGGAGGTGGAGTGGGAAATAGGGTGTCTGTGTCCCCATCTGGCTCCATGGACAAGGCCTGAGCCCTGGTGTACAAAGGGAAGCCACAAATCACATTCAAGAGAGCTGTTGCCAGGAGGCAGTGACAAGAGCTGTTTCCGTGACACATGCCACTCCCTGTGGCCCTACGCCACAAATATTAACCCAGAAGGCTCACCAGCAGCTCAGTGCATAGCTTGGGTATGTATATCAGAAGTACTGTAGCCTCGAGGCATCTGGGTGGCTCAGTGGTTGAGCATCTGCCTTTGGCTCAGATCATGATCTCCTCTATTCCTCCTTCCTTCCTTCCTTCCTTCCTTCCTTCCTTCCTTCCTTCCTTCCTTCCTTCCTTCCTATCCTCATTAAACCATCTTGCAAACCTTCAACAGTACCTATCCAGATTCTTCCACAGTTAGCTTTAAGTACATAACATGTTTCAAATACAGAGTAGGGGATCCCTGGGTAGCTCAGCAGTTTAGCATCTGCCTTTGGCCCAGGGTGTGATCCCGGAGACCTGGAATCGAGTCCCACACCAGGCTCCCTGCATGGAGCCTGCTCCTCCCTCTGCCTGTGTCTCTGCTTCTCTCTCTGTGTGTCTCTTATGAATAAATAAATAAATAATATGTATAATTTTTTTTTAAAGTTCTATAGCCTTGGTTGAGGTGAGAATGGTGGTATCTAATGAAGCAATGGCACCTGGTATTGAGAGACCTACTGGCAAGTCTGTCAGGGACACCACTGAGGATGCTAAGACATACCAAAGGGGCACTACACAAGAGGCTGGAGCCTGTGAGAGCAGTTTGGATTACTGCTCTTGAAAAGACCCGTTTCCAACCCTTAGTTTACATGTATGTGAGGAAGCAGAAATTTAGATGTGAAATGACTCCCCCGCCCCAAGGTCCCTAGAGTGGACATCTATTTTTAAAAATCTATTTCTCTTATACTAATAGGACCCAAATTTTCCTCTTGGGAACTATACATCTCCCCACTCCCAGTTCATGACGTCTGAGCTGTCTCAGCTGCACTCTCGGCCCCAAGGCTGGGGACAAATTCTGCTCAGCCAATCCCAGCAGGACAGCCCTCTGGCACCAGATATTGGGTTAGGGATGGGCATATAACCAAGAGCCCATGAGAGATGGTCCTGGGACTTGGGCTGGGATTCTCAACAGAAAGCCACCCCCCAGCCCTTTTTTGCTGATATTGGAACCATGGCAGAGTAAGCCTGTATCTGCTGGTGCCCATCTTGCCAGAGCAGGAGGGAAAGCTTCCCTGAGAATGGAGCCATGACAGTAGAAAGTAAGGCCAGGAGAAGGAGAGGAGTCCCTAGGCATTGTGGGAGCCCCTGGATTAAGCCAGACCTAAAGCTAGCAAAACTCCTGGGATTTCCTTTACGTGACTCAATAAATTCCTATCTGTGCCACAGCAATCCGTGTTGGGTTTTCTGTCCCTTGCATCCGAAAGAGTCTTGATGACATAGCTCAACACCACCTCCACCTCCTTCTCTTCTCTTCAGTCTAGTTGGCCTTTGCACCACTTCCGGATTCTCTCAGCATTTTCCCACAGAGAACCCTAGAGCAGGGCAGGACCCAGCCCAAGTGGCCCTGCCGCCCCAAGGTAACAGAAGATGTGCTAGTTATGTTAGCACTACTGAGCTCTCCACTGGCCGTAGAAGATCCAGTGGCCCCTTTATGCCTTTCATTGAATCATAGATTAACAAGGTTATTATGTGGTATCTCTGCTTTAACTTTATTTTAAAATTTTATATATTTATTCATGAAAGACACAGAGAGTGAGGCAGAGACACAGGCAGAGGGAGAAGCAGGCTCCCTGCGGGGAACCCAAGGTGGGACTTGATCCCAGGACCCTAGGATCATGGCCTGAACCAAAGGCAGATGTTTAACCACTGAGCCACCCAGGTGCCCCTTGTGTCTCTGCCTTTAAATTCAAATGACATGGATGCTCCAACCCCAGAGAAAAGCCCTCAACCTCACTCCCCAACAAATGAGGTTCACTCATGTAGGGCAGTGTGTAGGGTGGTGGAAAGAGTACTGGAGGCCTTTGAGTCTACCCCTGAGCTACCTTGAGCTGAACCCAAGATCCTTCTTCTCCCCCTGAGATGACTCTTCTGAGTGACTCACTAGTCTGGTCCTGGAGGGGTGTCTTGGGCAGGTAATTCTAATAATGACTCTCTTCCTTGAAGAACCGCTGGACCACATCCTGTGTAGAGCCTCTCCCCCTTCCAGCTCTGATCCTATGCAAAACCAGAATTCTCTGTCCTGTCATGTCCAGGCCCAAGCTTTTGAGGCAGCCTAGTATAATCAAAGGGCCTCTAGTTCAAGTGCCAAACGTGTTGTTCTTATTTTGTGGCTTCAGTGTCCCCATCTACACCATGGGGCAGGATGCCTGGCTCCCAGGAATGGCTCTATACTGAGTGTTAGGATTGCTCCCAGACTCACCCTCCATGAAGAGCAGTGCTTTCCAGCAGTGGTGATTGTTCTATCACTGTGGAGGTGGGGGGGGTCACCCCAAGACTCCCAATTGGAGGCTCCCTTGCCTCAGGGGGTTGCATATAGGTCAGTCAAGTGTCTGGGACCTCCATATATTTTTCTGAGCTCATTTTGGAGCTTAAGCCTAGAAAGTAGATAAGCCTCCCCAATGAGTACAAGGCTATTAAGACCATGCTGGTGGGGTTCCAAGGTGTCCCAGGCCCCAGAGCCGTGACAAGGCAATGTAGCCCAGTGGGTAGCCCCAAACAGCCTTTGCTCATTAGTTGGTTGACCCTGGGCAGGCTGCTTGCAGTCTCTGGGCCTCCTCCTCATCTGTGGAGGTGGGGAGGGCCCCCACCTCTCTTACCATATCCAGCTTGAACTTGTTGTCATCATTTCCTGAAACCCTGAGAACAAGGACCCTCCCTGAGCTTCTCATCGTGGTAGATGGCGTCACTATTCACCCAGCACCCAGGCCACAAACCTGGCTGCTGTCTCTGCCATTCCAGCCACTCCTGTCATCCCTCCTCCCCCTGCAGCCAGTGAGGAGGATGCTATCTCCAGAGCGGTCCTACTCTCTCCAGGCGGGTCCCCTCTGCTGAGGGCTCCTGGGGTGACTGTAAAAGTATAATGTCCAGGCTCCCAGCTCCTAGTCCTGCCCCTCTGACGTATTTCTCCTGGCCAGAGGGTTCTCTTACAAACATGAGTCCCTCCTACTTCAAACCCCACGGAGAAGCCCCATCTTTCCATGGACTGCAGAAAAGCCTGGCATGCTGGTCCCTGCCTACCTTTTAGGCATAACTCACAGTTAGCTCTCCCTCCTCCCAGGGCTCCTCCCTGGGCTCCTCCCCAGGCTCCCTGGCTACCCTGGCCTTTTCCAGTCCTGGAACATGACATTCTCATTCCTGCCTCAGTGTCTCTGAGGGGGCTGCCCTCTGGGACCCCGTGCTTCCTGACCCCCATCCTCCCCCAACCCCCCACCTGCAGGCCATGTGGCCTTAACTGAAATGTTTCTATCTGGGAACACCTTCCCCAACCCTCTGGAGGAGTCAGCCCCCCTGGCAGCACTTGGCATATCTCCAGGGTCACCTGACCACCTGGAATGGTGTCTTGTAGTGTTACAGTCCCCCATGCAGCCTGCTTCCCTGTCACACCAGGCCCAGCACCCCAGCCTGTGGCCGCAGGGGCCATGCACCCTTGTGTCTGAGGCCCAGTCGACAGAAATCATTTCCCTTTCCAGCTCAAGAATGACCCAGCTGTGTGCCCAGCTCCTCTCACATTTATTGGAACCTGCTTACCCAGCAACCCACAAAGGAGCTTACACGGGGTAGGGGGTGATATTGAGGACTCCTGTGACCTAATCCTGGGATTATCACCGAGGCATGGGCCAAGGGGACCAGAGGTGGGGGGTAGAAGAGGAGGAGGGATGCTAGGGCCAAGGAAGCCCCCTTGGCCCCTGGGGCATGTGCGCATGCTCATGTGGGGGTTTCTGTGCGGGGGGAGACAGGAGGGGCAGGGCCAAGCAGTCAACATCAGGGTTTCTTTTCTTTTAATTTTTCCTTCACTTTTCGAGGCTCAAATTGGATCAGTCTCAGAATTTCCTTATTGGCCAGGGTCCCCTCGATGAACTCCTCCTCTGTAAGTTTATCTGTGCATGGGAGGAGAAGAAAGGCTGCAGTCAGATTCAGCTGTCCCAAGTCACAGCAAGGCTGGTGCTGGCCAGCGTGCCCCATGTGGAGGTATCTGTTATGAAAACACTGAATTTCTGTGCCCCTGAGGGTACAACCCATCACCCCCAGATACCCAGCTCTTTCCCGGGATCCCTGGACCTGCCCTCAAACCAGCAGCAAAGGGTTAATGAGAGGACCAGCCCAGGAGAGCCTGGCCCCTAGTGAGGTCTCTCTGCCTCCCTCCCAGCAGGGGGCTGACAGCTCCTCTGTGCTGGAGCCACTGTGCTTGGGGCTGAGGCCACTGCAAGGGGGTGGCTCAGAAAGGAATGAGACAGAGTTCCTGTTCCAGGAAACTCTTGGTCTGATGCGGAGACACTCCCACATCTAAATAACTCCAGAAAGAGACAGGTGCTTCTCTCTGCAGATGGTGATGCTCACACTGCCTGCACCGAGCAGGTGCTCAACGAGCTTGGCTGAACCAACTAGATTTCCAGTGGCCTGTGCTCTGCGCCTCTCTGACACCCTTAATCCCTCCCGGGTGAGGATCCAGGATGGGGTCCTTGCACAGGTCCGGGTAGTGAAATTTGTGTTTTAAAGTCTCAGCTGCCTTCTCGGCCTCAGGTTGAGCTTGAAACTGCCACGGTCAAGAACCTGATTGTGGAGTGAGGCGCTGTCTCCGGAGGGGGTCATCTGAAAATCTCGGCCTCCAAACACCACCACCTCCCGTGACTGTGGCATTCACCTGGGTTGGTTTTCAGGGTAGCAAGTACAACGGGAGGACATAGCACCTGGCAGACCTGAGAGATGTCTGGTCCTCCCAGATGCGGTCAGTGGGGGAGGGGCCACATGGTGTGAAGAAGGAGGAGGAGGAAGAGGAGAGCAGGTGCCGGAAGGGGAGGAGACATGGAGGCTGGGACCACTACACCCACGCAGCAGAGTTGAGGAGGTGCTCACTGCGAAGTCAGCGGGGCACAGGACTGGCACTGGGAACGATCACCTGCTTTGAAGGCTCGCCCAGTTACCTGGCCTGCTTTCCCCCGGATCCGGGCCCCTTGGCAATGACCTTCTTGCTCCTCAGGCTTCTTCCTGGACTGCAGATTGGTGGCGCTGGGGCCCCCTGCACCTGCCCCTCTCCCGACCTGCCCAGGCCTGTCCCGGAGACCACAGAAGGAGCCCACACTGGCTGCGCAGAGGTGCGTGGACCATATGTCACCAAGTGAGGCCCTTCAGGTTCTCAAAATCTCCAGTGCCGGCTTCTCTCTTAGAGAATCAGCTGAGGAGGCCCCGCGGGGCTGCGGGTCCCCAGGCGGCAGTAACCAGCTGGAAGCCACAAGAACAGGCAGCCACTTGCCAGGTCCCCACATGTTGGGGGGCTCCCCGCCCAGCTTGCAGCCATGCCCATGCCGCCCCTCTGCAGTGCTGCCTGCGTTGGCCTGAGCATCACGCACCTGCAGACCAGCTGCCCTGTTCTGGAATGTCTCCCTGTTTTCAGGGAGACCCCACATCTCCAAGGGCTGCTCGTGGCCAAAGACTGAGCAGGGGCATTGGAGGGCCCGAGGCTGGCCGGCCCGTGGATGAAAGGGCTCCCAGGGGCTCCCCTGGCTTTGCCAAAACCTTCTAAAGCAGGGCTGCGGCCTCAAGTCTTCAGCGGCCCTGGGCTCTCCGCTCGGGGCCCCGCTGCCCTGCAGTCTGGGCCTCCCCAGGCTCCTCCAGCTCCCTCCTCCCTTTCCCTCGAAGGCCAGTTCTCAATAAATCGATTCCAACCCAATCTAAATCTAATTCCATCTGTCGGAATCCAAACTAACTCCCCGGGGTAAAAGCAGGTAAACTGAGATCCCGCTGACTTGGGACTCGACGCCCCTTCAGACACAGGCCGAGCTGAAGCTTTGCCCTGTCCTCACTGTGCAGAAAGCATTTTAGGAACCAAGTAAGGTGCACCCAGGCGTCTAGGCGAGCACTTCCGCTGAAACAGAAAGTGGTTTGCAGAGCCCGTAACCCCGCAGTGGGTACGCCCTCGGCTAAGGAGCTGCTGTCCTGACTTAGCCATTCTTCCCCCCACGCTAACGATGCTCTAAGGTGCCTTTCCTTCCTTGGCCTTCCAGAATCCAGACCTTCCCCCTGCCCCAGGGAGCTCGGCGGTGATGGAGTCAAGGGGCAAGGGGGATGTGGCACCGGTCCCCACCAGCAGCATCTGCTCCAGGGGGACAGCGGAGCTGGGCCCTGCTGACTGGTCTGCTTACTGCCCCCCAGGGACGCAGAGATCCCTGCAGTGCATGCCAAGATGAGGGGTCCCCTCTCCCCCAGGGACTCAGATAGCCCTGCAGTGCATGCCGTGAGGAGGGGTCCCCTTGGCCCTAGGAAGACCAATCTCGCTGGGGCCTCCAGGAAATAGCCCATGACTCTAAAACCAGACACTTTTAAGGGGGAAGGAATTCACCATCATCTTTCTTTCCAAAGAACCCCCAGATCTTCTCTGCTCGTTTCTCTGGGGTGTTCTCATCCTCTGGAAGTTGCTTCACATCCTCGGGACTGATCATTTTGAAAATAGCCTGCAGCACATAAAGAGGAAGTTCCCATCAGAAGGAGAAGCAGGGGTGACCCTCTCTGGTGACCCTCCCCCACCCCCGTGCCCAGGGCCAGATATCCCCCCAAGCAGAGGTGAAAATACAGATGCCCAGGCCCCAGCCTGCCCAGGGGAGCAGAGTTGGGGAATCTGTATTTTTTAGATCCTCAGAAGGGACAGGGAACGTAGTAAAGGGGTAAAGAAGGCTTTCACTTTTTTCCCCCCTTCTCTACACCTGTTGAATTTCCTGACCCTGTAGAAACAATACTTTCATTTTATTTAAAAAAAATTAAAATGAGATAAAAAACAAAAAGCTTGGGTGCCTGGGTGGCTCAGTCAGTGAAGCATCTGCCTTCAGCTCAGGTCATGATCCCGGGGTCCTGAGATCGAATTCCTCATCGGGCTCCCCTCAGGGAGCCTGCTTCTCCTTCTGCCTCTGCCTCTGTCTCATGAATAAATGAGTAAAATCTTTAAAAAAAAACAACCCCAAAAGCTTTCTGATAATCCCACAGCAGCCACCTCAAGTGGCTTCTTTGGGGTCCCTGTGGTACCTTGGTTGCCCAGCTGGGTTGGCTTATGGTGACAACGGCTAATGTTCTTGGAACGCGTAATAACATGCCCTTTTACATGTAACCTCCACAATGGCCTTATGAGGTGGGTTTCATTGGCCCCATTTTACAGATGAAGAAATGGAGATTCTAACCAGGCAGTTTGGTTCTAGAACCTTTATCCTTGCAGTCTATTCACTTGGAAAGCATCCAAGGGGATGGAGAACAGAGAGGGACAAGGTGGTCTCAATGTGCCCTGCCAGCTCCAGGTTATAGGATCCCATCAGCTCGGTAAGTCCAGCCCAGCCAGGCCAGAGTGGACACCTGAGTGGCTCCCGAGCCCATTCCAGCCCACGCACTCAGCGTTGGGGCAGACTAGGGGTGCAGGCAGGCGTGTTGGGTGGAGTTGGGGGCACCTTGCACACACTGAGGCAGGGGCAGTGATGCCTGTGACATTAGCCTGGAGGGAGGGCGAGCAGGTCTGGGAAGTTTTAGCACCAACATGCTATAGCAAGAGGAGCAAACCCAGCAGCTCTGGGCAGCAGCCTTGGATAGCAGCATTCAGAGCCCGGGGGTGCCCAGCAACCCAACTGTGGGTGCCGGGTTCCATCTCAGTCCTGAGCCTGGGGAACCACGTACCGGCCCCACAGCTAAACCCTGGGCTAAACCCTTGCCCAGTTTCTAACTCCAAGGACAGCCTGTCAGGACCTCAGAGAAGGAGCTATCCAGTCCTTACCCTGGGCCCCAAGGTTTTTCCAAGGCCACATAGCTAGTTAGTGGTGTAACTGGGATTAGATCCTGAAACTTTGGACTCCCGGGGCAGCGACCATGTGATCTAGTGAACTGAGCAGCCCTGCACCAGCTTGCACTGCCTCAGCTGGGGATACTGTGGATACTACCCCTACCTCTCCCTCTTTCCTTTCCTCTTCCTTTTCCTCAAGGAGCACCAACTTGTAGGCCACCGCTGGGCCTGACGTCCTGTTGGTGGTTGTGCTCCCTGCACCAGGCCACCTGCCAAGCCAGGGGAGCTCGCTCTGTGGGTAGTGCCCAGATTCCAGGGACGTCCCCACCCTTAACGTGAGGCGTAAGTCAGGTCTGCTGCCCAGAGGCTGCCTGCTTGGCTGCTTGGTTTATGATCTCTCTGAATCAGGGGGAGAACCATGCAAACACAAGCAGGATTACAAATGCACCAAAAAATGAGATAAACTACAAAAGACATTCTTCTCCTTTTTACCAGGAACAGAATTAGGGGAATAACACAATGAAATGGGCTGGGGGATTAGTAGATGCCAGGAAGAGATGCCAAGTGAAGGGGAATACAGATGCCATCATAAGAAAAAAAATAGAAACATCTTAGTTTTCCAAAAGTACAGGGCTGGTTAGGTAATTTTATGGCCTTTCCATAAGATGGAATTCTTTTTTTTAGGTTTTATTTATTTATTCATGAGAGACACGAAACAGAGGCAGAGACACAGACAGAGGGAGAAGCAGGCTCCCTTTGGGGAGCCTGATGTGGGACTCTATCCCAGGACCCCGGGGTCACAGCCTGAGCTGAAGGCAGATGCTCAACTGCTGAGCCACCCAGGTGTCCCATAAGACAGAATTCTAAGCAGCCATTCAAAATGGTTTTGAAGAAACCATTTCTTGATAGGGAAATTGTAACAAAATAATGACTGAGAAAAACGCCTTATATATCATAGTTCTAAAATTATTTTTAAATATATATATACAGATAAAGGACTAGGATGGTAGGATGCCTGGGTGGCTCAGGGGTTGAGTGTTTGCCTTCGGTTCAGGGCATGACCCTGGGGTCCTGGGATCGAGTCCCACACCATTCCCCACAGGGAGCCTTCTTCTCCCTCTGCCTGTGTCTCTGCCTCTCTCTCTGTGTCTCTCATGAATAAATAAATAAAATCTTTTTTTTTTAAAGGGCTGGGATTGTATACATTAATACATTGACAGTAGCTCCCTCCAGATGATAGAATTAAAGGCAATTTCAATTGTCTCCTGCATATATTTCTAGGGTTTACAAATTACTTACCTATTAAATGAAAGTATTCTTAAGATCCCTGCGATCTTCGCAACAAATGATAGGATGCCAGGCCAGTGTGGGGTGGGGGGAGAGTGTGTTTTAGAAGTGCTGGCCAGCAAGGCCCCTGCAGAGGCTCAGTCCAGAACATAGGGCAGCAGGTAAGAAAGCGGAGGCCCCCCGGGGTGATGTGGCCTACCCTTGGCTCTAAAGACTAAGAGGACAGGAACCCCCAAAAGTTCATGACCCCCAAAGCTGGCCTCCTTCTACTCTGTATTTTCTTTCTTTTTTTTTTTTTAAGATTTTATTTATTCATTCATGAGAGACACATAGAGAGAGAGGCAGAGACACAGGCAGAGGGAGAAGCAGGCTCCATGCAGGGAGCCCGATGCGGGACTTGATCCCGGGTCTCCAGGATCACACCCTGGGCCAAAGGCAGATGCCAAACTGGTAAGCTACCCAGGGATCCCCTACTCTGTATTTGAAACACGTTATGTACTTAAAGCTAACTGTGGAAGAATCTGGATAGGTACTGTTGAAGGTTTGCAAGATGGTTTAATGAAGATAGGAAGGAAGGAGAGAAGGAAGGAAGGAGGGAATAGAGAGAAGGAAGGAAACAAAATTTAATTAACACAAAATACCCAGATTCTTTTTTAGGAGGAAGAGACGCTGTTGGGAAGTGACCCACGTACTGGAGACCCCTCCTCGCACACTTGGAGCCCCTGAGCTCCGCAGCCTGGATCCCCACTCCACATGGTCAGCCCCGTCCCCTTGAGCAGCAGCAGCAGCAGCAGGACCCCAGATTGTGGACACCGCCCCCTCCGACCCCCTGAACCCCCTGGACCCAGGAACCCGGGGGAGCCCAGTCCCGCTGTGCGGGGGAGGCCGAGACTGACCATGACGATCTCCAGCACTTCACTCTTGCTGATGGCCCCGTTGCCGTCCACATCGTAGAGCGAGAAGGCCCACTCAAGCTTCTGGTTGGTCTTGCCGGCCGAGGTCATGTGCAAGGCGATGACATACTCTTTGAAGTCCAGGGTGCCGTCGCTGTTGGCGTCAAAGCTGCGAAACACATGCTGGGCATAGGCCTTGGGGTCGGCCTCAGGGAAGAACTTGGAGTAGATGCTCTGAAACTCCTGCTTGGTGATGCGGCCACTGGGGCACTCCTTCAGGAAGGACTGGTACCAGCTGCACAGCTCCTCCTCTGTGAACTTGGTGTTCAGCTGCAGCTCCTCCAGGATCTCCTTGGAGAGGGCTCCGCTTTTGCTGTTCCCCATGGGTGAGGCCGCCTGGGCCCGGCCGGGCAGCGCTGGCTGGCTGGGCTGGCTGGGTGGGTGGCGAGCGACGTGGTCTTCTGCAGCTGGAGACTGACCTGGAGGTGCTGGTGGATTAGAGGATTTGTGGCTGGTTCACCCCAGTACTTGGAGGGAGGAGGGGCCAGGACGGGGGATGGGGTAGGCTCCAAGAACTACCCCCCCACGTCCAGATTAAAAGAAAGAGCTGACAGCAGGTGGCCAATCCATCTTGGCCTTTGGGGAGGACAGGACAGGAGGTCAGAAGCTTCAGAGCCAAAGCCTTGGCCTCTCCTGCTGCTCCTTGCCTCTCCCTGGTCCTCCCTGACTTCAGCTCTCCAGGAGTCACCGTGCTCATGGCCTCTCTTTCCCCCAAACTCTGAGGGTGCCAGGGGCAGGCATGGCATCTTGCATTGAGCTCTACGCTGCAGCCGTGAAAAGGCAGGCTCTTAGAACAAACTGAGGGTTGCAGAAGGGGAGGGGTCGGGAGAGGGGGTACCTGGGTGACAGGCATTAAGGAGGGCACGTGATGTGATGAGCACTGGCTGTTATACTGTATGCTGGCAAATTGAATTAAAAAAAAAAAAAAGCCAGGCTCCAGAGCCAGCCTGAGGTTCAAATCCTGGCTCTGTGACTTCCTGGCTGTGTGACGCTAGGCATGTTTCTTAACCTCTCTCTGCCTAGAATGGTCTCCTAGTCCTTTACCTCCTTCATGGCTTTCCTCAAATGTCATCTCCTCAGCAAGGCCTGGATGGATCACTCTGTTTACAACACCACACCGTGCCCCCAAGCCCCACTTTATGTCTCTTCCTCATAAGTACCCCTTCCGACTCACTTTTAATTACTCCATGTGCTGTGTGTCCCCGCACCAGAACGGAAGCTCCGTTGGAGGCAGGGGTTCTGTCTGTTTTGTTCCCAGCCGCCTCTCCATCACCAGAATGGTGCCTGGCAACTTGGGGCCCCTGTGAATATTCCAAGTGAATGGGCATAATAATAGTGTCTGCCTCATTGTTATTTTGAGGCTAAAATGAGCTAATATGTACAAAGCACTTAGAAGAGAGCCAGGCACACACAATATGTTAGTTTTTGTGACTCATCTACAACAAGGATACAAAACTGCTTGGAGGGCCAGAAGGTGGAGGGAGTGAGCAACACGGGTGAATCAGAGACAGTGCCGAGTGGTGAGGCCTGCGCCACCCATGGAAGGGTTTGCCCATGTTCAAAGCCATTTGCATGTGTTCATATGGGACTATGGCCCATTGTTTCTGGATTTTTCAGTGCTGACCCCTATGGTTCCAGAGTATTTCTCAGGAGTCCTAAATGTTAGGAGTGTGTGCATGTGTGTGTGTGTGTGTGTGTGTGTGTGTGTGTACTTATTATTTTTTCTCATTAGTTTGTAAGAGCATATAATTTCTTAATAGAAGATCTTTTTTTTTCCCAAGACTTTCACTATCCTTTTTTTTTTTTAATTTTTATTTATTTATGATAGTCACAGAGAGAGAGAGAGAGAGAGGCAGAGACACAGGCGGAGGGAGAAGCAGGCTCCATGTACCGGGAGCCCGATGTGGGATTCGATCCCGGGTCTCCAGGATCGCGCCCTGGGCCAAAGGCAGGAGCCAAACCGCTGCGCCACCCAGGGATCCCAAGACTTTCACTATCCTGTAGCAAAGTGTTTGTTCTCAAGAGCAGTTGGAAATAAATCAGTCACCACACTCAGAAACCAACCAACCAACCAACCAACCAACCAACCCATCTACCCCAGCCCACGAAAGTGGGGTCAGAGGCTTTGCCCTTTGTCTCAGAATCAGGTGTGGAAGGTGATTATAAGTGCCTCCTGGCAGAGCACCTGGGTGGCTCAGTAGGTTAAACATCCAGGTCTTGGTTTTGGCTCAGGTCATGATCTCAGGGTCGTGGGATTGAACCCTACATCAGGTTCTGGGATCAATGTGGGGTCTGCTGGAGATTCTCTCCCTGTGCCCTTACTCCACTCTGCACTCTCTCAAATAAGTAAATAAAATAAATAAATAAAAAAAAAATATATTTTTAAGTGCCTTCTGGTGCCACTCTTGTCCATACCAAGCCTGCAGATGAGAGGAAGTGGATGTTACAGGGAAGAAATGGAGCCTGCCTGGGTCACAGGGCTGCTAAGCAGCAAAGCCAGAAGGAAAGCCCTGGTCGGTCAGGCTCTCCATTTGGGGTCTTTGCATCACCTTACAACAACTCCTTTCTCAAGGAGGCCTGAGCCAGTGGGCAAGAAGCTCCATCCCTGTAGGTGAAGAGCCAATGGGCAAGGAGACAGGGCCCTGGCTTAATGCAGAAAGCAGCCAGAGTCCCGGAGGCCCTTGCACCCTGGCTGAGGGCAAGAATGAAGGACTGGACCCAGGTGGGAAGCAGCCTGGTACCTCTGGCCCACATTCCTCAGGTTGTGCCCAGGAGGGGCCCGGCCTTGGGATGGGACCACAGGCAGCTGTGTTGATGCTTCCAGGAGAGGAGTCATGACCTGGGGGTTTGTTTGAAAACCTGCATAAACATCTTCTATCAGAGGGAGAGTTTATGCTTATGCTCCTTAGGCAAACAAGTTGTTGGAGATGATGTATTGTGAACGGATTTGTTAAGTCTGAGTTGCGGCCATAAACTCTGCTCGAACCCCAAAGGCCTGCCCTCCAACCAGAGGACCTCAGTTTGTGTCTCCCCACTCCTTGAAAGAAGTGATCTCTTCGTAGAGGCTGGCCCTGTGGCGCCCCCAAGCCTGGAGCTCGGGGTGGGGGGGAGGGGGTGGCCCCCAGCACTCACCCCCACTCCCCTACCTTCTCCTGCTCTGGTACAAAGGACGGGCTGACCCTTCTTCCCTTGGCCTGGAACCGGAGCCCACACACCAGTCTGCACTGGGCCGGGAAAGGGGGTATAGAGGGGGTGGGTGGGTGGCAGAGGATGGGAAGGAATATTTCTCCCCTGGCCCTCTCGTTGCAGCACATGGCAGTCCACCCTTTTGGTGGCTTGGACTGAAGTCCTTGGAGTCATCCTCGGCGCCCCTCTGGCACACCCCACCCCATCTGTCAAGAACCGTGTAGGCACTGCCTTCAAAGCACATCCAGACCCTGACTGCTCCCCTCAACTTCCACTGTGACCACCTCCTGCAGGCCCCACTGCCCCTCCCGGACCAGCTTCCTTGCCTCCTTGCTTCCATCCTGGTCTCCAACATTGCTACAGCCTGTCCTACAGCTGTGAAGTCAGGCCGCACGCTCCTTGGCTTGGACCTCTCTCCGCCCCTCCAGCAGCGTGAAAGTCAGAGTCCTTCAGGGGCGCACAAGGCCCTGCAGAAGCTGCCCCCGCCCACTGTCCGTCTATTCCGGCAACAGCATCCCCAACCCAGGTGTCCCTCTTCCATTCTCACCACCTATAACCAGGCCATCTCCTGCCTAGAATATTCTCCCAGCAACCTGCTGGGCTCCCCCCACCCCACCCCACCCCCCCAGCCTGGGGTCTCCTGGCCTTTGACCAAATGTCACCTTCCCAATAAGGCTGCCCCAACTGCCCTGTTTAATATTACAACTTACCCAGAGTCATCCCTGAAACTACCAATCCTCGTATCCTGCCCTGTCCTTTCTCCCTAACACGGAACACCTTCCACACCCGTGCTGGATTAGTTACTCTTGTCAACTGTTTTTGCCTCTCCCTCTGCTAGAAAGCCATGTCCAGGAGGGCCGGGCTCTTTATCCATTTCACTTATTGACGTGAAGGGGTGTCTGGCATCTAGCAGGTGGTCAATAATGACTGCATGCACGGATGGATGAGCAAAGAAACAATAGCCAGGAGCCCTTTCTGTCCACAGGGATAGAAGTCCCCAGGGGACTGGGCCGGGAGGGGCCAGGGCTGTGGGTCCAGCAGCAGGTAACCATCTGAGGGGGGGATCCGCACCCAGGTGCCCTTTGCTAAGACATGAGGCGTAAGATTATCACCAACCCTGGGAGCCTAGACGGATCACTGAGACCATTTATACAAAGGAGAGTGTGACAGCCCTCCAGGAAGGAGGGTCACCCAGCAGGACCCAGTGTCTCTGGACAGTTTATTTTACATGGGATGAATCTAAGCATCTCAAGTGTACACACAGAGCCAGAGCGAGGCGGGGGTGGGCCGGGGTTGGGGGCGGGGGAATGAGAGAGCCTTTCACTTCCTGAAAACGCTTTATAATAATGCAGAACAATTATATATAGCAAACGGCTTCAAAATGTAAACCCTTTAAACATTTAATTCTTTAGCATTAATACACACAAATGCTATTAGGGGGTGGCAGGGATTGGGGCGAGGGGAGTCGGGGAGGGAGAAATTCGGGTGGGTTACAGCCTCCATAGGGATCAGAGTTTCAACAGTGTTACTTATAAATTATAGTACATCAATTTTATTTACTGATCTAGGCAGCCAGAGGGTGGAAGGGTATACAATGTGAAGTAAACACAGTCATACCGGGATGAGAAATGCTGGCAGGAGACACAGCTTTTTAACATTAAAAATGTATAAAGTATTTAGCAAAAGTTACAGAAAACAGACCAAATAAGCAAGTTTATTTTGTTAGAAAATCCCACTGTCCTAGGGTTTGCTGATGTGCTGGTCGGTGAAAGGGCTGCCCCCCAACCCCCCCAGTCCCGCCCCCCCCTCGCCCCCACCCTCATCTCCCTCCTCAGGGGAGGGAAGCAATGCCAATTTGGGACCCCCGTCACCACCGCGGACAGCCGGTGTCCCTCTGAGTGTCTGCTCCCAGGTCCGCACGGCTGCCGGAGGCCACAGCTCCCAGGAGCCAGTCGGCTGCGTGTGATGCTGGGAAGGACACGTCCCCGCTTGACAGATGAGGGAGCACAGAGGTCCCGGGAGGGAACGCGACTTCACTGTGGGTTACAGGACCAACAAGGCAGCAGGGCGGGGCTGGTCCAGTGCTCTTGCCCTGGCACCATATCCCTCTCTTCTCCGTCCCTGTGTCACACCGTCTCCACGACCACACCCATGTGCCCAGATCCTTTGCACTCTCACTGCAATCCTTTTAGGGACGTCCCTCAAACACAAGGGGTCAGCATCCCCTGAACAGCACACAGGGAGAGATCCAAAGGTCATCACAACCCAGTTCCCTCGGAGGGACCCTGCAACAAAGGCTCCTGACCTGGCCACACCCCAGCCTCTAAAGGGTTCTTGTCACCTGTGTCTTTTGCTGGCTGATCCTGCAAGCCCTACCTGCCAAAACTCAACCCAGAAGCGTCCAAGAAGCATGGGACCCCGGCAGACTTGGGCTCCATGGCTCACACCTTCCCTGGCCTGGATCCAGGAATATCTTCCATTTGCTTGGTGGGGTAGGGGGCAGAGGGGTGCCTGGTTGCCTCCAAGGGCTCACCTCTCAGCAAGCAGGGCACAATCGGGACATGGCTTGAGGGAGTCATCACCTTGGGGGTCATGCCCATAGCTAGCCCAGTGTTAGCTGGGTTGGGTTCTATCTCTGTCACCACCTGCCACCACCCAAGGGCAGCAGGCACAGGCTCAGTGTGACCACCAGCGGAGCAAGGCTCCAGCAGTATCAGGAAGCTCACGGGAAGAGGCTCTTTCTTCATGCTTGTCCTGGCTCCTTGGACACAGACCTCAGGACACGAGATCAAAGATCAGGGGATGAGACCCCAAAGGTAATGACTTATGAGTGCGCCCTTCTGGGCCCGAGGAGGAACTACCTCATTCTCAACAGCTCAGGAAACTCTTCATTTCGGCTCCATTTGGGTCTACACACAAAAGAAGTGCCAGGGTATCCCTCTCGTGAGGATTTCAGACACTACCATGCACAATCACACAGATGGGGCTCAAGCATGATGGTGTGGGATACAGAACCGGAGCAAGAAGGGGAGGTGGAGGGAGTGCAGTAGCTGGAGGAGGCTGGGGAGACCAGAACGCACACCTGCAGCCTGCAGCCAAGGCAACAGACATCCAGGGGAAGGTCATGGCCAGCCCGAGGTCGCCCCCTGCATTTTTACCGGCCATTTGTCCATTCACCTCCCACACCCAATGCTCAGTAGAAGCTGGAGGCTTTGTGAGCCGAAGGGAGGGCCCCCAGGACTGCGTGGGCTTACCAGCTGAGGTGCAAACCTCAGGCTGCAGCTTAAGTGGGAGGCACCCCTCCCCAACCCCTGGCCCCTTTCTGCACAAAACCCTGAAATGAGCCACAAAGGCCAAGTGTGAGCTCCAAGGACTACCGTGGGCACAGCTGGCGTTTGGAGGCGCCTTGGGAGGCGGAGGAAGAAGCCGTGCAAACAAGCTGAAGACCCTTGGGCCAGGAGCCTCCAGGCCCAACACAGCATTTCCCCAAGCGAGGACTCATGCAACATAGTGCGGTTCTGCGAGACGAAGGAACAAGCTAGTGACACACACACGATGTGCATGACCCCAAAGCGTGAAGCCGAGGGAAAGCAGCCAGACTTGAGGGCTGCATCGGGGACTCCTTTTGTATGGCATTCTAGAAAGGGCAAACGGCAGGGTCAGATAATCCATCAGTGGTTGCCAGGGTGCAGGAAGGGAAGCAGGTGTAGACCGGCTATAAAGGAGTCAGAGGGAATTTTTGGGAGTGATAGAAATATTGTGGTTTTGGTGGCTGGTTGTTAAGACGAGGTCTGTCAAAATTCACAGAACCGTATCCTTCCAAAGGGTGGGTGTCACTGGACGTCAATAAACTCTAATAGCGTAGGTCCAATGACCTCCAGAAATCTGGAAAAACAAGGCAGTAGGTCCTGGCGGGGTGGGATTTGGGGAATAAACTGATCAATGCCCCCAACCTAACACCTGTAAAGTGCTTTCCAAACTACCTCCATAATCACCAGTGGGTCTGCAGAATCCTGTTTCGACTCTCCCTGTCGAGGCCACTCATGGCTGGAAGTAAAATCACTTTAACAAGCCAAAGTCTTTGATGTCCTTTGAAGTTTATGGCTTGTGTTTCCAAGAAGGGACCTTGGCTCAGCCAAGGTTCTTACGTACCCACCCGCTAATCTAGGAATTGACTGGTCTTCACAAAGGGAAGAGAAACAAACCCCCTGTTTGGGAGTGCGGACACTGTTTCGGTTTGCTTCAGTCACTAACCCCAATGAGAAGTGAATGAAGGAGCACAGGAAAAAAAAAAAAAAAAGAAATGAAATTTGTGAAGGCTAATGAGACCAAATTAAGGACAGTGGGGTGGGGGTGGGGAGTACCCTCAGAAAATGGGCTGGAAGAGGCAAGAGAGCCCCCCTCTGTCTCCCAGGGAGGACCAGAAGACTCAGGAATCCTCAGATGGGAGGGAGAAAACAAAACCCATGAGCCATATCACACTCAAAATATCTGTTAGTAACAAGGCTATTGGCTTTGAACATTTGAAAATCACCCACAAATGAGTTCACTAAGCCACAAGGCAATTACTACTAGCACCCATTTTTCCTAGAGAAAACAAAAAATAATATCCTAAGATTGGTAGCTGGTGTCACAGCCCAGCCCCAGATCTGGAAGGAGTGGTCCTCCCTGCCGGGGACAGATCCACCCTCATGGCTTTCGTGTCGGCAAAGGCCTTCATGTGGACCTTTTTTGGTTAGGGTGTTTTAGTAGGACAGGGGGCAGTTTGGCTCACTCTAGGATATTCAGCATCTTTGTACTCTAAACTGTGAGGACATAATTCTGACTCAATGAAAGAGGTGCCCAAGGACTCAAGATGAGTGAGGCAATTCCCAGCATGAAGACTGAAGGACCCCGGGAGTCATGCTCTTAGGATCCTGCCCTAGTAGGGGGTATATGGACCCTGCACATCCAAGTAATCAAAGGGAAAGAGGAGTTAAGAAGGATGGGTTCTCAGGGTGTGGGTTCTGGGCTACAATCTGCCCCTTGCTGGCTACGTGACCACCTCTGGGGTGGTGGTGAAGCTGCGGGGCGGGACGGGGGGAGATTTCTTCTTCTGGTCCCCTCATGGTGATGCTCAGGGCTTAGATGTGATGGAGAATGTGTTTGCTGTGTTTCTATAAAGGGAGAGAGTGATGAGTGAGGACCCAATGGCGTGCTGAAAGCTTCCCAAGTCACCGGATTTTGTGGGAGATGGGGGTAGGGGGGAAGATGATATTAACATCAAGCAGGGCTCCGTGCAGGGCTTTGGAACGTGCAGGAGCTGAGACCAAGGTGGCAGGACACTGCCTGTAGGGTGACAACCCACTGTGGCCGTGAGAATATGCCATGCCTGTTTGGTGCCCACCAGGGAAAGCAAGCCACATCTGGGGAGGGACAAACCCCAACCCGTCTTCCACAGGGCGCTGACACAGGGCCCTGAGAAGAGCCCGGGAGGGGGCAGGGGTGGCAGGAGGGAGCTTCCCTGAGGAAGCAGTTGAGGGTTGGGTGGATTGGGGTTTCCAGCCCGGAGACTTTACTGAAGATGCCTGACCTAATAGGAAAAGCGACTCAATACTCTGACTTGGGGCTGATGTGAATGAGGTAGTTCCATCCTGACCTCTCCAGGCAGGGTCGGTCTGGGCCAAGAGAGGAGCCAGGCCTTATTCCCAAGACTCCCAGATGATGGAAAGTGGCAAAGAAGAGCCCAGATTTGGGCTCTCAGAACATAAGGGGAAGAAAATAAAGAGGGTGGGCTGCAAAGAATTCTGGGTGTGGGCTGGGGAGCTGAACGGTGCCTTCTATCCATGATTCTGATCCTGATACTTGGTTGAAGACAGGGACCTTTCTGCCATGACCCTCCAAAGCCTGGGACACCAGGGGCTAGAAGACAGGCCTTGGGGCTTCCAGGGGCACAAGTGTGTGACACAGCTGGCTCTGGGTGGGGAGGTGACCCCTAGGGTGCTCAGCAGGGACCACACCCAGTTCCAGCCTCAGTCTGTCCTGGGAGCAGGAAGCAGAACACAGGAGTCGGGGTGGGGGCGACGGCCTCGGAGACGGGGCAGGGCTGTGGATCCGTCTTCTTGGCCTGGGAATGCGGGCAGCTCCTGGCAGGGCCGCCCTTCTGGAATCACCAGCTCAGTGGCCCAGGACCAGGACAGTGGGTGGGAGGGCGGCTGCGCTCAGCAGCGGGCCCCACAGTGCGCACTGCCACCGCCTCTCCGTGGGACCCCAGACCCCTCTCTGCAGCAGGACCCCCGGGGCCGTGTGTGCCAGCCTAAATCTCCATGTCCACAGGGCGGATGTTGCCTGTCTTGTGCTCTCTGACCCACAGCTCCCTGTCTTTGGCTGGGTCCACTTTTCGAAGCAGTTGGTCCACAGGCTCGACTGTCTGCAAGGGACGGAGAAGGGGACATAGTCAGAAGTGGCAGGTGTGCCAGGGACAACACCTTCGAGTCCTGTGGCTCACACCTTCTGGCCTGTCCTGGCAGCCTCTCTAGAGGGGCTGTGGGGCTCCAAGGGAGGTGCCTGGGAGGTTCAGCCTGGCGCAGGGCTGCAAGAGTGGGGAGCCTGGGCTCTTGCCCCCACTTTGTGACACCCTCCGGGCACTCTGCCCTCCAGCCTGCAGGCCTGCATGATGGGGCAGGGTGGAGCTCGGCTCCGGGTCCGGGGCCTCCTCCTCCTCCTCCTCCTGCATCTGTCCCCACCTTTACCACCCAAGAACAGAGCCAACGGAATTTGAGCGTCAGAGAATTTGAGTATTTCTGGATTATGTATTTATTTCTTTGGTAAGAAATTTGCCAGGGGAGGTGATAAGGTCTTCAGCTATTTTAACTGTCATGACCTTCTTTCTCCTCGGGGTGACAGCTGATGTCAGTCTCTACCTAGCGCCTCTACCTCGGGCGCCTCTCTGCCACGCATGCCATCTCTATGCTGCGTGCGTCTGTCTCGGGCGCGTCTCTACCTCGCGCACGTGGGATAGACTCACACGTGTCCAGGCCGGTGCGTGAGCCCATCCCAAGAGGTAGCCCCCAGGCCCGGGTGCCACTGGCCACCTTCAGGACAGATTCATTTGGAGGCGCTCCTCAGCCGGCCGCGCCCGCCCCAGGGAGCTCCCCTCAGGCCCGGCTCCTCTCCAGGGTGGGGGTGGGGGTGGGGGTGGGGGTGGGGGGGTGGGAGGTCCTCCTGGCCTCAGCCCGGGGCGGGGGACTCACGCTTTGGTTGAACATGTCCGTCTCGTGCCGCAGCTGGGTGTACTGGCACAGGTGCTGCCGGATCATCTCCACCCTCTCCACCTCCAGCCGCTCCAGCTCCTGCCCAGGAGGAGGCCAGACAGCCCTGAGCGCCCGCCCTCACCTCGGGGACCAGCCCACCCCGAACACGGAACACCAGTCCCCGGCTGCCTGCTTGGAGCCACCGACGCGCTGGGGCTGAACTGGCGCAGCGCCGAGGGGGGAGGTGGAGGAGGTGACAGCAGCTGCTGCGTCCGGAATCCTGCCCTGCCGGGCCGCAGGTGGGGTGGGTGCTGGGAGCTTCACAGCGTTACTTAACTGTCCACAGTAATTTTAAGAGAGAGGCCCTTATCTGTAACCTCACTTGTCCAGAGCACGGAGCATTGTGGGAGGAATGGGGTTCCAACCAGGCTTCTGGGTCTGCACCAGGGAGCCCCAGCCTTGGTTCCCCTATGGGGTGGACAAATGGGTCACATGCCGAGATTCTGTGCTTCAGTCTCTTGGGGCCTTGTTCCTGGGCCTTGCGGAGCAGCCTCCTCTCCTCTGGCCATCCAGTGCTGACGTGCAGAAGACAGACCAGGCCGGGGGAGGCAGGGGGGCTGGGAGTCGGACGGCCGTTGTCAAATGGAAGAGGAAGGGTTTGTCCTTTGGTTTCTAGATGGTTCTGCATCTTTGGAATTTAGGGGATCAGACTACTATTCTGCGCACAACTAGGTCACTGCCTAGGTGATTAACCGGGAAGGAGGGTAAAGCAGGGGGCTTAATTAGGAGATTAACCGGGAGGAAGACTAGGTCACTGTCCCTGGGGGAGGCTTCTAATCTGCTCTGGTGGGCTGACACCTGGACACGCAGAGCGTTAGTCTGTCCTGCGCCGGATGGACGACGGTAGCTTTGGGCAGTGGGACAATGCAGGAGATACCTGGTGCCAGGCCTCCTTTCTCATCCAACCCAACGGCCCCAGTGCCAACCACACTTCACCATCCACCCCAACGGGTGCTGAGGAGGAGATGCCGTCCCCTCATAAGAGATACTCAGGGGGTGCCTGGTTGAGTGGTTGAGCGTCTGACTCCTGGTATCAGGTCAGATCATGATCTGAGGGTCGTGGGATCAAGCCCCGTGTCAGGCTCCATGCTCAGTGGGGAGTCTGCTTGAGATTCTCTCTCTCCCTCTCCTTCTGCCCCTCCCTCCTGTGCTCTGTTTCTCTCTAAAACAAACAAATCTTAAAAAATATAAGGCAAAAAAAGGGGTCTGATGCCTATTCCCTGTACCCCTTGGTCAGAGGCCTCCCCTCTCAATCCTCCCAAACAGCTACCCCAACCTCACTCTGTATGCACCCCCTTATCTGGGACGGGCAACCCTTCCTGGGGTGGGGAGGGTCACTCTTCCTGAAACTTGGCTGTCTTTCCTAAAGGCACCACTGTACATTTGGTTGAGGGCATCCCTGGGTGAGAGCCTGACCCCTTAGGGAACAGCCAAGGAGGGTACGGTAAGACCCAACCCTTGCCTGTGTTCATGCAGCTAGGGAGTGCCGAAGTAGGATCTGAATTCACATAGACTGGCCCAGAGTCGAGGTCTTGGCTCTGAGGCAGTGGAGGATCTAATGACCACCTCTATGGCCACCTCCATTCCACCATCATCCGCATGCCCACCAGCATCCCCCTGGGACTCCCAAGCACCACTCCCTGAATGGACAAGCTTACACATCTCTGCTCACTCACCAATGTGGTGGTCACCATCTCTTCAAACCATTTGGACTGGGCTTGGTTGTAGAGGTCCACACAGCGCATGAGGTCATCTCCTGGAAAAGACCATCAGCCACCATCACACTCTGTCCTGTCCTCACCATGGCTTCCCTCCTCCATCTGTGCCCCATGCCCTCTCCTTTCCCTGGGTCATGGAAGCCACTGGAATGTGGAGAGATGGGAAGCAGAGCAAATGAAGGGGCAACCCTGCATCATGAGCTCGACCCCAGATACTAAGAACTCAGGATGAGGGTTTCCAGTATCTGTGTGTGTGTGTGCTCCTAGGACCCCCCCAAATCCTACCACAAACCCAAGAGATGCTTTCCTCTCTAAAGATGGCTTCTCATTTGACACTGGAGAGTCCTTCTTGGTTAAACATGTGTCACAAAAAAAAAAAAAAAAACAAAAAACATGTGTCACAAGCAACCTGGAAGTAGCTAAGAGTGAAAGAAGAGAAGTCTGCAAATCGTGTGTGTGTGTGTGTGTGTGTGTGTGTGTGTGTGTGTGTGTACATGCACCAGAATATAATTCTGAAACACAAAATAATGTGCCTGATAGTCTGTGGCTCACTCCTGTACAGTAATAGTATGAAGATGCACTGGCACGCTACACACCAATTCTGGGACGGTGGTCACTTTGGAAAGAGAGGATGGGTGGGAAGAAATAAGCTCCTCCCACAGCATTTTATTTCCTACAAGAGACGGGCGAAACAACCCTAACTCTGCAATCTTGATGCTTGGTAGGTTATTTTCTGGAAAGGCAGGTACATTCGAAATATTTTGTAATTAGAAGGAAAATAAGCCGTGGGATAGTTGCAAGCATTACTAAGCATATCAGCACCCAGAACCTTATTGCCCAGAATGCAATGCCTGGCCCTGCAGCCTCAGTATGCCCTGGGAACTTGCCAGAAACGCAGATCCCAGGGCACACCAAAGACCTACTGAATCGGAAACTGCATTTTCCCAAGATCCTCGGGGGAACCCCGTGCACATTGCAGCTAGAGAGGCATCACTTGGGCACACGGCTCTGTCTCAATGTGGTTTTCTGATCATCACTGGGCTCCAGAGACAGGAAGGAATCACAGCCTTTGTTCAAGATGCGAAAAACTCAAGAACCAATCCCAAGCTAGCAGATTCACTCTAAATCTAGTAATTCCAGCGGAGTCAATGTCCTCTAACATCCCCTGGATCATGTGTATTCTGAAATGGAAGTGAAAGAAGTTGGGGAGACTCCCGTCCACGTAGCCCAGGGCCCAGCTCAGCACCACCTTCCACTGAACTACACTGTTGCCAAGAGATGAGCCCGAGTAACAGAACACAACCAAGAGCTCTTGACCCATCCTCAGTAATGGGTCCCTGATCCCAAGAAGGACTGATCTGGAGAGAAGAAAGTGTGTACTTCACAGCCAACACATTCCCACCAGGAGCCTGACAGCACCTGACCAACGAGGGGGGTCAGCAAGTCACCCTACAAACATATGATACTCAAACTCCCAAAAAAGCCCTCTTTGTTGATCCTGATCTTGAGACCATGCTTTGGGATCTTGTGCGACATCAGGAAATCAGGTAGCTGCAGGAGGACTGGAGGGTTCGACAAGAGGCTCTGAGGCATGGGGCCAGGCACAAGGTACACAGAAGGGGGTTTCGGAAAGGAAGAATTTTTCAGTTAGAACCAAGGGCAAGGACCAGTCGCTTCCATCATAAGAGAATTCCAAACTGTAGGGATAAGAGTCTGTATTATCTGATGGCCACACAACCAGCCAAGACACAAACAGCAAGACCAGAAGAACAAATGTAGCAGAGCCTTCCCAGCATGAAAATGTAATGTTCTTCTGAATTCGGCTGCAATTGACTAGAAAGAGCAAGTAGCAAGATTGTCCAGAATGTGCGAGAAATGGAATAGCCAAGTATCTAGAACCCAAGAGAAATGAATGTGAAGCAAAATATCTAGGATATGATGTAAATGAATACACAAAACAATGGAACTTGAGGAACAGGGCCAAAGCAGTGCTGTGGGTTCAAATAATCTCCTGGTGGGTCAAGTATTTACGTGTTTATTTTTTTACACCTGAGGCTAAAGGGAAAAAAGTGATTTAAAAATATATATATTGAGGAAGGAAAGGTCTTTCTAAGGGAGTCACAAAATCCAGACCTTATAAGGGAAAAAGACTGTTCTGCAAAAAAATTCAAGAAGAAAACAAGCGAGCGAGTGAGCAAGTGAAATATAAGAACAAAATTAAATGCTAAATGGCAACCTAGGAAAAATATTTGCAAGTCAAACCATGGAAGGTTAATTTTCCTGATATATAATTAATCCTTGTCAATCAATCTGTCAGAACAAGACCAGCCACCTGAAAAGAAATAGGGGAGAGGACAGGAGTTCATCTGTTCACAGAAAAAAAAAAAATCACAAGTGACAGAAGTCTTTTTTTTTTAAATGCTCAGATTCGGGTGCCTGGGTGGCTTAGTCGATGAAGTGTCTGCCTTCGGTTCAGGTCATGATCCCGGGGTCCTGGGATCAAGTCCCACATCAGACTCCCTGCTCAGCAGGGATCCTGCTTCTCCCTCTCCCTCTGCCCCTGCTCTCTTGCTCTCTTGCTCTCTCTCCCCAATAAGTAAATAAAATATTAAAAAAAATTTTTTTAAAAAGTGAGTTCAGGACATGGAACGGAAAATGACCTACTGTGTATAAATTTAAAAATCAAGAAACATTTAAAAAAGTTCAAACACTAGGAAGTGTTGGTGGTGCGTCTATTTAGTGAATTGGATTTTTATATTCTTAGGTGCTGGTCACATTTTTTTTGCCAGGCAGCGATAAAATTGTATTGTTAAAATATTTTAATAAATTGAGCTAATTGAAACAGCCTCTTCCCGTCCTGGGTTTGCCTTCCCAATCCCCCGGGATAAGTATATTATGCCTTCTATTTCTGGATCTGGTTATCACTATGCATTACAGATCTTTCAATCAAATGTTGTGTTTCTGTCACACTGCTTTGTGATCGACTACCTCTACACCACTGTATGATCACATCCAGACGGTGGGCTTCGTTCTGTAACGCGTTAACTGTCTTAGGTTCACCAGAAATTCGGGTGAGAAGGACACTGGACCCAAACCCTAATCACAGCACACGCTTTAATCCCAGAAATTGCCACCTGCGTGCCTCTCAACTTGGACTTCCTGAACAAATAGTGACTATTTTTTTTAAACCTGGTTCTAATTGGCCTTTCTCCCCCTTTCTTGTGCATCCACAGTTTTTAACCACGAGGTTGAAGTAGAAACTGACTCAAGGGTGGGGGTGGGGGGATCTTTGTGTGAGAATCTGAAATCTGGTTCTTTCACCGAACAAAATGTGGGCATCCGTGGTGGGGCAGGGGGTCTCTCCACTCGCCATAAGGAAGCCCTGGGAGTATCCTCGCAGGGACAGGAGCCCTGAGTTCTGGACGCATGGAGGATTTGGTCTACCTCCTGGTCTGAGGTCCAGGGTGGTCCCCTCATCCCCCAGGAGGGCCTGGACATAGCATCATGACCCCCTCCACGGTCCTGCCCTTTTTTTTTTTTCTTTTTTCATTTACTTATGAGACACACAGAGAGAGGCAGAGACACAGGCAGAGAGAGAAGCAGGCTCCCTGTGGGGAGACTGATGCGGGACTTGATCCCAGGACACCGGGGTCAGGCCCTGAGAAGACAGATGCTCAACTCCCGAGCCACCCAGGTGTCCCTCAGCCGTGCCCTTTCTGTACCTCGGAGGCCCCGGCGAGGACCAGAGAGGTAGGGGGCCCGGTGGCCGCACTCACCAGCCTGTGTGGACTTCCTCCGTGCCTTCTTGATGTCTTCCTCCGTCTTGTTGCTCAGCTTGATTTCCAGCTGCTGGGTCTTCATCTCTAGGTCTCTCTGCCGCTCCGTGAGAGCCTTACGGGCCTGGGGTCCAATGACATGGGGAGGCTGCCCACAGGACTCCATGCCAGGGGGGCCCCTCGGGTTATGCAGCCCAGCCTCCCTGTTGCTGGGTAGGGGTCCTGACTTCTCTGTGTTCATGGATCGTTGTCTCCCCAGCAGATGCTCAGCGGATGGCAGCACCAGCCACCCCACTCTGGGTCCAGATGGGCCCTGGGGTGGCCACAGTTGGCAGGGTTTAGGGTGCCCAAGGCTGGCACCAAGGATGCGCCCCTGGTCCTGCGCCCCTTCCCAAGGCACTGGGGTTAGCAGCTCCCAGCGAGGTCAAACCTCCAGGCCTCTGCCAGGGGAACCAAATCATCAGGAGGAAAACTGCCCAGAGAGGCCCAGATAAAGGGCCCGCATGGACCAGCACACGTGCCAGCTGAGCATCTCACAAAAGCATGGGGTACCTCGTTTCCTGTGCCTGGGGAGCCCCACTTGGTCTCCTACTGGTCCTTTGGCAGTGACCCGAGGGTCCCAGGGGTGGAGTGGGGGATCCTCAGATGTGGGCTGGGGGCTGCTGTTCCCCGCACCGCCACTCCAATCCCACCACCCGGGGACAAATGCCTCTGCTGTGGGTCATGGACCCTGCCGTCACCCAGCCTACTGGCCTCCCAGGCCCCTCACCTTCTCCACCGCGGCATAGCGGCTGGCGAGCTGCTTGCGGAGGTCGGCGATGTGGTGGTCACACTTCTTCATGTCCTTCTTAAAGTTCTCTCGGAAATTCATTAAGGGCTTCTCTACCTCGCTGTGCAGCTGTCAAGGAAAGGGGGGGGCACGCTCAGGACCTGGGGACGTCAGGTGCAAGATGAGGTGGGGGGGCACTCTCCCCCACTCTACAGGTGAGGGTGGGGTTGGGGACAGAGCCTGGCCCAGCCAATAGGAAGACAGACACAAGGGGCCACCCAATAGGTCTCGGGTCAGGGGGTGACTTTAAGCTGGCCAGGCCCCAGGTTTCATACCTTAGTGTCCAAGGCTTTCCGAGCCCTTCATCGGCTGCCTCCTGCTTCCCCTAGGCTCTCACCACTGCTCGTAGGACTTTGCTCAGGTCCTCAGCTTACTTTGCTTTACTTTCCAAACTGGGGTTTGGAAACCAAGCCACCGCCTCTGTGTCCCCAAGTACTTAGCACAGTGACTGCCTTTTAGTGAGGTGAGCTCAGGCCAGTTCTATTTGCTGAACACCTGCCACATGCCGGGTGCCCCAGATTACAAGGATGGTCTGGACACGGGTCAGAGCTCGAGGAAGCCATGGTGGGCACTGCCCAGGGCCGGGAGAAGATCACAGCTACTGGTCTGGGTGACCAGCCCAGGAGGCTCCCCACTCTGGTCTGCTTGGAGACAGGTGCACCTCCCCTCCTGCCCTGAGGGAGCCAGCCTCTATCTGGAGAGCCAGAGAGGTGTGGGGTTTTTCAAGCTTTTTCCTTCTCTTTTATGCTGCTTCCTTTCCCCCCTACTCCACCCTCTTTTGAAGGAGAGCTTTTACAGATCAACGTGGCCCTGCTATGGTCAGAGCCAGGTGGGCAGTCCAGAGCCCAGCTGACTTGGGCCCTCACACTCAGCCTCCTGAGCACTCTGATTCAGCCTCCCGAGGCCCCCAACTCTGCCTCTCAGAGCCCCTTGACTCAGCCTCCTGGAGCCCCCAGCCCAGCCTCCTGGAGCACCCTCGACTCAGCCTCCTATGGCCCCCCCTACCAGCCTTCCAGGGTCCCTCAGCCAGTCCCCGAAGTGCCTTCGGGAAGCACAGCCCAACATTCGAACATGACCTCCCAACAGGGGTTCTGCGACTTCTCTCTCTTCCTCCTTACCGGTCTCTTGCTACATTATCTTTTTCTCTGGAGACCTCAGGACTTCGGTGTTTGTAGTTCTATATCAAATACAGGTGTGTGTGTGTGTGGGGGGGGGGGGGTCCCAGAGGGCAGAGGCCCAGCTGGCTTTGCCCCACTGTGTCCAGAATGTCTGGTCAGAGCTGGTGCGGAGTGGGAGCCCCTTTACTACTAGGGAGAGTGACAAAATCCTCAGTGCCCAATGCCTGGGAGACAAGTCGATGCCTTGGTTGTCGGATGATTGTCAAAGGCTAACAGAGCACAAGCCTCCTGGAGCACTCTGATTCAGCCTCCCGAAGCCCCCCAACTCAGCCTCCCAGAGCCTCTCGAACATCGGTCTTAGCTCTGCATGCATGTGAGCACCTGTGCGTGGCTATCTGGATCTGGACACCTATGTGCCCTGGCTGCCCATGCAAAACTTATTACTGGTGGGTCCCAGTCAAGTAAGTTTCAAGTCACTGATCTGGTCCAAGCTCTTCATTTCATACATGAAAAAAAAAAAAAAAAAGGAAACAACGCCCAAACTCCCCTCTCTCCCTGATGTCAGCTGTAAATGCCTCCAACTTTTCCAAGCCCCTAGAAGCGGACTTGCATAGGAAAACACCCCCACCTGGTGGCAGTCCGAAAGATGCTACACCCTTGAGAGCGGCCCAGAACACGCAGGCCCTTTCCCACCTACATCAGGTGTTGGCGGAGGAGAAGCATAGCTTAGCTGCTGGGGGGACCTGCTCCTGATCGGGGATCTAGGAGGGTTAACTCAGCCTGTCGATTCAGTAACCCCGGGTCTCTTTCCAAGGGCCTAGGAAGTGGGCTGATTTCCAGACGTCCACGTGCCCAGGAGCTTACTGTCCAGAGGGTCTTTTCAACATTCAGGATTTTCAGGATTCCTGGGCCCCAGCCCCCGGTTCTGTGACTTACAAAAGGGCCCAGTACACCAAAATGTGCCTCCCAGATTCCAAATGACTTTCTGGAAACAAAACGCTACTAGCTGTCACAGGCATGCAATCCCATAGATAGAGATTCATAGTTCTATGTTCTAAATGCTTTTAAAAGACTCATTTTGGGGTACCTGGGTGGCCGTTTGTTAGGCATCTACCTTTGGCTCAGGTCATGATCCCGGGGTGCTGGGATCGAGACCCATACTGGGCTCCCCGCAGAGAGCCTGCTTCTCCCTCTGCCCCTCTCCCTGCTTGTGCGTGTGTGTTTTCTCTTTCTGTCGAATGAATAAATAAAATCTTTAAAATAAAATAAAAGACTAATTTTTTCTTTGAGAACGCTGGCTGGGTGTCCTCTTTGTTCCTAATGCCTGAGCATCTTTGCCCAGGGACAGAGGCCTTCCTGGATGCTTGTCCTTGTGACCTCCTTAGCTGGCCTAAGAGCTGTGAAATCAGTTCAGTGTCAGTTAGGTCAGAACTAGCTTTTTGATGAGAAATAGAGAACACCAGGGACACCTGGGTAGCTCAGTGTTTGAATATCTGTATTTGGCTCAGGTAGTGATCCCAGAGTCCTGGAATTGAGTCATGCATCTTGAGACTTCTCCCTCTGCCTATGTCTCTGCTTCTCTCTCTGTCTCTCATGAAAATAAATAAAATCTAAAAAAAAAAAAAAAAAAAAGAAAGAAAGAAAGAAAGAAAGAAATAGAGAACACCAGAGTACATTTTAGGTAGAAGTAGTATAGCTCTGTGGAACATTGGTCTTAGCTATGCATGTGTGTGAGCACCTGTGCGTGGCTATCTGGATCTGGACACCTGTGTGCTCTGGCTGCCCATGCAAAACTTATTACCCGGGGTACCAATCAAATAAGCTTCAAGTCACTGATCTGGTCCAAGCTCTTCATTTCACACATGGAAAAAAAAAAAAAAAAAAAGAGGAAGCCCAGAGTTGCTAAGACTTGCTCCAGGTCACAAAGCTGGTCAGGAAGAGCACGGATATAAAACTCACGTCTCTGGACTCCCACTGTCCCCCTAAAATCTTCTGTCTGAATGCACGGCCTCTCTTGCATGATTAGATTTTTTTTCTTCTATCAGAAAGAATTTTTCTATTTTCTCTTCCTCAGCTGAAGCCAGGTAGATCCTCCTTTGCATACAGTAATCTTACTTCTTCAGGAGCCTGTTGCTAGGGATGGTGGCTCGAGCCAGGAGATAGCAAAGCCTGAAAGATTGCCATAGCTGAAATTGCATTTCTTAAAGTGCTCTTACCCCTGACACAGAACATTCAGAGTGAATTTCAACAAGCCCCGTGGAGCAGATGCTAAAATGGGTTTCGGCCATAGGGAGCCCTATTATCCATGGCAGATGCATAAATCCTGGGAGCCCCTTTGCTTTTGAGGAATCATCATCCAGCCATTGGGCTGCTACCCTGGTCGCCTCCGAAGGCCACCAACACTCACAGGCTGAAGGCAGGAGAAGCTCCCATAGAAAAATCCGGTTTTCGTGAACATTCGTCACAGATCTTCCATCAGCTGCATGGTGAAGTCAGCCCTACCTTGACAACACCTGGCTGAAAACATCCTGAGTGCTTGGAGGGGGAGGCCTGCCCCCCCCTGGCGACCCCCTGAGAGAGGACAGAGTGTCCCTTAGAACAGGGCTCTGTGCATTTTTAAATGCCACTGGTCTGCCCAGAGAGAAGGCCCGGGGGGCAAGCTGCCAATTCCCTCAGTCCTGTCCTCTGCTTCCTCAGGAGCATGTGTGAAATGCAGATGCTGACTGCCGGGTGCTTGTTAAAACCCAAGGGAAAGGAGTTAGTCCCTTCACGGAACCTTCTAGAATGCTTGCACACTGGGATGCCTTGATTCAACAAATGTGTATTTTGGCCTTGGTCCCCAGCTCCCGGCTAGAACTCCCGAAAGCTTTGTAACCCCCCAAATGATAGGGGTGCTAGGAGCATCTCTGGTGCTAATATTTGGTCTTTGACCCTGGTCCCAGACACAGAACCCCTACCTAAATCCCTTGGCATTTCATGGGAGACAGGAGCATCTTTCTAATGATGTGACCTCGGTGGTCTCCTGGAGAGCTTCAGGATGGGGGCTGGTCACCAGAAAGCCCAAACCATGATTAGAAGCTTGAAACTTTCAGCCTCTCCTCCATCCCCTGGGGAGGGAAGGAGAGGAGGGCAGAGATGGAGTTCATAAGCCATCACGCCTATGTGATGAAAATTCTATAAAAATCCATCAATTATAGCGTTTGGAGAACTTTTGGGTTGGTGACCTCATCCACCTGCCGGGCAGGTGGGACACCCCAATGCCATGGGGACAGAAGCTCCCGTGCTCAGGACTCTTCTGGACCTCGCCTTATGGACCTTTCATTTGGCTGTTCATCCGTATCCTTCACGATGTCCTTTAATCTGTGATAAACCGGGAAACCTAAGGACACGTTTCCTCGAGTTCTGTGAGCCATTCAGCAAAGCATCAAATGTGAGGAAGGTGTCCTGGGAAGTCCCGATTTGTTGCTACGTCAGACACGAGTGTGGCCAGACTTGGAAGCAACAAGGGGGACAGTCTTGTGGGACGGTGCCCTTTGCCCATGGGATCAGATGCTTCTCTAGGCAGGTAGCACCAGCATTGAGCTGAATTGTAGGACACCCGGCTGGTGTCAGAGAAATCAGAGAAATCAGTGGAAAACCAGATGTGCCTGGTGGCTCTAAGTACCGATGCTGGTGAAGGCAGAGGTGGTGGCGGCGGTGAGGGTAAAAAGACGTAGAGAAAAATGTGTGTATTTGGAGAATATTTTGTCACCTGTTGGGCACTGTATAAATAATCAAGACTGGAGGGTCTCGGTGATGAGGAGCAGGTGCCAGCAGGGTTCCCGGGGACCCAGCAGGTGACCTTTCAGAACTTATAGACCCAGCTCCACCTCACACTGGCAGCCTCCCTCCCCCATCTCCCCCATCAGTGGAGGCTTCTGCCTCCGTGGAGGCCAGGACACAAGAAGGGAGGCCTCAGGGGAACACTCCCTGATCAACAGCTTGGAAATAACTCACTGCTTTCTGCCGAGGCAGAAAAAGGACGCTTCACGGAGCCCCCTCACCCACACTGGACTGGCAGATTTCCTGTGAGGTGCTCAGTGGCTGGGTTAAGGGTGCTGTTGCGAGCCCAAAAGTCTCACTCACAGCTGGCGTCAACCTGACTTCGGGGTGCTAACATCCTTCCAAAGCCGGGGGTGGGGCTGCTAGCGGCATCGTTTCTTCCTCCCACCCCAGATCTTTATAAAGCCCTTTTGTGGGTCCCCATCACTTGAGCCACTCATTCTGCCCTCTGCGTGCAAGGGGGACCGTCACGGGGTAGGGTGGTGAGACACGTACGAAGCCCAATTCCTGCCCTCCAACAGCGCACTTCCCAAAGCCCCAGAGGGCAATGCCTACGAGCAAAGCTCTGGAGAACAGATGGAACCACGGGTGCTGAGTGTGGAACTCAGGGAAGAGCAGACGCCTCTGGGAGGTGCTACCTCCACATGGTAGTAAAGGAGGCAATGTACCCTCCAACTTGGTGACAGTGGGAAGAGTGCAGACCCCACGGGACAAAGGCCACCAAGAATGGTGCTACTCTCAAGGATCTCTCTTCCTTTAAAACGCAATCATGCTAGTGGGCAGCCCGATCAGTCATGCACACTTTAGTGTGAATTGTTTCCCTTAGACTCTGGGTTTATTTTTTCCCCCTGAAGAGTAGGTGAGAGCCTGAGATGGAATCTGGAGATGTGAGCCAGGGAGCAGGGAAGAAGAGGGTCACCTGGGAACAGAAAGATCCCCAGAGAGAGTAGGCTTCAAAAGACAGGAGTGGGGGCACCTGGGTGGCTCAGTGGTTAAACATCTGCCTTCAGTTCAGGGTGTGATCCCAGGGTCCTGGGACGGAGTCCCAAATCGGGCTCCCCACAGGGAGCCTGCTTCTCCCTCTGCCTGTGTCTCTGCCCCTCTCTGTCTCTGTGTGTGTGTGTGTGTGTCTCTCATGAATAAATAAATAAAATCTTTAAAAAAATGCACAAAGGGAATAAATACTTATTCACCAGTACTTATGAAGCTTTGACTATTTTCTGAGCTCCTGAGGGACACGCATGGCCCCTGATGCCACTGCTTTGCTGTCTCTCTGCCCTGCACTGGGAATCCACACCGCGGACCATGGAAGGGGCCGACGGGACGCACTGGGGAGATCCCTGCGAGCCCTTCAGCAGCACACGGCTTCATGTGACCAGCTCAGAGAGGCCGCAGGGCCGGCTCACCTTGGCAGAGAACTTGAGATGAACTTCCGCCTCGTCTGCAAGGCTCTTCTTCACCTGGGCCCACGCTTCTCCCAGGGAGCTGTAACAGGAGAGAGAAGGTCAGACCCAGGCAGCGGCACTGCCCTCAGAGATTTCGGCCCCTCCTGGGGGGGACGGTGGATTCTCCACGTGGGTTCAGCGGGGGAGGGGGACCATCCCAAACCGAGCTGAGGATCTCAGGACCAAAGGGGGCAGGCAGCAGCACCTGGGGAAACATCCAGAAACTCAGAGAACTGGGGGAGATGGGAGAAGGAGGTGGGGTGCAGGTGCACAGCAGGCACCTGCCCATGCCTTCCCGGCGCCCATCCTGGTTCATGGGAGCGCAGTGTGAAGGCCTGCTGGCCTCTCAAGGAAGAAGGAAAGCCACCTCTTTGGGGAGAAGCCCTTCTCAAACAGAAGGTGCCACACAGCCCTGCCTGCGGGCAAGCCTCCAGTGGCCAGACTTCCAAGGTGATGGTGGTGGTGGTGGTGGGGGAGATGGACCCCTGGGCGGAGGGACTGCTCACAGATGCCCACGTAGCAGGGAAGGCTCTCGATCCCCATCCACAGAGGCACGGCTCCCCCAGTCCTGATTCTGGGCTGTGGAGCCCCACCCGGTGTGGCCCACACATTCCCCACCCAGAAGGGCAGAGTACTGTGACCTAATCATCTGCCGCCCAAAGGAGAGGTTTCAAAAATAAAAGCAATCTCCTGAGGTCCCCAGGGTCTTCACGAGTGGTCCCCACACCCTCCACCACCTGGAACCCTTGAGCCTTGCTGGGCTTAAAGCGACACGCATGCAGTCCTTGCTCAAGACCTCCCCATGCAGCCCATAAACCCAGGCTGACTGTTCATATGCCTTCATCTCATCAAAAAAAGCCACCATCACCCCCCACCCCCCCACTCCCTCCCCAGAGAATCCGTAAAACATGCAGCGAAGTGGCACAGCTGAGTCAAAAAGCAGCAGGTCGCGCGGCTCCTGGGCTTCGAGCGAGGCCACCGGCAGTGAGACTCGTCCAACAGAACACAACGAGTCCCTCTGGTCACAGTCCAGGGCCGTCTGGCTGCGAGGCTGGCTCACGGGAAATGGCTGACCCATTTTATCTAGGGGTCCGGCAGCACAGAAAGGTCCCCTGGGGCGATCCTGGCTGGGGAGCACAGTCCATTAGGGAAGAGCCGGAGGGAGCCACGGGGCACTCCAAGCTGTTGGCATCTGTCTTGTTGGGAAGAGGACTGAGCTCCCAGAAGCAGTGCTGGGGCAACTCTGGGTGGCCTGGGCTCTCCCTTGATTTGGCAGATGGTCAGGGGGCCCGGGGATGGGGGGAAGGTGGAGGGGGTGGGAGCAGTCGTGGCGGTCACGTGGATACAAGAACAGAATGCCAGGTGCAGACACAGGCATGCAGGTAACAGGCAAGCGACCAGTGACAGGTGCCAAGCACCTGGGGGTGGGGTGGGGACAGAGCACGGTCTTTTCGACCAAGGGTCAGAGACGACTGCATATCCACGGGGTGGTGGTGGGGGAGGTAAAAAAAAAATCTCGAACCCTGGCCTGATGCCCTAACATGCAGATTATCTCAAGAGGATCACAGATCTAAAGTGAGAGCCGGGGGGAGTGGGAGCTGGAATCCAGGCTGAGCTCCACGTGAACCTACAAACCAGAGCCCGGCAGCCAGAAAGGCCCTGGGCGCTGCTGAGCCTGGGCGCCTACGGTCAGCACGTGGAACTGGCCCAGGGCTTTGGCGGCCTGAGAAGGGCATCTGGGTGCTGCCCTGGGAAGGAAGGAAGCAGCCCGGGTCCCACACGGGATGAGGTCCTCGGCCCCCACCCACTGCCTCCAGGCTGGGCATTCACATGGGGGCGGGTGCCACTGCAACCCTCGGATGGGCCTCTCTGGGCAAGCAGCACACTCCTCCGTCCACCCCCCTACTTCCCCACCCCAGAATTCCAGGCCCCTCCAGAGCCACCTCCCAGTTTAGGGGGGAAAAAAAAGCAATTTAGAAATTCTCTCCCTCCAAGACAGATTTTTTTTTCATCTGTGGAGAGGTTAATGAAAGAAAGAAAACCTGAGATGTATTTCCATTCCAACATACAGTCTCAGGCAAGCTGAGTCAAAATGCGTGTTACTGTCACAATTACCAACCCGCAAAGACCCAAATCCCATTTCCCGTGTGTTCACCGCCCCCCCCCCACTCCCTCCCCAAAGCCCCCGCCTGTCCGCCGGGAGGAGTGTGTGCCTGGGCAGCCACGATGGGATGCACATTCACGCCCGCGTTGCAGGTGCACAGTGCCGAGGCCCGTGAGTGATCGTGCGCTGGGTGGCCCGTGTGTGTCAGTGTGTGTGTGTACGGCACGGTGGTGCAGGCCTGGCTCGTGCAGCTGGGAGCATATGCTGAGCATGTTGGCAGGATGGAGTGTCCCTGGCAGCAGCCCAGGCCGAGGAGGTGGAAGCCGGAAGACTCCAGAAGAGCCCTGCGCTTGCAGGGCACGGAGATATGCAGGAAAGTCTCCTTGCCAGGCAGAGGGGCGACTCCCCCACCCACTGATGCCTCCTTCCTGCTCTCATCTTGGGTCCAGTGTCCCAGGGGTGGGGGCAGAAGGGGGCCATGGGGGTGAGCTCATTTCTGTGGAGGAGCCCCTGGCCCTGCAGGGACCGCCCTGTGGCCCACAGTACCAGCGAGAAACCACAGAGCAGCCGCCACTTGGCCACACGGCCGGCCCACGCAGAGAGGCCTGAATCAAAGCCACGCTGGGTTGGCACAGCCCGTCCCCTGGAGGCTTCAGGGCACGCAGGCGGATTTGGACTTAGCATCGCAGCCCTCTGACGACCATAACCACCCACAACAGGACGTCCTCCGTCCTTACTTCCCCTCGCAAGAGAGGTTCCAACACAGAGGGAGGCAGCAATGGGGCGAAGGCCTAGGCGGAGGCGGGGGGAACCTTCCAGCTCCCACCTCCTGAGTCTGCAGAACTCACGTTCCATGAAATTAATTTAAAGAGAACAATCCCACGGTGTTCGGCACATTCACCATATTGTGCAACCACTGCCTCTATCTTGTTCTAAACCCGTGCGTCCCGCCCCCCCCCCCCCATCCCGTTAGGGGCTGAGTGTGTGGGGTCTCTACCAGACTCAGGTTGCAACCCTAAGCCTCCCCCACTCCACCTCCTCCCAGGGTGGCTGTTATTTGGAGATGGAGCCTCTAAGGAAGTAATAAGGTCATATGAGGTCAAAACTGGTGGGGCCCCAATCCAATAGGACTCAGGTCCCTATAAGAAGAGACTCCAGAGAGCCCATGCTCTCTCCACACCAAGGGAAGCCCGTAGGGAGATGGTGGCCACTTGTAACTGAAGAGGAGAGCTCTTGCCAGACACCAGCCCTTCCAGCCTCATGATCTTGGGCCTTCCAGCCTCCAGAACCATGATAAGGGACATCTGTGTCATTGAATCTGCCCGGTCGGTGGTACTCTATCATAGCTGCCCAAGCAGATGACTATACACACCCCAAAAGGAAACCCTGAACCCATGAAGCTGTTTCTTTCCATTCCATGCTCCCCTGGCAATCCAGCAACCACCTATCTTTGTTCCGTCTTTGTGGGTTTCTCCTATTCTGGACATTTTATAAAAATGGAATCCTATAACATGCAACCTTTTCTTCTTTAACTTAGGATAATGTTTTTGAGGTTCATCCACGTAGTAGCCTGGATCAGGACCTGAGATCCCTTTCTCATGGCTAAATAATATTCCATTGTGTATCCCTATGATCCAGCATGGACGGATATAAAACTTGTTGGTCCATCCATCCCCCGATGGCCATTTGGGTTGTTTGCATGTTTTGGCTGTCATGGATGGTTTTGTTATGAACACATGCATACCATACGGGTATTTGAGTACCTATTTTCAATTCTTTTGGGTATAAGCCTACGAGCAGAATTTCTGGGTCATACGGTAATCCTCTTTAGCATTCTGAGGCCCTGCCAAACTGTTTTCCATGGTGGCGGCACCATTTTACATTCCCACCGGCAGGCTGCAAGTGTTTTATGTTAAGAAATGAGCAGAAAGGGACACTTGGGTGGCTCAGTGGTTGAGCATCTGTCTTCAGCTCAGGGCATGATCCCAGGGTCCTGGGATCGAGTCCTGCATCGGACTCCCCAAAGGGAATCTGCTTCTCCCTCTGCCTGTGTCTTGGCCTCTCTCTGGGTCTTTTGTGAGTAAATAAATGAATCTTTAAAAAAAAAAAAAAAAGAGAGAGACAAGCAGAGAAAACTAGTCTTCCACTGCTAGGGACCCCTCTGTGGTTGGGAGGGTGGGGCTGATCCTCTTGCCAGCCCAGGTCCTGAACCCAAGGAGGTCTGGACCCCTGCAGCTGGAGAGGCAGGGGAGCCTGGCTTTCGAGAGAGAATTCTAAATGATGGCCCGGGTACAGAATCCTCTCCCACCCAGGGTCTTACCAGCCTGCTCCCCAGGAGACGGGAGCTGGAGTGAGAGTCTGGGGGCTGGTGTGCAGTGACCAGGGTATGGGGTAGAGGGGCTGCTGACATACACCAGGATCTGGTGGGAGGCCCTTGGTCACCAGACAGAAGATAATGGGGAAGTGCCCACCTTGAGCATGAACGCACATACCTGCAATCATGAGGGCCCACCTGGAGCCAGGCCTATGCAGACTTCCCCAGTCACGTGGGACCACGGCACCGATTAGGGATCAGGGACAAGGAAGTCCCCCATCCTGTCTGCTGTTCCTTCCCATTCCCGTCACCGTCCTCCCCACTCACCCTTCCTCCTGAGCAGCCAATGAATTCTGAGAGAGCTTAGCCAAGTTTTTTGCGTATTCCTCTTCTATCTTTATCCTGCAAATGGGAGAAAACCCAACATATCAGCTCAGCGGCACGAGATCATATCATAGGTCTGACCCACAGCCCTGCCGCCTACTGACCGTGTAAAGGAACCCACTAGACCACAGGCTCTGAGAGTTCAAGGTTCTTGTCCATCCACCCAACACATGGCAGGTGCTTAGAAAAATCCTTGCTGAGTGAATAAGCTTGTGTGAATCTCTGTCTCCTTATCTGTAAAATGGGGTGACCCCATGTGTCTTCTGGGCTATGAAGAGGTGCTCTTATTCGCATCACTCCTAGCCCAAGGCTGGACACATGGGAGGCCCTCCGATGAATGAACATAACCTGTGATGGACCACAGGGACATGCAGGGCAGCCTCCCTTCTGGCCCCTGCACCCCAGGGGTAGATCCTCCAAAGCAGGGACGGCCCCCACAAAGCAGGAACATCACCTTCCCCTACAGTCCCCCAGCCCTCAGCATCTCCCGACCATCAGGCCTGCAGGACACACGTATTTCCATGGAAACCAGGCAGTGCCCAGAGCTGCGGCTGCCTCCGTTCCCGAGCGAGGGAGGTTGCCTTGGATTTTGCTTCCAGCAGGCGAGCCCTTGACACACTTTCAAGGCAACTCTCTGGGGACTGTTCTGGATTAACTGGCACATCATGTGAGAGTGTTGTCCCCGGCGATGCTCAGCGCCTGAGTGGTGCCCTGGGCCTTGCGGGGATGAGGGACCGTGCTGTGACATCCAGAGCCACCACGCAGAAGCCCCCGGCCTTTCCCTCAGCAAACAGGAAGGCCTCAGAGACCCTCCGGGGGCTGCAGCCTTGCTCCGAGCAGCTCTGAAGCTGATGGCCCCAGGTGTGGTGATGGCGATGGGTGGCCTAACCAAGCCCCCTGGCATCATTCTGAGTAAGAATTATTTTCTGCTTTGGTCTGAGAGAGCCACAACTGTGTTTCTTCATTCATGGCTCTGCTCCCACTGTCACCTCTAGACAGCATCTGGGTCCCACTGGAGTCTCTTTCCTGTTTCGTCACTTCCTTGCCATTGCACTGCCCTCCCCAGGGTGATGGGCGACCAGGGTGCAGCATCCAGTCAGAGGTCAACATATCTCCCTCAAAAGCAGGTCTAAGCACTCCTAGCTTCACACTCCCCAAGACACCTCACTGCCAACTGCATACACCAGGCCTGGCTGCCCTATGCCGGGCCCAGCAGGCTCCACCTGTGTGCCCCTGCCGTCACCTCTCCCGGCTGGGAAAGGCCTCCCGGGAGACATCTGCACTCCTCACAGAAGACCAGGGTGTTCTCCAAGGTCAGATTCCATTTATCTGCTAACATGACATTTTTAGGAACATACAAGACCGCAGGTGTATTCAAACTTTGGCTTCACGGCTGTTTACCTGGTCACCTGCTTTGTGCTACTGTTTGCTCGCACCTCAGCGATGTATCCTCTCCACCCCGTACCAGCTTAGAGGGTCGTAAAATAAAGATTTGCTTCTACAAATGGAAAACAGGCCTAAGCAAAAGAGGTGCTTTGAAACTCTGAAAAATTACTAAAATTGTTATTTAAAAAAATGTTAAATATATTGCCATTTACTGTAAATATTTCCAGTGTACCCTGGAAACTCCAGAATGGAAAGTTGTGTGTGTGTGTAATGCACACGTGTGTGGGGGGTGCATACATGTGTGCAGGTGTGTGTGCCTTACAGGGTCTCAGACCTCGGAGGAACTGAAAGGTGGGAGGTGGAGAAGGAACTTAAGACTCTTCTTTTACTTTCTCCTGTTTCCATCAGGCTGAATTTATTGTTTCCTTGCTTATGTTCAGACAGACCATCCCTCAGCAAAATCACTATTATAATCCTTGCACTTGTCACAATGACCTCACCTGACTTGCATCTTACTGAGCTCCCTGAAGGCAAGGATGGCGGGGATGGGGGCAGGGGGAGGTGGGGGTGGCAGGTTCTTTACACCCAGGCCCGGGACACAGTTTTAGTTCAAAGATGAATTACAAGGTAACACTCCTCCTTTTTGTTATGACAGGACCAGTGCTTCCAATGTAAAGGAGCCCAGGGATCTACGGGGGTACAGCAGGGAGTGGTGGGGACTGTGGCAAAATGCTGCCTCTCTGGGCTGGCTGCCACCTGGCTCTGGTCCATTGTTGGGCAAACCATTCCTGCCAGACTTTCTGCCTTTTCAAGACATGCCAGGTAGCCAGCTTTTAATGTAAGATCTACCAATTAAAAAAAAAAGAAAAGTTAGCTCAAACTTCAAACATATTACACAGGCCAAAGCAACACATCTGCAGGTTAGATTTGTCCCAAGACGAATCTTGGGGCACCTCAGGTCTCATGCTCCCCTTGGGGCTAACTGGGCCAGGTGCCGAGTTGCTAGTGCTCATCCCAGTCGCTCAAGGGCCTCGGGCCCAGAGGACAAGGTGGCGCTGCCCGTGGCCCCGGGAGCTGGGAGGGGGCCCAGGCCTCACCTCTCCCGGATGAACTCTGACATTTCCTTCTGCATCTGCTTGCCTTTCAGTTGCTTCTGAAGCAGCAGCTCGAACCCAGCTACAGTGCCATTGCCTTGAGGATCCTTCTTATCAGCCTAGAAAGGACACAGAGACACGGGAGGTTAGGTGACGGTGGTGTCCAGGGCTGCAGGGAACGGAGTGCGGGGAAGGCAGCACCCGAAGGGACCCCCCGCCCCCTGGCAAGCTGACCTCAGCCCAAGAGGGATGCTGTGCCCACGGTCCCAGCTCGTGTCTCTCTCCTGGGAGGCCTCAGGCAAGCTCTCCCCTGGGTCCAAGTCTGAGCTGCTTCATCTGTGAAACTGGGTGTTGGGGGGATGCTGGCGCCCACCTCCTATGGTCATTCCAGGGTAAGTGACCCCTGGAAACGGCTTGGCACAGCACTCACCGGATCCTAAATGCTCGCTAAGTGGTATTTGATGTTAGTCAACTTTCAACCAAGTCAGGACTCAAGGAAGATGGTCAAGTCAGTGAAATAAGAGTTCAGTACTAGAATCATTTTGCAAGCAAATACTCTTAAAACGTCAAAATTAAATGTCTTCTTTTGTTTTGCTTGCATTTCTTCAAGGGGACCTGAATACCTCTTTCCTGCCTCCTACCCAGCAGCCCCTAGGCTCAGCCTCCCCTGCAGGACATTCATCCCGGGGTCTGCCCACATAGCTCTTAGAGACTTCTTGGGCCTGGCAGGTACCACACCTGAAGCTGTGTCCTCCCCCATGACAGCCTTTCCCCACCAGGAATCCAGACTCAGATGCTTTGGTGCTTAAAGAAAGGAGTTAAAAATGCATCCTTTGATACCAGACAGGTACATCGGTCCTTGGACCCCTTGTCTCAGCTTAGCCACAGGGTGATGTGGCCAGGCCTTTTCAATCCCGAGCTGTGCCCATCCCCCCTCTTTGCAGTAGGCCTGGGTTGTATCTTATATCTCTAAGACTATTTTCAGAGCAGATGTTTTAGGAGAAGGGAATTTTGGAAAGGGGTCTGGAGAGAATCCCACTTCCCATCGTTGAGCATTTAAAACCTTATGGACACCCCTCACCAAAACTCCTTTCTGACATGGGATCCCCTTTCCTCAGCCATCCTGACACAAAGCCCTCTGGGCCACACTGCTAATTCCTCTCGTGACAGGGAGATCACTACCACGTGGGATACTCCATGGCATGGTGGGGCTGCTCTGGCCACTGAAAAGCTTCTCTGAGTTTTTTTTTAAAGGTTTTTAATTTATTAATTCATGAGAGACACACAGAGAGGCAGAGACAGAGGCAGAGGGAGAAGCAGGCTCCCTGTGGGGAGCCTGATGTGGGATTTGATCCCCGACCCCAGAATCATGCCCTGAGCCAAAGGCAGACGTTCAACCACTGAACCACCCAGAAGTCCCATTCTCCGAGTATTTTTAAGATCCACGCGCTTCACTGTGTGAATGCTACACCTTGATAAAAGCCAAAGAACTGCCCCCCCCAAATCCTGGCCTCAATCTGCCTCCCACATGGGATGGAGAGTGATGTGTCCACACTCGGGAAAAGCAACCAGAAATGGTGGACTTTGATGGCTGTGTCAGTGGGGAGGTTTCTGTTAGAGGAAAAAGTGGTGGTCAGGAAAAATAAAGCCCTAGTAAGTAGCAGGTTGCAGCAGAGCCTGAATGAGGACAGGACTGCACAAATGGCGTTCCCTTGGATGCTGACCAGTGGCAGGGCCCCTGATGCCTCCACATGAACCCCACATGCAATGTCCTGAAGCTCCCGGGGTTTGCATTCCCAGGGCTCCAGCCAGTCTCCCCTGAATGCTCCACTTTGCACGCCCCTCCCTCTTCAGAGCTGACATCTATAACCAGCCACTCCCCGTCGCCCCCAATCTCTGGCTGCCACCGTGAGCTTCTGTACGGTGCTGTTGACTCCTCCACCAGCCGCTCCCAGTCTTCCCCGCACGACGCTTCTAAACCTCATCACATCATATTCCAACATCTTCCTACTGCAAACAGAAGGAGACCTAGCATGCTCATGGGGCCTCCCGAATCCCCTACACTCTGACCTCTGCCGCCCCACAGAACCCTCTCTGTGACGTCTGCTGCCCCTCTCCAGATCCCAACCCCCGCACCCCCACCCCAAGGCCTGGGAGATACACGGCTGGGCCACTGGGAATCACTGGGTATCTTTGAGAGCACAAGTGACTTGTCAACAGAACAAAAGCATGTCTGTCTGGTGCTTGGCTCACAAACTAGAAACAGGTAGCGATGCCATCCTGCATGGTGGCGAAACAGTTTTTATTCTGTGTGTTAACTGCTCCTCAGGGTCTCTACTTAAGTGTTTTTCTTTTTTTAACCCTAAAGCATACAATTCAGTGTTTTTTTCATATGTTCCCAAGGATGAGCAACCATCAGCACTATACGAATCCAGAGTGAGGTGATTTCACTTTGAAAGTCACTGCTGGCCTTACAGGCGGAGGCCAAGGGCTATTCTTAGAGCTTCTGAGCAGGCGGGCTGTGCACTTGTCAACAGATAACTGATTTTGTTGTGGGAAAATACACGTAAGATAAAATTTACCAGGTTAACCTTTTTTTTTTTTTTAAAAAAAGAAGGCTCCACCCCCGGCCTGGAGCCCAGTGTGGGACTTGAAATCATGACCCCAAGATTAAGCCCTGAGTGGAGGTCAAGAGTCAGGATACCTAACCAACTGGGCCGCCCAGGCACCCCCCGATCTTAACCACTTTTAAGGATGCAGCTCAGCGGCATCAAGCGCATTCACAGGGATGCACAACGGTCACCCACCATCTGTCTCCAGAATTCTTTTTTATCTTGCAAAAGTGAAGCTCTGCACTCATTGAACAGAATGCAAAAGTTCTGGAACCACAGTGAGTAAAGGCAGAGCTCTCCACAGATCCTGGCACCCAACTTCCTCCTGCCTGATAGAAGCAGGGAAGCCCCAAAAGGTAAAGCTTTTGTCCAAGGTCACCTTCAAGCATGACAGAACAAGTGGGGCGGCCAGATTCCCCCACTGAAGTTGGCTCCAGCCTCTTGCTCCTACCAAGCAGCAAAGTAGTGACCCTCAGCTCATCTGCATTCCATCCGGGGTTGCCGTGCTGCCCTGAATGAAAATCCCATGGATCCGCTGAGATTTATGAAACGATCTGGACTCTAAGAGGGTCTCAAACATCTGCCCTCGATGCTCAATCTACCACCAGGTTTCAACAGAAGAGGATCCTCTTCTTTTGAGCTTGAGACCCTTCATGCACCTGCTGGGTGTCCTCTACTCCTGATCCTCGGAGAAGTAGGGGGTGGAGGAAACTGAGGCACACTTACCCAGAAATAGTCACAATAGCTCCACTCGGTCGGTTTCAGCAGCTGCTGCTCCGGCATCGTGTCTGGGTGAGGGAACGTTACACAGTTTATCTGCAGGGCACAGAACAAGAAAGAAAATGACTTGCCTAGAAGGTTGGGAGCAGCTGGGAAGGCTCTGTGCCTGGCACACGGCATTACAGAGGTCTCCCTTTACACCAGTTTGGCAGAACATGCACTGACTGCAGTCTCGGGATGCTCCAGGGGCCCGCGTTTCCAATGAGGGGCAGCAGGACTCATGCCCACCCCAGGGGGGTGCAACCAGTCCCAACTCTCTGCAGGGCAGCATAACAGGATCTATCAAAAACCACACACGGCCTGAGCCTCCAACCCAGTGACCACTACGGAGAGCATGCCCTATGGATGGATCTGCGTCCACGCGCAGGGGAGTGGTTAAACAGCAATGGGCAGAGAGGCATCTATGGGATTTGCATAGGCAGCTGAAAACGTCGGGAGAAAGTTCTTACATGTTGATGTGGAAGGCGCGCCAGGTCGTATTATCAAGTGGGGAAGAAAAAAACCAGGATGTAGAATAGTATTTACAAAATACTACTATTTGTGCAGAAAGACAGAGATTGAGCGAGAGACAGAGCGGGGAGGAGAAAACATATACACATTTGGTCATTTATGTACAGAATACTTCTGGAAGCCGATAACATCGCCTGCTTCCTGAAAAAGGAACTACGTGGCCGAGGGGTCAGGCTGAGAGTTTACCTTGTGCGTTTTATGCACCATATGTATTCTACGGACAAAGAGAGTGGAAGGTGATGATGCTAGGATGTGTGCTTGGGGCCAGGCTCCCCAGGGCCGGACAGTGAAGATGTTCCTGGGGCCTGTCTCAGACGACCCTGCCCAGGCACGTCCGTGGTGCCCTGGCTTTCCCCTCCCGGTGGAAGCGCTCCGGCCCCTGCTTCTGTTGGGGTTGCTTCAAGCCTGGAATCCGCTCCTGGGGGAGCCCGTTCATTTGTGTTCAGCGTGGGAGCCATGGAGATTCGGGGAGGCGAGGCCTGGGCCCTGCTGTCTGCAAGCCTCACCCCGGAGCCGGCACCCGCCGAAGCGGGAACCCTGTGATGTTCAAGCAGGAACCACATGGAAAACCTTGGGGTTCTGGACAGAGGCCACATAAACTGCAATGCTAGGCAGCCGTGTGCATGAACGAGGTGCCTCGTGCACAGAAGCTGCGGTTTGGGTGGGGGTGCCCAGCCCCCACTCTGGGGAGGGGCACGGTCTGCAGAGATTTGTCCAAGAGCAGATCTTGCTCTTAGCTCCTGCCAATTGCTATCAAGCCGGCAGGAAGAGTTCAGCGTGTCGTCAGGTGACACAACATGGGACGCTGGACGTGCATGTAGCACATACATTCCGCTCTGGCTGCCAGAGCCCCGGGTCTCACCTGCTGTCCCAGGAGGTCAGGACGGTGCGGGAGACGTCCCAGCCAAGGACAGGAGCCCTCTCCTCCGGAGAGGAAGGGCTCCTTTCTCTTCCTGGAAGGGCTGGGATTCCCCTTCTGGAGGGGAAGACCAGGAGCAGGAAGGATCCAGAAAACCCTAGGGATGTGGAATCTCCTCCTCCTGGCGCCTGAGGGAGTCTGCAGTGGGGGAGGCCCAGCCTCCCAATGCCCACCATCAGGCAACTGTCCCCCCAAACCCTCTTTTCAGGCTGACATACTAGGGGTGTCTCCCCCCAGCCCCGGGGGCTCAGATGGCTCACTGCTGCCTGGATCTCCTGCAGAATCATGGACACAAGGGCTGGATTCCCAGCGTCGCATGTTCCTGATGTCACGTGCCAGCTATTCTTGTTTCAACAAGTAACAGTGATCACAGGGGCATCCTTATTTTGTGTGATAATGTGGTCCGTGAACATTTCAACCAAATCCAGTGACAAACGAATGACGGCATTATATTGGGCGTTAAGGATCGCGGAACTGGGTGAACACAGAGGTCTTCTAGAGCATTCTGGTGGGGGCTAAAGGCAAGAGGTCCCACAAATGGCCCTGCAATAACCACAGAAGGGGATCTGGCTGGGCTGGGGGACGGGGGACAAGGAGGGCTCATCCCTGCCATCACTTCTACTGCTTTGTGAGGATACGGGTCCTTGGATGGACTGGCCAAAGGCCCCAGGGTACTTGTCCCCGCCTCTACCATCTCTGGTTTGGGGATGGATGCTCCCCCCTGTCGCACAGGGATGTCCCCAATGCTCCTCAGAGCCCCGCATTCCCTGGTAGGTACCAACAAGAACTGCACCCCACAAGCTCCCCGGGGGAGGCAGCAATAACCACTGGGAATCCCTAGGAGGCCTTCACTCAGGCGCCCCACACACATTGCCATGTCATCATCCCAGCAACCCCCACGGGCTGCGTTACACGGGCCTCATTTTACAGGAAGAAACTGAAAATCCCACAAGTTAAGAATCTGAATCGGGGCTGGGCTGACAGCAGAGCTCAAGCCATCAACCACACGGCTGTTCAGTGGAACGCTGGCCTGTCCACTTCCCATGCAAACGTCTGTTGCATGTGCCCCTCGAGATGCTAGATCTTTCCAGCCCTCTGCACACATGCATTTGTAATTATACCTCTCATGACTGTTTAATCAGCCAGAGAGTCTGCTCCATGATGGGAAGGAGACCCTTTCTCTGCTGTCTCCCTATTACCTGGCAAGCACAGAACCCTGAGGGGTGCTCCACAAGTGTTCCTTGGTGCAGTAACTGAAGGCCAGTGATGGATGGAATGGGTCTCTGTCCTCAACGGTTTTATTTTTTTTTTTTAAGATTTTATTTATTTATTCATGAGAGACACATAGAGAGAGGCAGAGACACAGGCAGAGGGAGAAGCAGGCTCCCTGCAGAGAGCCCGATGTGGGACTCCATCCCAGGACCCCGGGATCACGCTCTGAGCCGAAGGCAGATGCTCAACCATTGAGCCACCCAGGTGTCCCTGTCCTCAACAGTTTAAAGCCTCACAAGGAAGGCAAATCGGTGCATAAGCGATTGCCCTACTTTGGGATAAATCACCACTAGGGTTAGCATGGGTGCTGGGACTGCAGGAATGGCTGGGGGTTGGGAGAAGGAATCTGAGAGAGAGAGAGAGATTTAGCTAATAAGAGGGTTAGGGTTAGGCAGACAGGGGGTGAGAGGTACAGTGGGTCACAGGTTTGCAAAGGATCCAGGGTCCGAGGCTGCACCCACAGTCGGGGGATCACTGCTCTGTGTGGCTGGGAGGCAGTCAGGGAGGACTTAAAACTGAGGCCAGAGGGGAGCCCTGTGGGCGTGGGAGCCCTGGAAGCATCCAGCAGGAGACTGACCTGACTGGGCTGCTGGTGGGGTGAATTCTCCGGAGGGAGAACCCAGACCTCGGCCACCAGGGATCCTCCCCAGGGAGCTGGGGATCACGATGGTGGCTCAGAGCAACAGGATCAGCAGAAGAGCACAGGAGATCTTGCAGGGAGATTGTGAAGTGAACCAACCAGGGGCGACTTTGCTCTCTAACTACCCTGCCCCCACCTGGGGACATTGGTGGTTGTTACAAAATGGGGGGGGGGATGGGAGGAAGGAGGCACTGCTACAGGCCCCCCTAGTGGGTAGAGGCCAGGGATGCTGGTAAACATCCTACATCTGCAGGACCACCCCCCTTGCGCCCCCAAATAAGAGAATCCAACCTAAACAAAGAGCAAGTAGAGAAGCCTTTCCTCGTGGAAACCTTCATGTATGGCTCTCTGTGCCCTCCTGGGGGACGTTTTCCAGATTCACAACATCTCTGGGATGGAGCCTGTCCTCCTCCGAGGCCTCCTGGGCACAGTCAAAGCCTTGATGGCATCTTCCTCCCGGCAAACACAGTGGATAGGCTAAGGAACCACCATCTGCTCTGATCAGAGCCAATAATGTGCCAGCCACGGCTCTAACTGCTTTACATGTCAGGCAGGTGCTGTTATTACCCCCATTCTACAGAGGAACAAACTAAGGCACTGACAGGTTCAGTCAGTTATGCAAGGTCACACGGCTTGTGCTTCCTGGTTGGAGTCAGTGTTGGAAGCCAGGCAACCCGGCTTTTCACTTTGGTCACACTACCTTCCACACCCCCACCCAAGGCGGGGCGGGGGGAGGGGTGGCAGGCTCAGGTGGGAAGAGGCACTTGACAGGGAGCAGGACAGGGGGCATGCCTCTCAGTGAGTACCGTCTGGGAGAAGTTCTGGGGGCCACCCCCACCCTTGCTCCTCCCGAAGTCAGTGCCCCTGACCTGTGACATCTTCACGCTGACATCAACTGGTTTCTCCAGCCCTCGGATAAACGAGGGGAATCACCACCACCCCGCCTCCCCGACGGCCACTGTGTGCCTGAGGCTCTGCACAGGGGCAGCTGGGATCACAAGTGCCACTGTCCCACCCCACTAGAAACCCTCGGAGCATTCTAAGGGGGCTGCAGCCACCACTTAAGGCTGCTGGCCACGGCATGACAGGTGCTAGACACAAGTGCGCCTGATGTAGGGAGTCCCCGAGAGCATCATCCGCTTCGCTGGCACCTGGCTCTGAATTTGCTTCTGGAGGGAGGCAGATCTGGGAGGGGGTGGAAGAGAAGAAGTCAGAGCCGGGGTCTATGGAAGTGGAAAAGAAACGACCCCAAGGGCTCACCTGCAGCCCACCAGCTCCCACCGAGGTTCCAGGGCATATGATGGGCCACATCAAGAAGCACAGGCTGAGGACCACAGGGGTCCCCAGATTCCTCCCTCCAGGCTATGCAGCGTTGTTGTCAGCTTCTCTGGAATCCTCTAGATTTCTCACACGTCCTGTTTGTGCCAAGGGCTGTGAGCTGCCACGAGGGCCTGTCACTCCTAATCAAGCAACCCACTCCGTGGCTGGCTCTGCCCAGAGCTTGCTCCAGGCCACCAGCAGCAGGAGCGAAGCTGGCCTGTCAGGATCAAGCTCCATCCTGGTTCCTCGGCCCTGTCCACACACAGCCTGGGACCTGGATGCACTGCTCTTTACTGCCCAGCGAGCATCTGAGCGAATGCCTGCAAACGCCCTGTCCACTCTGCAGGATCCGATAGGATGGGAGATTGCTCACCCAGGCCCCACTCGCCAGCAGAGGTCAGCCTGTGCCCCGGGAGCTGGGCATCTCCCCCACCTCCCCATCCAGTGGCCCGGCGGGGTCTCCTTTCTGGGAAACCACAGAACCCTGGAGGATCAGAGCCCAGAGGGAGGACTGAGGATGGGACAGGGGGCAGCGAGCGCTTTGTGGACAGAGAAGAGCAGCACGCAGGCCTTCACCCATCTCAGCCCAGACGTGCTTGGGGCCACCTGGGAGGGCAGGCAGCAGGCCCAGCTCCAGTCCAGTCCCGGGGCTCTGCTTGCTCCGAGCCCTCTGGCCGGTCACTTCCTCCAGCAAAAACTCCCAGAGGAGGCATAAGTGTGTATTTACAACCCCTGGGGATGGTGGTTGCAACACAAACGTCCCTGCTGGGCCCCAGATCAACCAAGTGTCGTAGGTCTAGGAACCCATCGAGGAACTGGCATTTTAAGCAAATGTCCCAGAGGCTTGGGCTGCCAGCAACACTTTGCAGGCCAGCTCTGAGCAGCTCGATTTAGGTCAGTGGGAAGGAGGAGGGGAGACACGAGGTCAGGACAGACAATGAGCAAGGTGCGCTGGAGAGGCGGCTCTGACCAAGCGCCTTGTCGCTCTGGCTCAAAGCCAAGGCATGGCCGGTGACTCAGGTCCCTACCCTGGGGCCCCCAGAACATCCCTGCCAGGAAAGCGCTTCCACTTCGCATCTGTCCTTTCCACTTTTCTCCTACTATTCTAACATACCACCATACCACCACCCTCCCCCCTCCCTCTCCTTCCCTCCGCTGGAGGGCACTTGGTGGGGGGGGGGTTCTGCTTTGCTCTGGGGCATTCCCTGGCGCTCTGAAAGTGAGGATAACGTGCACTTGGGGGGCCTGCCCCTGGGCCCGGCCCACGCCCTGCCTATCAGCTGCCCCTGACCCAGGCCCCACTCTCTTCCACAGGCAACCTCCAAGGGCGGGGGGCACACAGGCCCTGAGTCCTGATGCATCCCAGCCGGGAGAGGTATGGCTGCCTGCCTCAGTTCTGTCATCTGTAAACAGGGTCAAGAAGACCAGTGCGCCCCGAGCACTTACTACATGCCCAGCTCCTGTTCTGAGTGCTTTGGGCATACAGAAGCATTTAGTCCTCACCCCATCCCCGGGGCACAGACACCTGCCATCTCTCCCCGTTGTACAGATGTGCACACTGAGACACAACGGGGCTGCTGTGCAGCTAGCAGGTGCTGTAACAGACCCTCTGGCTTCACGGCCACCATACGACAGTGGTCCTGTCACCTCCACCTCACACAGTGAGCAGAGAGCTCCATGAGCCGCTCGAACACTACCAGCGCATAGTAAATGCACACCAAAGTGGCAATTACGGTTGCCGATGTCACCGTGAACCCAACCCTATCTTTCATCCAGAGCAGGATTTTCAGCCTGCACGAGCCAGGGTGGCATACCCGTTCTGGGCCTCATTTTTGTGTGGATGGTCAGAATGGCTCAGACCTGCCTGTGCTGGAGCCTGAGGGAGCAGGTCCCCACTCTGGGCTCCCTGCGCTGGAGTCAAAGCAGCACACCGAGGACCCCACGTCTCATGTCTCCAAGCCCTTAGCTGGCGGTCTGAGCAGCGGGACAAGGCATTTGTCCCCTTTCCCCCACACGGGCCTGGTATGTATGTGTGTGTGTGTGTGTGTGTGTGTGTGTGTGTGTGTGTGTTGGGGAGTCCTCCTGGGCTTGCCTGTGGGGGCTTTGTGGGCTTCTAGAAGAACCCCAGGAGGCGGTCTGGCCACCCCAAGCAGGAGCTGCCTGCACCCCTCCAGAACTCTCTTCTTAGAGTTCTTTTCCTCTTGTTTTTAACTTTGACATCTTCCAGAAGTCACCCTGCCCGCAAAGCAACCCCGCCGTGGCTGTAATTTACATGTCACATCGTAGCTGGTGTGCAGAGCACAGGCTACCCCCTCCGCCCCGCCTGGGCACATGTGCCTCCCCCGGGGAGGAGGGCTTCTGCATCTTTCCTACCACGCCTGCACCTGCACCCAGTCACCCACCCGGAGGGAAAAAGTGAAAGGTGAAATCAACAGAAGGCCTGGGGTGGGGGTGGAGATGAAGGTGGGGCGAGGGGGGTTGGGGATGGGGGTGGGGGTGAGAGATGGGGATGGGGGTGAGGGTGGGGATGAGGATGGGGTGAGGGTGGGATGGGGATGGGGGTGAGGGAGGGGATGGGGTGAGGGTGGGGATGACGATGGGGTGAGAGTGGGGATGAGGATGGGGTGAGGGTGGGATGGGGATGGGGGTGAGGGTGGGGATGAGGATGGGGGTGAGGGTGGAGATGAGGTTGGGGTGAGAGTGGGATGGGGATGGGGGTGAGGGATAGGGATGGGGATGGGGATGGGGGTGAGGATGGGTGTGAGGGTGGGGATGAGGATGGGGGTGAGGGTGGAGATGAGGTTGGGGGAGGGATAGGGATGGGGATGGGGGTGAGGATGGGTGTGAGGGTGGGGATGAGGATGGGGTGAGGGTAAGATAGGAGTGAGGGATAGGGATGGGGATGGGGGTGAGGATGGGGGTGGGGGTGGGGATGGGGTGCGGGTGGGGATGGGGATGGAGTGAGGGTGGCATGGGGATGGGAATGAGGGTGAGGGATGGGGATGGGGTAAGGGTGGGATGGGGATGAGAGTGGGGACAAGGATGGGGCTGAGGATGGGGTGAGATGGGGATGGGGGTGAGGGATAGGGGTGGGGATGGGGTGAGGATGGGTGTGAGAGTGGGGATGAGGATGGGGTGAGGGTGGGGATGAGGATGGGAGTGAGGATGGGGTAAGGATGGGATGGGGATGGGGTGAGGGTGGGGTTGGGGATGAAGTTCGGGTGGGGATGGAGTGAGGGTGGCATGGGGATGGGGATGGGGTGGGGATGGGAATGGGGTGGGGGTGGGGAAGGGGTGAGGTTGGGGATAGGGATGGGGATGGGGGGTTAGGCTGGGGATGGGGATGGGGGGGAAGGCAAGGAAAATCTCAGCTCCATCCAACCTTCGGAACTTCCCAGATTCTAGGCTGGGCTTGCACTGGGTCCACATTGCCATGGCAACCGCCCAGCAGGCAGAAAGCCCCGCTCTCCCGCCCCACCTGTGAGCGCCAGCGGAAGTCCATCGCTTACCGTGATGGTATTTTCCTTGCTCTGCTTTTTGCCTGGCGATGAGGATCCCAGGTTCTGGGGAGAGAGGCAAGAGACATCATCGAGGCTGTTCTCCATACTGGACATCTCGGGTTTTCTATTCGGGCTCCCTGCAAGCCGCGTGCTGGGAAGTTCGGGGGATCGGGGATGCTGGAGCTCCCATTAACCCTTAAGTCACCATATTCAGGAAGAGGGCAGGCAGGAGCGGCCCTGACCCCACGCTGCTTCCTGGGGGGGACCGGGAGGGCTCGCAGCCTCCAGCCCAGGCTCTGAGGGAACCACTCCAAGCCAGGTCTCCCTCCTCTTCTCGCAGCCCCTGATTTGGGGACTTAACCCCTCAGCTGCCCTCTGCTGGTAAGCCTTCCGAGTGCTGCCTGCTGTCTGAACCTGCAGAAGCCACCGGGGAGCAGAGAGTTAAAAGCAGGCCGCCACCTCCTGGCACCGCGGACTCCAAAAAACGACTTGTATCCTGAATCCCCTGGGTCCAACACATCAAACCCTCAATCCGTGCAACGTGCAACGGGGATGCCTGGCCCCCTCCGTGACATGCCACTGCCCCGACCCTGGGAGGCAGGAGGGATTTCTCAGCAGAGCCGCCTCTCTGCTTTCATTCATTCAGCCTTTGCATTGCCTTTTTTATGTCTTCCTGCTGCCAGCATAAGCCACTGTCCCAAATACCTTGGATCCCACAGGTCCTCAGCAGACTTGCCCAAGTCCCAGCATGGTTCTGAGATGGATTACATTAAGGATTACCAGCTGAAAAGACCACATCTCAAAAGACCAGATCACAGGAGTCTATGATCCTAAAGGGGAGGAGGATCAATGCTGAGGAGGTCGTTGCCCCATTATTAGCAGTTATGTTAGTGACTCAAGAGGGTCTCTGAGCAGGATGTGCAATGTCCACTCCTGTCCTGAGCCACTCAATGAGCGGGAAAGCGGGCTCACCCCAAGGCCCTGGGAGAGGGGGCATTATATGGATGACCTGGGACCCACAGCCTTCTTGCCCTAGTGGAACCTAAGGACATGGTTGTCAGGGAGGCTTCTCCAGCCAGCCTCAGGAAACCAGCAATGGCCATCCTGGGCCGGCACCGCCTTGGACCACTGGCAGGATGAGCATCTGGGCTCGGGGTTCAGCCTGGCCTCAGGATGCCATCTGCTCAGCACACAAAACAGAGAGCTTGATGGAGCCCATGCTTGCAGCCCATGTTCATCCTCTTACTCCCATCCAGACCTACCTGGGCCAGTAAGGAAAGTCAGTTAATGGAAGCCGATACCCTCAGGCTAGCGAGCTAAAAGGGACTGTGCACATCATCTACATCCTAGACAAGAAACATAAATTCACTAGGGGCACCTGGGTGGCTCAGGGTTTGAGGGTCTACCTTCAGCTTAAGGATCATCTCGAGGCCCTGGGATCGAGTCCCACATCAGGCTCCCCACAGAGAGCCTGCTTCTCCCTCTGCCTGTGTCTCTGCCCCTCTCTCTGTCTCTCATGAATAAATAAGTAATTTTTTTTTTTAAAGAAACTCAGTAACTTTGTCACTGTGCCAAGTCATGCAACTTCTCTCACTTTCACTGTTTGCTATCAGTGGTCTTCAAACTTTGGAGTGCATCAGAATGAACAGGAAGTGGCCCCAAATTGGGTCCCACCTGACCCAGCAGCTCTTGGGGGTGAGGGGGCAGTGTCTCTGAAGCAGAGTTTGGGGGCCTCCCTTGGGGACTCACTGATCTATGATCTGTCATTCATCAAGGCTTCCCTACTTCTGGCAGCCGCTCTAGTAGCCCAGGAAGGCTCTGGGGCTGCCTCAAGCTTGTGGCCAACCACAGCCTCGATGGACATTTTCAAAGCATCAACGCATCCACCTTCCTAACCCTGGACGCTCCTGCACTATCATTCGCATCCCAGGGCATTCGCCAAAATTGGGCCACCTGACAGGAAGACAGAGGCCACAAGGTAGGAGCTCCAGTGCTGCTACCCTCTGGCAGGTGTAGGGCTCTCCTGCGGGTTCCTCTGCATGGGCACTGGCCAAGCAAACCCATGCCAGGGAGGGGGGTGCAGAAGGGAAGCCTCTGGTGTGGTAAAGCGAGGAAGTCAGAGCTGCAGGCTCTTTTCTCTTTTCTCTCTATTCTTCTGGCTTCTCACATGGAGGCTGGGGACGACCTCCTGCTTTTTGGGTGTCTTTGCAGGGATGGAGAAAGATCTCCATCATCCACAAACACTGATTTGGGGGCCACTGTGTCCAAGGTTCTATGGGATGAAGCTGGATACAAAGGTTGCCCTCATCCTTGTAACTTGGGTCAGGACAGAAGTGCAAGTAATGGCATGGATGGGGGGCATCCTATGTGTGGGTGTTGGCACCTTCCCACTCTCTGCCCTCCAGGTAGTACAGCCTTAGCCTGGACTGACCACTACACACACACACACACACACACACACACACACACACACCTCACACACACACACACACACACATCCCTGCAGCATTCCACAGAAGGGCTTAGAGGGAACAACACCTCCATCACGGAGAGAATACCTACTAGCTAGATGTTGGTTTCTAAATATTATTTCAGACTCAAAGGAACCAGGCTCCTGGGAGAAATGGCTCATTTCGGAAGCCAGGTCCATCTGGAACATCTTATTATTCTAGGAGGTTAGAAACCATGCAAAGAACAATGCAATCTCACCAACGGACCCAAGCGCCTGCAGATAGAAGTTCCAACAAGCCAAATTTGGGACAATGGGAGCATGATTATGAATAATGACTACAAATGAGTAACTTCAAAGGGCAGGTAGGGAGAGGGGGGCAGCATTCCTTTCTGGAAGAAGGCCCATAAAAATGGATAGAGAATCACAACATCACCATTTGCAAAGCCCAAAGTCAAAATGGATCCGGCTGCAGTCACCAAGGATGCTCAAAGTATTGAGGTGAAAAGCCTGTGAAGGAATAGGATATGCCCATGGTCTCACCCTATCACCCCCCAGATTACTGGCTAACTAGAAAGGGAAAAAAATGCACCCTTGCAAAGGGGTCTTTGCATTAACCTGGAGCTCAAACCCCTGGTTTGTATCACTGGTAGGGTGCTATCCCAGGAGGCCCCAGGTGGTAGAAATCCTTGCCAGAACTGTTAGCCCGAGTCTAAGCATAAAAAAACAACTGGACTAAGCATGCGAGTCATTCTACACCTGGCCTGGACTCGTCTCAAAAAGAGCCTCTGTGGGGCAAGACAAAATAACATAAAAACATGTGGTGAATACGGTCTAGATTAAAAGAAGCAAAAGCCATAAATGAGATGAAATGGTCAATCCCTTCAATGGAATACTATGTGGCCATAAAAAAGGAACATGGTGCTACTACATCTGCAACATCCACTGACGTCGGAACATGTCCTAAGGGCAAAGAGCCAGACACAAAAGACCACATGCTCTGCGATTCCACTTATATGAACCGTCCAGAAGAGGCAAATCAATGGAGACAAAAAAAAATAGGTCAGTGGGTGCCAAAGGCTTCCGGGGATTCTTCCCAGGGCGATGAAAATGCTCTAAAAGCGATTACGATGGTGGTGGCATAACTGTGACCATTGCACTGTGCATTTTAAGTGGATGGATTGTAGGCTGTGTGAACTGCATCTCAATAAAGCCCAGAGAGAGGGAAACTTTAAAGAGATCTAGCCAATAATACATCCACGTGGGAAACTGGAACTGGGGAGACAAAGGGGAAGTTTGACGAGGAATTACGTATATTAAATGATCATACCAAATTAATGTCTTCTCACAGGGGTTAATGCTACTGCGGTCATGTCCCCTCTCCATAGAGATACACACTCTGGAGCATTTCCAGTAAAAACAGTGTGTCGGGACTTTGCTTTCAAATAATCCTGGGATGGGGGGACAGGAGAGGTAGGGAATGGAGCTATAAATGAAGATTGGCTGAATAATCATTGCAGTTAGAGGACGAGTCCATAGTACTTTATTACAGCAAGCCTTCTGCGTTTCTAAATGTTTGCCAAGGTGCAGAATAAAAAAAATTTTTTTTTTTAATGTCCTTTGCTTATGATTCTGGAAAGTTTTCTCCTTCCTTGTTTCTTTTTTAATTTTTAAAAAATATTTTATTGGGACGCCTGGGTGGCCTAGTGGTTGAGCGTCTGCCTTTGGCCCAGGGTGTGATCCAGGGGTCCTGGGGTCAAGTTTGGCATCGGGCTCCCCATAGGGAGCCTGCTTCTCCCTCTGCCTGTGTCTCTGCCTCTCTCTCTGCATCTCTCATGAATAAATAAATAACAACTTTTTAAAAACTATTTATTTATTTATTAAAGAGAAAGAGCAAGCACATGTGGGTGGAGGGGCAGAGGGAAAAGGATAACTGAAGAATGAGTGAATGAGCAAATGAACACAGGGGTGTTTGAGATACAGAGTTGGGGGTGGGTCAAGCAGGTTGCCCATTGGAGCAGGGAGCCCAATGTGGGTCTCGAACCCAGGACCCTGGGATCACGACCCGAGCCAAAGGAAGATACTCAACTGACTGAGCACCCCCAGGCGCCCCACACCTTCCTTTTTTAAAAGTCCCTGCCCAGCCTGGTCTCCTACTCTCTCTCGCCTGGGCCACTCTGCTGTCACTGCAAGGTGAGGACCCATGGGGGTGATAACACACAAAACGGTGCTGGGTGGACTGCACTAACCCATGGGCCCCGGCTGGGCAACCCTTCCTGACCCCGTCTTCAGGCCCCGTAAATCCTCGGAAGGCGGGAGGCAGAATGAAACCTCTCAATGACCCCCCTGTTCTGGTGGAAGAGACCCAAGCACCTCACAAAAGGCCTGTGCAGACCCCTCCAGCCCCTCACCCCCTGCCCTCCCTGCACCTGTGGGTTCAGTAAATCCCAGTCCCACTTGGCCCCCACAGGTTCTCTGAAAACACCGCTCTGCTTCCCCCTCCTCTGGGCGTCCACACGTGCTCTTCCCTCCACTGGAAGGCTGTTCCCCACCACCACCCTGAACCACACTAAGCCCTCACTCATCTGTCCAGTCTTAGCTCACTATCTCTTCTTCTAGAGCCCCGGCACTGGCACCTCCACCACCACCCAATGGCCATCTGGCCAGGTGCCCAGAGCACATGCCTCCTCTAGCACTTACTGCTGCAGACAGGAAATTTTCACTTATCTCGTGTCTTCTCTGGCACCAGCCACCAGCCTCCACTAGAGCAGGGGCTCTGTCTGCCTGTGACCCAGTGCCTGGCTGAGAAGGAGAAGATGCTCGATGGAACATGTGTCGCTGGACTGAGAGGAGAGCCCCATTAGGTGGATGAGTCTCAGCATCTCACCTCTACTCCCAGCTCTTGTCTCCAATGGGACCCTGAGTTTCCGACCCATTGGTCCCACCCCCGTGCTCCTGGGGGACATTTCTAGGAAGCCAGACCCACTGAAAGGTTGGTCACAAAAGGGGCTGGACTCTGGTGTCCAGGTCCCTTCCCTGCTCCCACCCCAGGCCCTGCCACGTGGGACAGGCCAGGACATGGAGGCCAGCAAAACTCAGCCTCTGACACACCAGCGCCCCCTGGTCAGGTGGGCCACTTTTATTTGTTTTATTCTTTTTTTTAAAGATTTTATTTATTTTTTCATGAGAGACACAGAGATATAGGCAGAGACACAGGCAGAGGGAGAAGCAGGCTCCCTGTGGGGAGCCTGATGTGGGACTTGATCCCAGAACCTTGGGATCATGCCCTGAGCAGAAGGCAGATGCTCAACCGCTGAACCACCCAGGTGCCCCTAGGTGGGCCCCTTTTATCCAGTATTCGGACAGCCCACACCAGGGCTGCAGGCCAGAAACATCCACTGGGTGGCACTATATCACCACCACCTGTGCCCAGCCAACTGGTCTCCCAGAGCTGGGAAGTGCAGGTAGGGTCCCTGGAAGAGCCATCAGTCCTGCCAAGGACAGGGGGCCGGGGTGGGGGGTGGAGACATGGGGGTGGGGGACAGCTCACAGGCCTTTGAGCAAACCCTGGGCAACCTGCTGACTCACCCCCAACCCTGTATCTGGAACACCCCTGTGTTCATTTGCTCATGCACTCATTCTTCCGTTATTCTTCAGGTATCACTATGTTGTGATTGTTATAACCGGCAGCTTGGGACTGTGTGAGCAAATACTATGCGTGCTGAAGAGCGCGGTCTATACTTGGGGGATCATTTGTTGGCAGCACTCTCTGTAAACACCCAAATTTCTCATCTTTTTCCTGGGACTGGCCCCAAGCACCACTGCAAAGAGCCAGCTCCGCAGCTTCACGAATCCCTCCACGGCCTAAAAAAAAAATAAAATAACACGCTACCTTCTGGTTCTGGGATTGGTGAACAACTGCTTATTGGCTCTCCGTGCACGTGCTGCATTATCTTTGTTACTTCGATGACACGTCAACCCTCCACGTTCTCATCCCAAGCGAGGACACTCAATTCTACCTGCCACTTAACGCGGCATCCCCAAGTACCCTGCTTCCCATAACGCTCATTGTACCTGCCTTCTGTTAGTCAAATGCGTTCATTTTGGGAAATGTTAAAGATACTACAAAGTACAAGGAAAATAAAAAGTACTTTAGACCAAGGTTTCTCAACCCCAACACCACTGTATTTTCGGACTGGATAATTCTTTGTTGGGTGTGTGTGTGTGTGTGGGGGGGCTGTCCAGTGCATTGTAGGCCAACTAGTCATAGTAGAGTCCTACACACTAGAGACCAGCCAGTGGTACCCCCCTCCCCAGCTGTGACAACCAAAACATTTCCAAACAAATGTTCCCGACTGAGAATCAGTCTTAGATGCAGACAGAACCACCATCAACTGTTCTGATTAATTTTTCTTCCAGTCGTTTGTCTTCATGAACATGTGGATTTCTTCCTACCAGGTAAGACCGGCTGGGCATGGAGGGTGTGTGCTGCTCAGCCTCTACCTAAATCATTAAGTTTTCTTCAGAAATGGTATTTCTCGAGTCTGTGTAACAGAACAGGCTGGGTGGTGATTCAGTGCCAACATCCACTGTGCCTATCCCCTGTGGCTGGACAGTTAAGGCTCGGTCCCATGCTGCAGAGTCAGAAATAACGCTTGAGGAAACGCTTCCCACACTGATCAGAATCCCTGAATGTATTCCAAGAACAGATGCTAGAGGGGATATCCCTGGGTCAAAGCAGCTTCCGAGAAGGTTCTCTCAATATACATTAAAAAACAAAACGGTTCAGTAACAACTTCGCATTATTTGAGGGGCAGAGGGAGTCATGTTCTATTAGGGAAAGAAGGATGAACGATGGGGCAGTGGGGAGGATGTTTTCAGTCTTCTAGATGATACCCAGGGTAGCACCGGCTCTTTCAGTTATGTTACAACATACCAGAACTTAGGCTGATGTCTTCAGAAAACAATCTGTAGCCAGGAGGTAAACCTGCTTCATTCCAAATAGATTGATGGAGGTTGTGCTGGAATGGCTGTTGGGGGCTTGGCAGAGAACACACAGTGCCAGGGGTGTGTGTGATGTGTGCCACGAGCAGGGGAGTGAAGGGGACACGGATGGGGACACACACACACACACGCACACACACACACACACACTGTGCATTATCTACCAGGTCCAGACCGCTCCCTGCTCAAGACAATGGTCCTCGGACTAGCATGATCAGCATCCCCTGGGGGCCTGGTTGGAAACAGAACCTCAGAGTCCTCATTGGGCTCTCCACAGGGAACCTGCTTATCCCTCTGCTTATGTCTCTGCCTCTCTCTCTGTGTCTCTCGTGAATAAATAAAATCTTAAAAGATAAAAGAACATCTTCTGGATAGACTTTATGGATAGAATAAATAAGCCAACCCTCACTTCCTTAGACACAGCGTAACACAACTTGAAAGGCCATGAGCTGTTGCATCAAGGTCCATTCCAATCACATATTCGTGTCAACCTGCATGGGTTGCTGCAATGGCCTGAGACTCAGTGGTCTCACCTGTTGCTCGGGAAAGGTACCCATATCTGTACAGATGTCAACGGGTAGGATGAATGGGAAAGCAGGATGGAACTCTTACACCATTCTCCCATTTCCTCTCATCTTGTCATTGTGGGCTCTGTGCTAGATTATTAAAGGTAAGATAGCATTTTACAAAATCCCCTTCTGGGTGAAGTCTAGGGGCGGGGAAAGAGAGAGCATAGAAGAAGGAACGTGATGTGATCTGGCCCCATCCGTATTCTTAAAGTGACAGACACCTAGATTCTACATATTGGGAATCCAGGTGGCAGGATGGAACCCGCCGCCCTAACGATAGGGACGGTCCACCGCCATTGCCCCACTGCAACGACCCTCCAGTTTTCTAGAGAAAACCAACAAACCACAACTGCCCACTCTCCCCCAATCATGGTACATGGGAATGACCCAGATATACCAGCCACTCTGTACCAGGGGCAGAACCGGGCTGTGGTCACCTGGACCCCGGCTCTATGCCCTCTTGACGACACCTCCCTGGGCCTGCTAGACTGGCTGGCTACCCCTACCTCCCATAACACGACCCCTTACCTGGGAATCACCGGTGGATTTTCGGACACTCATGTGGGCAGTCTCGGGAGGGTGTGCTGGGGTCCCTGCCACGTGGTATCCATTCACTGTGGGAGAGAAACAGTGCTCAGATGCCACGCCGACCACACACGGGTGACGCCAACTGCCTGCAACCGCAGCCCCTTGTGCCATGTCACTGCCTGCCAGCCTCTGAGACGTCTCGCACAGCCAGGACCATCCCTTGGGATCTGACCAGCGCTTATGGAGCTGGAAATGGGCTCCAAGCATCTCTCTGATCCCCAGCTCCCAACTGCGGATCTCTCAGGGGGACCACGTTTCTTTTCTGAACCAGAGAGGGATGTGCTTAAGAGGAGGGGTGGGGCTCACTACAGTTCAACAGCCATCACTGAAGATGCCACATTAGCTGTGGCCACTGGTGCTGATCCACGGTCCAGGCTCTCTCCAGAGTCAGGCAGGACCGCCTCTACCTGCCTGTAGCTCTCCAGAGGAACCACCTCCACCCTCATCCTCACAGCATATAAGAAAAGAGCACTGGGTTTACTGGTTTCTCTGAAATTTGGCTTTGCCAATTAATAGCTGGGGTGGGGAAGGGCATCGCAGACCATCTCTTTTGAGTCTTGATTTTCCTAAAGTTAAAAAAAAGAAAGAAAAAATTCAAGGCTGTAATATTCTAGCCCTGTGATACTCACTCATGCTCCCAAGGGGTGCGGATCAACCTCACTCTCTAAGCAGGGAGCCCTGGTGTGTAGCATTTGCCAGTTTCCTTGGCATATTTCCATCAATGAGGATGGATTCACAGGTCCCATCGACACCCCTGCGTGCTCCTGATGTCACAAGTAAGTACACACCGGGACCTGTGCCATCTCAGTTCCCAGAGGGGACACTGCTCTCTTGCAGGCATGGCTACATGAGCTTAGAGAGCAGTTCTCCTCGGTGAGCCTCAGCTTCCCGATCTGAGAAATGGGGATAATTCTACGTGGGCTCTATTAGCATGAAAATCAAATGGGGCAGTACTTGCTCAAGGATGCTTGGACTCATTAAGTAATTCTTGAGAAGAGGAAAGGGGCCAGTGGAGGGAGGGAAGGTCACTGCTTTCTGCTCCTGAATCCAGTCGCCTCAAACCCCAAGCCTGCATCATACCCAGACACCAGGGAAGCATGCCTCCTACACACCCCAGGCTTGGCGGAATTGCCACAACATATGCACTGTGTAGGTCCAACCAGGGGAGGTACATAAACTGAGTCCAGTGCATGGTTCTTGTTGAGAGGGCCCTGCGGGGTGGCCAGAAACAGGGGGAGAGGTTGGCTGAAAAGTCTCTAACGTCTACTGATCTGCCAAAAGCAAGCAATGGGCTGATGAAGACCACCCCACGCGGGACCATCCTCATGCTGGGGGATGTCCCCCAATCTCCAACATTTGCAGTGAAAAATCGAGGGCCCCCCTGCGAGCAGAAACACAGACTACCCTGCAGACCCCAGTGGGCGGCTGGGTTTCTCCCTGACATGCAAGGCTGGCTTGATACTCTGGAGGAAGGGTGGGCAGAGATACAGGAAGGCACTAGAAAGCTGGGCACGGAGCTGGCCTCCCAGTGCAGCGGCTTGGGGAAGCGACAAGACACAAGAGATTAGCCCGCATGGCGAGTCACAAGCCGGGTCTGCACTCAGGCCCCTTGTCAGCTGATTAAACACTGTGACTACCGTCCACAAGTTCTCCAGCTCAAGGGGAGCCAGGGTCAGGATTCCAAGAGCATCAGAGAACGTTGAGAGGATTGAGGAGAAGCTACTCACATTGGTATAAGCTCTGCCAGGAAGGGCACTAGATGATGATAAATACAAGACCCAATGAAGGTGTAACATTCAAGAAGTGTCATTCGTTTATCAAACAGTGTAGCACGGAAATGGATAAAACCTACGTGCTGGAGAATCGAGAGAAAACCTTAGCAGCCAGCTTTTAGTAGATGACTGAGTAAGCAAACAAAAGTGAGGATATGAATATCTCAGTAATTTCACTTAAAAGCCGAATGAACTAGATATTTAACATCATGTGCTACGAACAAAGATAACATCTTTGGCCAACAAGCCATGGAACATTTAAAGAAAAAAAAAAGCCTGGGCATATTGAAACCACAAAGAAAGTGTTGGTAAGTCGCAAAAGGCATAACTAACGCAGGCCACATTCTTCAACCAGAAAGCAATAAAAGCAGATATTAATAATGAAAGAACAAATACACAAGGTCCCCATCCCTCCGACTCCCAAACACTTGGAAATTTCAGAAAATGCTCTCCTATTCTCAGGTCAAAATCAAAACTGTAATTATACAACATTTAGAAAATAATCATGAGAATCATGAGGAACATATCAAAACGGATGGGATAAGGCTTGAATTATATTTGGAGAAAAAATCCACAGCCTTCATTACTCAATTACTGAAACCAAGGGAATACAAATACATGGACTAAACCTTCAAATTAAGAATTTAGAGAAACTTTTAAAAGCCAATGAGGTAAACCGAAGGAAAACATGAGAAGGGGGTATAAATATGGCACCAGAAATGAATGGGTTAGGAAACAGGATGACATTCGCAGCTCAGGCAAGTTCTCTCTGCGTGGGGGTGGCTGTAGCGGGGAGGAATCACAATAAAAAAGCAGGTCAGCCCATCTAATCTGAGGCTGAGTGCACGCACGAATGCTCAGACCACAGAATTAGAAAGAAAACATAAGCAGATCTCGTTAAGAGTTTTTTTTTTTAATGCAAGGGCATATGATTTAAAACTACAGGCTAGAATCAAATGATCAAAAAAAATGGTTCCAAAGGACACGAGAGAAATACCAAGATGAGTAAAACCTTTGAGGACTGACCTCCCTCCAAAAGGCCCTGGACCCAGATGGTTTTATGGGCAAATTCGTTCTAACGCCTAACAAAGAAGTACCTAGACACAAACTGCACCAAGAGTTTGGAAACGTGGCAAATTTCCCAGCTGGTTAGACAAAGCCAGTGTTGCCCTGATCCAAAAATCCACCGAAGGCAAGAGAAGAACTGAACCATTGTGACCACAAACACGAAATTGGTCAATTCTTACCTGAGCAGGTCTTCACTTGGAACCAGTCACTACACCTTTGATGGTACAGGGTCCCTGCACATCAAAGCTGTCCCCAGCTCTTCCCGACCCCCACCTGCTCCCCTCACAGCACCCCAAAGTACACCCTCAGTACATGGTTGTCTATCTTCTGCTTCCTGCATCCCCCATGCACCCCTCTCACCACACGAACGGCGGCCAGGAACTGCCGAACGCAGGGGCATTTTGCCCCTAATCCACCCTCTTGTTCTCACTTCAGTTCTGAGCTGTCAGCTGCTGGCTAATTACTTTCGGTGTCAAAACAATTACTGGGAGAGAAAAAATAATTTCCCATCCAACCACTTCTCCCCACCCAGCAGCTCTCCACTGCCCTGGTCTTGCTGCGTTTCATGCTACCAGTCCCAGGCACGCTCAGAAGAGTGATCAGTGGAGATCTGAACACTTACGGCTCACCCACAGGGGGCTCTGATTATTTCCAGTCCTCTAGGCTCTCAGCTTACCAGGGGTTAGATGCAACACAAGTGAGGCCAGAAGTGGGTACTTTTGATGCCTCCAGCCCCCAGGGGATGGGGGGAAGTGAGGTTAAAATAAAACTGGTCAAGGATTGCTCATAACCATAAGGAGCATAATTCAGTCTGGGGATACCAAAAAAAAAAAAAAAAAAAAGTAAAATGCCAAATTCAGCTGTTTTTAAGATAAGAAAAAGGGAACGGAAAGCTCTTAGGTAGTAACTTTCATAATTTCCAACACAAATATAAACACACAGATGCACACATTTCATTCCTGTTTGTGGGTAGTTGGAAAGAGAGAGGGCTTGAGAGCTGCGTAAATGAGAGGAGGGGACGGGCATTTGGGGAGAAAGGAAAAAGGAGGAGGTCTTTGGGGGGCTGGGGGAGAGGAAGTGGATAAAAATGGAAAAGAAGGAGCAAAGCAAGAGTTGTCGAGAGAAGCCAAGCAACAGAGAAGAGCCAGCAACATCTGTTGCCCAGAATTCATGCTCCCAGGAGCTCTGTTTCCCTTCCTGCTGCAGTCCCCAAAAGAGAAAGCTCCGTCCTCCACGCCCCACTGTCCACATTTCTGTTCCCTAAAGGACCCCAAAGAGGAGACTTACTCTTTCAAACAAGAAAATCAGCCCTGGAGACAGCCCCCCTTTCTGCCTCCTTCAGGTCTGGCCCAATCTCCCATTATTTCTGGAATAAACATGTAACTTCTTTCCTCAAGCTGAAGAAACCCAGGAGCCCCAAGGCCTCGTTCCTGCAACACCCCTCCCACCACCACCACCCTATTCCCACATTCATCGCGGCGGAATGCAGAGTTTCCCAGGGCATGTGACACCCAGCACCAGTTCGGCAGGATGTTTGTTCTAAGTCCGAAGCAGTAAAGGCAGAGGGTAGAGTCTTATGCTCCAAAGAGTTTGGGACAAGTGCCCCCATTATTATTCAGAATTAAATTGTTTTATTACAGGAGGAGGCCTTTTTAGATACAGGCGCATCTCAGAGATACAGCAGGTTGGGCGCCAGAGCACCACAAATAAGCGAACGTCACAATAAGGAGAGTCGAATGAATGTTTTGACTTCTTGGTGCATGTAAAAGTTATGTTTACATTTACACTCTATAAAATGTTCAATAACATTATGTCTAAAAAAAAAGCAATGTACGTGCTTAATTTAAATATGCTTTATTGTTAAAAACCAACCAACCATTAACCATCATCTGAGCTTTCAGCAAGTCCTCCTCATCTTTGCTGGTGGAGGGTCTTGCCTCAGTGTTGATGGCTGCTGAGTGCTCAGGTTGGTGGCTGCTGAAGGCGGGGTGGGGGGGTGACAGTGGCAATTTCTTAAAATCAGACAACAATGAAGTTTGGGGCATTGATAGACTTCCTTTCATGAACGATTTCTCTGCAGCACATGATGCTGTTTGATAGCATGTGACCCACAGGAGAACTTCTTGCAAAACGAGAGTCCATCCTCTCAAACCCTGCTGCTGCTTTATCAACTAAGTCCATGGAATATTCTCAATCCTTTGTTGTCATTTCAACAATCTTCACCAGGAGCAGAGTCCATCTCAAGAAACCACAATTTTTTGCTCATCTATAAGAAGCCACCCCTCATCCACTGAAAGGTATATCATGAGATGGTAGTGATTCAATCCCATCTCCTGGCTCCACTTCTGATTCTAGGTCTCCTGCTGTTTCCGTCACATCTGCAACGACTTCCCCATTGGACTCTTGAGCCCCTCAGAGTCATCTGTGAGGGTTGGAATTGACTTCCTCCAAACTCCTGGTCATGTTGATATTTTGACTTCTTCTCATGAATCCTCTTAATGGCATCTAGAAGGGAGAATCCTTTCCAGAAGGTTTTCAATTCACTTTGCCCAGAGTCATCAGAGGAATCATTATCTTTGGCAGCTAGAGCCTCACGAAATAGATTTCTCAAATAATACGCCTGGAAGTTGAAGTGACTCCTTGACCTGTGGGCTGCAGAATGACCGTGGCGTTAGCAGGCATGGAAGCAACACCACCTCATTGCCCACCTCCATCAGAGCTCTTGGAAGACCCAGTCCACTGTCAATGAGAAGTCGTATTTTGCAGAGAATCCTTTTTTTCTGAGCCATGGGTCTCAACAACGGGCTTAAAATATTCAGTAACCCAGGTTGTACACAGGGGTGCCGTCACGCAGGCTTTGTGGACAGCGCACAGAGTAGATTCAGCCTCATTCTGAAGGGCCCCAGGATTCTCAGAATGGCAAACGACCACTGGCTTCAACTTGAGGTCACCTGCTGCATGAGCACCTAGCGTTGACTTCTCCTCTCCAGCTGTGGAAGTTCTAGATGCCATCTTCTTCCAACAGAAGGCTGTTTCATCTACACTGAGGATCTGCTGCTGAGCGTAGCCACCTTCATTCGTTACCTTAGCTCCCTCTTCTGGAGCACTTGCTCCTTGCCCTTGCACTTTGAGGTCACCACCTTGCCCGGCCTTCACAGAATGGATGAACATTAGGGTCTTGCTCTGGATTAGGCTTTCGTCCTAAGGGAATGTTGGGGCTCGTTTGGTCTTCTATCCAGATCACTGACACTGTCTGCACATCTGCAAGAAGGCTGCTTCTCTTTCTTATCATTTGTGTGGTCACTGGAGTAGCAGTCTAATTTCCTTCGAGAACTTTTCCTCTGCATTCCCAACTTGGCTAACTTTGCTTTGGCACAAGAGGCCAAGCTTTCAGCCGATCTCGGCTTTCAACATGCCTTCCTCACTGAGCGTGATCACTTCTAGCTTTTCATTTACAGTAAGAGATATGCAACTCTTCCTTTCCCTTGAACTTACAGGCCACCAGAGGGTTATTAAATGGCCTAATTTCACTATTGTTGGGGCTCAGGGAAGAGGGAGGCGAGGAGAGGGAGAGATGGGGGGATGGCCGGTCGGTGGAGCCATCAGAAGACACAGATTTATCGGTGAAGTTCACTCCTACAGGCTTGTGGTTGCTCCAACACAATTGCAATAGTAACATCAAAGATCACGGATCACAAAACTTGTCGCCATAATAGACATAACGAAAAAGTTTGAAATATCAAGAGTATTACCAAAATGTGACACAAATGCTGTTGGGAAAAAAATGGTGCTGACAGACTTGCCACAAACTTTCCATTTGTAGAAAACCCAACATCTGCGAAGCATGATAAACTGAGTATTCCTGGCTGCTGACGTGCTCTGTGAACCTCAAACAAGTGTGGTACTCCCACACTTTAGTGGACACACAACCCATTTTGGGCAGCAAAGCAAGAGTAATGTGGAACCTGCTTTGGGAACCGTGGTGGCTGTAAGAAGGCGGGTTTTGAAGTCAGGCAAACCAAAGCAAACACCAGGGCGAGTATTGTGCTCAGCACCCCCTGAAGGCAGTCGGAGCACAATCCCTGCCTCACGCTGTTGCCACTCACCATGTGGTGGAGGAAGGTTGCATCTCCTCAGTTCTGTTTAGTGGGGTGGCGGGGGGGCAGTTTCACATTATAATCCTCTGGTCTGGAAACATCTGTCTGGCCACCTGGTCTTCACGGGCTTCCCTGACTATCTAAAATAGAAACTGTATCCCCCAAAACAGAACCCACAACACATCTGCCCACGTGGCTGTAAATGGTTGAAAGCCTGTGACCTATCCTCCCGGGGTCAAAGGTTACACAGGTTTTGGTGAGGTCCTCTGGGGTCTGAGCTGACAAGAACCAGGAAAGGAATACTCAAGGCCCCTTCCAGAAGGCGGTGTCATGGCGGACATCCTGGTGTCAATGGTGAGACCTAGCTGAGGACCATGGAAGCTGCTCTGGGCCTGGTGACCTGTTAGTTCTGCAGCAGATGGAGGGTCCTGCTTGTAACTGTGTAGGGGGCGGACGGCGGTGAGGGATTCCCAATCTAGAGAGGGTGTGGGTGAAGGGGAGCCCCCTTCTCAGAGCCCTCTGCACAGGGGAAGCGGCTATTGACATGCACTCCTCCTGGCTGGCTCCATGTGCTCAAAGGCAGACCCTCCCTGATCTTCAAGGGACCTCACTCAGTCCTCTGAGACCTGGCTTCCCAGGGGCTGTTGGAGGCAGGCCCTGCACCCAAGGATGATCCCTCCATGGGCTCAAGCCCCCAGGCCAGCCAAAGCCAGAATCTGAACCCGGGTTTCCTGACCACTCCCACCCCGTCAGCAGTGGGGCGACTCAGTACAAGATGGATTTCCTCCAGCCTTTAAGAAACACACCAACAGAGATGCCTGGATGGCTCAGCGGTTAAGCTCTGCTTTCGGCTCAGGGCGTTATCCTGGATTTCAGGGATCGAGTCCCACATCGGGCTCCATGAGGGGAGCCTCCTTCTCCCTCTGCCTATGTCTCTGTGTCTCTCATGAATAAATAAAATCTTAAAAAAAAAAAAAAAAAAAGAAAGAAACACACCAACAAAAGCTCAGTGCACATTCCAGGGGCTGAAGCTCAGAAAGGAATTCACTCTCCACACCTGCCCTGGCTGACAGGATAGCCATTCGTCATAGGGAGCTATTCAAGTTCTAACCAATCACACTTAAATAAAATATACATGCTGTGTGGTATGAAGGACTGGATCCCAGAATAGGAAGAGGACATTAGTGGAAAAACTGGGGGCACCTGGGTGGCTTAGCAGTTGAACATCTGCCTTCTGCTCAGGTCATGATCCCGAGGTCCTGGGATCGAGTCCCACATCGGGCTCCCTGCAGGGAGCCTGCTTCTCCCTCTGCCTGTGTCTCTGCCTCTCTCTCTGTGTCTCTCATGAATGAATAAATAAAATCTTAAAAAAGAAAAAAAAGAAAAGAAAGAAAAGAAGAGAAAGAAAAGGAAAAGAAAAGAAAGAAAAGAAAAAAAAGGAAAGAAAAGAAAGAAAAGAAAAGAAAAGAAAAGAAAAGAAAAGAAAAGAAAAGAAAGATAAACTGGTGACATCTGCAGAAAATTAGTTAACATTAGTTTCTTACTTTTGGCAAAGCGCACCCCAGGTATCTAGGATATGAACCATAGGGGAAACTGAGTACAGGATATATAACAATTCTCTGAACTGGCTTCGTGATTTCTCTGTGAACCTGAGATCATTCCAAACATTTAAAAAAAATTATTAAATAAAGCGAAATTAAGTTAAATTCCTCTGGAATTGTCCCGGACATACTTTGAGTGTCCACCACCCATGTGCCTCAGGCTACCACAGTGGACGGTGTAGATAGAGCACTTTTCTGTTATGCTAGAAAGTTCTACTGGGCCATGCTGCTCTGCAGTGTCCTTCATTCTACAAAGTGATGCATCCATGAGACTCCCAGAACCTTGTTTTTCACTCTGTCCATAAATCATTGCGTCCACGCTGCCTATTAAACCAGCCCCCAGGATCATTTTTCATATTTGCAGCCATTACGGAATACAGCTTCTGCTCTTCCATTTGGTTTAGACTTTACTGCTTCTGTGGGCCTCACCCCAAAAACCTGGCATGAAAAATGTCTCTAGGAAAAGCTGGAGGATAAACACGGCTCCGGATGCCGCCGTCTTCAGGGAGGCGGTGAAGGAAAAGCCCTCAGTCCAGTGCTGACCCTCTAAGAGGCACCTGGCGTTGGGAGAGTGGAATCCCAATTGTGAGGGGCACTGGTGTGTTCCCGGATCCTGCTCCCCAGCTGCTAACCCGGCCGGGCTATGCTTCCAGCCCTTGAACAACCTGCATCAACAAAGAACCAGGCCCCGTCCACAGGTGGCTGCTGAATCCTCTCCAGAAGCTACGACTCAAGAGTAAAACTGACCTTGGACCTCGTGAAGGGGAGGCGGCCTAAGCTTGCTCTAGCTGGGTTAATTTGGGGTTCCCACTAATATTCTCCAGGACCTGTTTTTCCACGTCCTCCTTTAGAAATAACCAGACCGGGGCGGTGGGGGCGGGGGGGGGGCGTCTGGGGGGGCTCAGCGGTTCAGCATCTGCATTCTGCTCAGGTCGTGACCCCAGGGTCCTGGGATTGAGTCCTGTATCCAGGAGCCTGCTTCTCCCTCTGCCTGTGTCTCTGCCTCTCTCTGTGTGTGTCTCATGAATAAATAAATAAAAGCTTAAAAAAAAAAAAAAAAAAGAAAAGAAATGACCATACGTGGTATCTGCAGTCAATGAACGAGGCTGAGGTTCCCACGCTGCCCTCACCGCCAGCCCCTTCCTGTGCAGGTAAGCACCCCAATTGCCACCACTGCTAACAGAGAGCAATCCTGACACAGCCGAGTGCTGCCTGGCTGCCTCACAAAGGCAGTGTCTCACTAAGACAAAACATCTCTACCGCACTTCCCACTTCACTCAGAATGAAATCCCACCGCCTTCCTGTAGCTTGGGGGGCTCGGCAGGGTCTGATCCTGCTGACCGCTCTCCCCTCATCACCTACCCCTCTCTGCCTTGCCACCTCCCACCCTCCAGCCACACTGGCTTGCTCTGTGTTCTTGAACATGCCAGGGTCACTTCTGCCCCAGAGCCTTTGCACTCACTGTCCCCTGGCCCAGAACACCTCACTACCACCCCCCACACATAGTCATTATCTCCTCTGTGGGGCCATCCCTGACTCCCCAGCCGCATTCTGTCCCACTGTCCTATTGCAATTCTTTTCATGAGAGCAAACCAGGATCATCTGACATATTGCACATTAACTCGTCTGCCCCAGTCATCTGCTAGAACGTGGGTTCCTGGGAGCAGGGATCACACAGGTGTGGATGGTCTGTGGTGTGACCCCCAGCACTGAGAACAGCATCTGGCATATTCTACTACTGCTGCTTTCGCAGGAGCACGAGCACAACCATAGGGGCTCGGCCCCAAACTTATCACGGCAATAGAACCACCTGAAAGTACCCCTGGGTGGCTCAGCGGGTAAGCACCTGCTTTCAGCTCAGGTCGTGATCCCGGGGTCCTGGGATCGAGTCCCATATCAGGCTCGCTGCAGGGAGCCTGCTTCTCCCTCTTCCTGTGTCTCTGCCTCTCTCTGTGTGTCTCTCATGAATAAATAAATAAAATCTTTTAAAAAAAATTTCAATCTCCTGACAGGTGCCTGTACAACTGGGTGAGTGACTATCTAGACAAAATTCTCACGCGCCCCGTAGGGAAAAATGCCTACATGGCTGGTGTTTTATCCTCTACAGAAGAGGTTTCATTCAAAAGCTAGAAAAGAAGATGTCAAAACAGGTTTCCTCCCATCCACCCCAGAGCGTGGACACAGAGAGGACGAGTGTCTGAGCCCCGGGATAGAGAGAGGAATCAAGAATCGTGATACACTTGACGGGATGAGCACTGGGTGTTATATTCTATGTTGGCAAATCGAACGTCAATTAAAAAAAAAAAGAATCGTGATCTACGGAGGGGTGGGTGGGAGGTGAGCCATGGCCTCGTGCTGTGACACATGGGCACTGTGAGGCCTGGTGAGATGTGACACCCCGAGGCCCCGCTCTAAGCTGTCATTCTGAAATCGAAGATGCCACAACCATGAGAGGCAGCTGGACTTTAAGCACCATGAGGGAAGAAAATAGGGCTCTCTGTGATTGAGGGGTACGTATCCACTGTGCCCACAAAAGGGGCCTCAGAGCCAGCGAACGAGGCTTCTGTAGATTTTGCTGCTGCTTCTCTTTTTTTTTTTTTTTTGAACATTTTATTTATTTATTCACGAGACACACACAGAGAGGAAGAGACAGGCAGAGAGAGAAGCAGGCTCCCTGCAGGGAAGCCGATGAGGAACTCGATCCCAGGACCCGGGGATCACGCCCTGAGCCAAAGGTGGACACTCAACCACTGAGCCCCCCACGTGTCCCTTGCTGCTGCTTGTCACTTCGATGGGCCGAGGTCTCTCACCCCTGAACAGTACCGAGGTTCTGAGTCACCCTGGAACAGGGCCCCTCAACTCTGTCAATACCAGATGTGAGGGGTTGGACAACCCTTGTTGGGGGGCTGTGCTGCCCTGGGCACTACAGAGTGGCGTTTGCGCCCCCCCCCCCCCCCGAAGATGACAACCAAAGATGTCTCCAGACACTGCCAATGCCTGCTGGCAGGCCAAACCAGCCCCAGGGTTAAGACCCACGGCACTAGGGGGCCCAGATGTTGCCCACAAAACAAAGAGCACAAGGCAGCACATCTAACGGGGTCTTCACTTCAGGCCTTCACGATGCTGGGGTGCCCGCTGAATCCCCAACGCACAGAAGAGTGTGTTGATCGTCCAACTGCATGGGATGACAAAACCCTTTCTTGGTAGAGAACTTGACAGACCTAGCATTCCGCCCACCTGGGCACAGGTGCCCCAGCCCCCTGAGGTTGGGGGCGGAGGTGACCACACACTCTGTCTAGCGCCTCGGCCCTCTTGACAACTGTCATCATCGGGTCTGATGATGGTGGTCTGCGCCCACCTCCCTGCCTTTCTCAGCACCCCAGTCCCACTCCAGCGCCCAAGTCAGTGCTCAGCCGACAGGCCTCTGGGCTGTGCAACTCAGGCGGGGGCAGGCGCCTGTCATGCCTGGCCCCTGAGCCAGCTCCTTCCAGCCCTCTTTCTGGGGGATAGCCCCCACACAGCACAGAGGGGACAGCCTGGTGCTGGGGGCCACAGGCTTCGAAGAGGTGACCCCACTGACTCAAAGGGCAAGCTCCCCCACCGGCTCCACAGGCTCCACCGGTCCCAGCAGCCCCGCAGATGTGACAGGTGGCAGTTCACACCTGAGCCTCGTCCTGTCCTGCTCCGGGGACCAACCACTGTGGCCAGGAAACACAGCTGGGAGCCAGGTTTCCTTCCTAGTGTCTGGCTGGCCAGGAGCCAGCCTGGAGGGCCACACCTCCCTTTATTCCCACTGGCATTTCTATTGTTAGAACAAAAACAGAAACACCAGACGACCCAATACAGAAGGCAGTGTGCCCAGAACTGCCTGTCCTCGTCCTACAACAGGTAGGAAGGCCAAATGGGCCGGTTCTGGCAACTAGCTCTTGCGATGAGGTGTGTGTGTGTGTGGGGGGGGGGGCTCACCCTGTCCCTAGGGAATCAGGAGCAAATATCTCATTTTCCTCTCTCACAAGAGGGTTTTCTCTGTTTGGGTTCTTTTTTTTTTTTAATTAAAAAAATTAAATAAATAAAATAATTAAAATAAAAAAGGGACTCCTGGGTGGCTCAGTGGTTGAGCATCTGCTTTCAGCTCAGGGTTTGATCCCGGGGCCTTAGGATCGAGTCCTGCATCGGGCTCCCTGCATGGATCCTGCTTCTCCCGCTGCCTGTGTCTCTGCCTCTCTCTGTGTCTCTCATAAATAAATAAATAAAATCTTTTAAGAAAAGAAAAGAAATAAAAAATATATATGTCTGTATATATGTATATAAACAAGTATATATATACACTTATTTATATATTTGTATATCTATTTATATATAAAATATATAAATATGTATTTATATATTTAGAGGTTTATTTACATTTTACATACATACAAATTGACAGCATACATAAATATATGTGTGTATATATATATATATATATAAATAATGTCAATAAAAACATTTTAAAAGCCTAGAACACCCACTCACCCCTTCTCTCGTGCCTTGGCTGAGTCTCCAGAGCTGCATTTTCCTACCATTTTGTTTCTTGAACTCCTCTGCTCTGACAATTCTCATTTCCTCAAATAACACACTTTGGTCATATGTTTTATCTTATATGCATCATACAATAAACTGTAGAGTTCCTAACGTATCAGGGGTAAAGAGTGTCTGAAGACCTCAGGGCTGCAAGGCAGGGGTGCAGCCCTGCACCCAAGACCCTTCCTCTGATGCGAGGGTTCAAAGTCCTGCTCATATTTTCTACACCTGCCTGTACACCTTCGTTCATGCGTTCACACAGCCACTCTTCCGTCGTTATTTTAGCTCTTCCCTTGGTCCCCTGTGATGGGTTATGTCAGCTCCGTGAAGGCTGTACAGGCCCTCACCCCCCTCAATGGAAGCTGCTGCCTCTCCCCTCCTCTTCTCACCCCTACCCTCCTCACAGTCCCCACCCCATGATGATGGAGGCATTGGTGAGCTCCCTCAATACAGAAGCCAGCTCGTGTCTGAGGGCTGAAGGGTCCCACGGAAGAAAAGGGGAGGTGCAATCCCCATCCTCAGAGAGCATATATGACCAGGGCAGCGAAACAGCACATTACTGCAACCTGGGCTCATGGGTAAGGGCTCTAAAAATCCACCTGCCTCTTAGGAACTTGGTACAAAACCCCCACCTATGATAGGAATGTCTCCCTCGACCACCTCCACTTGATTGCCTTTGCAGACAGAGAACTCACACCCTAACGAGGAATCCCAAGTGCTTTCTAGAACATTTTATTTGAAAGTTGCCCCATAGAAATCTGCCTCCTTTAACTTTTCTCCTTGATGCATTTAGGAGCTGTGCAGAGCAGTGCTGCTCCCGCTTGGGGTATCCACACCAGCAGACAGGGTACAACCCTGATGCCTCACTGTGTCACCTGGCTAGTTCCCCTCCTTAAGCACCTGAGAGGGAGTGAGCATGAGCAATCAGGCTGCTAGTGACACTACCAGGGAGAGCCCAGCCTTCCAGCCCTCCACATCACTCCCTGGGTTTGGCCAGTAAGATCTTCAGCCAGGTTCCAGACCCCCAGAACCCAGAGTCTTGGCCTTTCCAGTGGAGGTGGGTATGGGGCCCCTCCCAGCTGCCCCCAAAGCAGTGAGTGGACAGTACCTGTTGGAGGCAGAGAGCTCCTGTGAGGGCCAGGGCTGGCTGGAATCCCAGGAGAACTGCTGGGACGTTCCCAGGTGGTCTCTGGTCAAAGAAAGAAACACACAATCACTTTGAGACTCTCACAGGGGCCAAACCTCAGAGGGTCATGGAGCAGAGCCGTGGGCTGGCCACCTTCTTGCACAACCCTGGGAAGCAGGAGTGGGCTTTCTGCTCCCACATTATTGCCCCTCTGCATTTCCTATGATGCACAGTTTCTCTTCACTGGGGACCCTTCTCCCATGAAGGAGCAGGAGAGGTGACCTCCTAGCAGGGATCTTTGGGAACAGTCCCCATTGCACCCCCAACAATCCCCCAAAGGTGCCGACTCACAATCTCCACTTCTGTCTCGTGCCCCTGACCCCCACCTGCCAACAGGGCATTTCTTCCAAGTGCCCAGTGTCGCCCGAAACCCCCGAGCCAGAGGAAGGAGCCCTGGCCTGGGAGGGGGTGGGGTGGTTTAATACAGAGACAAAGGAGGGGGGATCTTCTGCAAAATGCAGGTGATTTCTCAAGTCCTTCTCGGCTCTAAAGGCCCACATCTTGTCTGAATTATAATCGCTGCGTGAGACTGGCCACCTGTCCCTCCCCGGATGCCCAGCTACAGGGGCCAGTCAGGAAGTAAAGCTAACGTTGCAACCGGTGCTCGCCTCCCTGAATGCGACGTTAGGCACAGGGCCACTGTGAGCACAGACCTCTCATCAAGTTATCTAGTGATGAAGACGATCCTTTCTCATGCTATACAACTCGACAGTGTAGAAAAACACAAAGGAAAGAGTAGCATTGGGACACCCGGGTGGCTCAGCGGGTGAAGCGTCTGCCTTCGGCTCAGGTCGTGAAGCCAGGGTCCTGGGATAGAGTCCCGCATCGGACTCCCTGCTCAGCGGGGAGTCTGCTTCTCACTCTGCCCTTGTTCATTCACGTTCTCTCAAATAAATAAATAAAATCAACCGAAGGAAGAAAGAAAAGAAAAAAGAAAAGAGTAGCCCACATGGTCCCACCAGCTCAGAGGTCCTCAGCGTCAACGTTTTAGTATCTTCAGTGATTTATTCTCGAGCTGTGTACACACACCTTTAAAATCAAACAAAAATCATACTATCCCTTCTTTTCACTGATCGACTCTTTTATTTTTCCCAACCCACGAAGAGCACCCTGCTTAGCATCTATGAACAGCGCCATTCTGCGTCCAGACCACCTGGGTTGCAATCCCGCCTCTGCCTCCTCTGACCCCTGGAACCTCAGGCCAGGCTAACCATCCTCCAGGTTCCTTGGTTTCCTCCTCTGTAAAAGATGATCGGTAAGGGTATCCACTCACGGCAACCACTGTGTTGGTGCCAAATGCCCACATTCGGTATATTTTTAGTTAAATGATACTATGTCCATATAATGGACTAATCAAAAATTGTTAGTAAAATCTCAGTGGTCTGAGATGCTCAAAACAAAAATAAGCAACACTTTTCAACAGCTTCTCTTCAATTTGGATTCAAGGGAACTGGATTCCTGCTTCAGTGCTGCCTATAATGGGCTGTGTGGCCCTGGGCAGCTCACATGGCCTCTCTGGTCCTCTGATTCTCCATCTGAAATGAAATGGTTGGGCTAGTTGGTCTTTCGGGTCCCAACACTCCTGTCCTCCAGCTTTGGTCAGTGGTCTTAAAATCTTAAACCTACTGTTTGGGTTCAAGGGGTTTATGGCTCCAGGAGGAAGAAGTGGGCGGGGTGGAGATATTGGTCCCTTCGTGTCTTAAAGGAGAGACTTCAGAGCAGAGGGTGAGTGACAGGAGCAGAAGGCAGATGTGACCATGGAGGGGACAGCTGAGGAGTGACCAGAAAATCAGGCTCAGTGGCTTCCCGTGTTAGGAGGGGCCGGGGGGGGGGTGCTCACCCCAGAGCCCTGCTCTTGCTACAGGTCACACACAGGGACAATCCTTTGCTGGCTCGTCCCCCACATGGCAGACAGAATAAAGTCCAAACCTCAGAGCCCCGGCAGTAGGGTGTCCCTATCTGTCCAGCATTCACTTCACTCCAGCACATTTGCTGGTCTTGCAACATGCCTTACTCCACTACCACCCCCGGAGGGCCGAATCTTACCAAATGTCTCTTCCACCAGGCAGCCTCCCCAGACTGCATTTCTCCCCTGCTGTCAAATGCCCAAACTCTCCAGAGTGAACGCTGTAGTGCATCCCCCAGATGTCTCCAGCTGCAGAAGCTACGCCTGGGGTGAGGGATGGGGGGCGCTGCACATCCAATGGCTGGTCAATGTGGGGGGTTAAAAAGCTCACCAACCAATCCTTGCCTCAAGTCAAATAATCCCGCATGGCCACCCAGCTCAGAGCCGGCAGGGGCTGACAGACCTTGTGACTGTACCTGGTACTGTTTTGCTTCCCTCCCGGGGGCAGCTCCCTGGAGCACACCCCCACCTGGACCTCCTGCACATAATCTGCCCCAGATTTGCCTGAAAACCAGACCCAGGAGCCCCCAGCACACACACTCGCACCCCACTAGCTCCTCACAGGGAATCAACCCTTTGTCCCACTTCTCAGACAGCACACACTTTGACCTTGACCCCTATCCCACGTCCTTGAGAGCCAGGTCTGTGGCAGGCTCCCCCCTGCCCTGCTGGGTGCCTGGACAGATGGGCAAATGGAAGGACAGACACCATGGCAGCACATGTAGGTTCCCATGTGATGCACCCTTCCTGTCTCCAGGGACAAACAGCCCTGTTCTCCCCCATGGGCACGGTTCCCAGGGAGATGCCCACTTTTTGCTGTTGCCCCACCCTTCTGGTGGCTGATGCCTGATTTCAGAGAAGCCCCAGCAGCCCCTTCTGCCCCATGGGAGCTTGTGGAAGTCAGCTGGGAGCGGGGCGGCACACACCTGCAAGGCTGTGCTCCAAGGTCAGCTGGGCGGCCTCTACGCCGGGTCTATGCGGGAGCACCAGCTCTTCTTATAGCTGAAGGGGGGTTGTGGCCAAGACAAAATGCAATCTTATGGGCAAAAGCAAGACTCATGTGGACTGAGAAAGGACAACCATGGTGACTCCTGGCGGCAAACGGAGCAAGACAGGAGGGCGGCAGGGAGAGGTGACTCACAGCATGGCAACGGTGACCTGGGCTGGGCCCCAAGCAACCTTCCCACTGAAGCTGCTGCATCTGTGGGATGTGGGGCAACTAATGAGAGCCTGCTGAGAGCGAAGAGCAGGGTGGGGCTGCCCCTGTGGGTCCCCCTCCCCCTCACTGGGAATCCTGATGACAGAGAGGAGGAGCCACGGTGGCATCATGTGCTCAGAGTCTGCAGGAGGAGGATCTGAAATCACAAGGGGATACGGGCTGCAGTCAGAACCCCACTCCCCAGAAGGCCCCTTCTGCTGCACTTGCTGGTCTGGGTCCCTTACAAGCCCCGCCCCCAAGCTGGAGTCCCCCCTTCCTGCAAGAACCACATATTTTGGCCTCAACTTCATCAGGGCAATGGAACCGCCTGAAGGGGGTGCCTGGGCAGCTCAGCAGTTGAGCATCTGCCTTTGGCTCAGGTCGTGATCCCGGGGTCCTGGGATCGAGTCCCATACTGGGAGCCTGCTTCTCCCTCTGCCTATGTCTCTGCCTCTCTGTGTCTGTCATGAATAAATAAAATCTTAAAAAAAAATGGTGAAGGAATCAACTCAGCCTCCCTCCTCATCTTGGCCAACTCTGGCCAAACCCAAAACACAGAGCTACTGAGCCAGGAAAGTGGCCAGGCCAGGCCGGGCGGATGTCTGGAGAGAGCCACGGGGACTGTGGCTGAGTGACCTCACCAGGAGCAGGAAACATCACCCCAGATGACCATACCACCCACAGGGAGGAAGCCATTTCTAGGCCTTTTTCAATAAAAGGTCCCCTAATCTATTTACAACACTCCAGGCTCCCTGAACAAGCCAGGGCCAAACTGAAGCAGAAGGTTTGGGGCCTGACTTACCCTGGGTTCTCTCCCTGGGGTTTTAGGTGGTTCCAGAAACACCCAGACTGCCAGGGCCAGAGGTGTTGTCAGGCAGGCCCCCAAAGGCTGAGGGGGCACAGCAAGGTCAGAGTGGAAGAAGTGAGATGTGTTCTTGGCAACACTGCCCACCCATGCAACTCAATCCATGAAAAACACTTTTTTTTTCCCCAACGGCAACCCTAACTCGATTCGGACCTCCAGTGACAACAGAAAAGCCACAGACACACACAGATCGCCTGCCCGTGGATCAAACTGGACCATCAATGCCACAGGCCAGAGAGTTTAATTTCCCCATCAGTGGTTGGCAATGACTGCCACGTGGAATAAAACTTCTGGGGGCACCTGGGTGGCTCAGGGGTTGAGCGTCTGCCTTCGGCTCAGGTCGCGATCCTGGGGTCCTGGGATCGAGTCCCATGTCGGTTTCCCGGCAGGGAGCCTGCTTCTCCCTCTGCCTGTGTCTCCTCCTCTCTTTCTCTCTCTCTGTCTCTCATGAATAAATACATAAAATCTTTAAAAAAAAATCAAAGTGTAGTTAGTTGAAAGGAGGACAGAGACATAAATCTGGGATTCAAAGCACAGACGACCCCTCCTTAAAATAATAATGGCAATGATAATGCTAATAGTGAAACAGGCAGTGAGGCAGCAGTTATTAACTTTGCACAGTTATGTCTGAACTTCATTTCCCTGGTTAAGACTGCATCCTGCATGCATTGGAAATAGCGGCTTCCGGGGGGAAGGCCATGAGGACCCCCCTGGATCTAGGCCACCAGTTCTGGTAAATGCCTTGGGCATATGTCAACCTTGTCCTGTCCTGTCCTGCCTGGACCCCCCACCCCTCACCCTTAGTCCCTGTCTGGCCCTCAATGGACTCAAGTGCTTGACTGGGCCAATCCTTGGCTGTGTGGTAGCTCCCAGGTGAACAACCACTGGTTCCAGTTCAGAGGGAACTGGGCCCATGTGGTCCTGGCTGGGTTCTGGGATTCCTGAGATCCCCTCCTCTTTACCTTCTAAAAAAAAATTCATCCTTTTAAATCTCTCTGCTCCCCACTGCTCCTCCTGGCTTTTCCTCTTGTTTGGTGGTGGCCCCAACTGTGGCTTCCTTTGGCTTGGCACCCCCTGCCCTTCCCACTTCTCCTCACCAGGAGGGTCTGGGGGGCTGTTCTCAGGGTTTTCCTAGCCCGATGGTAGCTCTCCTGCTCCCTTCTGCAGCCCCTGCCTCTTCGGATCTGGAAGCTAGAAGCTATTCCCACCCTGCTCCCCCCACCCCCACACCTGTCCCCCCGGGGGCTGCCATGCTCTTCTTGGCCATGTCCTATACTCCAACCAGGAAGGCAGGTCCTAGGAGAATCAGAGGACACCTCCTCCCAACCTGGATACAGAATCTGCAGTCAGGTCGGCCCCCATGAAGGCAAGCTGCAGCACATCCCAGAGCCCCCATCAGCATCTGGAGGGTCCTACTCATCCCTCCCTTTGGGACTCCGCAGCAAAGGCTCTGGTTCCCTCCTGTATCCCAGCATTTCCTCTGTCCTTGGCTTTGCGATCACAGCAGTTAGGGGTCTCTGACAACAGGAAGACCATAGACCCTCCGCAGGAAATGAACTAGTACTCTCTGAACACCATTCATGCCTGGTCTAGCCCAAGCCCCTCCATGCTGGGCACCTCCTTCAACGGCCCCCAAATTAGTACAAAATGGGCACTATTATTTCCCATTTTCTTTTCTTTTTTTTTTCCTTAAGATTTTATTTATTTATCTAAGAGACAGGGCATGAGCAGGTGGAGAGGCAGAGGGAGAGAGAGAAGCTGACTCCCCACTAAGCAGGAAGCCCGATGTAGGGTTCGATCCCAGGATCATGACTTGAGCAGAAGGCAGACATCCAACAGACTGAGCCACCCGGGCAACCCGATTTCCATTTTCCAAAGGAAGAAGCTGAGGTCTTGATGAGAAGTAGCAGAACTGCAGCTCAATCCACCAGCAAGGACCTCCCAACGTGCAAGTGACACCAACATCTCTGAACTCTGTGCTAAGACTCTGGGAGTTGCAGCAAAACAGTGCTGTTGGAGTCTATACACCACTAGTGTTTGAGAATCACCCTCAAAATCAATAATGTTGTTTTATGAATTTCATAGAGATATTAGACATATTTATGACTTGGTAAATATTTGATATAACATAATAAGTTCTATTATGGAATACAACAGTACTATACTTGAAAGCCTACTCTGCGCCTGGCAGTGTCCTGCGCCCTGTGGATACTACGGGAAATAGAACGGGTTCAAACACCCTCCCCCCTATCCCTCAGCTTACGTTCTAGCAGTCACAATGCTATTCCTTCCATTTTTAAAATATCAATATGCAGAATTTTCCATGAATGAAAATTTAAAATCTCCTGATGGAAGTGGAGGAAGAGAATCATGCCAGGAAGAAGGTAACCAATTAAAGCATATCAGGTTAGACATTAGAACACACTGAAGAATCAAGTAGGGAAGAAGGGTAAAAAATAATATTAGACAGTGATGTAATTTTAGAAGGGTAGCCACAGAAGGCCTCCCCCAGACAGGCACAGTTGAGTCAAGTTTGGAAAGTATTAGGTATCTAAGTACTAAGTATCATCCGAAACCACTTCGAACTCAGCAGCTTGAATCAATAAGCATTTTATGATGTCACACAGCTCCAGAGGGTCAGGAAGCCAGGAGGGGCTTCATGGGGGTGGTTCTGGCTCAGGCTCTCCCGTGATGTTACAGTCAGGGTCTTAGCTGGGGCTGCATCATCTGAAGGCTTGAGTGGGGCTGCAGGAGCCACTTTCAAGATGCCTCACTCACACAGATGCTGGCAAGGGCCAAAGTTCCTTGCTGTGGGGGCTGCTCACATTATGGCACTAACTTCCCCCAAAGTGTGTGGGCGGAAAGGCAGGGAAAAGCCACGATGCTCTTTTATCACCCAGCTTTAGAAGTAACTCTCCATCACCACTGCCAGACCTCACAGCCCAGGACTGATAGAACATGGGAGGGAAGCAGAGGAGTGCCAAGTGTTGGGGTGCCCAACAGACTGGTGCCAAGTGGTGGGCAGGTTGGGGGCTGTCTCAGAAGCTGGCAAGAAGAAAAGGAGTGAGCCATGCACATATCTGATGACACAGAATTGGAGGTTGAGGAACAAAATGTCAATAGGCTTTAGGGCAGGCACAGGTCTGTCATCTTCAAACAGCTACAAGGAAGATGGTGTGGCTCAAGAGTGGGGATGTAGGTGGGGAGCAGAAGAAGTCAGAGGTAACAGGGTGAGACTGGATTATGCAGGACACTGGCCCTCAGAGTGGGGTCTTGGACCAGCAGCATTAGCATCACTAGAAATGCAAAGCCTCAGGCCCCAGCTATCGACCTCCAGAAATGGGCACCCTGAGGGTGGGGGTCCAGCAATGTGGGGTAGCCACTGCAGGGCTTTAAACAGAGAAGTGGCACAATCCAATGGTGACCACTGTGTCTGGCCATGCCTCTGAGCAGGCTTCCTGGACTCAGCCACCACATGCCCCTCAGCATGTCTGGTGCCCTGGATGCATCATCTGTGAATACCGACTCTCCCCATCCACCCAGTCAGCTTTTCAGAGATGGAGATGAGCTGGGGCCCTTCCATAACTCCCTCCAGAAGGAACAGCAGGAGCTTGGGAGCATGGATGAGTATGGCAGGGTCCATCCATGTGAGGATAGCACTGCCACCACTGCCACCACCACCAAGAAATGGGACACTAGTGGGACCCAGGGATGTCTCACTCAGGAAGGGTCAATGAAGGGGGTGCCCAGGTGATGATGACCCCTTCCCCCTGCCCTCAGCTCTAGGACCAAACCCCTCCATGTTGGTTTCAGAACCTCGTGGGCATAGAGAGAATTCCTGAACCATCATGTGACACCCAGGAAGAGATTCTCACCTGGGAAGCTTAATCCTGATCTGTCTCCCATGGGGGCCTCCATTACTACTCCAACCCTGTTCACACAGCTCAGATCCCTGGTGGCAGGGATACAGCAGTGGTGTCTCAGCAAACAGAAACACACAAAGGCTTTTTGCAATGGGCCATCCATGGGCCTGTCAGCAGAAGAACTATGTGCTGTAGGCTTGCCTGGGTCTGACCTACCAGCGGGAGGGCTCTTGAGCCCAGGCCAGGCCTCTAGTTTCAGGCAGCATGGTAAGACCTCACCATAGCCGTTGGACCCCAGAGTCTGCATCCTGAGCTCCAGCCAGAAATGCATGGCAAGAGTCAAGCCCGCAGCAGTGGGAAAAGAAGGGAGGTGCTAGCTAATGGTCCCCAATTCCCAGGGTCCAAGAGTCACAAGCAGCACACACATAACCCTGACGGCCCCTAGAACTGCCCCCTCTGGGCACTAAGAGTCCTCATGCTCTGAAGAAGTGGTGATACCAGGACTCTGCTGTTCAAGAAAGGGAAAGATATGGATTGCACACCTGCCCCTGGTCCTTAAAACACCTCTTGGCCCAGAGCTGCTGTTATGTGCCTAGAAGCTCAGGCACTGGTGTCACACAGACAGATGCTCAAATGCCAAGTCCATTCCTTAGAACACATCCCCCAAAGGGAAGGGGAGGAAGGGCACCTCTTTGGCGCTAGGGGGAAGAGGGTCCGAGAATGCCTTCTTTAGCCTTTCTGAGCAGTAGGAATGTCCTTCAGTTGACGAGAGAAACATCACTGTTGGTGGCCTACCACTTCCCAGCAGCTCCAAGGATCCTTCTGGCAAGCCTGTGATCCAGGTGGGGCAGGGTCCTTAAGCCCAGTTCACAGATGGTAGAGAGGCTGGTGATACCAATGGGATAAAGAGGCGGCCCCTTTAGTGCCCTGGCCCTCTGACATTGGCCTCAACCAGTGGCTGCCTCTAGCCTACAAAGAGGGCCTAGAAGAATAGGACCAGCCATGGCCAGAAGAATTCTAGTGGGGACATGGAGAGTGGGGTGCCTGGAACTCTCAGCCTGTCTTTCAGACCCTTTAGGAACCCTGGTATACCAATCTCCTTACAGAGTACAGTCTCAGGCAAACACACCAGGAATCCCTGAACTTGGGTTGAGGGGTAGTGAGCGTTGACTGCAATTTAGGAATAAGCGTCTTGTCGTGAGCCATCAGGTCACGACTGGCCAACTGCCAGTTCGTGGATATTATGACCTTCATCTTATGGTGGAGAAGTAGGTGGATCCCAAGAAAGAGACCTTATCCAAACCAAAGCCTAGACCATCGGGATCTGGGATGTAAGCACAGGTACATGGCAAAGTTCCAATCTCATTTCCCAAACTGGGTTATTCATCACGATCATTGGGACCACTTGGTAAAAATACAGATTCCCAGACCCGGGACCTGAAAATTCTGGTTCAGTAGGTCTCGGGCAGAACCCAGAAATCAGCATTGTTAACACGGAGTCTCAGTGATAAACCAGATGGGGGTAAAAACTGGTAGAGACCCCAGTAAACCATCCCAGGAACCAGCCACAGACTAGAAAATACCTAAAGACACAGAATCCGAGGGGGTTAGGGTCAGGCAAGGTATGAAGCAAGATGCATGGCAGCAATGTAGGATCATGTTAGGAAACTTCCTAAACGCCCATCATCCTTACCCCAACCTTCTAAAGCTATCAGACTCCCAACATCTGTCCCCAGAGAGCCTTGGCTTTGACATGAGGCTTTGTTGACTATTTTAGTTTTAGAATAACCTAATCTAGCATAGATTGCCACAAATCCTTTAGCATGACTGAGTTTTTAGAGTCTTTTCTAGAATAGGGGACCACAGAGAGGACAAAGCACTGTTGTGAAGGAAGCCAAGAGGGAAAAGGCACCAGTAGAAGGTTCTAGTGGGTGGGGGGTGGGGGAAGCCCAGCTGTTTGACATGGACAGTGCTGGCAGCAGGCTGGAAGGCAGGTGTGGGCCAACTGGTTTGGACATGGGGAGAGTCCAGGTGACCCCCCTGGTCCTGTGTGCACCTCGTTGAGATCATTCAGACTATCCAAGCACTAAGTATGAACAAGTGCCGAACCTGGGGAGGAGCTCCAGGAGCCCACAACTTTGTCCTGCCCTTAGGCGGTAGACAGCCTGGGTGGGAGGGCTCGGATCACCTATCCCCTTCCTCAGCCCCAGCACCTGCTTTCAAGTCCAGTCCGCCCACCAGATGTGAGGGCAGCGACTGTGTCACATAAATGTATCCCTGTCTCCCAGGTACCGCGTAGAGTAAGCAGTTGGGTGTTTGATGAGTGAATGCTGACTCAGGTCAAAGCAATTGTGAGAATGGAGTTTGGGTATACAGCCAAAGGCTGGTTTTTAAAAATGAGCGTGTGTGTGTGTGTGTGTGTGTGTGTGTGTGTGTGCGTGTGTGTAGATAAGACCATGGAGAACAGAGCACCAAGCCCCTTCACATAGCATGAATTATGCAAGCAATCCAATCCAAAAGGCAAAGAACATATATGGATGATTTAAAGAAAAACAACTGCAAATAACCAAGAGGAAAAGATGCTCGTTCTCTCTCAAGAGTCGGAGGAACCCAAATTAAGATAACAAGACACTATTTTCCTACTCACTGGATGTATATCAGACTGATAACCCCTCATTAGCGAGGATCTGGAAAAACAGGTTGGGAATGTCTTGAAAAAACACAGCGTGGAGATAGTGATCAAAATCCCAAACACACAGATCCTTCGACCTAACAACAATTTCGGGTGTGCAATGATGTAATGAGCATGGCGATGTGTTTGGGGGCATCTTTTGTTAAATGGTGAAAATCTCCAGGGAAACGCTGTCAATGCCCAGGGGACACAATGTTGTGTTGGGAGGATGGCATTCCACGCAGCTGTTCCCTGGGAATGGGGCGGATCTGAATGTGCAGATGTGCAGGGCGTGTCTGACACACACCACTAAGTGACCAGTGTACAAAAGGTGCTCAGATACATCCTAGAAATGTATGTGCACAGGAACACCTGGGTGACTCGGTGGTTGAGCATCTGCCTTGGGCTCAGGGCATGATCCCGGAGTCCTGGGATCAAGTCCCACATCGGGTTCCCCGCAGGGAGTCTGCTTCTCCCTCTGCCTGTGTCTCTGTCCCTCTCTCTGTCTCTCATGAATGAATAAATAAAATCTTAAAAAAAAAAAAAAAAGAAATGTATGTGCACAGAAAATTGCTAGCAGAACACACAAGAAACATTTGATGCTAGTTAATTTTTAAAAATCAAGCCAAAGTGGGGCGCCTGGGTGGTTCAGTTGGTTAAGCAACTAACTCTTGATTTTGGCAGCTCAGGTCACAATCTCGTGGGTCGTGGGATCGAGCCCCACGTTGGGCTTTGCGCTCAGTGGGGAGTCTGCTTGAGATTTTCTCCCTCTCCCTCTCCTCTCACTCAAACTCATTGTATCTCTAAAATAATTAAAACAAAATCAAATCAAAAAGGGCCATATTTTTATAGCATCCCATCTGAATGCTTTACCAAGTACATGATAATTTTCCATGAAAGAGAGGTGACACTGTATCATGTTAGTGTAGGAATAAATTCAAAGACGGAAAAATAAAAACAAAAAAACAAGAAACAGACCCAAACAGACTAGGTTAGCATATGGTCCAGCGGTGCTTTGCAGGGCAACTGTGAAAGGCTGAGGCAGTCAATAAATGCTGGTAGAGCACAAGGCCAGTGATCTGAAAAAAATTAAAGTCCATCTATTTCTCAACCATTTTCTGAAATTAAGTTTTATCTGGCTTAAAAATGTTAAGGGGGGATACACAGTCCATGAGAGTCCTAGAAGAATACAGTCCCCTCTTTTGCTGGCAAAGGCCTTGCTTCTTGAGTGTGGTTCCCAAAGTGAGGAAGCGAAAAAGCTACAGATCAACTGGGCTTTCTATAAAAATCACAATCAGAATCCTAAAACATCATTTTTTAAAAAGATTTTATTTATTCCTGAGAGACACACAGAGAGAGGCAGAGACACAGGCAGAGGGAGAAGCAGGCTCCCTGCAGGGAGCCCAATGCAGGACTCGACCTCCGGGGGTTCCGGGATCATGACCTGAGCCAAAGGTGGATGCTCAACCACAGAGCCACCCAGGTGCCTCTAAAACATCATAAAAACAAAACAAAACAAAACAGAATTACGTGTTACCCATAATCAAGACCCTTCCCTTAAAAAGGTCCAAATGCCAGGGCCTTTCTAGGCAGACCCATATCTGGGGAATGCCTACTTGGCCACTACTCCTTGTTCCAACAGGCGTGGCTCAGAACGGGTCTTGGGAGGCCATCTTCAACCCTCAGCGGCCAGTTTCTGCTAACTGGCTGCTAAAAGAAAAAAAGCAAGAATGCAGAGAAAAATAGGTATGTTGCAAACCCAGAGAACCCGGTGAGCCTGAGACATCGTGAGATCCCAGAGACAGAACCTACAGCTCAGCTCTCAATTTCCAGTTCTTTAGCAGAGGCTTCTAGGAGATGGCCTATGTGCTTCTAATAGATGTCCCTTCTTTTCCCCCTACAAGCTAGTCTGAGTGGGCCCCTGTTCCTATAAGAAGACCCTCCCTGGCACACCTGGGTGGCTCAGCGGTTGAGTGTCTGTTTGCCTTTGGCTCAGGGTATGATTCCAGGGTTCTGGGATCGAGTCTTGCATTGGACTCCCCGCAGGGAGCCTGCTTCTCCCTCTGCCTGTGTCTCTGCCTCTCTCTCTGTGTTGCTCATGAATAAATAAATAAATAAATAAATACCCTCTTGCCCACAGACATCCACCAAACTTCATTGCCCTATAAACAGCCCACGCCAGCCCTAAGGCCATTATTATCTGGAATATTCTTCTGTGACCACATTTGGAATATTTTTCTAGGACTGTGCTGAACAGTGGCTTCTTAATACGCCCCAAGGAGGACTTCCATAATCTCTCCATAGAAAAAAAAAATCACACCCCTCAACCATTCCGAAGCTTCTCTTCCCGCTATGGGGTATCTTTCACTCACATGCCACCCTTAGGATCTGTTTTCTGAGAAAATTGGCATTTGTGAACTTCAACCACGCTGCATGGCTAATCCAGATTTAGAAGCCTTTCCAGTAAAAGGTGTGACTTTACATTTATAAATAATGCTCGAAATCGTGGAGAGAGTGTTGCTTTTCACAAGGCAGAGGAAACCTTCGGAAAGAGCCATGGCTATTTTGGGGAATAGAAATAAGCCGTCCTCCCTCTGAGAGGTGTGGCCACCAAGGCACTCTCCAAGCCTGCTGGATTCCCAAGAAGACCATCTAGCCCCCGAATCACAAAGCGGGGAGGAACCAATACTCCAAAACATGGACAGAAATTTTAGACAAAATAAGCTCTTCAAGAAAGGGCATTGAGGGTGCACCTGGGGGGCTCAGTGGTTGATCATCTGCCTTCTGCTCAGGGTGTGACCCTGGGGTCCTGGGATCGAGTCTTGCATTGGGCTCCCTGCAGGGAGCCTGCTTCTCCCTCTGCCTGTGTCTCTGCCTCTCTCTCTGTGTCTCTCATGTGTAAATAAATAAAATCTTTAAAAAGGGGGGGGGTGCATCAGGACAGAGAGGAATATACAAAGTGAGGAAGAAATTGGTAGCATTTTCAAGGTGATATGAAATAAGATTCTTTGAGAAACAAAATGAGCAGGTTGGAAAAAACCTCTCTGCTAAAAGGCCTGCCAGCCTCGTCCACTAAGGAAAATTCTGGAATGCCACCAACAGGGGCAGCCTTCAAGGTAGGCTCAAAGTACAGTAGTCCTTCTCCATCACCTGGCAGGCTGGTGAAACCACAGACCACAGGACCCCACTCACTCCCAGAGCCCCTGATTTCAAAGGTCTTGGGAGTGGGGGTGGGGGCGAGAAACTGCATTTCTAACAAGTCCCCAGGTGGCGCTGATGCCTCTGGTCCAAGGAACTCCACTTGGAGAAGCACAGGCCTGGGGGGTGCCAAGGAAGGAGGGAAGGACATTCAAAAATAAAATAAAATAAAAATAAAAATAAAAATAGAATAGAAATAGAAATAGAAATAGAAATAGAAATAGAAATAAAAATAGAAATAAAAATAGAAATAAAAATAGAAATAAAAATAGAAATGAAAATAAAATAAGCAAGATTTTTTCCCAAAGGGACACCCATCAAAACAACCCACAAATCACTCCTGACTTAAACACACCCACGATTTGAAGTACTTCCCCCAAACAGGTGGCGCTGTTAAAAACTGCAGCCAACAGTCAACGTGACCCCGAGAGATCCAGAAAAAGAAAAGTGCCCCCCCCCCGCACCCCTCACAGGGCCCATGCTTTGAGAGCAGAGAAGAAATCCAGCAGGACCACCACCATGCAGGCCTCCTCTCCATCTCTAAAGTCCACCAGCCAAGAAGGCTTTGTATTTGCACACCTGGTCACGGGAATTCATGGGGATGCAGTCTCTCTAGGGAAGAGGTAAGCCAGCTGGATGGGGACCCAAAGCACTGGGTGCTCCCTGGCCCGTTCTGTTCTGCTTCCCAAGGCTCTATCCCTGCTGTGTGCTGTGCACCTGCTCCTGTAGAGGCCCTCTGTCCCCCATCAACAAGTAACCTGTTTCTATACAGCAGCACAAAGCCACTGAAGTCTTTATCTAGGGACAGGGATGATGGCTGGGGAGGAGGGAGGAGAGAGAAGGAGGGAGGAGTCCATCCTTGACTCCCAGCCCGGCATCCTCTTCTTTCACAGTGGAGAGCACATAGTTGGGCACCCCTGGGTGCTCCTCACCCCACATAAATGAGACCAGGGTGCTCTCAGGCTCCAGTCTGTTCACCCCAGCTCTGGAGGCAACCCCAAAGTTTAGCAGCGCCCAAAGATCCCACCAGAGGACTCCAGCAGGAAGAGGGAGAGGACCAGGGAGGACAGGCATCTGAGAAAGCAGAGGCAGAGGAACCCAGGAGGGCGGGCTGGGATCTGGGAAATGAGTAGAGCAATTATTTTTATCCTACTTATAAAAGTAATGCAGGTCCCGGGGGGTGGGGGGGTGCAGTGCTGGAAAATTCGCAGAAAGGTCAAAAGGGGGAACAGAAGTCCTCCCAGATCTATGACTGGGAACCATCCACTACCGACCAACACCTCCGAGCCCTCGTCCCTGCAGCCAAAGCTGTGCCCCTGGGGCCACAGGGCATCCCACCCAGCAGGAATCAGCGACCACGGGAGGTGGTGGCAGGGAGCTGGGCCACCTGCGTGGCCACTGGAGTCTGTCCCCCAGGGGAAATACAGAGCTTGAAAGACACCAGCCTCACCCCTGCTTTTACAGAGACGGGGAATCAAGATGGGGAACTGCCCGGGCCAAGAAGGGGCAGAGAGCTGTGGACGTGCCTGCCAGCCCAGTCCTCTTGGGTCCACACACAAGGACATGTACGAGAAGAATCTAAAGCATCTGGGAATCAATCGCTTTCTGGGTCTCTCTCCTATAGCTTACATAAAAGGCTTTTCTGCACTTCCTTCTCTTGGAACTACCAGAAGTCTGGGGCCCAGGCAGCTATTTTAAGCCTGGGCCCACGCCCTGCATTCACCAACAGGCTGGCAGTGCAACAGGAAAGCAGGCCACCTTTCTGGTGCTGATGCTACTGTAACCTCAGGCCAGGTGTGGACAAAGGAGGTGACAGGGTGTATCCTCTCCACAGCCTCCAGGGGAGGACACGACACCTCTCCTGCGACTTGACAGTGCCCAAAGAGACCCCTGGTGGCCCTTTATGCGGGGGCCTGGGAAGCATGCTGGTGTTCTGGGGCTGCCCCAACAAAACACCACCACCACCAAGGCCACTTACACAACAGAAGTGTGTTGTGTCCCAGTTCTGGTGGCCAGAAGTGTGAGATCCAGGTGTTGGCGGGGGTGGGGGCCTTCTGAGGGTCACGACGGAGAGTCTGTCGTACAGACTGTCACCTCGGCCCTTCCTTGGCTCAGAGCTGGGTATCCTCCTTGGATCTTCACATCATCTTCCCTTGTGTGCGTGTCTCTAGGTCTAAAAAAACCTGCTTTTGCTCTGACCTCCTCAACGCCAACTGCCCCCAGTCCCTGGAAACCCCTACACTAGGTCCCCAAGATGGCCACTAAAGGGTTACCGCCTGGGTGCGGGGTGGGGGTGAGGGGCAGGACCTCCTCCAGCACGTTGTTCCCAGAGCGCATCCTGGTTCCAGACCACAAGATGTTTCCACGCTCGCCCACTGTAGGAGCGAGTTCTTCTGGGGCTGATGGCCTCTTTGGAGGTGCAGACAGGCATTAACTACAGCTGTCAAGACGGCAGGAGATTCATTCACCAGCAGGGGCTGCCTGGTGAGAAGCCCAGCGGATGGTCTGTCCAAGGCTGAGATGCTTCCAGCGTGGGGTCGCGGTGCCCTGTGCACAGCCCAGCACGCTGCTCCCAGGGAGCGGCATGCAGTAAACACATGTGTCTTGCATGACTAACTTCTCCCCCTGTTCTCCCACACCTCTTGGATTGAGCACGGCCTACTCTGGAATCCGACTGGGACTGAAATAACAAGAAAAGCTGTTACCCCACTCCCAAGATCTTCCTCCGATAATAAAGATCTGATCATCGGGAAACCATGCCAGCTTCCCATCCGGAGGTGTGTTCCCCAACACTGGTGGGTAATGGGCATTTGGGGTTGCGACTCCGGGTTTCGCAGATTCTTAGAGGTCTATGCCAGCAGAAAAGGAAAGTGACTCCAACTCACAAGGACAGTCCCCTTGAACAGGCTCCTCCCTACTTCAGGGAGCATCTCGCCTTTGCAAAGGCAGCCATTGCATTGTGAGCGCCCACACCACCCCTGCGAGAAGCCATCCAAGTGGATAATTAGAGCTGAGCAGAGACAAGGCATTTAACAAACACTTGTTGCTTGATAATCAATTCATGCCAGCACTGCCCCCTTGCTGATCACGATGCATCCTGCGGATACTGATCTTTGCTAGGGGTCCTATGGGTGGACTCCATGAGCCCCAACCCTTTCAACAGCCACCCGGTTGCCACTGCCCATCCTGGTGGACCCAACTTCCTGTTTGAAGCCGCAGGCTCCCACGGCCCCTTGACACCCACACAGGCCTCACAGCAACCCACAGAAAGGCCATGCTTCCTGCGCCGATAGTCAGGTACACAGAAAACCTCCAGGAACAAGGCAGAGCGTGAGATGAGCTGGTAGGTCCTCACTCAAACAGGTGCTTCATGACGGTACACCAGCCAGGCGTTCCTCCCTGGATCCTTGATTCTCGTACCTGGTTCCCTTTCTTAATCTCTGATTCCCAAGAGCATTTATAAAATATCCTCCCAACTTGGTATCTCATGCCACCTCTCTTCCCCAGTACTTGGTGCAAAACCATGAGGCTCTGTCTGAACGTAGGTCAAATGCAACACCCACAGGAACTGGATGCGTGAGATGCGCACACGAAGCTGAGTGTAAGAAAAACCTGGGGCAGTGGCCACCTTCTCAGCTCCACCCTATTCAGGCAGGAAGGTGGGTTCAACATGGCCATGGCTCATGATGCTTTGAGAGAAGACAAGTAACAGGATGTTCATGAAAAAACTTCCCAGTTTTCAATGTTGGCAAGTCACTGAACATTTTAAAGCACTGTGTACGTGGAATAAAGTGCTTCTCTGGAAGGCCTCTGGTCTCAAGACAATCCAGCATGGGACCTTCACTATACCTGCATCGCTTCAAGATAGCCCAGCAGGTTCTGGAGGTCCTGACCCTGCCCTGCCCATGTGTCTCTTACCACCACATACAGCAGCACTATAATGCCGCTGCCCTAGAAATTCAGTCGGATCAGAACTCTATTTTATTATTTTTTTTAAAAAGATTTTATTTATCTCTGAGAGACACACAGAGAGAGGCAGAGACACAGGTAGAGGGAGAAGCAGGCTCCCCCTGGGGCACCTGATGCAGGACTTGATCCCAAGACCCCAGAATCATGATCAGAGCTGAAGGCAGATGCTCAACCACTGAGCCACCCACGTGCCCTTCAGTACTCTATTTTAAAGAGTTCAAGCCAAGCAAACATCATTCCTTATGGGTACACAACTCACAGCCATCTTGTACCTTTTTCAGCCCCTAATTAAAGAATATTAGTCAAGCTATTGACTGGCCGAGGTCCCACCACCTGATACACCTGGGTTAACTTGATATGGATGGATTAGCCACCAAAGCTTGCTAGGTCATGGGGCGTGGGGGCAGGGACAGTAACTCTACACTGGCACCCACTTCCTAACCAAAGCCAAGGCAACCTTGGAATCCCCAATCTAAAAACATCCAGAGAAGAGCAATATGAAAGTAGAAGCCTTACGACTTCCTGCTGCATAAAAGGCCTGAACTGTTTCACTAGACTCTAAGTTCCCCGAACACAAAGGTGGTGTTCATTCGGTCTAGACGTCCAAGTGCTATAACGGAAAAATGAAAAACGTAAGTCCCAAATGCTCTGATTGAGCCATATCTGGGAGCAAAGTGGAAACGAGAGCCCATAGGTGTTTTCAAATGGCAAAAATGCTGGGGCACCTGGGGGGGCTCAGTCGGTTAAGCATCTGCCTTTGGCTCAGGTCATGATCCCAAGGTCCCAGGATCGAGCCCCACATCGGGCTCCCTGCTCAGTGGGTAGGCTGCCCCTCCCCTCTGTTTGTGTGCTCACGCTCTCTCTTTCTCTCTCTCCCTGGCAAATAAATAAATAAAATCTTAAAAAAATAAAAAGGCAAAAATGCTGAGATTTTAAGAAAAAAATTGAGCGTTTGACTCAAAAGCTTTGAAATTAAAAGATCTGCCATGACATCCTGTTAGAAGGATCAGAATAAAGACAAGAAAATATCCACAAACCAGTTACCTTGACAATACTGAAGGATATAAATGTTAGCCTGGATGAAGGGTCCTTCTCCACAGTTTTATACTCAATCTCTATCCTGTCACTGTAAAATGGACAGATTTGTCTGTAAAGAGTTTCTCCTTGAGCTCCTAACCTTAACTATGAGACTTTACGGTGATACCACCTTTACCCTTGAGGCCATAATATGTGTTTACTTGCTTGAAAAAAACTATTTTTTCACTATATCTCTGTAAAAGGAAACTGGATTTAAATGTGCTCTTCAACCTTATTTTATTTGATCTGCTGACCAAGCCTTCATCAACCTTATTGTTTCCTTGCAAGTCAAAAATAGTGATAACTATTAGAAAACACTTAAAAGTATAAAGCAGACTGGGGGGGCTCATGGGGGCCTCAGTCGGTTGAGCATATGACTCTTGGTTTTGGCTCAAGGCATGATCTTGCGGTTATGGGATCAAGCCCCAAGTTGGGCTCTGTGCTCAAGTGAGGAGTCTGCTCAGATTCTCTCTCTTTCTCTTTTCTCTCTCTCCCTCTCTCTCAAATAACATCTTTTTTTTTTTTAAAGAATTTTATTTTATTTTATTTATGATAGTCACAGAGAGAGAGAGAGAGGCAGAGACACAGGCAGAGGGAGGAGAAACAGGCTCCATGCACCGGGAGCCCGACGTGGGATTCGATCCCGGGTCTCCAGAACTGCGCCCTGGGCCAAAGGAAGGCGCCAAACCGCTGCGCCACCCAGGGATCCCCTCAAATAACATCTTTTTAAAAAATATTTTAAAAAATAAAGCAGACCTTCTTACTCTTTCTAAATAAAAATTCTGATTCAGCACATTTGTGACATTTTTAACAACCTCCTTAAGTGCTTCTAGTGCCCACCAAAATTTGGGATTCAGGCAAAAGGAGTCCCCAACCAAGGCATCATGTGCCTGTTTTTACTAGGATGTAATTTACATACCATAAAATTCTCTCTAAAAAGCACACAATAAGTGGTTTTTAATATATTCACAGAATTGCGCAAATACTACAAACTACCTAATTTTAGAACACTTTCATCATCTCAAAATGAAACCCTGTCCCCATGAAGGGTCACTCCCAGTCTCCCCTCTCCTCGTTCCTGGAAACCACGAATCTACTTTCGGTGCCTCTGGTTGTGCTTATTTGGGGTATGTCATGTAAGTGGAACCATCCAGTTAATGGTTTTTTGGGGTCTGGCTTCTTGCACTTATCAGCATGATGTTTTCAAGGTTCATCCATGTTGTGGCCTCTCGTACTTCATTCCTATTTATGCCTGAATAATCTCCCACTTTCGGGATACAGCGCATTTTGTTTATCTGCTCATCATGCAATGGGCATTTGGGTTGTTTCTGGCCACTATGAACATTCGTGTGTATGTTCTCACAGGCACACGTGTTTTAAATTCTCTTGGGTATGTATCTAGGAATGGACTTGCTGGGCCATACCCCACACATTCCTTTTTCTTTCATTTTCACATCTGATCAATTAGCTGCTAACCAGTGACCCCACCAAACAGCCAACAAGGACAGTTCTTACAGTGCTGACCCACAGGCAAGCCTTTTTCAGAGTAACTCAACTTCCTAGAATACAGCAAACAATAAAATCCTTTGTCTCCTTTGTCTTTTCATTTTTATGAGTCTTCCACACACTGGCAGTGTGCATGACTCTCTAACCCACTGGGCATTTGCCAAAATTCCAAGAGATTACCAGTCTTGAAAACAGTTGAGATATGAGGTAAGTGTTGTGCACGTGTTACCTTAACGCTACAAATTAAAATGGATTCTCTGCAAAACAAAACAAAATAAACAAACAAAAAACAACAACAAAACCACACAGAGGCAGATTAATTGTAAGCTTGAGGATCTAACAGCTTTGCACTAGAGTCCATTAAATAAAAAAATAATTAAGCCAAAATAAGAAACACATATAAACACACACACAGAGCTATCTCAATCAACTGAATGTGCCAAACAAAAGCAACTTTTTCGTCTCCTATTTGCTTAACACAGATGGACCAAAGAAAACAGATAGATGTTTTTGAATGTAAAAGTTTCTCAGGGAAACCTTTATCAACAGGGAATTATTAGGGCTGTTCTATCTGGGAAGATAGAGAAGTATCCAATTATTTGCAACAAAGAAAAACTCAAAAGACGTTTTTCCAAGTGTTCTACTGGAAAACTTGTCCAGAAACTCACATTAGCTCCTGGTGTAATAAAGTTTAAGGAGGAACAGACTCATTTAAAGAAAAATTAAAACAAGAAATCAAGAGAAGTACTGGCTATTTGGCAAACAAATCCAAGAGCTCAAACCCTAGCATATTTCTCCAAGCTTCACTCACAAACATGATAAAACATTTCTACGTATGGATGTGTCATCAGAACTTGGAAACAACTCCCAGTTCCCCTGGGTTTTAGTTGAAGCTCCAAGAGGATACTGGCGTTTCTCTTAAAAATGTCATTTCAGATTGTTTTGTCCTGCTCATTCGTGAATTTGGTTATCCTTATTGCAAATTAAGTCACCACTCTCTACGTCCATCCTCTTGAATACAGAGGCAATGGGGGGAAAGTAAGCATGGAAAGATGGGATCCAGGCACAGCTTGGCCTATGAATGGCCATGTAACTTTGATCAACTTCCTGTCCCACATGGGCGGCTTGTGTGTAAAATGAATGGGGTTCAATTTGTTAGGCAGGAGATCATCAAACTTTTTCTTTCAAGGGCCAGATGGTAAATCTTTCTGGCTTTGTGACCACATCGTGTCTCTACTCAACTCCTCCACCATCATGCAAAAGCAGCCTCAGACAACAGGCAAACAGAAGAGCATGGCTGTGTTCAGTACAACTTTATTTACAAAAATAGGCTGCAAGCTGAATTTGGCCCAATGGTCCTAGTTTGCCAACCCCTGCATGGGATGACTTGGAAGGTTCTTCCTAGGGTGACGGGGCGTCAAAGTCACTGGGCTCTATAGGAGTCTCTGCCCTGGGACACAGATGTTGGGCTCCTCACATTTCCATCAACTGCCTCCTTCTATTTTGACTGATACCTCAATCATGCTCCACTGCCCATCCACCTACGGCTCGGATGAAGCATCGTTCTGTGGGGCTGGAGTTAGGCTTTCTGGGGGACCGATGATACGACCCAAAGTTGTGGGGGGAGTAGCTCTCCAAGGGGGAGAAGCTTGGCCAATGGGAAATAGGTGATGAGAGGGAGGTTAAGTAGTAGATCAAACCCCTCTGTTCTCCCATGGACTGCTCAAAGGCAAGACTCTTCTCTGCAACCCTGCCAGAGAAGTGAACATACCTGCTAGATGGGACCTGAACAGACCTGTTGGACCCCTCTGTAGTTCACTGTCAACACTAGCCAGCATCACATGACACCTTCCCTCTCTCACTCACTCTCACTTCTCTGGGCTCAGACAGCCTAAATTAAAGTGTCCATGTGTAATCCTTGTCTCAGGCTCTGCTTTCTAGAGAAACACAGCATAAGATATCCCCCGCAAGTGATCTTCTCCCTTTAGAAATGAAAAGCATAAGTAAAGGAGGCTATCGGATCAAAAGTGTGCAAAGATTAAGACATAAGAGATAAAATACTGACTCATACATTCCTCAGAACTAATCTTGGCCTTTGTTACTTAATTGAAATACCCCTTCAATGTCCAAACGGTAAAATACATCCTGAACAGCATCTAAGGAGTCGGCATGTCTCGAAAAAAGAAGACCTGCACACCTATGACAGTATCACGGCTAAGTGATCACAGTATCTGGCCTTCCAGTTATTAATGGAATAAAACAGTATGCTCCTTGAAACCCAATGACCTGTTGTGCAAATAAGAGGCCCTCCGAACTTAGGGGTGTCTGGGTGGCTCAGTAGGTTAAGTATCTGCCTTCAGCTCAGGTCATGATCCTGGATCCTGGGATCGAGCCTCACATCGGGCTCCCTGCTCAGCGGGGAGCCTGCTTCTCCCTCTTCCTCTGCCACTCCCCCTGCTTGTGTTCTCTGTCTCAAATAAATAAAATCTTTTTTTTTTTAAAAAAAAGGACCCAATTTTGGGATCTTTAGAATTAAGAGGTTCCCCTTAACACTACCTAAGGTCCCCCCAAAAAGGATAGGCTATTAGTAATAGCTCAAGATCCAGAAACTAAACACAACCCCATTTTTGGCAAGAGTCAACTTTTTTGAAATGGAGCACTTTTCGAGACAGCAGAGCAACAAGCCATGTCCTGACACCAGAACCCTCAGGGTTCCTGCAGCCCCAAGCTCAGGCCTACCTTGCATGACAAGATGCCCTAGAGAGAGATAATCATGGGGAGATAAGAGGAGCTGGGGATTTCCCAAAGTCTCTTAAAGCCTCCTTTGATGGCCTTGCTGAGTTTATTTGAAAACAAAAGTCCTATTGCATGAATTTAGCTACTGAAACTTCGTGTTAGCCATCAGGCCCATCCCTATTTATTAAAGAATCTGTGCTTCCCCCAATAATTTAAAATATCCACAATAAATCTGCTCGGTATTTCAGTCTATCTCTGGAGGTCCCTTCCTAATCTTCCCTCCTCTGCCTATCATGGTATTGCCTTATTTCTCTTGCATTCGTCTTATCTCAGACAATTATTTCAAAGTCCCTCCGCCCCTCCTTTTAGGGTTTTCCTGCAGGGCTCTCTCCTACAAGTTCGCCCTGGGTGACCTGCATGGGGCTTTGTTGTCCCTGTGGATGAAATGAAAATTGTGGGATGCTATCTGTGGTTGTACCTGTTGGCCACTGCACAATGGTCAAGTGCAATCCATTCTGCTGTGTGTGCCAAGCCAGGCACCCACAGGGCTCCCCAGATTCTCAGAGTCCCCAACCCAGCTGCACCCCTCACCCCGAGTCACAGACCCATTTGTCCGCGAACACAGGCTAACCACCTCTCCCCAAATATCTCCCAAGGAACCCTGCGTGCAACCTGGATTCGTTCTCTTTCTTCCAAACTCTTTCTCCCTTGTGTCCCTGGCTCTCAGTGCATGTCAGAGGGACCCGAGCACTCATCTCTCTGACCTGCCACATCCTGTCTGATGGATTACACGTCTTCCTCCCCAGCCATGGCAGGAGATGCAGAGCTGACCTTATTACTTCTCCTCTCATTTAGTCTGCCTGGCCTGTGCTGACCATCCCTAAATCTTTCACTCCATTGCAAAAGCGATCTTGCCAGAGTATCCTGATCATGCCACACGGCTGCTCTGGTTCTTCCTATTGCCAGAGGGCACAGTCTCAGCTCAAAGGACCTCGTGGGGTCATCACTCCTCCTCACCATTTTGCTCCCTGCTCATGCCGCACACGTCAGCGCATGGCATCCCTGTGTTGAGGCCCCCAGATATCCACACTAACACCTGCAACGCTTCTTAGCGCCCGGGTTCCTCTGACTCCAACCAGGGCTGCAGTGTGCCAAGGCAGAGGCCGCCCAGTGTTTGACTCTGCATCTCTATAGCCCGGCTCGGTGGCCAGCCCCCGAGACAGTCCCCGTCCATAAAATCCTAAATGGATTTGAAAATAAGCAGGTGAGCCAGAGCAAGGAACTACAGATGTGAACTGGGCTTTAAGTTCATTACATGTGTAGGTGGTGTAGACACGGGGACAGCACATTCACGGTGCTCAAGTCATATTCTGCAAAGGGGCTGGGGACACGAGAAGTATCTGGAAGAAGGGGAGAATGGGACAAGATGATGGGAGGAATGGTGGGCAGTGGCTGGAGCAGGGTGCAAGGCCTCAGCCCAGAGTCGCAGAGCAGGAGAGGCCCCAGGGCTGGAACAGGAAGGTGGATGTGGCTGGCTTGGCCAGGAGGAGATGCAGACTCATGTGCCCCCAGAGGTCGGGGGGTCACATAGATGAGGAGAGCAAGCAGCTGCTCTGATGGGTTATTTCCCTGCAGAAAGGGGGTAAGAGCCAAAAATATAAGAAGCAGCCCGGCAGCCAGACAAACCTGGTCTAAGGAAGCGGCCAGAGGAAAGTCAGAAAGACAGCTGGGCTTCCCATTCCCTTAGGCGAAGGAATAAAGTCCTTAAATATGCTGTTTGGGGCCTGCAGGGTCCCTCCCAGCTTGACTATGGCTTTGCCTTCAGAAAGGCATTTCCATCTTAGGGGCAGGGCGTCTCCTCCTCCAGGAAGCCTCCTCTTGATCTCTCAGGGTCTCTCGGAACAGATTTTTTTTTTTAAGATTTTATTTATTTATTCACGAGAAACACAGAGAAGCAGAGACATAAGCAAAGGGAGAAGCAGGTTTCCTGCGGGGAGCCTGAGGTGGGACTTGATCCCAGGACCCCGGGGTCACTCCCTGAGCCGAAGGCAGATGCTCACTCACTGAGCCCCCCAGGCGTCCCTGCGGCACACTCTTAAAACACCCTGGATTTCTCCTTCACAGCCCTGTTCACGAGAATAATCAAATACATATTCCTTTAAAATCTGCTTCCATTGTTAAGAAGATAAGCTCTTTGAAGAGCTTCTGTTTAGTATTATGCGCGGTAAGTGTTTGTTTGTTGAACAGTAAGTCAATCAATCCAAAGGATGAGGATGCATCACACAGTTAGTGAATTAAAGTGTCAGGCAAGACCAAGGAGCCGGGATGACAGCGAGCCCATCAGGGAAGGTGGGGAAGGGTAGGGAGGGCCAGTCCTACCGGGGATAATGGAGGGTCCAGGCAGGAGTCATGAGCTCGGGGGCCCACCTGCCTTACCACACCTGAACTAAGATCCTCCTACCTGCTTGAAAAAGAATCGAAAGAAGAAGAAAGTTATTTGAAGTTCACATTCCTGGGGCACCTGGGGGGCTCAGTCGGTTAAGCATCTGCCTTTGGCTCAGGTCATGATCTCAGGGCCCTGGGACTGAGCCCTGCATTGGGCTCCCTGCTTAGCGGAGAGTCTGCTTCTCCCTCTCCCTCTGCTCACTCCCCTTGCTTTTGCTTGTACTCTCTTTCTTTCTCACATATTTTTTTTTTTTAAAGAAGAAATTCACTCGGGATCCCTGGGTGGTGCAGCGGTTTGGCGCCTGCCTTTGGCCCAGGGCGCGATCCTGGAGACCGGGATCGAATCCCACGTCGGGCTCCGGGTGCATGGAGCCTGCTTCTCCCTCTGCCTATGTCTCTGCTTCTCTCTCTCTCTCTCTGTGACTATCATAAATAAATTAAAAAAAAAAAAAAAAAGAAGAAGAAATTCACATTCCAGTGTCCACAAATAAAGTTTTATTTAGAACACAGCTGTACTTATGGGTTTCCTTATGTCTACGACTGCTTTCACACAACAAAGACACAGCTGAGAAGCAGTTGACAGAGATCACAGGAGCTTCAAGGACAAAAAAAGCGTACTACCTGGCCCTTGGCAGAAAAAAAGTTTGCCAGCCTGTGACCTAGAGCCTCTTGGGATCGCTATATCCCCAGACCCTGCCCCCAGGCACCTGCTAGAGTCTGGACCTCAGAAAAAACAGCTGCCAGATAATGTCTGTTGATATAAAACGGGGCTTTAATATCCCCTGAACGAAGAGGGAAGAGTTGAATTTTGCAACAGACTATTTCATGGCCGTGACACAACATGAGTTAGGCTAGCAGGTACACAATACGTTGTTCAAGCAATTTCTAGAACACAGGTTGTTTTTCCAACTTATTAAAAAGAATAATCATGCCTATGCCTAGAAGGCGAGAGACTATGAATATCTGGGAGGATATGCATGATAAATAGCTTTAGGGAATGGAAGCGGGGATTTTGGTGGTTTTTTTTTTAACTATTGAGTTTGTTTGTTTTTGTTTTTGTTTTTGTTTTTTTTTAACCAAGGATATACTACTTTCTAATTAAAAAGAAAAAAAAAAAAAAAGAAGAAGATGGGGCACCTGGGTGGCTCTGGTTGAGTGTCTGCCTTTGGCTCAGGTCGTGATCCCAGGGTCCTGGGATGGAGTCCTGTACTGGGCTCCCTGCATGGAGCCTGCTTCTCCCTCTGCCTGTGTCTCTGCCTCTCTCTCTGTGTCTCTCATGAATAAATAAATAAAATGTTTAAAAAAATTAATTAAAAGAAAAGAAGATGAACAAAACTGCGGATTTTAGAAAGCCTCTTCCACCACTCACCCACCTGCAGCCTCTCTGCAACAGAGTGGCTAATTCAGGATGAGAATGGGCCCAGAGCCTTGCTGATCTCAGGATCATATGGTCCAATTTCTGCATTTCACAGATGGGAGCTGTGCACACACACTTTCCTCTGAAACTTCAAAGTCCAGTAACAGTGCAAAGCGGCTCGTGTTTGTTTTGAGGAAGTTTAAGATTAGAATGGTCAGAAATAGTTCTACTTCCCTTTTCCTAGAAACTCCAGCTACCTCTTCAGCTGGGACATGCCCCTGACACCCACGGAAGGCTGGTTGCCAGGGGACCTGAACAAACCAGGCCCCCCACCCCAGTTCCCGGCCCCCGAGTAGCAGGTGCCAGCTGCCTTCTCTGCTGCTCCCTCTAAAGAGCAGCTGGCTTTCTGGTTACCAGGACACCTCTGAGCACAGGCCTGTCACCAGCAGTCATACTAATGGCCCCACTGGGTAGGAAGAGGTGACCGTTAAGGCAGGTGGGGTGCACACAAGAGGAATGAAGGGCGAAGCCTGAGCCAACATGTGGCTATGGATTATATCTCACATCCTGCCTTGGCACACACATCTGTGATTCCCCGCTCCCGCCCCCCCCCCGCCCCAAATCGAACCTTCTGTGTTTCCATCCTCCAGAGAGGCACAGAGGTCAACAGACAGAGAGCCCTGAGCTGCATTTGCTCTGTCCTGCCCAAGACCACCTTGTTGGAGAACCTGCCACTCCTCCTCCTATAAACTTTCTCCAGCCTTCTTGCAGCCCACTCTGCAGCGAGCCCACATGCTGAGGTCCTGGAGCCACTCGGGAAGGTTCTGGAAGCCCACAATCACTGGGCACAAGGAGCTGAGGTTTTAACTCCACTCAGAAAGGCACTTGGGACCCATGTTACCTACTAGAATACATAATGCATAACTAGCCCCAGCATTTCCCAGAGAACATTCCAGGAAATGCCAACCGGTGAGAGTACGGGATGCTGCGGTGAAATCAGGGAAATCCCTCGCCTCATCAGGATATGCCATGTTCCAAGATAATCATGCAGTAGCTGAACCTGATTAACATGACATCAACCAGCGGTTGACTAGAGAACCTTCTGAGATCCCAGGTCAGAAAGCATCCCCGGAGCATGAGGTGGGGCTCAAAAGAGATGCCCGAGTTTCCAGGGTTGACCCCCGACCCCCAAGGGCGGCCTTCTTGATCTGGTGCAGGCCCCCACTACCTGGCACCGTGGAGAAACCCATCGTCTGCCGCAGCCTCTTTAGGCAGGTTTCCGAAGAAACGGTGTTAACCACTGGGAGATGCAAAAGGGAGACAGAAATCCAGGGGGAGCAGGTGCACGATGCTCCCCAGAGCGGGACTCACCATTGGTGGTCGTGTTGACATAGTAACGCCGGCCCTGGGGAGACAAGTAGCTCTGCCACCCAGGTGGAAGGATGACGATCTGGCTTTCCTCTCCCGGCGGAGGGGGAACCATTCCAGGCTTCTGTGGAAGAGGAAAAGAGAGGTCACACAGGTTGGGCATTTGTACAACTGGTTTTCAGCCAGTTTTTGACCAACCAAGTCACAGGCGGCTAAAGTCACCCTGGAAGAGCTGATGCTGAGAGGGGTGGGAGGTGGCCCACTGGCCTCCCTGAGGGCGGTCACAGGCCACACATGTGTGATCCGGGGGCTTGCCCAAGCATGAGGTGAGAGGAGCTCTTGATGCTTCAGAGCCAGTGCAGAAGGGACAGCTTGTCATAAAGGACAAAGGGAGGTGACAGCCAGTTAGTAGAGCTGGACTCTCTCCCAGGGATCCCCTGGACAAGCTCTCTCCGGACGGCTCTGCAGGCAGCAGGGCCCTGATACGCTGTGCACCCCCCTTCCCATGGGATCCAAAGCCTGAACCTCCAGGACCACCAAGTACAGCCTGCTGCTCGAATCTACCAGAAGGAATTAATGCACGTCTCAGCAGAGCAAGATGTAAAGCGTCCTATAACAATGCTGAGAACGGACCAAGAACTAGGCTGGGTTTATCTGGTCCAGTGTCCAAATTCCCCCTTCGGGGGATCTGGGCACAACTGGGACCCACAGGCCAAACCACAGCTCCCTCCGTGTGCCCTCACGGACGGCTTGATCCTCTAACAGGGAGGAAGCAGGTGTAACCCTCAGAGTTACAAGAGAGGTGACTTCTGGCAGTGGGATTAAGGGCCACTTTTCTCCTCTCCCGATTACGTTATCCCTTGCATCTAAATTTCCCTCAAACAACAAAAATAAGTGGTGAGCTAAAGAACATTTAAAAATAAGGAAAGAGGGTCCAAATTAGCCCACACAGTGGCTGTGCCTTCCGAAGATAGCAAGTGGATTTAACCACACAAGGAGAGGGGCTGTGAATTTCTCCGCAAAGCAGGGCTCTGTGAGGAGGTATTAAAACTAATCAGCAACTAGGATGCCCGGGGGGCTCAGTGGTTGAGCATCTGCCTTTGGCCTAAGGCGTGATCCCAGGGCCCTGGGATGGAGCCCCGCATCGGGGCTCCCAACCGAGAGCCTACTTCTCCCTCTGCCTGTGTCTCTGCCTATCTCTCTCTCTCTCTGTCTCACATGAATAAATAAATAAAATCTTTTCTTCAAAAAAAAACAAAACACCTAATCAGCACTGAAATGTCCTCGGCATCCCTCCGAGGTAGTTCTGGTCTCTGATGGTGGCTATTTAGGCAAGCCAGCTAAGGAATTAAAAGCAAGCAGGAGAGATGCACAGCCCCTGCCTGTCCTGCTCTCATATTGTCTGAAGGCTGCAAAACCAGGAACTTCTGCTCCTTGGCGCCCTGCACGCCCTCAGCAGGGATTGGGTCCATCCTAGATGCTCCTGGGACCCTGAGTGGCCACAGCCTCCCTGGAGCCACCGTGGTTAATGGCTGTTCACCCACAGTGCCTCTCTGGTTCAGCATGGAAGGCCGTCTTTGAACTACCGGGCGCCAGACGGCAGCCAGGAGGTCTTCTCACCAAGAGAGCATGTCCACTGACTCCAAACACACCTGAGCATGTCCACCTGGGCCTCCAGACACCTGCTCTGGCCTCTTCCGGATTGGAAGGTGGTCGAAACACACACACCAGAAAGAGTCTCACAATGAGGGAAGTGTGCGTGTGGATAAATACCCCACAGGCAGGAGGTATGCACCTTGGCTGAGTGGGGCTGGGGGTCACAGAGCAATAAATAGGGAGGTTAGGAGGCTTAACCTAAGAGAGAAAAAATTCTAGAACCACAGGGTACGAAGCCAGGCTGCTTCAGCTGGAGTCTGGGGTCTTAGAGCATCTGAGGTTGGAAGACCATGCTGGTGCTTCTCTGCTCAGCCTGGGGGGGCGGGGGGGGGCGGGGATGGGACGGGAAATTGTTAAAGGGTATATTATGCAAGGGCCAGAGGGGGGTGCCTGGGAGGCTCAGGGGTTGAGCATCTGCCTTCGGCTCAGGTCATGATCCTGGGGTCCTGGGACTGAGTCCCACACTGGGCTCCCTTCAGGGAGCCTGCTTCTTCCTCTGCCTGTGTCTCTGCTTCTCTCTCTCTGTGTCTCTCATGAGTAAATAAATAAAATCTTAAAAAAAAAAAGAGCAAGGGCCAGAGGGTGACATGGCCAGAAATAGGGGACAGAGGAGAGAGGGACCCAGATGCACAGTGGAAGCAGCTCAGGCCTGGGCCACAATCCTGACTCAGCCCCCAAGCAGCCACATGATGAGGAAGTGACTCAGCCAGCTGCGTTTCTCTACACGTCTACACAGGAGCCCTGTTGTGGAAGGCACCCAGGAAAGCGCCCATTACCCAGAAAGCTCTGTGACAGAGGGGGTCCCAGCAGGAGGAGGTGTGTTCAAGTGCCCAGCCAGACCAGGCTTCGCACAGCCCCTGCCCCCTGAGAGGTGAAGTTCAGGGGCCCAGACCTCAGCCGGCACCTGTAACGTCTGAAATGTTACCAGAAATAGTCACTTTTCCCCAGACCTCTGTTTCCAAGACGACACTAGACACGCAGCAGCAAGCACCCACCTGCTGGGGAGACCAATGTGTTAAGAGGTGGCCAATGTGACCTGCTGAGAAGGCCAGGTGGGTGGCCAGGAGACCGCTCCTAAGCGGGGCTGGTTGAGCAAGTGGAGTGGATTTTGGACCCTTCATACCCCACCTGTGAAACAGCAGGAATGACACCTGTCCTGTCTCCATGTCTGCACAGTGCCCTTCTCTTGAGAATGACTCTAGGGGGTTCATGTAACTCTGTGGGGTCAGATCAAGCCCTGGCGTCCACCGATGGACTCCGATGACCAAGGAGGTACCATGACCGCCCGCCCTGAGGTTTTGCCCACCCAGGAAATGCTGGACCCTCTGTGACCAAACCCTATGGAAGGTGCCGGTGCAGGAGCCGGGAAGGCCAAGTGGTGCTGGAAGAGGAAGAGAGGAGGGCACCAGGGCCAGCTGGGCCTACTTACCAGTTTGGCCAATGCGGCAAAGGCCACCCACATCCCCCTCCAGCACGACCACGGCTCCTGACTCTGCTCTGCCCTCCAGCCCCCAAGGCTGCCACAGTCCCCCTGCCTTTGGTCTCTCCCAGAAAGAAGACCCCTCCCCTCTCCCGGAGGGGGGACCATCAGGACTACAAAGACGTGCAAACAAGTGGGTATGCACCCAAGAGACCTGTAAATCCACATTCACAAGCAGCGTCATCCACGATTGCCAAAAGGCGGGCAGGACCTCAAGGTCCATCATCTGATGAGCGAGTCAATGGAAAGGGGTGCATCGGGACCAAGAAGCAGAATGAAGTACTGCTACATGCCACAGTGTGGATGAACCCTGGAGCCATGTTTAGTGCCATAAGCCAGAGACACAAAAGGCCACGTACCACATGACTCTGTTTACATAATATGCCCAGAATAGGGGTATCTGGGGGGCTTAGTGGCTTAGGCATCTGCCTTCAGCTCAGGTCATGATCTCGGGGTCCTGGGATCAAGTCCTGCGTTGGGCTCCCTGCTCAGTGGGGAGTCTGCTTCTCCCTCTGCGCTATACCACTCCCCTTGCTCATGCTTGCTCTCTTGTTCTCTCTCAATCTCTCAATGTCTCTCACAAATAAATAAATAAAATCTTAAATGGAAAAAAAAAAAAAAGGAAAAGAAATACCCAGAATAGAGAAATCCACGGAAACAAAAGAGATTAGTGGTTGCCAGGGGCTGGGGGTGGGAGGGGAGTGTGGACACAGGGTTTCCTCTTTGGGGTGATTCGAATGTCCTGGAAGGAGACAGTGGTGACAGTTGCAGAGTACTATGGATGTATAAATACCACTCAGGATAAATTTTATGTAAGGTGTGTCTCGTAATTAAAAATTAAAAAAAAATTAGTTTAGTTTAGTTTTTAAGCTATGGAGGGAGCAAAGCTGTAGTCCCCACCTGCAGGCCCTCATCTGAAAGGCCCAATGCACCCACATGACCTCATGGCTCACAGCCATGGAGGGATGGGCCTCCTGGGAGAGTGGCCCCTAGCCTTCCTTCCCTAGTCCTGTGACTTCTCCCCTTCCATTCCATCAGCAGTTTGCCCTGGGAATGGGAACTAGGTGCTGAGGGGACACAGGCCCAGAGACTCGGGTCCTAACTACGAACAAGATGGAACAAGTGGGAGCAAGGGTGGAAGCTGACGGCCATTTCCTCCAACTCATAAAGTCTCAACCTGATGCATATCATGGCTTTGTGGGAATCATAAAACGCTCTTTCTCCACATGGGCCCTCGCCCTGAGTGCAAGGCTGGATCTCAGTCTCCCCATGGGTCCCCTTGTTCAGTCAACAATCTGTTCAACTGTTTACGGAGACCCATGCTCTGAGAATCTGAAGAAAACTGTGGATCTCCTGCATGACCCCCCCCCTCCCCGCCAAAGGGAGTCCGTGGTGCACATACACCCTCACCCTGTTTCCTATAAAGTATCAGCAGGCTTCTAGATGACTCAGAGCCCTCACCTAGCTGGTAATCAAGAAACATACGAGCTCAGATCCCATTTGAGTCCATCGATAATGGCTTTTATTGTGCACCGAACGTTTACAGCGCTCCAAGGACTGGGCTGGGTGCTCTACACACTCATCTCTAGTTTTTACAGTTTAAATCTGCCACTTTCCCACCTCGAAATAAGGAATCTGAGACTTGAGAGAATTTAATAACTCGACCAACGCCACACAACTAAACAAATGATCAAACCAAACCTTGGCCCTAGAGACTTCCATCTGGTTACCTACAGGGAGGCCTCCCTGCTGTCCGGCTAGCCAGGGGCAGCTCCACTTCTTTCCCCGGACCACCTGACACCCCAGCTACCACCAAGGAGGGTGACAACTCAGGCCTGCTCCTGCCTGTCTCACAGACTCCAAAAGAGCATATGCCTTCCCCGGAGAGGAGCAGAAATACCACCACCCACACCCGAGCAGTCACGTTCCCGGCTGCAGGCTAACTTCCTTGTCTCCTGACTTAAAACAGCACAGCCAAAGAAATTTTCCTCTTAAGGATGGGCTACTGGTCCTCCCCGGGGAAGAAGAAAAACAACAGGCAAGCAAAGGAAAGTCACCCAGAGATTGAAAACAAACTCCCCACCCCCTGACCCTCCTTTACAGCAGTGTTTCTCAAAGGGTGGTCCCCGTAGCACCCCGTCGGCCACCTGGGGACGTGCGCTAAAAGGGGAGGTTCCAGGGCCCTGATCAAAACACTAGGTCAACCTGGAGCCTCGGAGGCTGCCTCTCAACATGCATTCTGGGTGAGCCTCGTGCCCACTGAACTCAGAAGACTGGCTGGTGTGCAGCTTCAGAGAAAGCACTTGAGAGAAATCCCACTTCTGAAAGCAACGCTGGGAGCGTGAAATTTTAATAAGCACGATTTACAAAAAGACAGGGCTTAGCTCCGTGGGTACCTATGCAAGAAAGGTCTGCTATCCCCACACCCTTCAGAGAAGACTTCTTTTAAGAGAGATTGGATCTGGGCTCTGCAGCCTCCAGGCAGTGCCAGCCCCCACCTTCAGCGCCCCCCTCCCTGACAGCCTCCACCCCCCTGCCCCCCCCCCACAAGTTCAGCCTGGGACTCCTTCCCCCTCAGGAGGCTTCTGGGAGCACCTGACTCTTACCTTCTCCAGATGCGAGCAGATGTTACTTGAGACGGTACCTGGCGGTTGTCACTTTAGCAGCCTGAACAGTTTTCACGGTCCCCCCATTCTATGTCTTCTCACACCCCAAGCCCAGAAGCAATAGGAGCTCCAGAGAAAGGCATATCCACAGGGCCCCACACCCCCACTCCCCCCACACCCCAATCTATATATAACATCTCTGAAGTTGTCAGCCTAACGAGCCACTTTCTGGCAGACCCGTTGCCATGGCAATGACTGCTAATGAGCTGGGTGCCGTGATTGGCACTGCTTGAAGGCTCCTCCACAAAGAACTCTTCCAGCAAGTTCTCTCTTCTGAAAGGCACAGCCAGCCAGGACCCCCCCTAAAGCAGCCGGGCCAGGGCCAGGTATACTTGGGAGCCATTGTCACCCCCCGCCCGGAACCTCTTTGGTATTGGTGCACCCTGAGCAATCCGAGACCCAAGCCTCACTGTCACTCAATGGGGATTGGCCAATTAGCAGCAGTGACAGGGGCTGTAAGCGAGCCCCCAAAGACAACCAAGCTCCAGCTGGCCCGGGGACTGGAGAGTCACATCCATGCCAAATCTTTCTGCTGGACACCTGTTCAGGGTGGAGACACCCCTACACAAAGCTGGGAACAGCTCCCAAAGGAAAGATCATCTCCCCCCTGGCCAAGGGTCAGACATAGAGCATGGAGCAGGGCCCCAGCTCTCCCAGTGATGCTGCCAGCTTCAGGATCTGCACCTATAAGAATGTAGGGTGCCTTTCCTCTCCTAAATGAGCAAGTACTGTTCTCTCCAGCTCTGGCAGCCTTTCTGTGCAGTCTGGGAGCGTCTCACAGAAAAGAGGAGAGGAGGAAGCAAGGTGCCCTGATGATGGCCCAGTGCACCCTGGAAAGTGAAGTCCTCATGAGTAGTTTTCTGGGGTAGGGGTGGGGAGATGGACCCTGGCAATGTCTTCATGTTCTTCTAAGGGTGAGAGATTTGGGACCTGGAGACCTGCTTGGAGGGAGGAAGAGAAGAAGAGACCAGACAACAGAGAAACAGGCTGTAAGATTCAGGAAGACATGGCCATGGCCCATGCTGTCCCTAGCGTTAGTCTCAGCACAGTGCCCAGAACACTGGATGCAGGGATGGAGGGATGAATGAATCAATGGAAACTTGGAATCATAGTAGGAACTGGCTCCAAACATATCTGAGGCTTTCACCAAACAAATAGAATGGTAGTCCAAGCAACGTGTGTGCCCCACCTGTAACAAATCCCAGCTCCTAATGGATCCGAATGAATGGACTATTCAACGTTGAGCACAGGGAGGTGGGGTAGGACGAGATAATATAGTGTCTTTCACTGCAGAAAATAAATCGAGGAACAGTATCCAGAAGCCTCCGGGGAGGCACAAACTTCAAATCATGACTTCATCTGGTATCCAGATGGAAAATCCCAGGAAAAGTGTTTAGCAACTTCAATAGAAGGAAGGGGGATAAAGCATCTGATACAAGTGCAAAAAAAAAAAAAAAAATCATCAGGAGAGGACAAACTAATGCAAAACAAGGCAAGTGGACTGGAAAAAGGAAAAAAATGCTATAAAAGGGGACAGGAAATTAACAAAATTGTAGGGAAATTTATGAGGTAGCGACATGCACTAGAATGTGGAATTAGTCTTGCGGAAAGGGGGGAAAAAGCATTCCTTATGTACCAAGCCAATTTAAGAATTTTTTCATGGAATGCAAAGGAAATGCACAATAAAAAAAGGGGGGGGGGAAGGAAAGGAAAAGAAAAAAACAGGGGGACAAAAGAATAAGCCAAGATACAGATGCTAGGAGCTCCTGAAGAAGAGAAATGGAACAATAAACCATGGTTGATAGGAGGGGAAGAAGAAAAAAAAATAAAAGAGAAAACTTTGCTCAGCTAAAAGAAGATATGTATGTGCAGCGTGGCGGGTCCCGCAGTGCTGCAAGCAAAATGCAAGCCCCGTGGCAGGCACACCATGGACCATGTATTTACACGGCAGAGATAAGCAAAAAGTCCTATCAGGGTTTATGTGGGAGAAGGGTGTCCCCAGTAAAGGAGCACAGATAAATAAGCTGGTCTCAGGCTTCTCCGTGACTGCATTTTAAAAGATACCCCTGAATTGTCACCTGGGAAATGCTGAGACCCTCCCAGGAGGTGGCTGAGCTGTCCTGCATGGAGACTCATTCCTCTATGGACAGTGGTTTAGGGAATACTGGTCCACAGACAGTGGTCCGGGGACCTGTGTGTCCTCCTCAAAAGTCCTCAGAAGGTATATCACAGCTGCCTGAGAGATTATGACAAAGAAAGGTGAAGAATTCCCTTAAATTCTTTTTTAATTTCAGACCTTTCTACTTTAGAAAGGCCCAGGGCTGAGCACTGGAAGCAGCTTTAAAAACTTGCAGATCATCATCATCATCATCGATCAAGTTACAGACTATGTGTAGGTGTCGCTGGTCTCCATATATGGTATAAAACAACGAAAGAGCTTGGATTACAAATTCCAGATAATACTAGAAAAGACCAACAGGTGGGGAAAGTCAAGTGCGGGCACCTAGAGAAATGAAATCAGAATGCCCCTCTTCCTACACCAACAAGGGGACATCCCTTCCTCCTCTAGGTCCTGATGGCGAGGTCAACAGATACCTGGCCAGTCTGCTCCCCATCCTCTGGCATCTAGGATCCACTCTGACAGCTTTCCTGGGGGGAAACAACAGGCTTCCAGCCAGAGGGGATGTGACAGGAGGGAAAAGCCCTTGGGGGCCACAGATCTTTCTGGGATCTGGGTGCTGTGAGTCTGATCTCAGGCCACCTTTTGGTGGCCTCATGGGCAATCGGCTTCCACAGGAAGTCCTGAGCTCTGGGATCCATTAAAAGGGACCGGGTGGGACCAGAGCACGTTGCGGGTTATGGGAAAACTCAACAGGGATCCAGGGCATCCCCCAAGTCCTCACCTGGGCCGCCTCAAAGCATTCCAAAGGCCAATGCCACACTCAGCACAGAAAGAGGACCCTGTGGCTATGTTCCTGCCCAAATCTGAGCATCTCTGTGTTCCCTGAGCCACTGTGGTTGGACCCCTGCATGAAAAGGGGGTCAAGCGCGTAAGGCCCACCTCCAGCTTTCACCAACAAGAAGCCAGAGCAGAGCCAGGCAAGATGCCTTTCTTCCTTCTACTCCTCCATATGCAAGATTTCTCACTAAATGGGACCGACTCATCAGCGGTTTTGCCAGAACTCTTCTTCATGTGTCTACTCAAGTGGCTCTTATTAGAAATCACCTTTGGTGGAGGGGCACTGCTGGATGGCCCAGTGGTTGAGCGTCTGCGTTGGGCTCAGGGCGTGACCTGGGGGTCCTGGGATGGAGTTCCACATCGGGCTCCCTCCAGGGAGCCTGCTTCTCCCTCTGCCTGTGTCTCTGCCTCTCTCTCTGTGTCTCTCATGATAAAAAATAAATAAAATCTTCTAGAAAGAAAGAAAGAAAGAAAGAAAGAAAGAAAGAAAAGAAAAAGAAGAAGAAGAAGAAGAAGAAGAAGAAGAAGGAAGGAAGGAAGGAAGAGAAAAAAGAAAGAAAAGAAAAAAGAAAAGAAAAGAAAAGAAAAAGAAAAGAAGAAAAGAAGAAAAGAAAAGAAAGAGAAAGAGAAAGAAAGAAAGAAAGAAAGAAAGAAAGAAAGAAAGAAAGAAAGAAAGAAAGAAAGAAAGATCAGTCACCTTTGGCAGGGCTCCCTTAAGTCCTTTAAAAGAACTTTCTAAATTGGGCTTTAATCACTTAAATGCACATGTCCCCAGGTCTCTTCCAAACCCAGCACAACTCACACGTCCTCAGGCCTCCGGATCAGAGTGGTGGCTGGACAGGGTCATGCCCGCAGCAATAATCCACGTCCCCATGACTAGAATCTGTCCCTTGCTCACCCCAGACTTCTGCCTCCGCAACAAACCCTCTTGGATCATACAGACAAGTCCCCAGAGGGTCATTTACTCAGGGTCCCCAGCTCCAGCCCCCATGGAGCACCCGCCACACTCACCCTTGCCTGGATCAGCTACCATCCCCCACTCTCCCAGCTCCCGGCCCCATCACTGTCCTCTACCCATAAAGCTGCCAGAGGAAGCCTTACACCTGGCAGCCCCCCGATGCCTGACAGGTGGGCATCAGTGCATGGAGCTTCCTCCCGGCACCCACTGAGCTGCCAGCCAAGTGCCTGGCACCCAAACCACCGGGAACACTCTGCAGAGACTCAGTGAGCAAGGGTCCCGTCCACCCTGAGTATCCATCCCTAAGCCCCCAGCACCTCCCTGAGGGCCATTGACTCCCAGGGCCTGTCTTTCAGGACTGGGCGGGCAGAGGGTCACAGAATAGTAAACTCTATTCTCCGATCCTAAAAAGGAATGGAGTGATCTGGTTACCCAGGAATTTTGATGAACACAATTACAATGCAGTCTCTGCAAAGGCTACAGGAAGTCAGCCCTCACAGGAAAATACTGCTAAGCTGGAAAACACGGGGTCTCCGGTAGGGCAAGGACCGGATGAACGATTTCACAAACAATGCTGCCAAGTGCAAGGATGAGCTGGACGCGCCACCCCATCCCCCCCCCCCCCACCCCTCCGCGTGTCAGAAGCTATTTCACAGCCTTGAGGTGTCCGTGGGTCAAGCCACGGACAGCAAGAAGGAATCCTTCCCATAGGAAGTGACTTCCACCCAGGCCTTAGGACGTTCCCACAAGAGCCCTTCCTTCACTGACACTGAATAAAGATGCTTCTATTACCGATGCACCTGCCACCCGGATAGACGACAGAGTGGCCAATTAATAGGGCTCCAAAGGAGACAATGCACGAAACAAGGAGCTCTGTGGATGTCATCAAACCTCTCCCATCTGAGATGGCTCATGCTCTTGCTGGTGGCACCTGCCCAGCAACACCGCATGGCATGATTGGGACCTGAGACATGCCCACTCTTCATTATCTCTTGGGAGAATCTCTGCATTGATCAAACAGCACAACTGCGAAACTCCTGCCTCTTCTCGAGGTTGACAGCAGGTGCCCAAGGGCCTCATGGTCATGTTCGGAGTCCACATGGGGAAGGGGGTTCCCACAGGCACTCCACAAATAGGGAAACCACCTCTAGGAATAAGATGGGACACTCCAGGGGTGCCTGGGTGGCTCAGCTATTGAGCATCTGCCTTCGGCTTGGGTCGTGACCCTGGGGTCCTGGGATCGAGTCTTCCATGGGGCTCCCCACAGGGAGCCTGCTTCTCCCTCTGCCTGTGTCTCTGCTTCTCTGTGTGTCTCTCATGAATAAATAAAATCTTAAAAAAACAAAAAAAAAGATGGGAAGCTGTACTGCTACCCTATCTTGGAGCCTAGAGGGGTGTGGGAAACCCCAGAGAAAACCTGTAACCTGGGTCCCATTTCTAGGATCTGTCTGGCCCTGATGTTTTAGAGTCCTAAAGGGCAAGGCAGTGTGCTGCTCCCGGCAGCCTGTTCGGCTTCTGGCCTCTGAGCAGGAAAACTTGAATGAGTCTGCTCACCATCAGCTCGTGATTAACAGAGACATTTTATTCAAACTCTTGACTTCGAGGAATGTTGGCTCCCTTCCTCCTACCCTTTCTCTGGCAGATAAAAATAGCGTGGGCCATTCTGACATCCTACCTCCAGCCTGGGGACCCCAAAAGCATCGGCAGAAAGCACACAGGGCCGAGGTGCACGGACACTGTGTTCCCAGGCAGCGGGTCCTGGGGCCTCCCTGGGCCTCTCTGGCCCCTAAACTCTAAAACCAGGGGCTGCCAGCCCTCCCACGCCAGGCTTCCATGACATGAGGAACGTGTTTCGTAACAAGGCCCAAAACCACCCCAAGGGAAATTTCAAGGCATCTGAATGACCAGTGTCACTTTGCAAAAGCAAACACAAAGCGGCCACACAAACACAAGATGACGGAGACCTCCTAGCAAGAAAAAGAAACGTTCGCATCGTATTACCTCCCCTCCCACCCCCACCGGCACAACTCCCCCCAATTTTTTTGGTCCAGAGAGTGAAAATTTACTCAGCCAAACCCGGCTTGGATCTGGTGGGAAGGGTATGATGAGACACCAGTAAAGGGAAGCAATGTAACAAAAATTGGCAATCATTAAGACGTATGTCCATGGGGCGCCCAGGTGGCTCAGTGGTTGAGCGTCTGCCTTGGGCTCAGGTCGTGATCCCGGGGTCCTGGGATTGAGTCCCACATGGGGCTCCCCGCAGGGAGCCTGCTTCTCCCTCTGCTGGTGTCTCTGCTTCTCTTTGTATGTCTCTCAGGAATAAATACATAAAATCTTTTTTTTTTTTTTTTTAATTTTTTTTTTTTAATTTTTATTTATTTATGATAGTCACACAGAGAGAGAGAGAGAGAGGCAGAGACACAGGCAGAGGGAGAAGCAGGCTCCATGCACCGGGAGCCTGATGTGGGATTCGATCCCGAGTCTCCAGGATCGCGCCCTGGGCCAAAGACAAACGCCAAACCGCTGCGCCACCCAGGGATCCCTACATAAAATCTTAAAAAGAAAAAAGTATGCCCAAACCAGGACACTAAGCTGTGAGCATTACCTCACACCCATACGAGGAAGGCTTAACACTTAATTTCTCCTTCCCCCTGCCACTGGCTGGGCCCCTTTGGGGCTGGGTTGTCCCTAGGTGTCAGAAGAAGGAGGTGGGCAGGGGTGGTTAGGATCTCAAAATGCACCCTGGATTTTCTACATGAGTTTGTGTGGGTAATGGTGTCGAGTATCCTGCCCTAGGAGGTGCTCCTGAAGGACACATTGAGGATCTCTGTGGGCAGCTTCTGGTAGGATGAGGCCCCCTCCACAGGATTCCTGCTCAAATCTCCCTTTGCAGAGGAGAAAGCCGGGGAATAAGAGAATCTTGCCAACACTTGGTACTGGGAGGAGCAGGGACCACGGGATGGGGAGAGAAGAGGAAATCCCAGAATGCCTCATGCCATGGTTTCTGGCACCTTCTCAAGCCCCTGAAGGAAACCCCATACCTAAATTTACCAAACATGCTGTTCCATCCAGAATGGATCTTGCAAATTCAGAAGAGCAGAAAGGAAAGGAATCGCAAGTCGCTGGCTCAGGTGGTCACACGCTTGGAATCTCCTGCAAAGCAGCCTGCTCAGAAAGGAGTTCTAAGGGCAGGTGACGTGGCTGCTGCCCACGGATGCTCAGGGGCATGAGTGGCCAGCTTGGTGGCCCCACGGGTGCCCCCAAAACCCTAAGGGCAGCAACTGTCCTCATCCGGGTTACTGCGTGGCGCCGCGGCCCGCGCTCCAAGTGACTCCAATCAAAGACTTCTGGCTCCGAGAGCCGGCTCCCAGCGCGTCCTAATTGCTTCTGAACCATGGGCACTAGAGAGAGATGAAGGCGAAGCGCGTCTGGAACCGCTTCCACGAGTCAGTGAGGGGCGAGGTTCCAACCAGCCTAAGGCCACTGACAGTTTTTGAAGCCGCGCAACTAGTGCATATAAAACCAGACAGCGGGGGACAGCAGGTGACATCACAGTTGAGAGCCAGGACCCACCACTGCTCCGGGGCACCGCGCACAGAAGGCAGGATGGAGAGCCCGCTGCCAAATCTTGAGCGACCCCTCCATCCCCGCGGGGACGCCTCCACTTCCTTATCTCGAAAATTCAGAAGTCGCACCAGATGGTCTCCAAGCGTTTTCCTCGGCTTTCTCTTCCTTTCTGTTCTCACGCTCAACGATTCTGGAGGTCGGTCTCGAGGACACTTGCTTTAAAGACGTGTCATTTTGCAAGAGGGGTGAAAAGTCTCATTCAAGTGTAGACACATATCTGGGGGGCAGCAGAGTGTCCCTGGCACGGGGATCGGCCCCCACCCCCAACAATGGGGATCGGGCCTCACGATCTCAGCGCTCTGGGCCTCCTCCTCGCACCACGGTGAGTTCTGGTAAGTTCTTCTGGCCTGATGGGGCCTATGTGGGGCTCCTTCCCTGTCATTCCTAGAGCCACATGCAGTCAAGCTCTGCGTACCCGGCAACCAGATTCTGGCCCTGGCATCCCAGGCTTCCTCGTGTCTGAAGCTGGAATCCACCCTGTACCCAACACAGGCTTGGTCTTTTTTTTTTTTTTTTTAAGATTTTATTTATTTATTTGAGAGAGAGAGAGAGAGAGAGAGAGAGAGAGAGAGAGAGAGCAGCGGGAGGTGCAGAAAGAGAGAGAAGGAGGCTCCCAGCTGAGCATGGAGCCCAACTCAGGGCTCGATCTCAGGACCCCGGGATCACGATCTGAGCTGCAGACAGATGCTTAACCGACTGAGCCCCCCAGGCACCCCCCCACACAGACTTGTTCTGCACCTGCTAGCAGGTAAGCTTCTCACCATACATGCAAGCTCCCTGGACGCCCCTTGGGGTCCATCTTGTCCGTGGACCTCCTGGCCGCGGCCCAGAGCCAAGGCCAGACCCCCCGGGACCCCCAGCATGCCCAGCATTCCATCAGAATGTGATGATCATTCCCAAAGTGCAGCCCCTGCACCAGCAGCAGGGCTGTCCTCTGGGAGTGGGCTAGAAATGCAGAGTCCCAGGCCCCACCCTAGCACCAGGCTCGGTAGTTTAAAGGTCTCTGGGCAATTCATGTGTGCTTTACCCCTTGACAGGCCCTGCTGTGGACTTTCCAGGTGCCCCCCGATGACGAGCACCACCTCCCTCTCCCCGGCACATGTTGAGGTCTCCATCAGAAGCCACGCTGAAATGAGAGCTGCTGTCCGGCCCAGCCCGTGAGAGGCAGCATCCTAGAAAAAGGCTATGTGCAAACACCAATCTAGCCTCCCCATACAAACTGGACACCACCCTGCCAGCTCCCCAGAGCCTACACAGAGTGCTGGCTAGAGTCTTGGTTGATGTGAGGTCCCTCTCTCCAAGAAAGGAGGGGATGTCTAACTTCCAGAGGCAGTAAGGTTGGCAAAATTAGGGTATCCCACTCTTAGGTCTCAGGAGAGCACCAATGCCCATTACTGTGGCGATCGCTGCCACCACCAAGCCAGACAGAAGCACCCAGGCCAGCATGGAACCATAGCACAGACACCAGGGTGCCTGGGAAGACACTCGATCACCTCCCCGAGGAGCTGTGTCACCCAACAGGCCTCCCCCGCTCCCCGAGAGGGTCCCAGCTGGAGCTGGGCCATGGGGAGATGGTGGGTGGGAGGACAGATCCAGGCGGAGGGAAGGAGACCTGATGTGGACGCCAATCCCCATAATCCACGCCACGACACGGTCACACGCCTCAACCGAACAGCTGCCAGGTAACCGGGGTGGGGAGGGAGGTGGTGACTCCGTCTCCCTCCACAAACAGCCCTTTGGACATCTTGTTCTCCTTGCCTTCCCCATCTCGCATGCACCACGGCCACGTCTCTGCCTCCCCTTCCCTACTCAGGCCTTGGGCCCCTAACAGGTGCCCCCGAGCACACTGGGCCCCCAGCACTTCTAGGCTGCAGCTGCCCATCTCAGAGGTCCTCAGAACTGCTTTCTAAAATGTCACAGCTAAAAAAATAAGTAAAATAAAATAAAATAAAATAAAATAAAATAAAATAAAATAAAATAAAATAAAATAAAATAAAATAAAACAAAACAAAACACAGTTGTTTCAGAAACACGCAGGAAGAGCTCGGCACCTCTGAGGGCGAGTCAAACTGATTCTTACCATCCAAGAAGAGTTAGTCTTCCTTGTGGGGGAAGAGGGGTGGCTGCTAACTCAGAGGAGTGTCCTGAGTCCTGTGTGAAGTCCCCAGACCCAGGGCCAGGCCCCTGCCAGCTTCCTCTCCATGGCACCCTCCACGGGAAATGGGGCTGACACAAGCGGCTGTGCCAGGGTCAGGACTCAGGACATCCCAGGGGGCGTTGGTGTGGCTTTGCGCAGAGCTCTTCTTTCACAAAGAACCCACAACATTGCACAGCTCCTTCCGAATCTGCTCAAGGTCATATGATGAAATCAACGGTGCATTCTGACTTTCCAGTTACAAAGTTTCTGGAGGCTTTTTTGTTGTTGTTTTCACTCTGTCTCTCTCTCTCTCTCTTTCCCCTTTCTCAGCTAAAAAAAAGCTGGCCGAGGTCACGATATACAATGGCCAAGCTTGTGTCGCTGACCAGAGGCCTCCCACCCCCAGGCCCGTGGACAAGAGCTCCTTTGTCCACTATATTTTAGGCGGGACTCCCTGGGCCTGCCCAAGCCCTGCTGGGGAATGTTCCGCCAACTTCTTCCCAACCCTAAGTCACGGCTCTGGCCTCGGCCCCAGCCCCAGCTGCGTGAACCCAAGACCAGATCGAAACCAACATAAAACGAATGGGGAATGCTCCAAAGAACCATTGTGTCAGACCTGTCCAGGGTTGAAAGGCTGGTGCCCCCAAAGGGGCAAGACAAAGGTCCCCTGCCTTCATTCTGCCCTTGCTTGCCTCCAAACCTGGACAGTGGGTGACCAGAGGGGCGACGCCATGCATCTCAGAGGAAGAGGGCTTTTAGGATCACAAAGCTGTTAGCTGCAAGTGAATATGGACCCCGAGCACTATATGGCATCCACCAGCTACACACGTTCAGGCAAAAGACTTGGATCCTCCGTGAATATATCAAATCCTTCCACTCAGACAGCTTTTTGGAGCAGCTGAAGGTTTAGCACTTAAAATTCACCCATTTCTACGTTTCCTTTAAATGTAAACCTTCGTGATTTTAGGAAACCAGTCTTCCTATTGACATAAATATGGTTTTCCCCAAGTGACCACGCATCCCAAGATCTGGATGGTTTCCTATAAAATATCATTCTTTCACACGTATGGATGAACTGTGTATTTATGAAGAGGTTTCAGTGCCAGCTCCTGGGGTCAGGGCTATGAAATCAGAATATGGCCTAGGGACAGAGTCAGATGGCGCTGGGCCCTTGTCAGATCACTACCTATTAGCTGTGATAGCCAGGACCCGGGCAGGGCCTTGAAACTTTGGATTTCTTCAAGTACAAAAGGGAGATGACTGCAGGGTCTTTCACAAAAGGTTGCAGGGAGGATTGAGGAGGGAGATTTACATAAACAGTGAGCATAGAGTGAAGGGGACCAACGTACCCAGTAAAAGCCAGTTGTTTTTGTTATGATCAGCATTGGCTGAGAGAGGAGTTGAAATTTCCCTGCATACACAAGGAAAGTTTAGACTGGATAAAAACAAAAAACAAACAACCCAATTAAAAAATGGACAAAGATGGGAAGCCTGGGTGGCTCAGTCGGTTAAGCATCCAACTCTTGGTTTCAGTTCCAGTCATGATGCCAGGGTCGCAGGATCAAGCCCCGCCCTGGGCTCCATGCTGGGTGTGGAGTCTACTTGAGATTCTCTCTCCCCTCTCCCTTTGCTCCTACCTCCCGTGTGCTTTCTCTCTCACACTATCTCTCTCTCTCTCTCTCTAAAAGAAAGAAAGAATTCTTAAAAACAAAAATGGGCAAAGGGCATTTCTCCAAAGAAGAAACACAAATGGCCAACAGGCACATGGAAAGGTGCTCCATATCACTCATCACTAGGGAAACATATATTAAAACCCAAATGAGGTACCACCTCACACCCATTAGGATGGCCACCCCAAACAAACAAAAACAGGAAGGTCAGGAAAGAGCAAACACTGGCGAGGATGTGGGAAAAGTGGAACCTTTGCTGGTGGGAATGTAAAATGGTGTAGACGCTATGGAAAACAATATGGCGGTTCCTTAAAAAGTCCAACACAGAATTACCATATGATCCAGCAATTCTACTTCTAGGGATACATCCAAGAGAACTGAAAGTAGGGACCCGGGTATCTGTTCACCCCCGGGTACTACAGCATTATTCATAATGACCACAGAATGGAAACAACGCCCGAGTGTGTCCATTCATGGACGAACAGCCAAACAAAACGTGGTATATGTATACAATAGCATGGTATTCAACCTTAGAAATGAAACTCCCACCCAGGCTACAGTGTGGATGACCCCAAAGACATTAGGTAAAGCAAAATAACCTGGTCACAAAAAGGCAGATACTATAGGGTCCTACTTTATGAGGGGCCTAGAATACAATAGTTAAATTCTGAGAAACAAAAAAATAGAATGGTGATTGCCAAGGACAAGAAGGAGCCTGGGCAGGGCGGGAGTGGGAGGGGGGGTGCCAGGGAGTTAGTGTTTAATGGAGACAGTGTCCGTTAGCAAGATGACAAAGTACTGGAGGCGGATGGTGATGGTCACGTAACATTGTGAATGCACTTGATGCTGCAGAACCGTACACTTAAAAATGGTTAAAATGGTAGATTTTAGGTTATGTCTATTTTCACACACACACACACACACACACACACACACACACACACACATACACAAGTCTGGGACCCATAGAGATAGTTTAGATCAAGGGGCCCCAACCAGTGGGACATAAGCCACATCATGAGATACACAGGGACAGAACCCCCAGGGAAGGTGAAGCCCGCACCCAGAGAGAAACTTCACCAGATGCCAGACAAGGTGGTCCATTTGGTGTTCAACCTTGGGGAAACTGAGGCAGCACAGCCAGCATCCCAATGTCAACCACGGGCTTCTCTGCTGGGGGTGCGCACACTCAGAGGGCCAATGGCAACATGCCTCCCCCTGGACTCCCCCCTTTCTGGTCTTTTTCCTTCCACCCCCAGAGGCAGAGCTCTTCTCTTTCTTCTCAAAGCCTGGGGTGAGCTGCTCCAGGGGCTCTGCTTCTCCTCTCCGCTTGTCAAGCTCTGATTCTCTGCAGGGATGACACAGAGCTCTCTTGAGCTCTTGCTCTGGGCCTCGTATCATGTAATGTATCCAACAAACCAATGCAGAGGTTCTAGTATTATCCCCAGTTAACAGAGGAGGAAACAGAAGCTCTTGAGATAGATCAGGAAGGGTGGGCAGGAGGCCACACAGCCACAGGAGGAAAGATCCAGAGAGAAAGCAGTGTGGACGGTATGAGGATCACTTCCATCAGGATTCGAGGGCATAGAAGGAGACAGAAGGCATAGTTAGGGATGGAGTCCAGCTGTGCAAGGCCATGAGAGCACAATAAGGTAAAAGCAAAACTCCATCTGCAGCCACACAGCCAAGACCTTCCCCTTGAGTCCTTCAAGCTTTGTAGAATTAAAATAACCATTGGAAGCTCTCAAAGCCTATAACTTTCCAGTTTTATAGCAGCCAAGAGGGGACAGTTTTAAGGCCATTTGGCTTGACACCACTCTGATACTGCATCACACACAGAGAATAGATACAATCACTGAAAATAATGCAGCCCTACGGGCAACACATGGAGATTGTCATCACGGTTCCCAGGGTAGCCTCCAGCCAATGGCAAGAGACCTTTCTGGGCCTTTATGAACGGGACGCTAATCCGCTCTGACCTGAGCTAAGCAGAACAAACCAGAGGCCTGCAAATGTTTTATTCTTTAGGATTCAACCAAACCTAAGAATCTCGAGGTGTATAATACTCATGAAGACATTCTCATGGGTTTCTGGTTTGGGCTTGTCTCTCAAACCAGATGTCTCCTGAGGTTTGCTGTATTGATAATCTCCTACCATTTGAGTTGACTGCAAAAAGCACATTTTCTTCTCCTCTTTCTGAGGTCTGCAAATAGGTAGGTTCCTATGCGGACAAATGAGAGATGGTAGGAAACCCGTGATCTGAACACCAAAAGGACCACCGATCATTTCCACTGAGCTCCATTTTCTCCAAGTTTCATGGAATTTGATGCAGCCAACCTTTCTGTTGTTATTCCTTGGCTCAACTGAGTTGAAAACCATCAACCAGAGACGTCTGGGTGGCTCAGCGGTTGAGCATTTGCCTTCGGCTCAGGGTGTGATCCTGTGATCCTGGGATCAACTGGGGTCCCTGCAGGGAGCCTGCCTCTCCCTCTGCCTGTGGCTCTGCACCTCTCTCTGTGTCTCTCATGAATAAATAAATAAAATATTAAAAAAAAACCCATCAACCAAAATAGGCCACATTCACTGTGGGCTCCCATCCTCTGTAGCACGAATCATGTTTGTTGTCTTACAATGATAATTAATAAGTAAGACAGGGTATGGCGATGACTCACTTTTTCTAAATGTTTCACAGTCGTGAAGGGAAAAATTATTCACCAGACCGTTCAGTCTCTGGAGTGCAGAGTCTCGAAGACAGTCACCAGCCCCCTTAGAGGCAGCCCCCTGGCTATGGGATCAACCAAGCAACTCATGGTTATTAGCAACTGCTTCCCAAATGCTGTGGAAGACACAGGCAATTGTAACCTAGGGGGACTTGGTTTCTGCAGTTTGGAAGATAAGGCAGAGACACACACACAAGTGATAAAGCAGAAATAACTTTGCAAGGGAGTCTCTCCTAAGTGCTAAGCAGTGAGCGAGCAGACAATGAGAGCCTTCAGGATCCAGAGAAGGGCGCGACAGTGCTGGGCTGGGGTGGACAGAGAAGGCTTCTCAGAAGACTCGGCATCGGCCCGACGACAGAGATGAAAAGGACCCTTCCCAGAATGGAGGGATGACAATCGAGAAGCAGAATAAGCCTTGGTGGTTGAACAGATGTGGGCAAAGAGGGAGGAAGTAAAAGTCAATTCTGGAGGGGACAAGGGAACTGGAACCAGTACCTGGGGAGATCCAACCATGGTGGAAGCCAGTATGGGGATACACAGTAGAGCTCACAGCCTGTCCACTCCAGCTCCAAGAGCTGTGATCGTATGCAGACAGGTTGCGTGTGGCCCTTGACACTGGAGCTGGCCTATCTGCTCGGAGATGGGGTTGCAATCCTTCAGGAGACACAGAGAGAGAGGCAAGGACACAGGCAGAGGGAGAAGCAGGCTCCCTGCAGGGAGCACCATGTGGGACTTGATCCCGGGACCCCAGGATCACGCCCTGAGCTGAAGGCAGACACTCAACCCCTGAGCCACCCAGGTGCCCCTGGACTCAGTTTATGAAGAAAGAATGGATTGCTGAGCCCTGGGACATGTCTCACTTAGCAGCACAAAGACTTCCCCCTGACACCTCTTGGGCCCAATTGCTCCCTCCTTCCCTCCCTCCCTTCCTCCCAAAGCATGCCTTGGGTCCCTCTCCACCTTGGGCCCCCTCACCAAGACCTCAAAAGCAAGTGTCCATCCTTCTCCTCGATGCAGCCCCGTGCCTCACACTCGGAGGCTCGCTCCAGGATGGGCAAGAGATGGATTGAGTTCTGGGAATGAGTCCCAGAAAGCAAACGAGGACGCCCACTGATGAAGAGCAGGGTGGGGGTGGGGGTAGGGGTGGTGGATGCTCGCCCCTGCCAATCCCAGAAAGAGGAGCCGGGGAGTGAGGTGGGCGTGAAATCTGGTCCTGAGCATACGAGAGAGGAGCTGGTGAGCCTGGGGATCTGCAGAGACAGGAGGGGAGAGACTGAGATAGATGCTAGAAGCAGGTGGAGAGAGGACAGGGCTGTGAGTAAACAGTGGCCGGCTCAGGCCCACTGGGCCTATGGATGGTTCCTAAAAGGGGCTTGGCAGTTACCTTCTTACCCTCAGCATGGATGGGTCTGAGACCCCTCTAAAGTTTCCACGTGTCCCCGTCCATAAAAGATGCCCAAGAGCAAGTGGACACATCAAAACAGCACCCACTTTAACAGGCTCAGCATCTGAGAGATGCCTCAGCTCAATGCCTCCCAAACTCCAGCCATTCATGTTCCCTTGTCCCAAGTCTGCTGTCGCCATGTGTCAGCTGCCCTATTATTTACCCAGAAATTTTTTTAAACTGTCTTATAATGAGCTTGGATGTAGCCTGACCCCAAGCAGTAGCATCTGTGAAACGTGAATCTGATGTGATTGGTTATTTACCCTGTTCCTCACTTAAATAAACATAACTTAAAACCTGTCATCACGGGGAGGTGGGTGCAGGGGTGGGGTCGCTGGGCGACAGGCAATAAGGAGGGCACGTGACGTGATGAGCACTGGGGTGTTGTCCGCAACCAATAAATCGTTGCACGCTCCATCTGAAACCAAGTATGTCCTTTATGTTGGCTAACTGAATTTAAATTAAAAAAAAAAAAAAACAACTGTCATCACAACATGGTCTATGATTATCTTCCATAGCCTAAGTGGTAAAAGCAGCCCCCTTGAAGAAACACAGTTGCAAGCTAAGTGCAGAATTACCATAGAGCAGCGGTGAAATGGTCCAGGGAGGTTCTTTTCTGAAACCTAGAAAACCAAGCTCGAATTCTCCACTGACCACATACCTGCAACAGGAGGAGCAAGGTCCCCAGTGTGTGGCCCAAGTCGTCACTGGGAGACCCAGGAGGGCAGTCAAGGGAAAAAGCAGAGGCTTTCCCAGGGTGAGGGCCATCTGACAGCCCTGCGGACACCTCTGTCAACTTCCTATTAAAATAGGCAATGAAAAAAAATAAAAAAAATTAAAAAATAAAATAAAATAGGCAATGAAGGGCGCCTGGGTGGCTCAATGGTTGTGCATCTGCCTTTGGCTCAGGGCATGATCCTGGGGTCCTGGGACTGAGTCCCGCATCAGGCTCCCCACAGGGAGCTTCTCCCTCTGCCTGTGTCTCTGCCTGTCTCTCTGTGTCTCTCCAGAATAAATAAATAAAATCTTTAAAAATGAAAATAAAAATAAAATAAATAGGCAATGAGGGACACCTGGGTGGCTCAGTTGATGAAGCGTCTGCCTTCAGCTCAGGTCGTGATCTCAGGGTCCTGGGATCGAGCCCCACATCCGGCTCCCTGCTCAAGCAGGGAATCTGCTTCTCCCTCTCCCTCTGCCCCTCCCCTCCTGCTCCTGTTCCTGCTGTCTCCCTTTCTCTCTCTCAACTCAATAAATAAAATCTCCAAAAAAAAAAAAATCACATGTTCTGAAAATGGCATTGCTCTTAAAAAAAAAAGGCAATGAGAGGAAAACAAAACAATAGGAATCAAAAATAAAACTTACATAAGCTTCAAAAAAGACAACGGTGGACAGTCAGAATCTGGGCAAAAATAAACACTCGAGAAACCGTGACGCCAGTGGAGCGAATGGTGACAATTATACAAAACAGAGACCGGTTACGGGAAGAGGAACAGCCTGTCACACGTTTCTGTGTCTGGGTCTCTAATTTGAGATGCAGACCCGCATGCACCTGAGCACTGAGCGGTCAGCCGCCAGGACACAGACGCTGCCCCGAGAACTGATCCTCCTCCCTCATCGTCCATTCCAGGTCCAGAGACATCCAGAAAACAGGTGAGCTGGAGTGCAGGTGGGTGGAGGACTTGGGAGAGGTGGTAAGCACTCTGACGGTGCACATGGCCCGGGGACAGCACTAGGGGATGCGACCTCTCGCGCTCTGCCAACTGGGGACATCGGGGAGGCAGGTAGCAAAACAGCAGCACGTGGGGTGGGGGGCAGCCTGTTTTAAAACCAGAAGTGGGCTGTGAAGTGTGTGCATCACTGAACCCACAGGTAAGCAACTATGATGGAGGATTCAACCTTCCTCTGCGTGCACACGGCGCCAAGGCCAACGATGCATAATGCATCTGGCGGCCTGTGCAACGTCTACACTGACACCGCCTTGGTGGACAAGGAGGAATGAGAGATCCAAGAATGGGAGGGAAGGGTGATGGAGCGTCATCCTAACGGCACAAGGGAGGACGCCCCCTCTGAAAGCGATTCAGAAGACAATGTCAAGAAACTGTTAGAAAGCAAGAAGTCCTCTTTGAAAGAGGAACAGAAAATCATTAATGGAAAAAGGCCAAAACAAGAAAGATGACACAATGAAAAAACAAACAGAATAGGTGAGGATTGTATGAAAATTGCTCACTTAAATCCACATTCATGGTTGGGGATAAATAAAGATTTAAAAAAACCCTAATAAAATAACAAAATGTAAGGCTGCGTGTCAGAGGATCTCCCCAAACTGCAAAGTTTTAAAAAAAAAAAAGTAAGGACATGAAAAAAGTGATGCATGGAAGGTTTAAGGAGGGTTCTATTAGAAAAGACTGGACCAAGTAGACGAAAATCAATAATCAACTGCATAAATAAAATCATTTAAAAAAGGGGGGGACACCTAGGTGGCTCAGACCATTAAGCATCTGCCTTGGGCTCAGGTCATGATCCTGGGGTCCTGGGATCAAGCCCCACGCTGGGGTCCCTGCTCAGTGGAGGAGACTAAACTCTCCCTCTCTGTCTGCCTCTCCCCCCTGCTCACATGTGGATGCACTCTCACTCTCTCTCCCCCCTTCTCTCCAAAATAAAATAAAATGTTAAAAAAAAAAGATTGCAAAAATAACAAAAGAGAGTTTTAAAAATCACAAAGAGGCAAAAAGAAAGACTGCTGGGAAACCTGTTTTCTCCTCAGACTTTTCTTCTGCTCCTACCATGGGCACTTCCCATGGGAATCCAAGCTCCAGAAGGCAGGGACTTGCCCAGGGGTTGGCATCAGCCGCCTAAAAGTGCTAGAAAGTGCCAGAAGACAAGTCAAAGCCTCGTGGGATGTGGTCATCGTCTTGTTCGTTCATCACTATGGGAGCTCAACAAGCATTTCCTGGAGGGTGGGCCACACTGAGCTGCAGATATGAGATTTTGTTCCAAACATCTGAGATTCAACATGTACACGTGCAGCCAAGCTGTATTCACGTTTGACGTGAAAGGCAGAGAAGGTGCTCTAAGCTTGCATGCGGGTGAAGAAGCCACCCCTGTACTCTCCAGGCACCGAGGCAGGAATCACCATGAGGATGATGACCCAGAAGAGGGCCACATCAATGCATCCATGAGGCATTACTTACTTAGCACAGACCCCCCAGCTCAGAAATCCAGCCAACAGACTGTCTGGCCTGCAGGTAATGCCCAGTGACTGGTGTTTCCCCCGGCCTTCCTCCTCTGCTTCGTGCCTAGCCTAGAATCAGGGTGCGTGTTCCTCCTGCAATGTCAGTCAAGGCTAGGACATCAAGGCCTCCAGCCATGTGCACCCGGTCACAGCTTTTGTGCCCAAGCATGTGCTGGTACTGGTGTTGCTCCTGGAAGTTTGGGGACCTTGCACTGGGAGCAGCACCAGACAAAGCCTCTGTCACTCATCCACCCCAGCAACACTGCGCCGTGTAGGGCACCACCGTGGCCACTCTGCTTGCCAAGGAGCTGGAAACATGGCCTTGTGCATATTCAAAACTCACGCTGAATGAACCAAGCCTCCCCTCCTGCCCAGATCAGAAAGACCAATCAAATCAGCCACTCAGGGGCCAATGCTTTCTATCAGCAAAACCCCAGGTTCTATCACCTTCTAAGACTTGCTCCTGCTTTAAGAACCAGAGTACAGGAGCACCTGGGTGGCTCAGCAGGTGAAGCCTCTGCCTTCAGCTAAGGTCATGATCCTGGGGTCCTGGGATCGAGCCCTACATCAGGCTCCCTGCTCATCAGGGAGCCTGCTTCTCCCTCTGCTCATGCTCTCTCTCTCTCAAATAAATAAATTAAATCCTTAAAAAAAAAATTGAAAAGAACCAGTGTACGCAGCATGATGTCAAAGGTAGAAAATGACGCACCCCATACCCCTCCCTTCCCATCCCGGCCAAGGGAGCACTGAGGAAACCCAGGAAAATGTGAACGCACGTTATCTTTGTATTCTGGGATTCCTCCAACTGTCTTAATTGTATTCATTTTATCACATTTAAAATGCTTATTTATTTGTAATTTTACAAGTCAAAACCTTTCTTCATTTTTTTAAATGTGTTTATAAAGTTATTTTTATAATCAAGAAAATACTGCCTTCCCCCCCAGATCAGCATATTCAATTCTAAAATATACCATATGATCCCAATTGTGTAGACAGATATATACGCAAAAAAGGGGGGGGGGATGAAAAGAATGCTAAATATCTCTTTCTTATTTCTGCTTTTCTGTATTTCTCCATTTTCTATAATGAACATATTAATTATAATGCTTTGGGGTGGAGACAGAAAGAGAGGGAGAGAGGGGATCTCAAGCAGGCTCTGTGCTTGAGTGGACCTCAATGCAAGGCTCGATCTCACAACTCCAAAATCATCACCTGAGCCAAAGTCAAGAGTCAGATGTTTAACTGACTTAGTTAAACTTAAGTTAACAGATTTAACTGACGTTTAAGCCACCCAGGCGCCCCAGTTTTGATGCATTTAAAAAAAAATCTTACTTTATTCCATCATGAACTAACTAAAGGAATACAGCGCTATTTAAAATATTTAGAGATTATTTCCTAATAAAACTGCCCTTGATATATCCTTTCTCAGGTGCCATCCCCTAAAATGAAGTTTATCAGATTAGGGTTTGTTGTACTATCCTTCAAAGGGTAAGGATACTTGAGGGGATTTTATTTTTAAGAAAATAAATTAAGACAAAATGGGCAGGGGCATCTGGGTGGTTCAGCGGTTGAGCATCTGCCTTTGACTAGGCGTGATCCCGGTGTCCTGGGATTAAGTCCCGTATCCGGCTCCCCGCAGGGAGCTTGCTTCTCCCTCTGCCTGTGTCTCTGCCTCTCTGTGTGTCTCTCATGAATAAATAAATAAAATCTTTAAAAAATAAAAAATAAAATGGGTGAGAGGAGCCCACGTCATCATATGGTGACATCTCTCTGGAGCTGTGGTACGATTTCCCTCTTTGGAGATTTTAAATAAAATGTTTAAAAAATATTTTAAATAAAATCTTAAAAAAAAAAAAAAAGACAAAATGGGCAATGGTAAAGAACTTTCTGGTCCAGTGCAAGGCTGACACAAAAATTAGAGAAGGAAGGAACCCCAGAGATCATCTGATCCCATGCTGCCATTTTACAGATTAGGAAACTGAACCCAGAGACAGATGCAAAGTCTCCCCTAGTCCAGCACAGAGTGCCCTCCTTCTTGCTCTCTGGCCTCCTTCTTGTTCTCTGGCTGCCTTAAATCTTGGTGCTAATGCTGCTGGCATGGCTAAGGACTAATTCTGGTCACACAACACGGCAAGAGCCAAAGCCCCACCTAGCACAACTCCCAGGCTGACCCTAACACTGCTCTGTGCAAGCCGACCTCCAATTAGTCCAGCTCCCTGGTCAACCATGACCCATTTCCCATCTGTTTGTAGCCAGGGAGCCCCCTGTGTAGGGAGGGAGGAAACATCTGTGCACACAAGGGGAGTGAACAAACACACTTGATTTTCCCTTTGGCAAATCCTCTTCTGCCTCTTTTTCCACTCATTGAAATGCAAAGCCCCATTCCAATGAGGGGGTCTGGAAGATTCCAGAAACTTCCAGAAACCACAACTGCCACTCTGCAACAGAAATTCCCAAAACAAGGTGTGCATGGACGGGTTGGAGGTGTGGGCGAGGACAAACAGCAGACGCAACCCCAGAGACCAGCCACAGTCATCCATTGGCTTGTCCCCAAACCCAGCTTCTAACCTCCAGCCAGGCATTGAGGAAGTTCAAGGACGCCTTCCACAGCCTTCCAGCCACATAATCTCAGGCAAGTCAGTTCACCTCTTTGAAACTCATCTTTTCTCTTTCCTGCACATACAAATGGAAATGGCACCATCGCCTTCCCAGAATTCTTGCAAAGACCTGAAGGCCCAAACCACCGTTGCAACTCCAGAAATGCTAGCTTTGCCCCATATGTTCCCATCACTGAGCAACCCTTGGGGAAAGTCAACAGCCTGAGATCACAGCGCTGAGTCACTCCCATGGCACCGACTGGGTTTTTCCCAACAGCCCAGGCTAATGTGTGCAGGCTGGCACCTCTACCGTCTGTACACAACTAAGCTCATCAAAGGAGCAAGAGGAATGGCATGGGAAACGGAATTACTAGGCTCAGCGGACAAGTTTAGGATCTAGAGGACCATCAGAAGAGGACAGTCAAATCCATGGACCCCCACACATGCCATGTCCGCTGGGGCCTCTGGAAAGCTGGCCACTCATGCATCTTGTAGCCTAGTTGACCCTCACAAGAACGCTATAGGGAAATATTCTTTTTTTTTTTTTAAAGATTTTATTTATTTATTTATGAGAGAGACAGAGTCTGGAGAAGAAGCCTCCCTGTGGGGAGCCCAATGTGGGACTCGATCCCAGGACCCCAGGATCACGCCCTGAGCCAAAAGCAGATGCTCAACCACTGAGCAACGCCCCCAGGTGCCCACTGTAGAGAAGTACCTTAATTTCCTTCCACAATCGAATAAGTGGAGGTCTTCCCCAAGGTTTTACAACACAGAGGACACAACCCATTTGAACCTGGTGTCCTGTCTCCAAGAACAATGCAATTGCCCCCTCACTGCAGGCCACTCCCAACACACCCAGTGACCGAAAATCCTCTATCCGAGGGCAAATATTCCAGGGAGAAGTTCGAGTGAGGCCACGGGCAGCCAAGCCCCTATCAACTTCACATGGTAGAGGGTGGTGGCTGATGGCCAGCGGGAGGCCTCGTTTGCTAACTGGAGGGAGAGGTGCCAGAGGAGGGGAGGAAAGAACCAAGATAAATATCTCCACGGAAATGAGCCCTGACCAGCAGCCAGGGTGAAAGATGTTGACTGAGAACCACAATCTGAGAGCAGCCTTCCGTGCAAGCAGGCAAGGCCAGTCTGCATTCAAAGCTCCAGCTGCGATGGGGACCTGCCTTGCTTTGTCTGGTGGGCCTAGCACCTCACCTCTTGCTGTCCTCTGGGAGATGCAGCCCCAGGCCCTAGCCATACCTTCCCTCACAGGTGCACTGGTCCTCTCCTACCTCCAAGGCTGCTCTAGTTTGCACAGCTACGGTGAGTGGTCCTCACTCCCCAAGATCAAGAACGGTATTCTACTCAAATGTGTCCCCGGACACAGAAAACATACCCAATATTCACACCATGAGGAATGGATGGCGATCCCCCCAGTGTCTGAGTAGGACCTGCCAGTCCCCCTAGAAGTGGGTGTCTTATCTCCCTGGGGACACCTGGCCACCGATGGGAGGATACAGGAAGAGCAGGAGACAAAAAGGTATAGGCAGGGGTGCCTGGGTGGTTCAGTGGGTAAAAGGGGTGCCTGGGTGGTTCAGTGGGTAAAGTGTCCAACTCTTTTTTTTTTTTTTTTTGTAAAGTGTCCAACTCTTGATCTCACCTCAGGTCTTGGGTCTTGATCTCGGGATCAGGAGTTCAGGCCCCACACTGGGCTCCATGAAGGGTGTGGAGCCTACTTACATGCTAAAATACTGTCAGGGGCCCCCAAATCACAAAGGAACCAGACAAGGCTTGGGGAAGGGTCACCAGGCCCCTCTTGGGCCTATGGCCCTCCAAGTAAATACGTTCAGAAAAGACTCACTGTCCCAGTTGCCTAATTTGTCCACCAACGTAATTCAAGTTTTTTAGCCAGAGAGAACATGGACAGAGGCCAGAGGTAATCATCCATGACAAAAGCAGTCTGAGCGACCAATGCTCGATGTGGAATGTACACATGTGGTTGGTTCTTACCCATACTTTTTAAAGAACTGGTATATTGGGATGACTGGGTGGCCCAGTGGTTGAGTGTCTGCCTTCGGCTCAGGTCATGACTTTGGGGTCCTGGGATCAAGCCCTGCATCGGGCTCCCTCCCTGCATGGAGCCTGCTTCTTCCTCTTCCTGTGTCTCTGCCTCTCTCTGTGTGTCTCTCATGAATAAATAAATAAATAAAATCTTTTTAAAAAATGAACTGGTATATTATTTTCCCCCAAGGACTCCCAGCCCACAAATGCCTGGTTACCTCTGATGTGCTTGAGCAGCCAGCCTGATCTCTCTCGACATCATTCAATCCGTTGTCTGCTAGGGTCACACACCACTTCTCCCATAAGAAGAGATCCCAGTGATTATTATCTTTCTTTCTATGACAGTCAAAGGCACTGGGGCTTATTCATCACTGTTACACCAATGGGACCCACAGGCAGAAGTGCTTGAAGAGCACGTGGCTGGATAAAAAGGGATTAGGATTTGCTGAGATCCCACAAAAGGAAACAACTCTAGCCCTTGAAGCATGCATGGGACCATGCCAGGAGTCATGTGGGGTGAAACCCTCAACTCCTTTTCTTCAGCTAGGGATCCCTGTCTCTCCTCACCTCTTGGTCTTAAAAGGATGCAACATGACAGTACTGAGCGCAGGCACTCTATCCACATTCTGAGCCTCAGACACACAGAACATTCCATCCAAGGGCAACAGAACACACCTTCTTCTCAAGTGCACATGGGACATAGTCCAGGATAGATCAAATGGAACATATTCCAGTATAGATCAAATATCAGGCCACAAAACGAGTCTCAAAAAAATTGAAGACCACAGAAATCCAATCAAGCATCCTGCCCTACCACAATAGTATGAAACTAACAATCAATTTACAAGGAGAAAACTGGAAAAACCGCAAACGTGGGGAGATGAAACAACATGCCAACAACCAAGGGCTCACCAGAGAAATAAAGAAGAAATCAAATAATACCTAAAGACCATTAAAAACAGAATCACAACAGAACGAAATCCATAGGATGCGGCAAAAGCAGTTCTAAGAGGCAAGTTCATAGCGATACAGACTGGCCTGATAAACAAGAACAATCTCAATCTAATTTTATGTCCTAAGGGAACGAGAAAAAGAAGCACAGACGAAGCCTAAAGTTAGCAGAAGGAAAGAAATAATAAAGATCAGAGCAGAACTAGTGAATAGATCTGGAGGGCGTTATGCTCAGTGAAGCAAGTCAGATGGAGAAAGATAAATACTATATGATTTCCCTCATACGTGCAGTCACAGATACAGAAAACCCACCGATGTTTACCAGAAGGAAAGGGGGCTGGGGGTGGACAAAATGGGTAGAGGCGTCAGTTGTTCGGTGATGGATGTTAACTAGACTTTTGAGGGTGATCTCTCTGTAGCACAGACGGACGCTGAAATAGAACGTTGTACCTACACTCCACACTTACAAATGTTACGTAGCAATTTTACCTCAATTTGAAAAAATAAAAAAAAAAAATGACGGGCAACCTGGGTGGCTCGGTTGGTTGAGTGGCCGACTCTTGATTTTGGCTCAGGTCACGATCTCGGGGTTGCTGAGATCGAGCCCCACATCGGGCTCAGCAATTGGCAGGGAGTCTGCTTGGGATTCTCTCTTTCTCCCTCCGCCCCTCCTCTTGCCCTCTCTCTAAAATAAATAAGTCTTTAAAAAAACAAATGATGGTCACTATCCCATCACCGGTCTTGTGCTGGTGAACAGCAGAGATGGGTGAGAATTGTGGCACTCTGGAAAACCTACCCCTTGTGACCAGCACATTGACACTTGCAGGGCGCCCAGGATGGGGGTCACCAAAGCTGCTCATTTTTTTTTTTTTTGCATGAGACACCAGGAATCTGAATCTTGAATGTGTAATCTGATGATTTTTTAGATGTTGGCAAACCAACTCAGTGGCTTTAAAATGAAACCACGGGCAAAAACAAAATAAAACAACCACAAAACCTCCCACGGTCCCGAACTTCATTCTGCCCATTGGCCACCGATGTGCAGCTCGTTGCAAAATTGCTGGGTATCTGCAGAAGCACTTGTTTGGAGAGAGGGCTCCCTGGCTTTTAAAGAATCGAATACCACCATCCTAGACTAAGAGCATGAATTAGTTGCTCCCACTCCACGGTAACCATCCCTTGGCGGAGACCTCTTACCACCAACACTGCCTGCCGGCTGCAGCTGGGCACCCGCGTCCAGGGATCCTAAGAGCCGCAAATGTGTGGCTGACTTCCTCTCACCCCAGAGCTATGCGCCCCCGCCTGGGTCTCACTTTCCTTGGAAGGGAAGCACGAGACAAGATTTCTGGGGCACGAGTGCCTCTGAAAGGCCGTCCTGCTCTGTTTATGGGAAAGTGGCACCCCATCAGCTGATCAGAAGGTTTGGAAGGGGAGCAGGTGCATAAGGAAGCAATATGGCCTAAGGAGTGAGGCATGCACCACCAGCAGGGAGCAGGGCAGAGATGGCGTCAAAGGCAAAGCCATGCACTAAGCAGCCTGATAGAAGGTTAGAGATTGGGGAGCACCTGGGTGGCCCTCTGGTTGATCATCTGCCTTGGGCTCAGGGCGTGACCTCGGGGTCCTGGGATTGAGTCTTGCATCAGGCTCCCCGCATGAAGCCTGCTTCTCCGTCTGCCTGTGTCTCTGCCTGTGTCTCTGCCTCTCTCTGTCTCTCATGAATAAATAAATAAAATCTTTAAAAAAAAAAAAAAAACAGCAGCAGCTTTGAGATTGGGTACCCTGCTGAGGGAGCCAGGCCCAGCAGCCTCAGGAAGGACAGATGTGCATCCATCCACACGTCCAAAGGCAAGATGACACTGTTGCCCCTGTGAGCAGAGAGATTGCCTTGGAGCAGCACGACCAAGTAGCTGGAAGCCAGCACCCCTGCACCCCAGTGAGTGCCTGGTGGGAAGGCAGACTGGACCCATCCTGGTGGGAGGAAGTGCACGACACAGAGCTGCGGGGCTCTGGAGCCTCTGGGACGAATGCAGGGTGATTGGGGCAACTGTTGCAAGAATCACAATGTCCTTCTCAGTCCACCCACAGGAAGCTGTCCTCTGGACCTCGGAGCCCGGGGAGGACGGCCGCCACCAACCCACCCCCACACCTCACACTCCCCCACTGCCCTGCCGCCCCATCTGCGCTGCACACGACACCACATCCACGTCTCAAAATGATGATCGCGTGGGGCTCTTGCTCAGAAGCCTTCCTCTCTCCTGCCGGCTTTTCCCTGGGAAGGAGATCCACGGCCATGTATCTGCAGGAGAAAATTCGGGCTCATTCAGGCACCACCCAAGGCCAGGCAGTTTCCCAGCTCTGTTTCTCAAAGTCTCACCCCGCAGTGCAGAGCCCATTCCCCTTCACAACCCAACAGACACACGAAGCCCAAGTTCCGCGCAGCGGCGCACGCCCTACCGCGTGCGATGCCCTCCGGCACCCCGCCATCCGGCTTCCGTGCTGCTTAACGCTGATCACATGCAGCGTGCGGCTCGCGACTCACAGATCCCGACACGCTGCTCTACCAGGTCGAGAGCTCCTTTCATTAGGGACCCCTTTCTTTACCTGCCTCTCCATCAGAAATTCCTCTAAAAGGTTCCTTTGCTTCACTTTTTGAGACCCACCCAGGCAGAGAGAAATGCTCCCAGTTCTCCCAGCCTCCCAGGAGTGTGTGCCCCTCCCGGGCACTTAGCATCCTCGGTCTTCTCTCTCTCTCTCTCTCTCTTTTTAAAAGATTGATTGATTGGTTGGTTATTTATTTATTTGAGAGAGAGCGAGAGAGAGAACATGAGTAGGGGCAGAGGCAGAGGGAGAAGCAGACTCCCCAGTGAGCAGGAAGCCCGATGCGGAACTCGATCCCAGGACCCCGGGATCACGACCTGAGCCGAAGGGAGACGCTCCACCAGCCACCCAGGCGCCCTCAGATCTTCTCTTTTCAAGAAGAGGGTCCCAGCCTCTGGATCCAATGCACTTAAAATATCTGTCGAACGCTTAATGTCAAAGAAGCAGCAGCCCGAGCGAGACTTTCTAATATGATAAAATTGTACCGCGTTTTGCTTCAATCCCCATCTTCAGAGAACTCCTCTGCTCCTGGCAGCACCCCATCCCTGCCATGGGGGGACGGAGCCGTGTAGTTTCCGAACTGCTCTGTGCTCGGACGCATCACCCCCTCATCAGGGCCTGATCAAGGTCCCTGGCAGGTTCACACTTGCTGCAACATGGACTCACCAGAACAGGGCTGCAAGGAGAATCTGTACACCCGGTGCTCAGGCAGGGAAGTCGAGAGAAGCTAACACAACTGTCACACAGGAAGTGTCTGACTCCAGACCAATCCCTGTTTCCTAGACTCCCACCTGCATGTACTTTCCAGAAGCCTTAAGAGGCTTCAGATGCTGTTACATAATCTTGTGTTTGTTACATACCCATCCCCCCCCCCAGCTTGTGCTTCCCGCTCTGCAGCCCCCGTAGCTCTGGAGTGTACACCCACGGCAGTCCCGACTCCACAACAGAATGTGCCCCCTCACCCTCATCGGAAGATCCCTGTGGACCTGACTGCTGTCCCACTCTGTCTCTGACCAGCTGTGTGACATCTGGCAGGTCACAGCACCTCTCTGGGCTTCCCCCAGTAGACTGACCCTGCTGACTCTCAAAGCCCCTTCCAGGCTTCTCCCGAGGACTCTACTGGCACCACTTGGCAGGACCCATTTGGCCCCAGGAAGGCCTGGCCACACTCAGGAATTAAGAAAAAAACAAAACAGAAGAGGTGGAGATCCTGAACAGAGAACCAAGGTAAGTTGAAGACAACAAGAAGAACTCGCTTTCCACCAAGTGCACCGCAGATACCACCCCCGCCCAAGTGGCTTGCGCTCTCTCAAGCCTCGGGGTTCCCCCCACCATGAGACCCAGACTCAGTGAAGGAAGGAGGAAGGCAGACAAGAATCAGCCTGGGTTCCTCCAGAGCAGAGCCCAGCACCTGGCCACAGAGGTTCTCCAGGGCAGGCTTCCCTACACCAGGCCTGGCGGGGCCACCTGGCTGTCCCTGGGCTCCAATGAGCTTCGAGCACCTGCCCCAGGGCTCCCACTCACCTCAGCCCCGCTGCAGTCCCTCCTCTTGCAAAGCTGACACACTGGTCATTTGCTGCCACCGTCTCCACATCCACTGCTTCCCGTGGCATCAGCTAATTCACTGTGCAAAGCAGCATTTATATATAGAAAGTTGCAGCCACGCAGGTTAGCATTAAAATAGAGACTTGGCGTTGCCATGGCAACCAAACAAATGATATTCAAAACGAAAGAGAAGTATTCTGCAATCGGGAAAGCATGTCCACAGCCTTCCAGGGCAGCTGCGCCCGGTCCCCTTGAGGGTGGGCGGGATGGCCTCTGGAGAAAGGACCTTCCCTTCAGTTGAACCTCCCTCCCTCCCATTAAGTCACCGGCTCTGGTTCAGTTGTGACCATGGCCGCCCCTTCAAAGCCCCCTTCCTAATGCCAACTCCTGCCTGGAGCAGACCCGAGGCCAGGGCACCAAGGGAGTATGACGATCCTGACCAGGTACATCAATTTGCAAAAGCTCTACTCTTCCAGCATCAAGGGGGACCCGCTGGTGGCCCTGAAACAAAGGTGGCTTCTGCCACAGGCGTAGAGTCAAGAGACACAGTGAGCCCATCTGGCCAGCTGTTTCATCTCTCTGAGCCTCAGCCTAAAAATAAGATGGGGGCCGAGGAGCATAGGGACGGAGAAGTAGCCTAGTGCCTTCCACCTCTGTGATGCTAGGATGTACCTCTTTCCTTCTGGGTAATCTCTTTTTTCTGCTTTCTTCTGGATTCCCTAGTCTCTGGTCAAGGGCCTTACTCTCCCATACATATGCCCTGGATGTTGTGGGAACTCCAGTCACACTCAGAAGCTCTGGCTTCCTAGCTCCCGTACAGTGCAACCACCACCCAGAATGTTCACAGCCTTCAAGGTAAAAGGCCTGGAGCCAAGGAGCCACCAAGAGGCTGGGACCTTGGACAAGTCTGAGCCTTTCTGAGATTCATCCACACATTTTAAAACCAGGCCTGATCTAGAACGAATGGAATTTTTAAAAAAATGACAAACCCCAAGTGTCAGCAAGGATGCGGAGTGGCTGGAAGTCCCAGACACTGCTGGGAATGCAAAATGGTGCAACCCTGCTGGAGAGCAGTGTGGTGATTTCCTATAAGGTTAACATTCACACCATACAAGCCAGTCATCCCTCTCCTTAGTATGTACCCAAGAGGAAGGGAGACATGTCCACACAAAATCTCATGCATAAATGCGAATATGCATAGCAGCTTTATTCATAGTCACCCCAAACTGGAAGCAACCCAAAGACCAACGACAGGCAATAAAGAACAGGCCACCATACGTCCATATGGTGGGCCCCGACTCCCAACACAAAGGAACCAACGATGGATGTAGTGACCTGGAGCATCTCACATGTGGCTGTGGAGAAGCCAGTCTCAGAAGGTTACATACTGTACAATCCTATTTACGTGATGTGCTCAAAAAGACAAAGAAACAGGTATGAATGACTTGTGGGGGGTGGAGATGGCAGTGAGAGCAGAGAGGGAGCAAGAGGGAGGCTCCTGGGGTGATGGAATTATTCTATATCCTGGTGGAGGGTGTGGTTACATCAATTTATACATGTGTAGAATTGTACACTCAAAAAAAATCCATGTTACTGCATGACAATTGAAAAAAGGCAATTTTTCACCTTGTAGGGGAAAAAAATCACACAGTGGATGGCATAGTCTCCTCGTAGTGGTGTTCAGATCAACCATGGGGTCCCAGTGCACCCACTGTAGAGTCCTGAGAACTGTTCGTTATCAGTACCAGTTTTCATTGCAAAGACCCTCTTCTTGTCCTAAACCAAAAGTTCTCGACCTTGGGCCTGCTAGTTGCATCAGTATCACCTGGGAATTTGTTAGAAGGGACAAACCCTTGGGTCTCAGCCTAGCCCTCCTGAATCGGGAACTCTGCAAGCGGGTCCTGCAGTCTGTTTTAACAAGCCCTCCTGGGGAGTGACTCTACTGCATGTTGAAATTTGGGAACCACCAGCCTCTGTATATGGTTTGATCCAGCGAGGCCAGCCCATCAGGAATAGGTCTGGCCCATGTCCCTTCCACGTCAAAATGCCATGGAAACAGACAACGTCTTCCTCCGTATCACACATGTTTCTGGACTCTTTCTTCTTTTTTAAAATTTCTTTTCTAACTTCTGCTTTCCAGCCTACCCCAAGGAGGAGGCAAGGGCCAGAGCTCCGTCTGAGCACCTGAAGCAGCAAGCAGGAGGTAACACAGAACCATCTGTTGCTGCATCAGGACACCTAGGAGGAAGAGTGGTTGCCACCAACTGAGGACCAGGGAGGGGCCTGTGGCTGTGCATACCCACTCCTCTGTTCTGGTCCATCCTAGCTCCTGAGCCAGGACCAGAATGGACCTCGCCAGTCCACTTCACACTCAGTTCCTGGAGCACTTCTCAAGTCAAAGGGCGCATCGTGGTTGCCCCCAAAGAACCCTGGCAAAGCATAACTTCCTACTTACCCCGGAACAATGACTTCAAAGCCGCTTTGCTTGGTTTATGGCTCCAAAAGTATACGGAGATGACGGATCACAGAGAAGAAGTCAGAACCACATGAATGTCATATTCAGCAAAATAAACAGCATCACAGCCTTGAGGTTGGGTCCAGGGGGCTGTGTGTTTGGCCCAGGGCTCAGGCTTGGTGGCCCCTAGCATGGGCTGGGCTCCCCGGCCTCTCCTTCCCGCCCACGACTTCCACAAACTGCCAAGGGCACCCAGTGTGCTGTCCCTCCCAGCCAAGGCCTCTGCTAGCAATGCTACCTCGGCTGACATTTCAGTGTTTTATTGAGTTTTTATATTCTCTTTTATGGTGCAGTTGGAAGATAGCTCAGCTTCTAGTTCTGTCCAAATATGCACAAGCACAGGAACGCTGTGCCGTTAATGATAGTGTGACAGCTCCAGGAGCCTCTGGGGGGAGTTGGGGGAGCGGTTGTGGCACCCACTCCATTTTATACCACTGGTTCCTCCCAGAACCAGACTTGCCGGACATCCACACTCCCACCCTCATTCTCATTGCAGAACACAGAAATCCTCCCCCACCCCACCCCCACCCATGGTTTTCTGGGGAAACAATGTGGTGCTCCCTAGACCCAGTGCTTCTGAAATGTCCAGAGACATTTCCTGGTTGCCACAATAGGGGTGGGAGAGCAGGGCAGTGTGTCAATTCCCTACTGCCACTGTAATGAGTAACCACACATTTGGTGGCTTAACACAACATGGATTTATTATCTTAGAGTTCCAGGGCTCAGAAATGGGCCTCACTGGGCTCAAACCAAGATGGTGGCAGAGCTGTGTTCCTTGGGGAGGCTCTAGGAAAGAATCTGCTCCCTTGTCTTTGTCAGCTTCTAGAGGCAGCTTGCACTCCTCAGCTGCTGGCCCCACTTTCTATGTCTTCAAAGCCAGCAATGGTGTGTCCAGCCCTCTCCACACGGCCGTGTCTCTGATGCTCTCTCTACCATCTCCCTCTGCCACTTGTAAGGACCCCTCCGATTATACTGGGCCTGCATGGGTAATGCAGGATAATTTCCCCATCCTGCAGTCATCTGATACACAACCTCAAGTTCCTCTTGCCCTATAACCTAACAAACTCAAGGGTTGCAGGGATTAAGACATGGACATCCTGGATGTGTGTGTATGGGGGTGTTGAGGGTGGTTGGGGACGAGTCAATATTATGCCAACCACAGGGAGCTGCCTGCATCTGATAAGCAGAGAGAGAGGATGCCACTAAAGACTTATGACACAAAAGACCATGCGCCCACAACAAAGAGCGACCTGGGCCCCAATGCCAATCATGCCTAGGGTGAGAAACCATGGTACAGTCTAACGATGACTGGGCCTTAGTTGGTCCCAGTGACCCTGACCCAAGTCCCACAGAAAGTTCAACCATAGGTTATTTGGGGATCAGAAAGAGGCTGTGACCCACAATTAAGGAGAATTTTTTTTTTTTACCATCCTGTTAGATACTGGATTCTCTAACCCAAAAACATCCTCAAATGCTTCTCATTTGATACACAGAAAATATACACAGACTTTAAAGATACCTAACATGCATCTTGCTTCTAGAAGGTGCATAAATGTGGCGGATATAGATCATTTGAATCTCTTTATGCGAAGGGGATTAAGAGGTACAAACTTCCAGTTATAAAATAAATAAGTCACAGGGATATAAAGTATGGCTCAGGGAATAAAGTCACTAATATTGTAATGACTTTGCATGATGACAGATGGTGGCTACATCTATTGCGGTGATTGTTTTGTAACGTATAAAAATATCAGAGTGCTAAGCTGTAAGCCTGCAACGTAATACTGTACATTGGTTGTAACTCGATAAAAAAAATTAATAAACTCCTTTACATGCACAACTTCAAATAACATGGCTAATTCTGCTTTCTGTTGGGTTGCTTCCTGGTCTTGAGAATTGCTGAACTAGCAAGCCAGCGCCCCTCACATCCCCATCCCCCCCTCTCTTCCCTCCCCCCGGAGGGAGCTGACCCACCACGAGCTGACGAGAATTCCTGAAGACCTCAGAGATCTCAGGCCCCACAACAAATGCCCTCCTGACCTCTAGGCTCCTGTAGGTTCCCCGGGCTTTCCTGTACTCTCGGGGTGAGGACAACAGTAGCCGTGTGGCCTGGAGAAGGGGAGGGGTGCTTAGGAGGCCCTGCCCAGCCCTGCAGACTGCAAGGGGTTGCCCCCCCAACCCCTCCCCGGAGGTTGGTCCTCAAGCAAGGGCAACCTGCACATCTCCCTGAGGTCCCACCTGCTGGCTGGATTTCCCAGAAGGCATCAAGAAGGGGCAGCAGAGGGTGACTCTGGAGTGGTTTCCTGGGGACCTGTAGGGACAGGTAGGCAGGGCCTTCCTCCACCACTTCTTCTCATTCTGACAAAAGGACTCCCTACTCCCTCCCACCTCCATCAAAATGATGAGCAGAGGCGTGGCGGCATCTGGCGTGATTCTGTGTGTACCCACATGCGTCCCTGTTTCCTGTCCCCCAGGCAAGCCCCAGCTAGCCTACCCTCTCTGTCTGACACAGCCAAGTGTTTCTCCAACTCCTCTATTGGAACCACTCAGCATTCTCTGCCAAAGCCACATCTCTGCTCCAAAGCAGAGAAGCAATGCTCTCTCAGGAAGCCCTGACATGATGTCTGAGCTCCTCTGGGGCCTGGGACCACCTGCATCAAGATGTCATCTGCAGAGCCCATGGATTTGCTCAATCATCCATCAGGCAAATGCCGCTGCACATTTACAATGAGCCACACAACCATCTAGAAGCAGGGGAGACAGAGGGCCTTGTCCACAGGGAGCTTGAATCCAGGGCAGGGAGGATGATAAGGCCCTGCTCTAAGCCCGGATGTACATGCATGCCAACAAGGGGGACAGGTGACCTGTAACATCTCTGTTCCTAGATCATTGCAACCACAGCAGGAAGCACTTACGTGACACCTAGCATGGGCCTGACTGTCCTCTCCGGTTTACAAGGCTGCACCCATTCATTCTTCACTCCACCCCATGAGGCTGGTTCTATAATTATACCCATTTTACAGGGGAGGGTACTGAGGTTCAAAGGGTCGGCAGGGTGCCCCAGATGCGTGCCCACATTTATAGCTCGTAAATGGCAGCACCAGGATGGGCCAAACGCCTCCTTCAGGGCACCCAGCCTGGGGCTCCCACTTCCAAGGGGCAGCCAAGGGCGGAGGAAGGGCTTTTTATTTTTTTCCTGTAGCCACAGCAGCCCCTTTGTTGCTCAGACCCCAGTGAGTCACCTCCCTCCCAAGACATTGCCAAAGCAGGCCCCATTGTAGCGGGGGTGCTGGTCCCCACTTCCCTTTTCATTTCTCAAACACGGCTTTCACCAGATCCAAATTAGTCATGTAAATGCCAGCCCAAGTTCAAAGATGCTCAGATAATGGGATTTTTCAAATACCAGGGGCCGGCAGTGGCAGCGGTGGCTGCTACAACTTCTCAGCCTTCTCACTCAATCTCCACCTTCTGGGACCTCCTGGGTCAGCTTCTTTGTGACCTGTGGGGCTGTAAGCCTTGTTGTCACACTTGGGATTCTTATGGCAGAGGCCAGGGCACAAGCAGACCCTCAATTGCACGCCCTGGCATTCTGGTGTCCTAGAAACCATGTGGGTTCCCAAGGCCTCCTGCCTAGCTCAGGAACCACACCCAGCAGTGAATGTTATGTTATTTGGAAGAAGGAGGTCTTTGCAGAGGTAACTAAGGATTCTAAAACGAGGAGGTGATGATCCTGGATTATCCAAGTGGGCCCTAAGTGCAATCCCAAATGTCCTTCGAAGATCGAGGCCAAGGGAGATTTTATTACACACAGAAGAGGAGGGAGTCTGACCAGGGGAGCAGGGGTCACAGTGGCACAGCCACAAGCCAAATGTGTCAGGTGGACCTGGCCATAAGCCACCACAAAAAGAATGGAACAGCAGGGAGAAAGTCCTCCCCTGCCCCCCACTCTGACCACAACCCAAGCCTGCCACATGGAAGTGCCATGTCAGGTCACATGCACAACACGGGGCAGCAACACCAGATTCTGAAGCTTCCACCGTGGTCTGCACACCTGAATCACGAAGCAGTGCAGTAACACGGGATTCCCCAAAGCCCAGACCTTCCCATGACCCTTGCGCCACTCAAGGCGGTCCCTTCGGTGGTAGACAAGATGCCCCGGGCCTTCTCAGAGGCAGATTTTTAGACAGTCACATATTCATTGAGGTCTGTTAGGAAAAACCAAGTAACTAGGACATAAAGACCACAGGCCCGTCCTCCCCAAGAGTCACACTCCCACCCACCAGCCTGGATCAGCTGCCCCTCTGCTCCCAGCCTGGCTCCTTGCTCCTTCTTCGTTCCCAGTTCCTGCCTTCACGGGCTGCACCCAGCTGGCCAGGCTTCTGGCCAGACCCCAGAGAGAGAGAGAGAGAACAAGCTAAGAGGCCATCCCTCTGGCCTGATCCCCAAATCAAGAGGCTGCCGGGGAGAGAGGGGCACAGGCTCCCTCACAGGCAGATCATAATCTGGGAAATGGAGGAAGAATACACAAAAGTCTGGGACGTGCCATTTCTCTAAAATGGGGACTATATTCTGGATTCTCACTTCCCCATCTCTACCCAATTCTCCGCCACCCTGAGGTCCAGCCCAACCGCAGGCTCTGGGGAGTCACCCAGTAGGTCAGAGGGTCCCCCTCGGAGGCCATTGTTGGGATGTTCCCTGGCAGGAGGCCAGAGGGCACCAAGGAACAGGGCCAGAATCGCCACGGTCTGTCTGCGTGCAGCAGCATTATTCTTACAGAGTAGGGCCAAGAACACGAATAGAAAACCAGTGAAGGCAGGTGCACATACTCGGCCATGTGTCACAGTCAACATACAGACAGATGGATCCCAGCCCAGTATGTGTCAGAGACCAGGAGCCTACATATGACACCCAGGAAATTCCTCATGAAAAGATTTAAGATTTCAACCATGTCCTGAAAAATCTAGAAGGCTGTACGTACTGAAGTTGCACCTGATAGGATCAAGAGAACTGTGGCCCCCTTCTCCGCCATCCTCTGATGCGGTGGCTTTCAACCCTGGCTGCCTGTGAGTATCATCTGGAAGCTTTACAATCGCCCTGATTCCTGGAGATCCCTAAACCCATTTAACAGATCTCTGGGGGAGAGACCTAGAGATGGCCGTCTTTCAAGCTTGCTAGGTGCTTCCACTGTGCAGCTAAACATACGTGCCATCTGGGGACACTGCTCTGGTGTCCCCACGTGCCTCACTCAGCACTGCTACCCACCTGCCTGGTGCAGACACTGCGTGCTCCAACAGCTTGTCCAGCCAAGTTGCACACGAAAGGGAAGGCTGGGGCCCCATCAGCCAAAGTGGCATGCAGAACCCCTTCCACCAGCTGCTTTAACCACAGAAAGCCCGCTTCACAGCACCCAGGCTGGGGTGATGAGCCGCATCCCTTCTGGCTGCATCACCTCTGCCCAAGGATGGGGCTCCCCAATGTCCAGGTCCAGGCCCGGCCCAGGGTCTCGGGACAGCCTTAAAGGCATTTCAGTTTCCCACTGTACTGCCGTGTCAGAGCTTCCTCTGGCTTGTAAATACGCTTTCTGTAAAGCCCTGGAGCCAGACCCCACTCATCAAAGCCCCAGGTTCCATCACTTACGCATAAGAAGATCCTTCTGTCCACAAGCCTCCCCGACTCCAATGCACAGGAGTTGATACAAAGGTAGCAGACCGGCCGTCTGCACCTTTCCAAGATGTGACAGGGACAGCAATTGGGGGGGGGGGCACCTAAGGCCGGGGCTGGCACCCGTGGTCTGTCTGGCCCCGGATTCAGTGCATTAGTGGCTGACCAGCAATCTGGGCCACTGCCCGCTGGTTTCGTGCCACTTCTCTAAAAAGAGGGAGACTAAAAAGGAAGAAAAAAGTGGGTGTTAGGACATCATAGTCACCAGCCGGTGCCTATGCCAGGATTCTGGGAGTCGGGAGCAAGCCTGCCTGTCTGGCCCGGGGGGCAGCACACCAACAGGAGGACCTCGGGGACGACAGTGACAGTGAGGAGCAGCCTCCCAGGAACCAGGCAGGGAAATGGGATTTTGATTGCACAGATTAAGAGCACTGGTGCTGGAGAACAGTGACAAGTGACATGTGAATCACAAAGAGGAGAGCTTCCCAGGATACAACGTGTCCAAACAAGCCATGTGGCTGAGCCTGAGAAACGGGAAAATGAGGAAGAGTGAGCTCACCAGGCAGGCAGCTGGGCAAACCCATGCCGCCCTGGGGCCCTGGGCCCTGCACACGGCTGGAGTCACAAACCCACGTCTGGGGCCAAGGGGTGCCCCTCTCTTGGCCAGTGCGGCCTTGGAATGTTCTCGTTCACTGCTGACAGCCCCAGAAGTGAGAATGGTTTCCATTTGAGCCTATTCTCCTGGCAGTGGGCCACTGTGTGGTCCCCAAGCATCCAGGGAAAGCCTCGGTGTAGGTGACACAGCTGGAAGCCTTGCTCCATAAAGGATAGTCCCTGGAGCTTGTCAGAAATGCAGAGTCTTGGCCCCTCCCCAGACCTCCCACATCAGAAACTGCTGGGTTAGCCAGCACCCTGGTGAATGGTGAGTGTGTTGCTGCTTGAGAAGCACCTATTTGCAGCCTGAAGGCCACCCTCCTATGGACCAAGCGCCTAATAGCTACACAGCCGAGGAATTCACTGCTGGTTACAATCTAGGCATCTCACACTGACTTTCCTCCCCCTCCCCCACATCATATCCAAGGCCGCAGCTCCTTCCTCAGTCCCTAACTCACAGATCAACCCAGGCAAGTGCAGATTAAATGTCTCCCTGGATGGGACGCCTGGTGGCTCAGTGGTTGAGCATCTGCCTTCACCTCAGGGCGTGACCCCGGGGTCCTGGGATCGAGTCCCACATCGGGCTGTGCCTGTGTCTCTGCTTCTCTCTCTGTGTCTCTCGTGAATAAATAAAAAATCTTTAAAAAAAAAAAAAAGAAAGAAAAAAGTCTCCCTGGAGCCACAGAAACTGCTAGGATAGCTCTACCTGCAAGGCGTATTTGTCCACGTGTTTATGTATTTCTTTCTTGATCATTCTCATCCAAACATTTACTGGACACCTACTGTATATCAGGCACTGAGAACAAGCAGATTAAGTGACCCAGGCTGGTCCTGGGAAGAGTCTGCTGAGACAGATAGAGAGAGAGAGAGAGAAGACAGTCACAGTGCAGAGTGACCTGCATGTGCATCGCTAAGGGAAAAAAAAACTAAAAATCATCATTGTGACATGCTTTCTCTTTGCCACGCTTTCTCTTTGATTTTTCTGCTTCCTCTCATCTTGCTTCCTATCAGGTTGATTGCATTCTCTTCATTCTCCCCCTGCCCCTGCAAACTTGGCCATTTATAGTCTACTTATGCTACTTAGGTGACTTAGGTGTTTACACTGACATTTTTAACATGTACTCTCAACTCCAAGCATAAAGACAATCAATAGCTCTTTCTTCCTCCTGAATAATACAAAACCCTGGGAAGCATTCACTTTGATCTTCCCCCTACCACCTTCCAGGTGTTGGTAGCATGAATCGCTATAAGATGTTATTTTCCCACAAGTCTTAGAGCTGACTGGTCATTTGCTATCTCCCACCAATTGATCCTTTTCCAAAAAAAATTACAAATTCCAAATTGACGCAAGAGGAAATAGAAACCCTGTAGATCTATAACCTTCAAAGGAATTGATCCAGTGGTCTAAAACTAACTTAAAAAGCTACAGCAGGTCTGTGTGGTTCTACTGACAAGTTTTCTGAATCTTTGAAAGAAAAGACAACATTTGTCTTATCCAGTCTCTTCCAGAAAAACACTGAGAGAGATAAACACTCAGTTCCTTTTATACCACCGCATACTGACCTTCAAAGAAAAACAGGGTACGAATTAAAAGCCTGCCTCCTAACCTCACAGGGCATAAGTGTAAAATCCTAAATAAACTTGACTAAATCCTGAGAAAGGCAGCATATTAAAACACCAGAAAACTCATTCGCTAAATTCACCACATTAAAAGATTATAAGAAAAAAAAAGTGACAATCTAGATGCGAAAAAGGCATCTGACCATTAAAACTCCTCACCCATGAGGGCTAGAAAGGGACTTTTCTGCCTGACAAATAGTAAATATCCAAAATTAGAATATACCTTGTGTTTAATGGAACACACTGGGAGTATTTCCTTTAAAGTCAGGAGTAAGGGGGACACCTGGGTGGCTCAGCAGTTAAGCATCTGCCTTCGGCCCAGGGCGTGATCCTGGAGATCAGGGATCTAGTCCCACGTCGGGCTTCCTGCATGGAGCCTGCTTCTCCCTCTGTCTGTGTCTCTCATTAATAAATAAATAAATTCTTAAAAAAAAGAAAGTCAGGAGTAAGGGATCTCTGGGTGGCTCAGTGGTTGAGCAGCTGCCTTCAGCTCAGGTTGTGATCCTGGGGTCCTGGGATCGAGTCCCACATCGGGCTCCCCGCAGGGAACCTGCTTCTTCCTCTGCTTGTGTCTCTGCCTCTGTGTCTCTCGTGAATCAATAAATAAAATCTTAAAAAAAATTTTCAATAAGCAATGTATCATATTGGGAAGTGGGGAGCAGACAGGAAGTTGGGGAGGAGAGGAGATAAGAAGTAATAGTTAGGGGCACCTGGCTGGCTCAGTCCATATAGTGTATGTGCCTCTTGATGGCAGCACTGTGAGTGCAAATGGGCCCCTATAGAGCAAACAGAGAAAGAAATTATGGATGGATCAAAGATCTGGACGTCAAAAACAAAACTTTAAAACTTGTAGGAAATAGTTTAGACCACCTTAGGACCTCAGCATATAAAAAGTTTTCTCCAACAAGACCTAAAAAGCACAATACATGGAAGTAATCGTTTCAGCACATCTTATAAACTCACACACACGCTCACCATATGATCCAGCAACTTCACGCCCAGGTATTCACGCAGGAGGGATGGAAACTGTCTGAAAGACTCGTTATACAAATGTTCGTGGCAGAATTATCCGTAATAGCTAACCGCTGGAAGTACCCCCAAATGCCCATCACCTGACAAATGGAGAAGTGAATTATGGTGTATTCGACTAATGGAATTCTACTAGGCAACCAGAAGGAACAAACCATTGATGCAACAACAGGGGAAACCTCCGATGCAAAAGAAGCCAGCTTCCAGAGTACATTACGCATGGTCCACTCGTAGGAAATCCTCCAACGGCACAAACCGATCTATAGAATAGAAATCAGAGGTGATCTGAGGAGATGAGGGAGGAACAGGAGAGAAACTGACAATAAATGGCAGAAGAGAACATTCTGGAAACATGTCCTGTGCTTTGACGGTAGTGGCGGTAACATTTGTCAAGTCATTGACCTGCACACATCAAATGAATGAATTTCACTTTACAGCAAATCATAGGTCAGGAAAGTTGATTTTAAAAGATGTGGTTACGGGGGGCGGTGTCTCTCTCTCTCTCTCTCTCTCTCTCTCTCTCTCAAGTAAATAAATGAATCTTTATTTTTTAAAAAGATTTTATTCATTTATTCATGAGAGACTCAGAGAGAGAGAGAGGCAGAGACACAGGCAGAGGGAGAAGCAGGCTCCCTGCAGGGAGCTCCAAGCCCTGAGCTGAAGGCAAATGCTCAACCACTCAGCCACTCAAGTGTCCCTAAACAAATCCCTAAAAAAAAAAAAAAAAAAAAATGCATGGGGGCACCTGGTTCTGTCAGTAGAGCACACGATTCCTGATCTCAGGGTCATGGGTTCAAGCCCCGTGTTGGGTACCAAGCCTACTTAAAAAGAATTAAATAAAAATATACACAGCCAATACCAATACATTTGTTACAACCTCTGTAATTTTCTGTGGACACATTTTATTAAAAAGTGGATTTTAGAAAATATCAGTTATTAATTACGCATACTAGGGAGCAGGAAGTTTCAAGAGGACAGTGGAGACTAAGAAGCCTAATTATGCTCATTCATATTTTCCTCCCTGTGGAAGGAGATGCCAACAGTCATCCCAGCAATCCTGTTAGAACCACAGGGTCAGAGCACCTGGGGACTGCAGTCAGGTAAGTGTTCAACTCTTTATTTCGACTCAGATCTTGGTCTCAGGGTTGTGAGATCGAGCCCTGTGTAGGACTCTGCACTCAGCATAGGACTCTGCACTCAGCATGGAGCCGGCTTCAGATTCTCTCTCCCTCTGCCTCCCTCTTGAGCATGCGCGCACTCTCTCTCTCTCTCTCTCTCTCCAAAAATAAATAATGGGCACCTGGGTGGCTCAGTTGGTTAAGTGTCTGAGCCCTACGTGGGGCTCCCTGCTCAGCAGGGAGTCTGCTTCTCTCTCTCCCTCTGCCTGCAGCTCCCCCTGCTTGTGCACGTGCTCTCTCTCTCTCTCTCTCAAATAAATAAATAAAATCTTTAAAAAAAATTTTTTTAAATGGGGTACCTGGGTGGCTCAGTGGTTCAGCATCTGCATTCTGCTCAGGTCATGACCCCAGGATCCTGGGATGGAGTTCCGCATCGGGTTCCCTGCAGGGAGCTGGCTTCTCCCTCTGCCTGTGTCTCTCTCTGTGTATCTCTCTGTGTCTCATGAATAAGTAAATAAAATCTTTAAAAAATTTTTTTTCAATAAAAATAAATCAATCTTGGGATCCCTGGGTGGCGCAGCGGTTTGGCGCCTGCCTTTGGCCCAGGGCGCGATCCTGGAGACCCGGGATCGAATCCCACATCAGGCTCCCGGTGCATGGAGCCTGCTTCTCCCTCTGCCTATGTCTCTGCATCTCTCTCTCTCTCTCTCTGTGTGTGACTATCATAAATAAAAAAAAATAAAAAAAAAAATTTAAAAGAACTATTAAAAAAAAAAAATCAATCTTTAAAAAAGAAAGATGCCACAAAGCGAGGTTCCATGGAGGTCACATGGCTCAAATCTCTCATCTTCAGGAAAGAAGCCCAAAGTGAGCTTTGTCCAAGATCGTTGCAACAGACGTTTGTTGCTAAAGCTGCCCAGCATCCTCTACCCGTCTCGACAGCGCCCCATTCGGTTTAGGGAACTTGCTCTCCCCCACCGGGCAGTTTCTCTGCAGGACCATTGAGACCAGTGCCAGCTGTGCCACCACAAAACCAAAGGGATCCTTCACATGACAAAGCTGTGTGTGACCCACGGTCGCCTCCAGATGCTCTTGGCTTGACATGCTGGGAGATGGCTGGACTTCATCCGTCACAGCCAAGAAAACTTGACCCCAGAGCCTGTGCTGTTAAGATCACCCCTGTTAACTCTGCCTCCGGGCCTCACACACCTGAGCACTTCGGTTTCTGTCCGTCTTCGGCTTTCCCCAGCCTCCCGCCCATTCTGTGAGCTTCTGTGTAATAAATTCCACTTTGCTTACATCAGCCAGAATCAGTTTCTGGTGTTTGTGACCAAAGACCCCATGCAAGGTGCAACTGGTACAACCAACCAGTGCAAGGTGGACAACATATTTCACGGGATATTATACACGTTAAACGAGTTAACGTAAACAAAATGATTCGACGATGTTAAAACAGCAACTGTTGTACAAACAGCAGTCACTACATTGGAGGAGATCAGATTTTTGGAGCAACATTATGATTTACAGCTGGGAGCGCTGTGCCTTCCGGACGACCCTCCCTGGGTGTGTCAGCCTCCATCCCAAGGCCCCTGGACTGTCAGGGGGCAGAATGGAAGAGAGTCATGACTCACTGAGTGACAGGCCAAGCACTTTGACATGCTTTCACCTCGTCTTTCTGCAAAGTGTGCACTGTCCCGATGTACTCATGAGGCCACAGGGCTCCTGAGTGACAGCAGAAAACCTGAGCCAGATCTGAGCAACCACGAAGCCCGGCCCCTGTCACCTTGTCGCACGGCCATGCCTCAAGAAAGCCTTCAGACCTTCTGTTTCTCCTCCCGTAGGACTAGGTCACTGGGCCTTCAGGTGAGGCCTTGGATGTGTGGCTGGATGGAGGGTGGCTGCATCTACAGGATGCCCAACAGGAGGGAGCAATGCCGGATGGAGGGGGGTGGGGGCGAGGGCCACACTGCGGCCTCGGGGAGGGCAGATGTGCCCAGGGTACGGTGTGGGAAATACCCACATCCCCAAGGAGGGCAAGTGAATTCTTTTCTGCTCTGACATGAATACATGCTTGCGTTCCCATGGCGACGGAGCATGCTTGCTGCTGTCCATACCTGTAGCCGCGTGAGTCACATTTTTGGCACTGCACCTGCCCAGTCCAAAGTCATTAGCTAATCAGCCTAGAATGTGTGCGCTCTGGCACCGATCGGATCTGGGAGATAAACAGGGTCTCCGGGCGTCCCTCTGAGGCTCCCACAGCAGCGATCAGGTCTGCTTTGCTCTTGAGCAGCGTTCGTAATACCCGGCATGGTCCCTGCTACCAGGGCATTGAAAGGGACCTACCTGGGTTTGTCCCGGGCTGTCTACACAGATAGAGAGGATGGTCACAGAGCTAAGCAGAAGGCAAGGACAGGGAATTAAACAGGACACAAAGAGGGAGGCACTGGAGTTGCCTACGCCGTCGAAACCAATAAGAATTTGCTGGTTTCAGACCAAAGCTTGTTAATAGATACTGGAAGGGCGGCATGGGGGAGAAATAACCCTGGGAGATCCTGCGGTGTGGACCAGGCACCCTCCCAGGAAGAGTTGGGTGAGAAGAAGCCCTTGGAAGAGGCCACACAGCCACTTGTTCCAAGCAGTGCACAGTGGCTAACTTGGGGACTGCACGACAGCCAAGGTGATGGGGCAGTAGGGAGCACAACGCAGATGCCCAGCAGATCCCAGCAGGAGGAGCGGGCCTAGATGCTGCAGGGCCCAGCACGCCACCCTGCAACTCCACGAGTGGCTCCCGAGCTCCCGGATAAGTCCACCAATTCAGCAGAGGACCTCCTGGGGCACCACTAAGAGTCCATAAAACCCAGTGGTTATGCAAAACGGGCTTTTTTCCCCCTCTAAACAAACAGAAAAGCCGTGGTTCCCACGTAGTTTCTCAAGAGTAAGTCACGAGGTTTGGCTGTGCGTGGGGAAATCCCAAAGGGAAAACCCATTAGAGAAGGAGCGTCCGGGATGCCTGGGTTGATCAGTGGTAGAATGTCTGCCTTCAGCTCAGGGCATGATCCCGGGATCCTGGGATCAAGTCCCACATCGGGCTCCCCGCAGGGAGCCTGCTTCTCCCTCTGCCTGTGTCTCTGCCTCTATCTCTCTGTCTTTCATGAATAAAGAAAATCTTAAAAGAGAGAGAAGGGGGAAGGAGCATCCAGAGGCCCGGAGACGGGAGTGCTGACAAGGAACTGGACCCAGATGCTTCTTCAGGGGCACTCATCACTACCACCACCTCGGTTTATGCGGGGACGTGGCGCATAAACCTAGCTGGGCAGTGAGCTTGTGAGCTCCTGGGATGCAGATGGGCCAATGTCTGTGCCAGGTGTCTACACTGCCTACAGTCACAGCTGGGCACCTACACTGCCGGCGGCCCCAGCTGGGCACCTAAACTGCCCACAGCCCCAGCAGACATGCCTTGCACACTGAAGAAATTCAATAAAGCTTTGATGAATCGTGTAGAAGGAAGGAAGAAGGAAGGAAGGAAGGAGGAAGGAAGGAAGGAAGGAAGGAAGGAAGGAAGGAAGGAAGGACAAATAGACGGGAGGGGGTGAGGGGGCTTTCTGAACAGCTTCCTCAAATGTTTTGGAAGCCATCGTTATAAAGAAGATGGATTTGGGGCACCGGGGTGGCTCAATCGGTTAAGCATCTGCCTTTGGCTCAGGTCATAATCTCAGGGTCCTGGGATCCAGCCCCAAGTCAGGCTCCCTGCTCAGTGGGGAGGCTGCTTCTCCCTCTCCCTCTGCCCCTTCCCTCACTTTCTCCTAAATGAATAATTAAAAAAAAATATATATATATATATATATGATGGATTTAACAAGGCTTAAGGTCTCAGGATGCAGACAGTCTGCCACGGAAACAAAGCCCATGAGGGGGTCCCAGGGAGAGGTTTCACCTTGTAATCCTATCACCTTAGAGAAATGGAAACTTATTAAACTCAACAGCAAAGAAACAAACAATCCAATCATGAAATGGGCAAAAGACATGAAGAGAAATCTCACAGAGGAAGACATGGACATGGCCAACAAGCACATGAGAAAATGCTCTGCATCACTTGGCGTCAGGGAAATCCAAATCAAAACCACAATGAGATCCCACCTCACACCAGTGAGAATGGGGAAAATTAACAAGGCAGGAAACCACAAATGTTGGAGAGGATGTGGAGAAAGGGGAACCCTCTTGCACTGGTGGGAGTGTGAACTGGTGCAGCCACTCTGGAAAACTGTGTGGAGGTTCCTCAAAGAGTTAAAAATAGACCTGCCCTACGACCCAGCAATTGCACTGCTGGTGATTTACCCCAAAGATACAGATGCAGTGAAACACCGGGACACCTGCACCCCGATGTTTCTAGCAGCAATGGCCACAATAGCCAAACTGTGGAAGGACCTCGGTGTCCATCGAAAGATGAATGGATAAAGAAGATGTGGTTTATGTATACAATGGAATATTACTCAGCCATTAGAAATGACAAATACCCACCATTTGGAGGGTATTATGCTGAGTGAAGTAAGTCAATCAGAGAAGAACAAACATTTTATGTTCTCATTCATTTGGGGAATATAAATAATAGTGAAAGGGAATATAGGGAAGGGAGAAGAAATGTGTGGGAAATATCAGAAAGGGAGACAGAACATAAAGACTCCTAACTCTGGGAAACGAACTAGGGGTGGTGGAAGGGGAGGAGGGCGGGGGGTGGGGGTGAATGGGTGACGGGCACTGAGGGGGGCACTTGACAGGATAAGCACTGGGTGTTATTCTGTATGTTGGCAAATTGAACACCAATAAAAAATAAATTTATTATATAAAAAAAAAAGAAATGGAAGCTGTGCTGAATCCCAAGGTCCTGCCTGATGCTCGGCCCTGAAGCCCACAGGTCCCTAAGAATCCTCTAGCAAGAAAGTAACTGAAAATAAAGAACCGCATCAGTCTATAAGGGTGGTAATCAAGAGAAGGAAGAGGAGGGAAGGGTAAAACCCTGACATGCCTGGGGGCCAGGAGGAGAGGAGCCCCCCCACCACAGCCCAGCAGCAGGGCTGTCAGTGCCCCAGACAGAGCATCCCTTCCTCATCTCACCATGAAAGTCAATCTCACCAGTATGATTCCAGTAGCTAAAAGGGGGTACAACACTTGCCCTCCTTCAAAAAAAAAAAGTGTCTAAATGACTAAGCCGGTGCAGCTGTGCCTAGTGGGGGTCCTCGGGGGACAGGCTGCTGCCCGAGGGAGGGAAGCTGGTGGCATGGGGGCCCGGGCAGCCTGGCTGCTGGCAACCACCCCTCCCGGCTCTAATGGCCCAGAGGTCTGAGTAAAGGCCCCGAGGGCTTCAGGTAAAGGGGCCGGAGCATCCCCACCTCAGGTGATATCTCCTGTGCGGTACACGCAGGTCCAGCACGGGGGAGGCTCCACGTGGCTCTCGTTGGCAGAGCACCGTGTTCCAAGTTCAGCCTGTGATCTGGAATGGCCTCGGGTGATGCCTCACACGCCAGGGGTGACGCCTCACACACCAGGGTCACCACCAGAGATCAATGATCCTCAGGGACACAGGCCAAGTGGCCATGCCATCCCCCTCATGCAGAGGCTGCTTCCTGTGTTGGCAGCGGGGAGGCCAGGTGGTGGTGCAGGGGGAGATACAGCGAGCCACCAAACCCAGAGAAGGGACCCCGAGTTCGGCAGGTGCTGTGCCGGAGCAGGGAAAGGCTGGCAGGATGCAGGGAGCACACGGTGAAGCTTCTCCGGGACCATCAGGACTAGAGAGGAATCGGCCGCAGTCCCCGTGCTCCATCACCCCAGATCGGACACCCAGAGTGGCCCCCAGGAAGGTGAAAACAGCGGGGAAAGTAGGCTGAAGGGGATTGGGTGGTCCAGCCTGCAGTTCCAGAGGGAACACGTCCCGAGGCGGAAAGGGACAGCATGGGGAATAGAGTCGATGTGTTCAAACAGCGCTGACCCAGGGCTGGTGGGGGGGCTGAAGGCGGGGGCGGGGAAGGATTCGATGTACAGACCTGTCGAATCGCTACTGTACACTCGAAAGTGCTGTCACATTTATGTCAACTGTATTTCAATAAAAGTAAAAAAAAAGATAAAAAAAAGATGAAGTCTGGGAGAAGTCAGGGGCCTCTGTGGTCAAATCTCCCACACACGAGGTGGGCCCCAAATTTGGTGCAGAGCTTTGAGGCCAGTGCAAGGAGGGGGATGCGTTTGGCTCAAGGGTCCTCGGTGTCCTTAAAAGGAGCCACCAGCTCAGGGGAGGTACAACCGTTCCTGCCTGAACAACTAGAAGAAAGCGCTTCTGTGGGTTCATGGAAAGAGAATGAGGGGGGGAGAATGTCTTTAAAGACCATGAGCTTTGGGACGACGGGGTGGTTCAGTCGGTGAAGCATCAGGTCATGACCCAGGGAGGTGGCCCCAGGGCCTAACAAGAGAGAATTAGAGGCAGAGTTTTGTAACCACACAGACTCCAGATCAAATCCCAGTTCTGCTAAATACTAACCTAAGAGGGGGCTCCTGGGGGGCTCAGTGGGTGAAGCATCTGCCTTCGGCTCAGATTATGATCCCAGGGTCCTGGGGTCAAGCCCTGCATGGGGCTCCCTGTTCGGCGGGGAATCTGCTCCCTCTCCCTCTGCTGCTCCCCCTGCTTGTGTGCTTGCTCGCTCTCTCTCTCAGTCTTTCACTAATAAATAAATACAATTAAAAAAAAAAAAAAAAAAGACCACGAGCTTCATAGGGCTAATAATTTTAAGCCCCAGTCTGAACCAAGGCCTTAAGAAGAGATCCCTGGGCATCAGTGTGCAGCGATCGTCTCTCCCACCCTGGTGCCCGAGAAGCACCTGGAATAAGAAGCCCCTGTGGCATCTGGGGAGAGAGGTAAGCAGGGGAGGTCACGCGGATGCCCAGTAACTCCCCATCTCCCACGGCAGGGAACCAGTACATAGTGTCAAAGTGCACACACCTTGCAACGACCTCGAAGCATCTGGCTTAACGTTCTGGTGGTGACTGCCAGGAGAACCCAAAACACAAGGAGGCTGGAAAGGGAGAAGGAGTGGGGAGTGAGTGTCCTCCCGAGGGCTGCCCTGCGTCCTCAGCCCTGGGGCATCTGTTCGATTTTGTTTTCAACCCCGTGCATGTTAGCACTTTTCCCTTAAGATGAAAACACAGGCTTTTAAGTTTGAAGCATGGGAAAAAAAGGAGGAACACACACACGAGCGTGGGATGCCTGGAGGGGCGTGTGATGATGGGGATAACCTTGAGTTTGCTCCCATTCACACACCAAAGTCCATCTCTCACAAACTTCAGGATTATTAAGAACAGATCTCTGGGGACGCCTTGGGGGGCTCAAAGTACAGTGTCTTTCTTCGGCTCAGGGTGTGATCCCCGGGGTCCTGGGACCGAGTCCTGCACTGGGCTCCCCATAGGGAGCCTGCCTCTCCATCTGCCTGTGTCTCTGCCCCTCTCTGTGTCTCTCATGAATAAATAAATAAAATCTTTAAAACAAAACCAAAAAAATAATGAAATAAAGAAAAAGAACAGATCTGCAACACACCTCTGACAGAGACACAAGCATGGTCACTTCGCAATGGAGAACCGCCTCTCAGAACGGTCCCAGAAAGTCTGGGCGGAAGGCAATGATGCAGGCTTCCAACACCCAACTCTCTCGAGTCAGCTAACTTTTGTGCAAACTCAGTTTGCCTAATGACTAAGCCCACCTCCCATCGAGGTGATGCTAGTCCTAGACACAGCCTCCTCTCCTGGCTTTCGGAGCCTGGCAGGTGGGGAGAAATCCAGGTGGGCTGACACGAAGAGGATGCCCTCTTCCCCCAGAAGCGGGAGCATCTTCACAAATGACAGCGATTTATCCGCAGGCACAAGGTCGCTGTATGGTAGATTCTTGAAGCTAATTACATCCCCAGTAATTGGATGAGGATGTGGAGCATCCGGAGGTGAAGGGAGTGTGGCCTGAGCTCAGAAGTAGGAGGTGAGGACCTCAGAACTCAGTTGTCCGGCGTTCCAACCCAGGATTTTTCCCACTGCATCATCATCATCATTATTGTGTATTCTGGAACATTCCTTGAAAAAAAAAGTGGCTCTACTGTCAAACGGGGATGAAACCAAGTCTTCTCCGAGGCCTCAATGCAACGACGGAACGCATCCTGAATCTGAACCCCACCTGCCATCTCTCTCTTCCACTTTGGGCCAAAGCGCAGGCCGACGGCCTCTCACCTGGAGCGGCAAGCACCCCCTGCTCTCCTGGTCTCCACTGCGGCCACCACCTCCCATTCTTCCCCCAACCGGCAGCCACAGCGATTCTCAACAATCATGTCCCAACAGAAACTCCACAGAGGCCGAGAGCAGATTGGTGGCTGCCAGGGGGTGGGCAGAGGCTGTTTCATGGGCACGAGGTCTCCCTGGGGAGCGGGGGGGGCGATGAAAATGTTTCGGAACTAGACAGAGGTGGTGGTTGTACAATATCGCAAATGTGCTAAACACTAGTGAATTACCCGCTTTAAAATGGCTAATTTTATGTTAGGTGAAGTTCATCTTGAGTTTTAAAAAAAAAAAATCACATCCTGCTTCAAATCTTTCCCGTGGATCTCCATCCTTTGCAGGGGAAAAGCCAACCATCCTCGGTGGTCTGAACCGCCTCCCCATCTCTCCCTCCCTCTATTCCAGACACCGGGGAGAGGCCAAGCGCAGGTCCACTCCTTGGCTCACATGCATTGACTTTCCCTCCTCCCGGAACATTCATTCCTCACATACCCACAGGCTTATGTCTTCAATTTATTTGGGTCTGTTTAAATATTCCTGACCACAGACCCTATCTGTCAACCCCATCTAAAATAGCACCTCCCAGGGCACCTGGGGGGCTATTTTAGGGTAGGGGAAGCATCTGCCTTCGGCTCAGGTCATGATCACAGGGTCTTGGGATCAAGTCTCCCATCAGGCTCCCTGATCAGTGGGGAGGATGTTTCTCCCTTTTGCCCTTCCCCTCTGCTTATGCTCTCTCTCTCTTTCTCAAATAAATAAAATATTTTTAAAATAATAAAATAAAATAAAATAAAATAAAATAAAATAAAATAAAATAAAATAAAATAACAGCACTTCCTGCTGCCCTCTGCTCTGTGAGTGGAAAACAGTACCTCACTAGCCCAATATCACATCATCTAATTATTCTACAGTCCGTTTCCCCCAGGAGAGAATCTAAGCAGCCAGGGCAGGGACTTTGTTATAAATACCCAGCACCTGGAACCAGACACACAATGTGTGATCAACAGAACTGTGTTGAAAGAATGAACGAATGTTCATTTGTTCAAAGTTCAAAGTTCTTTGACCAGGGAAACCCTCTTCCCAAGGGGTATCGGGGGATGCAGGTGTCGGCAGGCTGCCTTTGACAAATGCTTGTGTATGAGTCTCCTTCAGCTGCTGTAACAAATAAACCACAACCCTGGCAGCTTCAACCCACACACTCTTCCCCGCCTCCCCTTATGATTCTGGAAGCCAAAAGTCAGAAATTAGTTTCACAGAGTCAAAGTCATGGTAAAAGCCGGGCTCGGGCTGCGCTCACTCTGTAGGTTCTAGGGGATCATTGTTCCCTGCCTGTCTTCCAGATGCCCTGGTGGCTACAGGCATCCATTGGCTTGTGGCTGCATCGCTCTAATCTCTGCCTCCACAGAACGGGGAACACATCCTTAACCCACAGAGTGATGGGCATGTGGGCTCATCACACCTGCCTGCAAAGGCAGGACACTCTTCGTGGCCTTTCTCTTATCCAGGGTTTACAAGGAGGTCCACACCACAGCCACGACACCGAGGAGAACATGGCCCCTGGTCTGTGGGCCGCAAAGCACCAAACGAAGCCAGTGATTCCAAGATCAGCCTCTGGTAGTCCCTCATCCACATCCTTGTGGATCACTTCCCAGTCCTGTCCTGGGTCCCAATTCATGTGATAAACCACATTCGTCCTCAAAGACACAGGCCACTAACGTCTCAAATGCAACATGTCCAAAACCAAATTCCGTTCCCAAACCACTTCCTCCGGCTGTCGCTCTGCCAGCCAGGCTAGACCAAACATTTTCTAAACCAAAACAAAACAAAACACTACTAAAAGCAGGTTCCCTCATCTGATTCCCGAGTGCCCCTTGGGAACCTCTGTGCCTTTGCCTATGCTAATCCCTGGGCCTGAGTTGGCCTTCCCTTCCTGGCCTCTGGGAAATCCTACACCTCTCTTTATAGCGAGGACCTCGGGGAGCTCTGTGGGCTCTCTTCCAGGCTGCTCTGATTTTTTTCCCAAGATTTTATAGATCCATGACTTCAGAACCGTAAGAACGCACTTGGGCTCCATGCCTTTGGTTGACCTGCAGGTGGGCATGGTGGGCCCACATCTGGCAACATCAGCTCTAACCCAGGTCAGGAAGGAAGGCGGGTAAAAATGTGATTGAGGGGCACCTGGGTGGCTCAGTGGTTGAGCGTCTGCCTTCGGCTCAGGGCATGATCCCAGGGTCCTGGGATCAAGTCCCTCATCAGGCTCCCCGCAGGGAGAGCCTGCTTCCCCTCTGCCTGTATCTCTCTCTCTGACTCTCATGAATAAATAAAATATTAAAAAAAAAAAAGCATGTTGGAACCCATTTTCTTCTGCCTGTGACACACTGGGGTGTCCCCATCTCCTGTCAGGATGCTCATGCTGCAACCCCCTCCTCCCCCTGGGCAGCTCTTCTGGTGGCTGGACAGCCAGAGCTGCTCGAAGAAATGACCTGGAAGGGAAGGGATGCATGGGGATCTCGCCCCCACCCCTCAGCCTAGCCAGGAAAACAGGAGGGGCTCCCTCAGCTGATGCTAAAACCACAACTTGCCATCCACCCCAGGCAGGTAGGGCCATCCTTTGCCCCGACCCCTCTTCCAGGCTGCCCTGGGGTGACTTTTTTGCACAGATGTTCCCGAGCTCACTGCGCAGAATGGACGTAACAGGAGGACAGGGTGATTGGGTGGCCCAGGCACCCAGTAGAAAGGAAGCGTGTATTTGCCTAAAGGGGACCAGGCCTTGTGGCTCCAGGGCCCGAGCAAGCAGAGGAAGAGCATGCGGTGGCATGGAGGAGGTGTGGAGCTCAGCTCAGGGCTTGGGGAGCATCATGCATCCCCCATGCCAGGCATTCCCCTCCTCCTGAGTATAAATGACCCAGAAAAGGTGAGCTGAGGGACAGAGTTGTGACCACAGAGCTCGTGGAGGAGGGAGGGAGACAGGTTCCGCATGTGCACCTGTCCACACAGAGCTCCCACGACCTTCTCTGGGCGTCTCCCCCATGCTTGTGAAGTAAGTGTGCGAGGCCCTTCCAGCATCCCCGTCTGAGTCATGGGAAATGCAGCAGGAGCTAGGGACGCGCCATCCGGCCCTCCCTCCGCCACACCCCTGTTTTCAAACAGCACACCTGCCAGACCAGCTCACTGCAGAGCCAGGACGGCATCGCTGAGCAGATCCCGCGTGCCCCTGCAGAGCTGCCACCAGAAACGCGGGCACCGGTGGCCGTGCACGCCCGCTGGGTCCCCTGACACCTGAGTGTCATTGGGCCTGCCCGACAGAGCGGGAAGACTGATCCCATGCAATGCCAATGTGTATTTTTAAAACGCAAACGTGCATTTCAAAGAGAGATGCATGTCTGCGGCTTTTTCAAGGAAGAGAAAAAAGGTGGAGCTAAGATCCATCTTTTCACCTCCTTGCTGAGAGTTCTGAAGGCCTGATCCCACCCAGGCTCACCCCAAATATCCCCTTACTTCCACGTCCCGCCAGTGATCATTTTGGAGAGATTACACTTCTCTTCCCTCTGAAAGTAATCGACTCTGGCTTTCCTCTGGGTCCCACCTGTTCCTTTCTCAGTCCACAAGGCAGGGATGGGGCTAACCCCCCCCACCCCCCCACCATGCCACCCCATGTTCCATTGGAAAGCTGCCCACTCACTGAGCTACTTTCCTTTTCTTTATTATTTCTATTCCTTTTCTATTTCTTTATTATTTCTATTCCTTTTTCTATTCTATTATTTTTATTCCTTTTCCTATCATCAAGAGTGTAGATAGAAGCATTTTGAGGAGGTTGCTAAGGTAGAAAATGTAGCCAGCAAGAGAGGAAAAGGAAACCCAAGAGATGGAGCCTTCTGGAGACTCGGCCTTGGCCCCTTCTGCTAGTTATCTATGGCTGCATACCAAAATCGTCCAATACTTAATGGCTTCAACAACAAACATTCATTATCTCGGTGTCTATGGGTCAGAGAATTAGGTACAGTTTGCCCAAACCCTGAGCCCCACTCGGGGTTTCTCACGAGACCTCAATCAAGGTTCCCACAGGGCCTGCAGTCATCTCAAGGCTCAAATGGCAGAGAATTTGCTTCCAAGTCTGATCATGTGGCTGTTGGCAGACCTCAGGCCCTTGCTGGCTGCAGAGGTGTTAGTTCCTTGCCACATGAAGAGATGCTTTAGTCCCTGGCTTCTATTGTGATTCTTGTCTTCACTTTGGGCAACTGGATGAGACAATTCATCATACAAGTTGGGACTCTCAGTTTCTCAACCAGCCTTGCTCTTGACCGGGTTGCATGGCTCAAGGGTTGACTGCCTTCTCTTAAATTGTCTGAGGGGCCTAGGACAGTAGGGTCTGGCAGGACCATCTGAGTAACTCCCTCCCCAGACCGAAATGGGTCCCCCAACCCATGAACCCCCATACATAAGGTAGACCAGATGCCCAGAGGGAGGATTCCCAGGATCCTATAAAGATTCCAGAAAGCGTGCCTGGTGATTACGTTGCTCTTGCTGGCTGAAGTGGTGTTTCATTTGCAGGACTATGAAAGATTAGAATCGTCTTGGCATGCTGACTTGGGGTGACTCAAATGGTTTATACAGAGGGGAGCCCACACATTCTAGAGGCATCCCTGTCTCCACCCCACCACGGCCACCTACTCCCATGGTCATCCCCTTGACCTGCTATTTTAGATCAGTGTTTCTCCAGCCCAGATAAACATTAGAACTACCAAGGGGACCTTTAGAAATTAGGGCACCCTGGGAATCAATGCTATACCACTGAATTCGGAGGCACAATCAAAATCAAAATACTCAGGCCCTGTTGTGTTGTTTTGTTTTGTTTTTTAAAGTTCTCCAGATAATTCTGACTTTGAGAAGATCTGCTTTAAATGGATGGCCACAAATCTCAAACAGGGACTCAACTCTTACTACTCCGTCCTAAGTATAAGCTCTGTGGGCTAATAATTTAGGCATCTCTCGGCCACATTAGCGCTGTGGGGTTTTTATACTCAGAGTGGGCTCCAAGGACAGGAGCATCAATACTACTTGGGAGCTCATCAGAAATCAGAATCCGCATCGCCACACATCCCTGGGTGATCCATTTGTGCATTCACGTTTGAGAAGCACAGATCAAGCCATGTAGCAGTCCTGCTGTAGTTACCCCGTGGACTATTTTCAATCTTCAAAACAACTGTTTGAACCCTTTCTCGGATAATGAGCTTGCCTTACACATTGCTTAGAAAGACAGGAGCAATCTGAGCGTAACTCCTCATCAGCCCATGACCCAGATTCCATACTCCCCACAGCAGCATCATGTTCACAGTCTTCCCTCCCATCACGGTGACTTAAGGCCCTCCTTCTATCAAAGGCAAACTACCTGCTTTCTACCTATCAGCACGTAATGTTAGCTCCTACACTCTCCTACTCGCTCCATGGAGCTCGCTGTGCCAATGCCACCCATGACTGCCATGCTGCTTACCTTGGATCCTTCTGGAGTCTTGGGCCAATCAGCAGCATATCACATTTCCTCCTTCTGGAAACCATGACTTCTCTTGGCTTCCATGTTATTTCACATTTCTCCAGTCATCTTTCTGGATCTGCCTCCTATGCTCAATCATAGATGAGGCAGCAACTTTCTGCCCTTCCCTCTCTGCTCCATATGCTCACTCCCCTTAGTGGCCTGACAGCACTTAGTGGCCCTTAGTGGCCTCCCAGAGCATTACACACCCTCGACCCCCTGCGGATCCTAAACTCTTATCTCTAGCCTTGACCTTTCCCCATGCCCGCCTGGCTACTTGTCTCTACGGGGATCCTCAGGAGAAATCTCCAACAAACTCCCCAAAAGAATCCAATTCCTCACTTCCAAAAACAAAGCAAACCAAAATAATACCTGTTATCCAGGCCTCCTTTTAGCAAATGGCACCATGAACCATGCTGCTGCTTAAGCCCCAAATCCAGGATCATCGAATTCTCCCATCTTGGGGATGCCTGGGTGGCTCAGTTGGTAGAGCATCTGCCTTCGGCTCAGGTCATGATCTCAGGGTCCAGCTCAGCAGGGAGCCTGCTTATCCCTCCCCCACTGCTCGGTCTCTCTCTCTCCATCTCTCTCTCTCTTTCTCAAATAATAAATATAAAATCTGTAAAATAAAAAAAATTAATTCTCCCATCTTTCCCATCCCCTCCCTGTCCACTCCTGTGGGATCTACCTTCCAAAAGCCATCTGGAAGCCATCTGTGGTTCTTCTCCAAGGCTGCCACCCTGTTCCCCAGGCACCAGCAGTGCTCCCACTATCATTACAGGGACCTAACTGGTCTCCTGTTCCACCCTGACCCTCTACGATTCGCTCTCAACGAGGCAGCCAGATAAACTTATAAAACATTAATCACATTATGTCAACCTTTAGGTAAAACCATCCAAAGGCTTTGCACTATGTTAGAAGAAAGAAATCCAGACCACTGAGCCTAATTCACGAAGCAATACAGTCTACCTTCTCTGGGGTAAATCCCTAGTGTTGCAATTGCTGAGTCATAGGGTAACTCTATTTTTAACTTCTTGAGGAACCTCCACATTGTTGTACAGAGTGGCTGCACCAGTTTGCATTCCCACCAACCCCAAAGATACAGATGCAGTGAAACGCCGGGACACCTGCACCCCAATGTTAATAGCAGCAATGTCCACAACAGCCCAACTGTGGAAGGATCCACGGTGTCCTTCGGCAGATGAATGGATAAAGAAGATGTGGTCTATAGATACAACGGAATAGTACTCAGCCGTCAGAAAGGACGGATACCCACCATGTACTTCGACGTGGATGGAACTGGAGGGTATTATGCTGAGTGGAGTAAGTCAATCGGAGAAGGACAATCATCATATGGTTTCATTCATCCATGGAATATGAGAAATAGTGAAAGGGATTATAAGGGAAAGGAGGGGAAACTGAGTGGGAAAAATTAGGTCCCATGAGAGACTCCTAGCTCTGGAATCGAACAAAGGGTTTCGGAAGGGTAGGTTGCCAGGGGGCGGGGGGGGTGGCACAGAGGAGGGCACTTGATGGGATGAGCACTGGGTGTTAGACTACAGGGTGGCAAACTGAATTTAAGTTTTAAAAAATGTCAAATAAATAAACATTAAAAAATAAAAATAAAAAATAAGTCCACCTTCTCTCTGCCTCACCTTACCTCGTTCACTCCACTCTCTCTCTCCAGCCACATAGACCTTGAGTTCAAAGGCAGGAGGCACCAGCTTCGTGTGGCTATTGAGAGCTAAATTTAAATCAGCTAAAACTAAACTAAATGGTAAAATTCCATTCCCAAGTCTTACTCACCGTGTTTCAAAGGGCTCGATTATCACACGTGGCTGGCTGGCAGCCACATGGTCAGTGTAGATACGGTGTTCCCATCCCTGCGGAAAGCTCTGTGGACCCTGCAGTTCTAGCTGCTACTTGGATGGGGCAGTTCAGCCCTTTCCTTGCGGCCCTGGCCCTGGCTATCCCCCCCTACCCTTCTCCTAGCTCTTCTCATGGTTGGCCTAAACAGAAGCTTAAACATCACCTCCTCAGAGAAGCCCTCCAGGCACACTCCTGAGCTAAAGAAGCCACCAGTTAGTGGTTTCTGATCACTTGAACCGACTGAACTCTCCAGCGCCTTTAGCACTGGCCAGTGTATTTATCCAAGTGTACTCAGGACACCAGGGCCCTCGAGAGTCCTGCTCATCACCATATCACACTCTGCTGTGCCCGACACACTCTGCTTACATGTCACAAATTGACTGTTAGACCGACATCATACTCACACGTCCTCTTGAATTTCCCCCCATCACCGCTTCTGTATCTTTCCCACCGCCACCCAGGCCTCCGCCCTCCCATCAACCCTGCAAACACCAGCAGGCTCACCTGGTAAGTATTCCCCTTGCCAAGCTAATTCCCCCTCCCTGCCCCTTCTGGCCCCAAGTGGCCCCCAAGTTCCCAGAAGTGGCCTGCTTGCTCCTACCTCAGTGCTGCTGGGAAGGCCTCCCTCTCTGCTTCTGGAAGCCACACCTTCTCTCACCTTCCAGGTATGGCACAGGTGCAGCGAGACAGCAGCCCCTCCCTGGCCTTCTCCTACACTTCCGTCTGCACGCGGCCTTGCTCAGGCTGCTTACAGAAAACAAGAGGTTCCACCTCCCATAGGCATGCACACAGGTAATCTGCGGGATTACTCCTAAGGGCGATGGTTTTCAGTCACCTGGAATGTTCTCGAAGAACTCACAGGGCCAGACTGGTTGCAGGGACAGGGTTTGGACCTCTGCCCCTTACTCATGTCTCCTACATGACTCGGAGGGACCCACCAAATTCAAGATCCATGGCTTTAGAATGTCAGCCCTACAACACAGTTGGCCCAAGCTCGGCCCTCACCTGCCAGTTCAGAATGTCTGGGAGGTGACTGACTCAAGTCATAGCCCTCTCTCACACAAACTTGCTCTCTTGAGTCTTGAAAGATACCCCCTATGACAGATCGATGCTGCCCCCCCCCAAGACAGGTGCAGCCTGATCCTGGGAACCCGGAAGTGGGAATCTCCTATGACAAAAGGGACTCGGCGGGTGTGATGAAGTCAAGGAGAGATGGGGAGGTGATACTGAATTGTCCAGGTGGGCCCCAAATATAATCACAAGGGTCCTTCTCTGAGGGAGACAGGAAGAACCGAGAGGGAAAATGCCATGTGAGGTCAGAGTTGGGGAGGAGAGGCAATAGGATGTACAGCCGTGAGCCATGGAAAGAGTCTCTCAAACACGGCAAAGGAAAGACACAGATGCACCTGCCCCCCCAGAGCCCCCAGAAGGAGCCAGCCCCTGACACCTTAATTTTGGCTTAATTAGAAGACTCATTTCAGGGGGCACCTGGGTGGCGTAGATGGTTAAGCATTCAGCTCTTGATTTCGGCCCAGGTCATGATCTCAGGGTCATGAGATCAAGCCCTGCGTTGATTTAGCTCAAAGTCCGCTTGAGATTCTCTCTCTCCCTCCTCCTCCATCCCTCCCTGCCTCTCCTCTCTCTCTCTCAAATATATCAATCTTGGGCCTTCAGAACTATGAGAGAATGAATGTGTGGTTTCAGCTACAAAGTGTGTGGCAATTCATTACAGCAGCAATTGGGAACGAACACACCTACTCTTCACAAAACTACAAGGTAAAGTTCTCAGTGTCCCAGGCTCATGAGTTTCCCTTTTTTTAAAAAAAAAAAGATTTTATTTATTTGAGAGGACAGAGACAGAACATGAGCAGGGGGAGGAGGCAGAGGGAGAAGGAGAAGCAGACACTCCACTAATTGGGGAGCCCTCTGCAGGATTCAATCCCAGGACCCTGAGGTCATGACCTGAGCCAAAGGCAGATGCTTCACCGACTGAGCCTCCTGGGTGCCCCACAGAACTATTTCAATATAACTACTTAAAAGTAAAAGTGAAGACCCAGGTCTCCAGGCGCACTTGCCCTAACTCAAGGGCTGCAGGTCAGTGGCTACCGTCCTGGGTGGCACAAACACAGAGCATCTCTGTCACTGTAGAAAGTTCTACTGCAGTGTGCTGGAGCCTGCCTGGCTCTGGCTCCACCTCCAGGCCCCTGCCTAGAAAAACCCAGAGGGAGGAAAATGCAGCCAGCATACCCCATTCTACCTTGGATTTCACTCTTGAGCACATGTCTTAGGATGCACGGCCGGAAGTCAGTGTCTAGGGATTTTTGTCCAGCCACATCCGCCCGGCAATTTTTGGGAGAGTAAGAAGCCGAAGTAGCAGGGTAAGGCAATGGCTTCATGCAGGGGTGAGGTGGGTGAGAGGCGGTGGAGCTGAGAGAGGAAGAAGCATGGTGAGATGAGGAGGGCAGCTCCGAAATGCATTCTTGTAATGCCAGCAAGAGCGGAAAATGCAGATGTGGAAGGGAGGCCTCCCTTGAGGCCGGAGAGCATGTAAAACCACCGCCTGCCCGCAGAGGCGCCAGACCACAGCTCAGAAGGGTCTGCAGGGCGTGCAGGGTCTGCTCCCTGTGGCCCTTGGGAGACTGGAGGACCCCCTCCATGCACATGCCCCCCAGAGCGACAATTTGGGGACAGTGAGTAGACGTCAGCTGAAGCAAAGACACAAAATCCCTCTGCACAGAAATCTTTAAAATTAGGGGCGCCTGCATGGCTCAGCGGTTGAGCATCTGCCTCTGCCTTTGCCTCAGGTCACGATCCTGGGGTCCTGGGATCGAGTCCCACACTGGGCTCCCTGCAGGGAGCCTGCTTCCCGCCACCCCACCACCACCCCCCCGCGCCTGTGTCTCTGCCTCTCTCTGTGTGTCTCTCATGAATAAATACATAAAATCTTAAATTTAAAAAAAAAAAATCTTTAAAATTTGAAAATACCAGTCCTGGGAAGGCTGTGGGGACATGGGCACTCCTGGACATTGCTGATGGGGGGACAGTAAGCCAGAGCTGCCCCCTTGGAGGCAATCTGGCATTTTCCATCAAGATGACAGATACTGGGGCACCTGGGCGGCTCAGCTGATGAAGTGGCCGACTCTCGATTTCAGCTACGGTCATGATCTCAAAGTCATGGGTTCGAGCCCTGTATTGGGCTCTACACTCAGCAAGGAGTCAGCTTGAGACTCCCTCCCCCTCTGCCCCTCCCCCTACTTATACACACTCCTCTCTAAAATATTTTTTTTTTAAAATGGCAGATTCTTATCCTCTTTGCTCCAGCCTTTCAACCTCCGGAATTCATCCTTCAGAGTCACTCACCCACGTGCAGCATGATGCACAGCCCAGGTTCTCCACAGCAGGTGAAGGTAACAGGAAAAGACTAGAAGCAATCTACATGGCCATCGGTGAACCGAGTTCAGGAAGGCATGAAAGAGATCGAGAATCGTTTCTCTTGACCAAACCCCAAGATACAGGGTTATGGGTTTTAAAAACTGTGGTGGCAGCGGCGGCAGCAGCGAGGTGCAGAGTAGTGCGTGCATGAGGGAATGAATCCCGGCTGGTGCAGGCCTGTAAATGCCTGCAGGGTTTCTGGAAGGCCCTGTAGGAAGCCAGTAATGCACCTGCCCCTGGGGCAGGGAATGGACGGTAGAGGTCAGGTGTGAGAAGGAGGCCAAGTTCCTACTTTCGATTCTGCAGCAGGCCAGACCTATGTATTACCTATTCGATGAGCATCAAATTGACAAATCAAGGGAGGCCTCTGGGATGTATACACCACAGAAAGCTGAAAATGCACCCGAACCCAGCCTTCTGCATTGATGCTACAGCCTCAGTGGGACCACAGCACCTGCCAGGAGAGATCCGGCCACAGGCACCTGTTTCCTCTCCCGGCTCTGTGCATCCCTCTCGCCGTGGACCAGCACCTCCAAGGAGGAATGTCCCAACTCCAGGCCCTCGCTGGGCTGGGCTCCAGCCTTGGAAATGACCAGGGATGGCCTCTCCCCACCCTCCTCTCTGCCCCTCGCCTACATCCGGGCTTTGGGGTCCCATTTCCAACCAGCATCCTAGGGACCCCGATGGGGCCGAGTGCCCCCAGCCAGTGCTCAATTATCCCCAGGCCAGCCCCTCCTCAATCTAGGGAAGAAAATAAAACAAATCGCATGGCTGCCATCTGATAATCACTATGGACACCACACACCAGCCTGCATCGGGTCTGGGTCCAATTAGCCACCCCCACAACAACACCATAGCAACAAAGGTAATATTATTGTTCTAAAAAGAAGAAGAAACCACACAGACACACTCACACACACAGAGTGCTGTGCGATGGCTTTTAAAACCACAAAGATAACGTTTTTTTCCACACCCTACGACTGGGGCCTCTCACTTCCGAACGCTGTGGCTTCTTCAGTGTTAAATCACCAGGCTCAGGGCAATTACGTCGTCACAGCACCCCAAGATGCGTGCCCTCCACGGGGAAAACAGGCACGAAATGTGTCCTGGGGTGGAGGCTGTGCTCCTCTCTCTGCCTCCCCTGTGGAGGCAGGGAGGCTGGCCGGCTTGGAGGCAGCCGGCTGCCTGCTGTCCCTCTGTCCGGCCGCCTGCCTGTCTTCTACGGTGCCAGACCCAAGCTGGGTGCTTGGGGCTTTAGTGGTTGCAGCCATGAGCCACGCACTCATCTGCAGACCAAAATGTGGAAAGCATTAACCCAAATGAAAAGACATAAATCAGGAGGGGAGCTCGTGGCACTGGAGGAAGGAAGAGGAGAGCAGGAGCCCGAGCTGTTGCACAAGAGCAGGAGTGAGTCACCAGCCGGCAGGGGGAGGACCGGGAAGGGAGCAGGCAGGAGGGAGGGAGGAAGGGAGGGAGGGGAGCCCCCAGTGGGACGGGGCGGGTGTCCAGGGTGGGGTAGGGGGGGTGTGGGGGGAGAGGTACAAAAACACAGCTGCAGATTTCTAACTCAGCACACTTCATCAGCAGGCTGAGGGGGAGGGGGACCAATCATCACACCTCCCTCCCAGCTCAGGAAGTGTTTCAAAATGTGTCCTCCCCAGAGAAGGCAGCGGGAAGGAGCCTTCCAAATGGCCAACTGGTCACCCCCGAGCGCCTGCAGCTGCTTCCTGGGGAAGCAACCCTCGGCCAGCGTACGGGCCTCCCCTGGCCTTCCATGCTCCTCCTGACCATGCACCATACTCCCTGGGAGCCCCTGCAGCCTGAAGCACCCACTGGGGGCGCCCAGTCCGTGCCCCACCGGCTCAGCCATCCTTACTACTTCCTGTTTCTTATCTTTTCTTCCTTTCCTTCTTCCAAACACGCCATCCTTCAGGCAGGCTGCTGTGCACAAGCCAAACCCCTCAGTGTCCCCCATCCCTGGTCCCTACGGGTCCCTGGTCCCTGGGGAGCAACCTTCCAACTTCTTTTAGGACCCTGCCCCATTCACCAGCTCTGCAAGTGCAGAGTGCCAACTGCGTGCGAGGCACTGGTGTTCCAGGGGTGGCAGTGATGACGGGAGCCCCCAAACAGGTGATTCAGCTACTGCATGGAATCAGTGGGATGTCTGAGCCTGGGAGGCTCTGGATATGAGCCCAGCTGGACCCCTTTGGTTTGGGCAAGACCACCCCTCATAGCATCTCCATTTTGCTCTGCTGAAAGGAGAGGTGAGGGTTGGGGATCAATGGAGGCTTCAGATCTGGACAACGCTCCCCTGTAAGAAACACATCAGACCAAAGGAATGCCCTGGTGAGTCCGGCTGCCCCACAGCCTGCCCCAGAGAGCATGGCCAAAAGCCAGGCCACACACGGTCCCTGGGCACTCAGGAAGAGCAACACACAGAGGGGGTGCCTGAGTGGTTAAGTTAAGCATCCGACTCTTCGTTTGGGCTCAGGTCATGATCTCAGGGTTGTGGGATGGAGCCTCACATCAGGCTCCACACTCAGCATAGAATCAGCTTGAGGTTCTCTGCCCCTCCCCACTGTTCACTTGTTCTCTCTCTGAAATAAATAACTAAATTTGGGGGGGGGGGGTAAGAGCAACCAACAGAAAGCCCTGATTGGGGAGAGGCCTCATGAGGAGGGCACCTGAGAATGGACCTCATCAGATAGAGTGGCAGACAGGACAGGGTAGAAGCAGAGGGGATTCCAGGCAGGGACCAGAATCCATTCTCATTCACCCATCCATCCAACAGGTACTTTCTGAGTGCCCCTCACCCACCAGACACGGTCATAGGTGCTGGGACACAGCGGTCACAAAACAGAGGTCCATGTCCCAGCAGGACCTGCGTTCTCCTTAGGGTGGAGGCCCAAGCCACAGCAAGCCCAGCCCACAGGCAGGAGGCCCAGTTTTGCTGGAAGGTGGTAAGTGATGGAGAAAAGGAAGGAGAACAGGAAACAGAAGTGGGAAGAGCAATGTGAGATGATTTTGCAAGGAACCTGTGGACCAATTTTGGGGAAGGGGCTGAGGCACCAAATGATCACAAACCGAGGGACTCAAGCCAGCACAGATGTATGGCCTCACCCCTTAGGGGGTCACAAGTCTGAAGGAGCTTCAGTGGTCTGAGGCCAAGGTGTCAGTGGGGCTGGTCCCTTCTTGGGATCCCGGAGAGAAGGGCTCCCTCACCTGGCTCAGCTTCCAGAGGCACATCCCCAGGCGCATGGCCCCTCCTAGCATCACTCAACCCCCTGCTTCTGTTGTCACATCTTCTCCCAACCTGGCCATCCTGCCTGCCTCTTCAACGGACCCCTGTCATCACGCTGGGGCCACCTGGTTAGGCCAGGACCCCTTCCCCATCCCGACAGCCTTGATTCCAGCGCACCTGCAAAACCAGACGGCTGTGCAGGTACCTGTCCTAGGCTCCCAGATGAACATCTTTGGGGACCCACGGGGGCTCCACAAGGACTCGCAAGGAAGCATGCCTGGGATGTGTGCAGGGACACCATGAAGGCTGGTCTGCAGAGCAGGGATGAGTGGGGTGGGGGGGACGCTGAGGTCCCAGAGTGCCCTGCCAACCACTGTGAGGGGACCCATCGCCACGTCTGAAGATGTGGGACACAATCAGACTTGTCAGGTAAGAACAGCAGACCGGGGCCTGGCAAAGCAGCCAGGTAGTGACGCCATGAATCCAGGGGCACAGAGATGGGGGCTCCGCACACCAAGATGATGGCAGGGGTGGGGGATGGCAAGAAGTGGCTCCATTTTCTAAAAGTCAATTTGGAAGGAGGAGCCAACATGCTTAACTGGCAAAGTGCATAGGGCAAGGGGGAGGGAAAAGAGGAGTCGAAGCCTTTGTGGGTTGTGACCCAAGCAGCTGGAAGGACAGGCCTGGAGTTTACAGGAAGGGTATGGGGGACCTGGGGGGAAGGACCAGTGTGGGTGTGATGCCTGGAGGTGCAGAGCGGGTGAGGGAGACAGGAGGCCAAGAGCAAACCTGTGAGCAGGGCCTGGAAGCAGCTTGCTGATCCAGAGCTGAGGCTTCCTCCAGGGAGGCAGGGAATCTGGGTCTCGACTTGACCGCCCCCCCCCAGAAGGGATGGGAAGCGCCCAGGGTGTGGAGCTTTGCAAGCTGGGCAGCATTCATTGCAAGGCATGATGACAGAGGCTGAGTAAACAGAGATTTCGCCTTAGCCCTCAATTGCTCAACCAGGCCTGGGGGCGGGAAGGGAGTTGTAGGGCAGGGAGGGGGGCGGGAGGGGGAAATTTAGGAATGCAGTCCCAACAGGCTCCAAAATCCTGAGCTGCTCACTCACTACCAGGTCCAGCCCCTGGGGGTCCTCGCTGCCGAGCTGCCCGCAGCGGGGTTCAGGAGGGACCTGGCACCTGGGAGCTGGTGGCGTAGTCCTCCTCCAGGAGGGGCCCATCCATCCTGAAGTAGAGGCAGGGCCCAGGCCAGGCAGCCAGACGGTGTGGGCCCCTCCCAGGGGACGTGGGTCTTCCCCAAAGGACACCAGCAACGTGGCCGTGTGTACCCCAAGTGCGCTCCCAGGGATGACTGGCACAAGCCAAGTGCTTTCCGAGCACTGCCACCCATTCATTCATTTGACAGATGCTTAGGGCACCTCCCATGGGCCAGGCACTGTTTCTGGATGTGCTTGGGGGCACATCCGTGGACACAAAAGAAGGGGGAGGAAAAAAAAAAAAAACGCCTCTGCCTTCACTGAGTGTTCATTCCAACATCGGGGAGCAGGGCGTGCACAGAGCATAACAACAGATAAGGACACAATAAAGAAAATGAAAAGGTGACAAAGAGAAAAATAGAATGAGGTATGGGGAGCAGGAATCTGGGGTTGACTAAAAGGTGGGTGGCAATTCTCAACAGTGCAGATGTTCACGTAGAGGGGGGCACCTGGGTGGCTCCGTGGTTGAGCATCTGCCTTTGGCTCAGGTCGTGACCCCGGGGTCCTGGGATCGAGTCCCGCATTGGGCTCCCTGCAGGGAGCCTGTTTCTCCCTCTGCCGGTGTCTCTGCCTCTCTCTGGGTCTCTCATGAATGAATCAATAAAATCTTTTTTTAAAAAAATAAGATGCTCATGGTTGAAGATTTTTGTAGCTCTTCTGCTCACCACAGGCCTGGCCCAGGCACACTGCTCCCACAACGCTTGCACTTCATCCTGGCGGGAGACGCTAAAACAGCTAATTCTAGAAGGATATGAAGGAGCAGAAGCTCGTCTCGTGGGATTTCTGCAGGCCTGCCCCTCGCCACGGAACACGGAGCTGGATGGGGGGACCCTCCCGAGAGCATCCCGCTCTGGCTCCACGCCCCCAGTCCGCTTCTTTGCTCTCACTTCCCACCTCCTTCCGCCACCACCACCCTGACACCCCCTGACCCGGGTTGGTTAAAACTGTGCTCTTCTCAGCATCAGAAACCACAACTCTGGAAACCACCCACAGAATGTCCCTGCAGCTGGCCCAGCTGCAGGTCCAAAGCTTCTACTGGTTTCAGGGCCTTCCCAGCTCAGTTGGCCGCTGTTCGCCTCAGATGCAATATCTCCAGGGGCGGTGCCCGCCCACCCACCCCGGGGCTGAGGAGGGTTTCCCGCAGGCTCCCAGCAACTCTGACCCGGGCATCTCCATTAGGTGGGGTGACCACTCTCACCGGGCTGTGCTCACTCTTGGGGCCACGGTGGGGCAGGAGGGGATGTCACACTTGGGGTCCTCATGCCTCCGAGCACAACACATGGAACATTCTTACCCGCCATGCTACCCACCGGGGGGAATGCAAGTGGGCTGAGCACCAGGGCTTTTCCCGTTTGGAGGAAGGTCCAGGCTGATGATGGGCACACATCACTGACACAGTCTCGGCCTGTGGACCCTCCAGTCGCCTCCCACTACGCCTCCAGCTGTGAGCCAGCTGGCCTGGTGCTGGCCCTGGGCTGCAGTGGAAGACACAGCCACCAGGAGCTGGGCCAGCCGCCGTCCACCGCCCTCTGCCCTGCCCTAAATGCTTTTGGTCTCTCTCTCCACCCCCAGGCCCAGTCCCAGCCCCAGAATCATCAGGACTTGAAAAGTTGGGACAGTAATACTTTTCCTTCCTGTCCCACGACTGTGTCTCCCCCTACATGGCCCAGCTGGACCAGAACTGAATCCCCAGACGGCCAGCAGAAGATCCCAAAAACATAAGGGGCACCTGGGTGGTTCAGCAGTTAAGCATCTGCCTTCGCCTCAGGGCATCATTCCAGGGTTCTGGGATCGAGTTCCGCATCGGGTTCCCCACAGGTAGCCTGCTTCTCCCTCTCCTGTGTCTCTGCCTCTCTCTGTGTGTGTCTTTCATGAATAAATAAATACAATCTTTAAAAAATTAAGTTTAATTTAAAATGCTGTGTATTGTTAGTACATATTTCTGAATCAACAGATCCGTTTGAAAACGTCCTACCCACTGAGAGGCCACAGGTGCGCTCACTGGCCAAGAGACTACGGCTGAGCCAGGTGCAGAGATCCTCGGATCTCATCAGGTACTCGGGAGACTGCCTACCTACCTGCCCCTCACCAACCTCTGTCTCATGCTTCTCGACCCCACTGCTTCAAACCGAGTCTCGGAAGCCACCGAGACTGGGTTTCCTGAGGAGGACTGGGGAGGTGTGAGTTGGGGGGCCTGACACAAGGGTGGCAGGAGGTGCGACCAGAACCCCCCCAGAGACTACGCTTTCTCGCTTGCAAACAGAGGTGGTATCGTTCTCCTGCACCCACCCAGGGGACCTTGCCTCGGAAACCCTGAAAGCCTCAGAAAAAACGGTCAGCCACTGTTTCTACTCACCCTGCCCTATCCCAGGGGGAGACTTGCACTTCTAGCACTTTCTTCCTGGAAGAGTGGCTGGTGCCCCAAGGCCACGACTTTCAGGAACCCTCACAGGTTGGGACAGAGACCCAGATACGGCAGCGTTTGCCCCAAAACATTCACATCTTATGTGCATGGCCCTATCCAAATACTCAGCAGCAACTCTCTTGTTTTGTCAGGCCAGGCCAGGAGCCACCTGAAGGGGCACCTCACCCCACTGGCCTCATGGCTGACTCCTCAGTGGGTCGGTGGAAAACCCTGGCTTCCACTCACACCTCCACTGCACCAAGTTGCTCAGGGACACACCGTTCAGTGTTTTCATCCACGAACCCAAAACGTGACCTCATACAGTTGGAGAATCAATTGGAAGGTGTGAAAATGTTAAGATTGAAGTTTCTTGTTGTTGTTGTTTTTTAAGGTTTTATTTATTTATTCATGAGAGGCAGAGACACAGGCAGAGGGAGAAGCAGGCTCCCTGCCGGGAGCCCGATGTGGTACTCCATCCCAGGACCCAGGGGTCATGCCCTAAGCCAAGAGCAGATGCTCAAGTGCTGAGCCACCCAGGCATCCAGGGTTTTTGTTTTTCTTTTTGTTTTTTGTTTTTTTCTTGGAATGGGAGACTCCACGTTCAAACAAATATTTTTAGATCCCTTTATCTGAATGCCTTTGGATGGAACGTGTGCCCACCAGGATGTCACAGCCCTCAGTGCTCATCTGAGTCACCCAACCTACCCGGCAAAGTGCTGAAATCTGTTTGCAAACAGTTAACCCCAGAGCACCTGGGGCGGGCACCAGAACCCCCAAGAGAACGTGTCAATGCAGATTTCCGGGCCCAGGGCGGGGCCTGAGGATGGGCATCTCCAGCAAGCTCCCAGGTGATGCTGTGGCTCATGTGGTTGGTTTGAGAAGCCCCACCCTGAGAATCTGAAGGCTGGCAACTACACTAAGGATCATCCGACCTGATCATAAGGAGAGCTCAGGAGCACCCCTCACCCCTGTGCCCGGTTAAGAAAGCCTGGCCCAGTCCGGCTGTCAGGAATGACGTGAGACTGCGACACAGGGGCAGGGCTGGGGAGGGGGGGCGCCAGCACCCCATTCATCACACACAATCGGTGGCCCCTGGCTCCTGTCTCCTGCACCTTGGGGCTGCAGGAGAAGGCGGCTGTGTTGCCAGAATGCGGCCTTCAACACCCAGCCACGTTCCTCCCCACCCTCCAGCCAGGGCTCCAGCCCTCGCTTCCAGGAAGAAACAGGAGTGGCCACGCAGGGGAGGTATCAGGACCGGGAGGGTGGAGTCTGAGGCCCCAGAAGGGAAGGGGCACTGTAGAGCCCAGGGGCAGCTGACTGGAAGCCAAACCCCTCCATCCTGAACAGAGCCTGGAGACAGTGGTCTCTGGGTGGGGGGGCCAGGCGGGCACGCATGCACACTGCACCCAGTGTCCCTGCCGCACAATGCACAAGGGGCTGGCGGGGCAGGCGGCCAGGGCCCACTCATGCCAGTACCATCTGGGGGCCCTTGCCAGGCCTCGGAGGGTCGGCAGAAGAAGCTGGACTCTGTCCTGGGGCACAGTCGGGCTCTATTCTTATCTCAAGGGGGAATGCGTGACTCTCCTTGCAGTGAATGGGGGCCCCTGGCGAGGCGGAGGAGGAAACAGAGCCGTCACTGTGCCCCAGAGGGCTCCCCACACGGCTCCGGCTCCGACCAGCCCCTCGTGGCGGGGCCTTGCACAGCTTCCAACAGGGAGAGGCCAGGCGGGCGGCAGACAAGAAACTGGGCAGCCCTGCACAGACAGGCCCTCACTCACACCCAGGACTTGGGCTGCACACCCAACTCCTAGGGGAGACCCACAGGTCGGGGTCCTGAGGAAATTCAGCTTCCATGCCACAGCCCCTTCCCAAATCCCAAAGGAGGGAGCCCAGATACGCTATGTACACCTACATACATGCTCAGGTGGGCACAAGGCCCTGTGGCAGGTAGGCCCTCCACCTCCTCCCGCAGTGCCATCTGTACTCACTATACCCCACCAAGTGCTCCCTTGAATTTGGCAGAGAAGAACCCCAGGGGGCCCATGCGATCCCCACATTCATTCATCCAAAACCTCTAGAAGTCTCAGGGCAGAGGAACTACCCCCACAAGAGCCTGGGTCACCACCATGCACCCAAAGATCCAAATCACGCAACCCTTGAGTCTGCAAGCATGAAAGCACTTCGTGGTGGATTAAGCCAGGAGTGGGGGGTGACAGAGAAGTGCTGGAGGTCAGGGGGCAGAAGAGAAGTCACGGAAGCTCACATCACTGGGGGAGGTCTGAAAATAAATATTTACCCGTCCCTCCACCACGCACCAAGCATGTGCCACAAGTGTGATTATTCCCATTGCAAAGACGAGAAAACAGATGCACCAGGAAGGCAAGAGCTTTTCCTTCCAGGAAGAAGGAAAAGCAGAAGGAAAAGCTTCTTAGGTCACTGGGTAACAGAGCCAGGGTTGGCACAGGGGCCTCCCATCCAGCACACTTCTCCGTGCTCACAGGAGCGTAGAAGGACAGGCAGGAGCAAGGCATGGAGAAAAACAGCACAGGCACAGTGACCCATAAGGTCAGAGGGAGAATCTATAGCTACCAGTTCTCTTTTTACATTTTTCTCTTAAAAAAAAAAAAAGTTTGGCGGAAGAGGGGAGCGAAGAGGGGAAATAAATAAATATAAATAAATTAATAAAATAAAAGCTCTCCGTAGGCCTGCCAATCTCAGCCTTGGCCAACAAATGGGGCATGAGTCACCGCAAGGGCTGTGAATTGGTGTAACCATTCCAAAGAGCAAATCCATCTCAGCCCAAGGAGATGTCATCACGGGGATGCAGCACCAGGGATTTTAATAGCCAAAAAAAAAAAAAAAAAAAAAGAAGGAAGTAACCTCAATGTCCATCGTTAGGAGATTATAAATAATAAACAGTTCGTCCGAACAATGAACTGATAGCAAACACCAAAAAGGATGCTTTAGATTCGTGGGCTAACGTAGAAAGATATTCAGAGTAAAGAATATTACAAGTGTGACAGGGCTAAAAAGGAGAAGAGGCCATCCTCTTTCCCAGGAGGATGAAAGGAGGAGGAGGAGGGTGAGGGGGGTGGGGTCGGGGTGGTGCTGGGAATGAGGCCAGGGTGCGAGGGGCCCAGGGGTTGTAGAGGGTGGGAGCCCCCGGAGAAGTTAGGTCTGAGTCTTGTTTAGCCCTCCTCTAGATCAGCGCTAAAGGACTATGAAAACATCTGGAAAATATTTAGTTAGTGAATCTTTGAGAAGCCCCTGCGCCTGATTTATGAGCCCTACCTGCCCCGTCTCCCCGACCCTGTCCCACCGCATGCACATAGGACCCTCCAGCAGACTCTCGTGATGAAGCCTTGGGGAGCCAGACAAGGTGTGTTCTGGGAGCTCCTTGGCTCCTGCCCACCGAGGGTGCTGCCTGGCTGTGGTCCTGGCTCGCCCTGCCCAGAGTGCCCCCCAAATCTGCAGGGGGCCCCCCGAATCTGCAGGCGACCTCCCGTCGGGGCTGAGCCTGGAGACACCAATTCAGTGGTAACTGAGCCAGTGGCTCAGGGAGGGCATGGGTTAAGTGGGCCTTTCTAGCTAAGAGGGCGGGGGGCTGCTTCTCAGACACAGAAAAGCATCTGTTCCAACTCCTCCTTCTAGGGAACTTCTCTGAGCTCTCGGGAGGAAACCTGGGAACGATGGATGGGTATGAGCAAGAGGTGCAGAAGCCACCCGTACACACATGCGTGTGCTCCCAGGATCTCCTCCTGCTCCCCCACAAGTCCACAGGATTCGGGGAAGCTCACTGGTCACGCAACAGCTCTGTTTCGAGGGTTAGGAGGAGCCAATCCCAGTGCGGAGCTGTGGGGAGAAAACACGCTCCATAACCAAGCAGATGCCAATTCTCATCCCAGTGACTGCAGGAGGGACAGAGCAGGCCAGTTCTGGGTTCAAATCCCAGCTCTGCCCCTTACTGAGCTGAATGATCTTCCTTAACCTCACTGAGACCCTGTTTGCTTGACTGGCGGGTACTGGTATGTTTTTTTTTTTTTTTTTTTTTTAAGATTTTGTTTATTTATTCATGAGACACAGAGAGAGAGAGGCAGAGACACAGGCAGAGGGAGAAGCAGGCTCCCTACTGCTCCCCCAATGTGGGACTCGATCCCAGGACCCTGGGGTCCTGCCCTGAGCAGAAGGTAGATGCTCAACCGCTGAGCCACCCAGGTGCCCCGAGGTATTGGTAAGGCTGACCGGCCACCAGAGCCCGGGAGTCCAGAAACCTGGGTGTGAGTGCACGCTGCTTATCGGATCGGCCACCCTGGGTGAGTCACCACCTGTCCTTAGGACCTAACTATGCAGAGAGAGGGTTACAAGGAGGCTGTCGGTAAGTTCTGGGCAGCGCACTGTGCTGTCTGCTGCTGTTTTCGATTTGAATCAATACCAACATTAGAAGACGGGGAGATTGTGGATTTGCAGCTGGGTCTGCGTTCCCTACAGCTGGGTGACACTGTTTCCGATGGCACTTGATTCCTGGGATCTCAGGAATCCCAGGGCCTACCTGGCCCCTGACATCTGAACCTGTCACTATCCTATGAGATGATCCAGCATCTCAGGATTGTGGGTGTCGGCCTCACTCTGAAGGCTGAAATGAAGTAATAAACAGTGACACGGGGAGCCCGAGGGAAGAGGCAGCAGAGCCCCCACAGGCCCCTCCTGAGACCCAGCTCCAGCTAACACCAGGGGGACTCCGGGGGTCACTGCAGGGCCCTCCCTCTGTTGCACGGTCTGCGGTGTGAAGGCAGGCCAGCTGGGGGTGGCCAGCTGGGGGTGGCCGGCCCGGGGCCTTTGCTAGCTGGTTCCAGGGTCTGGAAGAGCTCAGATCTGCAGTACTGCAAGGCAATGCTCACTTTTCCCCTGGTTCCAGAACCCTTGGCATCAACAGCCCTATCCAGCTTCCCAGAAAGCATCTCAACTGTGCACTCTGGGCTGGAGGTTACAACCGGAGAACTTGATTTTGAAAAGCAGTAACCCGAACCTCCTGATCGGACTCCCCCCCAAGAAGAGGGCCGCCGTCTCCATCCCCACAGAGTCCCCCAAGACCGGGCAGGTGCCAAGCTGCGCTGAGCGGCCCAGGGCAGGAAGCTCCGAGCACATCCTGGAACAACCACCGCCGCCCCCCCAAGTCTCTCCCCCATGACGTTGATTAAACACGAGAACCATACAGATCTGTGCCAACTGCAGGACCGCGTCTGGGGGCAGGAACATTTTGGACGGAGCACACGCCAATACTGCATTAGGGTTCCGAACATCGGGGACTCTGTTAATGCTCTGCTCTCGGGCAACCATTCGCAGTGGATGTGTGTCCGGTTTCCAAGAGCTGGGCCAGGCCTGGGGAACCCAGCACACAACCTTGCCCAGTGCTGGGGCCCTGAGTCACATGGGAGGCCGTGTGTGCATCCTCTCGGCCCACACCCACAGTCCCGGGCAGCTCCCCCGCCCAACCCATGCGTGGGAGGCAGAGGCCTCGGCGCTCCAGGATTCCATTCTGCGGTGGAAGCTTCTAGAAGAAATAATTCCCTCATCCCCCTCCTGATTCAAGGCCAAGGAAAAACTGGAACCAGGTCCCACAGCCGGCTGTACCCTGTGCCCAGCTGTCCTCGTGCTGACCTCATACCCCTAGGGAGGCACTGGGGGAGTGTGAGCTGAGGCAGGACATGGGGCTCCCCATGCTCCCAGACCCACAGCCCGGGCTCCCACACTTGATGCAATCAGCTCTGGTTGCACACACCATCCAATTCCAGGCCAAGTGCCTCCCGAGCTTCCCCTGCCACCCCACCACCAACGGGGCCAGATTAATAAAACTCCAAATTTCCTTACTTCTATCTATGTAGCCACATTACATGTTGCCGATTTTCATTTTCAGTGAAAGTTTTCATTGAAATCTTGTGTAGAAGTCCAAACAAAAGCATTTTTTAAAGATTTTATTTATTTGAGAGAGAGAGCACGTGCACAAGTGGAGGGAGGGGCAAAGAGAGAGAGGGGAGCCTGATGCAGGGGCTCAATCCCGAGACCCCGAGATCATGACCTGAGCTGAAGGCAGATATTCAACTGACTGAGCCACCCAGGTGCTCCCAAAGCAATTTTTTTTTTTAAATGTAAGTGATCCTTCACTGATTTAATTTCTTGCTGTGGGTCAGTAGATGCTTCCCCACCCAGAGACTTAAATAAATCACATAGTTAAAAGAAGCCCTGATGACAAGAATGCCAAGACCACAACATAGGGGAAGGATGTCCTTTTCAACAACGGGATGCTAGGACACGATAGCCACTTGCAAGAAGATGAAGCTGGACCCCTTTCTCACACCATTTGCAAAAATCAACTCAAGGCAGATCTACATTCTAAATGTATCCCAAACTCTAAAACTCTTAGAAGAGAACAGGTATAAACCTTCATGACCTCGATTTGGCCAGTTTCTCATGTAGAACGACGAAAGCCACGCAAAGAAAAAGGAAAAAAAATCACATAAAGTCGACACTATCCACATTAAAAACGTCTGTGTCAAAGAAAACCGTAAAGACAGTGAAAAGACAACCTAGAGAGGACAGAAGGAAATTTCTGCAAATCGTGTATCTATCTGATAAGGGACTCTTATCTGGAATATGTAAGGAACATTTACAACCCTGTAATGAAACGACATTGGTAATTTAAGTCGGTTATAGAAAAACAGGCACAGGTTCTGACAAGACCTTTCTCCCAAGACACAGGAAGCCAGTAAGCACTTGAAAAGATGTTCAATGTCATCAGCCTTCAGGGGTGCCTGGGTGGCTCCATGGTTGAGCATCTGCCTTTGGCTCAGGCATGATCCTGGGGTCCTGGGATCGAGTCCTGCATTGGGCTCCCCACAGGGAGCCTGCTTCTCCCTCTGCCCGTGTCTCTGTCTCTCTGTGTGTCTCATGAATAAATAAATGAAATCTTAAAAAAAAAAAAAAATATATATATATATATATATACATATATATATATATATATATATATATATATATATATCATTAGTCTTCAGAAAAATGCAAACCAAAACCGCAATGAAAATGCAATCAGAAAGACAGATACTACCAAGTGTTGGCAAGGACGCAGAGGACTCAGACCCTCAGGTTAACCATAGTTACTATATAACCCAGCTACCCAATCCGTGGCCTTCCACCCCAGTCCATCCTGCACGCATGCATACACATGTAGACACACACACTGGTCATCAGAGGCTGTCTACGCAGCCGCGGCTCGGTCTCCGCCTGCCATCATCACACTCAAAAGTACGTCACTCAGGCAAGCAAAAATGATTTAAAAGTGATTTGATTTTTTTTCAAGGTTTTCTATTTTTAAGTCATTTCTACAACCCAACGTGTGGCTTGAACTCACAACCCTGAGATCAAGAGCCGTGCCCTCCATCAACAGAGCCAGCCAGGTGCCCCAAAGGGGATGTGATCTTTAAAGTCTCTTTAAAAGGGCAGGGGAGATGGCTTCATTCCCAACTGGTAGCAAAACTTAGAAGCCCTTTTTTTAAAAAAAAAAAAAAATGGTGGAGGGAGAAGCAGGCTCCCTGTGGGGAGCCAGATGTGGGACACAATCCCAGGACCCCAGGAACATGCCCTGAGCCAAAAGCAGACACTCAACCACTGAGCCAACTAGGCATACCTTAAAAGTCTCATTCATTCTCTCTTTGGGTCCAAACTACAGGCAGTGGCCACAAAAGGACTCCTCCCTCCTTTTCTCCCGAGGGCCTCAATGCCCCTTACACCCCTAGGGCGTGGGCCTGTCTCCCCCACAGGCCTCCTCCTCCAAAAGACAGACAGATCCTCAGACATACATCCTCAAGATCAGTCCTTTCTCCCTTCTTCCTGAAACAGACCTTCCAGATGGCTCCGACCTTACACCTCTGCCCGTTGCTCAGACTGGCTCCCCAGAGGGGAGGTGCCCCTGGGGACTGAGCTGGCCAGACAGATTTCTCCCCAGTTAAAAAAGGGCAGGCCCTGCTGGCTCACATTTGTTCATGTTCCCAATCTGGTCTGTGAGTATTTTCCTGTGTGTGCCTTCCCTGTCTCCACGCGGAGGACACAATCTTTTTCCGTCCTTTGCACCCAGAGCCCCGCGACCCACCCTGCGCTCTGTGCCCAGGGACAGGCAGGCCTCAGAACTGGGGCATGGGGGGCAGCCCTGGTGGTGCAGCGGTTTGGCGCCGCCTGCAGCCTGGGGTGTGATCCTGGAGACCCGGGATCAATTCCCACATCGGGCTCCCTGCATGGAGCCTGCTTCTCCCTCTGCCTGTGTCTCTGCCTCTCTCCGTGTGGGTCTATGAATAAATAAATAAAATCTTAAAAAAAAAAAAACTGGGGCATGGAAGGGAGGTAGGGAGAAGCACGGTGATTGGGGGGGGGGTCTCTCCTTCTCCCCCAACCCCCTCCACCGCCGCCAGTCCCCGGTGGAGGGTTTGCACCGCCAGAGCTGGATGCCTAAGCTTGTGACGGAAATAAATTTCCAGCATTAGATCAAAGGGGACACGAGGCACAGAAAACAGTGGGGAAGGCCCGAAGCCCCGAAGCCCCATAGAGGGAGGGAAGAGACTTTTCCCAGTGCAGAGTCTGGCTGAGTTGAGAGCTCAAAGGGTATAAATTCACAACGTGGCCCCCCTTGGAGCGCGTGGGTGGGTCCAGCCTCATAGGGACACACGGGGCCGTCTGCGGGAGGACGGGATGCCCTGGATCCCAGCAAATGCCTCCCAAATGTTGTCTGGCTTTTATTAATGAATCATGATGTCACCCGTGGCCAAGTATTCCGTGACCAAGGCCAACTCCAAAGAGGGCGGTGCAGGCTCGGTGACCCTCGGGGACGGGCAGGAGCCTGGGGGCAGCTGTCACAGCCAGGCCTCAGGGCAGACGGTCTCCAGCCGACACCCAAACCCAGCCAGAGGCCTGGAGACGCACTGGGGGTCCCCGATTTTTCTCGACTCAGCACAATGGAGGCCACACACTGCCCTGGACACATCCTCAGCTCGCAGGAAGAGCCAAGCAGCTGTCTCTCGATGAGACATGCAACTCCTCTGTGAACCCCGCCAGCACCGTCCTCAAGCTGGACCCCAAACCCAAAGCTTCCCACTGCATCTGGGGCTGCCGTCCGGGACTGGATCTCCAACCCTTCGGGTTGACCTGCCTCCACCCATCCCCACTGCCCATCCACTCTCTGCAGGCAGCCAGAGCAATCGATTTAGGATGGGAAACCGAGGCGTGTTCCCCCATATCTTCTCTTCATACCCCAAAAAAGGGAGACAGACTCCTTGTTCTAGGCCACGAGGTCCTACGTGACCTCACCCTCCTTGACCTCTTGGACCTGAAACTCTTTCCCTTTCCCTGTCTGCCTGCCCAACTCAAGCTGTGTGGGCATTGCTGTCGTACCTCAGGGCCTTTGCACTTGCCGTCCCTCTGCACAGCACAGTCTTCCCCCAGACCTCCATTCGGCTCATTCCTTCTTCTGCTCAAACATCACCTCAGCGAGGTCTTCTCCGACCAACCCACTTAAAGTAAACCTCCCCGGATGCTGCGTCATGCACCATCCTCCACTTCCCTGTTTTATTGATCTTGCCAGTGTTTATCTGCTTGTTGGAACATAAGCTCCACTGGGAGGGGGGGAATCAGGCTACTTTGTCTACTGCTGTATTCCCAGTGTCTGGAACAATTCCTAGCACGCCACAGTTGCCCAACAAATATTTGTTGGACAAAGGAGTGAATGAAAAATGAACTGTGGGTTGATGGTGGTGCACAGGATCATGATATCCGCTCAGTTTATACTTTGTTCATCGTTCGTCTACAGATGGGAAAGCATTTAAATAAACGTGCAGAAGGACTACGGATTCATCATTATCCTTCCAACTCACTGGTAGGAAAGGAACACATAACTATACCCATTTTACAGATAAGGGAACATGGATGTGGTATGTTGTGAAGGGGGAAAATGAAACATACTCCCTCACCCAAGGTCAAATTCGTAATTAAAACCCAAACTAGGGATCCCTGGGTGGCGCAGCGGTTTGGCGCCTGCCTTTGGCCCAGGGCGCGATCCTGGAGACCCGGGATCGAATCCCACATCAGGCTCCCGGCGCATGGAGCCTGCTTCTCCCTCTGCCTGTGTCTCTGCCTCTCTCTTTCTCTCTGTATGACTATCATAAATAAATAAAATTTAAAAAAAAAAAAAAAAAAAAACCCAAACTAGCACTAGAGTCCAAGTTTCCAGACACTCCATCCTCTGCTCTTTCTACTCAGCTGCCTCGGATATGGACATTCGGTCTTGTTGGAAAAAGTAATATTGGTAATCGTATTATTTTTTTTCTAAATTTTATTTATTTATTCATGAGAGACACAGAGAGAGGCAGAGACACAGGCAGCAGGAGAAGCAGGCTCCCTGCGGGGACCCCAAAGCGGACTCGATCCCAGGACCCTGGGATCATGACGTGAGCCAAAGGCAGATTGGCAACTCAGGTGCCCCTATAATTGTATTATTTTTAAATGAAACCATCCATGATTGTCTTGAGAGATGCTGGCAATGCATCCTTTGCTACCATCCCACATCTATTTGTAGCTTCAAAAATACCTCTCCTTGGTATTAGGACCAGCTTTGTCTTGCACTCCCCAGAAGGACACAGAAAAACACACATAAAAGGGATATTAAGATGTTAAACAGAAAATACGCGTGCTATCTAAGACCAACAACCAGTATCAGAGGTATGAGGAAATCCTCAAGGAATTCCCATCAAAGACAGAACATGACTATTTATGAACATCCTTCTGGAACCACAGATCATCAATAACCAATTTTAAAACATATTTAATTTTATTCACAATCACGAGAAGGAAGATCAATTTCCTGGGAATGAATGTGACGCAGGGAATACATGAGAAGCCATTTATTGAGGACATAAAAGTGAGACTTAATTATGTGGAGATATTATGCTCCTGGATAGCGTCAAGGAGTGTGGAAGTCTGAGATTTCTTAGCGTCCATCCAGGAGCAAAGTGGGACCCCTAACGTCTGTTGATAACTCTCCAAAGAGGGGCACCTGGGTGGCTCCACGGTGGAGCATCCCCAGGGAGCCTGCTTCTCCCTCTCCCTCTGTTGCTCCCTCTGCTTGTTCTCTCTCCCTCTCTCTCTCTAATACATAAATAAAAGATGAAGTCCCAACCCCGAGCACCTCAGGATGTGACCGTATTTGCAGGCAGGCTCTAAAAAGGTGAAGTCAGGGCACCTGGGTGGCTCAACTGGGTTGAACATTTGACTCTTGGTTTCCACTCAGGTCGTGATCTCAGGGTTGTGGGATCGAGCCCTGTGTCGGGCTCCACGCTCTGCACAGAATCTGCTTGAGATTCTCTCTCACTCCCTCTGCCCCTCCCCTCCACCACCTACCCACCTGCTCCCTGACTCTCTTGCCCTATCTCAAATAAATAAATAGTAAAGAGGTGATTAAGTAAAAATAAAGTCATTAGAGCGGCCTCTAATTCAATATGACTGGTGTCCTCATGAGAAGAGGAGGCTGGCTAGGATCCTCAACCAGGTACAGAGGGGAAGACACAGGGGGAAGGCGGCCACTGTCACAGGCCAAGGAGAGAAGCCTCCGAAGAAATCAACCCTGTTGACACTCTGACCTTGAACTTCCAACCTCCAGAAGGGACACAGGAAATTAAGATGTTGATGAAACCCGCACCCCCCATCCCGTCTGGGCTCCTTTGTTCTGGTGGCCATGCAAACAAGGACAGTGTGTCTGCCGGGCTCCACGGACACAGGGTCACAGATCAAGCTGATGAGTCAGGAGGGGAAAGGAGCCCACAGAGCAGGGGCTCAGGTGGAGCCAACCCATACCCACCCTGACCTGGCCCGGGAGATTCAATGACCCCAGGGGACGCCCCCGTCTGGGGCTGGTCCTGTTTTAGCATCCACCTCGAAGCTGAGGCATCTGCTGCTGTGCCCACCTGCGCTTCTCACCGACCCTACAACAGAGCCAGGGATACGTCCTGACCCAGCTGCCCAGGAGCCTGACAACAAGTGCCCAGGAGGACAGATGGACCTCGGCCTCTTTGGGGCAGTGCGGGGCCCAGGGAACCAGCCCTAGGGGGTGGGGGATGACTCTGATCACAGCATGACGGGCCTCAGGATGCACTTCTGAGCCCCTGGGTCTATGAGACCAGAGTGAATTCTGTGCAAAGTTGTGAAATCCCTCTAAAGCATCCAGCTCGTCTCTGCAGAACCCCTAATACCAGATAAAAAAAAAAAAAAGGACCTAGAAATGAATACGTAAATGATTAACCGTGGATGTTCAATTTTTTTTAACATTGTATTTATTTATTCATGAGAGACACGGAGAGAGGCAGAGACACAGGCAGAGGGAGAAGCAGGCTCCTTGCAGGGAGCCCAATGCGGGACTTGATCCCAGGACCCCAGGATCACACCCTGAGCCAAAGGCTCAACCACTGAGCCACCCAGGCACCCCTGGATGTTAAATTTCTAAGAAAAAAAAATACAGTCTTTCTTTAAGTGAGAAGAGTGACAGACACGAGGGGCCAGATGGATAGCTCCTTGCCTGCATCCTGAACAGAACCCTCTGGTAACCAAACCCCTTAAAGGATACAACCAACTGGGTAAGGAAGGGGAAAAAGCACACAACAGAAGCCGCCTGGAACCAGAGGTCATGAGCATTTTCTAGAAAGGCAAAAGGCAGTTCCTGCAAAGGAGTATGGCCGGGTGAGTATGGTTCGAGAAAGGCCGGTCCCCTCATCTCCCTCCCCAGGCAGAGTGTGGAAGACCAAAGAGGAAACCCATAGCCCATCGCTGGCACTGAGGCTTGCTTGACTCACGGCTGCAAACACGCTGGTGTCTGGGCTGCCTGCCAGGGAGACAAGAACAGAACCCGGTAAGGAATGCTCAGATGGGCACCTGGCAGGGAGAAAGGATCTCTGGACATCTGAGAAGTCCTGGGAGGGAGGTGTGCAAAGAAGAACACCCCCGTAATCCTCGGGAGCAAGTCCTGCTCAGGTTAGTCTGAGTGAAAGCTGCCCGCGGCAGCTCAGGTGGTAGGTAACATCCTTCGTGAAGAACGTTAGTTAAGGGGTGCCTGGGGGGCTCAGTTTGTGAAGCGTCAGGTCATGATCCCGAGGTTCTGGGATCGAGTCCCGCATCAGGCTCCCTGCTCATCGGGGAGTCTGCTTCTCCCTCTGCCTCTGCAGCTCCCCCTGCTTGGGCATGCATTCTTTCTCTCTCCTTCTCTTGCTCTCTCTCTCTCCCCCTGTTTCTCAAATAAATACATAAAATCTTTAAAAAAATAATTTTTAAAAATGTTAGTTAAGGGAGGAGACAGCAGACGCTTTGAAGAATCTAATGCTGAAGGCTCACCCGGGGCCTGGTGTTGTCAGCACTGAGGTTTAAGCAGAGCCCACGGCCCCCAGACCCGTTCTTACCAGCATGTCAGCCCAATTGGTGGCCTGAGCCCGGCTTGGGGAAGCAGGGCACCCATGGTTCCTCTGTTCCTTCCAGGGATGCCGCCACCATACCTTTGCTGAGTAGATGGAGGGGCTGGGTCAGGGTGAACAGCCAGAGGCAGCGCCTGAAAGGGCCAAGGGTTTCCAGCTATGCCTTCTGAGCCCCCCAGAAATGAGGGCCATCTCCTCTCCTTCAAAGGGGTGTCAATCCAGAAGCAAAGCCCTGGAGCTTAGCAAAGGGGAGAGGCACATGATTCTGTCTCTGTAGGAGCAAGAACCATCCCATCTCGATGATGAGAACTTGCCCCTGCTGGTCCAAGGAAGGGTCCAGAGTGTGAGCCCCAGGCCCTTTGAACCAGCAAGGCATTCATCACGGAAGCCTGGAACCTACAGAGGAGGGATCTCAGGGATGCAGTAACCACAGAGGACAGATTGAGGAACAGCATCCACGAGGGTGCCAAGAGAGCACAGGTATCTGGGGCCCCTCCAAACTCAGGAAGTCCACTTACAAACCTGCCCCTGCTCGGTTCCAGCAAAACAGCACATCTGACACTCACTGGGAACCAAGCCTGACAAACGCTGGTTTATAAGATATTTGCGACCCAAACAAGTGTTAAATGGAAAGAACATGGATACAAAATGGAAGAACAGGGCTGGTGGAGTCTGGAGCCTTCATTAAGAACATCTTCTGGATGGGGACACCTCAGTGGCTCAGCGGTTGAGCATCTGCCTTTGGCTCAGGGTGTGATCCCAGGATCCTGGGATCGAGTCCCACATCAGGCTCCCCGCAGGGAGCCTGCTTCTCTCTCTGCCTGGGTCTCTGCCTCTCTCTCTGGGTCTCATGAATAAATAAATAAAATCTTTAAAAGAGAGAAGAGAGACAAGGAGCGAATTCTCCAAAGCCTCGCTACTCAGAGGCGGTCACAAACCAGCAGCGTCACTGGAAACTCGCCAGAAATGCAGATTCCCAGGCCCTCTGGGTGCCCGAGGCCTGCTCAGCTTCAGTGCACTGTGGGTGGAAACTGACCACCTCGGTTTAGAACAGGCTGCGTACATCACCGTCAAGGGGCAACAGCTCAAAAAACACTCGTTTTCCTGCAGCAAGACAATAAAATTTCATTATTTTAGGACACGCTCTTCCAGAATCCATGCTCCTCTGGGCGTGCTAAACTGAGATCCACCTATTAAGTGAAGACTTTCCATGAGCATGGAGGAAGCCAAAAAGCCCTCATCCAATCTTAAGACATCCAGTTTCTTCTTCTTCTTTTTTTTAATGTGTTAATGGCAAAATACTTATCCATACCTACCCAACTCACTTGGAAACATTTTAAAGTATTTTGTTCATCAGACTTGCACAAGATCCACTGAGTGGATGCGTCTGGATTTTGGCTCATGAATAAATAGTTGTTTTCATACTTCCAGGCAAAGCCGCAACACCGAGGTTTGGGTTTATTTTATTGTTTTTGTGGAGTAGAGATGTATGTGTCCATGTGTTTAATCCCAGTGAAGTATAAATACACAACGGCTTCCCTGAATTTGCAAAAACTCTCCGAGCACCCCAAATAAGTTGGTTTTTCAAACAGACTGAAGGAAACATCCCAGAAGTTTCTGTAAATGGTTCGATCCCACCACTGAGACTACCTACCAGTTTGGAATTTATGAGCTATTTAAAGTAACGGGAACATCCTCATATATCCTCTTCGGGCTCAAAGTGAGACTCTAGGACCAGCCGGGCAGGATAGGAAAACTCATTTGCATAAATATAGCATACCAGATTTCTGAAAAGATATTGGATAATTGTGTTTGTGCACAGGGGATGGGAGCGGGGTGGGTTGGGGGAAGGGGAGTCCACATGGCTGTTCCTCTCCCTCGTGTCAAACATCCAACTGTGATTTTATCAAAGCGACCCAAAGCCAAGCTCAAACTCTCTAATGTGATTCTTTAAAAAAAAAAAAAATCAGAGTAGCTTTATCTAGATTTTTAAATAAGTATGAATACTGCCAAGAGCTCATAGCAGAACAGTACAGAGCTAAGAGATGTGAATGCTCAATCTGTCCCGAGCTAACGGTCACTTCATAACCTAGAGCAAATCCCAAATGCCAAGGCTCCCGTGTCCTCAGTCATAAAAGCAGGATGGTAGAAGGACCAACGGCTCACGCAAGCTCACAGAGGTGCCGTGAGCACCGGTCACTCATCACAGGTGAGAACACCTGATACGCCCCAGAGCTCATGAAACCTTATTAAGCCAAAATGGGCATTTCTGACACTGGAGCTTGGGAAAGAGAGTCAGAATCATTCGGGGAAAAAAAAAAAAAAGAATCATTTGGGGTTTGTGTCTTGTAATTTCTTGATTGCACTTTGGTGTCAGGGCAGGGGTGGCTTTGCTGGTTTCAATTACCCTGGACTCTTCACCCCTCTCTCTCAGATGACGCTTTACTGCGGGTCAAACATCACTGTGGTGGAGGGGGGCAGGGGTCCCCCCCAGGACACTGCATCCGTCGGGCACCCTGGACACCCACAAGCCAACGTCCTGTGCCAGAAGGTTGTGCATGGCATGTGAGCTTTGAGAGAAGAGGGTCGTGTCTAAGGGCACACCATAACCCATCTGGTAGCATTTGAGGATACAGCAGCCAAAGAATGAAGACATTGGTATAGCCTTGCAGCTCCCATAAATGACATTTAAGAATTACAGACTGGGGACACCAGGTGGCTCAGCCGGTTAAGTGATTTGACTCTTGATGTCGGCTCAGGTCATGATCTCGGGGACTTGGAATCGAGGCTCCCCCCGCCCTGTGTTGGGCTCCACACTCAGCGGGGAGTCTGCTTGAGATTCTCTCCCTCTGCCCCACTGCCCCTGCTTGCATGATCTCTCAAATTAATAAATAAATCTTGGAAGACAAAAAAAAGAATTATGGGTCAAAGAGCTAGAACAGTTTGGTAGTTCATCAGAGCGTGAAGCACAGAGTCTCCACGGGACCCTGTAATCTCACCGAGAAACGAAAGCGTGTCCACACAAAAACCCCTACACAAACATCCGTAGCGGTGTTACTCCTAACAGCCCAAAATGAAAACAACCCAAATGGCCATCAGCTGATGAGTGGTACCTCCGATGTGTTCTAGCCACACAAAAAAATATTATTCAGCCATGAGAAGGAATGAAGGAAGTACTACTCACAGATGCTCTCACGTGGATGAGCCTTGGAAACACCAAGCTATGTGAAAGAAGCAAAAACCAAAAGGCCACATCGCAGGTGACTCCATTTATATAAAATGCCCAGAATAGGTAAAATCCATAGGGATGGGCAGTAGTAGCTCCGTGCTCCTTGGCAGTAAGGGAGGGAGAATGGGGATGACTATTAATGGGCATGGGGTTTCTTGGGGGGCAAATGATGGTTTTCTAGAGTGAACTGCTGTAGCTTTTGTCTTGATCTGCCTATTAAGATATCCTCTTATTTGGAGGGGGGAGACCCCTCTCCCCAAGGGAGATTGCTAAGCTGAGAGGATGTTACTACTTGTCTCGTCTTGTAACTGGGGAGAGTCCACTTGCAGAGGATAGCCAGTTAGAGGTGAGAGATGGTGCCCCGTTGACATTATGTGAGTCCCTGGAGCCAGTCATGCCTGAACTCCACCCACTAATAGGAGCTCATAAATTAACCTCCCCTCCCCTCTTTCTTTTGGCTGAAATTTGTGGATTGGATTTCTGCCACTTGCAACTGAAAAGTCCTGGCCCTGGAAGGGGAAAAACCATTTCCCTCCCGGAAGGCAGGGATGGTCTCTCATTATTATGTGCTCAGCCCTGGCTGAGGCATTCTGGTGGAACATGGGAGGATTAATAACAGTACCCTCAGTCTCTATAATATCACTTCCAAGTGAAGAATTGATTCCATATACACTTATCTCTTAACCCTCTCAGCTCCCAATATTACCAGCTTAATTTTAGACGAGACAAAGGAAGGCCCACCCAAGATGGAGTGACTCATTGGAGATCCCACAGCCAAGATGTGAACCAGGGTACATTCCCCATATCTCGATGCTTTAGACTTCACTGCCTGGGGCACAAGGGACCATGTTAAAAACTGTGGTAGGATCCCAAAAGAGAGAATTGGTCTCTGCCTTCAAGGACCTCAGTCTCAGCACATACACTTAACAACTGCCAAGGGAGGGTTGTATCTGACAGGTGCATCTTAGATGCCTGCACCACTGGAGGATGACTGATCAGACTTCTCGGAGGCAGGCCTTGCAGGATCAGAAAGAGGAGGACCAGACAAGCCAAGCCAGGATACAGGAAGTTCCCATAAGAAGTCAGCAGGGTTGGTGGGGCAGGCAGGAAGGGGGGGAATTAGGAAAGAAAACCCAGAGGGTGTGGCTGGCTCAGTCCATAAGCACAGGACTCTAGATCTCCAGGCCGTGAGTTCATGCCCCATGTTGGGCAGAGAACTTACATACCTACATGAAATAAAATTTTTTAAAGATTTTATTTATTTATTCATTCATTCATTCATTCGAGACACAGAGAGAGAGGCAGAGACACAGGCAGAGGAAGAAGCAGGCTCCCCATAGGGAGGTGTGTGTGTGTGGGGGGACTCGATCCCAGGACCCCAGGGTCATGCCCTGAGCTGAAGACAGATGCTTAACCGCTGAGCCACCCAGGCGCCCACCAAAAAATTTTTACAATAAATTAGTACTACATAATATTTTGTGAACAAGACAGAGAAAGCCCACAGACCACTGTTCTAATTTATGTACATGTATTAACTCCTTTAATTCTTCCAAAAATGCTATGAAGTAAGTTCCATTATCATGCGGCTCCTCTACTCCCCATGGACTCCTCAAGAAGAGAAACAAGGGGCATCTGGGTGGCTCCATGGTTGAGCATCTGCCTTTGGCTCAAGTCGTGATCCCAGGGTCCTGGGATCAAGTCCTGTATCGGGCTCCCCGCAGGGAGCCTGCTTCTCCCTCTGCCTGTGTCTCTGCCTCTCTCTGTGTCTCTCATAAATAAATAAATAAAATCTTTTTAAAAAAAGAAACAAAACATTGAAATATAAATAAAGCCTGGGATCCCTGGGTGGCGCAGCGGTTTGGCGCCTGCCTTTGGCCCAGGGCGCGATCCTGGATACCCGGGATCGAGTCCCACGTCGGGCTCCCGGTGCATGGAGCCTGCTTCTCCCTCTGCCTGTGTCTCTGCCTCTCTCTCTATCTCTCTGTGACTATCATAAACAAACAAACAAACAAATAAATAAATAAATAAATAAATAAATAAAGCCTTGTTCCCCCTCCACCTCCCTTCCCCAACACCCTTCTTTCCCGATACCCATGTTCTCAGGCTCCCGTCCCACTCAGCCCTATTGAGACTGCACAGGTCCTAATAAACTTATTCATACTAATGTGTAAATGGTAAGTTTCAAATAGCTGTCTCTGTGACAAATGGCCAGCCTCCAATTAGAAGCAAACTCAAGCCAGTCTCCTTGGCTGGTTTCCCACAGCTATCTCAAGGATCAATTTGGATCATGGCTTCCATCCCATTTTCTCTTCCCTGGTGGTACCAGTCTTCTCTGCCTCTCACTCCCGCCCCAAAACTGCTCAACTAAGTCCTTTCCAGTATCAGAGAGCCTAAAGGTGAAGCCATATAGCAGTGGTTCCCCACTCTCACAACACCCTAGAAACACCCAGTGAGCTTTAAAAATACACTCACGTCTACACCCAACCTCCAGGGCATGCTGGTTCAATGGGGGCCCCCTGAGCAATGGGTATTTTTTTAAATAACGATCATATTAATAGGTAACAAGGATTGCCTGGTTCCACTGTGCTGAGCATTATTTTAAAGCTTATGGCTGTGGGGCACCTGGCTGGCTCCATGGTTGAGCATCTGCTTTTGGCTCAGGGCATGATCCTGGGGTCCTGGGATCGAGTCCCACATCGGGCTCCCCACAGGGAGCCTGCTTCTCCCTCTCCCTGTGTCTCTGCTTCTCTCTCTGTATGTCTCTCGTGAATAAATAAATGAAATCTTCAAAAAAAATAAAAATCAATTGATCAATCAATCCCCCACTACCTCCACAACTGTCCCCCCTGTGGACTCTCATGGACAGATACACCCTCCAACGGCAGAAATCAGACACAACAGCTACTCAAGACAGGCTTTCTGGCAGGCCTGGGCATCACATTCTGAGGGCCGCCTCCCCCTAACCAGTAGCTTCTTCACCGAATGACAACTGATAAGAAACAGAAAGCTCCATGAAGCCGTGGGTGATCTCGTCCCCATTCACCTCCACCCTCCAACCTCCCCCAGAGCCGATTCTTCGTGACAAGGCCACATGTGCCTGGTCACAGGACTGGACAGACTGGGCCCTGGGGAGCAGGAGGAGGAAATCCTCACTGTCGACAAACCTGCAGCGCTGGACCTCCAGCAGGGCCAGGGACGGGGCCTCGAGACCCCAAGTTCAAGCCCATCCAACCTGGCAGCTGAGCGGGGAAGTCACTTTTAAAAGATCCGTTTCTGTCACCGGCCCTGAGAACATCCACCCTTGCTCCAGCAGCAAGAAGAGAACAAGTCTGATGTGAACACGGAGAGCTCTGAACCACACTTCCTCTGGCAGCCTGCTGGGCAAATCTCCTTAGAAATCGGCTCGTGATTCTGAGTCCTCCTGCCAGACTGACACACGTTGGAAAGAAAGTTATATAACTGGAAATGATGAAAAGATAAGGCTTCAAGTGACAGCCTTCAAAAAGTGCGCACTCACTCTATGCAGTTTGGGGATACGTTTTTAAATACATCAGCACTTCCTTGCTGCGGGGGCGGGTGTGTGTGAAAACACCCTCAATTAGAGGCAGGCACCTTGGAATAATATCGTCACAGGCATACTGCTGGGGCCCTCCCATCAATCCATTCCCTCATCCCGCCCTCCCACCCCCAAATCCCCAAATCTTCAAAGTCATCCTGAAACAGGTTACAAAACGGGAAATCCAAACAGCCCATGAGCATATGACAGGGTGCTCAGCATCATTAGGCACCAGAGAGACGCAGACTAAAATCACAGGGTGTTTACAAAAAAAAAAATAAATAAAAAAAATAAAATCACAGGGTGAGGGGCACCTGGGGAGGTCAGTCCGGTAAGCATCTGACTCTTGATTTCGGCTCAGGTCATAAGCTCAGGGTCGTGGGATCAAGCCCCATGTCAGGCTCCATGCTGGCCGTGGAGTCTGCTTAAGATTCTCTCTTTTGAAAAAAAGGTTTATTTATTTAGTCATGAGAGACACACAGAGAGGCAGAGACACAGGCAGAGGGAGAAGCAGACTCCTTGTGGGGAACCCGATGTAGGACTCAATCCTGGGACTCCGGGATCCCGCCCTGAGCCAAAGGCAGATGCTCAACTGCTGAGCCCCCCAGGCACCTCTGTTATCTCAGTTCTGCTTTCTTTCATGCTACCTTCATTCTCAGATGCTGCCCCAGTATCAGCAAAAGTGCTCATGGCAGCTCCAGGTTTATAATCCTACTAGTTTAACAATGTCAGGAGCATGTCTTTCTCTAATGTACAGCAAAAGGTCCCAGGGAGGGGGACCAGCTGCAGTCACATATCTGTTCCTGGGTCACAATGGCCGGGCGGGGAGAGTCAGCCCAGCCTGGGTCATATGTGTAGGAGTTCAGGGGTGGCACCAGCCCCAACCCAACTGTTCACTGTCTATGAATCCACCGCACCTTCAGTCCTCCATAGAAAAATTGAGAGATTTTTACCCAAACAGGGAGAATAGGAGACAACAAACAACAGACACCAATGACAGCAGGTTTCTTCCTCATCCCCTGCCTTCTGCCTTTCAACAGAAGGTCACCCTGTTACCGGGAAGGGTCACAGGGAAGGGAGGCCACAGACTCTGACCTCGAGCTTCCCACGGCCTCACATTCCCACACACTGCAGCCGAGTGCTCCACGGTGGCTCTGGCCTCCTGACACGCCCTCCCAGCATCCAAGCAGAATCCTTCCAGGGGCCCTCGCTGGGGGGGGGGGGGGGGGGGGGGGGCGCTAACACCCTGGGGCACATGTGGGTCCGCCCCCCTCCCAGAGGTGCCAATGAGAGCAGTGACTTGGCTTAGGCTCATCCCCACTCTGGCAGCCAGGCCTGAGCAAGCAGGAGCTGCTCAGGGTTAGAATCACACAGCCTTGTGTTGGGGGGGCTGGTGGACTTGTTTCAGAGGAGGGGGGGAAAATCACATGAATCCCCCCCTCTGTCTCTACTAGAAAGTTGCATATTTTATGAATGGTGTGAACCGCTTCTGGCTGCTACTTCATTATTCCTTCGAGAGTCCTGGGGTCCCTATCACACTCACTCTTGACAAGTGCTCTGGAGAGCTCCTATATTCTGATGTTTTTAAGGAGAAAAGAAGGGGGGAAAAAACTCAAGGAATTGTAAAAGTCCCAGTTTGCTCTACGAGGTCTTTTTTTCTTTAAATCTCATTCTTTATATTGCCGACCATGTGTCACTATGCTTTCGTGGGGAGGTGCACAGTGGTGGAAAACAGAGCCACACCAATCAATCTGTGTTTTTCGATGAATCCACAGCTTGTTCTAAGGGAAGAGCCTATGTTATTTGCCCAGTAAAAATGTCTTAGAAAGGAAAACCTAAGACAATGTTTAAAGAAATAATGTCTAAGTATTAAAAAATGCTTTAGAAAGGAATACAAAGACTAGCACAAAGCTAAAAGGATATTTTATTTTATTTTATTTTCAAGATTTTATTCATTTACTCATGAAAGACACAGAGAGAGAGAGGTGGAGACATAGGCAGAGGGAGAAGCAGGCTCCCTGCAGGAGCCCGATGCGGGACTCGATCCTAGGACCCCAGGATCACGACCTGGGCCAAAGGCAGATGGTCGACCACTGAGCCACCCAGGTGCCCCATAAATAAAATCTTAAAAAAGAAAAAAATCATCCGTGTATTGCAAATGGTGGGATTTCCTTCTTTCTCATAGCTGAATAATATTCCATTGTTTATATAAGTGTGACATAAATATACACATTTGTAACATATATGTTATACGTTATACATTTATATATTTACATACACAGAAAAAGTATACGTTTCTATACGTTTAATACACACAAGGCACAACTTCTTTATCCACTGATGGGCACTTACGTTGTGTCCATACCTCGGCTACTGTGAATAATTCCAGCGCTTCCTTTTACTTTTGAATGAAATATTTATTGACTTCTCTTTTCCAGGGTCTTTCATTTCTCCAATAACAATATCCATATATATATCATCTGAAGGAAACCAAGGATGGGGGTGGGAGGGGGTACCTGGAGAAAAACCACAAAAGCCACAATACATTCCCACAATCCCTTCACTCAGCAAGAACTACCATTAGCATTCCGGCGCGTGTTCCTGTAGATCTTCCTTTTCATGTGCACACACATGCACATCTGTTTTTACACAAATTCGAAATTTTACCGTGCACACTCTGCAGCTTGCTTTTTTACTTAATACACGAGAAAGTGATTTTTTTTTTTAAAGATAATGATGGCCTATTCTGCTTAGTGAGTGAAAGCCTGAGATGATACAACAACCTCATGCACTCTAATATTTGAAAACCAAGGAACTCTTCACTGAATGAAAGAAGAGCGGCCTATTGATAAAGCCAGAGACCGGCCCACCGTAAGCATCATCCGGCAGCCGCCCTGGGGTTCGGTCAATCCAGAAGGACTCCCACCACCACCCATGGTATTCGCGCCTGCCACCCTGGGCACTGTGGACAGAATCCCCCCACCCCCCGGCTCTGCATCCTCCCTCCTCCACTTACTCAAGTCATCTTAGCACTCTTAAAACTCTGATTTCTGCATAGTTAGAGCACAGCATGAAAAACAGTCCTGTCTTCTATGGCTGTCAGAAAGATTAAGGACACAAGGTGCCCCAGGGCCTGTCACAGAGCTTGAAGCGAGCTGAGCACCCAGCTGTCCCCCTACCCACTTCCCATTTCTAAGACTGCAGCCCTATCAGAGGACTGTTGGCCCCATCACCCAGCGGACCCCCTCCCACCCTGACCCTCTGGGAAATAATCACACACACACACACACACACACACACACACACACACACCTGCTACAGCAGCAACTTTAACTGCAGCAAAGGAGAGAGATATGGGGGGGGGGGGGAGAGAAAGAGAAAACCTCAGAAACCCTCCACCCATCAATACAAAATACAAAATAAACTATGCCGCATCCGTACCGCAGAAGGGCATAAGGCTTTTACGAATAACCACTGACGTGCATGCACTAACAAGAAATTATTTTCAAGATAGGTTAGTGAGAGGGGTGGCGAGAAGAAATTAAATGACAGCACTCTCTCGGGGGGCGACTGGCTGGCTCAGTCGGAAGAGTGCGTGACTCTTGATCTCGGGGTTGGGGGTTCAATTCTCACGCTGGGTTCACTCACGAAGCAGAACAGGCCATCATTTTCTTTAAAAAAAAAATCACTTTCTCGTGTATAAAAATAAAAATCTTAAAAAACTAAAATAAAATAATAAAATAAAATAAAACATTCTTTGGGCATCTGGGTGGCTAAGTCAGTTAAGCATTTGACTCTTGATTTCGGCTCAGGTCAAGATCCGGGGTCCTGGGATTGAGCCCCGTGTTGGGCTCCTCACTCAGCAGAGAGTCTGCTTCTCTCTCTCCCTCTGCTCCTCCCCCGGCTCTTGCTTGCTCTCTCCCTCTCTCTTTAAGATAAATAAATCTTTTTAAAAAAGTACATTCTTGCTATGTATTTCAATGAAGAACTAAACCCACAAATCATTAGGATCTACTTTCACCAGGCGCTTGGGAGGCGGGCAACGGGTTAATCGAATTCTGGCTTCTCAACCTTTTTTTTTTCTTTTTTACCAGGACAACGCTCTCCAAGAAGCCTCTGAAGACTCGTCTCTCCTCATCACTCCCTGACCACCGTGAAATTTTAATACCACAGATAAATCGCTGATCCGTTTGTGTACTGTGACCCTCCGGATGGGCCACCAGCAATCCCTGGTCAGCGCTGCGACATCGCGTCCAAGAACTGACTCCTCCCCATGGCAGATGTATTGTTTTAATTCACATGTTATTTATGTGATTAAAAGCTAATCATTTAAAAGATTCTCTCCCCACCCCCGCCCAAGCACCACATGACACAGACAGTCTATCCCCCCACCCTCACCCCCAAACTATCTGTGGACAGGACAGTCAGCGAGGCCTGGGTGGGATTATGCAGAAATGCAAACATGGACACGGGCCACGTGGATCTGTTTGCATCTGTATTTGAAAGGATGCCAACAGCAGGAAAAAAATTCTGTAATCCCCATGAGGCTGTAAACCTTACCCTCGGCTATTGTTGGGGGCATTCCTGGTGCCCCATAGTGATGGCTAAGTCCCCAGAGCCCCCATGTCCCAGTGACTGTGAGCCACCTTCTCAGCACCCAGTGAGAATGTTCTGGTCTCCTGGTTTCCCCTCCCACCTCTTGGCTCGACCTTCTCCACTGCAGCTGGTTTTTCCCTCGCCCCCTTTGGAGCACCTCTGGGGCCCACCCCTGGCCCTCTTCTCTTCTCTGCCCACCCCACACCCTAGGTTGTCTCATCCAATATGGCAGCCCAAAGACCAACACCAAGTCACCATGATGACTTCAGAGTGACACCTGCTGCCCACTCCCCTGGACTCAGGCCTCACCTTTCCAAATACCTACTCAGTATCATCACTGGAGTAGATAGAAGAATCTCAAACTTTGCATGCCAAAATAAATTCTTGATATTTTTCCCAAAACCCATGCCTTCCAGTCCTCCCTTCCCCATTTTTTTTTTTTTTTGGTATTTTTTTAAGACTTTATTTGAGACAGAGAGAGAGTGAGTGAGAGAACACGAGCAGGGAGGCAGAGCAGAGAGAGAGGGACCAGCCAACTCCTTGCTGAGCAGGGAGCTGGACGTGGGGCTTGATCCCAGGACCCCAGGAACATGACCTGAGCTGAAGGCAGAAGCTTCACGGACGGAGCCACCCAGGCACCCCTCACTTTTCCATTTAATACCAGCTCCTTCTTTCTAGTTCCTTAAGCCAACACCCTTGGAATTTTCGAGTTCTCTCTCAAGCTGTACACATCCAATCCATCCCCAGATCCCATTGCTTTTACCTTCAAAATGCATCCAAAACCCAACTGCATCAACCACATCAATGTCTACTGCCACCATCATCTGACCAACTCACCGTCATCCCTCATTTGTATTACTGTGCACTCATCCCTCACCCTCTTTCAATCCCTGCTCCCAGCTCTGCCTGCATCCCCCGAAATCCGTGGGGCTTGAACTCATAACCCTGAGATCAAGACCCGAGCTGAGATCAAGAGTCAGATGCTCTACCAACTGGGCCACCCAGGGACCCCCCCCCAAACCCCCAAACAGATCCTTGTCAGTGCTGAGTCAGGTCACATCAATCCTCTGTTCAATGGCCCCTCCGATGACTCTCCTGGTATATGGAGTAAAAGTCAGGTCCTCCTGAAGGTCTCTAATGTCCTCCTGCCCTGGGCCCCTCCCACCCCCCCCCCCACACTTACACACACTCACGTTCCCCCAGCCACACTGACCTCACTACTATTCGTGGACCCCAGGTTTGCCCAGACTACAGGGCCTTTGCACTTGCTCTGCCTTGTACTTTTTTGCTGGAATGCTCTCGTCCCAGAGATCCACACATATACGTTCTCGCCTATCTTCCCGGGCTTTGCTCAAATGTCCTCCCCTGACTGTCCCATTAAAAAAAAATTTTGTTTTGTCCCATTTAAAATTAATCACCCCACAGCTTTCGTAGTCTTGTTTAGTGTCTGTAGCCTTCAACTAGCATGTGAACTCTATTCACTACTGTATCTCTGGCTTCTCAGGGTGCATGCCATAGCGGGGTCAGCTTTCTTTCAGGGAATTAACTCCTCATCTTGTTAACGAGCCAAAGGGGAAGGTGTCCTTTTAACCTTCGGTCTTATGTATCCAGCAATTCTCTCACCTCAGAGAAGTCTCTAAGCTTAAAAAAACCATATCCCTGTCCCACCCCCTCCAACGCACAGGCCCTGAACAACTCAAAGGCTCACGGGCACTATCTGGGGCTGAGCTAGCAAATACCACCCGTGTCCTAGGTTTCTGGAACTCAGCGATTTGCTGAGGGCCCAGCCAAGGGCAAAAGCCCCTCTGAACTGCCAGGCACCTGTTTTTGTCTCCAGAGAATCTAGAATCTGGCCATGTCCCTATTCGCAGAAAACCCTAAAACTTAGGTCAGAGTCTTTTCCTCTTCTGATGTGGAAAAAAAAACAGAGGTGTTCCAACTGAACATTCTGGGACACCTGGGGGACTCCGTTGGTGAAGCATCTGCCTTCAGCGCAGGTCATGATCGCGGGGTCCTGGGATCGAGTTCTGCATCGGGCTCCCAACTCAGGGGGAAGCCTGCTTCTCCCTCTCCTTCTGCGGCTCCGCCTGCTTGTGCGCTCGCTCTCTCTCTTTCTCTCAAATAAATAAATTAAATCTTTTTAAAAAATTAAAAAAATAAAACTGAACATCTTGACCGAATTTCCTCCGGGCAAGCTTTCCCTGGGCTCGCTCCCTCTGACACCCCCACCCCTCCCACCAGACCCCTTTGGAGCCAGACTTTTCAGCGACTCCATCCAACGCTGAGCTCCAGCAGTGAACTCAGCATCCGATCCCAAGCTGCAGCAGCGTTCTGAGCTGGCCCTGCTCCTGTCGCCACAAATGACAAGAGTTCCTTAAATCAGACCCTCTGGTAGCAAATGAGGAACACGCCAATTTAGCAGGAAATCGGTTTTCCTTAAAGCGTCTCTGAAGTCGGTTGCAAAAAGAGGAATCCATACCGACTGAGTCATCGCTGAAGGCCACCTGCAACCGCTACACAACTTCTCCTGAACTTGAAAACTCTAAGACAAAAATCTCCGTAAGGAACGCGGTCCAACCGCACAAGGATTCGTTTCCCATCTTCCCAAGTAAGTGCCGCCACATGGTTTTTATCTGCTGTGAAACCCCTGTGAGGGAGGGGCGGAGGCGGTGCAAAGCACTCTTCCAGGCGGAGAGCTGGGCTGCAAACCCTGGCTGGCTGTGCATCCTAAGCAAGCTCCTCCTCACCCTCTCTGAGCCTTCAGCGTGTGTCTTTGAGAAGCGGAATCCACCTGGCCGGGCTGTTGAGAAGGTAAGTGAGAAATCTTACATGAAAGTCCCCTGGAACCGCTAGTGGTCTAAGCAAACCGAGTTGTGATCTCATGCACTCGCTATCACTTAGGGCTGGAGCTCTCTGAAGGGCGCTGCGAGCAAGCACACACCAGTGGAAGAAACAAGATAGCCAGTGAGTGTTCTTGCCTTCCAGAAGTTTCGACCTCAGCTGGGATGACACGGACCAGACCATCAATTCAGCATTTACGAGGCAACACACCAAGAACAGCACACGCCTCCATCTGCCACTTTTTTCCAAGTGTCCCTTGGGGCTGTTTACGCAGATTCTAATATCTGCCCAAGTATCCATGGATCTGGCAACTTCCTGGACTGCGAAAGGCCGCAAGCTGTGTGCAAACGAAGTCTCTAAAGCCAGGGGCGCCTGGGTGGCTCAGGGATTGAGCATCTGCCTTCAGCTCAGGTCGCGATCCCGGGGTCCTGGGATCGAGCCCCACATCGGGCTCCCTGCAGGGAGCCTGCTTCTCCCTCTGCCTGTGTCTCTGCCTCTCTGTGTCTCTAAAATAAAATCTTTAGAAAAAAGAAGTCTCTAAAGCTGAGCCAGACACAGAAGATGCCCACACGCTTCCCCCCATTCGCGCAGCACGGAGTCCTACAGGATGCCACCCACCGCATCCCCCAGGCCAGCTGAAGGGACAGGCCAGCAGAAGCCGGTGAAAGGGGATTTAAACACATCCATGCAGGAACAGAGGGGAAAAAGGGAAGCAGAGGAGAAAGTGAGGGGAAAAAAATCAAAGGGAAAATGAAGAAGGTGAAAAACCACCCTCTGACTCTGCCTTTCCAGCTCATGGAGAACTCACGCTCACATTCCAGGGCTGTGCACAGCAGCCTGCAGGGTTGAGTCAGGAGGGCAGAGACTTTTATGCCCATTTTACAAATGAGCAAACTAAGGCTGGATGAAAATCACACATGTGCTGAGAGAACTGGACTGAGAATCTGCCTCCTTGATTTTCGAAGGCTTTCTTTCTTTTTTTTTTTTTTAATATTTTATTTATTTACTCATGACAGACACACATGACTAGGCTCTGCATTTAGCGTCTGCATTTAGCGTTAGAGAAGCAGAAAGAATGTGGTATAAGAGCCAAAATGTGGCAGCAACGCGACGTGCACTGGCTGATGGCGGCATGAGCAGACGTGCTGTATGCCTACAACACAACGGGCCTCAGCTACCAGAAGGTGTGAGGCCTGGACGCACCCTGCAGCATGCACAGAACAGGAAGACATCGTGCCAGGCGAACAAAACCAGACCACATAGTGTGTGGTTCCACTTGACCTGAGATGCCTGGAAAAGTCCACTCCACAGACCCAGAGAACAGATCAGGGTCTGGCAGGGGCTGGGGGTGGGGGGGCAGAGAGTGGAATGGGGTGTGACCCCTGCATAGGTCTTTTGGGGTGCGGGGGTGTGAAACTGCCCTGTAACCAGATCCCACCACATCGTGACTGTCCCAAACATCACTGGGGTGTATTCTTGAGGGTGTCGCCCCACTAGGTTCTGTGATAGGAGTTTTACCACCAATTTTCTGAAGGGAGGGGACAGAGAAGAAGATGAAGAAGAAAATTGGATACAGAGGTAGAGAAATAGGAAAGCGCCAAAGAGTCTTAATGCCAAAAAAAAAAAAAAAAGAGTTTCCCCAAATCGGGGACCCTCTGTGCATGTCAGACCAGTGGGGGGCTGATGGATAAAGGAGGGATGGAATGGCTACGGGGATGCCTTCCTTGAGGGCTGCCATCCCTATAAAAAAAAACAGCTGATCCCACCAGGAAAACGCTCTGCATTTACTCATTTGTCCTTTATAACGATGGAAACATTCACTCCCCCAAATAGGACTGAGTGCCCCCAGCCCCGAGCCAGCCCCTGTCACCGGTGTGATGGACCCTGGAGAGATCAAACCCCCGGCCTCTCTGAGCTAACCCTCCAGACGCTAGCAACGAAGGTCAGCTTCATCGGCTGGTACGACCCGTGGGCAGATTAACATAATCCGTGGCTCAGTCTGCCAAGTGGAAACAGAAACTAAGAAATGAAGCTTTCTTCTCTGATCTTAACGCATGTTAATCACATCTGGCAGCCAAGCGGAGGTTAGAGACGACATGGGACATGGGTCTGTAGGAACACCCGCTCGTCCCCACGTGGCATGAGCACCAAGCAGAGACGTGTATGCAGAAAACCAGATATTTTCATTAAAAATTCTGGTTGGAGGCCCAGAGTAAAGAATTTAACTTTGGGCCACTGTTACAGACTGAATTCTTCCAGAAGGCACATCCTGAAGCTGAGATGGGCCTTTATGTGGGGCCTTTATGTGTTCACCGTGGGGTGAACCACCGTGGGGAGAACCAACAGGACACACAGCTCCACTCTCAGGGCTCACGAGCTGACAAAGAAGACACATGCTCATGGAACACACTGCAGGCTCACTAGGGACGTATGCAAAGGAGGAAAACCGGACAAGCCAGTGCCCCCGTGTACACAAGGCTGTGATCCTACACTGAACTACGTAAAGAAGTCTCCCACCCAAATCCAGGGCCTAGGGGTCCTGCAGGGCTCAGATCAGGATGCCAGAACCAAGTGCACAGGATCAGAGGCATAAACTAGAGAAATCTATGGTCTCCCGGTTCTGAGGCCAGAAGTGGGCTTGCTGGGGCCGGCAGGGCTGGTTCCTCCTGAGGGCTCTCTCCTGGGCCTGCAGACGGCTGCCTTCCCCCCACCCTGTGCCTTCATGCAGTCTTCCCTCTGTCTGTATGTCTGCATCCTGATCTCCTCTTCTGATGACACCCACAGGACCTCACTGTAACCCAATGACCACCTTTTTCAGGACTCTAGCTCCACAATTAGTCACTTCCTGGGGTGCCGGAGGTTAGGGCTCAGAGTATGAATTTGGGGGCAGAGTGGGGGATGAACACCACCCAGCAGAGGGCTGAGCAGGTGAGTCGAGACCATCAGGGAGGGTGGGGACAGTGGGGTCTGTGGGCAGCTGCTCGCTTCCTGCACAGACTCTCTGAATAGGCCATACATCGTTACCTGCTCACCCTGGAATTTCAAACCACGTCCACATCCACGGTCACCTTGAGAATGCTTCCAGGCAACCTGAGAGCCAGCAGGATGGGCGTCAGCACTCATAGGGACCCATCAAGAAGCTGGTCAGAGATTCTAGATGAATTTTGCAAGGTCAAGAGCCTAGAGGTGTGTGGGGTAGGAGGTCCTCCAATTAGACTCTGGGGCTCCTAGCGGCTGTCCAAGGACCCCTCAGCTACACCTCGCTGCCCCTGTGGCAGCCCCGCTGAGAAGCAGGATGGGGCAGCAGAGAGAAGACCAGTTCATGGAACATCCAGTCATCGTTCATCCTTCACTCTTGGGTGGAGAGGGGAGTTGAGGAGGTGCCCTACAGAAGCCAGAGGAAGAATGACCAACCTGGCCTGGGTCTGGATGAAGATGCTCAGGCCCCAGGCTGCCCTGAGAGCAAAGGGACTCCGGCCAGAGGCAGCAACTCTGCAAGGGTGCAGGTGCAGTGGTGTGGGTGCGTGCCAGGGGAGCAAGCGAAGAGGCCAGGGAGGGAGGTCAGGGGCAGTGTGTGCACACCCACGTGTGTCCCCATGTCAGGGGTGGGGGTGCTTGGCACTCGGGGCAACAGGAAGACCAACAGAGGGGGTTGTGCTGTGCTCAGGCTTCCGAGGACACCACAGATGATCATGCGGGCATGGAAACACTAGCCCTATGCCTGGGGTTTCCTGGCTCAGAAACATTTATAAGGATCAGATTCACTGAAAACTTGCCCCTCCCAGGGGGCGGTGCATCACCTTCAGACTGCTTCCCTCTGACCTTCTCAACTGGGTATACCCCACCCCTCCCAGAATCACGTCCTCTCCCCTGGGTGGGCTGAGGAAGCCCAGAGGGAAGACTTTTCCTCTGTTTCCTGGAGAAAAAGGATGAGCACAAAGCCTCCCAAATGGACCACCCCTTCAAAGAGCCCACCATGGTGCCCAAACATTGCAGGTGGCAAGCCCAAGGAGGCAATCACTGTCCCCTTTGTCATGTGACAAAACACATCAACTTTAAAATATCCAGAGGAGGACCGTCACCCTCACTCTGAGAAGCAACCTGCCCGGTCAGGGGCAGGTCTCTGGAGAGACGGTGTTGTCTCTGGAGAGAGAATGCAATCCTCTGTGTGCAGGCTGGTTTATCTGCCACGTGCTCTAGGATAAGATTCTCCTTAATTACTGACCTGCAGGTAAAATTCCAATCTCTGTCACACCCAGGAGGATGTATCATACCTAGGGAGGGAGGGTCCTCCTGGAAGGAGACTTAGAAGACATCTCAAAACAAGAATTTCTGTTTAGGTTTGTAATCTAAACACACCGTGACAGAGCTGAAGATCCATCCCTACAAGGATGCATCCTCCTCGGGAAAGCACACGCTCGCTCGGTGATGCTAAGCCTGGCAATAAAGGGACTTGGAGGACCTAAGATAATAAAATGAGTTAGAGGTGCCCATGTGGCTCAGTTGGTGAGGCGTCTGCTCAGGTCATGATCTCAGGGTCTTGGAATCGAGTCCCACATTGGGCTCCCTGCTCAGCAGAATCTGCTTCTGCTTCTCCCTCTGCCCCCTGCTCATGTTCTCTCTTCCTTTCTCAAATAAATAAATCTTAAAAAAATTTAGGGGCACCTGGGTGTTTCAGATGGTTGAGCGTCTGCCTTTGGCTCAGGTCATGATCTCGGGGTTCTGGGACTGAGCCCCACATCGGGCTCCCAGCTCCCTCTCCCTTCCTTTCCCACTACTTGTGCTCTAGCTCTCTGAAACGAATAAATAGAAAATCTTTAAAAAAATTATTTTAATAAAATGGATTAAGATGACAGTGGCCAAAGGCCAGAAAGACAAGGTGACCGGCAGGAATGGTGACCAAGAGGGTTTCCTTTGCTAAGAAAAAGCCAATACTAATGGCCAGTCCTCTGAATGATGATGGGAAATGAGACAACAGCAGCCACCAGCAGAGACAGACAGAGTCTTGACACCATGCTGTCGCCGGGGCATTTATGCCAAAGGAGACAGTTCTAACTGGCAACGGTGCTCTGATGAGGGTCTTATTATCCCCACTTCAAAGACAGGGAAACTGAGGCCCATGGTCAGATCATCAACACGCCCCAACCCCGATCTGCTCAGCTCTGTCATACCACTGACACCTGATTGCGTCCCGACACACCCCAAGCTGAGAGTGCTCCCGATCTGGGATTCTGGGAGGGCCCCAGGAATCAAATCAGCCTGGAGGTTCATTTCCTCCACACCTGTATTCTTGCTCCAGCAGGAAATAATAAAGATTTGTTGCCATTTATATACAAGGTGACAACCCCAGTTCACGTACTCGAGGAGTTATTTGCTCCCGCCGTGGAGCCGCTGTGTACACGCTCTGAGTCGTGCACAGGCTCTTCCCCAGTGTCTTGTTAGCCACGCTCCACAGGCGTGAGATGCGTGGGTGAAGAACAGAGATTCTGTAAGAATGTCACTCTCCAAACTCTTGTATTATTTTTTTCCTCTGCGTGAAGCCAAACACCTATCATGGGTAGCAAACCCAGTGTCTTCATTAGTGGAAATGACTGAACCATGATCCTTTGTATTTTTTTTAAGATTTTCATTTTTGGGGCACCTGGGTGGCTCAGTGGTTGAGCATCTGCTTTTGGCTCAGGGAGTGACCCCGGGGTCCTGGGATCAAGTCCCACATCGGGCTCCCCGCAGGGAGCCTGCTTCTCCCTCTGCCTGTGTCTCTGCCTCTCTCTGTGTGTCTTTCATGGATAAATAAATAAAATCTTTAAGAAAAAAAAATATTTTTATTTTTAAGGAATCTCTTCCCGCAACGTGGGGCTCAAGCTCACAACTGCGAGATCAAAAGTCATATGCTCTACCAAGTAAGCCAACCAGGTGCCCCAGTCCATCCAAAACCCTACACACATACATTCATGGGAGTAATATTCATAAGAGCAACACAGGAGAAATAGCCCAAATGTCCATCAACAGATGTATGTAAATAAAATATGGTTCATCCATGCAGTGGAACATTACTCAGTCATGAAAAGGAATGATGTCCTGATCCGCGTGAAAATATCAGGCTCAGTGAAAGAAGCCAGACACACAAGGCCCTAAGTTATAGGATTCCATTTGTATGATCTGTCCAGAACTGGCAAATGTCTAAGACAGAAGGTAGACTAACGACTGCTGAGAGCAGGGTGTTGGGAGAGATGGGGAGTGACTGCTGATGGGTAATGACAGTGATGAAATGACCTGAAACTGGGGCACCTGGGAAGCTCAGTGGTTGAGCATCAGGTCGTGATCCCGGGGTCCTGGGATCGAGTCCCACATCGGGCTCCCCTCTGGGAACCTGCTTCTCCCTCTGCCTCTCTCTGTGTGTCTCTCATGAACAAATAATCTTAAAAAAAAGGAAATGACCCAAAATTGATCATGGTAATGGTTGCACCATGCTATGAATATGCTAAAAGAAAAAACAAATCACTGAGGGGAACCTGGGTGTCTCAGTCGGTGAAGAGCCTGCTTTCAGCTCAGGTCATAATCTCAGGGTCCTAGGATGGTGTCCCACGTCAGGATTCCAGCTCAGCAGGGAGTCTGCTTGTCCCTCTGTGTCTCTCTCTCTCTCTCTCTCTCAAATAAATAAGTAAAATCTTTTTTAAAAATCACTGAATTGTACATTTTCCAGAGTATATGAATTATAATTCAATAGAGATGTTAACACAGAAAGAGGAGCACGCAGCTGGCTCAGCTGAAAGACCACGAGACTCTTGACCTTGGAGTTGGGAGTTCGAGCCTCAGGCTGGGGGTGGGTAGAGATGACTTAAAAATAAGAATTTTTAAAAACTAAATAAACTAATGCAGAAAGAGGAGGGAGTGAAGTACAAGAGAGGGTGGGGAGGAAGGTGACTCCGGGGAGAACAGTTGGCACATGAAAGGACTAAAAAAGAGGACACAAGGTTGCGCCCCAGAACTAAGTGGTTCCATGCCATGTGGAATAAGTTTATTAAAGTTGTAAATAAATTAAATAAATTTAAAAATTTTAAGTTTATTTATTTATTCATGAGAGACACAGAGAGAGGCAAAGGGCTCCCTGTGGGGAGCCCGATGTGGGACTCAATCCCAGGACCTCAGGATCACAACCTGAGCTGAAGGCAGATGCTCAACCTCTGATCCACCCAGGTGCCCCTTAAATAAATAAATTTTAAACATTAAAAAAAAGAAAAAAGAGCATTTCCACCAGCCTTTTGAAACTAACCTGCCCTTTGCTCCAGGACCAGGCAAAGATGAACAGAAATGCTTCCATCCTGATGCACGTCTGTTTGGCATCCCCCAACCAAAGGCCTTAGCTCATTACAAGAAGGGCCTCTTCAGGGAGCGTCCAGGCACCCGGAGACCCATCAGACCCAGGTCAGAAGCAGTGAAGACCATTTAGCCCAGCCTGAGCACCAGCAACCATCACCAGGTGGTTTGCAGATTTCCCTGCTTAAACGGGTGGGGTTTGTGTCCTCAAACCCCTGGACCCCGCCCCCAAAAAAAGTGCTTGCCCAAAGACAAGTAAAAAGTGTGTGCCCAAGACAACCGCAGCACTACCTGGGAGCCTGTTCCTAATGCAGAGTCTCAAGCTCCACCCTAGACCTTCTGAAACCGAATCTGCATTTAATAAGATGCCAGGACGATGTGTGCCCATGGGCCACAGGCCGTGACCACAGTATTGCAACCAGACAGTCTGGCAGTGAGACCTCTGAGGGGCCCAGGGGAAAAGCCTTCTCCCCCTCACCCACCCACCCCAGTAGGGCCCCAGCGGAAGCCCCAGTTAACAGGCAGCATTCAACCTGGCATGATGCCCAGGGCTCCTGGGGTATAAACTCCGTTTACAGAGTGTATACAAAGTGCCACTGCTTCCTCGGGCTCTCCTGCCCCTCACGGGAGCCCCATAAAACTAAAGATCCTGCAGCTTGCCCAGGGACTCACAGGCAGCAAGGGCTGGGTCAGGACTTGAACCCGAGGCTGCCACACTCTGGCCCGGCATTCTTCAGGGCCTGCATGGGGGGCACACGCTCCTGGCCAGCCCCTGAACGTGGTCTGTGCAGGCCAAACCGCAGGGCTCACCTTCTGGCCCACAAACCAAACGGCACCAGGCCTCCAGCACCCCCTGGGAACTGCTAAACTGCTTTTAGATAGGGAGGCCACACACCCCCACTGGATGGTTTTCCGAACTCTGATGCTAGCTGGCAGGACCGTCCCGGCTCTCTCCATGCCCTGAGGGTACACTGCCACCCCCCGGGGATCACCACTGTACTCCCCAGCCTTTCTTCCTCCAAGGCCAGCTCTGGACCCCGGTCTCGGCAAAGGCCCCAGCAAAGCCCCCAGCAAAGCGATCCTGAGCGCCACCCCCACCCTATGACCGAGGGACGCCTCTGGGCAAGCAGGAACACCAGCTACCACCCCCTCCATCCTACCTTCTCCCCACCTTCCTTTCTGTCCTCAGATTAAATACACTCAAAGATGGGGCTCCTGGGTGGCTCAGTGGTTGAGCATCTGCCTTTGGCTCAGGACATGACCCCAGGGTCCTGGGATCGAGTCCCGCATTGGGCTCCCTGCATGGAGCCTGCTTCTCTTTTTGGTTATGTCTCTGCCTCTCTGTGTCTCTCATGAATGGATAAATGAATGAATAGACTCAAAGAGCGATCTCATTCCAAAGCCTGTGTTCCTTCTATTCCCCTATGTAGCCTCATATAATCCCCTACAATTTCTTTTACAAAGTAAACAAAATCCAAATTCCAGGATCCAATTATGACCTATAAGCAAACTTAAAAACTCTTAGGTGATTCAAATGCTTTGCTACTCGGAGCGCCTTCAGTTCAGGTCAGGATCTCAGGGTCCTTGTATCAAGCCCCACAATAGGCTCCCTGCTCAGTGAGATCTGCTTCTCCCTCTCCCTGTGCCCCTCCCCCCACACTCATGCCTGTCCCCCCCAAATAAATAAAATTAAAGAAATTCTTTTTAAAATGTTTTGCTTCTCAAATTACGTCCCACAACACCAACAATGCCATCATCACTTGTGAGCTAGTTAGAAAATGCTAGAATTTGAGGCCGTAGCCCAGACCTACTGAATCAGAAATCAGAATTTTGGAGGCACCTTGGTGGCTCAGTGGTTGAGCATCTGCCTCTGGCTCAGGGTGTGATCCTGGGATCCTGGGATCGAGTCCTGCATTGGGCTCCCTGCAGGGAGCCTGCGTCTCCCTCTGCCTGTGTCTCTGCCTCTGTCTCTGTGTCTCTCATGAATAAATAAATAAAATCTTTTAAAAAAAGAAAGAAAAAGAAAACAAATCAGAATTTTACCAAGTCCCCATGTGCTTTGTATGCACATGAACATGTAAGAAGTGCTATTCTTCCTGCCCTGCGGTAACGGGACATTGTACAGGTGGGTTCCAAGCATGTGCTGAAACCAGAAGACAAGCCCCCAGTGCTCAGAAGCTCCTCTATAATGCAAACATTTTAGAGGACACCTGTCCGGCTCAGTCAGTAGAGCGTGCAACTCTTTGGGGCTGTGAGTTCTAGCCCCATGCTGAGTGTCAGCTCTCCACAGGGCTCAGTGAGCTACAACCAAGACAGTGAGCTGAGGGTAGCAGCTCTGCTTTCGGGGAGTGCTTAGGGATATGCTGTCCCCTCCAGGGTGACTTTGGCAGGTGACCTAAGAGATTGGAGTTTCACACTTATTCTGTTGGAACGAGAGCCCTTCTAGCATTTAGCTTAGAAAGATAACTAAATAAAGTCTTTAATAAAAATAAATAAATAAATGAAAATATTAGACTTGAGTATCAGATGAGATTCTGTGTTGAGTATGTCCTGGGTGATCAACAACTCAGCTTGGTTTTATGGTTTTATTTTTCACTTGGAGCACAAGAAAGGCTTGCCGCGATTTATCCAAAAAAACAAAAACAAAAACAAAAACAAAACCTCCTAATGAGAACAGTAGACTCAAACTTCCTATTTCTATTTCTGAATTATATTACAAATCAAAAACAAATGGCTCAGTGACACTTTTCCGTGAGCCCCTTTACTAAAATAAGGATCCTCTGTCATGATTCAATTAGAGTAAGGACTCGTTTCTACAGAATTTTTAAAATATCATCTCTAAAGAGTTTTTACAACCTAATTAGGTTTTTGTTGACTAATCCCAGAGTTCTCTGTGCATGTGACAAGCAACTGAGAAGGGAGGAGGGATTAGTGCACATGAGACAGAACAATGGATGCTGGGGGCGCCTGGGTGGCTCAGCAGTTGAGCGTCTGCCTTAGGCCCAGGTCGTGATCCCAGGGTCCTGGGATCGAGTCCCGAATTGGGCTCCCCTCAGGGAGCCTGCTTCTCCCTCTGCCTGTGTCTCTGCCTCTGTCTCTGCGTCTCTCATGAATAAATAAATAAAATTAAAAAAAAAAAAAACATTGGATGCTAAACACCAGAAGGGCTCTCGTTCCAACAGAATAAGTATGAAACTCTAATCTCTTAGGTCACCTGCCAGAGTCACCCTGGAGGGGACAGTACATCCCTAAGCACTCCCCGAAAGCAGAGCTGCTACCCTCAGCTCCCTGTCTTGATTGTAGCTCACTGAGCCCTGTGGAGAGCGGACACATAGCAGGAGCTCAAATATAAATGTTTGGTCTCGGGTGAACCAGAAGTTGTGACACAAAGGAAAAAAAAAATCATAGGAAGTGTGGGGTCAGGAAATGATAGCATTTGTTCAAAAAGCATGGGGATATTATCCATTCCTGTGCCCAGGAGAGTGCTGGACGCCGGGATAGCTTAGAGAAGGGCAGAGCAGCTTTGCAAGAATGCTAAGAGTTCATTCCAGCTCTGGGGAGCTAGGGGGACCTGATAAGGTCTGCACTGTGGCTGAAGACCTTGTGGCAGCTGGAGCTTGTCAGACGTGCAGTAGCTCGGGCCCCATCCCAGGCCCACGGAGCCCGAATCTGCAACCAACAAGACCCAGGGAATGCATTTTGAGAACCTTGCTCTAGAAGCACTGCATTCAGTCTGAGAAGCACAGCTGAAGGTGTGGCCATAAAATACAATACTCACCTGAGACCACACACAACTGGGGCATCCCCTAAATGAGAGCAGTGGTCCCCCAAAGGGAGGTCAACAGAGCCATCCACATACATTCAGCTTGCTCTTTTTCTCCTTCTGAGCACATAGTAGGACCACTTTGTACCATGACAGGTGTGTTTTGGTCAATGAAATGTGAGCACAAGCATCACATGTCGCTTCTGGGCAGAAGCTTTAAGGACCACATGCCGTTTGGCATGGTCACCAGCAAGATGCCAGACGGCGGTGGCTCCTTCATCCCGGGTCCTTCCTGGACGGTCCTGTGGCCTCAAATCAACTTGCGAACAGACTTGCAGGCTGAGGAAGCAGCAGACCTAGGCTGTTTTACTCACTGAGCCCTGGGGGGCGCTGTTTGTTACAGCAGCATATCCTAATCCCTCCTGACTGATACAGCACACAGCCCGCGATGCCAGCATTCTCGGAACACTTCTGTTACTCCCCACAGACAACATCATTACCCGTGGGGAGGACTGCTCTGAAACCTCCGAAGAGCATCACTTAAATTCAATCACCCCCTTCGCTCTTCAGGCTTCACTCCAGCCAATCACCTTCTTTTCTCCTTTCCAGATTTCCTTGGGTATTTATGCTTCTGTCTTATTGTGCCGTATGCTTTTTGGTATGCTGCTTTAAATCCTTCCCGCGACAAGGTGATAGACAGATAGTCACACGTACAGATATACCAGAACTTGGCTCCCACGTGAATTTTGACTGTTTAAATTAAAAAAACAAAAACAAAAACAAAAAACACTAAATCACCCCTCCTCCCTAGAAAGACAAAGATTTGCTGTAACTGAGGATATTTAAAAGAACGTGGCCATGGGCCAGCAAGGATTCCTTCAACCTGCTGTCTCCACTCAAGGGTACTTAGAGAATGGCACGGTACAGACAGTCCCTGCTTTTAAAAAGCAATTCATTTCTGGACACACCATCTCTTTTTGCCTTGTCACAAGGCAAGATCTGAAATATGCTAACTCCGTGAAACATTTAGCATCGTTGACCAAATTCTTGTTTGTTTGTTTGTTTGTTTAATTCAGCATCACTGTACTCATTGCCTTCTGCCTGCCTGACCTTGTGCTAAGCACACGGGAGCTTTATTTTAACCAGTTCCTCCTGGTTAGACAGGTTGCAGCCAATTTACACTTCAGTATTAGAAACAGTGCTGCAGTGGGCTTCCCGACGCCCACAGCTTGCCTATCAGATGCTTCCTGGGCCCAAATTTCTAGAAATGGAATTGCTGGATCAGAGGGCAGGTACACAGTGCAGGCTTTTAGAGCATATTGCCAAATTACCCTCCAGGGCGCGTATGAGGATTCTCCTACACCCCTGCCAATGCTCGTTCTTCTTCAATTTTGACAGTTTTCATTAAAGCAAGTATCTTTCTAAAAACGTGCCACTCTTTGGGGGCACCTGGCTGGCTCAGTCGAAGCCCACGTGACTCTTCATCTCGAGGTCATGAGTTTGAGCCCCATGTTGGGGTATGGAGACTGCTTCAATAAATAGAAAACTTTTTAAAAAAATTTAAAAAAAAACAATTAAAAATAAAAACTTGCCATTCGTTGATTTTTAGTGAGATTTTGTCTAGTGACAACTTTGTCTCTCTTTTCTTATCAAGCGTCTACCCGTGTTCTCGGACATGTTCCTCTATTTTTGTTTTAATAATTGATAAAAAGCACACTGTGCATTCAGGATACTAACATCTTCCTGTTTGTATCTGCCTCTGCCTTGTATTTCAAGGAGGAGGTCTCCAGTGGCAGAGTGGACAGACGAGTCACAGATGAGGAGGATGCAGTAGGTGCTTGTGACTCGACCCACACAAGATGCTCCACACCTGCCCACTTCTCACCATCTCCTGCCACCACCATGCTTCCCTGCCTACCCTCCTCAGCCCAGATGCACTTCCCAAACCAAATCAGAGCACGCCCTGCCCTGCAATCGAACTTTCTGTCCCACTTTGGAAAAGTAGCCACCACGCACCAGAGAGAAATGCTAATTATGTAACATGCCGCAACGCAGGGCAACATCGGCAATCGTGTTACACTACAGAGTGAATCAGATTAGCATGTTGAACACCTAAACTTTACGCAGTGTCAGATGTCAAATGTGTTCTATTTTTAAAAATCTTGGGAAGAGGGGATCCCTGGGGGGCTCAGCGGTTTAGCGCCTGCCTTTGGCCCAAGGCATGATCCTGGAGTCCCTGGACCGAGTCCCACATCGGGCTCCCTGCATGGAGCCTGCTTCTCCCTCTGCCTGTGTCTCTGCCTCTGTGTGTGTGTGTGTGTGTGTGTGTGTGTGTGTGTGTGTGTCTCTGTCTCTCTCTCTCTGTCTTTCATGAATAAATAAATGAATAAGTTTTATGTATATATATTCAGGGAGTAGGGAGCCACAGCAACAAATATCCAAATATCTCCTTGTCACATCCCCACCTCTCTTGCCCCTGCTCACTGCCTTCTAGCCATTCTAGAATATTCTGGTTCTTGCAAATATATCACACATACACTCCTCATTAGGATTATCTGTATTGCTTTCTAACCATTCTAGAATATTCTGGTTTTTGCAAATATATCACACATACACTCCTCTTTAGGATTATTTGCATTCGTGGTGTCCTCTGCCTCGAATCACTTCTCCTCTGATACTCACATGGCTCTGCATCACTCAGAACTCTGCTCAGGTATTGCTTCCTTAGAGAAGCTTCCCTGACAGTCTCACCAAACCCTCTCCTGCACCCCACACCCCACTCCACCACAGTACCCTGTTTTACTGGCCCCACAGTACTTAAAAACTATCTCCTTTTTTTTTTTCTAGGATACCATCTCCCCAGCAGAGCATAAGCTTCTTCTCTGTGCCTGTCACTACTTCCCCTCGAGCACTTACGAAAGAGCTCATAGCTCATCCTAGACATTTGGGGTTTGTTTAATGAATGAGTGATCAACTTTTGAGCTCTGAAAACTACATACAGTCCATATGCTAAGAATGCCTTTGACATTGTTAAATGGCTGAAAACAAAGCAAAGGAATAATACCACCTGGCCCATGAAAACTGTAAGTCAAGTCTCAGTATCTATAAATAAAGTTTTATTGGAACTCACCACACCCATTGGCTCTCGGAGCATCTACGGCAGCTTCCCACTCCCAACGGTGGGATGAATAGTTGTGACAGAGACCATATGGGGCACTTTCTTGGCTTCTCACTCCCTCTGGCGCTCTAAGAATCCCAGTGATGCAGCCACAGCTCCACTTTGCCTCTGGGCTCACAAAACCTAATCTGTTTCCTAGCCCTTTACGGAAAAAAGTATGGCATTGCAAGTGAAGGAGGAGAAGTCGCTGAGAGATATCCGAGGTAGGGTGGTGGCAGACAAGGCTTGCTAGCAGGAGAGGGGACAGTAAGAGGGGGACAGTGGGAGCCAAGGTGGAAGACAGAGAAATGGTGGTTTGGCGGGTGCAGGTAGCAGGTGGCGAAGAGGTCAGAGAGATTTATGAGTTTAGTCTGGGCATAGGAGTTGGGAATACCTGGGGACTGCGTCTGAATACCAGCTCAGGAAGTGAAATAAATACAATCAACCAGGAAGGTTACCCTACTAAAACAAATCTTTATCAGACAGTAGACCAGGGGAGATACTAAACGTGCAGGGAGGAGGCAGCGAGTCCTCAGGAATCCACAAAACCTCTCTCACAAATTCGTACACCTGTTGCACTTACCACTCCTCTCCCATGCCCCATCACCATGTGCTCGGATGCCACCACATTTCCACTTCTCTCCGCAGGTGGAAACACCACCCCGGAAGTCTCACCATGAGCAGAGGGGAGAGGAATCTACGAATGCTGCAATCACGGACGAGCGTGATCAGCCCTGATAGTCGGTTAGAAAGCCTATCATGGGTTGCCTGGCCGCAGTGAGTAATCAGGCAGCCAAGTGGGAGAATGATGTTCCCTGGAGTGGCCGCACAGAAATCCTAACGCCTCTCAGGAATACAAGGCTTCCCCGGTTTACCGAACATTTTCTTTCTCCAGGAGGGTGGGGATCAGCACCCAGGCTCGCTGATGAGGTCCATCAGACCATCAAATGGAAGATGGCTTTTTTTTTTTTTCCCAGACTGTAAAGAGTACACGAGAAGGTGAGCCTCTCATTCATGTTTCTAGGTGGTAACGGGCAGCAGAGACTGACGTAGCAGTGAACAGATGTCAGGGATTCCTGCCGACTTGTTGCTAAGGGAACTTTTGTGAAGATGCCCTGAATCCATAGAATCCGTAAGCCCTGCCCACCGCTTTGAAGTCCTGTGGGGTGGCCACTTGACCAGAGCTGCGTGCAGCAGCCTAGAGGGAGAAGAGGCAGACAGAGGGGTGACCTGAAGGTGGATTTTTCAAACAGCATGAGCCGCGATTGCAGGCCGCAGCCCCCAAATCAAAGAGCAGAAATGACTCAGTGACAATGGCAGAAAGCCTGTTGGTCTCTTCCGTCCCCGTCACATCCTCAGAGAGCCACCAGCCCTACTTACTAAGGGCTTTGTGAACAGAGCTGATAACTGCCTTTAAAAATCCGGCTGTGAGGGACTGGGGATCACAAACCCACTTTGGGTAAGTCTCCCATTACAGAAAGAAAGGCTCTGTATTAAAATCAATTTGTGGAACGTGGCAAGCATCTACTGGATGTCAGGCAGCTCAGATACACCGTGTCTATTAATGGCCAGCACCAAAGAGCCCCAACCTGAAAAGGCTGCACTGGCATGCCAATGGCCCAGTGGATAGACCCAGGCTTTAGGGACAGGAAAAGCGGGTTTCAAATTCAGCTGCAACATTTATTGGGTGGCCTTTATAAAGAAAGCCCTGGCATCAAAACAAAAACAAAAACAAAAACAAAAACAACGGGGGTGGGCGGTGTGGAGAGAGAGAGAGAATCTCTGAGGATGGCCATGGAGAATTTTCTAGCACAACAGCCAAGCCTCCTGCACTTTACCCCCCTCCAGGGGCTCTCTCTCTCTCTCTCTCTCTTTCATTAGTGTGGGCCGGCACTGCTTCCTCTCTAATGCATCACAGCCCCGCACATATTCTCCGTACCCTTCTGGGGATACCAGTCTCCAAAATGGCCCTCGATGCACCTGTACCCACACCTGTACGCACCTCCTTCCCACACAAGAATCCCGACTGTCCTGGGACTCACTTTCCCAATAAAACAGGTCAGAAGGGACATGTCAGCTCTGAGCCCAAGCCTGAAGAGGGCCTGGCAATTTGCATTTTGTATTCTTGGAAGGCAGCCACCATGGAAAGACTCCAACTCCCTGCTAAAGAGAAAGGCCATGTGCAAGGGCCACGGAGGATAAGACACCATGTGGAAAGAAGGGCTCCCTTGGAAGAACACCAAGGCAACAGATATGGGGGTGCAGGCACCATCCTGGAGTCTCAGGCCAGCTTTGCCTCTGGGACCCCAGTCCTGGATGCATGATGGACACCAACACAGACCAACAGAAGAACCACCCAGCTGAGCCCTGTCGACTCACAGCACGGCGTAAGGTAACAGCAAATGGGTGTTTCGGGGCATGAAGTCTTGGGGTGGCCTGTTTACATAGCAATAGATAAACCTCATTCCTCAACTATCCACAGTCCAGCCCAGCTCCCTAGCTCCTCGTCTCTTGCACAGCCACACCTTGAAAGCTCCAGCAGCATGTCACAGGAACCCAAAGTGGGAGACCAGCAGGTGGAGAGGAGACAGGAGTTCAAGGGTAACCCCTGCAGTCATCTAGTTCTGCTGGCAAACAGGGTCCCCTTGCTGCGCCTCTGAGGTCTACACGCCTCAGCCAGATGGTGGCTTCCAAGAGCAGCCCCTAAACCAAGGAAAGCTCTGTTTGTGTTTGCATTCCCTTCTTTACCCACAATATTATTTCCCCAAAGCTCTGGGGGTTTCTGAGGATGCCTTCCATTATCTTCCAGGTCCTAAATTTCTTTTCTCCATCCAAGATTCCTGGCCCTCCAGCCATTGGGTTCCCTCCTCCCAGTGCTCTCTCTCTTCCTCTGGGAAGCTCCACCACCCCCCTTAAGAGGATCCTGGTGGCCAGTCCTTGTCCCCATGTCCCTCCAGGGCCTTCTCAACCCCCACTTTTCCACTTGGGCTGATGAGTTCCTGGAAGCTGCTTTCTAGAAGCCAAGGAAGTGCTGGGCCCTTGTACCACTTCGTTGGTGGCCTGACCTAAGAGATTCCCCCTGGGGGAACCAGGACCAGAATCTCCCCTCCCCCAGGGCTGGCTGACCTCCAGGGCAGATCTTGCAGCCCTGTCAGAGTTAGCTCCCAGCTCCCCTCCACAGGGCATGCTTCTTGCAAAGCCAGGGCCTGTCGGTCCTCCTTTCTCCATATGAACAAGAAAGGAATCCTTGGGGAGTGACCATTTTGCATGGTCCGGTTTGCTCAACCGGAAGTACCCTTCCACCAGGATGGGGCTTCTCAGTAGGACTCTTTTTACCATAGACCCAAAGGTCCCCTGCTCCCAGCTGTGGCCTTGCCATCTGATGCCTCCCCCAGGAGGCGGTGCCACCCATTCGGTCTCCCCAAAATCTCCCCTGGCCTTGATCTGCATGCCCCCAGCGGGCTCGGGGCCAGGCACCCCCTGGTGGACATCCCATGAGCTTCTCCTGGAAGCTGGCTGGCTTCTCTTGAGCCAGCCTCCTGGCTTCTGCACCAACTTCCAACTTGGATGAACACCTGGCCGTGGCTTCTCCAGACTCAGTGTGTATCACACACTGGCCAGTCTACCACCAGCAACTCCCCTGGGCGTTGTGCACTGTCCCCTAACCAAGGCTGTCTTGGGACTCACCCCATCCCAAGGGGCTCTACCCACATGTCCTCCATCCCTCGGCCTTGAGATCCAGCTGGCTCACAGACAAGGTTTCCAGACACAGAGGGCCTCGTCTCCAATCCTTCCTCTGGGAACTGCCACCTGCCTTGACCCTGAAAAGTCCCAGGGCCCAGGCCCACCCCAGCCTCCACCTGTGGGAAGGCCAGCAGCCTCCCTGTGAAACCAAACTGCCGGCTTAGCAGGAGAGATGCTCCAGGCGGGAAGGAGCCACTGCCCTCATTTTAGCCCCAGTCCTCGGCCTCCCCGCAGGGATGCTGTCGGCATGCCACGTTTAGAACAGACACGGGTGGAGAGGGTAACATTCAGCTGTCTGAGCTGCTGAGCCAACGTGCAAGCAGTATTACTAACCCTGGGGCAACTGCCTTCAGCTCCAGTGCCTGCCTGTGAATGGGCACAGTGCTTCCCCCTGCACTGAGCGGGCAGGGGAACCGGCACCCAGTAGGTGCTCAAGAAACCGAAGCCCTTCTCGGTGGTGTTGCTCCCACAGATGGGCACTTCTGGTGCGTGTCACCCGCTGGGAGTTGATATGACAGCCCCTTACGCACCAGAGATTTCCTAAGCTTGCGCACGCCATGGGACGTGACTGACACACCCAACACTGTCCCAGCTGGTCAATCTGTTTGTCTCCTGGGTCTGGTTCACCCTCCCTTCCCCAGAGGAAAAAAGCAGAGCCCGGCCCGCTCTCGTCAGCACAGCCTACCAACCCACCAGCCTCGCCCCCCCCCCTGCCCTGCCCCAAACAGCTGGCTGTGCCCAGCCAGGGATGCTCCCCACCGGACAGACCTCCAAGGGCCAAATTTCCACAGCTGTATTTCCTGGAAAAGTGTGGCCACCAGAGGAACTCTACAACAGGGGTCTCTCCCAGGGCTTCTAGCCAGACACAAGGAGGCTGCAGGTCCTTGTAGGAAGCCATGCACTAGCTCGCTTCACATCTGAATCCCGGGAAAGGAACCCAAAAAGCTCAGAGACACACCTGAGCCTGCCTTACGCACACAGGTTCCTCAAAATAGAGAACCACGGGGGTTCCCCAACCTACTCCTCCAGTCGGCCATGAAATCTCTTTTAGCCTCAATTTTGCTCGAATGCTACTTATCCACTTAGAGGGGTATTTTCTCCTTCTCCTCTGGACCCAAAAGAGACATCATGTACCTCTACCGGGCCAGGCTCTCGGTCTGGCAATATTTCCACAGGACGTGTCTCAGCAAACTCACCCACAATCATTTTGCCCCATCCATCCATCCTTTCTTTCCTTTCCTTTTTTTGAGTCGCATCCAGCGGTTTCTTTCAAAACTTGCTACTTTGTTCTTGGGGAAGTAGGTCAAGGGTCAAATTATAAACACCCAGCCTGGGTGATTTGGGAGGTGTTTGGGCAGAAGGGTTGATACATATTTACACAGTGGTGGGTATCCCCCTCCCCCCCCCCCCAGCCTTTGAAGTCTGGACAACAATCCTGGGGTTCAGTTGCTTTTCAGGAAAGGGTATGTGCTATAAGGTCACTCCTCCCCCCACCACCCCTACCCCGCCCCCACCAAAGGACTTAAAAAACTTGGGACCCCACTCTGGCTGTGACCATGAGCTCAGCGATTAGAGGACAACAGAGGGGCCTCCCAACTGTCACCCAGACAATAAACAGCCAGCAGACTTGGCTCAGCAGGTCCCGTGCAGCCCTGGGCGCAGGCCAGAACCCCAGGCACAGGCCACTCTCAGGCTCCGGACCAGGGCAGGGGCGCTGGGCGCCGCTGGGTCGGGCGCGCGGCTCGGGCTGGTGGCCGGCGGGGCTCGGGGGCCCGCAAGTGAGCGGCCCCGGGCGGCCGGGCAGCCCGACCCCGAGCAGCGCGACCGTCCGCGGGCGGCACCGGGGGCCCGGGCCATGCCACTCTGCGGATCCCGACCCAGACCGCCGGACTCCGCGGCCCTCGGCCGGCCCCCGCCGGCGCCCGCTCCCCAACTCGCGCAGGCAACAAGTTCTCCCTCCTCCCGCCCGCCGCGCCGTGCTCGCTCGGGAGGCCCGGCGCGGGGGGCGCTCCGGGGGCGATCCCCGCGCGGCCCGGGGTCGGGCGCCCTCGGGCGGGGGCGGCTCCCCGGGCATCCCCGGCGCGGGCAACAGGTACGCGGGCGCGCAGCCCCGCAGCCCCGGCTCCCGCGCCCCCCGCCCGCGCCGCCCCGGCCCTCGCCCCGTACCTCCAGCAACTGCACGTAGCTCGCCGGGAACCAGCCGCGGAGCCCGTCCTCCTTCTCGCCTTCCCACCAGCCGCCGTCCGGGACCTGCAGCAGCGTGATCAGCTCGCCCGCGGCGAAGCGCAGCCCCTGGCCGTGCCGCTCCCCGGAGAAGGGGTACAGGGTCCGGCAGCGGGCGCCGGACATGGCCTTGGCGCCCGGGCTCACAGCGCAGCCTGCATCCCGGCCGAGCCCCGCGGGCTGGGCAGCGGCTCCGCGGGGTCCCAGGCGCCCGGCGCTCCGGGCTCCCGCGCTCTGGGCGCGCGCCGTCTCGGGGGTGCGCGGGGGTCCCCGGGGGTCCCCGGCCCGGCGGGGGACGCGCGCGGCGCGCAGGGCAGCGGAGACTCGGAGCGGGCGGAGCAGGCGGCGACGCCCCCGGGCCGGGCAGCTCGCGGCCCCAGCTCCGGGCGGGGGGGCGGGGCTCAGGGGGAGGAGACCCAGGCGCCGCGGGCTCCGGAGACAACTTCCCGGGGACGCGGGGCGCGGGCTGCGGCCGCGAGGGCCGGCGGGGGCCGGGGCCGGGGCCGCCCGGGCGCGCGGAAAGGCGCGGCTCGCGGGGGAGGCGGGATCCCGAGCATCGCGGGGGCCCGGGGCCCGGCTCGGCGGCGAGGGGGCGGCCGGGCGTCGGCGCGGAGGGGGCGGGCGCGGGGCTGGCCGAGGGGGGCTCGCGCGGCGGCGAGGGGGCGGGCCGGGGGCTGGGCCAGGGCGGCCACGCCCGCGGAGGGCCGGGCGCTGCCTCGCCGGGGGGCAGGTCGCCGGGGAGGGGTCTCCGCGCCCGCGCCCGCGCCCGCGCCCGCGCCCGCGCCCCCCCAGCGCCGGGACCTGCGACGCCCTTGCGCGCGGGCTCGGCGGGGCTGCTGGCGGGTGGCGGGTGGCGGCCGGCGCGGAGCGGCGCCTCCTCCTCCGGGCGCCCGCGAGGGCGCGGGTCTGTGGCCGCCGAGGTCGGGGTTGTGCCCGGGGCTGAACGTGGCTCACGGGGAGCCGAGCCCTGGGGGAAAGGCCGGTTGGAAGGCTGGCGCCGAGGTGCCGCGCCGGAGGCACCGAGCGGGGAGGCGACGAGCTGGGACTCGGCGGGATGGGAAGCCAGGTCGGTGAGGACAGATGGAGGAAGGGGGAGAGGTGCGAGGAACAGCCCCCAGCGCTGTGCCTGCAGAGGGGAGGCCGGCCCGGGGGCACCCGCCCTCCTGCAATCCAGGCGGGCCAGGCTCTGGAGGTCGACGCTCACCTGCTCAGTCGACACACCTGGGGAGGCTGCCCCCTTTCCATGCGATGAGCCAGGTACCTGCAAAGATCGTCTGGGCAAGGGCCTGCTCTGCAGGGCCCAGAGGACCTGGATGCCCAAGAAACGACCATGAACCGAGGGTTGAGAAGTAAAAGAAAGTGGACTTCTTCACTAGCTTACTCTAAAGGAAAACTTGAAGTCTATTTCCTAAGCTGTAAATAACTGGACCCTTTAACCTCTCTGCAAGCTTCAAATTGCCTCCCCTTAGATGCTGCTCAGTAATCTTCCGTGGCTCCCTGTTGCCTGCTAAATCAAGTGCAGACCTCTCAGCCTGTGCCCTTCAGACTCTGTGCAGTATCTCCCCTGGCCTCATCTCCCATATTTGTCTAGATACCCTCTTCCAAAACCATCCCGCTGGGCCTTAAGATCTTGCTCATCTTTCAGTGCTTCTCAATCCTGGCTGCACATTAGATTCACCTGAGTGACTTTTTCAGATGCTCGTGCCCAGGCCCACCCCAGTTTTGGAAAATCCACATTGAGCCATGTGGTCTGCATTTCAACCATTTTGCCTTGAGCCGCCTCAGCCTGGCCTCTGGCCACGGGCAAGCTGACAAATGCACGTTGCTTATAACAGTCCATCGATTGCAAATGCGCAAACCCTTGCTTGGCTAGAAACACGGGGAAACAGACTCTGCACCGCAGTCACCACGGGGCATCCCTGAAAGCAGAGCTGCAAAATTTGATGTAGGGAACGGTCTGGAAAAAGTAAGTGACCTGATCGGTTACAAAGGCCTCAAATTCCTCCGAGGGGAAGGCGGGGCATATGTGACTGTTAGCAGACCGACCTCAGGTTTCATATGTGATGATAAGGCCCAGCTAAGGTTGGAAGGCCAGACCAGAGCCTTCTTGCAACTCCCAAATCTTCCGTGGTGCGTGTGACCAACCTGGCGATCCAGTGTGGACTCAGAAATCTCAGCCTACAGGGCATCCCAAATGCCCCAGCCCCAAGTGGCCTGCCCCAGGCGGTTCTGCAGCGCCAAAATTGGTAACGGCTGGTGGTTTTTTCAGTTCTTCCTCTGTGTTCCTGTACTTCTATAAGCGACTGTGGTTACTGTCTCTAATCCACAGGTAGAGAAAAGAAGCTCAGAAGGTAGGACTTGCCTAGCACAGCAGAACCAGGCGTAGAGCTCGGATCAGGGCTGCTTCCTCTTGTCTACTCTGCCAGAGTCGGGGACGTGTGTATCCTAATGCCCCAGCCACAGAGAGCATCTTAGGATAGGGCTCTCTGGTTGATACCCAAGGTGAGTCTGGATAGATTTGCCTGGCCTGGCAGTCAGCAGAACTCCTGTCCCCGATCTCTTACTGATGAAGTAACTTAGACAACACCTAACACCCCAACACCCTCAGGTCTGTGCCCCATCTGTGATTGGTGTCTGAATCCAGTAGCTGGAACCTGGCCCTCAAGATGGTTAAATGTAGTTCCGTGGCTCAGTGTAGGCTCTGGCCTCCCTATCTTCAAACCCCAGTTTTGCCACTTACCAGCTGTGTGCCCTTGGGCAATTGACTCAACCTCTCTGAGCTTCATTTTCTCCATCATTAGAAGATGGTAGTAGCACCTCTATCTTTGTGATTAGGAGGATTAAATAAGTAAAAATTAAGCCATGTACCAGGTATTATTATTAATTATTAATCTAGTCTGATGGTCCTGGCTGTTTATTATCTAACACTTGTTTTCGAACTAAGATTTCTAAGGCCATAATAAGCAGGAACTTACGTCATCTTTGGGATGCCAAAAATGTAAAGAAACACGCTCGGGGTTACTGTTTCCTCATAAGATCTTGAAGGAAAGATGAGTGTCTCCATCCATCCCTCCCTCCCTTGCCTTCGTCCTCCCCTGATCTTTTATCACTATTTTGAACTCTTATTTGAATCTTTAATTATTTAACTTCTTTGAACCCAAGTCTTATTTCACTTGGGTTTTACTGAGTGAAACCTATTTTACTAAGTAGTCTCTTAGTAACTCAGGGGAGGGAGTACATGTTTGTTTTTAATTTCTACCTTTCGTTCTTAAGGGCTAATGTCAAATCCTGCACAAAGTAGGCATTTGGCACTTCCTGAATTCGTTTCGCAATATGAGCGGGTCTGAACCCCTGCTCATTTTCAGATTTTCCATATTGCCGAGTTACTCCATAAACACATGTGTTAGAACATCTGGATTGGACTATAAACTCCTCAAAGCAGGCTTTCGTCTCTCTCTCTCTCTCTCTTAGCTTTCTCTCGACACCATGCATTTATTTGATAACTATGGGCTGGCGGGGATGTCTTTTCTCTCCAAGACAATCTTCTGTGCCTTTCCATCATCAGCCTATGGATGGCAGAGAAATCTCAGGGTTTCGGTTTCATAAAAAGTTAAACATGTATTTGCCATATGACCCAGCAATTCTCTCCTGGGTATCTACTTAAGAGAAATGAAAACAAAAGGCCACACAAAAACTTGCAGTGCAGCACTATTTCGAAATCCCAAAAGTAGAATTAATGCAACTACCCACCAGCTGATGGATAGATAGATGAGACGAGGTATACTCATACAGTGAAATATTCACTCAGCCAAGAAAGGACTGGACCACTGACACACCTGACACAGGCTACAATGTAGAAAGACCACAAAGACACTATACAGAGTGAAAGAAGCCAGATACAAATTGTGGGTGGCCTGGCTGGCTCAGTCAGAAGAGCATGCAGCTCTGGATCTTAGGGTCATGAGTTTGAGCCCCACATTGGGTGTAGAGATTACAATAAATAAATAAATAAATAAATAAATAAATAAATAAATAAATAAACTTAAAAAAAAAAAGGCTACATATTTGTATGATTACATTTCTAAGAAAATTCCAGAAAAGGCAAATCTATAAGAGACAGTAAATTAAGATTAGCAGTTGCCTGGGGCTGAGAGCAGGAATAGGGGGGAAAAGTAGATGGTCATGAGGTTTCTTTTTGGGATGATGACAATGCTCTAAAATTTGATTGTGGTCGGGATTGTGCAACTCAGGAAATCATTGGATTGTATACTTAAAACAAGGAAAAGTTTGGGTATGTAAATTATACCTCAATAAAGCCGTTACAGAAACCAAAATGTAAACAAGGATATACAAGGGCCTCATTCATTCATTGGGGACTCCCTTTCCGTGCCAGTTCATTCAACAGCAGTCTGAAAGACCAACCAAAATGGCTAAGTTTCGGGCTTGGGGCTAACGAGACAAACATGGCAGAATAACTAGAGAATTCCTATACGTCAGTAGGAAAAATATGGGTGACTCCTCAGGACACCTGGTGGCTCAATGGTTGAGCGCCTGCCTTGGGCTCAGGTTGTGATCCTGGGGTCCTGAGATCGAGTCCCGTATCAGGTTCCCTGTAGGGAGCCTGCTTCTCCCTCTGTCTATGTCTCTACCTCTCTGTCTCTCTCTCTCTCTCTCTCTCTGTGTCTCATGAATAAATGGATAAAATCTTTAAACAAAAAAATATATATATGGGTGACTCCTCAGAAAAAAAGGCAAAAGACTTGGACAGGCATTTCCCAAAAAAGATACCCAAACAGCCAATAACAACATATCCAAAGGCTCTCAACCTCGGTAGTCTTTAGAAAATCAAATCAAAATCATAAGGAGGTAGCAGTACGCACCCATGGAAGTACAAAAACAAAAAATATAATAAGTATATTTATAAATAAAACTGAAATTTACAAAATGGATGGTAAATATAAAAACAAGAGAGAAAATGCTCCATACTGATGAGGACACAGTGCTCCCAGAGCTCTCCTACACTGCTGGCTGGAGCCCTTTGGAAAATGTGATATTCAGCAAAGCTGACTCATAGCATCCTCTGTGACTCATCCATACCCCTTGTAGGTATTTGCCCAACTGAGATGTGTTCATATGTGAGTGAACAACATAAACAATGTATGCGATGTTCATGACAGCAGTATGCTTATTAGCCCAAAGCTGAAAACAGCCCAAGTGCATCAAGAGTAGAGTGGGTCCCTAAGGGGTGCCTGGCCTGCTCAGTTGGTAGAGCATGCGACTCTTGATCTCAGGATTCTGAATTCGAGCCGCTCCATGCTGGGTGCAGAGCTTACTTTAAAAAAAAAAAAAAAATTGTTTTCAAGCAAAGAAAATATCATATTATAAAATAAATAATAAAATGTTATAGTCCCTGACCTCAAAGAATCTAGATTCTAGAGTGATGTTTTCCAAACTTCTTTGATGGTACAGCTCCATCAGTAAAACTCCCAAACATCTGTATTTCTATTATTTATAAATACATACACCGCTCAATGGATATGCATAATACACAGAATTGAAATGTTAAAAGAATTACATTAAAAAAAAGAATTAGGGATCCCTGGGTGGCGCAGCGGTTTGGCGCCTGCCTTTGGCCCAGGGCGCGATCCTGGAGACCCGGGATCGAATCCCACGTCGGGCTCTCGGTGCATGGAGCCTGCTTCTCCCTCCGCCTGTGTCTCTGCCTCTCTCTCTCTCTCTGTGACTATCATAAATAAATAAAAATAAAAAAAAAAAAGAAAAAAAAAAAAAAAAAAAAAAGAATTACATTAAAATCTGTATTATCTGCAAGCAGAGGTTCTTATATATTATATTCCTGTACCACAATGGAGGTTTTGTGTACTTCTTGGGAATCAGGGATCTTGAGAATCAGCTTCGAGAAGATAGTGGGCTGGAAGAGAAATTCGGGGTACTGGAAATAAACTTTTTTGGAATCATGGCTTTGGAGAAAATAACTGGGCGCATTTCTCCTCCTGGAGTCTGGGGGAAGCCTGGCGCTGGGCCTGTGGGATTGTTCATCGTCTCCCCAGTTCTCCCATCTGGAATCTGAGACGGGTCCAGCCAAAGATTGCGAAACTTAAGTATTATAAAGCCAAACTAAAACGGAGTCACTTCTGTCAGGGACAAAATGGAAATGGCCAATGCAGGCACATAAAGGGGAACTTAACCTGCTCTTACAGGATTTTACGGCTCTTCTAGAACACCAGCCAGTCCTCAAATGCCAAGTCTGCTCAGGTCATCTCTGGATTTCCTCACTCCCCTGATTCTGCTACCTTTATCCAAACAAGAAAGAAGACCACCAGCTGACCAATCAGCTGGAAAAATAAATAGAATAGAATAGAATAAAATAAAATAAAATCTAAAAACTAAAAACTTGTGCATTTACCCCTAAAAACCCTTTAGTCTGTGAGCAACTCTGAACTCATTGCTCCTGTAGCCCTGAGCACTAAACTCATCTTTCTGCTTTGTTTAATTCAGTATGCAGAATTTGGTTTTTGATGGCATGTTTAAGAATCATTCGAGGACACTGTTAAAACACAGTGGCTGTGCCTGACCCTCTCCCCCAGAGATTCTTACTTGGTGGGTCAGGGAGGGGACCCAGGAAGCTGTGTTTTTAACAAACTCCCAGATTATCCTGCGGGAGTCCTCAAGCCTGTACTTTGTGAAACACCATGCTAATGGGGTCCTTAAAAACCAAGGTGGGGGGCCCCTGGGTGGCTCAGGCTGTTGGGTGTCTACCTTCAGCTCAGGTCGTGATCCCAGGGTCATGGGGTGAAGACCCATAGTGGGCTCTCTGCTCAGTGGGGAATCTGCTTCCCCCTACTTGTGATCTCTCTGCCTCTCTCAAATAAATTCATTAATTTAAAATAAAAAAAAAAAGGAAGAAGAACGTCATTTAGAAATAAGAAAGGTTTACAGTTGTAAGGAGTAAGAAAGGTATCCGGGCATTTGAATGGATGACAGGGAGCAGAAGCAGGGGCAGGGGCAGGCTGAATGTGGGAGGCAGAGCACATACATAGATAACAGGGCTGGAAAGGGTGGGGGCGGGGAGAGACAAGCAGACCCACCTCTCTCCCAGGCAGGCCTCCCACCCCCCTCACAGGCACTGGGAGCCCCAGCCTTGCTTCCCCCAGAAAGCTGGGAGGGATCTCATTTGCAAAAGGAAGCCTGGTGGGAAGGAAAGAGAAAGAGAGAAGAAATTAAGGACGTTGTATGGGACCCAGAAATCACATTCAGAAGCAGAAGTCCATCTTTTCACTGGTCTTGGCAGTTGGGTGGCAAAAGAACTTTCTGCCCTATTCCGTCCCGCCCCTGGAGGCAGTGGAGATGTATGAAATGAGACAGCCCTTTGGGAGTAAGTAATTACAAATTATGCACTGAGGAGCCCAGCAGAGATAGGCAAAGCCATATAAAAGAGAAAATCTGCAGGGCCAAGACCCACCTCCAACTTCATGGCTACTATTAACATATCTGAAGCTTGGACGCCTTTTGATGAGTATCCCAGGCTGCGTTTCTTACCCCAGAGGCAACCCACACCGACCCCTAATTTCTTTCCCCGACAGGGTGGCTGAAGCTGGGGTTTTCATCCATAAGTGGTGCCCCTCTCTTAACAAAGTGTGAAAGTAGTTCTAGAGTGTTCCTTCAAAAGAGCTCCAGCTGACCCCAATCCCTGGAGACTCTTAAGCTTTGCAAAAACTGCACACGAGCTGCTGGCCAAGGAGGCCTGTCAGGAGTAGCACGTTTCTTTCTCGGAACAAAGCCCCACCGCGCGCATCTCTATTCTTCTGAGGACTAAAAATAAATTCGGAATTAATCACAACAGAAAAGGAACAGTCTCTTCGAGGACTATAATTAGCTCTCAGTTTATTAATGAAGGCTCCCATTATTAGGCTCGTCCAAGCCCCAAATTTTTGCTTACTAATGACACGCCTAGGACAAGTGGCTTCACCTCCCGAAACTTCCAGCTGTAGAATCTTCTCGTCTGCAGAGCAGAGGCAGTGATGATACCTGTTTCATGAGACCGTGGGAAGGAGCGGTCACAGGACGCCATCTGGGGAATGTTCCTGCTCAAAGGTCCACTCTCCCAATGTGGTAGAGGTGCAGCCAGAAGCCAGAGGGTGGTCCGTGGAAAGGTCCAGGCCTGGTATCATAAGGAGGTGGGAGTAATGCTTATTTATTCTCTAGACTAGTACAAATTCCTGCCAGAGCCTTCCAGAACAGCCTCAGTGAAGAAACAGGATCCCAGCAGGATCTCCCGGTGAAGCCAAGGAGGCTTTCCTAAGCCCTTCCCACAGTCACCTGGAGGTCATTGCCTGAGAGGCCTGAAGTAGTCCTCACGGATGCCTGGACAGCCTGGAAGCCTGACAGAACGTGCTTCACGAGAACCTTCCAGCAAACTGCCCTTCAAAGCTGCCCCTGCCGGCAAACGCCTGGACTGGCCAGTAGAAGACAAAAGGGCAGGGCCCAGGGTGGTCTCTGGTTATTCCAGGTTGACGGTAGTGGTGCAGAGAGCTCTGCCCTCCCAGAGCCCGACACCCAGGTCCCCCAGGAATCCAGAATTCAAGGAGAACGAGACAAAAAGGAATTTTGAACAAGAGGCCAGAAATGCAGTCGATATTGTTAACGGTCACAGTGGGGCTACTTCAACGATGGGGCTCCATTATTCTATTTTCCCTACTTTTTTATGGACTTGACGTTTTCATTAATCAAACAGGAAGCATATGCACCTGTACCCACTGGGTGTGCCTGACTCTTAGGAAAGTCCTTCAGAACCTTAATAAAACCGGGCATCTGGGTGGCTGAGGGGTTGAGCATCTGCCTTCTGCTTAGGGTGTGATCCCGGGGTCCTGGGATTGAGTCCCACATCGGGCTCCCCGCAGGGAGCCTGCTTCTCCCTCTACCTGTGTCTCTGCCTCTCTCTCTGTCTCTCATGAATAAATAAAATCTTGGGGAAAAAAAATCTCAGTAGAGCCTCCTCATCATCTTCAAATAATTCTAGCAAACAAGCTTTCTTAATCTAGCATTTCAGGTTACAGTCTATAGAATGAGGCATCCTGACAGCAGGAGGAAGTGCCCACAGACAGCGTGACCATGGCGGGATAGAGGTCCTGAAGAAGGACTCCAAAAAGATTCCCCAGAAAGTAAAAAGTATCTGAGCCCAGAGCCAACTGTCTCCCAGTAAGTTGGTATCAGGCTGAGCCACACAAAGATGCCAGATCAGGTTTTTTTGGTCGCTACAAATACCAGTTTTAACTCCATAAAGTCAATGTGGCATCTCCCCTCCCCTGCCCCCGGCCCCATCCAGACCCACCTGAAGAGGTAAAGCAAGGTGTATGGAGATCACTTCACCCCGAGCCTCCCACATCCCTTACAGACCATGCAGGTGAAAAGCTTTGCATTACGTTTTGCTGGATTCATGGCTTGCCAGAGTCACCAGGTGCTTGTGCCAAGTTCAGAGGCTTCGGACAGACTCAGGAGACTTGGGCTGAGGAGTTCTGGGCGGTTCTCTACGCACACACCTGGCATACCGTTGGTGTAGTACAGAGCTTCCCACCCTTGGCTACACCTTAGAATCGCCTGGAAGTTTAAAAACATCCTGATGGCTGGGTTGTACTCTGTACCCATTAAATGAGAGGACACCTGGGGCAGCCTGGAAGGAGCCAGGCGACAGCTTCTTTTATTTTTTATTTTTTAAGATTTAATTTATTTATTCATGAGAGACCCAGAGAGACAGGCAGAGACACAGGCAGACGGAGAAGCAGGCTCCCTGTAGGGAGCCTGATGTGGAACTCGATCCCAGGACCCTGGGATCACGACCTGAGCTGAAGAGAGATGCTCGATTGCTGAGCCACCCAGGGGGCCTGAGAGCTTCTTTCAAAGATATCCAGTTTGGATACCACAGACACAGTGAACCATGATAGAGTTTGCTGACCTTCGTTTGCCAAGGCAGGAGTCACCTGTAGCCCCAAACTGCCTCAGGAGAGCGTAAGAAGAGCGCAGGGAAGGCAGGTGGCTCTGGGGGCGTCCTGGGTCCAGCTCACGGCATTCCCAGAGGCTGGGCTCCCTTGCTTCGCTCACCTGGCTGGAGGTGGGACACCTGCGAAGCCCAGCTGCCTCAGCTCCCCTGTCTTTCCCTGGCGGCCTTGTCTTCTGATGCCCCCTGGGGGGGGGACACACACTTGGGAGTGGCTTCCCCAGCCTGGGAGTGTAGCCGGGGACCCACCAGGGAGCGTGTTGCCATGACGATCGTGCCATATAGTGCTCCCCAGCCCTCATCTGCTGCTGCAAAAGCCCTGTGAAAAAATCAGCATGCACAGGGCTTTCCAGGCTGCCTGGACTTCTCCACGGCAGGGGGATGTGGGCGATTTTGCCCTGATCTGTGCTTTGGGGAGATGGCCTAAGAGCAACAGGCTCAGAACAAAGCCCAAAATGTCCCGATCTACAGGGATACACAAATCTCCTTCATCACAGCAAGGATTATCTCAACTGTGATTGTTGTCATGATGTTTGTCAAGAGGAAGGAGGTTGGGGACATACGAAGGGATAGGGGTCATTTCTCCAGGTCAGGGAGGACAACCCAAGGCCAGGAGATGGGAGAGGAAGTGTGGGGACAGTGCCAAAGGGTGGTTCTTGGGGAGAACACAGCAGATGAAGAAAGAGGGTGCGATGGGGGCTGTGGGGAGCAGGGGTGGGGCCCCTGATGGAGAAAGCAGGAAGGTAGTCAGGAGGAAGAAATGGAAGGAGCGGCGTGGGGTTCCTGGGGGTGCAGGGGGTGGAGAGAAGACTGAGGAACCAGAGAGCATTAGTTCTACCCATCGTCGTGGAAACCAATGGTGGTAAACCTCAAAGGCTGAAAACAGCATGAGCCATCGTCCTGCGGTTTCTGTCGGTCGTAGGTCAGGCCTTCAGGAGCAGGTGCACCAGGGCGCTCCTGGCTTGGGGTCTTTGGTGAGGTTGCCGGCAAAGTGCCAGCAGGACCTGATTCGCCTGAAGTCTGGACTCGGGCTGGAGGACCCACTTCCAGGGTGGGGATCCCCTTGGAGGCTGTCGGCTGGTCGCCTCGGCTCTTCAACACGTGATACTCTCCGAAGGGCTGCTTGGGTGCCTCCCCTGCCCACCCCGACCTGGCAGCTGGTCCCCAACCCCACCCCCACCAAGGGAGCGGCCCACGAGCCAGCAAGACAGAGCTGCCGTATCTTTAGTGACCGCACTTCGAAAGGTATTCATCTCCCATCTGCAGCATCCTCGTGGTTACACGGTCAGCCCCGCACGCAGGGCCAGCAGGGATTTTTTAAAAGGGTGTGAATGCCAGGAGGTGAGGGTCCCTGGTGGCCATGTGGGAGGCCGGCTACAAGGAGGAAGCCCTTTCTGAGTCATGGGACTGCCGCGCGTGGTTGTCTGGATTAACCCTACTCGAGGAAACCCAGCAGATGGGGCAAGTGCCGACTGCGATCCAGGCTGAACTCGGGGGTCTGGCCACGCTGCAGCCTGAGCAGACACAGCCACCTTGTAAGATGCCTCTCTGGGAGAAGTCCACAACCCGTTCCTCCAAAGGGCAGCTTATGCCTCGGCCTTAGTTATCAGAGTACTTGTAAATGTAGGTGAGAGAAAATCCAACTTAAAAAAAAAAAAGGAGAGGGGCACTTGGGTGGCCCAGTGGTTGAGCGTCTGCCTTCGGCGTAGGACGTGACCCCAGGGTCCTGGGATAGAGGCCTGCATCGGGCTCCCCACAGGGAGCCTGCTTCTCCCTCTGCCTATGTCTCTGCCTCTCTCTGTGTTTCTCATGAATAAGTAAATAAAATCTGAAAGAAAAAGAAATAAAAGTTGCTGACTCTCTCTCTGACCCCTCCCTTGGACACTCATGGCGACCAAAGAGGTGGGATATGCTGACTGGCTTGATCTGTGATACGCGGCCACCCCTGGAAACTCAGGGTGCTGGCTCAGCACCATGCAACAATACTGAACAAGTCTTTACCAAAGAGAAGTCCTGGGTACTGGAGCCAGAAAAGGGAAGATGACACCATGCAGGTCAAAATCACAACATTCCACCAGCCCCAGGGCCAGCATTCCACAGACGGCTGGGAGAGGGGTCCTCCTGGGGCCTTGGGGTGACGCTGCGGATCACAGTGCTGAGCACAGAGATAAAGGGGGTCCGTTGGCCGCTGACCTGGGTGAGGTCAGAGGCTTGCTTTTCCCCAGGCTGGGCTCGGCCACCGTCAGATCAAAGGCTGGTGATCCAGGCTCTAGATCTTTCAGAATTTAAAAAAAAAAAAAAAAAAAGTAGAATTTTGTTTTCAGATTATTTTTTTCAACAGCCGAAACAACGTATATCCTAAAAGAAAGAGTCTATTCATTTATGGGGGGGTTTCCATGAGATGTGCTCGAAGTGCTGCCCACGTGCACAATGCCTTGCAACAAAACAGTGTTTAAACAAACAGGGGGTAACGAAGCACAGATCCAGGACCGGCAGACTCTTAGGACTCTTAGAGTCTAACTGCCAGTACCCATTGCTTTTGACTGTATCGACTCCCGGGCTTAAGCAGAATGAGCCCGACTCCCCTCTTGGAGCTGGAAGTCTCCCCAGCTCTGCCCATTTCGCAAAGCTCTGCTTTGCCCATTCCTCTGCTTGAGGCAGGGGAAACCAGTTAATAATTGGCATCTTCTTCTCTGGGTGGGGGACTTCTCAATTGGACCACCTCCCCATCTCTGAGAGCCTCAACAATCCTTTACCCTCCCGTGGACAGCAAACCCCGCTTTACCTACATGGCCCTGGGTCCCGAGGCAGAGAGAGAGAAACGCAGACCACACCAATCCCAGTTCAGGCTGTTAGCTGGATCCTGCCGCCAGCCCCAGCTCCCCGCTAGCACACGCCATGGCTCCCTCCTTCCCCTTTAAGGGTCCTTAGCTATCTGTCAGTAACTCTACCAAGATGATTTCAGATTCTGCTAAATTCTGCATTTTAAAATCTGGCTCTGTGAAACATTGCAGGAGAAATGGCTTCTATTTTTAAAGGGGCTGATTCTTTCCTTTTTTTTTAAAATTTTTTTTATTTTATTTTTTTTCTGATCGTCTTCAAGTGAAATTTGAACTTAGCAAAGCAGTTCTGAAAGCCCAGCTGCACGATGGGTGCTTCTTGAGCTGTGCAGGGCTGGGTCAGTGTTTTTTTCGCAAAAGTGGGGGTCACTCCCGCTGGTGGTCTGGCGGCCCCCATTAAGTAGTCATAGAGGATGCAGGGATGAGCATCTTACAGGGGTGAATATTTTGTTGGAATCAAACTTGTGATTTTCATGAATATCGTTGCTGGCACCAGGTGAAGGTAACTAGCTCGGTTAGCTCAGAATTGATTTGAAGAAAAATGTTGGGATGACCGGGTGGCTCAGTGGTTGAGTACCTGCCTTCGGCTCAGGTCCTGATCCTGGTGTGCCTGGATCGAGTCCTGCATCGGGCTCCCTGCACGGAGCCTGCTTCTCCCTCTGCTTGTGTCTCTCATGAATAAATAAAATCTTAAAAAAAAAAAAAAAAAAAAAGGAAGAAAAAGTCCTTCGTTGCATCACATTTGCAATTTTTTGTTTGTTTGTTTTTGGCCAAACCAGGTAACATATTCATAAGTACCAGGGATGGTTAGGATGTGGTTGTTTCGGGGGGACAGTCTATCACGGTGGGCACGGGAAGTCTGAAAAACACAGAGCAGGTTAGATCAGACTTAGGCTGGCATAACTCATACACCTGATACACCATCCCCCGTTGTGGAATGGATTTTGCCCTCTGCTCCCTGCTTCTCCTCCTCACCAAAGACACACTGGAGAAGTGGGAAACCAGGTGGTGGTGGGAGGCAGGGAGACAATTTTCTCCAAGCCTTTGGAAAGACATACTTGCAGGTGTGACCCCAGACCCACGCGTTCTCACCTGGGACTCGTGGATACTGGTTGCCCCCCTGGCGTGTAAACTGGTGATAGGCCCCCTTAGAAGACAGGAAACCCGAAGACAGGAAACACAAAGCCCAGGTTCAAAGGAGCGTTGCCTTCCTCCAGACAGATCCCCACCTCAGCCCCATCTCAGATTGGTGCTGTTTTAATTTAAATTGCTTTTGAAATGTTAATCACCGCATGTTAATAAACAAAGTAATTATTCTTGATTTTTTTTTCTTTCTCCTCAACGGCTTCCATTTATTGCGGGGAGCCGCTATTATTCACGATTTCGCGAGGACGCGCGAGGTCTGTAAGCAGGCTCCTGTGCTTTCCTTATGAAATTACCAAAGACGTTTTCTTATTGCATAATCGGTAAATTGGAAACGGGATTATCACACTTCAGGCCAAGGTGCCTTCGCAACTTCTCACTCAATCTGATTAGTGCATTCACAGCAGGCACTTTCTCCCAGGAGCCCTCTGCGGGGGTTTATCAGCTGAACTCAAGTAATTCAGCAAATTCAAGTGCACCAACGGGTGTGGGGGGGGGGGTGGAGAAGAGGGACTATATCCCCAGCAGCTTTGATCAGCTCCCCCCTGCTCCCCACCCCCATGCCCACCTCCCACCCACGCATCTGCACTGGGCTATGATTGCTCTGGCTCCAGTGGCACCAGCAAGTGATGTCTCCTTTGGCCAAGCAGACAAGAGCAGACCAAAGGAGCCAGAAGGCTCTCGGGGAGAGGCACAGCGGTCTGCAGCTGGCAGGAAGAGGAAGCCAGAAGAGCGGTCAGCTAGCTCTTTCTTGAAGCTAAAAACCCTTAGAGCCTCAGCAGGAAGCTAGGTCAAAGCGCCCCTTAAGGAGTGGCCTGACCAAACCTTTCTTGGGTGCTGCTCTTCTGGGGGCTCACCAGGGAAGGAGATGCCAGCTTAGATCCATGCAACAAATCCCCATCGTTTTCATGCTTGACTGTTGCTTCCTAGTGAGCTGGGTTCAAATCCCAGAGCTATGTCTTCTGCCTAGATGGGGTCCTTTTATATAAAAGATGCCTTTTTAAATTTAAATTTAAAAATTTTAAAAGATTTTATTTATTTATTCATGGAGACACACAGAGAGATAGAGGCAGAGACAAGGGCAGGCTCCATGCAAGGAGCCTGATGTAGGACTCGATCCCAGCGCTCTGGTGTCACACCCTGAGCCGAAGGCAGACGCTCAACAGACTGAACCACCCAGGTGCCCCTAAAAGATGCCTTTTGTATAAAAGAAGAGTGGAGAACTTCAGTCAAACCCAGAGCGGACCTTCTCTTGGGAAGGTGACGAGGTGGTGCAGAGGCTGGGGTCACAGGTTACAGAGACCAAGTGCCAATCAGAGCTGGTCAGAGAGGTGAGGGACACCTTGCTGGTTTCATTCCCTGGAACTTCCAGTTTCCTTGAAACAGTGAAAATCAAGGAAAAAAGTTCTCAAGAAATTAAATCGAGAAAAAAGAAGCTTAAGATGAACATAATCTACAATTCCTATGATCGATGGTGATCAATCTTCCCATAAGCTACATACAAGCAGCCTATAGCATCTGCCTCAAAACTTTCATAGATGTTCTGTACACTGACCATGATGTCTGTCATAAGCAACAGGTCAATAAAATTAGCTTCTCTTCTGTCTTGGAATATTGAAGAAAAAAAAAAGCTCTCAAGTCCAGTGGAGTGAGGACTCAGTGACTGTAAGTGTCCCTTCCAGGCCTACAAGGTCTGATCCGTTTGTGATTCACTGACACCTTCCCTAAGGGCGGAGCTGTGGGGTGGATGGAACATGGGCTCTGGCATCAGCCATGATTTTGAATCATCAAATCCCATCACTCACAGCTCCATAGCCTTGGCTTTGTCACTCCTCTGCTGTCTGATCCTCATCACAAAAATGGCTATAGCACCTCCCTGGGGAGGTGAGGGTGATTATGACCGAAGGACATAGGGCAGCTACCCTGGTGTTGATTCATGGAACAGATAACCAAGCCCCCTTCAGTACGTGCACGGGAGCCCCTGGTTGTAATTCCAACTTGGGAACTTCCATCTTCCATGTCGCCCTTGTCCTTGCTGCCTGGCTTTTGCTGGTGGCCACTGTCCAGGTGTATCTGGGCACCTTTGGTTTGAGAATCAGGAATCCAGCCAGAGAAGTCAGAAAAATGCTAGTGACCAGAGGGGCTTGAGAGAATTTCTAGGAGGAATCTGCAGAGAGCCTGGTCCCCTGGACCACTCCGCTTGTCACACAAGGTGTTCTCCCCTTTGGCATCATCAGTATGTTTCCTGCCCAGGCGTGACCACCAACCAGGTATGATGGGAGGGGAAGAAGCCATTCACTCTCTCCAGCAGCTGTTGCCAAGGACATGGTCAGGGGCCCAGGTGGGGGCTTGGAAGGCCCCCACTCAGGTCCACACCACCTGCATCAAGGCCTTGTCCTCTCTAAACCCACTTCCCAAACCTGGCCACTGCTCCTCTTATGAGGTCAGAGACCATGAAGTAGAGACGCATGGCTCCAGTGGCCAGCGGCACATGAAAGGTGAAACGTTATTCCGTGCCAGTCCTTAAACATCAGATTGGCATTCAAAATCCAGATACGGAATTTCTCTTGGAAAATTTGTGCTTCTGCCCTGGTCAGAGCTGTTTGCAAAATAAGCCAAGGGGTGCCTGGGTGGCTCAGTCGGTGGAGTGTCTGCCTTTGGCTCAGGTCGTGATCCCAGGTGGTGCTCCCTGCCCAGGGGGGAGCCTGCTTCTCTCTCTGCCCCTCCCCCTACTTGCATGCACGTGCTCTCTCTCTCTTTGTGTCAAATAAATATATATTTTTAAAAAACCAAAATCTCTGACTCCATGGAGCTTTGGAGGTAGTGTGCGTGGGGAGAAAGAGCTGCCTGGTACAGTTATGATGCATTGTTGGGTCGGGGGGGACAGACGGGGAGGTCAGACCACGCAGGGCTCAGGGCTCACAGGGCACTTTAGGGACATGGGATTTTACTCACAGTAAATACAAAGCCGGACCTGTTTAGGTTTGCCTAGCATTCTGGCTGCTGTGTAGACCATAGGGCTGGAGGCCGAAGCAGGAGGCTGTTATAATCCATGCAGGAGGTGGATCGGACCAGGCTGGCGTTAGCCCAGGAGACTGGGGGTGGTTTGTGGCACAGAGAATGAACCCCACCCCCATCCCACTGAGTCCCCTCAGGTGCCCCCAGAATTGTACAAAAGCATCTTCCCTCCTCCACGTCTCCCGATCTCTGCTCCCACCTAGGGAAGAGGATTCCTGGTTGCAGTTCCATCAAGCTATAAGTCTGAGCTGATGAGTCTCCCTCAACTTTTCCATGAAGGAGTTAAACCCTCCCTGCCCCCAAATCTTTGTGGGCAGCTCATGTTCCTGCAACTCCCAGGAGGTCCCTGAGCAGGACCCTAAAGAATACCAGCTCTGCAGAGCCCACATTTAGGAGGCACAAGCCCATGCCGGGGCCCCGGGGACTGAGGATCAGTTACCCATCACTCAGTCCTGCTAATGAGCCAGGCTCCCTCTCTCTCTTTCTCTGGGGTTTTCTACATACTATTCTCTTTATTCTCTTAGCTGACATCTTCCCTCCCCCTGGCTAGCTCTTTCTCAGCTCAGACATGGCTCTGAGAACTTCACTGGGGGTGCCTCCCTCGATTGGGAGGCGGTGGCACATCTATGTGACACAGGGCTGGGGGTTCGAGGCACAAGCTTTCAAAAGGCATCACTCTCATGGTCGTGCGGCTTGGGGGTGCTTCCTTACATTCTGGGGGCACCTGGGGGGACTCAGTGGCACCTGGGGGGACTCAGTGATTGAGCATCTGCCTTCAGCTCAGGGTGTGATCCTGGGGTCCTGGGATCGAGCCCCGCATCGGGCTCCCCGCATGGAGCCTGCTTCCCCCCTCTGCCTGTGTCTCTGCCTCTCTCTCTCTGGGTCTCTCATGAATAAATAAATAAAATCTAAAAAAAAAAAAATTCTGCAACTTAGCAGTCTCCCTCGCGGCTCCCAGAGCCGGCCCTGGCCATGTGTGGTCCCACATATGGGAGCCCCCAGCAAGGGGGCACCTGCCTGGCCCATCACGTCCTTGAATCCCTTGCAAGTGTAGTTCTGGGATAGACTGAGCCCAGAGCCGGGCTCACCCGCAGCAACACCCTTCACTCCTGAGGTACCTTCCAGAGCTCGCCCACAGTGGGATTGAGGCTGCTGGGAACCAGGGCAAGACGCCCACACTGGCTCATTTCCTAGAGTGACCTCCTGGCCTTCCCCCCCCCCACACACACACACTTCCATTTGTCTCTAATAATCGATCCCTTAACTCCCTCCAGTGGCTTCTACTTTCTGGGTCAACCCTCTGCCCCATCCCCCTGAATGACATGCTCTCGCAGGACAGCAAGATGGTGACATCCTCACGAGCCACGTCAAGGAGCCCTCCATCCACCTGCTCCCAAGCCTCCCTCCCTTCCTTAGTGCCTCCCCCTGGCACGGGCTCCTCATCTCCCGCCTCAAGCAGAGGCCCCAGGATAGCCACCGCGGGCCCTGCACACCCCTCCACGCCGACGACCCTCCGCCCGGCTACATACTCCCATCGTAACCCCATGGTTTGCTTCCGCTCCTACAGCTCAGCCCACTGGGTCTCTCCGATTACTCGATCACTGCTGGGTCCTTTTGAGTAGATGGTAGGACCCACGAGGCAGGCAGGGGCGCCACTATGGTGTCCTGTGCCTGACCCAGAGGCTGGCGTGGGTAGCATCAGATTGTGCCGAGCAGTCGACATCCCCTGAACACTTGTGCCAACAGCAGCTCAGTGACAGGCACTGTCTGACTCTCGGTTTTGGCTCAGGTTGCGATCTCAGGGTCCTGGGATCCAGCCCTGCATCTGGCTTCCTGCTCAGCGAAGAGCCTGCTTCTCCCTCTGCCTCTCCCTCTGCTCTCTCTCTCTCTCTCTCTCTCTCTCAATCTTTCTCAAATAAATAAACACAATCTTAAAAAAGTAATCAAGAAACAGAAACAAAACAGGCTGGCATTGTGTAGGCACCTCTTCCAGCGTGGCCACCCGAACCTCTCTCACCCGGAGCTCTCGTGACAACACAGCCTTGACGCTCCTTTCATCAGGAAGTGGTCTGCTGCCCCTTCTCTTGAAACCAGGCGTGTTTTTGTACCCATTCTTGTGACCCATGAAGGACGGCAGAAAGATCATAACAAACGACAACACCGGCCCCCTCACTCTGGAGAAGTCGCTTCGCCTGTTTTCAGAGATGAGAGGTGCACCTGCTCTGAGCCCCCTGTGCTCTGAAGAAGGCCAAAGCCCCCTTGGTGGAGAGACCCTCAGGCTACTTAAAGAAAAGTGCTCACCAGCCCCCAGTGTTCCATTACTGTTTTGTATTTTTGTGTGTTTTTTTGTCTTAAGGTTTTATTTTTCAATCATCTCTACACCCCGTGTGGGGCTTGAAGTCACAACCCTGAGATCAAGAGTTACGAGCTCCACTCACTGAGCCGGCCAGGGGCCCCACCAGTCACTGTTTTATTGCAGCTGCACGAGACCCCAGGCCAGACCTGGCCAGCTGGGTCGTTCTTCAACTCCTGGGTACCAGAAACTGAACGATAATGTGAATCCTGGGGTGGTTTGTTACACAGCAAGAGCTCACTAGACTAGCTCATGACTTGAAGGAACTTAAAATCTACCTGGAAAGCCAAGAAATGAGTGAATTAACCAAGTTTATTGGATGGTACCAGCAGATAAGGTCCTATCTAGGTGAACATACTAAATACCCACCCATCCACCCCATCTTCCCTGTCCTGTCTGTCCTATCCCTACCTCCTTTCTCTGTCCCTAATTCGGATCGGCATCCCCCCCCCCCCCCCCCCCCCGCAAATCCTTGATTCCCATGGTGTGTCTGCAATTCACTGCAGGGCTGACACTTGCCCAAACTCTCAACCTGCTGGAGCCCTAAATTACCAAGCTTCCTGGTCTCCCCAACTTCACTTTGGATATATCACAGAGAGTAGAGTCAAGGCTGCTTAGACCACAAATCCCTGGTCCTGGCTCCTGGTTCCTGGCAAGAGGCATCACATAAATTTTCAACCAAGAGATGCATCCGCATAATTAGACCAAAGATATTGCAGACACAGACACATGCAAAGAGAGCCGGGCTGGGAGAAGGGTACCATTCATCAAAACCTCATCATAAATTCAAGCTGAAGAGCTGAAAAGAAACAAAACGTGGACCCTTCCCAAATCCAGCAGCTGGACCTCTCGCTGCAATCCCGCAACCGAGGCAGCTCCACTCAACATCTGGGCGAGAATAAAAAATAATAAAGACTTAAAAAGAACAGATGCCGGGCAATTACCAATTGAAGTGTGGATCGGGAATATAAATTCTCCAAGAGCCTGCAGACAGAAATATAGGTTGGCACGCGGGTCTCAGGACTGTGAATTTCATCCAGCTGTCGCCACTTTTTCATCGGGGCTAGTATTTTGTTCGTAAACGCACTTTCTAAGCGATGAGCGTAATTATGCTCAGGTTGACATGACCTGAATTAGGATGACCGCATTTTTACTGACTCAACATCGTCAGATGTGTCCAGGAAGATCCTGGTGCCAGAGCAGTGGCACTGAAGGACATCGGGAAGAAAGCCGTATCTAGATTTGAGAGACCTGGGTTCAAGTCCCACCTCCCCCATTTAATTGTGTGGAAAATGTCCTTTAACCTTCTAAACTTGCAAAGAAGTCTGAAAATAGTGGGACTCCTGGGGGGCTCAGTTGGTTAAGTGTCTGCCTTGGGCTCAGGTCATGATCCTGGGGTCCTGGGATGGAGCCCCATGTCGGCACCCTGCTCAGTGGGGTGTCGGCTTCTCCTTCTCCCTCTGCTCCTCCCCCCTGCTGGTGCACTCTCTCTAAAATAAAATAAAATAAAATAAAATAAAATAAAATAAAATAAAATAAATAATAAAATAAAATAAAATAAAATAAAATAAATTCTGAAAATAGAGCTAAAACCTGCCCCACAGAGTTTTTATGAGGATTAAAATAGGTAATGAAGGCAGCCCCAATGGCTCAGCGGTTTAGTGCCGCCTTCAGCCCAGGGTGTGGTCCAGGGCATCCTGGGATCGAGCCCCACGTCAGGCTCCCTGCATGGAGCCTGCTTCTCCCTCTGCCTGTGTCTCTGCCTCTCTCTCTCTCTCATGAATAAATAAATAAAGTCTTTAAAAATAAAATAGGTAATGAATCCTCAAAACTCCTACCACATTTCTTCCAGCTTCTTCACCCTTGAAATAGGAATTTGTTATTTTGCAAGAATTCTTTCTTCCGGGACATCTGGGTGGCTCAGCAGTTAGGCATCTGTCTTCAGTTCAGGGCATGACCCCGGGGTCCTGGGATCAAGTCCCGTGTCAGGTTCCCCACAGGGAGCCTGCCTCTCCTTCTGCCTGTGTCTCTGCCTCTGTGTCTCTTATAAATAAATACATAAAATCTTAAAAAATACAAAAGGAATTCTTTCTTCCTTTGTTTCTGTTTGTAAGTAAGCTCTGCACCAAACCTGGAGCTTGAACTCAGGACCCGGAGACGAAAAACTTCACGCTCTACTGACCTAGCCCGTTAGGTGGCCCCATAAGGATTCTTTCGTTTGTGATGTTACTCAAGCTACTTTTAAGACACTTAGGAGACTTTTGCTTGTAAGTAGCATAGAGACCTATAGTCACTTTAAAATGAAAAGAATTGAGTTATTTAGTTAATGAGAAGGCAAGAGGTGGACAGGTTTCAGGGTAGGACCAGTGTTTCAGCGATCACTAATATCAAGGTACTGGAGTCCCAGTCTCTGCAGTCCACGTGGCTCTTCCCTCATGGTGGCAACGTGGCTGCTCCAGCTCCAGGCACCTCATCTTTATACCAGAGCACCAAATGAGGGAATCTTTTCAAACATCTCTCTTACCAAGAAGGAAACATTTCTCAGACACCTCCCACAGATTTCCTTTTATATCTCATTGGCCAGATCTGGGCCATGGCATCTCTCTTGCTGGGAGGTGGCCTGGGGAAAGACATATCCAGTATTCCTGGAAGCCAACATGAGAAATGACTCAAGGGAGAAGGAAGACTTTGGGGGTAAGAGATGAACTGGATCTCTTGGTCTGTGGCATTCCCCTGATGGCAGGTCCCCAGGCGCTGGCCTGATGGTCCAGCATCCACCCTCCCTCGACCACCCACAGTCTGACCTGTCTGTTCCCTGATTTTAGCTTGACCACTGCAGGAGGCCGTTTCCAAAGTGGTTCCCAAAGATCCTGCCTCCTGGTGCCCGCCCAGGTTGTCCTAAGGAAGAGAGCACTGCAAAGGTGATGGGAAGTCATGGGCTCAATATCCATGGTAATGGAACCTGTTACTTGATGGAAGTCGCATCTATTGGGCACCTTCTGGGTCCTCCCTAATCTCCCGTCCTGGCTTCTAAATGCTTCTCCATCCTGCCCCTCCCTCACGGGGCAGCCCAAGCTGTTATCCAAAATCGAGGTTTTTTTAGCCTTTTCCCATTACCGCCCCTCCCCCACCGATGAAATATTAATATCATAGACATTGTATATCTCTTTTAAAAAGATTTTATTTATTTATTCATGAGAGACACACAGAGAGAGGCAGAGACATAGGCAGAGGGAGAAGCAGGCTCCCTGCGGGGAGCCCCATCCGGGACTCGATCCTGGGACCCCTGTGTCATGCCCTGAGCTGAAGGCAGACAGATGCCCAACCCCTGAGCTACCCAGGTGCCCAACATTGTGTATATCTTTACATATTGAACATACATCTGTGCTTTAGACATAAAAAGGGGGGAGTCTTCCACCTTCCAGGAGCCAATTTTGGCCTCCTCGGAAAATCGCCCCGGTTGAGAATGTGCTTCCTGAGAGAACAAGCCCATCTGCGGCTGACCAGCAGTACAATGGTCCCTGGCTGCGAGCTAAAGCCCCTTTCAGCAAGGCCATTAAATCTTTTCTGGGAGGACAGCCCTCTCACCTGGGGCCGGCAGCTTCAGCGCAGATGAAGGTGCACACAAGGTCGTGGCTGTATCAGGCACCTGTTGCTCCATGACGATTACTCTGAAACTTAGCCACTCAAGACACACATTATCTTTCAGGTTCTGCGGGTGAGGAATCCCGGTGGGGGCTCAGAGCGCCTGACAGGCTTCAACCATGACGGTGGCCAGGGCTGAAGCCATCTGAGGCTCAGGTGGGGAAGGATGGTTTCCAAGCTCATCACTGATCCCTGGCAGGAGTCCGTCCTTTATAGGCTGTTGGGCCAAGGACCTCAGTTTCTGGGTGGTTGCTATTGGGAGGCCCCCCGCCACGTGGTCCCTTGTTTCACGGACCTTTCCACGGGGCTGCTCGCAGCAGGGGAGCTTGCTTCCTCAGAGAGGGACAGGGAGAGACAAAGGGCGGGAGGGAGGAAGGGAGAATTACTATGTGAGCAGGAGAGAAGTTGCAGCCTTTCGTGACCTACTCTCGGGAATGACCTCCTATCACCTTTGCAGCACTGTCTTCCGTAGGACAACCTAGGTGGGCACCGGAAGGCAGGATCTTTGGGAACCGCTTTGGAAGCAGCCTCCTGCAGTGATCAAGCTAAAATCAGGGAACAGACAGGTCAGGCCATGGGTGGTCGAGGGAGGGTGGATTCTGGACCATCTGGCCAGCGCCTGGGGACCTGTCATCAAGGCATCGCAGGAGGGGGCTGCAGAATCAGGCAGCCATGGGAGCCATAATGCAGCAAGGTGTGGCATCAAGTAAGGAAGGATGCCCCAGGACCCTGAAAGCCTCTGTGCTCAAGCAGCCCAGGCTGCAGAGATAAGTCAGGACAGTGGGACAATTTTACAGCTTCGTAAGGTCCCTCTGAGCCAGGAAGCCCCTTGCACACTGTCTCCCTGATAAAGATTGTGCCTAGCCCCTGGTGAGTCCACAGCTTGAAGAGGGGGAGCAGTGACACTCTTTTGGAAGGGCCCTTGAAGGGGGCAGTTTAGCGGCCGAGCTCAGAGCAGATGGACAAGCAGCACAGGAAAGGTTCTGGAACCAGGCAGGTGGGCTTAGCATCCCAGCCCAGCCATTTGTCAGTTGGGGGAACTCAGGTGAGTATATTGACCTCACACCTGAGTTTTCTCTTCTCTAAAATGATACTTAACCCACAGTAAGGCTGAGAAGATGAGATGAGATGCTAGAAGCCCTCTGTTCCCTATATAGTGTCTGCTAAAGAGCAAACAATAAATATTTATTATTGTTATTATTATATAAAAGTAATACATTTAGAAAGGGAAATGAAGGGCACCGGGGGGGGCACAGCAGTTGAGCATCTGCCTTTGGCTTAGGTCGTGATCCTGAGGTCCTGGGATCAAGTCCCGCATCGAGCTCCCTGCAGGGAGCCTGCTTCTCCCTTTGCCTGTGTCTCTGCCTCTCTCTGTGTCTCTCATGAATAAACAAATAAAATCTTAAAAAAAAAGAAGAAGAAAGAAATGGAAATGAGTCCATTCCTTAAAATCAAAACAACACCAATTTTAAAAGCCTAATCTTCTCTGGTTGAGAAGATAAGATCTAACCCAGTTTCACATTTACTAATAAAGGGTGGCAGGCAGTTGTCCCACGGCTATTCCAGGCCAGGCATTGGGGCAGGTGCCTTACAGAGGTAGCTACCTCTCACCCCACATAAGTGAATCTACATGATAGGAGTTATCATACCCATTTCACAGATGAAGCCACAGAGATTCAGAAAGGTCAAGTACGCTGCTAAGTGTCATGCAGTGAACAGGAGTCAGAATGAGGAATTGAACACAAGCCCTTGAGGGGGTCTGAGCTCAAGACTCTGTAAAGACCACGGATCCTATTTTATATGAGAAACCTGGTTGAGTGGAGAAGTTAACCAGAGCCTACCAAGTATACTCCTAGTACACGGAGGAGCTGGTGGGAGGGTCCAGGTTGTAGAAGATATGACAAGAGCCAACTCTCCAGGGCAGGGGAATGGTGTCCCACCCAGGAACTTTTGGGAAAGGAAGCATTTCTCCTTAGGGAATCAGAGTCAGAATCCAAGATAGTAGAGAACTATGGTCAACCTTATTGGCTTATTACCATTGCGGGGGTGGGTATGTCTCCCCTGGGAAGGCATGCCTCCTCCTATAATCCATCTTCACCTGGAACAGGTTTAAATTTATATATGGCCTCCAGGAAGGTTCTGGGCTTCCATCATTAAGGATGGGAGAGTCTCTAACACTGCTTTTCAGATACCCACAGCTCCATCCGAAGTCTTGTCACTAAAGGTCCATGTCAGCTGTGAACACAATAGTTGAGGTTCTTAGGGAAACATTTAAGCAGAGAGAGATTTACTCCAAGGTATCGTGCCACAACATGTCCAAGGAGGCTGGAGAACCCAGTGTGGGTGTCTCACAGCTAGAACCAGGGTGCCGACTGCCGCACCACGAACTCTATTTTAAATTCTGCATTAAAGGTGCCTGGAGGGGACACCTGGGTCCCCTCAGCGTTTGAGCATCTGCCTTCAGCTCAGGGCGTGATCCTGAGGTCCTGGGATGGAGTCCCACATCAGGTTCCCCGCAGGGAGCCTGCTTCTCCCTCTGCCTGTGTCTCTGCCTCTCCCTGTGTGTCTCTTAGGAATAAATAAGTAAAATGTTAAAAAAAAAAAAAATGGTGCCTGGGATCTTCTTCAAAATAATATAAGGAGGGGAGAGCACATGGGAGTATAGATGAAAAGAAACTGACCTCAAGTTAATAATGGTCGAAATTGGAGCAGATAAATGAGAGGGTTTTTTAAAAACAGTCTATTTTTTTAAAAACAGATTTTTTAAAAAAGTTTTATTTTTTAAGTAATCTCTACACCCAACGTGGGTCTCGAATTCACAACCCCCAGATCCAGAGTTGCATGTGTTACCTACTGAGCCAGCCAGCCGCCCCTAAAAGCTGATTTATTTAGATATCATTTACATATCATCCAATTCACCCATTTAAAGTATACAGTCCAATGCATCTTAGTCTATTGACAGAGTTGAGTGACCACCACCACCATCCAAATTTAGACTGCTTTTAAATCCCCAAAGAAAACCTGTCCCCGAGAGCAGTCATCTCCTTTCCCTGCTCTGGCCAACCCCCAGCAGCCAGTAATATCTGTTCTGTCCACACAGATTTGCCTATTCTGGACATTTCACATAAAGGGAATTATACAGCATGTGATCTTTCGTGACTGGCTTCTTTCACTTAGCATAATGTTCTCTGAGTTCATCCACGTTGGGGTTGATATCAGTGAGTCATTCTTATTGTTGAACGACATTCCATTGTACGGCTAGGTCACATTTTGTTTGTCCATTCATCCGTTGATGGACACTTGGGTTGTTTTTACCTTTCCGATCCCGATCTCTGAACAGAGCTGCCATGAACACTGGTGGAGAAGTTATCTGTTTGAGTCCCTGCTTTCAATGCTTTTGGATATATTACCTAGGAGTGGAATTGCTGGATCATATGGTAATTCTATGTATAGCTTTTTGAGGACCTGCCAAACTGGTTTCCACAGCAGCTGCGCCATTTTACATTCCCACCAGCGATGCACAAGGGTTCCAACTTCTCCACATCCTTGCCAACTCTTGTTATTTCTGATCCTAGCCATCCTAGTGGGTGTGAAGTGGTATCTTATTGTGGTTGGGATTTGCATTTCCCTGATGGCTAATGATGTTGAACATCTTTTCATGTGCTTATTGGCCATTTCTCTATCTTCTTTGGGGGAGATGTCTATTCAGGTCCTTTGTACATTTTTAAATGGGGGTTTTAAAGATATTTTTAATTGAGTTGTGACACTTCTTTCTATATTCCGGGTCCAAGGCCCTTATCAGGAAAACGATTTGCAAATATTTACCCCCCATTCTGCGGGTTGTCTTTTCACTCTCTGGAGTGTTGTTTGAAGGACTGATGTTTTAAATGTTGATGAAATCTTGTTTATTTTTTCTTCTGTGCCTTATGCTTCTTTTGTGTGTGACATCTAAGAAATCATTGCCTACGCCAATTTCGTGAAGATTTACTCTTAAGGTTTCTTCTAAGGGTTTTTATCGTTTTAGCTTGTGTATGCAGGTGTATGATCTATTTTGAGTTAATTTTAGGGTATGTTGTGAGGTAGGAGGTCTCCGTTGATTCTTTTGCATGTCGATATTAGTCCACTTATGTTTGTGTGTGTTGAGAGTTTCCCATAATGAAAGCTTAATTTAAGTAAAGGCAATGACTGAAAAAAAAAAAACCTTATATACCAGATAGGAATGGCCTGTACTCGCTAAGAACAACTACTTAAGAGTGACTTCTACAAGATATGTTTTGTGCTTTTAATTATTTATTTTAGGTAAAGGAAGTTTGGAGGTAGATACAGCTGATGTGGCCATTCTATCATCATTAATGAACCAGCGCCTTGCTATTTGTTGCTTTCAACATTCTTATATGTGGCCCCCATCCTCAGGGTTGCCTCACTATCACAAGATAGTTGCTGGAACACCAGCCAACACCTCTGCATTATGAGCAGGGAGGAAAAAAAGAAAAAAAAAAGGAATCATACTTCTTCAAATAACTTTTCCTGGAACCGATTTAAATACTTGGGTTTATAACTCCTTGGTTATTCCTATGGTGGAGGAGGAGCACATTAACATACTTTTCAAAATAAGGGCTCTGACCCTTAGTTCAGTGTCCATGCATGGTTATCAAGAAGCCAAAGCAGCAGGCTGTGACAGAGAGCAGAACTACTCACCCCATATCTAGTCTTATAGTATCTTTTAGTGCAAGTAGGATTGTAGGATGATGAGCCCAGTATTACCAGAGCTTTCAAGTTTTAGAGGTTTCAGTTCTACATTTTGTATGAACCCTTTCCAGATTTTTCAGCATTGGCAACCAACCAAAAAAAAAAAAAAAAAAGAACAAACACAATACATCTGTGGTCTATATTCCATCTCTGTGCTGCTGCGCTGCTCATTGGCAACCTCTGCCTTCAAGTGAACATCAGAACCCTCCAGGCACCTGAAGGGCACGGCGGAGACATTATAATTCCTGTGTGGCTCTGAGCCAGTGGGGTGGGGGTGGGGGGGTAGGAGTCACGAGGAAGGAGATTTGGGCTCAACTCTAGGAAGATCTCCATCCACAGAGCTGTCAGAAACAGACGGAGCTGTGCCTGGGAAGGCAGGAAGTTCTCTGTCACTGGAGGGATTTGGGCAGATGCTGGAGAACTGCTTGGCAATGACTCTAGAGTCTCCCCAGCAACCCAAGGGATGTCTGAAGCTGGTAGTAAATTGTCACGATGACTGCTTCTGCAGTGGTGACACACTAAAGAAGACCTCGCAGGTGAGGGAAAGGTAGGATGTTCTGCATCTTGGTTGTTGGGGCACTGGCAGCCCAGTAGCAGCTGTGTCCCCACCCTCCAAAGGTCAAGGCAATGGAACGTGGGGTAATGCCCTCACCATGGACATGGTCACTATTAAGTTTAGCCTGTGGAGACAACAAAGATGGACTTCCCAGAAATTCACAAGCATGATTTGACTCATCTCCACCCACAGCCCGCAATCACACAGCAGATAAGTGGCTTCTCTCGTGGAGGATGATGCAGGCTGTTCAATGCAATTAATTTACTGGCTCATACTTTCAGGGCTGGCGTCAGGGGCACATGACTTGTGCAAGTGAGCAGGGATCTGCATCAAAAAAGGACGCCATGCTTGGTTTAAGTTTCTTCTATCATCTGAAAATTCTTAGTTGCTTTTGAACCAGAGGCTCCACGTTTGTGTTTTGTCCTGGGCCCTCCATAATTTTACTCAAAATGTATCCAAAATGCAGAAGAAAGTGCAGGGCATTGAGTTTACAGAGCCTCACAGGACCTGCACACAATCTAGTAGGGAAAGTGGGGAGACGGACCAGTGAAGGTAAGGTGAGCAGCTACTGAAACATCTAGGTAATGCACGAAGTGTTTGCAAGAGGGACATCTGACTTACACAGGGAGGTCGAGGCAGAGAAGTGTCCTCAGGAATCCAAGTCTGAACTTCCATCGCTTGTCAAAATTCCTTCTTCCATTATGGGAGAACTATAGGCAGACGCATGGCTGCTCAAGTAGAAACTACATTCCCCAGCATCCCCAGCAGTTTGTTGTGATCACATGACTAGTTATCACCAATAGAATGCATGGAGATGACCTGGACCACTTCTAGGTCTGGACCACAAAGCATCCCTGTGTGCCTTCTTCCTGCAGGTGGAATCTGCATGAGGAAGTGACCCAGCTTCAATCATGCAGGGGGACCCTGAGGGTCTGGAGGCAGGGTGAGCAATGACTGGAAGGAACCTGGGTCCTTGAATGACCATGAGGAGCTGAATGGTCCATTCACCTGGACAGCTCATCTCAGAACTTACTACTCTAGCAAAAAGAAATGTATATATTTTAAGCTGCTGTATTCTGGGGCCTCTTCATTAGTCTACTCTACTAAATGTAATGAGGAAACAGGAGTTAGCGATGTGAGACAAAGGAGAGAAGAGACTCTGAAACATCCAGTTGAGAGAAAATATGGCCCATTCAGGGAACTAGGGGTGGTTCAAGATATCTGAAGCTATGGCTGGCAGTGGGGTGGGGGTGGGATGCTATAATCAAAGCTACCTTCTCACTGTGTCCTTGCACGGCAGGAGAAGAGAGCTTAGGTTCCCTTCCTCTTCTCATAGGGACACTAATGCCATCACACAGGATCCACTTGTATGACCTAATTTAACTCTGATCAGAGTGGAATGACAGGGTGGCTCAGTAGTTGAGCATCTGCCTTCAACTCAGGGTCTGATCCTGGGGTCCTGGGATTGAGCCCCACATTGGACTCCCTGTGGGGAGCCTGCTTCTCCCTCTGCCTGTGTCTCTGCCTCTCTCTGTGTCTCTCATAAATAAATAAATAAATAAATAAATAAATAAATAAATAAATAAATAAATAAAATCTTTTTAAAAAAACAATTCTCATCAGAGTTCAACATAAAAATTTTTTGAGGGGGGGTGGGGACACAAACATTCAAGCTTTAATAAGAAAGGAACTCGTGTGCCAGGTAAGGAGCTGTTGTCATCTTGTGGGCTTTGGAGAGCCAAGCGGGGAGTGACGTGATGGGATTAGCTTTTTGGTGTGTCAGCTTGACTCGCACCCTGCAAATTTTAAAGTTTATTTAACTTATGAAATATTTCAGAAGACTAGCTAGGAATACAATAAGCACTTACATACCCTACCACCTAGCTTGAAAAATACGAGTAAAGTTCCTGTGCCTCTTTCCTGATTCCATCTTTAACTTAGTGAGTTTTTTTGTTTGTTTGGTGTGTTGATTTTTGTTTTTTAAGATTTATTTATTTATTTGAGAAAGAGTGTGCGTGTGAGGAGGGGGCAAAGGGAAAGAATCTCCAGCAGACTCCCTGCTGATCATAGAGCTCGATGCAGGGCTTGATCTTACCACCCTGAGATCATGACCTGAACTGAAGCCAAGAGTCAGATGCTAAACCAACTGAGCCACTCAGGCACCTCTCGTTTTGGGTGTTTTGACAATAGTTGGGTAGGGCAAGAATGGAAGCAGGGTATACATCATTGAATATCTGGCATGTCCTCAGCATCATGCCAGCATATTGAGAGAAGCAGGCATGGCTGAGTGGAGGGGGCAGACACTTGTGTATTCTTAGAATAAGGAGATATTCCCTTCTGAGACCAAGTGCGGCACGCTGGAGGGACATGTGCTTCTGGAGCGCAAATAGAGGATGTGATGGGATATTTGTACAGGATCTCCAGCCATTACCTGCTTCTTCTGATCCATGTGTAGATAAATGGTGTGGTTAAAAGAAGTCTGAACTATGTCTCTGGAAGTTTTACAGCTCTGAGACGGACTCTGAAGGGTTGGGGATACAAATAGTGTTTCATCTTTTCTTTCCTTTCCTTTTCTCTTCTCTTCTTTTTAAAGATTTCATCCACTTATTAATGAGAGATCCAGAGAGAGGCAGAGACACAGGCAGAGGGAGAAGCAGGCTCCCTGCAGAAGACCTGATGCAGGACTCGATCCCAGGACCCCAGGACCATAACCTGAGCCAAAGGCAGACCCTCAACCTCTGAGCCACCCAGGCGTCTTGGTGTTCCATCTTTTCATTCAGTGGATGCCTGTGACTTTGGAAGAGAGAGGAAGGGATATTGGGAGTGAATAGCTGGCGATGTTGATGGTGTTGAAGAGGATTTTCTTTTCCTGGCAAGAGGCCAACACAGTGGAATATGAGGCTACTGGCAAAGGACAGGGTGCCACAAAGATAAGGAAGAATGTGCTTGGCAGATTTCTCAATGCTATCAAAGGGCACTGAAGAAAAGATTGTTATGGGACACAGATTGGAAAGCTGTTGTTTCTGTCTGCTTAGCATCCATTTGCCATCTTCCTTCAAGAGCTTCTTTATCTTTGGGGAGAGACCATCTATCCTCAACTCATAGACTATGTGGCCAAAGAGGGTCGATCTCATCCTTTGGCACCAAAAAAATGTCTACCAAAATCTCAACGACATGACACTATCTGGACCAATGAGAGTTGTTGCTGGCAATTTGCTTAAATAATTGGGAAGGAGGTACGCTTTCTTTTTCTAGTCAAGCAGCTAAGATGGTCAATTGTCTGTTTCGAGCTGCTGAATGCCACCTTGTTTAACGAGACCAAGAATGAAGCTGCACATAGCAGAAAGGTGAGCCTGATGACAGAGAGAGAGAAACTCCTGAAAACATCACAGTAGCTAGAGTTAGTCATACCTGAAGCTAACCCTACCCTTGGACTTTTCAATTATGCATGTCAATATTCCCCTCTCCCCCTCTGGTTTACTGTAGTTTCAGTTGACTTACTACCACTGATGGTTGAAGAGAAAGTGGAAGACAGCCTTTGTAAAACGGTCCAAAAGAGACAGTGTCATTATTCTTGGGCAAAAATAGAGAAGGCTGGACTTTATGGCCTTATATCCCTATCTCCCAATGCAAAGGGTTTAGAGAATGGCTAAGGCAAGATTTTCATGTTCCTGAAAGAAGCAAAATATAATATCATAAACATTACTGTCACTTGGAGGCGATTCATAACAAAGCTGTGCCAGTGGAAGGCTGTATGTTACTTAAAAGACCCAAACCTAGGGTGTCTGGGTGGTGCAGTTGGTTGAATGTCTGATTCTGGGTTTCAGTTCAGTTCATGATCTCAGGGTCATGGGATCAAGCCCTACAATGGGCTCCAAGTGTGGAGTCCACTTGAGATTTTCTCTCTCCCTGTCCCTCTACCCCTCCCTTACATGCTGTCTCTCTCCTAAAATAAATAAAATGTTTTTTTTTTTTAAAAGATGCAAGCCTGATAGAAAGAGAAAAGTGTGTAGCATCTCCTGCAAAGAAGATATGTCCATCAGTTGGAGCATTTTGGGGTCAGGGCTGACAAGGAGAACCACAGACACAAGACCCCACTCCACACCCAGCCACCCCCCCAGGCCAGAGGAAGCTTACAGAGGATGCTTTCCTAACACATATCACAAAGGTCACAAAACAGGGTTTTCACGGGGAATTCCACTCACCCAGACATAAGCTGGAATTCTTTTGCTAAAGCTTAGAACATCTGATAAATTATCAACTTACTTTGCTAACAGTTTCTCAGAACATAGGAGTTGGAAGGAACTATTCTTTTAAATCTTTAAAAAATAAATTTTATTTATTTATTTGAGAGAGAGCATGCATAGGAGGGGGAGGGGCAGAGGCAGAGGGAGAAGCAGACTCCCCACTGAGCAGGGAGCCCAACGTGGGCCTCGATCCCAGGACCCTGAGATTATGACCTGACCCAAAGGCAGGCACTTAACCAACTGAGCCACCCAGATGCCCCTGTTCTCTTAAATTTTTTTAATTTTTTCATTTTCCTCCTTGAATATGAAAGGAAGACATCTCTTTTGTTGAAAATTTGATAAGGTGGTGGGTACAACAGCAGCCATTCATACATCAATTTCCCAGATACAAGTGATGGGACTTGTCTGCCAGATGCTGGCCAAATATTTTGTAAATAGACTCTTTTAATCTCCACCACAATTTTAAGAAGTACATTCCAGCCTGAGCCTCATTCCACAGATAAGGCAACAGAGGTTGAGCAAAGCTCAAATAAATTCCCGAAACCAGGTTGGTATTCTAGCCAGGATTTGAACTCAGCCATCTGGCTCCTAACCACTACATTATGTTATGCATTTCCTTCCATTTATGTAAATTCCTCATTTTATTGTATGCTTATCATTTTATGGCTTTTTTAAAAAAGATTTTATTTCTTTATTTGAGAGAGAGACAGAGAGCGAGAGAGGGAGCATGAGCAGGGGGAGGGGCAGAGGGAGAGGAAGAAGCAGCCTCCTCACCAAGCGGGGAGCCCGATGTGGGACTCGATCCCAGGACACTGGGCAGATGCTTAACCAATTGAGCACCCCCAGAATACCCCTTGTGGTTTGCTTTTTCTTCTTCTTCTTTTTTTAAAATAGTTTTTTAGTTTGTTAGTTTGTTTTTTAGTAGGCTCCACAGCCAACTTGGGGCCCAAACTCATGTTCCTGAGATCAAGAGTCATATGTTCCACTGACTGAGCCAGCTAGGCGCCCCTCTTGTTCCCCTTCTACTTGATTTCATAAGACAAGATTTTTCCTATTTTGTTTAAAACTCTTAATTTAAAAAATTATTTAAATTCAAGTTAGTTAACATACAGTGTGTTACTAGTTTCAGGGGTAGATTCAGTGATTGATCAGTTGCTTATAACACCCTGTGCTCGTTACATCAAGTGCCCTCCTTAATGCCTATCACCTAGTTACTCCAACCCCCAATCTTAATTTTTTTTTTAATTAAAAAAAGTACACACATGTAGAATAGAGAGACTAATCCAAGGCAAGCTCAGGAACCCATCACACGGCTTCAACAATTAGCAAGCAATCTTGTTTCCTCTGTCTGTTCCCTACTCCATTATCTAAAGCAAATTGCAGACAGCACTTTATTTTATCTGTAAAGACTTCAGTATGCAATTTTAGTAATTTCTCTCTTTCTTTTTCTTTTTCTTTTTCTTTTTCTTTTTCTTTTTCTTTTTTATCTCATATCTCCTCAGGAAACCACAGCACTATTGAGTGACCATTACATCCTATAGAGAATTTCAATATTTGGTCACAGTGTTAAGAGCTCTTGGCTTCAGCCCCCCAAATTCCCTCTTTGAATTTCTTAATATTATCGGAATTCAGTCTGTGCTCAAATTTTCCCCATGTGAACATTACTGTAAATGTTCTCCTTGATTTGGTTCTGAGGACACATCAGGAAGAATTGGTGGGTGGTGTGGAAAGCTTGAACCAAGTGCGAGACAGTGAACTAACAAAGATGTACCCCAAATGGAGGAAACCAGATTTCCAAAAGTTCAGTAGAAAGAAATACATCCGACTCCATCTCGCGCCTCGCTGTCCAATGGGGTAGCACTAACCACATGTGGCTGCTTGCATTTAAATTATTTAAAATATAGTTTTAAAGTCAGTCCCTCAGTTGGTACCAGCCACTTTCCCAGTGTTCAGTGGCCATGTGTGGTTGGTGGCCGCCATATTGGATAGGGCGGACAGGACATTTCCACCATTAAGGAAAGTTCCATTGGACAGCTGGTCTAGAGACAAAGAAGAAATGAATGGTACTTACAAGAGGCAAGAGACACTAAACAATTTTTTTAAAATCTGCATTTATAATCGTGGAAGGTCTTGGAAGAGGGCAGCATGCCTACGTGGGGAACTTGACCGACTTAATATTCGAGAGGCAGTCGGATACATGCCTCAGGTCTCACTGCTCATTTAACAGTTTTAATTGAACAATCTCCACTTAGCCTTATGCCAACAAGAGGTTTGCTTTATTTTTAAACTAACTTCCTTTTCTCAAAAAAAGAAAGAAAGAAGAAAGAAAGAAAGAAAGAAAGAAAGACCCTATTCATGCTCAGCAGTGGAAAAACTGAAGTTAGCCCAGTCTTATAAATATCAGCTATGTCCAGCTACTTCCAGTTTAAAATAGTTTCATTTTGAGAACACATTCTGGCATATTCAGGTTGGTATTTTCTATGACAGTCCAGTTCAGAGCCCCTGCTCTGGGCTTGAGAAGTAGAGGACAGCTTTGTCCACTGGGGTCCCTTCCCTTTGTCCTTGCAGTCCCTCGTGTCTGCTCCAAGGGTCCCTTTGTGGAAAGTGAAGGAGGATCTCTCCTTTCTCTGCCAGGCTGGGCTTCTCTGTTTGATGGATCCCTCAGTGTCCGGTAGTAGCTGTGCACTAGTGGGGATCCCAGGTAGTACTCGGCTGTGATGCTATCCTCTATAGAGGCAATGACCCTGACAGTGTGTCTATCCAACGTCCTAGGCTGGGTGGACCTTTAAAGGCAGGTAGTCAAGCTTTCAGATGCTTGGCCACTCTGCCTCTCAGCAGGAGATTCCCTCCTTGGTCAGATGGGCTGGATTCCCAGGTCAGCCCACCTTTACCCAGCATGGTGGGACCTTCCAGTATGGGTTTTCTTGTATGAAATGCCAGGGATGAGGCACCATCTTCTGTGTGCCCAGGTGTGCTACCCCATAGCTGCATACACCGGTGAGTTGCCAACTGCTAGTTAATAACCTCAAGAAAAAAAAGGGATTACATGCTCCCATTCCAGATTCTCTCTTCTATCTTATGGGCTCCTCCCTTGGAGTCCACCAATTTGAGAACACAGATCAAGAGTCCCCATATTGCGTGAGGTAGGGGCAATAGTTGAAGATATAATTACTTCATAAAGAATTCTGCTCCTTCTCAAAGACATCCTTCATTCCCTTTTGTCCACTCACTGCTTCTCTTCTCTCTTCCTGGTGCTTGGAGCTACTGACCCAGTTTAAAAGGGTATATTAGGTATCTGTTGCTATGGATCAAATTATCCCCAAACTTAGCAGCTTAAAACAACAAATCTGGGGCACCTGGATAATTCAGGCAGAAGAGCATGGGACTCTTGATCTCAGGGTCCTGAGTTTGAGGCTCCCATTGAGTGCAGAGTTTACTTAAATAAATACACTTAGAAAAAATGATTACTATCTCTCCCTATCAGAACATAGGTTCTGAGGGTCTGGAACCCAAGTGTGGTCTAACTGGGTGGTTCTGGCTCAAGGTGTCTCACGTGGTTTCAATTAGGATGTCAGCTGGAGTTGCTTCATCTGAAGGCTCAAGTGGGGCCAGAGGTGCCACTCCTAATATGGCGCAATCACAAGCCTGTGGACCAGAGGCTTTGATTTCTTGCTGCATTATGAAACTGTCCTTTATAACTTAATCTCAGAAGTGACATACAGTGTCTCCTTCCATATTCTGTTAGTGTCAGACCAATCTTCATACAGCATTGGGCGGGGGGGACCTAAGGGTGAGAACCCCAGGAGGCAGAGATGTTGGGGGTTGATAGAGGCTGGCTGCCATGATGAGGTCTACTGATTGTGAGGATCTAGCTAAGCATCAAGCTGTCTTTTAACTTAACCTCTCAGTATCAAGCAGGTTGTTTTTACCAGGCACGAGCTTTTCCAGGAAAGACCCAGTAATGCTCTTTGTTACAACTACCTTATACACCTTATAAAATTACGTCTTGTTATTATTATGCAAGTAACATGTATTAAGTGCAGAAAAGGAAAACACAAAGACAAGTAAAAAAGCAGAAAAAGTCATCTCTTATTTCACCATTTTGAAGCAAGCTCTAACATTATGGTTTTACAGAATTTTCTATATGGATGTTTACCTTTACAGAATCTTCCCTGATGGTTCATGCTTTTTAACAACCATTTTATTTTATTTTTTTAAGATTTTATTCATTTATTCATGACAGAGAGAGAGAGAGGCAGAGACACAGGCAGAGGGAGAAGCAGGCTCCCTGTGGGGTGCCTGGCATGGGACTCGATCCCGGGTCTCCAGAATCAGGCCCTGGGCTGAAGGTGGCGCTAAACCACTGAGCCACCCGGGCTGCCCACCATTATTATTATTATTTTTTTTTAATATGTGTCAATGATTCTACTTCTAAGAATTTACTTAAGGAGATATTCAAGTCCATGAGCAAGGAGTTAGCTTCAATCAGTTTAACCCAATATATTTACCTGATAATCTTTAAAAAAAAAAAAAAGATTTTATTTATGTATTTATTTGAATGAGAGAAAGCAAGTGAGAACATGAGTCAGGGCGAGAGGCAGATGAAGGGGCAGATGGAGAGAGAGAGGCAAGGGAGCAGGGAGCCCAACACAGGGCTTGATCCCAGGACTCTGGGATCATGCCCTGAGCTGAAGGCAGATGCTTAACCCACTGAGCCACCCAGGTGTCCCTATTTACCGAATATTTTTAATGTTGTTTAACATTTGTTTGCATTTCAGACTTAGAAATATTTCCTTTTTTAAAAAAATATTTATTTATTTGAGAGAGAGACAGAACATGAGCAGGGGGAGGAGGCAGAGGGAGAAGAAGAAGTAGATCCCCGCTTAACAGGGAGCCCAATGCAGGGCTCAATCCCAGGACCTTGAGATCATGACCTGAGCTGAAACACCCAACCAACTGAGCCACCCGGGCACTCCCAGATTTAGGAAATATTTCTTAGTGGTTTCTGGTTCCAGAAGTTTTTATGCTCATCTAAATTTACTTAAATTAATTTTTTGAGTGGTGAGATTTTTTTTTAAGTTTCTACTTTTTTTTGCATTATAATCAAAAAAGGTATAATTATGGCCTTTCAGTGCCCTCTATAGCTACAATTTTTTTTTTATCACTTTCTGGTTTCTTTGTTCTTTTTCTCTGAAGTTTGAAAGAATTTTTCAAATTGGTCCCTACACATGAATACTCACCTTTTATAATTTAAAAATTCTATGAAAATATTTAATGAGATAAAGCAGATGGAGTAATATTTATAACACTTTTAATTATATAACATTTTTAACATATTTATAAGTTATATAAAATACAAACTGCCACCATCAGGTTAAGAAATCAAACAATAAGCAGTCTCTTCGAGGCTTCCTCCTTCCTGACCTCCCACCCCACCACTGGTAACCACTGTTCTGATGTTTGTGTTTATCATAATCTTGCAACAAATATATGAATCTGTATACAATTCATTGTCTAGTTAATGCAATTTTTCCCTTATGTAAATGCAGTCAAGTTGCATATGTTCTTCTCTGAATTTTTTCTGCTTCCTTCTTAACATTATGTCTCCGTGACATTCATCTTTGTTGACGTATGTGGCTGCAATTAGTTTCTACTGTGCCTTAATATTTCACTGTGTGAATGCACCACATCGTATCAATTCTATCCCTGGACACTGAGAAATTCCTGAGTTCTTGCAATTACAAACAACACTGCTGTGAACATTCTAGTAGATGTCATCCAGTGCACATAGGCAAGGATGTCTCTAGAGCCATCATGCCCAAACTTGGCTGCACATTATAGTCACGTGAGAATTTAAGAACTATTGATATGTGGTTTGTATCCCCAAGACATTCTGATGTAACTAGTACAATGTCTAATATGGACATCAGAATTTTATTTTATTTTATTTTTAAGACTTTATTTTTAGGCAATCTCTATCCCCAATGTAGGGCTTGAACTCACAACCCCAAGATCAAGAATCTCATGCTCTACTGACCAAGCCAGCCAGACACTCCTAATTTGGACACCAGAATTTTATTATTTATTTATTTATTTATTTATTTATTTATTTATTTATTTATTTATTTATATTTTTAAAAAGGTTTATTTATTTATTTTAGAAAGAGAGAGTGCACGCACATGCACACAAGCAGGGGAGAGGGACAGAGGGAGAGAGAGAGAATCCTCAACCAGACTCCCCACTGAGGGTGGAGCCCAACACGGGGCTCAATCTCAGGACCCTGAGATCATGACTTGAGTTGAAAAATCGAGTGTGTCTTAACCGACTGAGCCACCAAGGTACCCCTGCTTTTTTTTTTTTTATGATTTCCTTGCACTCTTCCTTTAACATTGTTTTTTTTTTTTAAGATTTTGTTTGTTTGTTTGTTTGTTTATTTATTTATTTATTTATTTGAGAGAGATTTGTTTATTTATTTATTTGAGAGAGAAAGAGAGAGAGAAAGAAAGAAAGAAAGAAAGAAAGAAAGAAAGAAAGAAAGAAAGAAAGAAAGAAACCATGAGCAGGCAAAGAGAGAGGGAGAAGCAGACTCCCTGCTGGGCAGGGATCCCAATGCAGGGCTCCATCCCAGGACTCTGAAATCATGACCTGATCTGAAGGCAGACACTTAAACCACTGAGCCACCCTTTGTCACCAGTTTAGTGCTACTCTTTTTTTTTTTTTTTTAGTACTACTTTTATTTATCTTGGTCTGTTGCCTTTGCATCTGAGTCTATTTTTTTTCTTATGATTCTATATTTCCTGAAGGCTACATCTTCTTGTACCCGATGGTGGCTGCAGAAAAAGTTTGCCCACATCCTCCATTGATCTGGCAACAGATGGCTCCCAGTAGTTTGTTCTTCCTATAAGTCCACAATCTCACATCTGCTTTTTTTTCTTCTCTCTTTTTTTCATAGGCCCCAATTGCTTTTCTTTTCTTTTAAAGTTTTTATTTATTCATGACAGAGAGAGAGAGAGAGAGAGAGAGAGGCAGAGGGAGAGGCAGGCGTCCTGTGGGGAGGCTGATGCCGGACTCAATCCCAGGACCCCGGGATTACGACCTGAGCCAAAGGAAGATGCTCAACCACTGAGCCACCCAGGTGTCCCTTCTTCTTCTTCTTTTTTAATTGCAGCATTGTTGACACACAATGCTGCGTGAGTTTCAGTTGTACAACAGAGTGATTCAACAAGTGTATATGTTACGCCATGTTCACAAGCTACCACCTGTCACCACATGATGCTATTACAGTCTTATTGACTATATCCCTGATGTTGTATCTTTTATCCTTGTGACTTATTCATTGCATGACTAGAAGACTGGGCTTCCCAATTCCCCCACACTCTCTGACAACCACCAATTTGTTCCCTGTGCTTATGGGTCTGTTTCTGCTTGGTGGTTTGTTTGTTTGTTTGTTTGATCTCTTAATTTGCTCTTGAACAAAGTGTGACCTGATGTTTGTCAATGAGTAGAAGGCAAATTGCCTGTATTCTCATCGGGGCAGGATCCCATGTCCTTCCCAGTCTACAGCTGAAGCAAGACTTTGGAAGCACAGGTCCTGGTTCACTTCCTTGATGAAAACAGGCTCTCACTTGGGACTGCACAGTTCTATGAGGCAGCTCCTTCCTCTTGCTCCCGTCATAACCTTGGGAAGAAGTCAGATTCCACTGATTCAGCCCCAAGTCTGCCTGCATTAGCGATAGGGCAGGAGAAAGGTAAAATGCCAGTGGCCTTCTCTGAAAAATATGCGCTGATAATAGTGTCTGTGGATTAACTGCACAAAGGACCTGGCATAATGTCTGGCAGATGGCAAACATTTAATAAATGGTAGCTGCCACCATTATTGGTATTTTGTTAGTGTAGCATATCTTTGTGTATATTATTGACATGTAGCATTATTACTGTTCACCATACAGGAATGCAAGGTTAACAAAAGTAGAAGTATTTGTCCATTTTGTTCATTTCTTTATTCTTACCAACTAGAATGGTGCATGGCCCATGGTAGACACTCAAGAAAAAGTTGTTGGATGAATGAGTTTTTGGGAATTTGGAGAGGCTGTAGTAGAACTTGCTCACTACGTGCCATTTTGAATCAGAAGTTGGTAGCGTTGTTTATAACAGTGAACTTGAATCAACCTACATGTCAAATAGCAGGGCTTTGTTGAATGTGAACAGCACATCATATGCTGGAATGCCCTGTCCTTGTGCAAATCATATTGTGCAATCCTCTTGATGGGGGAAATATTTACTTACATTGTTGGAATGAAAAAAAGAGCATTACAAAATGTATATACAGTATGATCTCAAATATAGATGTGTGTGCAGAGAAAAACTGAAAGTAAGGTTGAAAAGCATGGTCCAGCTCTTTGGGGTCTGCCGCGGAAACAAGATGACGAAGGGGATGTCATCGTTCAGAAAGCGTCGCAATATGATGCACACGTTGTGCCGCCACTGTGGCTCTAAGGCCTACCACCTTCAGAAGTCCACCTGCGGCAAGTGTGGCTACCCTGCCAAGCGGAAGAGAAAGTATAACTGGAGTGCCAAGGCTAAAAGACGGAATACCACTGGGACGGGTCGAATGAGGCACCTAAAAATTGTATACCGCAGATTCAGGCATGGATTCCGTGAAGGAACGACACCTAAGCCCAAGAGGGCAGCTGTTGCAGCATCCAGTTCATCTTAAGGATTTCAACGACTAGTCAAAATAAACGTTCTGGTTTTAAAAAGTAAAAAAAAAAAAAAAAAGAAAAGAAAGAAAAGCATGGTCCATTATCACTGATGATTCTTTGCATTCAAAGCCCAAGAGGAAGGGAGGAAGGGCACCTGGCTGGCTCAGTCCATAAGAGCATGCAACTCTTGAGCTCAGGTTTGTGAAATTGAGCCCCATGTTGGGTGTAGAGATTACTTAAAAAAAATTAAAATTTAAAAAGTCCAAGAAGATATGTCTGTTTGGCAGATCCCAGGTGATGTGTTCAGTCTTGCTGCAGGAGACGCTGGGAAAGTGAAGGTCAGTAATGATTAGCTCTGCTTTGTGCTAACACTTATGTGAGCATGGGGTTCTCAAGACAAACAGGTTCGGGTGCTGATCTACCAAGAGGGATTATTGGTAAAAGAAAGGAAGAAAAGTGTTAGGAGTGGGTTTGGTCAATTCAGTTCAACAACTATTTCCAGACTGAAACTATTTCTAGACTGATTAAAGATCTAGAAATTCTTTAAAACATTTAAAGCAAAATGTGGAAGACTATCTGTTTTTTTTTTTTTTATCATAGAGGTAATGAAGGATTTTCTATCTTTTTATTTTTATGTTTTTTAAAGATTTATTTATTTATTTTTGATAGACATAGAGAGAGACAGAGACAGAGACAGAGACACAGGAGGAGAGAGAAGCGGGCTTCATGCCGGGAGCCGACGCGGGACTCGATCCCGGGACTCCAGGATCGCGCCCTGGGCCAAAGGCAGGCGCTAAACCACTGAGCCACCCAGGGACCCCCTTTCTATCTTTTTAAAAGCATTTTATTTATTTATTCATGAGAGACATAGAGAGAGAGGCAGAGACATAGGCAGAGGGAGAAGCAGGCTCTCTACAGGGAGCCCGATGTGAGACTCAATCCCAGGACCCCGGGATCACACCCTGAGCCAAAGGCAAATGCTCAACCACTGAGCCACCCAGGCATCCCAGTAGTGAAAGATTTTCAACATCAAATATGAAGAGCATAAACTAGAACGGGGAAAAAAAAAACCCTGCTAAATTCAATGATATTAAATGTTAAACCTTTGTTATCAAAAAGCACCATAAGGCAAAAAGATGAGTCAAGATTGGGAGAAGACATTTGTGCCCATATAACTAACAAAAGATTAGTGTTTAGAATATTTAAAATAATTTCTACAGATGAGTAAGAAAGAGGAAAAACAACCCAATAGAAAAAAGTCCCCAGAATATTGTTTTAGTTATTTGTTGCTACATAAATTACCCCCAAATGGTAGTTTTAAAACAATGAAGGCTTATTGTCTTACAGAAAGTCAGGAATTCAGGGGTCTCTCAGCTGGGTAGTTCTAGAAGGCAAGATGTCTCCGAGGCTGGAGTCATCCATATTGTTCTCACTGCCAAATTCATTCATGTAGCTGCTTTCATGGAGACCTCAGTTCCTTGCCATGTGGGCCTCCCCAAAGGGATCCTCACAGCATGGCAGTTGGCTTCTCCCACATGGAGTGATCCAAGGGAAAGAGAGTAACTAAGATAGAAACTGCAGTGTCTTTTACAACTTAATCTTAAAAGTGACGTAACAATGCTTTTGCCATACTCCATTAACCTCACAGACCAGCCCGGGGCACAGTTTGGGAGGAGACCACACAAGGGTGTGGACACTCGGCAGAGATTATTGGTGCCATCTTGGAGGCTGGCTTAGCACAGTTACAACACAGCTCCTAGAAGAAGAAACTCCAAACAACCAACACACTTGTGAGAAGATGCCCCCTGTCACTGATATCCAGGAGAATACAAATTAAAAGATTGAGGAACTATTTCATAATCCAAACTTTTGGCAGCTGTTAGAAGATCTGACAATTTCAAATGTTGGTGAGAATGGGGGAAGAAAGGAACTCTAGTCCTGGCAGGAATATACATTGGAACTAACTGGTACTTGTAAAGCAGTCCAGGAACATATATTTGAAGATGCTCACACCCTATGACACAGCAATTCCCTTTCAACAAGGGATATATATATTTTTTAAGGTGAGATTATGAAAGAGTTAAAATGAACGAATTAGATCTCTATGTATGGATATGGATATAGTTCAAAAACACAGTATTGATGAGTCCTGGGAAGACACAGACATGCAGTGTTACTTATGCAAATATATATATGCTGAAAGCACAAAATGTAGAGGCACCGGGGGGGCTTGGTAGGTTAAGCATCTGCCTTTGGCTCAGGTCATGATCTTGAGGTCCTGGGATCGAGCCCCATGTTGGGCTCCTTGCTCAGTGGGGAGCTGCTTCTTCCTCTCCTTCCGCCCCTACACTCTGCTCTTGCTGTATCATGCTTTCTCTCAAATAAATAAGTAAAATCTTAAAAAATACATAAAAGTACAAATGCAAAGGAATGATGTACTCTTCCTTTTGGAGGTGGGAAGGGGATGAGAATGGGCCTTGAATTGTGTTTGAGACATCCTATTTCCTCTAAAAAAACAACCAACCAACCAACCAACCAAAAATCTTTGAGACAAATATGACTAACCACTAACAACTGTTTTGTCTTAGTAGTGGGTACATGGATGCAAGCATGATCTTAGAAATACTCCGCAACTGACAGCCCCTGCGTATCGACCACTCAGAACAGGCACAGAGTGTAGGGCTGGAGTCCCATCCCGAGGTCCCAGCCTTTGCATCAGCTGCTGGACTGTCAGTTGGTCCTTGAGAAAGACCTGATGACATGTAAATTCCCACCAGAGCTGCTAGGTAGGTTCCTAGATAAGTACTTCTCAGGTTGAAGGCATGCCTAGTAGATCGCCAGGGGACCTACTTCTTGGCTGTCTTCTCTTCAAGGGTTTCATCTGTGACTTGGATGAGAACAGCAGAGACACTGAGTCAGATTTGCAGGTGATGCAAAATCAGAATGGATGAGCATATGTGACTGAACCTCAAAACTCTTCAACCTCATACTTTACTCTTAAGAGGTGAGATCGAATCTTTAATGTAGTTATCATCTCAACAAGTGAGAAAGAGACACTAGAGCCAATTAAATAAAATTAAAGAGGTATAAATACAGTATCTCACTTGGTTTAAAATCAACGACTACTTATAGACACCTGGCTTGGCGGGCTATCATGTGAAAAATCCAGGAGTCTTAAAGCCTTTTATAAAAGTCTTAAATCCAGGAAAGGCAGTTATGGGATGGAGTGACTCCATGTTTTCTTTGCATGGGAGTGGTTTTCCTCCCACAAAGCAGGAAAAAATATTTTATCATGGGAGTATAAACCTAGGGAGTATAGGTTTCTTTAAAAGCCTTACAAGAAAACACATATTTTAAAAAATATTTTATTTATTTATTCCTGAGAGGCACAGAGAGAGAGAGAGAGGCAGAGACACAGGCAGAGGGAGAAGCAGGCTCCCTGAAGGGAACCCGATGCGGAACTTGATCCCAGGATCCTGGGATCATGCCCTGAGCCAAAGGCAGACGCTCAACCACTGAGGCACCCAGGTGTCCTAAAAATATATCTTTCGAACTAGCAATTCAAACTCTGGAATTTTTAAAAAATATTTTATTTATTTGTTTGTTTACTTGAAAGAGAGAGAGCACTTGCACAAGGAGGGTGGGGGAGAGGGTGAGGGAGAGAATCCCAAGCCAACTTTGAGCCAAGTGCGGAGCCTGACGCGGGGCTTGATCCCAAGACCCTGAGATCATGACTTGTGCCAAAACCAATAGTGGGATGCTTAACCAACTGAGCCACCCAGGTGTCCTCCAACTTCTTGGAATTTTTAAGAAATCATCAGTTATGCTAAGTTAGAGAAATGTAAATACTGTATGATATGGCTTATGTGCAGAATCTAAAAAAGCCAAGCTCAGAGTGGTGGTTATCAGGCACTACAGAGTTGGGGAAATGGAGAGATAGTGGCCAAAGGGTGCAAATTTCTGATTATAGGATTAACAAGTTCTGGAGAGGCAATGTGAAAAAAAAAAAGTGGTCATTTATGTAATTAGGGAAGAGACTAGAAGAAACAATGATCCTATTATAACTTTCATGTTCCCCTGGTGGGGGTCACATTTTAAGAGTTCAGAGCAGTGGTACCGGGACATTGACAAAATTGGAAATTATGTTCGACAACTAACTGGTGAGAGACCGGGGGCTGTTTATCCTAGTAAATCAACAAATAAGGGAAAGTGTCTTGTCCTCAAACAATTGAATATCCATCATAGGCAGGACATTGGCTCAATGTTGCTCCAGGAAACAGGAAAGATTTGCCTCAGAAAACAGTAAAAGGGTAGAAGTTACAAAGAGCAGAGAGCTGAGCTTGCTCTAGGGAGCAACTTTCTAACAACGAGGGATTGTTACTATGGCCATAATGAGTTGAATCCGCCAGGGTTCCTTGTTTGCCAACAATAGAAACAGACTCCAGTTAACCTATGCAAGAAAAAAACAATTATTGGATGATTTGAAGTGTCTCATAGCAAAGAGCCTGGGGAAACAGTCTTAAAAAAATGAAAGAATATTCTGAGTCATACGTAGGGTGTTATGCAGAAACCGGTGGTAATTTTCATCCAAGAATATTAAGGATGTACCTCTGAAAACTCTCTGGTGTCCTCTTCACTATCTGATACAGTTTCACTATCCATGAATTAAATGAAGCTTTTCTGGGAGCGCCTGGGAGGCTCAGTGGGTTGAGCATCTGCCTTAGGCTCAGGTCATGATCTTAGGGTCCTGGGATCAAGCCCCACGTCAGGCTCCCTGCTTAGTGGGGGAGTCTGCTTCTCCATCTCCCTCTGCCCCTCCTCATGTGTGCTGTCTCTCTCACTCACTCTCTCAAATAAATAAATAAAATCTTAAAAAAAAATAAACAAATCTTTGGTGAATCCAGACCTTTTGTTATACTCTGCATCTTCTGGATATTTGATTAGGTCCAATGGGTTTTGAAATCCGAAAGCCACTTTTCATGTAAATGGGTACTTCTGTTTCTCCTTTCCCAAGGTTCTGCTTCTAAATATTCACAGATGTTCCCTAGTGTCATGTTTTGGGGTTTGGTGAACAAGTTCATGTTTGCCCTCAAAACTCCTTTCTTTTTTTCTTTTATTTTTTTAAGATTTTATTTATTTATTCATGAGAGACACATACAGAGAGGCAGAGACACAGGCAGAGGGAGAAGCAGGCTCCCTGTGGGGAGGCTGATGTGGGACTCAATCCTAGGACCCCGGGATCACGCCCTGAGCCCAAGGCAGATGCCCAACCACTGAGCAACCGAGGTACCCCTCAAAACTCCTTTCATTTTGAAAATTGCAAAATTTCCCCAAACCCCAGGTTTGTGAGCCTGTGGAATGATCTTTCCTAGGAAAAGCAGTTATGGGATGGAGTGACTCCATGTTTTCTTTGCATGGGAGTGGTTTTCCTCCCACACATCAGAGCATCATGTAGCTAGAACAAAACTTGAGTGGAAGGCAAGACGTGGAGAATAAGGAACCAAAGGGAGAAAGGAATCAATTCACAATTCCTACACCATACCAGGCATCTCCTGGGCACTTGTGTAGGCAGGATCCCTAGCATAAGCACAGACATTGACTGAATCAGATTAAAGCAGGAAAAAAACACATAATTTTGAGGCTCTTGGGTAGTGTACAGAATTCTCAGAAAGATTAGATAACCAGACAGAGCAAATAGGCAGAAATGAAATGGGGCTTCGCAGTCAGAGAAGCAAAAAGCTTGCCACAGAACTGGTTCAGTTAAAGAAAAAAGAAAAGAAAAGAAAAGAAAAGAAAAGAAAAGAAAAGAAAAGAAAAGAAAAGAAAAGAAAAGAAAAAAATAAAGGTGCTGGCCGCTGGGGCACTCCTGTGCCAGCACCTTTAAGCTCTAGAGGCCAGAGCTCACACTGCTGACTCTTCTGGCCTGGACACTGAACACCAAGTTTGGCATCACCATCACTTGTATGTGGCCATCACTCTCAGCCCCACCCCAGGCCTCTCTCCTAGTTTTAATTCCCCTCTGCACTCTCATTTAAAGCTAGGAGCATGAGCAGGATGCCTGGGTGGCTCAGTGGTTGAGCGTTGGCCTTTGGCTCAGGGTGTGATCCCAGGGTCCTGAGATCGAGTTCCACATCGGGCTCCCCATAGGGAGCCTGCTTCTCCTTCTGCCTGTGTCTCTGCCTCACTCTCTGTGTCTTTCATGAATAAATAAATAAAATATATTTAAAAATTAAAAAATAAAAATTTATCAATCAATCAATCAATAGAGCTAGGAGCGTGAGCATCTAATTGGCGGGGTGGAGGTCAATCCACCAATGTCCACATTAGCACTTGACATATTTTTCCAATCCAATTGTCTTAGGTACCCCATGAGTGGGTATTTCCTCCATCTTTTCAGTGGCTGAATGGAGGTTCAGATAGGAACAGAGTTGAACTGAGGTCAGGCAGTGAGTGAGCGACCTAACAAGGGCTAGAACACTGACCTCCTCCCTTTTCTATTATACCACGATGTCTCCTACCCACTGGGCACTGAACTGAGCCCTGGACACAGCAATTCTACAAATTAGGCATTATTATAGCCATTTCACAAATCGGGAGATGGAAGGTTACTCAAGGTTCTCCGTTCATAACTGACGGGGACTGAGATCGAGTTGTGGAAGGCAAGACGTGTAGAATAAGGAGCCAAAGTCAAAGTCAATCCTTGGCCACTACTCTGTATTGACTCTTGGAGAAAGAAAAGTTGCATGAGTCTTCTCTTTCTTATGCTTTTATTTTTTGTCAGGCAAGTCTGGGGGTCACACCAAGTGAGCCCCTCTTGCCCAGACATCCATCTCACCCAGTAGTGCCCTCACCCCTCCGTCACCTAAGATTGGAAGCCCAGAGCATTCTCAACTCCTGGCTTCTCACTTCACATATGATGAGTTGCCAACTTCTTTTTCACACGTAAGGGTGTCTTCAATTTCTCCTCTTGCTTCGGGCTCATGGCCACATCTCCAATCCAGGTCTGATGACTTTATGCCAGTAATCTTTTTTTTTTTTTTTGAGAGAGAGAGTGAGAGTATGAGCAATGGGGGAAGGGCAGGTGGAGAGAGAGAGAGAGAGATGGAGAGAGAGAATCTTAAGCAGTTTCCATGCTCAGTGCAGAGCCTGATGTGGGGCTCAATCTTATGACCCTGATATGATCTGAACCAACATCAAGAGTCAGAGGCTTACCCGACTGAGCCACCCAGGCGTCCCTATGCCAGGAATCTTGCACTGTCTTCCCACTTGGTTTCCTTGTCTTCACAGTCTTCCCGGAGCCCATCTGCATGCTGGCAGCGAGGTCTTCATGGTGGGCATCATGGTTGACTCTCCACTATCATTCATCTCAGGTGGTCCAAGTCAGCCCTGGCAAATGCCTCTATCTTCTGAAGGGGCCACATGACCCAATGAGACCTGGGGAGGGGTATCTGCTGGGGGGATGCCTCAGGATTTGGTTGTGCCTGAATGTGACACTAGCCATTTTACATTTTTCAAATGCAAGACTAAAGTGATAACTAGTGTTTGCACAGTGGAGATGCAGAAATATCAGGGGTCTTTGGGGGATTGATTACTCTATGCCTGTAGCCTGCCTACCCCTGAATTTTGGATTAGGTGAGATAATGAATGTCCTTATTGTTTATGCTGGGTTTAGTTGGGTTATTTGCACCTGAAAGCACTTAGTTAATATGAATCTAGTGGTTCCCCTCCTCTGTGGCTTTGCCTCGCCTTTGGAATCAGGGCCACACTCTTTACCGTGACTTGTGAAGCCCCTGGTGGGCTCATGACCCACGCATCAGCCCCTGGGCCTTAGAACCTCCTAACCACTTTCCCTGGGCCCTCAGTGATTACACAATCCTGCCTCCTCGTCCCTTAAAACATCCTGCACATCTATGCTGTTTCTCCTCTAGAATGTTCTTTTTTGCTTTCTCCATCTACCAAACTTCTTTTCATCTTCCAGGATCAGCTCAAGTGATGACTGCTCTTTGAAGTGTTTCCCTAATCCCTAGGCAGAATTAAGGAATCGCTTAAGTGTCTCTGAGCACTTTGTGTCTGTGTTCTGGTGCTTTCTGCCTCCTTACTGCACAACCACAGGCACTTATATTCCTGCTCTTCTGCTGAACCATGGGCTTCTTAAAGACAAGGGCTACATTTCATCCACCTTGTTGCTCCAGTATCTTACGCAGGTGATGATTCTGTGTGTACTTGTGAAATTTTGTTTTAAAGATTTATTTACTTATTTGAGAGAGTGAGATTGCAGGTGCATGAGGGGCATAGGGGTGGAGGTGGGGGTGAGCAGAGATTGCAAGCAAGTGGAGGGAGGGGCAGAGGCAGAGGGAGAGAAGCAGATTCCCCACTGAACATGGAACCTGACATGGGGCTCCATCTCATAACCCTGAGATCATGACCTGAGCCAAAATCACCCCACCCATGTGCCCCTGTACTAATGACATTTTTGTTGAAAAATCCTTGTTCATTCAGATTGTGGATAACTTGGCATATGGCTATTAATCATTTATTTTTATTAAAAAATTGAGCAATACGATCAATAATAATGTCTTGAGGACTTTGCAGCTTAAGATACTTTTTTTTATTTTAAGACTTTATTTATTTATTCATGAGAGACACACAGAGGGAGAAGCAGGCTCCCTGCGGAGCGCCTGACTCAGGACTCAGTTCCAGGACCCCAGGATCACCATCTGAGCCAAAGGCAGATGCTCAACCACTGAGCCACTCAGGGGCCCCTAAGATGCTTTTTAATATACATTACCTCAATCCCCACATATTGGTACAACACCAATAGTATCCTCACTTCACAGATGAGGAAAGGGCACTCCCAATCAAAGTATATTTGTTGAGTCCTAATGATTTGCATAAAATGTTATGTAAGAGATAAGCTGTGGAGGGAGGTCACAAAAGGGTAAAGACCATAGTCTCTCTCTTCACAGAGCTTGCAATTTACTCGGGGAGATAAGAAATAGTGCAGAATATTTCAATTGTGAGAGACAAGAACAATGCTGCACAACAATGAAGAGATGTTGAAAGCAGTGATATATTCCATTAAAAAGAAGGATACAAAATATAAGTACCATAAAATTAAGATGGAAGATAACACTGTGGGCTTGCAGTAGAGGTCTGTGAACGATCTTCCAAAGAAGAATTGAACCAGGGACACCTGGCCGGCTCAGTCGGTAGAGCACGGGACACTTCATCTTGGGGTCATGAGTCTGAGCCTCACATTGGAGATAGAGATTACTTAAAAGAAAAAAAAAATTGAACCTAAATTTTAAGCACCAGTGGGATTTCACAAAATGGAAAAGGGAGAAAGTTATTCTATGTGAAAAGTGAAGGCTTACCACTGTGCAAGGAAGAGAAGATAATGGAAGCCTCAAGAAATGAATTAGAGTTTGGATGGATGGATGGACGAATGGATGGATGGATGAATGTTTAGATGATAGATAAAATAGGTGGGGGTGGGTAGATAAACGAATAGAGAATAAATAAATCCACAGGTCTTTGAAGCTGGGCTCATTTTACTGAGACTGTCTCCCAACACAGAAGCATGATGATGAGCTGTATTCTTTCTGTAGAGCAACTTGGCTTTACTTGTCCAGCCAAAAGGACTTGTGAGTATCCAAAATCACACTGAATTAAAACACTTGAATATGGTCAGAACTACAAGGACATGCCTGGGCTTAGGATGTAATCAGGTCAATGTGGCCTTTTAATGTTATGTGTGGGTGTGTTTTCTCACAAACACATGTGCAGAGACACGCACATAATTTTGGGGTTTTTCTTTTCCTTTTTACTGTGTCATGCCAAACTTTTGTTTTGACTGGATTATCACTTTCCAATTTCCCATGGGTGGGAGGCCAAAGCTCCATGAGTTGGCATAAATGAAATACTTGGACCCATAATAGTAATGGAAGTAAGTGTTTACTTAACTTGGGTAAAGGATACAATTCAGCTGGTTGGGTGAAAAGAATATTCCTGATGGGAAAGTGGTTTTGGCTCTTTGGTCCCATCCTTATTCCTGACAAAATCATGTCCTAGATTGCTGGGTTTGTGTGATCTGCATAAGATGGGAGTTGTGTCCTCCTCTGGCTTTTCATCCCTAACAACTGATGAAGCCATGTTATTAGCAGGAAAAATCTTTTATTTTTGCCTCCTCCACAGTGGAACCCATCATCTTCATTCCTGGGACTGACTTTCTGCTTGGGCCACAGAATTGGGGGCCATGCATCAGAACATTCCTCCAGCACAGTGGCTTTCCAGTCTAGGGTTTTTCCTATGGCGGACCTACCTCTGTCTAACCCAGTATTTAACCTCAGCTTAAAATGTGCCATTTCTCTGGGGTGCCTGGGTGGCTCAGTCAGTTGAGCAGCTGACTCTTGATTTTGGTTCAGGTCAGGATCTCAGCATCCTGGGGTTGAGACCTGTGTCTGGCTCTCTGCTCAGCAGGCAGTCTACTTGTCCCTCCCCCCTTTCCCCTGCTCATGCTCTCTCTCTCTAAAATAAATAATTAAAATCTTTTTTTTTAATGTGCCTTTTTTTTTCTCCATTTTCAAAAATGTCCCAGCCTAAAGTGTCTCGAGTAACCTTCAGTCCGAGGTCTTGTGGTTTCTCTTGTGCAGGTTTTTCCGGTAGACACTGTTGTTTACCTACACGAGGCATTTCTGGTGCCCTTCTTCCTCTTGCTGCCTCCAACTATGAAAGCTGGGAATCCAAATACAGAATTTTCCCCATCTTCCTTGAGTTAGGTGTGGCCATGTGATCTGGTTTGGGTCGAAGATCAGAAAAGGTTATCCTCTTGGGACTTCTGAGAAAATTTGTCTTCCTGATATAAGGAACAAGTCGAGAGCTCACTGTTCTTGTCTTTTCCTCCTTTATCCATATTGGATGCAGAAGTGAGATCTGGAGCTAGGACAGCCATCCCAAGATCATGATGCTGCAAGCATGTGGAAGAAAAGCCAACACAGTAAGAATAGAAGACTAAAAAGATAGGGACACCTGGATAGCTCAGCGGTTGAGCATCTGCCTTTGGCTCAGGGAGTGACCTGGGATCGAGTCCCACATTGGGCTCCCCGCAGGGAACCTGCTTCTCCCTCTGCCTGTATCTCTGCCTCTCTTTCTGTGTCTCTCATGAATAAATAAATAAAAATCTCAAAAAAAAAAAAAAGAAAACTAAGAAGATAAAGAGAGCTAGAATGGCACAGTTCAGCTGTCAGACCAATAGAGAGACCACTTTCTAAAAATGTCCACATCCTTTACATCTTTGTTAAGTCATCTGATACTTGCAGCCAAACACATACATAATGTGTGGTCTGGCCATGCTTGGCTGAAGGATGGCGATGAGCAACAAGAAGGTGGGAATGCGGATCCCAGAGCCAGACCCTGGAAAGAACCAAGGGTGTGGGAAGTCAAAAACCTGGGGAATGGTTGATGAAAGGATTCTTTCTTTTTTAAATACTTTATTTAATTATTTGAGAGAGAGCGAGCAAGCACAAGTAGCGGGGGTGGGGGGCGGGGAGAGGCGGGCAGAGGCAGGAGGAGAAGAAGACTCCTTTTTCAGCATGGAAGCCGATATGGGGCTTCATCCCAGGACTCCAAGATCATGATCTCAGCTGAAGGCAGACACTTAATTGATGGAGCCACCACCCAGGCACCCCTGATAAAAGGATTCTTCTGACCATCTTCCTATTTCAGTGTCCCTAATTTCTGCATCTTCAAATACCTCTTGACTTGAGTTGCAATGCATTAAATCTCTTTTATAGGAAATTCAAGATACTGTTGCGGCAAACGCCACCTGTGCCTCCCTCAGTAGCAAGTTAAAAATTTTCCTTTCCCTGAATCAGGTTCCATGAGGGTATAGATTTCTGGCTGTTTTTCTCAGCATTTTATTCTCAGGTTCCCGAACAGTGCCTTGTATGTAGTAGGTGCTCATTAAATATTTGTTGAATGAGTGAATTATTGAGACGTTGCCTGAAGAGGCTGTTGTTAACTTGAAAGCAAAAGGTTTGGCAAATTAAAAACTGTGAGGTTTAGGGGGCGCCTGGGTGGCTCAGTCAATTGAGGGTCCAACTCTTGATTTCGGCTCAGGTTGTGATCTCAGGGTCATGAGATTTAGCCCTGCATCCAGCTCTGTGCTTAGCAGAGAGTTTCTTTCCCCCTCTCCCTCTGCGCCTCCCTACATCACTCTCTCCCCCCCACTCTCAAATAAATAAATAAATCTTTTAAAGAATCCCACAAAGCTATGAGGTTTGTGATCTGATCATTTGGTTTGATTGTGGATTTCACTTTGCTTCCTCTAAGGTCTTTAAAAATAATAGTCTTAAGGTCTGCATGTCACTAGATACCCTAAAATTAGTTGAAAAGGCAGCAGTTATAGAGAATGGGCTCAGAGAAAGTGACCACTCCCTGTGACCTCCCAGCCAAGTTCTACTGGACTTTGAGATGACTCCAAAATAAAGGAAGTCTAATTTAGGGATATTTCGAGGACAGAGCTCTGCATAGCCCACGTAGAGAACTTCTTTCATTTTATGTAATTGTACATGAACTGTAACGTACTTAGTCTTTAACAAGATGGTCCAAAACTAACTGTCCAGCCTTCTGTCCACCTCCTTTCCTGTGAGTAGTTTGACCTTGCATCTGACCTTCTCCTAGTCAACCTTCAAGACCCAGGGTGGACTTTCCCAACACCCCCCACTGCCTGTATAGGGTTAACTGCTCTCATCCCAGGGACCCTACAGTCCCTCATTCCCACCTCCTCGACAGCAGCTTATCCAGCTGTCCCACATGCCAGGATTATGTCCTTCCCATCTTTTGCCTCTAATACACAGTGACGGTCATAGCTAATACTTACGGAAACTCGCTTTCATGCCAGAGTTCTAGGTGTTTTACATGGATTGACCCATTCACTCTTCCTAATAACCCCTAGATAAGTACTACTGATAACCCTATTTTATTTTATTTATGTTTAAAATATTTTATTTATTTACTCACAAGAGACACAGAGAGAGGCAGAGACAGGTAGAGAGAGAAGCAGGCTCCATGCGGGGGGCCCGATGCGGGGCTTGATCCCAGGACCCTGGGATCACACCCTGAGCCAAAGGCAGATAGATGCTCAACCACTGAGCCCCCCAGGTGCCCCAATAACCCCATTTTATAGACAAGGAAATTCAGGCCCAGGGTGGCTACGTTTTCCCTCCCAAGTGCATTGTATTAGGACATGGCTTGAATAGTGAAGGATGGACGACTCCAGTAGCTAACTTCATGAAGTCTGCAGATCCTTTGCTGAGCCACTACTGGGTGCTTGGAGCTGTCCTTGGTACTACCAGTGATGGAGGCTAGAATATGGCAGGAAGGGTACTGTCCTCATGGGGTTGACATTCCAGTCCCAGTGAGGGTAGTAAAGTCAACAGAGAAGTGAGAAAAAAAAATGAATGGGCCCACAGTTATAGAAATCAAGCAGGCCTGCTGCAATATTTTGGGCCTGAGGATGGGAAGAGGATGGGCCCCGCGACAGGGTGCTACTACTACAATACCACAGACAAGGCAGGCTGAAGATGAAGGGATCGCAGCGGGAAGCTTCACAAAACCTACTGGGCAGAGATCAGTCTGAACCATGAAAGGAAAAACGAAAGAGGGGAGAGCGGAAAAGAGCGACAGGGGTCTGAGGAGCACGCGTCCGCACTGCACAGAGAGAATAGGGTGGTTAAGAAAAGCCTTAAAACACTGGCAGGGCAGAAAGAGGAGCCAGTGGTAATGAAAGGGATTCTCACGAGTGCCTGGAAATAGGCTGGCGGTGATTGTACAGGCTAAGGCTTAAAAGGGCTTTGTTCTTCTGTCGAATAAGGAAAGCCATTGTGGGGCACAGGAAATAAGAAGCTTGTGCGTGTGTGTGTGTGTGTGAGAGAGAGAGAGAGAGAGAGAGAGAGAGAAACAAGGAGGGGAGAGAGAGAGAAAGGGACTGGGAGGACACCCCTACCCCAAATGCAGAATGATTGTCACTAGCAATCTTTTCTTTTTTTTAAAGGTTCTTATTTATTCATGAGACACAAAGAGAGAGGCAGAGACACAAGAGGCAGGGACACAGGCAGAGGGAGAAGCAGGCTCCCTGCTGGGAGCCCAATGTGGGACTCGATCCCAGGACCCTGGGGATCATGATCTGAGCTGAAGGCAGATGCTCAACCGCTGAGCCACCCAGGTGCCCTGTCATGAGCAATTCTGCACCCTGTAGTCACCCAAGGGGAAAGGCTGGAACCGCCTCCACAGGGGACGTCCACCATCAAGACAGGTGGGGATGTTGAGTGCCGGACTCACAGCTCATGATTCTCTGTGAAGCACTATGACGCTGCCAGATCAGAAGCAGGGCATTGAGCACCGGCTTTGGGGGCCCAGAGGCCACCAGACAGGGGTCCAGGTGACAGGGAGGAGCAGGGACTGCCTGTAGCCCTGAGAATTTGACCCCAAGGCCTCCAGGTGAGAAGAGAGAACCAGTGAACGTGAGAGCACAGCACGGTTGTCCTGAGGGAGCCCTTGTGACCCCAGAGGCTGCAGGGGGTCCTGTTGTCTGGTTCAAGGGAAGACTAGAGAGTGACAGAGGGCTTCAGGGAACAGCGGGCTGGGATCTTCTGCCTTTCCTGATGTGGAAGGAAGGACCACGGAGTGTGGGCTCTAGAGTCACCCCCACGGCCAAATCCAGGCTCCCTCCCTTTCTGCAGGGTGGCTTTGGGCAAATTCTAACCTCTGCTTCTGCAAAGGTTCCACAAAGTGGGCACTGGACTGTCACCCTCATGGTGTTCTGGGGGGGGATCAAAAAGCTGAAAAGAACTTTATATGGAGGGCACCTGGGGGGCTCAGTGGTTGAGCGTCTGCCTTCGGCTCAGAGTATGATCTCAGGGTCCTGGGATCAAGTCCCACATCAGGGTCCCACAGGGAGTCTGCCTGTGTCTCTGCCTGTGTCTCTGCCCCTCTTTCTGTGTGTCTCTCATGAATAAATACAATCTTTAAAAAAAATAAAACTAATGGCATCCCTGGGTCTCAGCGGTTTAGGCTTGCCTTCCACCCAGGGCGTGATCCTGGGGTCCCGAGATCCAGTCCCATGTGGGGGTCCCTGCAGGGAGCCTGCTTCTTACTCTGCCTGTCTCTCTCTCTCTCTCTCTGTTTTTCATGAATAAATAAATAAAAATATTTTTAAAAAATTAAATTAAATGTAATTTAAATTAAAAATAACTTTATATAGAACATTGTAAACACTCAATAAACATAAATAATTGTTTTTGTTGGTATTACTCTTGGGATTGCTTGGCGCAGGGAGGGCACATGCTCTTCAGGATATACCATTTCCCCTTGTTCCTTAGTTTCAAGGGCAACCAGAGTTTTTCAGGGCAAGATGAAATCTAAGGACAAACCTTAATGTGACATCCCAGACTCCTCAGTTGCCACTTCCTTCCTCATTCCAGAGAAGTGGTGAGTCTCCAAGGGTGGGGTCACCTTGGGCTAATGTTCCCAGGAGGACTGCAAACAAGGAAGCCCAGTTTGTCACCCTTTCTCCAGGAGTTCTGAAGCCCGGGTGATAGTTATCACGGAAGGAACATTGTAACAGTCCTTGCCTGTCCCCGCCCCTCCCTGGCGCCCCCATGACATGATGCCACCTAGACTCTGCGCTGCCAGGACAACCATCCTCTCTCTGCTCACTGCTGAGTTTCTCCCTTGGCCCTAACCAGAGGAGTGGGGGTGGTGCTTGGAGCAGGAGGGGTGATTTGCATCACATTTGGAATTTTGGCTGCTTTTGTTAAGTGCCAGGGGGTTCCTGAAGGGCACTCACCCTCAAGAGGAAAAAACAAAAGGAAATATTCTGGGAATTCCCAGTTTGTCCTTGGCACCAGTAAGAATCTTAATGCTCTAGGAAGCTTCACTCAGCATCCCCATCTCCTCCACCCCACCCGCCCCCTTCCTCCTAACACCTTCCAACACTGGGAGCATCTGGGGCTGATTTGAGCCTGAAACAAGCTCCCAGAGGTTCCAATGGTTCTCTTGGGTCTGCCCTGAGGAGACAGTATGTATAAAGCAGGTGAGCTCAGATGGGGAGCTCAGGGCGCGTCTGAATCTCTCCCCAGTGTGTTGGCAGCCAGAGCCCTTTAGGGACCAGGGATTCCCCTGTGGGCCTTGTTCTCACTGGTCTTTCTTGGCTTCGCTGCTGCTCCCTGAAGATGTTACATGTGGCCATAATGGAAGCTGCCTCCCTGAAGTGTTGGGGAAGATAGAATGAGAATTTTTACCAAAAAAGGCTTAGGACGGTGCCTGGCACATGTAAGCGCTCAGTAAACATCAGCTATTTTCCATAGGATGCTCTTTGTTAGAAGTAAACTACTTTTGGGGTGCCTGGGTGGCTCAGGTCATGATCCTAGGGTCCTGGTCAGCGGGAGTCTGCTTCTCCCTCTCCCTCTGCCCTTCCCAGCCCCCCCCCCGCCCTGCTCATGCTCTCTTTCTATAAATTTTTTTTTTTAAATTTATGATAGTCACACAGAGAGAGAGAGGCAGAGACACAGGCAGAGGGAGAAGCAGGCTCCATGCACCGGGAGCCCGATGTGGGATTCGATCCTGGGTCTCCAGGATCGCGCCCTGGGCCAAAGGCAGGTGCCAAACTGCTGCGCCACCCAGGGATCCCCTGCTCTCTCTCTAATAAATAAATAAATCCTTTTTTAAAAAACTAAGAATCAACATTGATACATTACCAATAAATAAACTCGAGATTTTATTTAGATTTCACCAGTTTTTCCAGTAGTGACTTTTTTTTTTTTTTGGTTCTAAGATACAATCGTGGCTACTACACCACACTTAGTATATTTTGATTTTGAAAACAGGTATCTGCTAAGTCCTTTTATTAATTCTAATATTTACATATGGATTCCTTGGAAAAGTTTATGTATACAACCAGCAAATGACAAATTTGTTTTCTCCTTTCTAATCCTTGTCTTTTTTGTTTCCTTTTCCTGCTGTATTATATTAGGTGGGACTCTGATCTATAGAAATAATGGTGGTGGGAATCCATGTCTTATTCCTGATTGTAAAGAAAAAGCTTTAAAAATGTCACCATTAGGGTCTGATGTTTTTGTAAGCCTTTCTGCAGAAACTCTTTATCAGATCATGGAAGTTCCCTTTTATTCCTAGCTTAAGAAGCATTTTTTAAAATAGTAAATGGGTGTTAACTTTCATCAAACATTTCTTTCTGGACCACTGAAATCATCATAATTTTTCTCCTTTAATCTATGTATGTGGAGTATTTTTTTAAGTACGTTATACATCCAGTGTGGAGCCCAACATGGGGTTTGAACTCACAACCCTGAGATCAAGAGTTGGACACTTACCTGACTGAGCCACTCAGGCACTCCTATGTATGTAGAGTATTAACACTAATTGTTTTTCTTTTTTCTTAAAACTATTTTCTTTATTTATTTGAGAGCATAAGCAGGGGCAGAGAGAAGCAGACTTCCCACTGAGCAGGGAGCCCGATGCGGGACTCGATTCTAAGACCCCAAGATCATGACCTGAGCCGAAGTTAGATGCTTAACCAACGGAGCCACCCAGATGCCCTTTAAAGATTTTATTGTATTTATTTAGTTTTAAGAATATTTTATTTATTTATTTGACAGAGAGAGAGAGAGCATACAAGCAGGGGGAGCTGCAGATAGAGAGAGAAAAGCAGGCTCCCACTGAGCAGGGAGCCCAAGGTGGGGCTTGATCCCAAGATCCTGGGATCATGACCTGAGCCTAAGGCAGATGCTTAACTGACTGAGCCAGCGAGGTGCTCCACCACTAATTGATCTTCTAACATTAAATCAAATTTAGAATCCTGGAATAAACCCAATTTTATCCCAAGATACATCATCTTCTTTATATATTGCTGGATTCAGTTTCCTAACATATTTTTAGAGGGTGGGTTTTTTTTTTTTTTTGTTTGTTTGTTTGTTTGTTTGTTTTTTGCTTTTATGTTCATGTTCTTGGTTGAAACTGACCTACAATTTTTGTTTTGATATCAAAGATCACGCTGGCTTCATAAGATGAGCTGGGGCATGTGCTTTCCTTACTTTGCTCTCTGGAAGGGTCTGGGTAAGCTTGGAATTATGTCTTCCTTAAATGCTTCACTCCCATGGGTGTCGATGGCCAAGAAACACGGGGATCCTGACTTGAGTGTCTCACAACCAGACCACCTATACCGCGCTGGTTTTTCCAGAGCCTCGGGGAGCCCCTAGTAGATTAGTCTAGCCATTTATAGTAACAAGTAGAGCACATACATGTCTGTCTCATCCTCTCAGGGCTCTGTAACCTGGAAGTGGGGGGCTGACCGCAGCTGAGCAGGAAACCAGTTCTTCTTGTGGGATATGCAGAGGTTGGGGAAGGTGCCCCCAGGAGCTTGCTTTCTGGGTTGCAAAGGAGATGGGGGATCATAAAAAGCCAAGGTAGAGAGTCCCAAGTGCCCAGCAGAGCAGCGACATTCATAGTCACTGCAAAGCTGTTCCTTGGAGTATGGGCCGGAAGCAGCAGAAGCAGCATTCAAGTGTCGACAATAAGCAATTCTTGCTCTTTGGCCACACAGCCTCCCTCCACCCCTCACTTCTCCAGCTTGGCCAAGACATCCTCAGCATCTTCTGTGATGGGGAAGTCCACACAGCCATTTGGTTTTTCGTTTGTTTGCTTTTTGTTTTTTAAAAAGATTTTATTTATTTATTCATGAGAGACACACAGAGAGAGGCAGAGACACAGGCAGAGGGAGAAGCAGGCTCCCCGCAGGGAGCCTGATGCGGGGACTCAGTCCCAGGACCCTGGGATCACGCCCTGAGCCCAAGGCAGACACCCAACCACTGAGCCACCCAGGTGCCCCGGTTCTCAAAAAGTTTTGTTCTCTGGTCCCCTTTATAGTTTTAGAGGAACTCAAAGGACTTTTGTCTGTGTGGATCCTATCTACTGATATTTACTGTGCTAAAAGAACAAAACTGAGAAATTTAAAAATATTTAATTCAGTTAAAATAACAAAAATTAATCTATTAAAATGAACAAAAATTATATACTTTTATGAAAAATCACTGCATTTTCAAAAAAATAACTTTTCACAATATTAGACTTTTCAAAAAAATAATGGGAAGAGTGGCATTGCTGTACGATGTTGCAAATCTCCTCAATTTCTGGCTTGATAAAAGATAGCTGATTCTCATGTCTGCTTCTAGTATTAGATCTATTACAGTAAGGCTTTTTGTTTTTTGTTTCTAAAGTATGGGATGAAAATTTAGGTTCACATAGATATATAGTTGGAAAATGAGGAATATTTTAATAGCTTTTTAGATTATTATGGATTTTTTTGAATGTTCACCAAACTTGACCATTGGTAGTTTCTTTTTTTTTTTTTTTTTAAGATTTTATTCATTTATTCATGAGAGACACACACAGAGAGAGGGGCAGAGACACAGGCAGAGGGAGAAGCAGGCTCCATGTAGGGAACCCAACGTGGGACTCCATCCCAGGTCTCCAGGATCACACCCTGGGCTGAAGGCGGACACTAAACCGCTGAGCCACCCGGGCTGCCCACCACTGGTAGTTTCTTAAAAGTGAGTTGTAGGGGCACCTGGGTGGCTCAGTCAGTGAAGTGTCTGCTTCAGCTCAGGTTGTGATCCTTGTATCAGTCTCCCTGCTCAGTGGGGAGTCTGCTTCTCTCTCTCTGCCTACCCCTTCCCCTGCTTGTGCACTCTCTCTCTCTCTCTCTCTCTGAAATAAATTAAAAATCTCAAAAAAAAAAAAAAAAGTGAGTTGCAGTGTGAAATCTAAAGCCCTGTCCCTTCAACTTCCGTACTCTGTCACATTAAAATCCACGGGTTTATTTTGCACTTTGGAAAGATCTTGCACCCACGTAGGATTTTGTAGCATCACGCTCCTGGTCACTGAAGAAATGTTGGTTCACTGAGTTATAATAGGCATTCCAAATGTTAACACATTTCATTGTACAATATCAAAACATCACATTTATTTACATCACCTCCATTATCATCAGAAATGCCTTTAAAGTGTAGGGAAACTGTAGCACTTAGGGTGGCAGATACAAGTTTTCAAAAATTTGAATTTTCATTTGAAAGGTCAAGTGTGATTATTGACCACAAATACTGTCATTCGCAGTTCCTTAATGTGATCTGCTCTGGAGATGTTTTCTGCTGAACAGCCACAGTTTGTAAAATCCAGCGCCATGAATGAAGGAAAGATGGTGTTGGGTGACTAAAGTGTCTGCTCAACCTATAACTCAGTTGCACGAGTGGTTTCTCTCAAGACAACCATCCTACTTCATTCAGCTCCCAGTAGAAATACTTCTGCATTCATTCCATTTCCTCACAGAGTCTTTTAAAAGTGTATTCAAGGGTTGTGGTTTAACAAAAGTAATGGTCATCCTGCCTCATTGAGGACATGGAGAAGGAAAACTGAATTTTGTGTTTCCTAAGAGCACCAGGCAGAGAGAATACAATGGCACTAGTAGAACATGGTGGCCACTGCCTTGATTCAGCTAAAGCACCAGTTGTCTACCACTGCTTTTGTGCTGTCAAGACTAACAGTGACATAGAGAAATAGGACGTGACATGTCAGAATTGCAATGAAGGTTGTCGTGGTCTTGCACATTTGAGGACTTCCAGAGGTCCGTGGGCCACACTCCAGGAATGCGTGCACTATGACATCAACTCAAGTGGATCTAGAAATTTTTGATAATTCCTGAGAAAAAATAAGCCTTCAAGATGATGATGATGATGATGATGATGATGATGATGATGAAGGTGAGGGTGATGATGAAGGTGATGGTGATTTCTACTACTAATCAAGAGTGCAGAGTGTGTGCCGGCTCTTGTTTAATCATTTCTCATGAGTTGTTTCTTTTAACCCTCACCCATCCCTTCTTTTGAAAGAGAAAGGGGGAGAGAGAGAGAGAGAGAGAAAGAAAGAGAGAGTAAGAACTGGGGGAGGAGCAGAGGGAGATGGAGAGAGAGAATCTCAAGCAGACTCCAAACCCAGCACAGAGCCAGATGTAGGGCTTAATCTCATGACCCTGAGATCATGACCTGAGCTGAAATCAAGAGTTAGTCATTAGCCAACTGAGTCACCCAGGTGCCTCCTCCTCTTTCTTTTTTTTTTTTAATGCACTGATGCTTTATTGACTGGCTTCACTTTCAGCAGAAAAAGTGACAGGAACAGGGAAGAGTCAGGGAGGAAGGAAGAGCAGATACTGGACGATGCTACTGAGCTGGCCCTAGCTGGTTATGGGTTCTTGTGGGATTTCTCTGGAGAGACCATCTGGAGCCCATCCAAGGCAGTCCAGTGGCCATCCAAGCAACTTTGTTCTGTGCTGCAATTCAGAGACCCAGGCCACCTCCATCCTGGGAGGCCCCCATCTCTGCCACCTGGGTCCAGTAATGAGACAGAGTTTATTATTTTCATTTTGGTGATGGGTAGACAGGTTTACTATGCCTGAGACTGTCTGGTGAGTGAGTTGGGGAGCTATGAGCTCTATCTCTTTGGCTCTCCTGAACAACTCAGGGGAGATGAAGGCAGCAGGACTGGTCATGGAAGATGCTGGATCGTGATGCATCCACAAGAGAGGTTTCAGCCAATCCCATGTGTGTGGGGTGATGGGGTGGGACTCTGCAGCTGGGCTGTTCTCTTGCTTTGGGCTAGGGGATCGTTCTTTGCCCCTTCTCTGCCTGGTCACCAGATGCAGATTGCCTAGGTGCAGGGCCATGACCCCAGGTGAGGTACAATTCTTGGTGGCAGTGGGGGGCCTTGGCTGAGAACTCTCAGCTACCAACATGCTCAGTAGTGGCAGTGATGGTTGTCTGAGCATCTGAAGGGGACCTGGGAGGACCACCACCATGCCCACTATAAGATTTGTGGCTCAAGATAGTTGAGTCCTTTAGCCTAGAGCCTGACTCCCAATGAAAGGAGAGCTTCACCTCTGGGGAAGGAGAGTACTAGGATGATAGATCTGCATGAGCTCCAGGGAAGCCAGCTGGCCAGAATTCATGAAAGAGGCTCCAGCTTCTTCAAGGTAGGAGAGGGCCTTAAAACCGTCAGACCCAAACTCTCACGCAATGCCAGAATCCCTTCAGCACCACCCACAGGGAGGCCCCTCAGACTCCATCTGATACACTTGACTGTGGGCAAATCAGTTTCCCTATCCCTGAAACAGAAATGGTAAGGTAACGGCGTGCCTCACCTGGCTATCGTGTTGCATGTTAAGGCATTTTGTAAAGAGTGAACTCACCCAGAGGCACGTAGGTGGCTCAGTTGGTTAAGTGTCTGCCTTTGGCTCAGGTCATGATCTCAGGGTCCTGGGATGGAGCCCACATCTGGCTCCCTGCTCTGTGGGGAGTCTGCTTCTCCCCCTCCCTCTGCTCCTCCCCCACTCATGCGCACATGCGATCTCTCTCTCTCTCAAATACATAAAATCTTAAAAAAAATGAGAGTGAGCTCACCTGTTTCTGTGCTGGACAACACTCACCTGTAGGACATTCTTCTTTCCATTAAGCAAGCACCTGGTGCTGTAACTCTTACCCACTGGTCTGGACTGGTCCTCTCCCCATGTCCCAGGACCAGCAGCATCGGCCTCATGTGGAAGCATATGAGAAATGCAGATCCCCTGTCCCACCCCCTTAGAATGAATGAATCAGAAACTGCGGGCATGGTACTCGGCGGCCTTCAGTTTCACAAGCTCTTGCAGTGACTCTGAGACCGACCCCGTGCAGTGAGAATGCAGCTCACACCGTACACAACCCACCATGCCCATTTTGCCACCCTGCAGATGTGTCCTGTTCAGTGGTAAGAATGGGTCCACTGACCACGAACCTGGACATCACAGCAGCATCACATGGGTTCACTACGTCTGGGAGGGACCCCGAATTCTGCATCCCTTAAGCTCCCAGGGGATACTGATGTTGCCACACCACACTTAGGGTAGCAAGGCTCTAGATTAGAGCCTGCTGTCTTTTCTCATGAGTGTCCACCTACGTGTGTGAAGCCAGCCATCAATCACAGTCTCATTCCCAGGCTTCTTCTCTGGGCTTGATATGACCAGTTTCTTCAACGACTCTGCAGGCAGTTGTGCTTCCACACACCAACCTCTCCCACCCCCCGCCTCCCCCAATTTAGGCTGCTCCTACAGATGTTATCCACTCCCTGGCCCTCAGCTGGTGCGGTCTCTTCTCTCTTCATCCTCTTTCACCCTGTTCCTGGCCCTTGGAGCTGTTTCCTTCAGCATTTTCTAGGCTGGCTCCGGTCCTCTGGGGGGGAATTTTCAGATTGTTCACGCTTCTGGGAAACTCTTCAGGCAAGAGGAAGGAAATCACTACAGAGCTGGACCGTGCAGTGAGCATCTGCCCAACCTGGCCTCACGCCCTGCTGAGCCTCCCACCCCCACCACCCCCTCCAAGGGCTCCCGCCTACCCCCTCTGGAGTCAACTCAGATCAACACCAGTAGCCTGGGCTTTCCTGTCTCTGCTGCCCCATAGAGCATCCCAGGGCTCTGAGTAGCACAGGGGTAGTACAGAGCCGAGGGCCCATCCTTTCTTTGCTGGGGAGAAGGAGCTCTCTCACCAGGCCAAGACAAAGTAGCCGTTGTGACTGGGTTGACCCTTTGGTGGCACACCTCACAAGGATCCCTCATCCCCACCACCCCACAGTCTCCTCTCCAGTCTCCTGGGACTGCCCAGAGCCAAGGGCACTCCCCCAGAGCCAGCCTCCACCAAGGTTCTGTTTTAGAAAAACTTGTGAAATATGTTTTCTGGGAAGGAGCAGAACGGGACCAGTCTTACACCTTAAATCTCAGCAAGGATTCCTCCATCAAATTAGTAATAACTTTGTCTGGTCTCAGGGGCATAAAACTCACGGGCAGATAACTGTAAGAGATTATACACAGCTTCACAGGTAAATGAAGGTTAGAAATTCCTTTTCATTACTCTGATCAGGGGCCTGTCTGACACATCCATATGTTTTCACAGGGCTATGATCGGTACGGATATATTGACTTAGGCTTCTTTTTAAAAAATTTCTTTTAGGGCACCTGGGTGGCTCAGTGGTTGAAAGGTCTGCCTTTGGTTCAGGTTGTAATCCCGGGGTCCTGGGATTGAATCCCACATCAGTCTCCTTGCAGGGAGCCTGCTTCTCCCTCTGCCTGTGTCTCTGCCTCTCTCTCTGTATCTCTCATGAATAAATAAATACAATTTTTTTAAAAAATAAAAATTTCTTTTAATAAATTAATATGTACATGTCGATGTAGCCAAATGTTGTTTGTGCTTTTGCCTTTTACCATATATATAACCTCCATGTAATCCTAGACTAGCATGGTGGTTGCAAGCTCAAGCCCTGCCACTTACTGGCTGTGTGACATTAGGCCACTTCATAACCTCTCTGAGCTTCTGTCTTTAAAATGAGAATAAGGGGCACCTGGGTGACTCAGTGGTGGAGAGTCTGCCTTTGGCTCAAGGTGTGATCTCAGGGTCCTGGATGGAGCCCACATCTGGCTCCCTGCTCTGTGGGGAGTCTGCTTCTCCCCCTCCCTCTGCTCCTCCCCCACTCATGCGCACATGCGATCTCTCTCTCTCTCAAATACATAAAATCTTAAAAAAAATGAGAGTGAGCTCACCTGTTTCTGTGCTGGACAACACTCACCTGTAGGACATTCTTCTTTCCATTAAGCAAGCACCTGGTGCTGTAACTCTTACCCACTGGTCTGGACTGGTCCTCTCCCCATGTCCCAGGACCAGCAGCATCGGCCTCATGTGGAAGCATATGAGAAATGCAGATCCCCTGTCCCACCCCCTTAGAATGAATGAATCAGAAACTGCGGGCATGGTACTCGGCGGCCTTCAGTTTCACAAGCTCTTGCAGTGACTCTGAGACCGACCCCGTGCAGTGAGAATGCAGCTCACACCGTACACAACCCACCATGCCCATTTTGCCACCCTGCAGATGTGTCCTGTTCAGTGGTAAGAATGGGTCCACTGACCACGAACCTGGACATCACAGCAGCATCACATGGGTTCACTACGTCTGGGAGGGACCCCGAATTCTGCATCCCTTAAGCTCCCAGGGGATACTGATGTTGCCACACCACACTTAGGGTAGCAAGGCTCTAGATTAGAGCCTGCTGTCTTTTCTCATGAGTGTCCACCTACGTGTGTGAAGCCAGCCATCAATCACAGTCTCATTCCCAGGCTTCTTCTCTGGGCTTGATATGACCAGTTTCTTCAACGACTCTGCAGGCAGTTGTGCTTCCACACACCAACCTCTCCCACCCCCCGCCTCCCCCAATTTAGGCTGCTCCTACAGATGTTATCCACTCCCTGGCCCTCAGCTGGTGCGGTCTCTTCTCTCTTCATCCTCTTTCACCCTGTTCCTGGCCCTTGGAGCTGTTTCCTTCAGCATTTTCTAGGCTGGCTCCGGTCCTCTGGGGGGGAATTTTCAGATTGTTCACGCTTCTGGGAAACTCTTCAGGCAAGAGGAAGGAAATCACTACAGAGCTGGACCGTGCAGTGAGCATCTGCCCAACCTGGCCTCACGCCCTGCTGAGCCTCCCACCCCCACCACCCCCTCCAAGGGCTCCCGCCTACCCCCTCTGGAGTCAACTCAGATCAACACCAGTAGCCTGGGCTTTCCTGTCTCTGCTGCCCCATAGAGCATCCCAGGGCTCTGAGTAGCACAGGGGTAGTACAGAGCCGAGGGCCCATCCTTTCTTTGCTGGGGAGAAGGAGCTCTCTCACCAGGCCAAGACAAAGTAGCCGTTGTGACTGGGTTGACCCTTTGGTGGCACACCTCACAAGGATCCCTCATCCCCACCACCCCACAGTCTCCTCTCCAGTCTCCTGGGACTGCCCAGAGCCAAGGGCACTCCCCCAGAGCCAGCCTCCACCAAGGTTCTGTTTTAGAAAAACTTGTGAAATATGTTTTCTGGGAAGGAGCAGAACGGGACCAGTCTTACACCTTAAATCTCAGCAAGGATTCCTCCATCAAATTAGTAATAACTTTGTCTGGTCTCAGGGGCATAAAACTCACGGGCAGATAACTGTAAGAGATTATACACAGCTTCACAGGTAAATGAAGGTTAGAAATTCCTTTTCATTACTCTGATCAGGGGCCTGTCTGACACATCCATATGTTTTCACAGGGCTATGATCGGTACGGATATATTGACTTAGGCTTCTTTTTAAAAAATTTCTTTTAGGGCACCTGGGTGGCTCAGTGGTTGAAAGGTCTGCCTTTGGTTCAGGTTGTAATCCCGGGGTCCTGGGATTGAATCCCACATCAGTCTCCTTGCAGGGAGCCTGCTTCTCCCTCTGCCTGTGTCTCTGCCTCTCTCTCTGTATCTCTCATGAATAAATAAATACAATTTTTTTAAAAAATAAAAATTTCTTTTAATAAATTAATATGTACATGTCGATGTAGCCAAATGTTGTTTGTGCTTTTGCCTTTTACCATATATATAACCTCCATGTAATCCTAGACTAGCATGGTGGTTGCAAGCTCAAGCCCTGCCACTTACTGGCTGTGTGACATTAGGCCACTTCATAACCTCTCTGAGCTTCTGTCTTTAAAATGAGAATAAGGGGCACCTGGGTGACTCAGTGGTGGAGAGTCTGCCTTTGGCTCAAGGTGTGACCCTGGGGGTCCTGGGATCAAGTCCCGTATCGGGCTCCCCGCAGGGAGCCTGCTTCTCCCTCTGCCTGTGTCTCTGCCTCTCTCTCTGTGTCTCTCATGAATAAATAAATAAAATCTTAAAAATAAAATGAGAATAAAATCAGAAGAGTTTGGTGAGACATGAGACGATGCATGTAAAGCTCTTTAAAAAGCATCCAGCACATAAAAAAGAGCTCAGTTCATTTTAGTAGCTATTACTGTAATTATGCCCATAATGTATCCCGACAGTCCTCTAGTACTAAGCATTTTAGGTTATTTGTGATGATTTTCTCTCTTTCTTTCTTTCTTTCTTTCTTTCTTTCTTTCTTTCTTTCTTTCTTCTTTCTTCTTTCTTTCTTTCTTTTTTCTTTTCTTTCTTTTTTTTTTTTCAATGATTTTCTTATAAAAATGCTGTTGTGAAGAGTCATCCTTTCTGGCAACGTCTAAGGACTGCCTCATGCACACAAGAGCATCCTACGATGATGAACAGCGGGTGGGCCCTGGATGGAGTTGGCAGTTCCGGGGGGGAGAGAGCAGAATTCACAGGGCCCTGATGGGAAGAGCCGTGCATTTGCAGAGACCCGGGAGAGAGCACGTGAGGCAGGTGAGAATCAGAAGCCACTCGGCGGAGCAGCTGACATTTTAGATAAATTTGGAATGTCTTTGAGAGGAAGGCACTTCTCACACTTGTTATTTATTTCCCAGCCATGTTCCCAGTACTTAGAACAGCTCCTGGCTGGTCACACACCCTCTGTCAATGTGTCAGTTCCCTGTGGAATGAATGCATCAGCATCGCCCCGCACAGGGCCGCCTGCTGGGGGCCGGCCCTGGGTTCGGATCCCAGCCTCGTCCTGACACAGGCCCAGATGTTTTGTCTGGCCCCACCCGGCCCTCTCTTCTTCTCCTTCCTGACTCACGGGGCAGGAAGCTCCCTGGGCTGCAGGGCAGCGCCTCTGAGCAATGAATGGTCTTCCTCCTCCATCAGCAGTGAAAGGCCCTACATGGAATTCAGGTCACCATGGAGGGGAGGAAGTGGTGTTATGTTAGGAGAAGTTAGGCTCTCAGCAGGACTGTGGAAGGACCCAGTGTCTGCTGGGTCTGAGTGCCAGCTGGTTCAAGGGGGGGGGGGGAGTGGAGCAAAGACACCCCATATACCTCCTAGAGCTCGGAGTCGTATATTGGCAGGGTGGCTCTTTTGTGGAAGGGGACACGTGAAGATGAGTAAAGGGGAGATGCCAGCTGGCATGTCTAGATGGCCCACTGTTGTGCCAGGGGGCCCCAGCCATTGTGCGGATTGGCTCACACCATGGGAGGGCACCATGGGCCCAATTCCAAAAGTGGGAAGGCCGACTCAGCAGAGCCTGCAGCCACATGCTGCTGAGCCCTCTTCATGGCCAGCCCTCTGGGAGCAGGAGCCTCATCTTTTTTTTTTCTTTTTTTTTCTTTTTTAAATTTATTTATTTATTCATGAGAAACACAGAGAGAAGCAGAGACACAGGCAGAGGGAGAAGGAGGCTCTCTGTGAGGAGCCCAATGTGGAACTCAATCCCAGGACCCTGGGATCACACCCTGAGCCGAAGGCAGATGCTCAACCACTGGGCCCCCCAGGGGCCCCAGCAGGAGCCTTGTCTAATAGGAGGAGGAAGGAACACCCCTCCTTACTCTCTGTTTATGGGGTCTGGTTGGGGCTGACCCCCATGATTCAGACCCCGCCAATCTTAAGCTCCCACCTGCTCCTGACCAGGGCCCCGACCACCTGGACAGGCAGCCCAGTGAGACCCAGCCCCGGGCTCTTGCAGAAGCTCCTGGGAAAGAGAACTTTCAGCTGCTGGAGTGAGAGTTTAAGAGCAAAGACAGAAGCGTGGCTGTTTTGGAATCCCAAAGGGGCAGGCTTCTTGGGAATATGGTTAATTTAGAGGAAAGCAGAACTGAGATACAGAGAGAAAAGAGAAAAATAAGAAATCATTTGAAAACCTAGCCCCAACCACATATTGGCGGGGCCAGGCAGCCTGAGGATTGACTACCCTCGGAATTTTCATTTAGGTGAACCAATAAATCTTCGTTTTGGCTAGACACTGGAGCTGACTTTATGTCAGAGCAGAATGAATTCTTACGACTGGCGTAGGGCACAGGAATTGGGACTGGGGCAACAGGGTCCACTTTCCTGGTTCTCCTGGGTGCCCCACACACTGCAGGACGTAGATCCTTAACCCTGAGAAGACCTCTCAACTTGCTGCCTTGAATAAGCGGACCTAGCAGGCCTGGTCGGAGGCCAGTGGGGTGGGGGTGGGGGGCTGGCCCTAATACCCCTGTATCTATGTACAGAATTGCAGATTGGTTTTTACTTGGATTTCACTGGTTCCCCTTGGTGCTGGTCAGTGTGTAACCTGCAAACAGATAAAACAGCCCAGCCTTGCTGTGTTCACCCATTTCTGTAGTTTGTGTTTCCACCAAGGCCAAGGTCAAGCTACCAGCATGACATTAGCTGAAGGCTGGCTTCCAAAGAGATCCATGTAGCACATCGTTAAATAGTCCTCCTACCACCCAGTTTGAATAGTTGTCAATAACCTTAAGAGCAGAAGCCATAATAAAATGTAGCAAATAATTAGGAAGTTGAAAGTTTTGAGTTTTTATTTTATTTTTTAAGATTATTTATTTATTCATGAGAGACACACAGAGAGAGGCAGAGATGCAGGCAGAGAGAGAAGCAGGCTCCCTCCAATGGGCCTGATGTGGGACTCGATCCTGGCACCCCGGGATCATGTCAAAGGCAGATGCTCAACCACTGAGCCCCCAGGCGTCCCAAGTTTTGAGTTTTTGATGACCTTTGTTTTTCATACGCTTTATCTCCTGGTAAATTCATGTAGTTGAATTTTTAATAATATCAATGGAGCGCTGAGTGGCTCAGGAAATTCCTACAATGGTTACAGTCAGCCCTCATGAGCTGGCATGAGCTGGTACGAGCTAGTCGCAGGACACCCCCGGTGCCACTCGGATCCCAGAAGAAATGACTGGGTTCAAGAGCTATGCCTGCATGCGTGTGAGTTCTGGTTTAAATGAAAACCAAAGGACCTGGAAGCAATCTTAAAAAGCTTGATTTTGGTGAAGGTCTGTGCCGGCCCCATGCGTGCAATGAACCTGAATGTGGAATTAGCTATCTAGATGGGATTATGATGCAGAGATGTCCCTGCAGGGGAGCCAGGTAGTTCTCTGTTGAAAGAAGCTTCCAAAAGCTCAGTAAGCACAGCTCAGAGAACCATTCAGACAGGGTGGGGAGGACAAGATGCTTTTGTGCACCTCCTGTTTTGATTTTTGAAACACCCTGGACTTTTGACTTTTATCAATTGCAACTTGTCAAGTGCACCTCTCCTCCCAACTCCTCTTCTAGAACACATCCTTCTGCTTTGGGCTGGAATTGAGATAATGTAGCATCTGTTCTCTGAATAGCCAATCATGCAGGAGATAGTTTAACTCTGTCAGTGCCAATCACACTTCTTTCAAAAGAACCCATGTGATCTTGTGGGTTTTGCCATTACAAGCCTGAGCTCCCTGCTTGTAATTTGGAGCACCCTTTCGATTCTGTGTAAACTGTGTGCCTCTGGGATTTCAATCCTGAAGACCCCAAATAAATGCTTGGGTTGCTTTGCAGCCTCTTCTTGGCCTGCAACTCTTAACTTGGCATGGTCTGCTGGGTCTGCTCCACAGGAGAGCTCTAGAGCCCTAAAATAGGTGTGCAGACTTGGGGGGTTCCTATGCCTTGCAGAGGTCCTGCAGAAAATAGGCAGGGTGCCCAGATTAGCATAACGTGAGGAGTGTTTGCTGGAGATGCACCTCCCAAAGGTGTGGCCAGGTATGGGGAAGCAGCAGGGATGCAGCCAGAGGCCAGATCTGATACCTCAGGGCTCCCGTCACCCTAGGCCTGAATGTGCAAGCAGTGGGTGTGAGGACCAGTTACAGAAGATGGGGATGGAGAGGGCTGGGGGGAGTGGGATGTCTCCTAGGAAATGGGATCTTTGCCTGCAGATCTGTAGAGAGGGATCCAGGGAGCAAACATCCTTGGCCTCACTCTCTTCCTTCCTTCTGCTTTTCTATCTCAGCTCTGCATTGGCTGGACCCACTCACATGCCGGAGGGCAAGGAAGCTGGCCCTTTCCACCTCTTGGGGAGACTGCAGAAAGGCAGAGGGTGTCTGATGGGTCCAATGGCACAACTCTTCATCTTGGGTATCTCCCTGAGGCATCGACACGCAGATCCTTTTTCTTAGGGTCAAGGAACTTGACTTTTTAAACTATCCTGGGCCACCTTCATCCCAGAACCATTCAGGGTCTGGTCATGGCCCCTGTTAGGGGCAGGGGGCTGTTTCTGAAGGTGTACTGCCTTCCACCCTGGGGCCAACACTCCTCTCCCAGTCTGGCAGAGGTTCCCAGGATGAGGAGAAGGCGACTAGGGAGCAGACCCTTGCTGTGCTCCCAGCCTCTGCTGCCAGGGCCATCCCCAGGGACCATTCACTTTCTCTGCCTGGCTAGGAGGCCCTCCACTTGGAGTTTATTCTATGGGGCCCTCTTCTATGGACATTCAGTGTGGGGACCCCTGGCCTAGTAGCCAGGAGACCCTGGTGCCTGGCTCTGATACTCATCCTCAGGCATAACAAGACCCTACCACTAATCTAGATTTTCTCATCTGCATAGCCAGCATCCCAGATGGACCAGAAGACCATGATTCCCAAGGACACCTCGCATTCGCCGAATACCTATATTGCAGACTTTAGGAGTGGGGTGTCAAGGTCATTTGCATAATGAAAACTGTGTCTTTTTACAGCCAGGAGATGGCAGCAAAGTTCTGTTTTGAAGGGGCCAGGGTGGGTTTTGCTCTCCAAAGCCCAAAGCCCCAGGTCCAGGGTATGATGGCTGGGCTTTGCCACTGAAGAATGACTTGGTGATAATGACAACCGTGTCATTACCTTTGCCATTATTGCTAGTGAGGCTATAGCAATGCTACCTTCAGTTTGGGCATCATGCACAGTTGAGGAAACCTTTTGCACAACAATATCACCTAGAAATTTTTCAACAATCCCATCCCATGAGTAGGCAGTGCCAGGACTTCCAGCTCCCTCTTGCAGCTCAGAGATATCACCTGACCTGCCCAAGGACTTCTAGAAAGTATGGGGCGCTGAGACAGGAGCCCATGCCTTGGTCCCATGCACACTCCCTCACCACGTGGGAGACCCAAGACAAGGCACTTTCTGCTACCCTCTTGGTTTTTTCCAGAGAATTAGAGGGGTCAGAGGGGCCCAACCAAAGAGCCAAAGGGTTCAGCTGCCAGCTGGAATTCAACATGGAGACACTGGAAAATAAAACTCAGCACAGAAACCTTATCTTTACTCCTTTGTCTTCTTCCAGTCCTCAGAAAAGAAAATTAAAAACACTTATTTTTATTTTATTCTCATCAGGACGTACTTGGTGTCTAGATATGGAAGATTCTCGGTCATTCATTCATACCCTCATTCCGTGATCAGGATTCTGCTGTAGTAGAAACACTGTCATGCACTGGGAAGGATATAGGAATGTCCTTTCTTTCTGACTCAGAGATCTGGGGGGCCCAGAGCTGGGATGTGGGGAGCCAGGTAAGTGCAGAGATGTCTGAGAGTGGCTTTGTTTTAGGGAACCCCAGGTGAACTGGGGAGTGTTTGAGGAGATGGGATCCCCATCTGCTTTTGTTGGGATGCCAGAGAGAAGTGTAATTTCATAGGAATTTTTTTGATGATTCCCCAACTACATGGTATATGATCTCCTCAAACCAGAGGAAGCCCCTTAGAGACACAGCCAAACCCCAGACTGTGGTGCGCCTGGTTCCCTATGTTATACTCCACCTGTGTCCTGAGGCCACGTTGCCCTTCCCCATCATGATATGCTAACTATGTGCCAGGCTCTAGGCCAAGGGTGCTTCTTGTGTTATCTTCTCTACTTCCCAAAATAACCCTAGAAAAGTACAGTGTTACACCCCCATTTACACAAAAGGAAGCTGTGGCTTATAATTGTGAACTCACTTGCCCCAGATCACAAAGCTAGTGGGGTGGGGGGGGCAGGTCTGGGATCCAGGCAGGTCGGCATCAAGAGCTCTTATCACTACATCACACCCAGTACCCATCATTGTGAGACCGTGTGCTGTACAGAGAGTCTGAAGGGTTGCAATCTCTTCTTCTCAACACTGGACAAGCCACAGCCTGTCTGCAACATGTCTAAAAATTAGGGTGTTGATATAGGCCTTATCTCCTGATGGGTTTGTTGTGTGGCTTGAATGGAAAGGAGAAAAAGGAGCATGTTAACATTCAACACATATACAATTGCCCTGTGTTTTTGAAACGCTATTACTCTTATTGGAAGGGCTGGACTGGGGCTGATATTTGGGGACCTTGAGAATCATCTCGGTTTCTTTGACTATAAAATTGAGGAAATTGAAGAGATCTTTTTAAATAGACTCGTCCAAAGTTTAGCACTGATGATGATGGTGGTGATAATGATGATGGTGATAATGGTAGTGATGGTGATAATGATGATGGTGATGGTGATAATGGTGATAGTGATGATGATGGTGGTGATGATGATGATGGTGGTGGTGGTGGTGATAGTGATGATGATGGTGGTGATGATGATGATAATGTCAGACATATGATGTCACCTGACCTCAGGATTATTTCTTGCCACCATCACTGCTGCCAGCTGCCTTCAGCTTCCAACTCAACTATGTTGAAAGCATGTGGGGTGGGCTGGTGAGATGGAAAGGAGGATTGGATCCAGAAGGCTAGAGAGAAGGGCTGATCCAAGATGTTAAAGGATAGTGTACTTGTCTTGGTGCCTGGTACAGAGTAAGCCAGTTTTGGTTTTATTGAAATGTAATTCACATACCATATATTTCAGTGGCTTTCAGTATATTCACAGCTACACATCTATCCCCATAATCAATTTTAGAACATTTCATCACTCCAAAAAGAAACCCTAGAGCCCTTGTCACCACCCCAGGCCCAGCCCCATCCCAGCGAAGCTATGACTTTTATTATCTCCACCTTACAGAATAAGGAAAATGGGGCTCAGAGAGAACACTGACATGCTCAAGGCCACACAGTTGGGATTGGATTCCCAACTGCATTGGGATTCCATCCAGATTTGCCAGAACCCGAGCCCATGCCCCTGGCAGTACAACCACTGTGGCAAGTCAGGTTCAGAGAATGTGTGGCCAACTCAAGGCCAACCCAAGGTGGTGCCTTTACAGCTGTGAAGTGATGAGGCTCAAATTAATTCTTGGTTCCTAATCCTGTCCTTATATTCTGTTATAGCTTTAACCCTTTGGTGTAAGCAAATCTACCCAATCTGATTAGGATCCAGGAGTGAGCCCCTAAACCAGCAGGATCTACTCTGGGCCAGCCTCAGCCTGGAAGCGAACGGCTCTCCAGGCCGACCTGCCCCCTTCACAGTTTGGCTCTAGGCACCATGGGAAGGATCTGTACAGGTAGAGTGAACACAGTTGGAAGAAGAAGACACACAAGCCCCTACCCAGTGTTTCCCAGGAGCGAATGAGTTGGGGGTACACCTGCTCCCTGCTGAGATGTCATGGGGAGCAGTGGTTGTACGACACGGCCCCTAAGAAGGACAGGATGAAAAAGTAGAGTTTCTTAGCAGAAAGCACCTGCCTGGGAGTCTGGGACCTGGGCATCTGGTCTCCACCCTGCCTTGGGTAACCAGAGGGGCCTTAATCTCTTTGGAGTCAGTTTCCCCACCTGACAGTTTAGAGAGACACTGGGGAAGTGAGTCTGAAACCACTCTGTGTTCCAAGGAGGAAAATGTGCTCTAGTTATGCGGGAGGGGTTCTGCTCTCTCTAGTGGGAAGGAAGCTGGTGATTCGCTTAGCAGAGGGTTGGCTCTCCACCTTTTCTGCTCGGGGCCAGGAGGCCACTTTCTCATCCCTTCTTTCTTTATATGTACAGCAGATGAGGCAAGGCCCTCAAACCACCCTGAGCAAGCAGGACGGACGGTGATCATGAACACGCAGAGCTAGACAGACACAGCGTTAGGAGACTTTATTTCTCACGACACCATCCCTCCTCTCTCCCCCCACGTGTCGCATGGCAACGGGCGTCTGGAAGGCCTCATTCTTCCATCTTCTGTGGGAGAAAAACAATCAGGAAATGAGTCAAACCAAAGGCAAGGCTGAGCTTTGCCTTCACGTGGAGCAGCTGGAGAGTCAGAAGTTCCATTAAAATATTAAGGAATGGCACTGTTTGCCCTTGCACGTTGTAGACACAAAGCTGTGCAGGCCCTGGAGAGGGAAGGGTCCCCCCAAAAGCAGAGGCTTTCTGGGCAGGGCTGGGGGTGATAGGGGGTCTGGGTTCCCTGAGCCCTGCTGCTCGTTGCCCCACAAGCTCTCCCTGGATGCCCCCTTGGTCCCAGTCTCAGGAATCTAGGGTAGGGGTCTGCTCTCTCACCTGGGCCCCCACGTCTCGGCTCTTGGCTCGCAGCTTGTTGACCTGGGACTCGGCGATGTCCGCTCTCTCCTCCGCCTCCTCCAGCTCGTGCTGGACTCTCCGGCACTTGGACATCTGCGTGTTGGCCTGCTCCTCCTGACCAGGAGATGGAGGGGTGGAGGCTGAGGAAGGCCCTCACTCTGCGTCTGGGGCTCCTGGGCCTCAGATTCCCTGTCCTCTCCTGGCGTGAGGACAACGCTCCCCGCCCCTGCCAATGTACGCTGTCTGGTCACCTCGAGGGTGCAGCCGCCACTCCTAGGATCCCTGCCTGGCCCCCCACATCCCTCCTCTGTGCCGACTCTCCTGCTGGGGCTCCCCAAGTTCTGAGTACTCTTAAGGCACCTGGAGGGGTCAGAGACCAATGCCCTGACCCAGTACTGTCTGCCTGTGGCCAGGCCACTGTGCACGTCTATTGAGGGTGATCTGAGGGTTCTTTTTTTTTTTTTTTTTCAGATTTTATTTATTTACTCATGAGACACACACACACAGAGGCATAGACACAGGCAGAGGGAGAAGCAGGCTCCCTTTGAGGAACCCGATGCGGGACTTGATCCTGAGGACTCCAGGATCCTGCCCTGAGCCGAAGACAGAGGCTCAACTACGGAGCCACCCAGGTGCCCCCAGGCGATCTGAGGGTTCTCAAAGAAGGTGGCCCCCTGGCACCCACCCTCCCAGGCAGTCCTGCTGCGACCATGCTCATCCCATGGGCACACATCCGTCCCCCATTGAACCAGCTCAGATCTGCTTCCCTGTGGTCAGGGTGGAACCACCAGCCCCTAGGCAGGGAGGGCAGAAAGGACCAACAGAGGAGCCATATGCTCATTTATCAACAGCAGAGTCTCCCAAATTTTGTTCCTCAGAACACCGGTCCTGTGGGCTGCTCTGCATACAGTAAAAAGGTTCCAAGTTCCACTAAAGTGGCGGGGAGGTATGGGAAGGGCTGGGCCATGCTGCATTCTAGAATGGCTTGTCCACTTTGAAGAGTGCATGACATGTCACCTGCCAAATCTGAGAAATCCCTGAAAGCAACCAGTTCAACTTTGTTTAACCTAGAATTTCCCAAACTGTTTCTTTTCTTTTTAAAATTTTTTTTAAAAATTTAAATTCAATTTGCCAACTAAACTGTTTCTTTTCTGTAAAAGAGAAAGTTCCCCCCCCCATCCCAAGCCCCCCACCCCAGCTTCCTGCTAGTAATATCTCTTAGACCTGTTTGATAAGGGGGCAGGTCAGGAAGGATGAATGGGAGGGTGGTGGTGAGGAAGGGTGAGAAGGAGGAGGCCGTGGGGATGGGGATGGAGGCAAGGTGGGATGCTGTGAACCAGGATGGGGGGGGGTCTAAGGAGTCCTGGTGGGGTGGGCTGGGATGGCCGGGGTGTCAGGTCAGGGCGAGGTGAGGCTGGCAGGGTGGGCTAGGATGCTCTAGAGGGCAGAGGTGCGGGCTAAAGTGAGGGTGCTGGCTACATGAGGTGAGTCAGGAGGTACCAAGGAGGTGCAGGCAGGCTCTGAGTTTGCAGCCTGCACATGAAAACCTGGGCCTCAGGCTCTGTGGACTTTATGGAACAGGATGTACTCCTGCTTAGGAGTAGGGGCCCCCTACTCACAGCCTCCTCCGCCTGCCTCTTGTAAGCCTTCACTTTGGCCTGTAGCTTGTCCACCAGGTCCTGGAGCCTGAGGATGTTCTTGCGATCCTCCTCAGCCTGTAAACAGAGCACCATGCCAGGGTCCCCCGGACATGCCGCTGCTTCTGCTGGGGTCGGAGCCACACCTGCTTACTGAGGCTTTGGAGACCCCCTACCTGGTACGTCAGTTCCTTGACTTTGCGTTCGTACTTGTGGGCCCCCTTCAGAGCCTCGGCTCCCCTCTTCTGCTCAGCATCCAGCTCACTTTCCAACTCCCGCACCTGGGTTTGGTGGAGAGAGCACGGGGCTGGGGTCAGAGCAGCCAGGCTTCTCCCACGTACTCCCAAGTCGGTCATTTTAGGGAGGACTCAGGATCCCCTCATTATAGTTTGTAAAAATGTCTCTTCCTAAGGCTGGGGGACCACTTTTTAGTTGCAGGGCCACCACTGTTGGTGCAGATGAGAACAGGGAGCCCTCCTAGGTGCACACAGTGGGGCCACCAGGCTGGGCTCCCAGGAGAGGCCTCTTCCTCTGGGGCCAGCAGCTTCGTGAGGCCTGGGCTTCAGCCCCAACCCATCCCCGCAGGTGAAGCCTGCATGAGCATTTAGGGGGCCCTGATTCCTAGTCAAGTGAAGCTATGGTGGGGGGTGGGTCATGGAGAGAGCCTGGGCCAGCAATGCTCAAGGTGTGTTCAAGCCCTGGGTCGAGCTGGCTGATTCAAAGCACATCAGCAGCTGCCCCTGAGAATGAGTTTCTTTTCTTTTTTTTAATATTTTATTTATTTTTTCAGGAGAGACACAGAGAGAGGTAAAGACACAGGCAGAGGGAGAAGCAGGTTTCCCTGAGGGAAGCCGGATGTGGGACTTGATCCCAGGACTCCGGGATCACGCCCTGAGCCAAAGGCAGATGCTCAATTGCTGAGCCACCCAGGTGCCCCAAGAATGAATTTCTATGTGTTCTCTGTTTCTATGGAGGCTCTAATTCCTGCTCCACCACCTCAAATGTGGGGGTCAAATTAGACAAAGCACATGCAAGTGTGTTTTAAATGATAAATCTCTATGCAGGTGTTTCTTTCATAGCTGCATAGGGCTTTCCCTGAAGTCTTGAGGGGACAGGATGGCCACTGAGAACACAGGTCACTAACTCTGGCCCCGGACTCCCATGGTCCAGAGAGAGCCAAGAAGTGAGGGTGGCAGCCTAGCCCCTGGGAGGAATCCCAGTGGCCACAGACACAGGCAGCTCTGGGCCTGGGGACTCACCAGATCGACCTTGACATCTACCAGTGGAACAGGGTAACTCTGGGCACTGTTCCAAAAATATTCCCCCCACTGCCACCCCTGCCACCCCATAAGCCCCGGGAAGCTGTTTACTACTATTAGCTTCTTGCAAACATCTATGTTCCTGGCAATGCCCTTGTAGCCTCTGTGAGGTTTGTGGAACTAAAGATAAAGGGGCAGCTGGGACTGGAGACTGGCTGAGGTGCCTCCCATGGGATGAGGGGGGCTGGCCGAGGGCTACCTGCCAGCTCAGGAATCAAAGAATCCTGGAGGGTGGCATGGGATCCCTCACTCCCTCAGTGGAGGGATCCATGAGGAAGACAGGCTAAGCTCATGTAATAGAGTATGACTGGGAAGAAGGAAAAGTAAGCATCTAAAGAATTTGGGTGGCTGAGTGGTTGAGCATCTGCCTTTGGCTCAGGACATGATCCTGGGGTCCTGGGATTGAGTCCCACTGGGAGCCTGCTTCTCCCTTTGCTTGTATCTCTGCCTCTCTCTCTGTGTAGCTCGTGAAGAAATAAATAAAATCTTTAAAAAAAAAGAAAAAACAAATACAGAAACAAATACAAATACAAATAGGCTCCCAGATAAAGAAAAAGCAGGACTGCTTTGAGCAGGGGGTAGAATTTTCCTGGGGCAGTGGGCTGCAGAGCACCCGCCACCTGCCACTTAGGACAGAGCAAGTGAGAAGCAAACCAGCATTTCGGACTGACTTCATTCAGAGACTGAGAAATCTGGGACGAATGTGAGCCGGGGGTGGGAGGTGAAGAGAGACTCTAGACTCTACAGAGGATGGGCTGTTGTTCACCCAAGTGGAGGCTGGAGAAAATGTAACTTACACCAAATATGTGATTTTGTGCATGTAAAGTACATTTCCCCTCACTTATGTGGAGCTGAATTCCTATAAACACAGGATGTGAACATTTGCAAGTGTCTTCACACTGCAGCTCCCGAGACTTAAGTGTTGCAAAGCGTGTGTGTGTGTGTGTGTGTGTGTGTGTGTGTGTGTGTGTGTTGTGGGGGATGGAGGAACCAGTGAAGGAGAACAGGAGAACTAGGTGGGAAAATCGGCTCACAGAGAGGTCTGCAAGTAGTCCTCAGACCAAACTCACATCCACTCCACCAATGCCCACTTTCCTGCAACCTAATTTCTGGACTGTGGCCCCGTCAGAGATGGTTGAATCAGACAGGACTTTGAAGGTCAGAATCCTCTCAAGTCACCCTACCCTGGCCTCCAGTTTCTGGATCTGCTTCTTCCCACCCTTCAGGGCCAGCTGCTCAGCCTCGTCCAGACGATGCTGCAGGTCCTTCACCGTCTGCTCCAGGTTCTTCTTCATCCGCTCCAGGTGGGCGCTGGTGTCCTGCTCCTTCTTCAGCTCCTCGGCCATCATGGCCGCCTGATGAAGTTCATAGGAAGTATTAGTAGGTCACCTGGCATCCCCACCAGGAGGATACAGAGGATGCTGTCAAGGTCAATACTGTGCATGCTGATCCTGCCTACTTCATCCTGCCATCACTTGGTGATGCATCTCCTCCCCACTTGGTCTCTGCTGAGGCTTCATCTAACTCTAGGAAGCCAACACGATTCTAGAGGTCACCAGGCAAAAGAACCTACTTGCTTGGTCCCCACCCAGAAACCCCTTTCCTATATCCAAAAACCTGCTCCTAAAAGAAGCAATGGAGCTCACATCTGTGATCGCCTTCTTGGCTTTCTCCTCCGCGTTTCTGGACTCCTGGAGGGAGTTCTCCACCTCTGCCTGGCACTGAGCTATGTCCACTTCCAACTTTTTCTTGGTATTTATCAGGCTTGTGTTCTACAGGAAAAATCAGATCCCAGAGGTGTAGGTTATCTTTGGATGCTTGAGACAAATTGAGCAGGAGACAGTTGTTGCATGGGGAAGGAAATTAATCGCCATCTCATTTCTTATTTTTCATCTCAGGGATTTGCTAGGTGCTGTTTCATTCTTGACCAAACAGAAGGTCCTGAAACAGACCCAGGAACTAACTGTAAATAAAATAAGTGAGTAACTGATAAAGGTAGACTTTCACATATTTGAGGAAGAAGAGAGAATTCAGTAAAAGATATCAGAGCAAGGAAAGGGTGGGTAGGCATAAGTATATAAAATGAGAAATAGTTCTAATGATCAAAACACACTATACATAGAATTATAAGGGTCATGACAAGTGGAAAACACTTGCAATGTAGGTTTCTGGAGAAACATTCTCTTTCTTAACATATAAAAAGGACAAAATCGTGCAAGTAAGAAAACAAGACACAAAGTACAGATAGGTGGAATGCACCTGAAGAAATAATTACTCATTAGTAATCAAAATTTCATCATATCTTTTTTTTTTTTAAGTAGGCTCCATACCTAGTGTGGGGCTTGAACTCATGATCCTGAGATCAAGAGATAGATGCTCTGCCCACTGAGCCAGCCAGACACCTCACGAAAATCAAAATGAAAAAGGTGAGGTGTTTTCTAACAATATAGCCGGTAAGGATTAAAAGATGTATAATGGGGGGTCTTTGAGGATTTAGAGGCAAGAGGTCTTACATATTCTCCCAATGAGAATAAAAATTGGGGCCACTTCGTGAAGGCAAATTTCTAATAGGCTACAAATGTCTTTATCATTTGGACCATGAAATTCTGCTTCCAGCAATCTAATTACTTCTAGGAGTAATAAGGAAATAATAATAATAACAATAATAATGGGGAAAATGTGAACTTTTAATTAGAAGTTAAGTTCATCATAGAAATTTTTTTGATTGTAAACATTTTATTGGGAATAATTTAGAACATCCAGCCATGGAGGACCAATTAAATAAAAGTGCCATACCACCCTACTGTAACGGATCACTTATCTGCCATTAAAAATAGTCATAGAGGGGTGCCTGAGTGGCTCAGTGGGTTAAGCGACTGACTCTTGGTTTCGGCTCAGGTCACGATCTCAGGGTCCTGGGATGGAGCCCTGCGTGGAGGGGGTGGGGGGGGGTGGGGGGTCTGCACTCAGCAGGGAGTCCTCCTGAAGATTTCTTCCTCTGCCCCTTGCTCCACTGATGCATGAATGTGCTCTCTCGTCCTCAAATAAATATATTTTTAAAAGATTTTATTTATTCATGAGAGACACACAGAGAGGCAGAGACAGGCAGAGGGAGAAGCAAGCTCCCTGTGGGGAGCCCGATGCGGGACTTGATCCCAGGACTCTGGGGTCACGCCCTGAGCCCAAGGCAGATGCTCAACCACTGAGTCCCCCAGGTGCCCCTTCCTAAAATAAATCTTTAAAAAAGTAGTCCTAGAAGACTATTTAAAGGTGTGGGAATACATTTGTGACAAAGTGTTAAAATTCAAATGAGACGTTGCAAAAAAAATTGATCACATTTCTACAAAAGTATAATACTTATACACATGGACAAGAGCCTGGAATGAAAGATCTCAAAATGGTAACACGGTAGTTGGTATTTCTCTTCTATTTGTTTGCTTATATTCTATTTTCTAACAAAGATTTTTTTCTTTTAGAAAACTTTTATAAAGGTGGCAGACAGCCTCGCCTCTGCTGTCCCGCTCACTGCTCCCTTGCGGCGTATTCAAGAAACTTCTATCTCCTTAAAAAACAAACAACAACTGTGCTCTCTTCGGCGGCACATATACTAAAAAACAAACAACAAAAACTTTCATAAAGGTAATAAAAATAATTATTTTGAAATGCAATTCTAATTTTCCCAGGCTGTGGCTTAGCTGTCAACTTCCCCCGTCTAAGCCTCCTCCAAGCCCCTTGATGGAATCATTCATCCTTCCTTTCTCTGATTTTCCCACAAGATGCATGCACCTTTTATCTTCAGATTAAATAAAGCTCAGAAATCTGTGCATCTGGAGCATAGTTATTCCAAGAACTAAGCTTTATTTTTTTTTTAGATTTTATTTTTAGGTACTCTCTATACCCGAAGTGGAGCTCCAACTCACAACCCTGGGATCAGGAGTTGCATGCTCTACTGAACTGTGCCAGCCAGCCAGCCCTCCAAGAGCGAAGCTTGATGCACCTTGGTCTTGACCGCTAGTCTGGGAGGAAGGGTGGGTCCTACCTGGGCCCAGGGTGGGCCCCGGGTGGAGGGAGGAGGCACCCACCTGGGAATGCAGCAGCTGCACGCGGTCGCTGGCATCCAGCAGCTCCTGCTCCGACAGCCTGCGGGTCCGCTCTGTCTGCTCCAGGGCCGCCTTCATCTCCTCCAGCTCTTCCAGCAGGAGCCCATTCCTGCGCTCCACGATGGCCAGCTGTTCCTTGAGGTCCTCATTGCTCCGCAGGGCATCGTCCAGGTGCAGCTGGGAGTCCTTCCAGGAAAGCCAGGTGTGAGGCCGGAGCCCAGGACAGGTGCAACGCCCGCCAGGCCCACCTGAGCCCGCGCACACGCACGTGCTCACCTTGAGCTGGCCCTGCACTGTGCGCAGGTGCTTCTGGGTCTCTGCCACCTGGCGGCTAGAATGGCCCAGCTGGATCTCCAGCTCATTGAGGTCCCCCTCCATCTTCTTCTTCAGCCTCAGGGCATCATTGCGGCTGCGGATCTCGGCGTCCAGCATGCTCTGCATGGCCTCTGCTGCTCGCTGGCTGTTTCTTTTCAGCTGCTCGATTTCTTCATCCTTCTCGGTAACCCTGCGGTCAAGCTCGGATTTCACCTGGCTCAATTCCAGTTGGACGCGCAAGATCTTGCTTTCTTCATGTTCCAAGGAGCCCTGATAAAAGCAGAGGAGTGATGGGGGGGTGCGTATAGGGGGAGTCATGAGCAGTCCTCTTCTTTTATTCTTAAAAGACTTTATTTCTTTATCTGAGAGAGGGCGAGCAAGATCTAGAGCAGGAGGAGGAGCAGCGGGAGAGGAGAAGCAGATTCCCCACTGAGCAGGGAACAGGATGTGGGGCTTGATCCCAGGACCCTGAGATCACGACCTGAGCTGAAGGCAGATGCTCAACCGACTGAGCCACCCAGGTGCCCCAGCAGCCATCTACTTGAACAGGTATTTTCCTTCCCGATAATGATAAAATCAGTATCACTCTACCCATTTTATAGATGAGTAGAGGAGAAACAATGTGCCCTCAAATATCCCAACAAGTAACGAAACTGGAACCAAAACTTTGCATTTGTTATTAACAATTTTATGTCTGGAGAGGGACAGAGCACCTTTTTGAATTAGTAAAACTTTTCTTGGGTGTGTGTTTTAAAGGCAGCTGTAACTCAGGAGACCACCAATCCTCTGGAGGGACAGGTTAATCACTCTCCGGTCAGGTCAGGTCACCCTGCATTATGCAAATTTCCCCCAGAAATAGCTCCACCCTCCACCCTGCACTGGCCACACTGGTTGGGGCCTCAGGACACTGGGCCTACTTTGACTTGATGGAATTCCCAAAGTCCATCTGGCGTGTGACTCTGGTATAAAGCAGAGGAATTCCGAGCCAGCTCTCAGGATGTTTCGTGACTGAGCTCTTGCTTCCTGAGAGGAAGCCAGCAAGGACATAATGAACGCATTTATTTATTTATCTTCCAAGAGGGAGAAGTGATAAACTAGGGGACACCCAGGAAATGAAGCACAGCACAGCTGGTCCCCTAGGGACCACTGGATGTTCCTCCCCACGGAACTTCCGCACTCCCGGCAGGCAGCAACCCCAAAGGCCCAGTGGCTCCCCACTCCTTTGGTGTCCTGCCCTCCTGCGCTTCCGCGGGTCACATCCCGAACACTTGCCTCCACCTCTTCTAGGGTGACCTGGAGGTCTGACTTTTCCTGCTCCACCTGTTTCTTGCTCTTTTCCACTTCCTGAAGATGCTTGCCGGTTTCTGCAATCTGCTCGGTTAAGTCGGAAATCTCTTCTGCAAAGGACAGGATTGATTTCGCTTGCTTTTTTTTTTTTTTTAAGGATTTTATTTACTTATTTGACAGGGAGAGAGAGGAAGAGAGAGAGAGAGAGAGAGAGAGAGAGAGAGAGAGAGAGAAAGTAGGCAGAGGCAGAGGCAGAGGGAGAAGCAGACTCCCCGCTGAGCAGAGAGCCCAAAGCTGGACTCCATCCCAGGACCCCGGGATCATGACCTGCGTCGTAATCGACTGAGCCACCCAGACATCCTGATTTAGCTTGTTTTATCAGGCTCCAGTTGACAGCAGAGGCATTTTGCCTGGCAATTTGGGATTGGGGATTCATTCACGTTTATATGGGAGACAATACAGTGGAGCCCTTGAGGTGAGGTATCAGCACGACACAGGTGTGTTGTCTCACCTGAACTATGCAGACACAGGAGTGGCAAGAACACTGCTGTGTGTGGCCCTAAAATTTCGCAAAGTATATAAAAACGGTCACCGTGAGGACCAGAGAAGAAAATTCTGGAGACAAAGCACAGAATATAGAGTCCTAGTCTTTCGGAACCAGAGGGGAGCCTTAGGGGGCATCGGGTCTGGTCTGATTTTGCGGATCAGGAGTCCGAGGTCCTAAGGGATTTGGTGACATGCCCAAGGACACAGAGCCGTGTACGGACAGATTCGTGAAAGATCTCATTGTCCAAGAAGAGGTGAGCTTAGCAACTCACTCAAGACTAAGACTTAGCCACCACTGTGTCTGTGACATGAGCAGGGCTGAGCTCCAGGGTCAGCAGAGCAGACAGGAGGGTCCTGTGGGGCAGTGGGAGGAAGGAAGCCAGAGCGGGACAGGTGCACACCTGGGGTGGCATGGATAGCTCACCTTGCAGATTTTTATTCTCCCGCCTCAGCGTCTCCAACTGATCGACCACCTCTTCGTAGGCGTTCTGCATCTTGAAGATTTCGGTGCTAAGCGACCTGGATCCTTTCTGAGCAGCTTCCAACTCAGCCTGACTCTCATCCAGCTTTTGCTTCCACTCTGCAAGGACCTTGGAGATGACAAAGGGACACATGAACAGCAGGAAGGACCAAGGCACCTGGGAGAGGCCACAAAAACAAGGGCTGTCTGGATGCAACGCCAAGGTTTTAACCTTCTGTCCTATGGACTCAAGAGACAGGGTGGTTCTAGAGCACGGGCTTCAGACTCATGCTCCTACAGGCTATCCGCTTTATTTTTTTAAAGATTTCTCTTTTATTTATTTGAGAGAGAGCACAAGAAGGGGGAAGGGTAGAGGGAGAGGCCAGCGGGGAGCCTGATGCAGGGCTTGATCCCAGGACCCCAGGATCATGACCTGAGCCAAAGGCAGATGCTTCACCAACTGAGCCCTCCAGGCGCCTGCATCTGCTGTATTCTTTAAGGTATTTGGATCTCGAAGTAATCTGAATTAGCTTCAACTGAAAATTCACTTTGTTGGAAGTGTCAGCAAAGCAAACACGTATTGCACAAACCACTCCCCACACTATGACTTGATGCTCGGGGGACCTCCCAGATACACATCCAAGTGTGAGAGGCCAAGGCTCCCTGGGGACAGACCTTATCAAGGTCCCTCTGCTTCCTGTCTAGGATGGCACGGGCTGTGCTGGTGCGTTCCAAGTCCAGCATCAGGTCATCCACTTCCCCCTGAAGCCTCTGCTTGGTTTTCTCCAAAGAGGCACACTTGGAGCTCACAGCCTCTGTGTTCTCCTCTGCTTCCTGGAGTCTCTGGGCCAGTTTTTTCCTAGGAGAACCAGATTTTTTTTTTTTAACTTGACAAAGGTGGACTATTTCAGACCTACCTGTCGGATCGGACAAGGATGGGCAGTCCATTTGGAGCTGGAACTTGGTAAGAGCCAGACCTAGAATTGGATGAGTGGGCAGGGTCTAAGCATCACCTAGAGAATCCCAAAGTGCTTGGTGGCAAAGCTGGTCACCAAGAAGCCGCCAAGGGAACAAGGACAGTCCCAAGGGAAGGACAGGGATGCCCTACCTGGATGCTAAACAAAAACTCAAGGGCATGGGAAGGAAGAGAGGGTCTCTCAAGGCAGGAAGAATTCTCTGTCCCTTCACTCATGTCTTGGGGTCACCTCTGCTGCCGTGGCCGGGGAGCCCGTACTTGGCCTCCTCCAGCTCCTCCGTGCGCTGGATGGCGTCCGTCTCATATTTGGTCCTCCACTGGGCCACCTCGCTGTTGGCCTTGGACAGCGCCCTCTGCAGCTCGGCCTTGCCCTCCTGCTCCTCCTCATACTGTTCCCGCAGCAGGTCACAGTCGTGTCGGGAGGACTGCAGGGCGTGGGCCAGGGCGTTTTTGGCCTGTGGGAGGATGGTGGTAGCAGATTGCAAAGACATTTGGCCCTTACCAAGCCAAAGTATCTTCGTTTAAACCAGCATCTCCGAACTAGGGGTGGGGGAAGGGGAGGTGGGCGGGGGGTGGAGGTGACTGAGTGACGGGCACTGAGGGGGGCACTTGATGGGATGAGCACTGGGTGTTATTCTATATGTTGGCAAATTGAACACCAATAAAAAATAACTTTACAAAAAAATAAAAAATAAAATAAAATAAAATAAACCGGCTTCTCCCAATGTGAACTATTCCCGACCTGCCTTTACAAACTTAGCCGTACCTGCGTATGTCCTGTGTTATCTAATTTTTTTTCAAGTTGACTCCCTGATTGTATTTAGTATTTTTTTTAAAGATTTTATTTATTTATTCATAGAGAGAGAGAGAGAGAGGCAGAGACACAGGCAGAGGGAAAGGGAGACGCAGGCTCCATGCAGGGAGCCCAACGCGGGACTCGATCCCGGGCCTCCAGGATCACACCCCAGGCTGCAGGCGGTGCCAAACCGCTGCGCCACCGGGGCTGCCCTCCTGATTGTATTTAAATATTCAGATTTTGCCAGTAAACTATTAAACTACATTAAATAAACAAGCACTAACATTTGCCACAAGCAGAAGGAAGCCATAAGAATAAAAGCAACAGGGATAAAGCAGTGTTCTCGATCCCCTTCTAGCTAGGTCCTGGTCGCTGTGGCTCGGCTCTGTGCCTGAAGCCCACTCTCTGTACACCTTGATAAGAAAAATGAGCCCTTGCTAGAGAGACAGTATCCAAATTGAGCTCTTTTCTTTATGTGATCAGAAGAATTAAAACAGAATTAGAAAGGGGATAATTTTCTTGCTACTGATGCAATGCTATGGAAAGATGTCGCCATGAAAAACCCAAAAGCATTGTTTGGTGTCAGCAGGGGCTGTGTCCCCACACCGGGGAACTCTGATGTGAGCTGTTCTGTCTCCATGGCTGTCCTACCTCTTCCTGGGCAGGGGCCTCCCTCGCATACTCCTACTTGGTCAGGAGGACAATTTAGCTCTCCTCTTGATGATCACAAAACACCTTTTTTTTTTTTTTTTTAAGATTTTAAGTAATCTCTACATTAAACGTGGGACTTGAATGCACAACCCTGAGATCGAGTTGTGTGCTCTACAGACTGAGCCAGCCAAGTGCCCCACACAACACTTGATGCCACCATCAAAGAAAGTTTTGTTCACCCAGCACAGTCATGTGCACATTTCCATCTTTTTGGAAACACAGATAGACAGCGAAACTTTGCCCAAGGAAGAGAATTCAGTTGCTACTGTACCCTGGCCAGAAGACAGCCTCGTTCCTGTAATGGATTTTCTCACTGCTTGTTCAGACTCTGGGTCTTGCCACAACCCTGCCCCAGTTCCCTGAAGACCCTTACCATATAGTGGAAAGATGGGAGACTAATAAAATGCTTGGTTTCGTCTTTTGAAGAAGTAGAGCCTGGGAAAATTCTAGAAGATTGCCTTGTAAGTCCCACCCGGTGCATGGCAATCTCAAAATCACAGAACGTAATTTTGTAGACTCCTGGATTCTTATTCTCATGCTTGAACACACATTGACAGCATTTATTAGGCACCTGATGTGTGTACTGTTCTACTGTGCACTGTACATGTTTACCACTAGGGAAAAATTATTCTTGTCTGAGAGTTTACAGATCAGTGGGGAGATGGGCATTATGAACATAAAATCTAGGTATTAAAGTCAAGACGCGATGATGGTGTCATGTTTATGTCCCAAGCATGCCCCTGAAAGCTGTGCAGTCTTTTTGAAGGAGGAGAATTTAAAATCGGGTGCTGTAGCAGGTGACACATGAGTGATGAGGAAGAAAAAGGAAGGCATTTCAGGTGGCCAGGATGAATGGCTGAGCAGAGTGAAAGAATACACAGCAGCAGAGATGGTCAAGCTGGGGCGGCGGCAGGGAGGGGATGCCCTGGCTGGAGAGGGGTGTTTATCAGACCACCCTGTGAGGGACAGAGGAGCCCAGAGGATGGAGCACCCTGACTCTGAGGAAGGAAATCCAACGCCAAAGTCCTATAGCCTCAAAGAATGGGCTCCCACCTTGCCACATAGTAGAGAGGAGAAGCATCAGACTTCATGCATTGCCTCCAAACAGTTTTTGTGGCTTCTCGTTCTGACTCTGCCATTTCAGAAAGAGGCATTCTTACCTTGGTTTCTTCTTCCAGTTGCCTCTTAAGCTCCTCCAGCTGCTGGGTGAGGGCCTGCTTGCCTTTGGTTAGCTGTGAAATTAGAGACTCCTTCTCTTCCAGTTGGTGGCTCAGCTCCCCTACCAAACAGATGCATGAGTGTTGCTGACTGTCGCTGACTCGTGGCCTGGCTGGGCTAGAGAAGCCCTGCCCATCCTTACCATTTTGGGTCTGCAGTCTTGCCTTCTGCATGTTCAGATCGTGGATTAACTGTGTCTGTTGGTCATCCTTGGCTTTGATCTCATTAAATTGGTCTTCTACAGTCCGGCACATTCTTTCCACGTTACTCTTTTCAAAAAAAAAAAAAATCAACATTAATGGGAAAAATGGGTTTCTGGTGTATTGAGCTGGGGAGTTTGATAGTCTAGCCCCTTGGCAGGTAAAATAAAAATAAAAATGCAGAGCACATAAATGTCAGTTTAAAAAATTATAATCATGGGATCCCTGGGTGGCTCAGTGGTTTAGCGCCTGCCTTTGGCCCAGGGCACGATCCTGGAGTCCCAGGATTGAGTCCCACATCGGGCTCCTGGCATGGAGCCTGCTTCTCCTTCCTCCTGTGTCTCCTTTGCCTCTCTCTCTCTATGTCTATCATAAATAAATAAATAAATCTTTAAAAAATTATAATCACTTCAGATCTGCTTTATTTTTATCTGTGATTATTGCTTAGTCACCACCAATAGGTTGGAGCAATAGCTTTAGGTAGATAAGTATTGATTGGTTTATAAAAAAAAACAAAAAACAAAAAAACCTTTGAGAAGATGCTACTCAAAGGAACCCCAGAATCCTCTTGTAATATAAGTAATTCTGTTGTCATGTGAATATTACCACCTGATTTGTTTATTTGAAAGCAGTATATTCAGATGATAGTGTTGAATATTTCATTTGTTTATACAAAGGATTCCTATGGTGGAGGTGGCATGGAGGGATTCACTCCCCCAGCCTCTAGTTGGCCTGTATTTTTGTGAAGTTTGTAGATTCCCTCCTCCTAACTCATAACATAAAACAAATATGTTGAGCATCTATTTTTCCTCAGAATGAGAAGTAAAAGATGGTGGTATAAGAGGCAGGAATATTAAATTTGAAGGAAGTTTTCAAGGGGTTTAGGATATCTTTAAGAAAATGACACATGAACATAAAACAACTTTATATGGGATAGCTGAAAAAGAGACAGCAACTCACAAGGAGAAAAATCAAAGGATACAACAATTTAAAAAATATAAAGCAATATAGGTACTTCTTCCACTGGATTCTAAAATTGAGAACAGATAGCATGAACCAGTGGCAGAGAAAGGGAGGTGGCAAGGAGGTGCTGCATGTGGGTGGTGGTGTCATCTGTTCTAACCCAGAAAACCCTGCAACTTGGCCTGGGTGCTACAGGGGAGAGAGACAAAGATAGAGACAGAGAATACATACAGACATAACTCCTTAGAGGGAGGAAAAAGCCAAGAAGAGCAGAAAAATGGGGAAGCAAGCAAGAGAGAAAAAGGAGTTGCAATCAAACAGTGAGAAAGAAATCAAGAGGAAGCCCAGGCTGTGGGAGTCCAGATCCTAAAGTAGGACAGCAAGAGGCCCCATGGATCTAAGAGCCCACCATTGTTCTCTAAGGAAGCTTTTGCCCTGAAGTCAAACACAGGGGTGGGTTTACCAGGAAGCTGGGGAGGTTGGAGCTTAAGACCTTCACGTGCATGGGCCCTAGATCATGCAGGTGGTATAGAAGTTTCCAGGTGGGGAAGGGAGGCTAGATGCAAGCAGAATATATCTGTAGGGAGACATCACTGGCAAATGGCTTAAAGAGGTCTCAGAAGACAGAGATCTGAGTCTCCAGGGTGCCAGTAATTTGTAACTTCTTTTTCTACTCTAAATGAATATTTGCTTTCATGCCTAACTTTGTATTTATAATTTTGCATATGTTTTCTTAGAGAGACCCTCCCCTCCTGAATTTCACATGCTTCAAGTGGCACAAAACTTGTATCTACCCCTGTTCTCACACATAACTTCATGCTGGTTATGCCTCCCAGAGATCAATACCATGGGCTAAGGAGGTGGCACGTAGAAAGCCGTTTGGTGCAATCCATCCACAGGTTTAGTTCTAGAAAATGACCAATGGATTGGAAGATTCTGAAAGCTTTCTGAAACTTTGGAAGGATGATGAGACCTTGAGTCATAGTGGGTCATTGTGTCAAGGTTGAATGACAGGAATGGATTTGGGGGGTTAGGGTCAGGCAGAAGGCAAGAGGGCTTTTCAGTTTTGAATGGGCAGTGAGTTTGGGGGGATCAAATTCTCCTGCTCCCTGGGGTGGTGTATGTGGCCACCTCAACGTTTGCTAAGAGCAGGGGTTCAGGTACCTTTGACTTGGAGACAGTCTCAATGTTACTGGCAAGGTCATCAATCTCCATCTTCATCTCGCTCTTCTCCTTCTCCAGCTTCTGCTTGACCCTCTGCAGGTTGTCTATCTGCTCCCCGAGCTCAGCCACGCTGTCCGCGTGCTTCTTCCGAAGAGCAGCCGTGGTGGCTTCGTGCTGCAGGGTGGCTTCCTCCAGGTCCCTGCGAAGTTTCTGGAACTCGGCCTCCCGCTTCTTGTTCATCTCCACCTGAGCAGACGTGACCCCACTGGCTTCTTCCAGGCGCTCACTGATCTCCTCCAGTTCCCTGGAAAGGTCAGAGCGCTGCTTCTCTGCTTTGGCCCTGGAGGCGCGCTCTGCCTCGATTTCCTCCTCCAGCTCCTCGATGCGGGCCTGAAAGGGTCACTGCGTCAGGAATGTTGGGAAAAGGGAGCAGCCCACTTTGGGAGGGGCAGGGTGGTGAGGGGCTGGGGGTGGGCATCACAAAGGAAAGACTACATAACATTCACGTAGTGAGGAATAAACTTGGAGACCATCCCAATGTCTATCAGTAGGGGAACGGCCAAATCCACCATGATGGAGCCACGCTCCAGAACTTCATGAGCAGTTAGACTTGACCCGTGTCTACCACGGCCAGCTCTGCAGGATGCATTGCTGCATGAAAGGAGCAAGTTGCAGAACCATAATCTCTGTATTACCATATTTAAACTAAAAAATATAAAGCATATAGAATATAAAATCTACATCTATTTAATGAATATATTTACATGCATAAATATACATGCAAAGATAGATAATATATGCTTGCATATATTTATGTTCCTGTTTCTTTATATTTTAATATATATGGACATATCCATATGTATATGTGTATCATATATATATACACATATATCTCTCTCTATATATATATCTTCCATATATAGTCTCCTTGGGTCTTTTTTTTTTAAGTTTCATTTTTAAGTAATCTCTACACCCCAGTGTGGGGCTTGAACTCAGAACCCTGAGATTGAGAGTTGCATGCTCTAACAATGGAGCCTGCCAGGTGTCCCTCTTTGGGTTTTAAATGCGTACATAAACCTGTAGCAAAAGATCCAGAAGAATATGAATCCACCTGAAAGTGGGAATGACCTCTGAGAAGGGGGATTATAGGTGGTGATCAAAGTGTCCTTATCAATATCCTTATTTAGCCTTATTGGTAACACTGCGATATTCTCAAGGAAATCTATGTGTGTGCTACTGGCAAAATCAAAGTGTTAATTTCAGAAAAAATAAAAAGGACAGGACATCCTCTCCAGCTCCGAGGACACAGAGAAAATAAGCAGCAAAAGGAACAAAGGCAAAAGGGTAGGAGGGGCCCCTCCAGAGGGTTTTCAGGGTTCCAGAAGGTTTTGGCACTTCTACCTGCAGTTCTTTGATCTTCTTTTGTAATTGTAAACTGTGCACTTGTTCATCGTCAATTTTGGTTTGCAACTGACTGATTTCGAACTCCTTCCTGAAAATAGATGCATATGTTTAAAATAACATAAAATCCCAGCCATTTAAAGGGATAAGTTGGCACTTGGGCTCAGACACAGAAGTCAAACACGAAATCTTTACTTCTTCAATTTCTCCTCCACTTGCTGCTTGTCATTTTCCAGATCCATGATGGATTCCTGGGACAGTTTCAAGTCCCCTTCCAACTTCTTCTTTATTCTCTCCAGATCTGCCCGCAGTTTCTTCTCCTGCTCCAAGGAGCCCTCGAGCTGGGGAGACACAGGCAGAAAGGTTGGGGCTGACCCCTCAAGCCAGTGAGGATGCACATGAACTGGCGGTCTACTTTGGGCTCCTGGGAGTGTGCTTGCTGGTCTTTGGCCCCAGGAGGGAGCAAGTCTCCCCTGCCTCTCCACTCTTTCCTCCTCCAGCAAAGGCTACCCCAAGGGGCTGGATCTCTCGGAGGCCTTCTGGTGCCTCTTTCCACTGATTCCCACTTGGCCTGTCCTAGGCCACGTTCCCTAGAAACATGGTGCCCATAGATGCATGCTCGTGCCCAGATGGGAGCAAGGGGGAGCTTCCGTGGATGGGCTCTGCTACAGCCAGGCCCATGAGGGTCTAGATTGTGCACCGTCACTCCTCCCCAACCAACACCATGCATCCGTAGGGAGATTAGGGCAAATTTGTGTGTGTGTGTGTGTGTGTCCATGTGTGTACATACACATGTGTGTGTGAGGACCAGGGCTGTAGGGGTGAAGCACGCCTGCTCAGGGGAACATGCAATCTGGACAAGTTCCAGCAACAATTGTGAGTAAGCCTGAAAACGTCAGGCCTGGCTCTTGCAACCTAGAACATATATGCAACTGATGAATCCCTGCATTCTACCTCTGAAACTAAACAAACAAAAGAAGAAGAACAAAAATGAAACATGATGGGGAAAAATGAAAATTGTCATGGCCACAAACAGGACTCATTGTTAATAATGTTAGAACAGGATCAGAGCTTTTGGAACCCAAGGACCTGCAAGTGGATGCTAAAAACAATGATGATGATGATGGTGATAGCTCTATGTGCTGAATTAACTAACTTTCTTTCTTTCTTTCTTTCTTTCTTTCTTTCTTTCTTTCTTTCTTTCTTTCTTTCTTTCTTTCAGATTTTATTTATTTATTTGAGAGAGATTGAGAGAGCAGGGGCAGGGAGAAGGAGCAGCAGACTCCCCACTGAGCAGGGAGCCCAGCTGGGACTTGATCCCAAGAGCCTGGGATCATGACCTGAGCCAAAAGCAAAGGCTTCACCGACTGAGGCTTCCAGGCGCCCCCGAAGCTGAGCTTTTGGTGGAAACCCTCCAAGGTGGAGCTGGTCTTACCCCCACTTTACTTTAAGTGGCTGGCTCAGCATTCCAGACTCATGTAGAACAGGCCGAGGTCCAGACTCAGCGAGTCTGACTCCGAATCAGAAGTGAGACTCCCCCTTCCTAAGCCCTAACCCCTGCCTCTGCAGAGTAACAGCTGTTAGAACCCAGTAGTAAAATGTCCTTACGTCATCCGTTTGCTGCTCCAGCTTGACATTTATTTTGATTAGACCGTTGACTTTATCTTCTTCCACCTGAAGATCATCCAGTGCTTGCTGATGGGCTTCCTGCAAAGACTTCTTCTCTTTGGTCAGTTTGGAAATGTTTTCCTCGAGCGCTGTCATTTCTTCAGAAAGGTTCTTGACCTGTGAGAATACCAACACAATATGGAGTGCTTAAACAATTCAATCCACAGCTATTGGGTTTTTTGGTGTGTCTCCCCCACCCCACCCTGTGCTTTTCTTCTCCTTCTTTCTTTTTTGGCTTCTGCTTCTCTAGCTCTATGGCAGGTGTTCACTTGTTGGCTGTGTCATTCGGAAACTGGCAGCCCCTCAGGTCTTAATTTCCTCTCTGGCCTGCCCAGGAGCCTCGGATCCTCCCGTTAGGAACATTCCTCCAGAGAGGGTTTTATGTCTTATAAGGGAGGGTGCTGATAAATGCAAGTAGGATGCTTTTGAAGGGCCACCCATTGATCTCTATGTATCACCATGTACCCATGGGAATGCGTTTTCCGGGTTGGGCTATTGGGGTTCAGACTAAGGCAGGAAGAGTAAGGAGAGATACCAAGTGTCTCTGCAAGAATATCTAGAATGGGAGCCTGGGCCGCCAGGACGCGGGAGAGGGGCACCAAACATGAAGCTTCAAGGCCTAAGTTGAACCTCAACCTACGTATGAGGGAGGAGGTTGTTAACCTCCTGACCTGTTGGTTGAATCTGGCCGCGGACGTGTATTTTCTAGTTCATACAGTAGTTTACAACTTCTCTCTCTCTTTCTTTTTTAAAGATTTTACTTATTTATTCATGAGAGACAGAGAGAGAGGCAGAGACACAGGCAGAGGGAGAAGCAGGCTCCCTGGGGGGAACCCGATTCAGGACTCGATCTCGGGACTCCAGTATCATGACCTGAGCTGGAAGGCAGACGCTCAACCACTGAGCTCCCCAGGCGTCCCAGTTTACAACTTCTCAATAAGTTATCAATATTGAAAAAAGAAGTGAAATTTCGCATAAAACCCGGATTCCTGGCTGCTGATGGAAAATTAGAAGCTCTGGGGATGCTGGATTCACATTCCCACATGGCAGCTGTTGGGTCGGGCGTGCTGCCTTGGACAGGGCAGGTGCTCACCCGTTTGCCGCAGTCTCGACACCTCCCCGTTGTCCCTTACCCAACTCAAGAGTGTCCATCCAACACTAACCCTGGGTGGTCTCACCCCAGGTCAACCCCCTCCCTTACTCTACCTCATTAGTAACTATTATTACGTGAATCAAGTGCTGTGATTTTTCACGGATTTCTGTAAAAGGTGAGGATTCTCGTTTTGACCAGGTATTTCCAGATACTCTGCACTTTGCCTATAATGCACGAAGGGTCCCTGCCAGTGCCTGGTGTCATCCAGCTGTCTGCCCCCTTGGCCACCTACCTCCTTCCCTCCTTGTCCACCCGCCCCCTGGAGGTGTTTTGGTTTGCTCTTCCTGGGCCAAATGCAAACAAGGATGAGTAAGATGCCACCCTTCTCCAGGCTCTCTTGCTTCATGCAGGAGGGTCTGGGGCTGGAAGTCTGGGATACACCCAGCCAGGCAGGAGGGTTGACAAGAGCCTTCAGTGTAGACAACAAGGCAGAGGACAGAACTTGGTGGGACCTCACCACCTGTCCGCTTGCTCCCACCTCTGACTCCGGGCAACGTCTGCTCCCCACTGGGAGGCAGTGAGGACCATTCCAGAAGCTGTGAGGACTCCCGGCACTGCCCACCTTGTTCTCGGTGGCGTGCTTCTCCTTTTCCACTTTTGTCAGTGTCAACTCCAGATCATCGATGTCCCTTTTTAGAGATGAGCATTTATCTTCCAGGCTCCTCTTCTTCGCCACTAGGTCAGAATTCACCTCTTCTTCCTCTTCCAGCCTCTCGTTCAGCTCCTTGACTTTGGCTTCCAGTTGGATCTTGCTTTTGATGAGGCCCTCGCAGCGCTCCTCCGCATCGATCAGGTTTTCCGTTTCCTGAAAGAACCAGATCATCGTGTTCCCATAAGACTACAGCAAACCCCGTGAGGGGAAGTGCTCTGCCCTCCAAGAGCCCACTACCTGGACCTATGGCAAGGAATGGGTCACAGGCACGCACACGCTCTCACGTGCACATATGCACACTCAGGTGTGCACACACATTCACATATGCACCCATGCATACACACATACTTACATACACAGTTGAACACACATGTACACATGCACATATGCACACTCACGCACGTACATACATGTGCACACATGAACATATGCAACCATGGATATTCACACACACGCTCATGCACATGTACACATGTGCACACATTCGCACACATGCACACTCATGTGAACACATGAACGAACATATGCACCCATGCACGCGCACACACTTGCACACCTGCACCCTTGTGCATGTACACATACATGTGTACCCATATATATTCACGCACACACACACAATGCTCACGTGCACACATGCACCCTCACGCATGTACACATACATGTGCACCTATGAATATGCACACACACTTGCATGCACGGGTGCATGTCTGTGTACACACTCATGTGTAGAGACATGCACCCACGCATGTGCACACATGTGCACGTACACACATACATAAATGCACACACACACGCACATCACTTGTATCTCATTGGTATACCTTTTTAAAAATATATATTTTTAAATTTTTATTTATGATAGTCACAGAGAGAGAGAGAGAGAGGCAGAGACACAGGCAGAAGGAGAAGCAGGCTCCATGCACCAGGAGCCCGATGTGGGATTCGATCCCGGGTCTCCAGGATCGCGCCCTAGGCCAAAGGCAGGCGCCAAACCGCTGCGCCACCCAGGGATCCTGGTATACCTTTTTTTAACCACCAAGGACATCCACTTAATAGAAATTCACCTGAAATAATTCAAGCACAGGACTCCATACAGTTCACGAGGCTTCTGCCAATTTGCCCCAAATCGCCCGGCCGGCCATTTCACTCTTCCTTTTACCACCACTTGAAAAATGACTCATCTACTCGTTACCACAAGCTACCTGGTATTTTCAAAACATTACTACCTTTTAAGTTCCAATAAAAATTGCAGTCTATGCCCTGTGAGCCCTGCCTCCTCGAGCCACAGCGCAGGAAGTTCAAAATAGTAATAAAATGAATATGTAGAGATATGTCCCAGAGGGCTCTGTAATGAGTCTCTTGGATAGGTCAAGATCAGCTAATAATCGGGCTATACCGTGTTGTGTAAGAGTGCTGTAAAAACTGGGCCCACATTTCAAGATTATGGGTAAGAATAAGCGTCAGTGTTAATTGAGCATGTACTATGTGCCAGGTATTTCAGAAGCATGGACTCACCCGATTCTCCTGACAACCCTATGATGTGCATCCTATTACTGTGCCCATTTTACAGATGAGAAGAGCAAGGCACAGAGAGGCTGCGAAACTTGCCCGAGGCCACACAGCTATCCAATGGAGGATCTGGGATATAAATCCAGCTACCTGGTTCTAAAATTTGTCTTCTCTCCCACTCAGCTTGGGAAAGTGCTTCCAATGACCACGCTGGCTGTACTGATTGGGAGAATAAGAAGGGGAGGAGAAAATGCTTTGTATGTGAGGCATTTGGGGGTTTATTTAAAAAGGGCAATTCATTCATGAATTGATAAAATTGCCCTGCCAGAGTGTTCATTTCCCCCACCTCCTTGATTCATTTTATTTTTTTAAAGATTGTATTTTTTTATTCATGAGAGATGCAGAGGGAGGCAGAGACACAGGCAGAGGGAGAAGCAGAGGCTTCTCTGCAGAGAGACCAATGTGGGACTCGATCCCAGGACCCCAGGAACATACCCTGGGCTGAAGGCAGGCGCTAACCCGCGGAGCCACCCAGGGGTCCCTATCTTCTTGATTTAAAAAGGGCCTATCTTCAAGGCATTTTTAGTATAATCGTATTACCCAAACTCAAGTATATACGATCACTCCTAATTTGAATTGTTGTAGTGACTTACTTGGAATTTTTGTTTTTCTTAAGACCTGGTGCATCCCTGACAGGCTTTAATTACGGGGACAGACACAGTGCCCTCATGTCCACAGCAAAGTAGGCCTAACGCCGCTGTGGAAGACGGACAGAAATGAGGGTGAGCAGAATCCACTGTGCAGAGGAGCTCACCCTGCAGCTCGGCAGCGGCCAAGCCTCGCCCCCTCCGTCCTGGGACCCCGCAGGGGGAGCTGCAGTACTCCGTAGGCCCACTAGGTGGCACCACGGCCTCTCGAATAGAGGCACCTGCAGGGGCCTGGGCCTCGCTACTGTTTCTAACTGACCCGGGAGGCGGGCAGGTACTTACAGACTGCACCTGCAACTGGAGGTCGTTCTTTTCCTGCAGCAGGGACACCATCTTCTCCTCCAGCTCCTTGCGGCGAGCCTCAGATCTGGCCAGCTCTTCCTTGGCCCTCTCGAAGTCTTCCTTCATGGTGGCCATCTCTCTCTCAGCCTCCGCGCTCTTGAGGAGCGGCTTGATCTTGAAGAACAGGTTCATCCAGGGCCAGTGCTTGACGTTCATGAAGGAGCGGATGTTGTACTGGATGCAGAAGATGGACTCCCTGGACATTGAGGTGGGCTGGGTTAATGACCCATGGCAAGGACGCTGTCCACCCCTGCCCACTCCGGGGGTGGGGGGCCCATGCCCCTTACCCTTCCCTGGAGACCCCCGCGATGCCCGAGGTCCTGATTCCCGACACCATGAGCATCTTCATCCCTAGTGCCCTGAGTCTAAAGATTTTATTTATGTATTTATTTGATAGAGAGAGAGAGAGAGAGAGAGAGAGAGAGAGAGCACAAGCGGGTGGGAGGGGCAGAGGGAGAGGGAGAAGCAGAGTCCCCGCGGAGCAGGGAGCCCGAGGCAGGACTGGATCCCAGGACCCTGAGATCATGACCTGAGCCGAAGCCCCCTGCGCCCCTCTCCCACATTTCAACGGCTGACTCTCACCATTTTGAAAGACCCCATTGCCTTTGATTCCGTGCTCACGGCTTCATGGTACTCGGCATGTGGGCTCCTCTTCCTGCCTACCCGCGGGTGTACGCCCGGGCGGTCTCCCCGACTCTTGCCCTCCTAGAATGGCCTACTTCCCTGATTTTGACTAGTGCCTGTCCCAGTGCCACCTGCTGTATCTCACGCTGTATCCCCCACAGCTCACGTGTGCCTGAAAAAATGCTTCTCTTTCCCATAAGCTGGCGCCTGCTAAGGGGTCGTCTCTCCCCCATTTCCATGCTGGCTTCCATTCTCTTCACCCAGCTAGATGCCTGCAAGGTGCACAGTGGTGGCCCATGTGGTGACACCAGTGTTAGAGCCATATAGGGCATCAGGAAATAGGCGAGAATGGGCCTCCCCTCAAGGTTTACCCCTCCTGAAATCCCTAGTACTGCTGCTGAATTACCCAAGGAGTAAGACTCTTCAGTGTCCTCTGAATGCATCCCCTGCTCCCTCATGGGTGGACTCCTCATTAGTTCAGATCCTTGTCACCTTCTGCAAACCTGATCCTCTCACTAGTCCCTGTACGTGCTTTCTGTGGCTTCCCAGCCAGACGCTCGGGTCTAGCCTCATTAACAGGGTGCAGGGGAGCCTGCGTTGGGTGCCTCTCCCTCTGCTTGCCCCACGGTGACCTCCAGGCTGTGCAAAGCTTCCTTCCGAGAGTTCTCTCCTCTTGCTGACCCCTGCAGCACCCCCACAAACTCCCAGCCCAATTGAGGGCTTGTTATCACTATGCCGCATCGCCCCAAATGTGACTCTGACTTTGTACTTGTCATGCGTGTTACGGTCAGCCATGCAGGGGTCCGCTCCCAGCCTATCCCTGAGCTCCTGGAAGGCAGATTTTTTTTCTTTCTTTCTCAAGACTGTATTTATTTATTTGAGAGAGAGAGAGAGAGAGAGAGCACAGAAAGAGAGAGGCAGAGGGAGAAGCAGACTCTCCTGCTGAGCAAATAGCCCAATGCAGGCTTTGATCCCAAGACCCTGAGATCACAACCTGAGCTGAAGGCAGAGGCTTGACCCACTAAGCCCCCCGCCAGGTACCCTGGCAGGGTTCCTTTCTGTATTCCCAGCATCATGCAGGGTCCCTAGCATAGAATGGCTCCTTGGCAGGTGTTGGTCCAGTGAATGAAAGAAAACATTGATGCTTTAAGACCAAAACAGCTGTGAAGTGGGGAGGGCAGGATAAGGTGGGCCAAGGGTCCGAATCACCTCCTCTCCATCATCTTCTTGAACTCCACCCGCATCAGGTACCCCCGGCAGACGGCCTGAGTGCGCGTCATCAAGGTCACCAGCTTCTCGTCCCTCATCTCCTCCAAGAGTCCGAGAAGCCCAGCTTTGAAAAACACCTGCATCACAGAAGAGACGAGCCCTGCTTTGTTCTCAGCCCGTGTGCCAGCCAGGCACCCCTCTTGCACCCTGGGAGCCTGTGTGTGCCCGACCCAGCCCGCCGCCTTTGGAGCCCCGGCTTGGGGCTGGCAGTCCTCTGCACCCCACGGTGGCTTCTCCTCTGGCCCTTCCCATAGGACGTCCCAGGGCCTGCCAATCCTCATGGACGGATTGGGCCAGAGCTCACACACAGGAGGCGGCAAAGAGGAGTCCAGAAAGTACCCTCAAAGCTCAGCTGTGCCCAGGTTAGGAGAAATTCACAGTCTGCCTCCCTGTCCTCCCCTCTGTCTGCCCATCTGGGAAGACTGGTCCTACCTGCAGGCCCACTCACCCACGGCCCTCCTTGGCCCATGTTCCGAGGAAGCAGGGCACCCTTGGGGGTTCCACAGGCCCCGGCCAGCCCTTTCCAGGAAGGAGAGCCTTGGAGACAGGCCAGGATCTGAAGCTGGCCTTTGCCTGTCTCTGTCCTTGTGACCTCAAGAGCAGGTTTCTTGCCCTCTGGGAGCCTTTGTTTCCCTTGCCCTACCTGTAACCCCACGAGGTCAGGACTAGCCTTATCACCCTTGGGTTCCCGGAGTCTGCTGTATTCTCCTCTTTCCTTGGCTCTTAAGTCCCACACGAGATGCCTTTGTTCTGCTCTCTTAGGACACTAGAACTTTTTATTGCTTTCTTCCATTGCTGAGGGTAGTGGTGGGAGGGTGGGTGGAGAAGCCTCTAGACACTTAGAAACCAACATGGAAACAGGATTCTCCATACCTAGACCCTGGTTCCTTCTGCTTGGGCTCCTATGCAATGGGGTCATCAGGTTGGCTGGACAGGGAAAGACCTTTCCTCCTACCAGAGGACAAGCAGCCCCAGGGGTATGGGTTACATGGGGGTGGAGTGGAGGTAGGGTGTCCCAGCTTAAGATATTCTCACCTTAGTGTGACCAAACCTATACTGCTCCCGGTCCACGTCGATGGAGCTCAGAAGCTTCTCAGAAGCATTTTTACTGTCAATAAATTGCCCTTCAGGGATGGCACTGGCGTTGAGGATCCGGTACCTGGGTTGGGGAGGGGGAGAGTGGTGGGTGGGCCACCTGCTGGCAGCTGGGTGAGAGAAGTCTCAGGGACAGAGGGCCTCTGGCTGCATGAAGCTGGGAGGGTGTTCTCTCCTCACAATTTCCTGAGCGCTGCACCCTGCTGCACCCTGCTCCTCTGTGCCCAGGGGTCTTCAGCCCTGCCACGGCCCAGCCCATTCTGCAGTGACTCAGGCATATAGGCCTTCCCCAGCGTGGACACAGACTCTGGAGAGCCACCTCGGTTTAGGTAACAAGAGTTACCTCAATCTAGTCTGGCTTTGGAAGCTGGATCAGGCCTAGCATCTACTTAGGGCCCCCACTTTGTCTGTTTGGCAGCGCTAGGTGGGGAGTGGTTTCGGTTGAGGGACAAAATTTCTTGAAGGGATTCAATCTCCTGAGAAGGGCCCCATACCAGAGAGAAGTCCTGTCCCTCTACCTAAGGCCAGGCCTTCAAGAACCTTTTCCTGCTTCAGCCTTAGGAGGAAATGGCAGATTGTACAGCATGTCTGTCTGAGGGGCTACACAGCCGGAATTTTGCTTCCACAGGGAATAGTTCTTTTTTTAAAATATTTTATTTATTTATTTGAGAGAGAACAGAGGTAGAGGGAGAAGCAGACTCCTCCTATAAGCAGGGAGCCCAATGTGATGCTTGATTCCAGGACCCTGAGATCATGACCTGAGCCACCCAGGTGCCCCCAGAGGGAAGAGTTCTTATCTGATGTAGAGGAACCTTGAAATCATCAGTGACTTGCAGATCTGTGGTCTGCAAGGGTCTCTAGGGTCCTTTCCTTTCCTCTACTCCAGACAAGGCCTGGAATTGTGGGTTCAGATGGCAGTTGGGAAGAGAGAGCTGGTCTGGAGCAGCGGAACTCAACTGGGGACAACTTAAACCCCCCCCCCCCCGTCCCCTTCCTCCCCCTCCTGCCCAGGGGACATCTGGCAAGGGCTGGAGATATTTTTGATTGTCACAGCTTGGGTGGGGTGGGGTTTGCTCCCAACACGGTAGGTAGAGACCAGGGATGCTGCTCAAATCCTACAACACACGTGACAACCCCCACAATAAAGGATTATCTAGCCCTAAACGTTGATAGTGCAGAAGTGGAGAAACTCTGTTCTGGGGGAACAATTAAGCTTGAGGGTGGAGGCTCTGATCCTGGCCCAGCACTCACTTTGGGCGTAGATCCTCCCTCCAGCAAAAAACAAGGCTCACAGAAACTCTGGGAGGCTGTGAGCTCACCAAACACCCAGTGCATGGAGCACCTCTGGGAGATGCACAAGGCACTCTCAATATGAGAGAGATGGAGGGCCCTGGGGTGGCTCAGTTGGTTGAGCATCTGCCTTCAACTGACCTCATGATCCTAGGTCCTGGGATCCAGCCTCACATTGGGCTCCCTGCTCATCAGGGAGCCTCCTTCTCCCTCTCCCTCTGCCCCTCCCAACTACTTGTGCTCTTTCTCTCACTCTCTCTCAAATAAATAAAATCTTTAAAAAAAAAAAAAAAAAGGAGAGAGATGCAAAGCCAGGTGACCTACCGCTGTTTGAAGTCAGCATAGAGGATCCGGCTGGGGAATCCTTTCCTGCAAATCCGGATGCCCTCCAGGACCCCGTTACAGCGCAGTTGGTGCATGACCAAGTAGTGGTCCATCACACCTGGGGAGAGAATGTCCCCGGGGGATATGTCAGTGGCTTTTTCAGTGTCTTTGACGGCCACCAGAACACACGCCAATACACCCAGACTTGCGTGGAAAGAGTTAGTGTCAGCTCTACAATGGAGAGGTTGGGAATGCCTGGAGCCCGACTACAGTCCTCACAGTAGAAATAATCCCAGCTTCCTGGGGGACACTCGAGCACCCCACTGCTCTGGGCTAAAAGCCAAAATATTGGTCTTTACCCTGTTCATGGCCTTTGAGTCTGTAGCTAGGCTCCAAAGGAGGAGAGAATGAATATGGGTACCTCTTGGACTTCCCGTTAGATACCTTGAGATGCCCTTCTTTACTCAAGGTCAGTGATGTAGCAACTGTGGGCTGTGCCTTTAGTGGGAGCAGAGGAACAGAGAGAAGGACACCTGTGCCAGAGGGTGCAGGGAATTGAATGTAGGATGATCATCTGCTAACTGCTGAGCATGAGCTCTGGGAAGGAAGAAGGAGCATCAACTCTGGGAGGAAGAAGAGGACCCATAGGGACAAGCCCTCACCAGGGATCTTCTTGGGTCAGGCACAAATCAAATGAGGACTGAGAAAATTCTGTTCTGGGGCTGTGTGAGTGGTTAGGAAAAGTAGTATGGCTGCATAATGACTTTTGCGTAGGTTGTTGGGGAGAGAGGGCACTCAAACTGTCTCTGATGAACCTTCTGGAAACTTCTAGGAGGCTCACAGCTTTCCTTGGTGGCTGGGAGGAGAGATGACTATTCATTTATGCAATTATCATTGTTCTGCTGGATCTGTGCCATCTGATACAATAGTTTCTGACCACCTGTGGTTATTTAAATTTAAAATTCATTAAAATGAGAAGTTTTTCTTAGCTGCACTAGCTGTGTGTCCTGTACCCAGTGGTTGCCGTATGGGACAGCACAGATGTGGAATATTTCCATCTTTCCAGGAGGTTCCACTGGCTGTTGATTCTCTCGAGAAAGCAGTGGTTAAGACTGAGGAGAAACACATTAGACACTCAGAGGACCTCTTGTGGGAGCGAACCTGAGGGGTCACCCAGTCCAACTCCCAGTATATTTCTCGGATGAGGATTTTGAGGGGCTCAGATGCCAGCTGTGCTGCTTTCTAGCTGTATGCCCTTGGACTTTCTGTCCCCCATTTCCTGCGGAGCTGAGACTGGACTCCCTCCTTCCTTGGGGTCCCTGCTGTTGGTGCAGCTCAAAATTGGGTTGACTTCTCTCAGGGGTCTCTCCATGTCTATCCCAACCCAGGAGGAGACAGTGTCTGGAAAAGCGTGTAAAAGAATCCTCTTTGCCCTCTGCCCCCATGTGCAAAACTTCTAAAAAGTCCCCTTCTGTCTTTACCACATTACTGCTACTAAATAATTTTCTTGCTACCCCTCATTCATCATCTCCAACAAATTCCTTTCTCCTGCCATCTCAGCTTCGTGGGCAGTTGTGTGAATCGTGTTTCTCGCGGTGTGTATCGTGTGATGCTTTGGCATCCTAGGGCCTTGCCGGGCCTGAGAGAGAGACTGCCCTCCCCCGAGAGCCAGTTCCTAGGATGGCAAACTGCTCCCCTGGGAGCACGCATCTCACACCCCTGCACACTGACCAACCCAAACCCTGCATCCCCCAACCACTGCCTTATCAGGCTTCCAGACTTCCAGGCCAGGCACCAGACAACCAGGGCAGCATCCGCACCCTGTGGCCTACTGAAATGATCCAAACTAGCCAAGCCAAACCAGCTCAGCCTGTTTGCCCAGTCCTCCCCCAAGCTTTCCCCTCGCTCCCCATGCGAGAGAGGCCACCATGCACCGAGTGTGCTCCCCGGGGTGGGAAAAGCCGTTTGAGGTTTGATCAAGGACCACGACTCCTGCCGCAGTTCTGGACACCCTGGGGCAGGCACTTCCATCTCTGCAGTCTCAATCCCCTCTTCTAGAAAATGAAGACGCCCCACTAGGTCCTTTCCAAAGCCTCGCTCATGCTCCTGAATCAGTCTTAGTCTATTCTTAGAAATGAGGAAGAAAACAGAGGGGTGCCAGAACAAAGGAGACACAAAACAGAGAGGAAGGGATGGAGATTTTGTCACAATTTACCATCTAAGGGAAAAAAGAAACCAGTGGATTGCCAAAACCTAGAGGCATAGGTTGCCCCAGGTGAGGGGCAATCTGTCTCCCTGTCACCTGATGCTTGTGGGCAGATGCTTGATGAACCAGTCATGCCATGGCACATTTGATTTGTGCAGACACGTTGCTCAAAAACAAATCATCTTCTTGATGACAAACCAGCTACACGAAGGCCAACAATTTCGTTTGATGCATAACCAGAGATACAGCTCTGTTTCGACACTGGAGGATAAATGGGCCATGCTGGGTGCACTGGGAGGGATGTAGCCTGCCCTGACAAGGCGAGTCCAAACAGTGCACCAGCTGGCTTTTGCCTTTGACATAGGCTTTCACAGAAGATGGAGTCCACTACACATAGTAGACATGGTTGTTGGGAGAATTAAAATGTCTGGTTTTTGGTAATAATAATAATGGTAACGAGAATTATTATATTGATAATCATTATATTACTATAACAATAATATGATTATTATCATAATGATGGTTATTATAATCAGAATAAGAACTAATAATATAATTATACTGTACTATATAATAAACAATACAATCATCATTAATGTAGTAATACAATTATTTCCCCCACAATGTTATCATTTCCCTCATGGTTATTATCATCCGTAACATTATTATCACAATTCTTCTTCTTCTTGTAATTATAATACTAATAGTTGTTATAATTGGCAGCCAGATAGACTGAGTATTCACAACGTGCTTGGCCCTGCTTGAAATGCTTGACGTGCACTCACTCATGCAATCCTCGCAGCAACCCCGTAAGGCAAGTTGAGTGAATTAATATTTACAAAGTTTATAAGCACTCATTAGATAAATAAATGAATAGCTAACTAAGTGAATGCATGCATAAAATGCCACTTTAATCCTCATTTTATAGCCCAGAAAGCTAAAGTACCCAGCTAGGGGGTCCCATGGGCAGTGGCAGGTGGAGCTCGTTTTTTTTTTTTTTTTAGGGTGTTTTGTTTTGTTTTGTTTTGTTTGTTTTTTCCCTCAGGCCTTTGAAACCCTCTGTTCACCTGTCACATTGCAGAAGCAGGACACTTACATTTGGGATAGATAACCTGGCTGTAAATGAGCTGCCTCGGAACCACTGATCTATGTGACCGTGTCTTTTTCTCTTTGTGACAGATGACACTGAGACACAGCTACCCTCTAAGAATATTTGTGAATCGGGGACTGAGTGAGGGTTAAGGGTCCTACTACACTGCAGAGGGTTCTAGATCTATAATTCTCAGTTTTCCCATCTGTAAAGTGGAGAGAACTCTGCTTACCTAGCTGTTGTAAGCAGGAGAGATGATAGAGTAACTGCATACCATAGAGGCTCTGGAAAAGGTGGAATTGCTGCTGTTTTGACAGTGGAACACCTATCTCATTGGGGGAAAGGTGCTCTTTGGGGGAAAGGAACCTTTGGGGAACCTTAGGAGAGTCCCAGCTCTGATGTGCCTCTCTACCTACTTTGCTCTTTTCTGTATGACTTCAGAGTAGGGGAGCCAGAGAAAATACAGGATGCCAAGGTGAATTTGAATTTCAGATACAGTAAATCATTTTTTAGTGTATCCCAAATATTGCGTGGGTCGTACTTACAGGAAGACATTGTTTATCTCAAAATCAAACTTAACAGGGCATCTGGTATTTTTATTTGCTCAATCTGGCCTTCTTACTTCATAGGATATTGAGAGGTGATAAACACCATACCCCTCTTCTCAGGGAAACACACACATACGTGCACATGGATGCACGCACACACGCAGAAGTTTGCACACATTTCAGGGAGTCCTGTTCTGATGGATCCTTACTCACCAGGAGTCTTGGTCTCATTAGGAATCAAACATCGCACAAAGTGAGGGTGAGTGCTCCTTAAATTGGTCATCAATTTGTTTAAATTTTCCTGGGACACAAATCGGAACAAGCATATTTATACCTTATCAGCAAATGCCATTTCACTGGGCAGAAAATCAGCGAAACGGGGAAGCTGCCAAAACACAAACCCTGAACACAGCCGACACGGTCTGGAAAGAGGAGCCTTTCTTCTTCCCACCTTTCTTGCTTCCCCCGGAATCACCTGGAGACAGACACAGAGGGTGTGTCAGATGCAGCCCTGAGGACACAGTGGTGCCCACCCCCCCCAAAAGCCCCCAGTTTCATTGACATATAACTGACATAGAACATTGTCTAACTTGCAGGTGTACTCACATAACAGATACACTTATATATTTTGAAATAGTTGCATTAAGTTTAGGTGCCATCTGTGCCCATACTCAGTTACAATTTTTCTTGTGATGAGAACTTTTAAGATCTACTCTCTTAGCAACTTTTAAATATACAACAGAGTATTGTTAACTATAGTCCCTGCCAGGTAGGCACAGTATGTTACATCGCAGAACTTATTTATCTTATAATTGGAAGTTAGTACCTTTGACACCTTCATCCAGTTCCTCCACCCCTCACTCTCACCTCTGGTGACCACAAAGTCTGATCTGTTTCTGTGAGTTTGGTTTTCTCAGATTCCACCTATATGTGAGATTGTACAGGATTTGTCTTTCTCGGACTTATTTCCCTTGGCATAATGTTCTCAAGGTCTATCCGTGCTGTCCCAAATCCAAGATTTTCTCTTTTTTTATGGCTGAATAGTACACCATATTTTTTTTTTAAAAAAAGATCGTATTTATTCATTTGAGAGAGAGAGAGCAAGCGAGAGCATGAGTAGGGGTTGGAGGGGCAGAGGGAGAGGGAGAAGCAGACTCCCCACAGAGCAGGGAGCCTGATGCAGGGCTTGAGTCCAGGACCTCAGGATCATCACCTGAGCCAAAGGCACATGCTTAACGGACTGAGCCACCCAGGCACCCTTACACCATATTTTCTTTATCCATTCATCTGTTGATAGACACTTAGGTTGTTTGTATGTGTTGGCTATTGTAAATAATGCTGCAGTGAACATGGGTTGTCGATATTTCTTTAGGATAGTGGTTTTGTTCATTTCAGATATATTCCCCAAAGTGAGATTGCTGGATCATATGGTAACCTTATTTTTAATTTTTTGAGGACCCTCCAATACTGTCTTCCATAGTGGCTACACCAATTTACATTCCCACCAACAGTGCACAGTGCTTTTTCTTAGTGGTGGCCACATCCTACAAACCCTGAAATGGGACTTTTGGGTTTCTTTTGACAGAGCTGAAGGGTTTTTGTTTCTTGTTTGTTTAAGATTTATTTATTTATTTGAGAGAGAGAGAGAGAGAGCACAGGGAGAGATGGAGAGGGAGAGAGAATCTCAAGCAGACTCTCTTCTGAGTGTGGAGCTCAATGTGGGTCTTGATCCCAGGATCCCAAGATCATGACCTGAGCTGAAACCAAGAGTTGAATACTTAACTGACTGCACAACCTAGGCGCCCCTACTTGTTTGCTTTTAAAATGATCTAATTAGGGGATCTCTGGGTGGCTCAGCTGTTTGGCGCCTGCCTTTGGCCCAGGGCGTGATCCTGGAGTCCCGGGATGGAGTCCCATGTCAGGCTCCCAGCATGGAGCCTGCTTCTCCCTCCTCCTGTGTCTCTGCTTCTCTCTCTCTCTCTCTCTCTCTCTCTCTCTCTCTATGTTTATCATAAATAAATAAATAAAAATAAATCTTAAAAAAAACTAAAAATAAAATGATCTAGTTAGGGGCACCTGGGTGGCTCAGCGATTGAGCATCGGCCTTCAGCTCAGGTTGTGATCCCAGGGTTCTTGGGATTGAGCCCTGCATTGGGTTCCCCGCACGGAGCCTCCTTTTCCCTCTACCTATGTCTCTGCTTTTATCTCTGTGTCTCTCATGCATAAATAAAGTCTTTAAAAAAATGATCTAATTATAGAATGAATGATTATATTGCCTGTATTTTCACATTAAGAACATTAACTTTAAAATTTGATGCATTTAAGATAGTCCATAATTTTACAAACCCTATTTTGGCAATTATTTTTAAAATATGAGTAAACTTCACAAGTGATACTGGCTTCTGCAACCATTTTGGAAAACAGTCTGGAGATTCCCCAATAAGTTAAATAAACAGTTACCATATGACTCAGCAATTCTACTCCTAGGTATACATCGAAGAGCACTGACAACATATGCCCACAGATAAACTTGTATACAAATGTTCCTAGCAGCATGATCCACAGTAGCCAAATGTTCATCAGTTCGTGAGTGGAGAGACAAATGTGTGCTATGCATGCACTAGAATATCACCCATCTATAAAAAGAAGTCAAATACTGATACATGTCCCAACACAGACAAATCCCAGAAACATTCTGCTCCATGAGAGAAGCCAGACACCAAAGCCCATACAGCATATGATTCCATTTACATGAAATGACCAGAATAGGCAAAGTCATAGAAGTGGAAAGGAGATTTGTAGTTGCCAGGACCAGGGGAAGGGGTGACAGAGCTGATAAAAGCCTTCTTGAATTCAATAGCGGTGATGGTTGCCCACCCTGTAAATATACTCAAGACCCCTGAATTTTCTAAAGAGTAAATTGTGTGGCATGTCAATTATATCTCAGTTTTTGAAGCTTTTCTTTAAGTAATCTCTACACCCAACATGAAGCTCGAACTCATGACCCCTGAACCTAGAGTCATATGTGCCCTCGACTGAGCCAGCCACCCACCCCACCTCAATTTTAAAAAGGTATTTAAAAATGTGGTATCAGCTCTTTTGTCCCCTGAGAGGCCCTGTTTACCTCTATTAGAGCTCAATCTCTTAAGGCAGAGAAAGAATAGGAGAGAGAAAATTGATTATCGGTGACAGACCGATACATCCAGCTTAGTCTGAAACTCGCACTTGAATCCTGGTCCTTCAGGAGCAGCTCTGGGTTATAAGTAATTACACAGAGCTTTCCACACGGGGCACAGGGCAGTGGGGAGGAGAGAAAGAATTTCACCTGCTTCTGCACCAGCATAGTTGGAAAAAAGGAATGACAGCAGCTTCAGCGAGGACTTCTGGTACAGCCCGACCACGGTCTCATTCAGGGGGTCCTTGTTCTTGTCAAGCCAGCCAGCAATGTTGTAGTCCACGGTGCCCGCATAGTGGACCAGTGAGAAGTGTGCCTCGGCCTTGCCCTTGGCAGGCTTGGGCTTCTGGAAGTTGTTGGACTTGCCCAGGTGCTGGTCATAGAGCTTGTTCTTGAAGGAGGTGTCTGTGGCCTTGGGGAACATGCACTCCTCTTCCAGGATAGAGAAGATGCCCATGGGCTGAAAGTAGGAGGACAGGCCATGACTCAGCATTTAATAGTGTGTTTCAAGGACTCTGTTGTCTGCAGGAGCCAAACACAACTTCTTTGGTGCTATGGCTCTGTCACCAGGAGCACTGCAGCATACAGCGCTAGGCATGGAGTAGGTGCTTAATTAATGTTTGTTGAACAAATGAACGTGGAAAGAAACTGTATGTATATAAAGGTAGCTCACTTTTAGCTATAGGCTTATCCCACTTCCAAAAAAGGGAAAATTACATACAAAGACATAAAATAATATGAGTCATTTTGAAACAATAATGTCTGGATTTTTTAGTAGCCACCTTAGGAAGATAAACTCATTCCAACAGGACCAGTGATCAAAACATTGTGGGAATTCCTTTTCGTTTTTCTTTCTTTTTTTTCTTATTAATGTCCCCTATTTTTATAGTAACATTATTCCAAGAACTCCACTGGTCTATCTTCCTTGGGTCTTCGAATAAGTCAAAAAGCTCTGCAATGCCATAGTTCCTCCTGAGCTCCCATTCCCATCCTTGAGAAGAACTGAGCCCTTGGATCTTAACCACCCATGTACCTCTTTAGGTGTCTGCATTATGCATGCTTTCCAAACACTTTTCTCTGCAAGGGGACTCAGCTATCTGAAGGCTGGAAGAGTAGAGTTGGGATCACCATTCTATTATCAGGGTAGAGTGAGAGCAAAGAGATGATGGTCCCAACCAAGGAGGAGCTGACCTTGGGGAGCAGCCTCTATTTCTCTACCTTCTCGATGAGCTCGATGCAAGCAGCCAGGTCCATCCCGAAGTCGATGAACTCCCACTCAATGCCCTCCTTCTTGTACTCCTCCTGCTCCAGCACAAACATGTGGTGGTTGAAGAACTGTTGCAGCTTCTCATTGGTGAAGTTGATGCACAGCTGCTCCAGGCTGTTGAACTAGGTGTTGCAAATAGCAAAGAGTTTGAGTGAGTTTGGAAAATCCAGTGGGGATTCAGCAAAGCAGACACAAAGTAGAATACCATTTATTCAAACAACTTAAAGGGCCATTTATTCAAACAACTCACATCAAAGATCTCAAAGCCAGCAATGTCCAGGACCCCGATGAAGTACTGCCTGGGCTGCTTGGTGTCCAGCTGCTGGTTGATGCGGGTGACCATCCACAGGAACATCTTCTCGTAGACAGCCTTGGCCAGGGCACCCACTGAATTGGTCACCTGGAAGAAAGGTCACCCACCCAGCCCTCAAATTAGTGCTTTTATAGTTGTATTAAGTTGAAGCATGAAGACAATGACATCTTCAAGGTCAAAAGCAGTTGGAGATTGGCAACTTCATATAGTCCAACCTAATATTAATATTAATATAATTAATTAATATAATTAATATTAATAATATTTCTTAAAACATTTGCTGGCTTAGGGTGTTGCCCTTCCTCTGAGAACTATCTCATTTACAAAGTCTTCTAACAACCATGGTTATAATACATGACTCTAGACCCTGGCCGCACATAACTGAACCAGAGGTGGACTTCTGATCCAAGTTGGGTTACACGGAGTATTGCTCTCTCAGTTTGGAATTGGGGCCGAAGACACTTGTCTCAGTCTTGTGGGAGGCTCAACTATGGAGATGTCAACTGGAGATGTGAGCTATGGGGTGGCCGTGGGCAGGAGGGATGCAGAGACTTTGTCCGCCTAGTGAGAATATAGAAGAGAAGGAGAACAATGACTGTTCATGGAACCCCAGGGGAGGACCTGCCCAAGGCCTGCCCCACTCCCGAGGGGTCTTTCAGTTCCTGGCTACAAGCCACTTCTCGATTTGCATTCCTTGAGCTACCCCTAGGGTGTAAGAATGAAATTTCCCTTAATGCTGAAGCCAGTTGCGTATGTATTTCTGACACCTGCAACTGAAAGAACCTTGAGATGGTGGTTAAAACAGCAGAATAACCGAGTTGGCTGAACTCAGAGTGTCTCCATTTACCTGCTGGACATTCTGCCCTTTGGTGACATACTCGTTCCCAACCTTCACCCTCGGACAACACAGGCCTTTCAGCATTTCTGCAGAGTTTAGACCCATCAGGTATCCAGCTTTGTCAGCCACTGAAAGAAGAGAGAAATGGTGTCACACAAAGATGGCAGTGGCTGATGGGGCCATTCTGGCCCTGGGACCTCCTAGAAATATTCCCTATAATCCTTATGGGTATTTTTTAAAATGTTTTTTAAAAGATTTTATTTATTAATTTATTTGAGAGAAAGAGAGTGAGCACACAGAGGGAGAGGGGAAGGAAGAAGCAGACTCCCCGCTCAGCAGGGAGCCCAGCATGGGACTTGATCGCAACACCTTGGAATCATGACCTGGGCCAAAGGCAGATGCTTAACCAATTGAGCCTCCCAAGCCCCCTTTTTCTGGTGTTTTTATATTGGCCTCTGTGCATCAGGACTGGAATTGTCCAAGGAAGCTTCCATCTCATAATCCAGGGATGCAGGTTTTCCAGAACTGCCAGTTTGCCTTCTAGATGCAATCTTGAATTGAAGGTTGATCTTCACCTACTGATATTTAAATTTCTTCCTTCCTTCTTTCCTTCCTTCCTTCCTTCCTTTTCTTTTTTGAGAAAGAGAGTAGGGGAGACAGATGGAGGGAGAGGGAGAGAGAGAATCCTAAGCAGACTCCATGCTCAGCATGGAGCCCAATGTGCAGCTCAGTTTCACGACCCTGAGATCATGACTTGAGCTGAAATCAAGTGATGCACACCTGACTGAACCACCCAGGTCCCCCTAAATTTCATTTTTTAAGAGGATACAGTGACACAGTGACATTGGACTATGATAATTCAACAAAATACTATTATGACTAAAGGAAGCACCATTTGGATAGTTAACAATACATGTTAAGCAGCTTCTGAAATTTATGCAAGATGCCATGCTCATAGCTGAGAACGGACTACAAAACTTGACCCAGTCTTCAGGTGTTAGGAGAGGGTCAAAAGCAGTTGAGAATTGGCAATTTCATATAGTTTGTTGGAAGTTGAGTTGACTTTGGGATGTACTTGGTTGTCTGCCAAGTACATCCTCTATCCAGAGGATAGAGAAATCTTACTCCTCTAGGGACAGCCCCTCTTTGGTTGGGACCATTACCCTAGAGATGGCTGGGGAATGAGATAATGAAAATCCAGGACTGTATTTGTCAAGTGCTTAATAAAAAGTCAAATATATGCCTTCCTCTTGGCTCAAACTATCCCCTTCTCTCGCTTTGCACTGTAGATGGGTGGTATTCTTCTTGTCACTTAAACTTGAAAGCTTGGGGTGATTACATCCTTCCTCCTCATCCCTGACATGCCTGTGGTCAGATAGGCATTAAATCCTGTTCACTTCACCTTCAAAATAGCTGACATTTCCATTGTTTGGAATAGTACAGCGGCAGAGAGCCTGGACTCTAGGCTCAGATGGCCTGACATTCAGATTTTGGTCTTGCCTACTTATTACTCATTTTTCTCACTTGAAAACTGGGGTGGAGGGGTTGTGGCTGTACCCCACCGGTTGGGTTGTTGTGAAATGGGCCTGGTGTGTGGTGAGCATTCAGCAAATATTCACTTGGATTGGTCACCATCAGAGGACCTCAGAGACAGATTCTGGCCCCCACTGCTCCTACACACTGAACACGGGGCTTCCAGGGCTGGAAGGGGGACTGGGCCATGATACTTATCATATGATCCACCCTCGCTGAGGAGGCTGGTACACTTTCTTTTCAAGGACCCACACTCTTGGTGAACCTGACTGATCACAGATTAATTCACACGAACTTCCCCTGCTATGTGGAGAGTTCATGGTTTCCGGTGCCTACGTGTACATTCTAAACTATTTATCCCAGCACTCAAGGCCTTCTCCAACCGATACCAAGATGATCACTTTTTAATCCCCATCTCTTACAGATCTACAGCACACATCCTCTTCTGTAGCCAAAGTGGACCACTCTGGGGTTCAGTCTCATCACATTCCTTCCCGTGCCCCCTTCATCATTTTATTTCCTCTGCCCGGACTGCTTTCTCTCCTCCCTCTTCACCTTTCAGAATCCTATCCATCCTTCAAAGTTCAAGCCAGTACCCTCTTCCTCCAGGAAAACTTCCTGATTATCCCAATCAGAAGTGCTTCTTGCTCTGAACACTGAGTTTCTCTGTTGCTGCTTGTCTGGCACACTGCTACAGGCCTGATTCCCACATGGCCCCAAGGATTGATACCCCCTGGTACATTCCCTGCATAATCCCCTCCACTTGCAGAGGAGAGTGGGGGGGTGGGGGCTGGGAGAGTGGGGAGGTGGAGTTGAACCAGTGAATGTTGATGGGCTATTATTCCTATGATGATGTCACTAACAGTTGACGTGGAATTAATAAAAAGAGGTCATCCTGGGCAACCTTAGCCTAATTAGGTGAGCCATTGTGGGCAGTGATAGAGTCACGTGTATTTTCCTGGCCTTTCTTTCAAGGCTATTGTTCCTGCCTATCATCTGGGGCTCAAGACACACTGTTTCACACATCATGGGGGATGTTAAAATAGGTAGAACTATTGGAGATGAACCAGCCTTTTACTTACAGAGCTTATAAGACATAGTGTGAGAAATGAGGCCTGATGAGCAGGGCATATAGTGGGTTGGTCCTACTGCTGGTAGCCCCTCCTACTTTCCTCTGCTCTGTTTCCAGGACCAGGCTGAGGGGGTGGGGAGATCACCCCGGTGAGAGTCCTGAGGTGGGGAGGAGCGGACACTGGTACACCAGTCCTTGTTTCAGGATCAAGTTCAACAGATGTCAGAGTGGAATTGAAGGCAACAGGAGGAGGAAACCTCTTCACTTGGCGCAGGTGCTTAGGGCAGCATTCTGAGTTTTAAGGATGTACAGAGAGAAATTGAAGTCCACAGAACAGGTAAATGTCTACCCTTAAGATAACAGGTAAACCATGATGGTGAGAGGTAGCGGTGTGAACAGTGATTATTCATTCATGAGAATGATGTCTTTTGTTTTTCAAGGGTCCACCACTCTACGATTCCTGGACTTCTCCAGCTCAAGTACAATCAATGAGCTTTGGACACCTCACATTCAGTTTGTGCGACTTTCGAAGAGCAGCTCTGGGGATGAACCCAGAGCGTATCTCATGGGGCCCCATCCATAGATAAGCACAGGTGCTGAGTCAGATGCCAGTCCCTGCATTGATGTGATTACCTTCGGTGCCATCTGGCTCGGCCTGCTCCTCCCGCTGCTTCTGCTTGAACTTCATATTCCCGTAGTGCATGACGGCCCCTGTGAGCTTGTAGATCCCGACTTTCTCCTCTGAACTGAAGCCCAGGATATCAATGGCATTCTGGGAATTAGAGAAAGGATAGTTGTCACAGGGACTCAGTTGCCCCTGGTCAAGACCTCACCCTTTCTGTACAGCCTGTGAGATAGCATTTGCCCAAAGAAGTAGATGACAGGGTGATATGTTAAGTTAGGGGTTAGAAACCATTTCTTTAACATGTTTGTGTGGAAAGGTGGAGATTATGGGAAGAAAAAGTGATGACTGCTTTCTTCCATCCAATAAGCACTGATTTGAATCCTTTTCTGCTGTACATATGTTTGGGGCTATTTTCTGGATGAGGCTACTGGGAACCATCATGTGACACCACAAGAAGGAAGTCTCATGAAGAGTGTCTGAGAAATAGTGCCCAACAGCTTGAGAGTGTGGCATTGTAACCCAGAAATTCTGGTGTTGTTCAGAATTGAGACAATATGGTCTCCTGGCTATTAGAACTGGAAGGGGCGGTCATCGAAGAGAATGCCATCATTTTTCAAACAAGAAAGGGGCAAACTTTTGCAGAGCTCTCCCTGTGCTAGGCCCGGGGTTAGGCACCCATCTATATGTCATCTCACCAAGTTGCTATGAGAACCTCATAGGTGTGTGGATCTTTCCAAAGTTCCAGGTGAGACCTGAGGCTCTAACAGGCCCGGGGTTAGGCACCCATCTATATGTCATCTCACCAAGTTGCTATGAGAACCTCATAGGTATGTGGATCTTTCCAAAGTTCCAGGTGAGACCTGAGGCTCTAACAGGGTAAGTGACCTACAGGTAGCATGTGATAAAATGGGCTGGAGCAAGCGTCGGGTCATTTCAGAGCCTACAGCATTTGCTGATTTGGTTTTATAGCCGTTTGGCTCATGTCCTACCACAAAGATTTAAGCAAAAAATCCTTCCCTTGGATAGATGTATTGATTATGCAGCAGGGCTTGCGGCCTGAGCCTAAGTGATGCGCCCCTGGTGGAGATGGCATGTATGGATGGGTCTGGTGAGCTGGTAGGTCAGTGAGCGGGTAAGTCCATGTCAGCAGGATGATATGGAACAATGAGGCACTCTTGGGGTGGCGCCCCCTTTGGGAGAGGGAGAGTCCAGGCCAGGAGCCCACCTGGGGGAGGAGAGGTCCTGAGCCACGATGGCCTCCTTGACTCCAAATCCTACCCCAACAAATGCATCTCTGTGTCGTAGGAAGGGATTAAAAGAGAAAACCTTTCACTTGACATCGAAAGGAACCAGGCGAAAGGGTTACTGTCTGTGGAACCTCTTGGGGAATGCAGACCCTCAGAGAGACCAATCCCCCTCTGCTGGGCCATAGACCATTACCCAGGAGAAGCTTGGAGGAAGATTAATTGCTTAGAGATGGTGTCTGTTGGTTAAAAATACAGGTTCGGGGTTGGACAGATCTGGCTTCAAGTGTTCCGACATTTGCAAATTGTGTGTGTTTTTCTAAGACTCAGCTTTCACTTTTGTAAAATGAGGCAATAGTCATACCTATTGGTTTGAGGTTTTTGGAGGGGTTAAATGAGATAAAGCAGGGAGAACCACTCAACTCATTTCCTAGCACATATACATGCTCAATGCACTTATTATTATTATTATTATTATTATTATTATTATTGCTATTCTAGTTTTTAACCTTGGAAATACTTCCCAAAGCTAATGGCTGGAGGCCTGACAGGTGCACTAAGGACGTGGGAGCCGAATGTGAGTCTGAGGAGGCAGGTAGCACGAGGTGTGGAACATCTGCTACACAGTGGGTTGTTTTTCCTGCTTGATACTTTACTGTATTTTTAAAATTTTCTTCAAGAACCGTGTAGATGGGGGAATCCCTGGGTGGCTCAGCAGTTTAGCACCTGCCTTTGGCCCAGGGCGTGATCCTGGAGTCCTGGGATCGAGTCCCACATCGGGCTCCCTGCATGGAGCCTGCTTCTGCCTCAGCCTGTGTCTCTGCCTCTCTTTCTCTCTGTGTCGCTCACGAATAAATTAAATATTTAAAAAAAAAAAAAGAAGAACCATGCAGATGGTTTTATGGCCTGAGAAGTTCCAACGAAACCTTCAAAAACCTTATACATGCAAAACACAACTCTACCATGCTAGAGAATGGAACAGGAGGCCTGTTTTGGAGAACTTTCTGTATCCCCCCCTGGCATCTCCTGAGGTGGAGCTGAGTGGGGAGGGGAGCAATCTGGGCTAATTGTCTCAACATCTTGAGATCTCTGAGATCTAGGGTCTGTTCACTGAGCATCCCTGGGTCCCAGTTTCTGCTTAGATTGCTAGGATGCCTCTCAGTTCACAAACTTGGTAATTCTGTGCTGGAATTAAGAAGGAAGGAAAGAAAATGCTTACGTCAGTTGCCAGCAGTTCTTCACTGTCATTAATGCTGGCCACAGTGACCTCTCCCTGGCTCACGAAGGGGAAGTCAAAGGGATTGGTTGAAATGAGGAGCAAGTCTGTGAAACACGAAGGTCCCGTTAGCATCTCACACATGCATGATGCACTCTGGGTGTTTGCCCAAGGTGCCTGGTTTAGAGGATGAGACCAATACCCCCAAGAACTTACCGATTAGTTCTGGCTTCTTGTTTGACAAGATTTGGTAAAAAATGTGATAGCTTCTCTCACTGGATAACTGAAATGTCACTCTGGATTTTTCTAAGAGATCTAAGGTAATAAGAAAGAATGTGGTTTCAGGTGTCTGGGAGGTGGCTGTGTCTCCAAGTACCATGGTGCCCGATATGGTGCCAGGACTCACAGGTTTCAATGTCCGCTGATGCCAACTTTCCTGTGGCTCCGAAATGAATCCGAATGAACTTCCCCTGTCCAATGGCAGGTTGACAAACATCACAGTTATTTTATTTATTTGGTATTGTGGTTGGCTTTTGCCACCTGCTACCAGCCACGGGTGGGAAAGGTAGGGTCGGGGAAGAAGTGATGCCAGAAGTGGAGGACTTCCCTCCTCTCTGTCTGCCTGGCACCCAGAGTCCCCAAGCTGGGTTAGCCAGACTCAGATAGCTCTACCCAAAGCATCTGGCTCTGTTCATCCAGTTTTGGAGACACCTGCGGGCTTCCTCTCCAACTTCTGCTTGGGGCCACCTCACTCTTGACTGTCCCTTTGGTTTTTATCCTGCTCTCTGATACCTGGATTCCCAAATGCTTCATGATACCTTTGATAGGCCTGCTTGGGCCATTTTGCCTGTCTGTCTGTCTTCCTTCCTTCCTTCTCTCTCTCTCTCTCTCTCTCTCTCTCTCTCTTTTTTCCTCTGGGTATTCCTTGTGAGATTTCTTGCTTTGGTTTTTCTTACCACTTACTACAGGCAAACCTAGTTCCCAGGTTTGGGCCAGGCTCTCTGGCTACCAAAATATGCATTCAGAGTCTGAGTTCCTCCATTTTGAGGGGGGGAGGCAAGAGGTGAAATTTTATGAGTGACCAAGCTCTACCACACTGTGAGCAAATCTGAAGGCAAAAATGTTGCCTTCTCTTTCTCACCCATAGAAGCTGGAATGTAGTCAGTACTCCACCATCACATTCTCAATATTTTCTGAATGAAGCTCAGGGAGAGTCAGTGAAGGGTCAGTGGAGTTATGAGTGAACTGTAAGGCTTGGTCTTCAGTATTGTTAGCTTCTCAGTGGAAGATGATGCAAGTTTTAGCTTGCAAATGTTTGTTTGCTGGGTGGAAGGTAGACAAAATAACACAGTGGGTTTTTCGTGACTTCTGGTTCAGGGCCAAGAGGAGAGGCCCATGTACTAAATGAGAGTGGCAAGGGGTAGGTATGTAAAGCATTTTCTTCCACTTTAAGCTGGTGCCAGGTTAGTGCAATAATGAACTTGGTGCAAGTATGTATGCATATCTCTGCTGCATAAAACACACCCAGATCCTCTACAAGCAAGAGTTTTTAGTTGTACCCTAGGAAGAGAGATGTGCATATGGGCAATGCACAGAGGACCAAGGGAAAGAAAGACAGGTCAGGGCTCACAGCCTGATATCTGTATGTACTTTCACATCAGGGACCATTTTATCCTTGAGAAGCAATAATAAAACACAAGCTTGAGATTATCAAGCTCTCTATATGTGTGAAGGCCTGACATGCTTCTGCAACTATAGGCATAAGTAAGGGCTTCACCTCATGGTAGTTGTTCACTTCATGGTACAGTGAGATTAGGTAGAGGGCTGGATATTTGTTTATTTGCCCTTGGTGGGGCAGGGGGTAGGTAAATGCCTCTTTGGATGGGCCAATCTTAAGTGAAATGTTGAAGGATAGAACATATCCTTCAGTATCTTCAACATCAACGTATTCCCAAGTTGTGGGCTCTCCTGCTTTCACCAGGTTTTTCCTTCTCCCAATGCCTTTTGACCTGGAGGAGTTCAAACCTATTCACTTAATTCACACTACGGTTTCCGTGGTTAACGAGGCAATGGAGAGTGCTCAATGGACTTCAGCATTTTAAAATGCTTCCACCTAGAGAGACCAAGTGACTTCAGGATGCTCAGAGCTAACGCTGCCTTGTTAGAAACAAGCAGGTAAATCCTCCCTCTGTTGACAACAAGCCAACACACTCTTCAGTATATCAGATTATCCCAGAAGGGCTCAATTAATCTAAATCACTTAGGGGTAAAATAAGGCTGGCTCTATTCTAGTTTATGTGGGATTTAAAAAAATATATATCTATCTCCAGCATTTGAAGAGAGGGTTTGGTTCTTGGGGAGGCAGGTGGTTAAAATTGGACTGGGTCTTACAAATCTCGAGGAGTTGTCATTCCTCACAGTCTTGGCATTTCCAAAGGCCTCCAGCAGGGGGTTGGCCTGGATGATTTGATCTTCCAGGGTCCCCTAAAAATAAACAAGAAAAAGCAAAGGGAAGACTTAAGAGTATCCTCTGAAGGAGCCCATGGTGACTTGAAAGTGTGGATGCTCTGGTCAGGGTCCAGGGAAAGATGCTGACCAGCTCAGCCTGGAGGCCAATGCAGATGGGTGAAGGAACCCATGGGCCCTGCCCCCACCACCTGAGGAGGCTTCAAATCCCATCCTGCAGAGGGTCTCCTTAGTACAGCATCAGTGACTCTGGCCATAGCAGATTCCAGGCTTCCTCTTGATTTTTCAGACTGTCTTTCTTCTCTGATAACACTCCATTATAACTCATGGATTTTTTAGAATACATACCTCTGTTACTGCATGCATCATGACCCCTCTATTAGACATTTGGGTTCAGAGGTATAAATAGAATTAATAGTATAAATAGAATAGAAATAATAGTTTAAATATAATAGAAAGTCACTGAAAAGATCATACAGTAGAAATAGCAGTTCTCAAAAAAATATTTTTAAGTCACAAAATATATTTCATGAGAATTTTTGCTCAGAAATCTGCTTATTGGGGCACCTGGATGGCTCAGTCAGTTAGGTGTCTGCTTTTGACTCAGGTCATGATCCCAGGGTCCTGAGATGGAGCCTGGTGTCAGGCTCCCTGCTCAGCGGGGAACCTATTTTTCCCTCTGCCTCTGCCCACCCCCACCTCATGCTTGCACTCCTTTTCTAGTGCTCTCTCTCTCAAATAAATAATAAAATCTTTTAAAAAGTCTGCTTATAGAATGCAGAATTTTTACTCTCACTCCCCATGACTGTTTATCCTTTTGCCTCCAGAGCAGTTTTCAAACTACTGTCCCACCCCATGTTCTCCAAGTGTGATCCCTAGACCCATTGCATGAACAGTGGGATCATGATAGAAATGTGAAGTAGCAGGACTGTGAATGTGAGTTAGGAATTTCAATTCGAAATTCTGGGCCTGGGGCCTAGCAATTGGTTGTTAACAAGCCCTTCTGGTGATTTTGATGTACGCTCCCATCTGAGAGCCTAAAGCTTCCCTTCTCTGGAGGAGCATGGGATGTTGCTCAGGGTTGCTGGGCTGTTACTGATAGAGCCAGTGCTCCTGCCTGGGGCCACCAGGTGGAACCCCCTCCTGCCTAGCCCCACAAGCACCCCCGGAACAAGACCTTGTGCCATGCATCTTGCTGAGCACTGAGCTAGGCATACCCTTGGTGCTCACCCCATCTTTAAGCTGTCCTTATTCCAGCATATCTCCAGGTGCAGGGAGCTGCTCACCTGCATCTTGCCTGGCTGCTGCTCCTTCTTCTTCTCCCCAGTGACTGCAATTGTCGCAAAGTACTGGATGACACGCTTGGTGTTCACGGTCTTCCCTGCACCAGATTCTCCACTGTCGATGAAAAGCACATAAGATAAAGGAGTGGAAGGGACAACTCTGGCTTCCAAGTCATCATGCTGCGAACACAGGTTACTCACGTGATGAGGATGGACTGATTGTCTCGATCTAGAAATGCAGAGGGAAGAAAACAAAATAAAGAAACAGCAAATGCATGGGATATAAAAATAGGGCAATAGTGGGGGTGGTTGGAGTACATGGCTTTGCTGTGAACTAGCTTGGTGAAGACTTGGATGTGTCTAATCTTCCTGGAGACAATTTGTGTAGATTTCCCAAATGTGGGATGTGTAACGGACCACGCATGGCAAGTGAACAGTGAATCCCGTGGAGGAAATGTGATTCTTGTTCATAGATCTATAACTGCTTGCCAGCAATTTCTCATCTCCTTTTCTAAGAAAGAGAGCAAGTCTCAGACTCAAGGCTCGTGGGAAGACGCAGCTCCTCATTAGAATCTGTGTGCACTGATTGGCTGTCATTAGGTTTTTCTTTTACCTTTACTCCATGTTTGTGGAAAGTGATCATGGGTTTCCACTTACAATCGTTTATGAGTTGAGTTGTATCCCTCCCCCTCCCTCTGAAATTCACCTGTCCAGGTGCTTATGCCCATGACCTCAGAATATGACCTTATTTGGAAACTGGTTCATTGTAGATGTTATTAGTGAAGATGAAGTCATATGGGAGTGGGAGGGAGATGCCCTAATCCAATACGATTGGGACCTTTATCAAAAAGAGAGATTTGGAAACAGATGCTCATAAATGAGAATACCATGTAAGCAAGGTGGCGCTTCTACAAAGGAACCCCAAGGATGGCCAGCAAACCACTAGAAACAGAGAGAGAGAGAGAGGCAGGGAACAGATTCTGCCTCTTAGCCCTTATGAGGAGAGGACCCTGCTGACACCTCAACCTTGGACTTTCCACTTCCAGACTTTGAGACAATAATTTCTGCTGTGTAAGCCACTCATTTTGTGGTTCCTTGTTGTGGCAGCCCTAGGAAATTCATACAAATAGTGTTATCGATCTTCCTTTTATTTTTTTATTTTTTATTTTTATTTTTTTCGATCTTCCTTTTAAAATTGATGCAACTTCAGCCAATTTGAAGAAAGATATTAAGTATGTAGGAATGGTTAGGATTGAGTGTGAGAGAGGAAGGGCTGAGGTTTGGGCAACCCAAGGTTTAGTAGATGAGCCTTTGTCTTCAGATCTAAGAGCCTTGCTTCTGCTTCTTAAGTCTGCACCAAACCAAGTCAGGTGAAAGTGGGAAAGGCGAGAGTGACATGAAACATGGTGGCATGACCCATGTTACCACATCCTATTTCCTATGCCATTCTCGAAATTTAGGGAAGAGAAAGAGGAGCCCAAGTCTAGGGAAGAAGACAGTGCAGGGACATTGCTATGCCCAGTTCTCTAACTTTACATCCTCCAGGTTACTAATCTGGTCTTCTTCTAAGCATGCTCATGTTAGGGGGATTCTTTGGAGGTAGCGGCAGGATATCTTCCTGTATTCCGTGTTCCCCCAAATAAGCATTTATGCAGCATGGCTTCAGCCATGAGCACTGACCTATGCACCATGGCTGCTAATAGGAGATATGCACCTCTGGCTTTTCATCATGGAATCATCAGACTCTCCTAAGGTCACCTCGACCATCACTGCATTCAGATAATCAAGGTCTCCAAAGGGCTTGAATAATTAGCTAAGATCCAGTCTAGCTAAAAGACTTGAATAATTAACTAAAAACTATTTTAAAAGATAGGGATTGGGGCAGCCCTGGTGGCCCAGTGGTTTAGCGCCGCCTTTAGCCCAGGGTGTGATCCTGCAGACCTGGGATCGAGTCCCATGTCTGGCTCCCTGCATGGAGCCTGCTTCTCCCTCTGCCTATGTCTCTGCCTCTCCCTCTCTCTCTCTCTCTGTGTCTGTCATGAATAAATAAATAAAATCTTCAAAAAAATAAATAAAAGATAGGGATTGAAGAAATCACTCACCGGTCAGCATGAACTGATAGGCATTGTCAGAGATGGAGAAGATGTGGGGCGGGGCCTCCTGGCGCTTCTTGCCTCGGTAGGCCGTCACCACCTCAGGGTTGTACACTGGCAGCCACTTGTAGGGGTTGACGGTGACGCAGAAGAGGCCGGAGTAGGTCTGAGAAAACCAGAAAGTGCAACATGTGGATCTTGTCTTTACTCAGAGAAAGAGAGAGATGGAATAAGGCTGAAAGGTGCTCACATAGATCATCCAGGCTGCATAGCGCTCTTTGAGGTTGTACAACACAGCGGGCTCGTGCAGGTGTGTCATCATGGCCATGTCCTCAATCTTATCAAATTTGGGAGGGTTCATGGGGAAGACTTGGTCACTGTTCAAAGTGAGGGTCTGGGGATTGAGAGGAAAAGCATATGATAGATAGGAGAGCCAATAATCTGAACTCTGCTTTGCTTGGTGTGGTGGAAGTAGTGAAAGACTGTGATGTAATTACCCTATTACCATGAATAGCTTCATGGATCATTTTCATTCCCAGAGATGATCCACACATAACTGCCATTGGTTAACCCAATTCTGGCCAAACTGTGTAACCAGTGCTGGTCTGATGCCGCCCAGTCAGTGTGCCACCTGGTGCCAAGAATGAGTTACAGATGTGCACAGCAACAGAGCCTTTCAGCCCTCAGGATCCAGGTAGGACTCAGCATGGACAAGGCCAGGGAAGCTTGCCTCTGTTTACCCCATTTGCTTTGGGTGCTTCAGTGAGACAAAGGTTGGAAGGTTGGAAAGGAATACTCCAATGTATTCTGTGCATTTACACCTCATCACCTCTGCTCCTTTGTCTGGAATATCTTTATTGACATTATGTTCAGAAACCCTCATAGTTCAGCTCAAGGGACACCTCTTCCATGCCATATTTCCTGTCTCTTCATCTTTTCAAGACTTTCATAATTCCTTGTAACGGAATTACTATTATAACAGCTCTGCTATAATAGTTACAACATTTGAACTTGGAGCATGGTCCATGGCTGAACAGTATTTCTGAGATTACTACTTAATTTTGTTTCTCTGGGTTTGCCCCCTCTCAACTCCCCCATTCAAGTATACAGCTGACTCTGCACACCATTAGTTCAGGAGAGGTAGAAAATAGGGCAGAAAAGAGAAAAAGCCTATAAGGCTTTCTGGATTCAGGGTGCCTGGGTGGCTCAGCGCCTGAACATCTGCCTTCAGCTCAGGGCATGATCCCAGGGTCCTGGGATCGAGTACCACATCAGGCTCCCCGCAGGGACCCTGCTTCTCCCTCTGCCTGTGTCTCTGCCTCTCTCTGTGTCTCTCATGAATAAATAATATTTTTTTAAAAAAGGCTTTCTGGATTCTATTTTCCCAAAGCCTAAGTCCTTAGAAAAGCTTTGAGGGTTTTAGTGAAAAGACAAAAGGTAGGGGGATTTGTTGGTACATGCCAAATCTCTCTCTGTCTTTTTAAAGATTTTATTTATTTATTTATGAAAGACACAGAGAAGGCAGAGACACAGGCAGAGGGAGAAGCAGGTTCCCTACAGGGAAGCTGATGCAGGACTCTGTTCCAGGACCCTAGAATCACGACCTGAGCCTAAGGCAGATGCTCAACCACTGAGCCACCCAGGTGCCCCACATGCCAAATTTCTTGGGGAAAGGAGACTCCTTTGTCCCACTGCCCTACCCTAGAGAGACACCCAAAGTAGCACAAGGGGAGATGGAAAGATCTGTTCATTCTGAAGCTTCAAGGATTTGTTTCTTAGCAGATCATTCAGAGAGGAGACAAGACCCTCAGTGTGGTACTGTGTAAGGTCCAGAAAATGAGGTACACCCATAGGAGGAGACCCCAAGAATGACTGAAGAAAAATTATTTCCCTCCCAGTGAAAAGAGGCTGAAATCAGACATTAAGTGCAACAAACAAACAAGAAATAAAATAAAGATGTGTCTCGTATGCCTAAGTTTGTAAACTGAGAGTCACACCTGCCAGGCACATCTTGATTCCTACAGTAGATGGTCAACTTTGGGAAGGCAGGTGCCGAGATTTGCTTTAATTTGCAAAGTGATGGATGCTAGACATGATGGGTGTCCAGTCAATATTTAATTGAATGATGCATTGTAATTTTCTACATTAAGCTAGGCATCATCTCCAGTGCTTTCTCTGGAAGTCACTCTGAAGCCTAGGGAAGGATATTTGCCCGGACTACCCAGCAGTGATCAGCTCCAATCTCTCCCTTAAATGGTCCAACATCTGTCACCCTCACCTTCCCCTTTCTCCAAAGCAAACATCATAACAACTCTCAAAGCCCAAGTCCTGGAAAAGTGAAAGAAATGGGAATAAAGGTGTTTGCGATAGGAGCATCACCTGTCACTTCACTTCACTATGGAATAGATTATTGTAAGTCATGTTCTATCATCAGATTCCTATGGACCAGCATGTGATTTCTAATATCCCACTGGAATGGCTAGTGAGGATGCCCAAATGACCCAGGACATCTGAAATCAACACTTACCCGATCATCTAGGGTCTTGACTGTGACTTTGTCATTTTCCCTGCTCTGGATCATACCTTTCACGTACATTTCCTTATCATCCATTGCAAAGCAGGCTTTCTTAGAATCAAATGGGCGGTTTTGTGCTTCGATTCTCTCCTTCTCTGGCTTCCGCAGGTAGGGAGCTGCTTCTCCAAAAATGGCCATCTCTGCATCAGAGCTCATGACTGCAGGGGGTGCTGGAAAGACCAGGGAGATGGCTGAGTCTGGAGCTCGCATGATGCCTGAATGGGAAGGGTCTCACCCTGTTATTTCCATGCAGACCGATCAAAAGCTCCTGGGATTTATTTAGCTCCCAAGGAATCCAGAACCCGGTGTAGGGGTTTAGATCAGGCAAGTAGAAGTGAGCTGAAAGTGAGACTGTACTCTAAGAAAAACATTCGAAGGGTTGCTTTCATCCCTGAGTGGAAGGAAGTGTGAGCCAACTAGATTGAGCCCAATTAAGGTAAGCCCAATGAAGGGGAGACTTGGGAAGCACTTCCTTAATTACACATCACGTTTGAACCCTGTGATCTCAGCGTCATCCCTAAATCTTTTTTTTTAAGATTTTATTTATTTATTCATGAGAGACATACAGAGAGAGGCAAGACATAGGCAGAGGGAGAAGCAGGCTCCCTCTGGGGAGCCCTATGTGATACTCGATCCTGGGACCCTGGGATCACACCCTGAGCTAAAGGCAGATGCTAAACCACTGAGCCACCCAGGTGTCACAACATCCCCAAATCTTAAGGGCATCTGAAAAGAGTTATTGGAATGTCAATAATTCCTAGTAGAAATTTCAGGGGGTCCAATGAATAGCAATGACTTGAATGTAAAGTCTTGCCATGCTTGCTTAGCACATTACAGGTAGTGAGCTGATGGGAGGCATGATGGCCAAATGCAGTGTTCCAAACATTAACATACACCAGAGTTACCTGGAGGGCTTGTTAAAACACAAACAGCTGAGCCCCAACCCTAGAGTTTTGATTCTGTGGGTATGGAATGGGGCCTGAGAATTTGCACTCCTAGCAAGCTCCCAGGTGATGCTGATGCTGTTGATCCAGGGACCATGTCTGAGAACGGCTGACCTGCGCCCTCCTCCAAGTGTGGCCCTTGAATCTGTTGTATCGTCCTACGCAGGAGTGTGTTAGAATCTCTGACCAATCCCAGATTACAGAATCAGAAGCTTCGTTTTAACGAGATCTCCAGGGGATTACATAGCAGACGTGAGAAGAAGAATCAGGTCTAGTGCAGTGATCTCCGAACCTCACTTGCGTGTAGCAGTGACAAGCAGTGCTTAATTAGGTTAATACCCACCTTAAAACTCACTGGCTGGTGTGCGTATGCGTGTATGTGTGTGTATAAGTGCCTTCCTGTTTCTGCCTCTCTCTCCCACTCTCTCTTTCCCATCCCTCCTATCAGTCTCTTCCCAAACCATTCCCCCTTCTTTGGCCTTTATCTGTTTTTCCCTACTTAGAAGCCAGAAAATCTGGCTTTAGATTCCTAGCACTGCACTTGGTCAAACCACTTAGCTTCTCTGGGTCCCTGTCCATTTGATTTGATTTTTTAAAGAAACCATTTGTTTTTTTTTTTTAAAGATTTTATTTATTTATTCATAGACACACACCCACACACACACACACAGAGAGAGAGAGAGAGAAGCAGAGGGAGAAGCAGGCACCATGCAGAGAGCCTGACGTGGGACTAGATTCAGGGTCTACAGGAACATGCCCTGGGCCAAAGGCGGGCGACACTAAACCGCTGCGCCACAGGGGCTGTCCTGTCCATTTGATTTAAATGAGGTAGCAAGTGTAGCTCATTTCTAAGGCCTCTGCAGTCTGTGTGGCTCTCAGATTCCTTTTTTGAGTCTGCATCTGCTTGTCCCGCTCCCTCTGGATTCTGACCTCCAGAGCCCTCCACTTCTTTTCCCCATGTCGTTCCTCTTCCTGATTCCTCCCCTTTCCCTTCCCACCCATTCTCCTGTAACTGATTAAGGAGTGAAGTTACACACACGTATCCCCATAGCTCTCTTAAGAAAAGTTCATATTTTTTTAATAAGGCTTTTTATGTTTTCTATTAAAAGCAGGAGAACTGAACATTTTGTGGTTCTCTCTGGGAAGTCGGCCTCCCCCTGCTCACCCATTATGAAATCGCTCTTCATTGGTGACTTGTTTTATTATTCCGTCCTGCCCTGCTGTGGGGTTTTATTCCTACAGAAAGAGAAGCATCTGCTTCCCTCTGGACCTTATTCAGCTAAGTTATATCTTAGTTTTACTTTGGCCAGAGGCTGTGCTGAACTGCAGTGATTAGATTTTCATAGGAATTCAGTAGGGCTCCCACAAAGAGGGCTCCTGGCCTACAGCCATCCTGCCGGGTTAAATTTTCTCACTTCCTAGCTAACAGATGAAGAAGAATTCATGCACATAGCTTACCCCTTCTCTAACCATGGTCCCCCGTATTGTGTGTGGCTTAAGTGGGTTTATACAACAGCAGTGGTTCAGAATCCCTTGACATTCTCAAAAAGAATTGAGAACCCAGTGAGGTTGGTTTATGTTGGTTATATTTATTGATGTTTATTACATTAGAACTTGCATTGCGTGTTAACATGAATAACATTCTTATGAAAATGACTGTATTTTCCAAAATGAAAATAAATTAGTGAGAAGAGTAGCATTGCTTCTCGTTTTCACAACTTACTATCCTTTTTAAGATTTTTAAAATCTATTTTAGAGAGAGAGAGAGATAGAGCACAAGCAGGGGGGTAGGGCAGGGAGAAGCAGTCTCTGCTGCAAGCAAGGAGCCCGACATAGGGCTTGATCCCAAGACTCCGAGATTTTGACCTGAGCAGAAGGCAGATGCTTAACGGACTGAGCCCCTCAGGTGCCCCTTTACAACTTTCTTTAATGTCTACTGAATAAAAGACAGATGGATTTTCCTGTCTGCTTCTGTATTCAGTCTGTTGCTGTAAGGTTTTTTTTGTTTTGGGGTTGGGGGGTTGGTTGAAATAAATACAGAAAATCTGGCCTTATACAGGTATGGAATTTAGAAAAGGAAAGAACATTTTCATTGTCTTTTCTTAAAAAAAAAAAAAAAACCCAAACCTTTATTCATTTATTTAAGTAATCTCTGCACAACATGGGCTCGAACTCATGACCCCGAGATCAAGAGTCACATGCTCCATTGACTGAGCCACCTAGGTGCGGTCCTTTGTTGTCTTTTTAAATAATTGTGAATATTCTCCTTAGATATTATACCAAAACTTGACAAGTGGTAGTTCCTTAAGGGCTAGTTGCAATGTGAAATAAGATCTGAAACTGTATCCATGAATATTTTGTACTCTACCCATTGGTCAGGTTTTGAACTCTGAATGGATCTTTCCCCATGGATGAACATCATACATTAGTCATTTGGAAAATCTTGATTCACTGAATTATACAAAACTTCTGAATGTTGACATGTTTCATTATAGAATATAAAATAATCACCATCATTAATATTTCCACTGATTTCATTAGGAAATTCTTTAAGTACTAGAAAGTTGTCAAGTTAGTGATAGCAGGTGCAAGTTTTCCAAAATTCTCATTCTTGTTTGAAAGCTTAAGTGTATCATTAGTAACAAATGCTGTCAGTTGTTTTCCTTGAAATGATAAGCACACTTCATTCCTTTTTCAGAATATATCTGCCAAATAGCCAACTCCGAAAAACCAGTTTGTCCACTAGAAGTTCTTTCAAGTAATAATGATACCACATGAATAAAGTGGCTAGTTTGTATTGCAACTCAAACAACTGTACATGCGCTTTTCCTCAAGACAACCATCAAACTCTGGTACGCAGCTAGAGTGCCTTATGCACACTTCCCATTTCATCACAGAGAATATTATAAATATATGTGAGAATTGAATCATACTAGAATTAATAATTTTAACTGTTGGAAATTTCAAGTAATTTTTAAGTAAAATGTTTATTTTTTATTTTTAAATTTTATTTTAATTTTTTAAAAAAATTTATTTATTTATTCATGAGAGACACAGAGAGAGGGGCAGAGACACAGGCAGAGGGAAAGGCAGGATCCCTGCGGGGATCTCGATGCAGGACTTGATCCCAGGACCCCGGGATCATACTCTGAGCCAAAGGCAGACACTCAACTGCTGAGCCACCCAGATGCTCAAAGTAAAAATTTTTAAATAAAATAAAAATGTTTTTCATTGCCCGTTGTATAGCAATGACAATGACTTGGTTTAGTAGCATGCCTTGATTTGTAATAACGCACCAGAAATTTTATCCACCTTTGCTTTCACATCATTAGGTTAACACAGGGAAAAAAAGGCAAATAGTGTTTAGGTATTATTATCATGAAAATTGTTTGGGTCTCATGTTCCTCCTGAAAAGTTCTTGGGAATCTCCAAAGATCCATAGGCCACTCTTGAGAATGGTTGCACTATGAGGGATTCTTATCAGGTTGCAGGTTTATGACCATACATGATTTAGCATGCCTTAGTATTAAGCATGGTATCCAAAGTGTTGGAAAATGATCTACATCAAAATTATCTGTAATAGAATCTCTGTGGCTGGGTCTGGAGAATCTGAATTTTTTCCCAAGGGCCTCAAATCCAGGGATGTTCGGGAATTACTAGCTTAAGTCATTATTTGTTTTCCAAAACTATGCCATGGTCCCATTGATCATACCTAAAATGACTTTAGGCAAATATTTCTTAATTTTAATAATTATGTGCTCATTAAATCTGTTATTTTATCAAAATCTCATTGTCATCAATTGTAAGATAAATTATTTCAGAAATTAAAAATGCATCTTATTATAGTGCTCCTTTCATTGATTGTAAGATGTTTTTCAAATTCAGAGATAATAGTTTGTGAAAAATGTAAAGAAAATTAAACTTGATCAGATAGTGTAATATTTGCTATGTTGGTTTATGCTGGTGGGGTGACTTTAAAAAAGAAATCTAAGGAGGGGTGCCTGGGTGGCTCAGTCGATTAAGCATCCAACGCTTGATCTCACCTCAGGTCTTGATCTCAGGGTCCTGAGTTCAAGCCCTGCTTTGGGCTTTTCTTAAAAAAAGAAAAAAAAAACCCACAAAAACAAACCTAAGGGGGGGGGGGCGGAAAGGAATGAGGTAAAGGAAAATATTAAGTGAATTCACAGTACTGGTGTTAAATGGTATCACAAAATGTGTGACAGTAGGGGATCCCTGGGTGGCACAGCAGTTTGGTGCCTGCCTTTGGCCCAGGGCGCGATCCTGGAGACCCTGGGATCGAATCCCACATTGGGCTCCCGGTGCATGGAGCCTGCTTCTCCCTCTGCCTGTGTCTCTGCCTCTCTCTCTCTCTCTCTCTCTCTCTGTGTGTGTGACTATCATAAATAAATAAAAATTAAAAAAAAAAAGACTTCTTTAAAAAAAAATGTGTGACAATAGCATAAGAATACAGCCTGAACTAACTATAATAGCTGTTGGTCAAACTCAACTTTTAGGCATCTCAGAGAAATAAGATTCCATGTGCGCTTCAAGTCATGACCACTTTGGAGGTGGAGATTTTTCTCCTTTTGGCCACCACTCTAACCATGACTGAGAACATAGTTATCTCCTAATTTTACCGCCTAGATGAGGCATGAATCATGTCAGCAATATTCTCACAAAGGTGTTATCCCGCCTACTTGAACACCTTGAGGAAATATTTTTTTCCTTTTGGGAAGTTTTCACAAGTTGAAGATGCTTCTTGTTTTAGACTAAAATCTGGCTTTCTGTAACTTGAGGACAGTTGATCCTCGCTCCGGCTCTCGGTAATAGCAGAAGGAGTTCAAATCCATTTCCCAGAAGATGACTCTGCACTCATTTGATGGTGGCTCTGTGTTCTCCTTAGCTTTACCTTCTCCATGCTAAACAACCCCAGCTGGATCTTCATCTGTTTCTTCCGTGATGTGCTTCTGAATCTCCTTTACTGTCATGGTGACCCCACTCCTGTTAATCTCTCAAAGTGTGACATCCAAACCACATGTCACCCTCCATCAGCCTGGGGCCTCACCTCTCTTGACCCAGGTGTAATGCCTGAGATGGTGACTGCCTTTTGGCAGTATCATCACACTGCTGACTCACTGCTCACTGTCAAGCAAAACCCCTCAATCCTCTGCCTGCGTGCGGTTGCTAAGTCAAATCTTCTTGCCATATTTGTGCACCTGTGTTCTAGGACCTAAGGATAAAACCATTCATTCTTGGCTGATAAGCTTTGCCTTGTTAGGTCTGATCCAACTCTCTAGGTGTGACTCATGGTGACCCTGGACGCTATCTTCTAAAAGTCTCCTAATTAGCTCCTTCTCTCTTCCAAAAACTTGACCTGCTTATATTCCTGCACGGCTGTGTTCCTTCAACCATCAATTCTGTTCCTGTCTCTAGGGGTCTTCTCATTGAGACAGCCGTCCCAGCCCATTTAATCTCCATTTGCCACTTTCTGAGTTCCTTTCTGTTTGCTCTGAGGACACCCGATGCTGCTCTTGACTTTCATCCGTCTCCTGGAAATTTCTCAGCCACTGTATCTTGTCAACAATGGTGGAGGCATGACTCAATCATATTTTGCTTTCCTTGATTCTAATTCACCTAGAATTGTCTCTATTAAACACAAATTTTGCAAGAGGTGGCAAGGAAAGGTTGTTTTTAAAAGATTTTTTTTATTACTACACTGAGTATAGGTTTGAATTGATCTCTCTTTATTCTCTCAGCATTATTTGTTTTTTAAAGATTTTATTTATTTATTCATGAGAGACACAGAGAGAGAGAGGCAGAGACACAGGTAGAGGGAGAAGCAGGCTCCCTGGAGGGAACCTGATGTGGAACTCGATCCCAGGACCCTGATCACGCCCTGAGCCAAAGACAGACACTCAACCACTGAACCACCCAGATGTCCCTTCTCAGCATTATTTGTGAGTAAGGGCACAGCTGGGTGGATTCAGGGGTACAAACTCTGCTCAAGGAGTAGCAAAGTTAGCCTGTGTGTGAAAACCGAATTGTAACAGTATAAACATGTTCTGGGCCAACTAACTATAGTGACCTGGAGCTTGCATGTCAAAATTCTGCACTGTATTTTATGCTTATTAGTATGATAAGCAAATTTGGGGAGCTATTCTTCCTTTGATAAAACCCGCATATTTTGAAATCTGCCTTTAAGGAATACTTAAGTAATTGGTTTCAATGCCCTCCATTTTCGGCTTCTTGTGAGTGCAGTAAGAATGAACATACGTAAAACAATGTTTGCTAATTTTCATGATTGCATTTCCAATCTGGTTGAAATTAATTCTTACCTTCTCAGTTCCCAAAGTGATGGTCAGCGTCCTTCAGGAACAAAGTGCCTTCTTGGGAGTTATTTCAGAAACCAAAACCAAACAAAAACAAAGAACAAATGAACTACAAAGAGTTTAAATACATCTAGAAACTTGGCTGGCTCCAAGTTCTATTTTTAAATAGATACACAGTAGACGTGGGATGGAATTATATTTGCCATTTTCACTCTGTGGTTGAAATGATCACTCTTTAAATAATTAGCTGATTACAACATATGATTAATACTTTTTTAAAAGCATTTTCTGTGTGTGAAGTACTACGTGAGCTCTTTACGATGAGGTGCGGAGAAGAATAAAGACAATCTCTGCTCTACAAAGAAGAGTAACACAAATTCTCAAGGAGCCTAAATGAAATGTTAGGGGGACTTAGAGAGATACTTTGGGCGGAGGATAGGGGGCTGTGAGTGGTCAGGGCGAAAAGAAAGGAGGGAGAGGGAATGATCCAAACTGTAATCTGGATGCTTGGAACCAGTAGCCAAATTCTTTTGGCAGGTAAGTCGTGAATTGTAGGCAAGACTCCTTTAAGGGATCTAGGAGGAGCACTCGTTTAAATTATTCTAACTTCTCCTAGAGAAGATGAAGGTAGGTAGGGCAGCTGAAAATTCATCTAGGACTAAAGCATCTCAGGTCCAGGAGTTTATAACCTCCATGATGATCTCTGAGAGCTGTGAGAGTCTGAACATTTCCAACATCAAATTTAATTTAAAGAAACTTCCCATTTATAATGCAGTACTTCCGTGGAACCAGGGAGGACCATGTCATGAAATGCCATTTGGGCAGGAAGAGATATTTCAACACTTGGCTTACTATTTTGGTTGTCTCTTCCCTTCTCTTTCTTTCATGAGTCTCTGTTAATCTCCAGTTATCCTGTAAACTTCTTATCAATTTTTCAGGAAAAAATTAAATGATTACAGATTACATCCTGAATCCTTAGTTTAAAAGAAATAAGACTTAGTGACCCAATCTCAGTTTCTTAATACTGGCTCTGTTAAGAAGCTCTTGTAACTTCTTTGAACTTTGATTTCTTCTATAAAATGAGACAGATGGGTCAGAGAAAGCTCCAATAGTCCGCTTAGCCCTGTGAACGTATGACAGAAAGTACTCTGGTGGAGATGGTGGCCTGGAATTAAAATGTCACAAGCCTCCCAAGCTTGGAGCCCCTGTGAGCAATGCAAAGTGCAGTCAGACACAACCCAGTCTACAGTCCACAAGGCATGCTGCACAAGACCAGTCTGGAAACCAGCCAATAATGACCAGACTGTGGTGCATCCTAGGAGGGATAAAATGCTTGGGAGGATTTCTTCCTGCAATCATCTCCCAGAAATCCTGATGTGGGAACAAAATTTTAAGTAACCACAATAATTTCAAATGATAGTTAAAGGCAATTACAGAAGACATGTCACAAATTAGCATGTTTATTTGCTAACTGCATGATATAACACTGACCAAGACAATTAGGGAGAGGGAGAGTTGAGTTGAGCATCATATTCAGTTTTATTCTGCAGGTTATTATTATTATTATTATTATTATTTGGTCTCATAATTGCTTATGTTCTTGTTTTTTGACATCTTGTGAAAGTATCTTGAAAGGCAATTACCTGTCTTACTATCTTTGCCCCGTCTTGCCCTTAACACCAGACCTTACACTTAGTAGGTCCTCAGTAAAGACTACTGTGTGGCTGTTCCTCCTTGACCTGACCAGGTTTAATCACAGTTACATGGAGCAAACAAGTGGACACTCGTGAGCACTTACCTTGAGAGACCGCGATGAGGCAGTTTCAAGAGTGTGGGCCTCCAGTACCCTTTATACTTCCAAATCTGCCAGCCCAGCACTCTAACTTGGCTATATTTGGGGGATCACCATTTACTTGTGAGATGTAAATGCGTCGTAGCCCTGATCTCTCACTCTTGTTAAATTACTTGGATAAATGACCAGCGGAGGCTGCATAATGCCAAGTCAGCTGCGTAGGGATTTTGACGTTGGACACAGATCTTTGAGACTTAGAGAGTCCTAGGGGCTGAGTGCACTGGGGCAGAGTGTGCTAAGAAGGTCAGTGAAGGGTAGAACCACAAGATGAATTGTCAAGCAATGGGAGATCGATAGCACAGACAGGAACTCCAACTCAACCACCTAGCGTTGATGTGGGATGGTGTGCAGCTCTTCTCAGAAATTTCTGGAAAATTTAAGATGGACCATTTAACACATCCAGTGTTAAATGTTATTTATTATTTAAAAAATCCACTGATGAAAGAAGGCTTTCTAAAATGTACTACATATTATCTTGTGTTTTAAATCTGTATCTTGAGTAGAATTTAACTTTTTCTCGATCATTCAGACATCTGGGAGATGATGGAATGCAGTCATCTGGGATATTGGGGTTTATTGGCAGGGTTTTTTCCATATGTTGATTGTTTCTAGATTGTTATGAATTGTGTTTATTTTTTAGTTTTTTTAATCTCCACCTTCACGGCCAACCTCTCAGGTATGGTTCGTATGCTTGCCTCTACTGGCCTGGTTTTACTCTTTCTAATCTGCCATAATCAAGGAAGCAGATTACAAAATTCATTCAGATCAGGCTAAAGTAGGAGTCAGTAGGTTCTGAATGAAGTTCTGGAGTTCTAATGAAAATACATGGTCTTTGGGGATTTTTCTTTCTCAGATAGAAGTGATGTTCAAATATGTAGGAAATTACACCCATTGACAGCAAGACCAAATGACCTGTTTAAATCGTATGTGATTAATGTTTGCTGAATCAAGATTCTCATTCAGTCCTCCTGTGAATAGTCTCATACAGGCGGGGTATTGCCAAAGGACAGTTGGTGAGAGTCGAGATAAAATTGTGGGTAGAGGAGGAATAGACAGGAATAGGACTTCCACATGGTGTTTTTCCAAAGCGGGTTTGACAGAATGCTGGTTCTGGGGGAAACTGTGAAATAAATAGTCCCGTGGTTAACTGAGTTTAGGAAACGTGGCAAACCCTGTTCCCCGCCTCAGAGGTTCACCACAAATATTCACATATTAAGGGATCAGAACCATCTGAGCCATCTTTCAGCAAAGATCTGGTGGTGGATCACCATCTTAGTTTCTACTCCAGAAAATGAGAGGGGAGCCTGAAGGCTGTAATCCACATAGAGGTTGTTTCTGTTCCTTAGCAGCATTTGGCCCAGAAGAAAGCACCAGAGCCATCAGACATAAACACAGCTGCTTTCCTTTGAGGGACAGCCTTTTGCATGTAGCAGATGCTCAGTAAATGTTCCAGTGAATAAATGAGTCGAGAAGATTCATGGAGAACTTGGGAAGTGATAAGAAGGAATATGGAATCAGATTTGGTCTCATTCACTAGTCATGACTTACATTTATTAAGAACTTACCACATACCAGCTTTGTCCTTACTGGCTCACTGAGGCTTCATAATAGTGTCTTTTGTGAGGTAAATGCTAATATTTTTCTACTGACCTTTTTATAGAAAATGAAACTGGACCACTGACAATTGAGGTAACCTGCCCAAGGCCACATTAGTAAGTGGCAGAGATGAGATTCAAAGTTTCTCTGGCCTGAGAGCCTGTGCCTATAATCTGTAGCTTTTGCAAGCACATCAGTTTTGATGCAATGGGGAATGGGGATGTGGAACAGGGTCATTGCTCCCAAAGGAGCTGTTAAGGGGTATGGGGACAGAGCTCATGAATGGGAAAGGATAAACCACTCTTCCGCCATTAAACCAAGTGCCAAATGCATGGGATGTGCTGTGGATTAGATGGATGTACAGGGCATTTGAAACACCTATAAAATATGTTGTATATGCAGAATCTTATCGAATTGTTACCAGTGATAGTGATACTTCTTTGGAGGAGAAAGGGATCTGGAGGGGAGTGGGAACTGTAAAGAAAATAATGACCTTCTTGTAGTACTTTCCAGTTTACATAGCAGTTTTGTATATTTTATTATGCTTGATTTTCTCTACAATATAAGGGGTTTATAGTATTCATATTCAGATTATTATTCAGGAGTTTATTGCATTCATATTCAATTATTATTCAGGGGTTTATAATATTCATATTCAGGTTACTACTATTCCCATTTCCCAAAAGAAGAAACTGAGGCCCAAGGGGGTTAAGTGACTGGCCAAAAGACCCCACAGCTGGTGGGCAACAGAGCCAGAACTGAAATCCAGCGTTTCTGATTCTAAATTCTTGCTGTCTCCTTTATTCTGTGCACTTTAAAAAAAAATAAGATTTATTTATTTATTTGAGAGAGAGAGAAAGAGAGCACAAGCAGGGGGAGGGGCAGCGGGAGAGGGAGAGAGGAAATCTTAAGCAGACTCCCCACTGAGTGCATAGCCTGAGTCAGGGCTTGATCCTATGACCCTGAGATCATGACCTGAGCCAAAGTCAACAGTTGGACGTTCAACTGACTGAGCTGCCCAGGCACCCCTATTCTGTGCCCTGCCTTAAAAAAGAGGGATTATTACATGGGTGAGAGGAATAGGGAGGAGGTTCTAGGCTTAGGGATCATAGCTTTGAAGCAAGACTGCCCAAGGTATATTTCAGGAAGGTTGGTCAGGCAAGCCTGGTAGAGAGGGTTGGGGAGGGCTGGTGGGTAGTATGGAGATAAAGACCAGACAAGGGAACTGGGTTCATTTGTGAAGAACTTCCAAGGCCCAGTGAAGGAGTCAGGACATTGCTCTGAGATCACTCAGGAATCTTTGGAGGTTCTAAATAGAAAAGTGAGCATATATATGAATATATATTTGAAGATGATTCTAGAGCTGATGGTAGGGTTTAATGGACAGGGGAGAACCCAGGGGAGCCTAGAGTCATTTAGCAACTATTTAAAAAACCTTGCTATAAAACTTGATGAAATGATCACACAGGTTTGTCAGAGCCTGTGGTGCAGGCAAGTAGTTAGAGAGTTGGAATTATCCCCTGGATGCCCCTACAAACTCAGATCTGTGTGAAAACTCCCCTCAGTACCAGGGGGATGGCTTTCACAGTGATTGTACCCTGCTATCTCTGAGTTCATCCTGCAGATTCAAGGAGAACATTGTGTGGATCAAAGTTTTTCTGCCTCACTATCCCACTTAGGTATAGCAAGAAAAGAATACTACTAAACCCCAGAGGTGAAAAGACCTCTGGGTGCTGTAGGCTTATTTTTTGAAGCCTTGACCCCACATTATATCAATATATTAACATCTACTTGCATTGAATACAAAAAATAATCATGATGTAAAATGAAGATTAAGATAGAAATGAGATTTAAAAGGGAAGAGAAGGGGCATCTGGGTGGCTCAATCGATTAAGTGTCTGACTCTTGATCTCAGCTCTTGATCTTAGAATTATGAGTTCAAGCCCCACTCTGGTTGTGGTGCCTCCTTAAAAAAAAAGAGGGACACCTGGGTGGCTCAGTGGCTGAGCATCTGCCTTCGGCTCAGGTTGTGATCCCAGGGTCCAGGGATCGAGTCCTGCATTGGGCTCCCTGCAGGGAGCCTGCTTCTCCCTCTGCCTATGTCTCTGCCTCTCTCTGTGTCTCTCATAAATAAATAAATAAAATCTTTTTTAAAAAATGAAAGGGAAGATAAAACGCAAGGGACACCCTGAAAGCAGGATCCCTGGGACTTTGATGGCTGTCAGGTTTGAGGAAGGAGGAAGGACCTTTCCTGCCTTTCTTCTAGTCCTCATTTCAACCTGGGAATCTAGGGATGTGACCCCAGTCCAGAGGAAACACAGAAGAAGGGAAAGATGAGTTTAGATTTTTGCTATATTGAGGTTGAGATTATGGGAGGGGCAAGTGTTTAAAGTTTAAAGAAGTCAAGGTTGAAGATGTAAGTCTATAGGGAAGGGGCAGTGGTGGAGGGCTGTCACTTGTATGGGGCAACACTTGAATTCATCAAGGAGGTTTAGCTTTCAGAGGAAGGCTGCATGTTTAGGGAGTGGGAGAAGGGAATGAAGACAGAAAGAATGGGGGAAAAGCCCATTCTATAGATAAACAAATATCTTAGTGAGGTCTTGTTGGAGCCCAAAGAGCCAATGGGTCCATATTTTACTTCTGCCATTTATTGACTGTGGCAAATCACATCACCCCTTTTAGCGACTATGGTGTTTTCCCTATAGCTGCAAAAGCATGTAGATAATTCTGTTTCTGCTCAAACAATGAGGATGGTGTGGGGATCAAATGAAATACTGTCATCTCCATCTAGATATGGCTGTCTCTGTATGCAGTCTGTTTTCAGACAATGACAAACATTGTGTCTCCATCTGTGTCATCCTTGACATAAACCAAAGCAAATAATCCATTAGCACTAAAAACCCAGGTGAGCAATGTGGATTCTACTGAAGATTCTATAGAGGAGACATAGAAGAGGGTTCTATTGCAAACCCTAGAGTTAAGTATTCAAAGTGTACATCAGAAATGTCACTCTGGGGTTGCCTGGGTGGCTTAGTTGGTTAAGTGTCTGCCTTCAGCTCAGGGGTCCTGGGATGGAGCCTCACATTGGGCTCCCTGCTTGGAAGGAAATCTGCTTCTCTCTCTCCCTCTGCTTCTCCCCCTGCTTGTGCTCTCTCTTTCTCTCAAATAAATAGATATAAAAAATATTTTTAAAGATTTTATTTATTTATTCATGAGAGACACACGGAGAGAGGCAGAGACACAGAGGGAGAAGCAGTCTTCTCAAGGGGAGCCCAAAGTGGAACTCAATCCTAGGACCCGAGATCACACCCTAAGGTAAAGGCAGATGCTCAGCCACTGAGCCATCCAGGTGTTCCTAGATAAAATATTTTTAAAAAGAGAGAAATGTCACTCTACAAAGTCCATTTTTCGTCACATGGATGCTGGTGGTTTACTTTGTTTCTTCCCCTGGGGTGTCTCCCCCAACCAGTGCTGGCACCCAGTTGTTCCTCTGTTATGGAGCCATTTAGCTCTGTCATAGACCTGCTTTCCTATCCTATTCATCTGGTTACTCAACAAAAAAGAAGTCCTCAAGTAAAGAAGACACTTTTGGCCTTAGCAAGTTTGGTGACTATCTATTTTTATACTCATATGCCCTTTTGGGGGTCTCATCCTTATCCCACCACTATCCCCCATAGTCCATAGCTCACACACCAACCTGCATCTCATCTCTCCCACGTTCCAGATGAGTTCTGTGAATGAAGCCTTTCTCCATTCTTGTTACAAAATCAGCTTGTCAACTCAAAAGTGAAGGGACCTTTATTATTAGTGTAAAAAAAGTCAAGGGAGGTGATATTTTCAAGAGAGAGGATCTAACGGAGAGCACTACAGAGAAGCCAGCGAAAAACAAGAGCCAAAAAGGGCATTGGATTGGTCAGGGAGATGATCTTGACATTAATGTCAGCAGGATGGTGGGGGTGGAAGCTTTGAATGCAAGAGATTAAGGAATGAACAGGTGTTAAGGAGGAGGAAAAAGTTTTCCTGGTTTTCCTAGGAGTAAATCTCTCCACCAATCACAACACAAGATGCATTCGGAGGAACCGTAGATTTGGATGGTGCAAGAAAGACAGATCAGTAGCAGGGCCAAATAGAGAAGACTAGGAAACAAGTGTGACCAAGGTCATTCCTCAGAGGGCTACTTGAGAAGAAAGGTCAATTAATTGTGCTGATAGTGGGATCATACCTTACCCCTCATAGCTATGTAAGAGCTTATGTAACAGATGAACCTTTAAAAAGCAGCAGGAAGTTCCTCAGCCAGGAACAGAAATTTCTGGGTGAAAGTTATGGACAGGTACATTAGTGAATGGCACAAATTCACATCCGCATTGCCTAATTAAAGATTTTGATGAGAACATTAGATTGCAGAACAAGGGGACTTGGAATATTATCTAAACAACTCTGACCTTACAAATTACCTTAGAAATTGAGGTTCTGAAAAAAAAAAAAAGAAATTGAGGTTCTGGGCAAAGTACCTAGTTAATGCTAAAGGTAGAAACAGACACCCCCACCCCCATTCTACTCCCAAACCAAAGAGACCTAGTTCAGAACTTGTTCAAATGCAACACATACCTTTCTTCACTGCTGGCTTTTATGCATGGAAATTTTGCAAAGCACAGTTGATGGGGGATTATCAAGAGAAGCATTTTATCCTTTTTTAAAAAAAAGATTTATTTATTTATTTATTTATTTATTTATTTATTTATTTATTTATTCAAGAGAGACACACAGAGAGAGGCAGAGACACAGGCAGAGGGAGAAGCAGGCTCCTTGCAGGGAGCCCAAAGTGGGACTCGATCCCAGAACCCCGGGATCAGGACCTGAGCCAAAGGTAGATGCTCAACCACTGAGCCACCCAGGTGTCCCTAAAGAGAATCATTTTAACAGATTCTCCTTAAATCTCAATGAGGAAATGGACTGATCAGTTTTATGTGAGAGAAAACCGAGGCTTGGCAAGGTGAAGGGACTAGTCACATAGCTAGTCAGTGGCAGAGTGGAAACTGGGACAAACATCTTTGTCTCCGAGTCCAGTTTGTCTTTTTCAGTACAAGATAGCTGCTTCTGGCTTTGCAGGATCCTGTAAGACACTAATGCTCTCAAAATTATACATGCTTCTCAGAATTACACACAAACCAGGCATCCTTGTCTGAAACAACATGGAGAGATTGTGTGGATGGTCTGGGAATACTGTGTTTGAGGAAGAAACCCTACCAGCTAGGTCTGTTTAGTGAACTGGAGACTTCCCTCTCTGGCCTCAGAACCTGGATCAATGCCTGAGAGTATTAGGGTCTCCTGTCAATTTCCTGTCATTTTCATCTATTAGTTCTGTTTTGGTTAGTTCAGTTGCTTAAAGACTCATTAAAATGAGGAACAGCATGATCAATTACTTCTAATTACAACTGTTTAGGTATTAAACGATGTATTGTAAAATGTATATATTCTTCGCTGGACATAGCCAAAATATGTATTTATATGGTTTAAATCTGCACATATTGTAATAACTAAGAGTGAACTTTGAGAATTGTAATACTGAGGTTCAAATCCTGACTTCATTATTTAAACTATGTGAGTTTCGGCAAATATTTAACTTTTCTGAGCCTGTTTCTTCATCTGTAGAATGGGGATGATAACAATACGTAACTCATGGGGTTCTTGTGACAATTGAGTTAATGGATGCATGGCAGGATATGCCATGGAAGTGACTCGATGGTTTGGGAAAGGGAATAATAAGTGGGGCCATGTCACCGGGACAGCCTGAGATTTAGAAACCCAGAGCTTTCTCTAGAGCTTTCTCTTGTCAGTGCCAGAGGTCTCTGGAAGCCGAGACAAGGTCTTCTTTGTTATTATTTAATTTCTTTTGTGTTGCTATTTGGTGAAGCTCTCTGGCTGACCACAGTCTGACCATTGTCCGTCCAGTCCTCCCATACTATCCACTGCATTTAGCCATATTCCTGTTGGCTATTCAGATGGCTCAGAACACTTTCTAGTCAACAGCAGCCCCTCCCCCAAACACAAACTCACACACACAACAATAAAACAAAACAAGCAAGATGGAGCCAGGATACTGAAAAGTAGGTTGAGCAAGTTTGTGTGGGATCAAAGAGGTTCCTGAGACTTTGAGTTTTAAAATCAGTATAGTCCTAGGCAAATCCAGATTAAGTTCATCACCCTACTTCAAAGGTGTTTGGGGGTATGATGGCCACGCTGTCACACCTGGCTGAGACGGGGCTAGATGGAACCAACTTGAGATCTCCCACCAAGCCAGGAAGGTGACAAAATTCATACCTGGAACTGTTAATTTTGAGGCTGTAATGCACAGAATCAGCAACATAGCGAGCATGCACTCCTTCAATCATTTATTCATCATCCATTGGCATCTACTATGCGTTGTAAGTGCTGGGGAACAAAATAGGCAAAGTATCTTCTACTCGAATATGTACGCATTGTTTTCTGGGGACAGACAACAAACAACTGCTTATCTGATGTCAATTAGTGATAAATGCTCCAAAGGAAAGGAACAGTAGGGTAAGGTTATAGTGGCTGTGTGGTGTCTAAACAGATTGGTCAGGAAAGCTTCTCCAAAGGGGTGATATTTGAGCAGATGCCTAGTGAAGTGAAGGAGCAAGCCACGAGAACATCAAAGGGGGACTCTATTCCAGGCAGAGGAAACAGAAGTAAAGGCTCTGGGAGGTGAGTGTGCCTGCACAGGAAGGGGAAAAAGGCCAGTAGGGCAGGGGTGAAGGGAGCCAGGGAAACAGTAGAGGGAATGAAGTGGCAGAGGTGGCCAGGGGCCAGATGGTTTGGAGCCCTGTAAGCGAAGGTAAGGACTTTGGGTTTTAAATGTCAGCTATTATCATGGCAGCTTTATTCTTTGCTGTGTGCCGAGTGTTGGCCCTATTATAAGCAGCTCTGCTTCCTCCTGCAGAGCAGAATTTGGTGTCTGCTCTCCACTCAACAAATGGCTCATGAAGACACTGTTGTGTAGGCAGGGGGGATAAAAAGCTGGTTCTCAGGTTGGGGGTTGGATGGGGGGGTGTTGGGTCACGGCTCTGGAAACGCGGGAAAAGACACCCCTCCTGAGCTTTGACGGACACACTGCCGGACCACTGGAAAGAAACACTGTTTCAATTCCCAGAGAGGGGAGGGGCCACTTCCGGTGGGCCCTAGAGCATCATGGGAGGAGTTGGGTGGAATGATGGAAAGGCCGGAAGTGGTCCGCCGCCATGATCGATGCCTGGCGTGAGGCGACAGCGGCACCCGTACAGTGAGTGTGCGAGTCGGCGGTTCGCCAGGCGGGCGGGGTTTGCGCCCCCATTCATTTCTTGCTGGAGGTGACAGAGAATAGCCTCCTGAGGCAGCGCGGCGGCGAAGGGATGAGATTGGGACTGGGGAGTGAATTTTGAAGGCGGGGGGGTGGGGGTGGGGGTGGGGTGCCCGAAGAACATTTCTGGAAAGTTCTTGAGCCGCGTGGCATGCGGTTCGGTTATAAAGTGAATGTGCTTCTGTGATCTCATGCCGAAACTAGTTCGGGTTCTGCCCCCTGGGCGTCAGCGGCGCTGTTGGTGGAATCCTGGGGAAGTGTAGGGTTGTGATGCTCAGAAGGCACCACGGCTCCATCCGCGCTGCTCACCCCGTGTCTCCTCATTTGACCCCTTTTGACCCCTTGCCCTTTGAACCTTTGCAGCTAGGACTCCCGTCTCCCAGAGCAGCGAGAGAGAGAGAACCTTGAACCCTGGTTTCCGTGAAGGGGCTGAGGACACAGGCCGCCCTCCTGTGAAGGTCAGGCGGCCCGCAAGAGAAGAAAAGCGCTTTTCTTGGGTGCTTCCCCCAAAGAGAGCTGTTTCTGTCCCTTCGTCACAGGGCCGGCTTTGTTTTTCCTGGTGGGCTCCGAAGCAGCATCTTGCCGGGGCCTGGGAACCCTGCAGGGCAGGGGAGGAACCAAGGCTGGTAAATTCCATCCTCTAGTCAAGTTCTTTCTCTCTGCCTACGGCTGACTCTTGGGCTTCCCGCTTAGGGAAATGTGACCCCTGAAGGCCGCCGCGAAGGTGGCCGGGGACACTGGTATGTGTCACATGTGCCTAACCTCTGCCACGGCCCGGCCCCAGAGGCAGAATTTAGGTTTGCTCCCTGACAGCTGCTGTGTTGGCCCTGGAATGTTAATCCCCTCCCAAGGCTTGGAGGAGGGCAGCGGCTTTTTAGCAGCTGTGCTACTGAGCTCATCCATCAAATGACCCTCTCCTCTTCACCTTTCTACTCAGTTATATGCACCTCTTTGAGGAGATGTGGATGTGAAATCTCCGTAAGGAGCAGTTACTTTTGTTTATTTGATTTATTATTATTATTTTTAAAGATTTTATTTATTCATTCACGAGAGACACGGAGAGAGAGGCAGAGACACAGAGAGAGGGAGAAGCAGGCTCCGCAGGACCCGATCCCAGGACCACGGATCACGCCCTGAGCCAAAGGCAGACGCTCAACCACTGAGCCACCTAGGCGTCCCTTGTTTCTTTACTTAAAAAATATGAGCCTTTAAAAAAATTCCAAGATCCAGGGGTGCCTGGTTGGCTCAGTCCATGGAGTGTGGGGCTCCTGATCTCGGGGTGGTGAATTCAAACCTCATGTCGGGCCTAGACATTGCTTAAATAAAGTTTCCACAGCTAGCGTTTATGTTACAGAAAGACTGAAAAATTGAATCAGACTTCAAAGGAAAAACTTAAATCACTCCTAAAATTTTAGGAGTTTATCTAAATTTTGGGCTAAATTCTTTTGTACTTTTCACCCCATATTTGTTTTTTTTTTTTACATATTTTTTTAATTGGAGTTCAATTTGCCAACATATAGCATAACACCCAGTGCTCATCCTGCCAAGTGCCTCAGTGCCCGTCACCCAATCACCCCAACCCCCTGCCCACCTCCCCTTCCACCACCCCTTGTTTGTTTCCCAGAGTTAGAAGTCTCTCATGTTCTGTCTCCCTTTCTGGTATTTCCCACTCATTTTTTCTCCTTCACCTTTATTCCCTTTCACTATTTTATATTCCCCAAATGAATGAGACCATATAATGTTTGTCCTCCGATTGACTTATTTCACTCAGCATAATAACCTCCAGTTCCATCCATGTCGAAGCAAATGGTGGATATTTGTCGTTTCTGATGGCTGCGTAATATTCCATTGTATACATAGACCACATCTTCTTTATCTATTCATCTTTTGATGGACACCAAGGCTCCTTCCACAGTTTGGCTATTGTGGACATTGCTGCTAGAAACATCAGGGTGCAGGTGTCCCGGAGTTTCACTGCATCTGTATCTTTGGGGTAAGTCCCCAGCAGTGCAATTGCTGGGTCATAGGGCAGATCTGTTTTTAACTCTTTGCAGAACCTCCACACAGTTTTCCAGAGTGGCTGCACCAGTTCACATTCCCACCAACAGTGCAAGAGGGTTCCCCTTTCTCCACATCCTCTCCAACATTTGTGGTTTCCTGGCTTGTTAATTTTACCCATTCTCACTGATGTGAGGTGGTATCTCATTGTGGTTTTGATTTGTATTTCCTTGATGGCCCATGATGCGGAGCATTTTCTCATGTGCTTGTTGGCCATGTGTATGTCTTCTTTGGTGAAATTTCTTTTCATGTCCTTTGCCCATTTCATGATAGGATTGTTTGTTTCTTTGGTGTTGAGTTTCATAAGTTCTTTATAGATCTTGGATAGTAGCCCTTTATCTGATACGACATTTGCAAATATCCTCTCCCATTCTGTAGGTTGTCATTTAGTTTTGTTAAATGTTTCTTTTTTTTTCATAAATTTATTTTTTTTTTGGTGTTCAATTTGTCAACATACAGAATAACACCCAATGCTCCTCCCATCAAGTGCCCACCTCAGTGCCCGCCACCCAGTCACCCCCCCCTTCCACCACCGCTAGTTCGTTTCCCAGAGTTAGGAGTCTTTCATGTTCTGTCTCCCTTTCTGATATTTCCCACTTATTTTTTCTCCTTTCCCCTTTATTCCCTTTCACTATTTTTTATATTCCCCAAATGCATGAGACCATATAATGTTTGTCCTTCTCCAATTGGTTTATTTCACTCAGCATAATACTCTCCAGTTTCTTTTGCTGTGCAAAAGCTTCTTATCTTGATGAAGTCCCAATAGTTCATTTTTGCTTTTGTTTCTCTTGCCTTCATGGATGTATCTTGCAAGAAGTTACTGTGGCCAAGTTCAAAAAGGGTGTTGCCTGTGTTGTCCTCGAGGATTTTGATGGAATCTTGTCTCACATTTAGATCTTTCATCCATTTTGAGTTTATCTTTGTGTATGGTGTAAGAGAATGGTCTAGTTTCATTCTTCTGCATGTGGCTGTCCAATTTTCCCAGCACCATTTATTGAAGAGACTGTCTTTTTTCCAGTGGATAGTCTTTCCTCCTTTGTCGAATATTAGTTGACCATAAAGTTGGGGGTCCACTTCTGGATTCTCTGTTCTGTTCCATTGATCTATTTCACCCCATATTTGTAAACATATACACAGTTTTTAAAGGTTTTATTTATTCTTGGGAGACACAGAGAGATGCAGAGACATAGGCAGAGGGAGAAGCAGACTCCCTGCAAGGAGTCCGACATGGGACTCGATCCTGGGGTCTCCAGGATCACACCCTGGGCTAAAGGCAGCGCTAAACCACTGGGCCACCCAGCCTGCCCCCTACACAATTAAAAAAAATTATTTATTTATTCATGAGAGACACAGAGAGGGGCAGAGACACAGGCAGAGGGAGAAGCAGGCTCCATGCAAGGAGCCGGACGGATTCAATCCCGGGACCCGGGGATCACACCCTGGGCTGAAGGTGGCACTAAACCGCTGAGCCAGCTGGGCTGCCCTCTACACATTTTTTTAAAACAAGTTTTTAAACATATACACAGCCAATAGGCATGTTTTTGTGTCTTGCCTTTAAAATTTAAGAGATGATGAAAAGTTTTGTATGTTAACTCTTCTTCCACATCATTTTTTTTTTTTTAAGGATTTTATATACTTGAGAGAGGTGGGGGGGAGGGAGGAGCAGAGAGATAGAGTCTCAGGCAGACTCTGGGCTGAGCAGGAAGCCTGATGCAGGGCTTGATCTCATGACCCTGAGATCATGACCGGAGCCAAAACCACAAGTCCAAGGCTTAACCGACTGAGCCACCCAGGCCTGACCCCCACATCATGATTTTTTAATAGTTACTTAACACTCCATCCTGTGAATGTACCATAACATACTTAACTGGTTTTCTATTGTTAGGAATTTATGGTGCTCAAATTTTTTGTTCCTTGGAATATTCTAGTAAACCTATGTGCACATATATGTTTATGCATATCTTTAATTATGAAACTTACAAAATAGTAAATTTTGTGGTCAAAGGCTACAGATGTTTTAAGGTTTGCAATAATGGAGTCCCTGCTGTTGGAGTCTCCACAGTGATGGAGACTGTTTTTTCATAGGAAAGCAAAAAATACTAATGATCATGATCATCAGATGTTGTAAATATGCCATAATCAATGCAGCAACCTACTTGCAAAAATTGCAGAATTTAATGAAGTTGGTGGAAGTGGTATTAGAAATCTGCTTGAATTTTGAAAAGCCATTGATCAATATGAATGCAGCAGCATTGAACTTAACTAGTTAACAATTGAACTGAAATGGATCTAATTGTTTCACAAGAATGAGTTCAGAATCAAAGGATTAGGAAGGCCCTTAAAAATACCAATGAAGCCATCACACATTTTTGCAAAAAAGGACATTCTTTGTGATTGCATTGCAGAATTCAGCATAAGGGATGTTATAGCATGTATTTAGTCTAAAGATTAGCAGAGAGTTGCAATTACAAGCTAAATCTTGTAAAATATAACAAAATAAACTTATTTCAATAATTTTGGTTTTATTTTTGGGGTAAAAATCTCAGACTGTCCTCTCTCCCAAATTTATTATTGTAGTTTTGGACTTCATTTTAATTTAGATTCACTTTGAAATGTGGTTTTCCTAGATGACATGTTTGTCTAGGTAGGAAATCACAAGGATTTATTAAAAAACCCCGCAAAACTATTAAGTGAGTTCAGTAGGGTTTCATACACAAATCAATTGTATTTGTATATGCTGTATGCTAGTAATGAAAATGTGGATACCAACGTTAGAAATATAGTACCATTTATAGTAGCTAAAAAACAGAAAGGAAAAGAAAAATTTAGATGTAAATCTAAAAAAAAAAAAGTGGAATTCTGTATGTCAAAAACTATAAAACCACTGATTAAAGAATTCAGGGAAGATACAGATAGAGAGACATACCACATTCGTGAATTGGAAGAATCAACATAGTAAATATGTTAATTCTACCAAACCGATAAGCAGATTTAATACACTTCCTATCAGAATTTAAAACTCTAGCTTTAAAGTTTGACATACAGCATTCAGATTATTAATTTTGCCAAAACATGGTGATTGTATTATTTCCCTCAATGAGAAGTTTTTTTTTTTTTTTTTTTTCAATGAGAAGTTTTAAACAATTTTATGGAGGTATAGCCGACATAATATAAAAGCACATATTTAAAGTGTATTGGCATATGTGTATGCTGTGATGCCATCATCTGAGTCAAGGTAATGAACATGTCCTATTATCCCTAAGTCCTCTGCTTCTTGTAATTCCTCCTGGTGACAACTGATCAGGTTTCAGTCACTACAGATTAGTTTTTATATATTAGAATTTTATGTAAAAGGAGTAATAGAGTTTACACTTTTTTGGGGGAGGGTTTGTCTACCTTACTCAGCATAATTAGTTGGAGATTTGTTCACTTTTTTATATGTTAGTAATTTATTTTTAATGCTAAGTAACATTCCATTGTACAGATTTACCATAGTTCGTTTCTCCATTCACTTGTTTATGGACATTTGGGTTGTTTCTATTTGGAGGCTATTACACTTGTTTCACCCTTCCCTCCCCTCCATCGGCCACCGTTTTCTGTTTATGAGTTTGTTTTGTTGGTTCATTTATTTTATTTTATTTTTTTACATTCCACATATAAGTGAAATCACATGGTATTTGTCCTACTCTGACTAATTTCATGTAGTGTAATAACCTTAAAGGTCCATCCATGTTGCAAATGGGAAAATTGCATTCCTTTTTATGCCTGAATAATCGTCCATTATATAGTGTGTGTGTGTGTGTGTGTATATATATATATACATATACACATATATGTATGTATACACACATGTATATGTACAGATATGTATATATATCGCATTTTTTTAATCCATTCATCTACTGGTGGACACTAACTGTTGCTACCATATTTTGGCTACTGTAAATAATTGTGCAGTGAACACATCTGGGGGTAGTGTGGTGGTAGTTAGTGCATGTATTTTTTCAACTTAGAGTTTTCGGGTTTTTTTTTTTTTTTTTTTTTCAGATAAATCCGCAGAAGTGAGTTTGCTGGGTTGTAGGGTAGTCCTATTTAAAAATTTTTGAGGAACCTCCATACTGTTTTCCATGGTGGCTGCACCAGTTTCCATTCCTGCTACCAGTGCATGGGGGCTCCCTTTTTAACACATCCTTGCCAACACCTGTCATTCTGACAGGTATGAAGTGGTGTAATGTTTATTTTAAATCTTTTGGCTCTTTAGAAATTAGGTTATTTATTTATTTATTTATTTTGAGTTTTTAGACCTCTTTAAGTCTTCTGGATACAAGTCCTTTATCAGGGATGTAATTTCCAAATACATTCATCTGTGGCTTATCTTTTCATCCTTTTTAACAGTGTTTTCAAAGAGCAGAAACTTTACATTTTGATGAAGTCCAATTTATCAGTTTTTTCTTTCCTGGCTTGTACTCTTGGAGATGTAGCTAAGAAATCTTTGCTTAAGCCAGAGTCACAAAGATTTACTCTCAAGTTTACTCCTAGAAGTTTTTGTGATTGTAGTTTTGATTTTCTCTTTGATCTAAAATTTTCCTTGAGAAATTTATTTATTTTGAATTTTTCTTCATTTTAAACTTTTGTTAGTAATCTTAGACATATTTGAGACTGTGGGTTGTACAATTTATACTGTAAAAGACTGAAGCTGACAGGGTTGGGAGGTAGGGGAGAGTAGATGCTGCAAGAGGGACAGGAGCCCATAAGGTAGTCTTATGTAAAGTCACCATTTTTGCTGTACTGACTCCCCTCTTTCTGGAGACCAAATTCCTAATGTTTGCAATCTGCCACTTTTTTCTTGCATAATCTTTTGTCCTTCTTTTCTGAAGGTTTTTTTCCCCTTCTCTTCCTCTCTGATTTTCTCATTCATTTGGCAGAAAATTCTTGTGTGCTACCTTCATAATACAGCTAGCATCCTGCACTCTCATAATTTCCCAGGGCTGTTTCTCCAGTCTGAACCACTGTCATTTGTTATCTTTTATTTTACTGTAGGCTCCTTACTAGTCTCCCAGTTTCTACACTTGCCACCTTCAGTCTGTTTCTCAACGTGGCAGCCAGAGTAATTTTTAAAAAATGTGTGCTATATTATGTCTTCTCTACTTTAAATCCTCCAAAGCTTTCACATCTCACTCTGAGTAAAAACACAACTCTGTGGAGAAAGCCTCAGGCTGTACAATATCTGGCCCCTGGTTCCTCTCCTATGTCATAACTCTTTATTTTGCTCATTCTCCAGCCCTTGCCATATGCCCACCTGCCCCTACTCCAGGGGCATTTTCTGTTTTTCCCCCTGCTTGGAAGTATTCTGACCTCACATACTCACTTGGCTTACTCACTTGGTTCCCGCAGATCTCCACTCAAATGTCTTTTTTTTTTTTTTTTTTAAAGATTTTATTTAAGAGGGAGAATAGGAGTGGGGCGGGGGGTGAGGTTCAGAGGGAGAGGGAGAAATAGACTCCCGATGAGCAGGGAGCCTGACCCTACTTATTTATTTCCCACTAAAACTTAGCATCTGACATGTTATGTGCCTTATTTGTTGGTTTCCTTTCTACTCTTGTAGAATGTAACTTCTCAGAGGGCAGGAGCTGTCTTTGCTCACTGCTGTATGCACAGAACATAAAACAGTGCCTAGGGGATCCCTGGGTGGCTCAGCGGTTTAGTGCTTGCCATTGGCTCAGGGCGTGATCCTGGAGTCCCGGGATCGAGTCCCACATTAGGCTCCCTGCATGGAGCCTGCTTCTCCCTCTGCCTGTGTCTCTGCCCTCCCCCCCATCTCTTATGAATAAATAAATAAAATCTTAAAAAAAAAAAACAGTGCCTAGCACAGAGTAGATGCTCCATAACTACTTGTGAAGTGGATCAATCAATGGACCCTGTCTAGAGAGGCAGCCTTAGGGAATGTCTTCCTTAATAATTTGTAATGATCTAGAGAGAGTTAATAAATTGAAGTCGAGCAAAAGATACTTGTATGTGTATATGGGGAGTAGTAGGGGTGGGAAAGGGGATGCTGGGTGGTGATGGAGATACAAAATATTGAATGCTTGGCAAAGCCATATGTAGTATAAAAAATAGCTAGGTGAGAACTATACTTGAGAGTACATAATTTGCAAATGAAAAAATGAGTTTGCTTTAATTTATAAGTTTACTAGAGTTTTTATTTATTCAGCATTAAGAGAAAAACAAGTGGCCTAGAATAGCACATTCTGTGCATTTCTTCAGCCCCTTGGCAGCATCAGGCAGATGTGTTCACTCTGCACTGATTTTCGTGTGAACCTCTCGGCTCTTCACCCGCAACTTGTTGACCTGGGACTCGGCAATGTCAGCCCGCTCCTCGGCCTCCTCCAGCTCGTGCTGGAGCTTGCGGAATTTAGCAAGATTAGTGTTGGATTGTTCCTCCTAAGAAGTAAGATAAAATTGTGAGAATTAGGGTTTGTGGTTACTGTACTTGTCACCAAACAGAATTCCCTCCTCAACTCAGATATATCCTTCTTATGGTCTGCTTGCCATGCCTGACTTCAAATCTGGACAGAATTTGTAACTTCAATTATGTATTTTTTTCATTCTAAAGAACGAAGGAAGAAACACTTCTGAAGTGGAAAGATAACGTTAGTATATAACACCCATGTGTATATGAAATCTGTTTGTGATACGTGGACTGGGTCAAAAGGAGGAAGAGAGCCATATGCCCTGACAGAGTTTAATAAGTAAATGCAAGGTCAAATTTTAACTTTGGGACAACCTCACTTAACCAGTTTTGCCATATATGTTGGTAACTCTGGTAAATGGAGAAAGGGGAAAAGTTGGTCTGGAAAGAAGCATGCAGCTGTTGGTTTTACTAATTACCATTTGAGCCTCTCCTCTCCTTTTCCCTCTCTTAACTTCCTGTCTGTGTAGGCGGTGGGGATAAGAAGCTCTCTTAACTTCCTGTCTGCTTTCTACCTACCACATTGTGTTTAGAAGAATGGGGAACACTCAGGAAAAGGGAAGCTGGAGAATCTTCTAGCATGTTCTTATTTGCCACAGGACGTGTGGAGAGAGGAGCCCCTGCTGACACTGGTAGTGTGTGAATGAGTCAGTTGGGGTAAAGATTTATGTTGGACTCTTGAGAATACTTGATTTTGTGCATTTCTAGAAGGAGAAGAGTATTTATTATGGATTAGAGTTGGGATGGTATATTCTTTGCAGTTATCAAGTAAGGTGGGTTATTTAGAACTTCGTTTTTTCCCCACAGTGCTCACAAATTGCTTAATAAAAATACCTCCTCTTGAAGTCTTATTCTATAATCAGGATTTGGGCATAAATTCATATTTATAATATGAGTGGTATATTTTATTTTGCTTTTTTTCTCATTGACACATTCTCTTAATACTTTTTCTTTTCTTTTCTTTTCTTTTCTTTTCTTTTCTTTTCTTTTCTTTTCTTTTTTCTTTTCTTTCTTTTTCTTAATACACTTTCTACCCCAAAAGAAGCTTTCTTCTTCTCTGAAGGGCTTAAAGATACTCACAGCCTCCTCAGCTTGTCTCTTGTATGATTTCACCTTCGCCTGTAATTTATCTACCAAGTCCTGCAGCCTGAGGACATTCTTGCGGTCTTCCTCAGTCTGGGGGTTTGAAAAACAATCTGCATTCAGTACAATGAAATGAGCCTCCTACAGGTAGTAAAATAAATCACTTTGGTATGATGGCAGGTGGGCCTGGGGTAAACTTGGTCAATGCTGAGACTTCCTCCATAGTATTAATAGTAGCTATTTTTGCTGAACATCACCATATGTGGGTGCTGTGTTAGGGGCTTCTACACATGTTCTGTAATATCACCTCCCTACTCCCTACATGTTGTTACTCTGTTTTATAGGGAATGAAACTAAGGTTTAGGGTATTAAGTAACTTACCCAAGTTCAAAAATTAAGAGAGGCCAAATTAGAACTAATATTTAGTTTATCTGACTTTAAAACCTATGTCCTTTTTTCTGGTATTGCTGTTTTCAAAGGCCTCCATGCCTTTCCTAGCTTAGGATAAACAGTTCTATCATTTGCCCTTGTATTTATATATCAAGTTCACGTGGATCTGACTGTGAGTACCACATAGTTACCAGATTGTCAGTTTCCCTTTGGGCAGGAAGTCTGGATATTCTAAAAAACTATTCCCCTTACCTGGTAGGTGAGTTCTTTTACTCTTCTCTCGTGTTTCCGCAAACCTTTAACAGCCTCAGCATTACGTTTCTGCTCACTTTCAACCTCTCCTTCAAGCTCATGTACCTACAATCAAGAAAGATACATATGCAGCCAATCTTGGGGGCTATTAATTAGCTCAGGACCTGCTGAAGATACTGAGTGGATGTCCTCAGCCTCAGGACGAAGATGGGCATCAATATGTAGGGAGAGAGAGAGATAGGGGGAGTCCCCTTAGCCCCTTCCCAGATTCCGAAAGATTGAGAGATTGAGAGACCCACCCTGGCCTCCAGTTTCTGGATCTGCTTCTTCCCACCCTTCAGGGCCAGCTGCTCAGCCTCGTCCAGACGATGCTGCAGGTCCTTCACTGTCTGCTCCATGTTCTTCTTCATCCGCTCCAGGTGGGCACTGGTGTCCTGCTCCTTCTTCAGCTCCTCGGCCATCATGGCCGCCTGATTAGTAAATACACCAGGACAATAAGGAAATCTAGTAATGGCAGGTAACACACGTGTATCAGTAAAACAAGTGCTTATCTTGCTCACATCTGTGATGGCCTTCTTGGCCTTCTCTTCTGCATTACGTGATTCTTGAATGACTTCCTCCACTTCACTCTGGAGTTGTGAAACATCATTTTCCAATTTTTTCTTGGTGTTGATCAGGCTGGTATTCTGTTAAAAATAGTCCATCAGAATTTCAAAGACTTGCTATTTGCCAATGTGGGCTTTTATAGATGTCTTACTTGTTGGCTTGTGCAGGGGACCTAATGGCAAGTTTACTATTCAGCTTTAAATATTTGTTCAGTGCAAAATATTAATCATTTGAAAAGTCGGAACATGCCTCTCCCCCCCGGTCCCCTTGTCTGTCTAATTTTTGCATAAGGACTTGGGATTTTTAAGAATGCCAATACTAATTACTCTTTCAATTATATTTCAGTCAGACCTTACTAATATTCTATTCTTAAAAGGTTGGAAATAATAGAAAACAATGAATTCTTTTTGTGAGTGCCTGGCATTGGGAGTTTTTTAGTTAGAAAGGATCTGTTCTCTGTTAACTTTTATAGTTTGCTCCCTGGGGGAATACTGAATTAGTTTTATGAAAACATTTTAAATTCTAACCCAGTGGTTCTCAGAGGGAATCAACACTGCTGTAATGGGTATTTGGAAATATTTGTAGGTAGATATTTTTGCTTGTGAAAATGACTACCCAGTGCTACTGCATTTAATGTCCAGGCACATCAACAGTGTCCTGTAGGACACAAGGACAGTAAGCACAATACTAAACGCAGAAGGACTCCCGACGAGAAACACTACATGGCACATTTTTGGATTTTGGAGTTAACAGATCATGTTTATTCAAGTTTATTCTACATCATGGTTTTCAAAATAATCTAAAGAGTCAAACCCAGTTTTAAATAAAATGTTCTCCTTTTTCTTGGTAGAAAGTCTGAGGAACACATAACCAAAATATCGCCTACAATCCTATCATTCCAAGATAACTGCAGTTAGTATTTTAGAGCATATCCCCCATCCTTTTTTAAAATATACACATTTTGTATTAAAATGGAGTATTTCCCCACTATTTTCCAGTATAATTATACACATAATTATTAAATGGAGTATTTCCCTGTTAGGTAATGGATCCATCACTTAACCGTACACCAACATTTGTTTGATGCGAAGGTCTTACCTGGGTGTGGAGGAGCTGGACGCGCTCACTGGCATCTAGGAGCTCCTGCTCTGCAGTTTTCCTGCTCCTCTCTGTCTGCTCCAGAGTGGCTCTCAGCTCCTCGATCTCAGCCTGCAGCAGGTTGGCTTTGCGCTCCACCATGGCCAGCTGCTCCTTCAGGTCCTCCTGGCCTCGGAGAGCATCATCCAGGTGGAGCTGAGCGTCCTGTCAAGTTAAAAAAAAAAAAAAAAAGCCATAGACACTCTGAAGAGGATGTGAACATCCGTGGAGGTGAACTGGAAGAAGGTGCTGGTGCCAGGAGCAGGAAATGACTGGCCTGTTATTTGAATTAGTGTGAAAATGGTGATGTCACTGGCTTAGGTGAGCAAGAATGATCAGGAGACAGATTGTCATTCTATTTATGCCATTAACTGGTTATTTTTTTCATGTGTGAGTAACCAGTGGCTGTCATTTATAGACTGTTTTCCATATGCTCCCCCCAGTACTTGACATCTGTTATCTCATTTGGTTCTCACAGGAACCCTATGAGGTGAGTAGTTTCATTCTTATTTTGTAGAAGCAGCAGCAGAGGTTCTGAGAGGTTTAACTCATTTGCCTAAAATCAGGCAGCCATTAAGTAACACAACTAAGGCTCCACTTCAGGCTTATTGGTACCAAAGTCTTGTACTTTCTTTCATATCAAAGCTTATCTTGGGGCTTCTGTTTTTTTATATAGCATTTCTGTAAAAATATATTCTGTGCACATTTCATTTAGCTGTTTCCATACTGTGAGCTGCATAATTTGTTAAAAGAAAAAACTAGATTGTTTAGCACAAAGATACTTTGCTGAATGGAGAACAGGTCATTTGCCTGACTTAGCTATTTATGTGGACCTGTTTACCTTCAGGATGCTTTGGGTGTTCCTGTAGTTCCTCAAACTCTCTGCAGCCAAGCGGTTGGCATGATTCAGCTGGATCTCCATCTCATTGAGGTCTCCCTCCATCTTCTTCTTGACTCTCAGAGCATCATTCCTGCTCCTGATCTCAGCATCGAGGGTGCTCTGCATCGACTCCATGATCCTGATGTGGTTTCTCTTCAGCTGGTCAATTTCTTCATCCTTCTCTGCAATTTTCCTGTCGACTTCAGACTTGACTTGGTTCAGCTCTAGCTGGATGCGCAGAATCTTTCCCTCTTCGTGTTCAAGAGATGCCTTAACAAAACAATGATCAGTTAATGATGGAAAATAACTTGAATATTTGGAGTATATTCCCTTGTGAGCTGAACTCTTACATCAATTTGTCTGATTTTATAAATTTCAATACAACAGTTCCAGGAACTGCTAGGTAAATTCATTTTTTTTGTTTGTGTATTCAGTCATAGATCATACAGGGCAGTTCTGTAATAAAGGTGCTTTATAGAGTATGAAGTGCTATATAAATATTATTTATGTGAGTACTAACAAAACTTACAGTTAAACTCGTACTAAACATGAACTCTTAATCTGTTTTTTACATTAAAATGTTTGTAGGAATTCTCAGTTTTAAAACATTTTTCTGATTATAAAATGTATGTTCACTGTAGGACATAGAGCAATATATAAAAACAAAGAAAAACCTCCTATTGTGCCCCCCCACCCAATGATAATCGTTTTAATGTGGTACATTGTTTCTAGTCTTTTTTCCTACTTATATATATTTTTGGGTGATGAAATTATAGTGTATATTCAAATGTGTCTTCACTTTAAAAATTAATGTCTACCATAAATATTTCTCTATATTAATTATATTTAATGGTTGTATACAATTGCATCATAATGAATGTTCCATAGTTTGCTTCATCTTGTTCTTGGATTAGACATCTTTGTGCTTAAAGATTTACCTCTATTGAAGGTAATTTTCTTGAGATAGATTCTTACAAAAGTGGTGGGTCATAGTATTACTTTTTAAGGCTTTTGATAACTATTGCCAAATTGTCCTTCATAAAGCTATACGAGTTCATATTCCCACCAGCTCTGTAATAATGGGTCCATTGCTCACATTGAGTATTTTCACTTATGTCTTTGAATTTTCCTCACAACCTGGTAATACGTACTTCTGCTTCCTCTAAGGCAGCCTGAATGTCACATTTCTCTTGTTCCACTTGCTTCTTTATTTTCTCCAATTCATGGATTTGCTTCCCTCCCTCAGCAATCTGCTCAGTGAGGTCAGAAATCTCCTCTGTGGATGAACAGACAAGAGAGTAGTAGTCAGACTGAGGTAACAGGGAACCTAACTGCCAGCTCTTGCCAGGGCCGTTGGAAGTTCAAGAGCACTCACGCTGCAAGTTCTTGTTCTCTCTCTTTAGGGTTTCCACTTGATCTAGGGATTCCTCATAGGCATTCTTGACCTTGAACAGCTCAGTGCTGAGAGTGCGAGCCTCCTTCTGGGAGGCCTCCAGTTCAGCCTGAGTTTCCTCATACTTCTGTTTCCACTCTGCCAGAACCTAAAAAGCAGCAGATTGTCAGCTGCTGCAAGGAAAAAGGGAGACCACATAAAACATTGATGAAGTTTATTAAGTAGGCCTGGGCACCTTGTCAAAGTTCCTCTGCTTTTTGTCAAGAGCAGCGCAGGCAGCATTAGATCTCTCCACGTCCAGCATGAGGTCCTCCACCTCATTTTGGAGCCGCTGCTTTGTCTTCTCCAGGGAAGCACATTTGGCGTTCACAGCTTCTACGTGCTCCTCAGCTTCCTGCAGACGCTGGGCCAGCTTCTTCCTGAAACGTTAGCCAGGCAGTTATGGAGAGTGGTTTAGAACAGCGACAAGAGATAACACCCTAGGCCCCTTTGACAGTCCTACTTCTACAATGGCAGGTAACATATCGTTACTCAAACTGTGGCATCCAGAACTGCTTTCTTGATTGGTCCTGTATGAAAAGGTCCAAAGTGGTGAGCACCTGGATTCAGTTCTTTGAGGCTGCTGTTAGTGCTCCATTGTATGTGTCTTACTACATAAGTAATTCAGGGCTTTCAGGACTTCAGGATTGAGTATGGTTGCAGAAAATGATTATCCAGGACAATTTTGCTGAGTGGTGTAAATGTCTTCTCTCATTCCAGAAAGGATATGAGGCTAACTAGGTATTTTATTGAGCAAAAATGTACTGAGACTATTTATTTGCTTTCTTAGACTTTCTATTTCATTTATGTACTTTTTCCCTAGAGAAAACCAGGGAAAGTTTCTTTAGAAACTTTGTGACAAAAAGCAGGTGAAGCATGGTGATTCCTTCTGAGTCACCTATATTCTTCATTGCCCCATCATGTGCCAGTTCTGCATCTTTAAGGTATAGGAAAGCCTTTAACCCTGAAGCCCAAGAAGATCTACTTGAAGGTCCTCTTTGATCTATACTTGATCTATGAGACTAAGCTTTATTTTATTTAGGCCAGCCCTGGACATTATGTACAGTTTAGTGGCCTCCAGCATGAGGTTGGAGAGCTGTGTCTTCCTACTGCAGGACTGAAGAAGGTGGTCTCTGGAGTCAGAATATCTGGTTCTAATCCTAGCCATACTGTGTATTAATCATGTGCCCTTGGGTTGGTTGGTTAACCTCTCAAATCCTGTTCCCTTGTTTGAACATAGGGATAAAACATGATGTTGCTATGAAAACTAAATGAGCTAATGGGTATATATAAATACTTGACACATAGTGTCCTCTCAGTAAATTTAGTGTGTGCTGTTGCTGTTGTTACCATCAACAACATCATCATCATAGTGTTCAGGATTGCTGCTGAGTTGTGCAGCTAGGAAACCATGTTCTTTTCCTCCCTCAGCGTTTGCAGCACGTACTTGGCCTCCTCCAACTCCTCGGTGCGCTGGATGGCGTCCGTCTCATATTTGGTCCTCCACTGGGCCACCTCGCTGTTGGCCTTGGACAGCACCCTCTGCAGCTCGGCCTTGCCCTCCTGCTCCTCCTCATACTGTTCCCGCAGCAGGTCACAGTCATGGCGGGAGGACTGCAGGGCGTGGGCCAGGGCGTTCTTGGCCTGCAGGAGGACTAGTTTCGTGACTTAAATTCATTTATTTAGTGATACATAATTTACATACCCAGAGTAGAATCTGAATGGACATGTTTAGATTTGCTCAGCCAAGATGATCTTTGGTAAAACTCACTTTAGTTTCTTCCTCCAGCTGACGTTTCAGCTCCTCAATCTGCTGTGTAGATGCTTGTTTGCTTCTTGAAAGCTGAGAGACTAAAGCATCTTTTTCATCTAATTGTCGGGAATACTCACCTAAGAATAATAGAAGTAAATGAATTGGTTAACAGCATAAAAATAAGCTTAAGCTTTCATACCTGTGTATACCTATACATTTATTTATATATCAAATATATACTTTATCTGCTTGTAAATATGAGTTTAGAACTGATTAGTACTGGCAGTAAAAAGCACAGATAGCACAGGAGTGTAGCAAGTAAACTATCCTGTCAATTCTTGCTTTGTATTCTTTTTGACCTGCTCAGCAGATTCTAACAATTTGTTTATTCCTCTGTAAAATGGGAGGGAGTATTGCTGTTTCTTCAGAACCCCTGGAATCACTTTTATCTAGCATGCAGTTTCAGAGTCCAGGGAAAAGTCCCCACCTGCTTCTGTCTGCAGACGCGCTCTCTGAGCTGTCAGGTCATTGATCAGCCGTTGCTGCTCCTCTTCCTTGGTCTTAAGTTCACTCACCTGATCTTCTAGAGTGCGACACATCTTTTCAAGGTTCCCCTACAGGACATGTAGCAGTGAAAGATGAGACATTGAATGCAGTAAAAAACAAACAAAAACGTTAAAACTTGATTCTTCAGGTATATTTAGAGTGAATAAACTCAAGTGTGAGTGGAAAGTTATGGCACAAACTTGATGGGACAGGCTAGGATTCAAGCATGGTGAGTATGGAATGTCCCTGAAGTGACCATTGTTAGAGCCCATTCATTTTTTCCAGTGATATTGACACTTGATTAAAGGGGATTTTGAAATAGTCTTAATAGGTCATAAGTAAGCACTAACAAAACTGACATAGAATGGAATATATTAGAATAGGAAATACTAGATTAGTGCTATAAACTGCTAGCAAACAATGTTTAGTGACAGAACAATGAATGTTACCATCATTTAGAGATGGTATTGGGTACCTTGGCTTTGGAAATGGTCTCTGCATTACTGGCAAGGTCATCGATCTCCATCTTCATCTCGCTCTTCTCCTTCTCCAGCTTCTGCTTGACCCTCTGCAGGTTGTCTATCTGCTCCCCGAGCTCAGCCACACTGTCCGCGTGCTTCTTTCTCAGGGTAGCCGCTGTGGCTTCGTGCTGCAGGGTGGCCTCCTCCAGGTCCCTGCGCATCTTCTGGAACTCGGCCTCCCGCTTCTTGTTCATCTCAATCTGGGCAGATGTGGCCCCGCCAGCTTCTTCCAGGCGCTCACTGATCTCCTCCAGTTCCCGGGAGAGGTCAGAGCGCTGCTTCTCTGCTTTGGCCCTGGAGGCGCGCTCTGCCTCGATTTCCTCCTCCAGCTCCTCGATGCGGGCCTGGGAGTAACACATGCACAGTAACATAAACTCATCTCAACCTCAGGGCTTTTGGCGTACAGAGAAAAAATGAAGGGGAGGTGGTTCACCTGCAGTTCTTTGATCTTCTTCTGTAGTTGAATTTCTATTGCTTGCTCATCTTCAATTTTGCTTAGCAGATTGCTGATTTCAAATTCTTTCCTTTAGACAGAAGAACAAGACATATTAGTACTCCTGAATTGAAAGATGGTATCACATGGAATTTTTTTCTGGAGTGCCTACTTCTTGAGTTTCTCATCAAGTTGCTGCTTGTCATTTTCGGCATCCATTGTGGATTCTTGGGCCAATTTTAGGTCTCCCTCTAGTTTTCTCTTTGCCCTTTCTAGATCCATTCGAAGTTTCCTTTCTTGCTCTAGAGACCCTTCAAGCTAATGAGAAAGGAAAACGTATTAAATACTGAAAATGTATTTAAAAAAAAAATCCTTCCAGTGTATAATCAGAAACACACTTACATCATCCACTTGCTGCTCTAGCTTGGTTTTAGCTTTGGTCAGGGTGTTGACTTTGTCCTCTTCTGCCTGCAGGTCATCCAGGGTCTGCTGGTGGGCCTCTTGGAGGGCCTTCTTCTCCTTGGTCAGCTTTGCGATGGTTTCATCCAGGCCTGCCATCTCTTCTGTGAGGTTTTTTACCTTGAAAAATTAAAGAAATGATACCTGCTCTAAAGCAGCTTACTAGGGGGGCAGAATCTCTCTGTGGTGGAACAGAATATGTTTCATACCTTGTTCTCTGTGGCATGCTTCTCCTTTTCGACCTTGGCCAGGGTCAGCTCAAGGTCGTCAATATCTTTCTTGAGCTCTGAACACTCATCTTCCAGTTTCCTCTTCTTGGCTGTCAGCTCAGCATTGATCTCCTCTTCATCCTCTGCTCTTTCAGTCACCTCCTTGATCTTGGCCTCCAGCTGGATTTTGTTTTTAATCAGTTGTTCACACCTTTCCTCTGCATCAGCCAAGGCGTCAGCTTCCTGTGGAGAGATTCATTAAGGTCTTTAGAGAACTTGTTACAATTTTGAACTTGTTCTTTGCACAATATAGTAGTGTTTGCTGAATGCTGGTAACTTCTTCAGTATGAATATAAATTAAACTTAATTGAACATTATTACATGGCCTGGAGAAATGGAGCTAATTAAAAGCGAGACTATAGATTTAGAAACAAATTAATGTGAAAAATGATTGGTTTGAAGCAGTTGAGTACAAAGTAGTGTCTAGAGGAGTGATAGGCCACGGGAAGCCTGAGTTCTTGTCTCAGTATTTCCTCCATATGGATGAACATAGGCAAATGACTTTATTCCTTTATTCTCAATTTTCTCATGTAGTTGAGGAGGTGGGAATAAACGATTGCTAGGAACATTTCAGCTGCAATATTCAAAGATTTTGATTTAGATTGGTTGGATTTGGTTTTGATCATTCCCTGTTCACCTCAAGCAACTAGTTGTTAGACTGAATTTTAAAAAGGAAAGAAAAAGAACTTAAATAATTTTATGCCTGTGAATACATTTTCATGCACATTTGTTATATGCTTACAACCTTCCTGATAGTCCATAGCAGTGCTGTAACTGTCCACAGTTTTCATTTCCATCTTAAGGATCACCTTTTAGTCTCAACATGAATTTTAGAATATGCAAGAAAATATAATTTTAAGGCATTACATAGCTCCATAGAGTTTTTATGAGTAACTGAAAAACTCAAATAAAAATCAGCTCAGCCTTATTAAAGTACTCTGGCCTGGGGAATTTCTTTAACTTCTCACTCAGTGTTTTGTTCATAGATTATGTGTTTTAAATGCTTAAACAGATGATAATAGGGAACTTCCCAGGGTTCCTTTGCTTTTATTTTTAATAGTGATGCATTCATAAGTGTTCTCTCCCTGACCGATGGTAAGAACTGTGAAGAGGCTGTTGGTCATGTGTTTTAGGGAAAATACAGCCTTCATGTAAGTGAAAGTATCAGAAGGGAAAGTTGATAGCTTAAAATTTGGGGGTAAACTATTCTTTTCACAGGTTTCTTTATGACACTGGTGGGCTTCTGGACCATAGAAATGGGCAATTATGCTTGGCCAGAACACTGGTCCAAACTATCCCCTATTCTGATTACAGCTCCTTCCTGAGCCAAGTAAACAGAAGCCTTAAGAACTGGGAAGAATCGGGATCCCTGGGTGGCGCAGCGGTTTGGCGCCTGCCTTTGACCCAGGGCGCAATCCTGGAGACCCGGGATCAAATCCCACATCGGGCTCCTGGTGCATGGAGCCTGCTTCTCCCTCTGCCTATGTCTCTGCCTCTCTCTCTCTCTGTCTCTTTCTGCGTGACTATCATAAATAAAATAAAAATTTAAAAAAAAAGACAAGAAGAAAAAATAGGAAGAAAATTCCTTCTAGGCTTTTAACTGCTTCTCATTTAAAAAAAAAAAAAACTGGGAAGAATCACAGAGGGAACTTGGCTCTACCTCACACCCTGGTTGCTTAGTTCATGTAACTGCAAACAGATTTACTGAGCTAAATCTCAGGGGTTAGGCATGGAGAGAAATAAGAATAAGGGGCACCGGCACCCCAGTGTTTATAGCAACAGTGTCCACAATAGCCAAACTATGGAAAGAGCCCAGATGTCCTTCGATGGATGAATAGATAAAGAAGATTGTGTGTGTGTGTGTGTGTGTGTGTGTGTGTGTATATACACTCAATGGAATATTACTTAGCCATCAGAAAGGATGAGTCTTGTCATTTACATCGATGTGGATAGATAGAACTGGAAGGTATTATGCTGAGTGAAATATGTCAGTCAGAGAAAGACATTTATTATATGGTTTCACTCATGTGGAATATAAAAAACAGTGCAGAGGATCATGGGGGAAGGGAGAGAAAAATAAAACAGGACAAAATCAGAAAGGGAAACAAACCAGAAACTCTTAATCATAGGAAACAAAGGGTTGCTGGAGGGGAGGTTGGTGGGGGGGATGGGTAAATTGGGTGACAGGTGTTAAGGAGGGCATGTGATGTAACGAGCATTGTCAAATCCAAGTTGCTGTGCATGGCTGTCAGGGCTCTCTGTATTCCCCAGCTCATCTGCCATTCCCAACCACAAAGCCTTTTCCAGCCAGGCTAAACAATTTGCTTATCACAAATAATTCACAACTGATAAATTATTGGACACTACCTCTGAAACTAATGATGTACTGTATGTTAGCTAATTGAATTTAAAAAATAATGGCTTTAATTTCAAAACAATCTCATAGACGTGTGTTCGGAGACTAAGACAATCCTTGTAAGGCTGAGATGAGGTATGCAAGGCAAATGGGTGCGATATCTGACTGAGATCTGGGGCATGGCGTTTAAATTCTTCCTCATGGTTGCTAGATTTATGATACTGGTGAATATGTTCTTCAGTCCTCCCTTTTCCATTTGTAATTTGGAAATCATTGTGTGTATCTTCCTCATAGGACTACTGAAAGATGAGCGAAATCCTTAAAAAAGTAACTTGAGATATTCTTTTTTAAAACAAGGCTATTTGTAAATCCAAAGTGCATATGCCTTCCAGAAATGCTTCAGTAACATGCAACATTCAGAATACTCACAGATTGAACCTGGAGCTGCAGGTCATTTTTCTCTTTTAAGAGAGTGACCATTTTTTCCTCCAGTTCCTTCCTTTTCGCCTCTGACTTGGCAAGCTCATCTTTGGTTTTCTGAAACTCTTCCTTCATGGTGGCCATCTCCTTCTCGGTCTCTGCGCTCTTGAGAAGGGGTTTGATCTTGAAGAAGAGCCTCATCCAGGGCCAGTGCTTGACGTTCATGAAGGCACGTATATTGTACTGGATGCAGAAAAGGGCTTCTCTGAAATGACGTAAAAATATCAGTGTAGATCCATCCATTAGGGGCAGTGTTATCATCACTTTTTATTTTACATGCAGGTTCCCCTTGTGATGATCCCAGGTGTAAATGATCAATCAGATTTTGTATATGCTAAATGCAGGCTTTATATAGACACAGACACACTCAAACTAGTGCTCAGTGTAATCATGTTGCTAATGTGTACTGCTCATGTTGAATAATTGTGTTCTCACGACCCTGCCACACTAGCAAAGGAGCAGACTTGAGAGCAGGAATGCTTTGCACATATAAACAACACATACCAATTTAAGATCATTTGAGCTATTATAATACTAGTGATTTGGGAGTGGATGTGGCAGTTGTGAATTGGTTGTGCCGCTGGGCCATTGGCCTATGGAGTGAGCTGTGAGATGATGCTGGGTGCTTTCAAAGTTGCCTCATCTGAGGAACTTAGGATTTAGCACATCTTTCTTGAAGCCTTTCCTCTTATTTTGATTATCACTGAAGTATCCACTCAAAAACTTTTGTTAGCTTCTTCAGATAATACACTGGCTTTTCTCAGATTCTTTCAAATGTCTCATTCTTATATGCTTAATTAGATTGTTAGTATCCGCAAGCAATTTAACATGCATTGAGCATGCAGATTTGTTTCTTTTAAATACAAGTTTTAAATAGTAATAAAATATACCCCTTCTGTAAACTGTAGCACTAGACTAGCAAGGTTTGACTATCTTGTAGCAATCTGTAATGCCTTTTCAAGCTTATTAAAATGTAAATTCTATTTCTGTATAGGTCCAAATTACAAGAACCATGACTCTGAGAATGCAAATACCATGACACAAACCATAATGTAGACACATGGGAAGGACTTGGGAACACTTATAATGCAAATCCAATAAGCACAGAGAAGCAAAATGAATGCAAAATGTGTGTGTGTGGTGGGGGCAGGGAATGCAGTAGTGCTGGGTAGATACAGCTGAATGAGGCTCATTGGAGAAAGGAGAAGTGCAAGTTCTGAATTGGTAAATAGGTAAATTAGGATGAGGAGAAAGGCTGGGGCAAACATGGAAACAGGAGATAAGCAAATTGTTTAGCCTAGCTGGAAAAAGCTGTATGATTGGGAATGACAGATGAGCTGGGGAATACAGAGACCCCAGACAGCCACGCACAGCAACTTGGATTTGACATGAGAGGCTGAGTGGGGGAGGGGTGTGGGGGTGGGTAGGTAGGGGTCCCCAGACTGAGATATGGCATGATGAAAATCATGCTTATTGCAAATTATTCAGGTAGCTCTATGCGAGGTGCTTGGACCAGGAGAAATTGAAGGGAGTCCAAGTATGAGGGTTTAAGCAAAGGCAGATATATTTTAAGAGTGAGTTCTGAACTGCACAAGAAGCATTTATTAGCCACAAAATGAAAGTTAATAAATGAGAAAGGCTGAGTGATAGTCCGAAAGGACTCTCTTTACTAAACAGATGATCTGCATGGTTGTTACCTCCTTTGCAACATCTTCTGATATTCTACCCTCATTAGGAATCCCCTGCAGACGGCTTGGGTTCTTGTTATAATTTGGGACAACTTTTCATCTCTCATTTCTTCTAGAAGACCCAGAAGGCCAGCTTTGAAGAAAACCTGGAGAAAAGGAGAATCATTAGTCTTCTTCGTGGTACAGGAGATACAGAAATAGCAGAAGGGTACGGATCAGGTAGGAATAAATGGCAGCTATACCTTGGTATGTCCAAATTTATACTGGGTGTGATCAATATCAATAGAGGCAAGAAGTTTCTCAGAAGCCTTCTTGCTGTCGATGAACTGTCCCTCTGGGATAGCACTTGCATTTAAAACTTTGTATCTGTTCAGTCAAACAAAGAAAAGAATGATTAGGGAAGTATGATTATATGGGGAGACCAAATGACCCAAAAAGGAAGTATCAGCAAAGATGTGAGAAAAAAAGTAAAAGTAGAAAATCCAGCTGTCCTATAAGTTCAAATAGTAAAACAATGTGATTTTTCTGTAGTCTAATGCACACCTTCTTCCTGTTTGTAAGAAATACCATCTCTTCCAAACTGTTATCCTGTCCTGTTTCCACAAGACTTTATCATCTGATTTCTCAATTTTACAATTTACTAAGCAGGGGGCATGAAATACAATGAACAAAAGACAACGATTAAGATGATAAAGTGTTCACAGCATTCAGTGAAATACAGCAAAGAGTGACTGGCCTTTGTTTAAAATCCCCATAAAGGATCCTGCTTGGGAACCCCTTCCTGCAGATGCGGATCCCTTCCAGCACACCGTTACACCGCAGCTGATGCAGGACAAGTTCATGCTCCATGGCCCCTAAGAGGAAGAATACACATGCCTTATTTCATGGTCTAAAGCAAACATCCTGGCGCTTGTTTGGGTATCAGAAGTGTCTTACCTGGTGTTTTGGTTTCATTGGGGATGATGCACCGTACAAAGTGGGGGTGAGTGCTCCTCAGATTGGTCATCAGTTTATTTAAATTTTCCTAGAAAACCAGACAGAAGGGACTTGATGAGAAAGTTTTATCTTGGATTGCTTTTTTTTAATTATTTGGTGTGAACCTAGGCACTTGCTTAACTGTTAGGGATAAGCCTGTGAGGCTTCAATTGGTCTGTATTTTTAAGGTCTCCAGAATTCTAGCCTGACAAATAACCACAAGGCCAAAGTGCTCGGAAGAAATGTAGCTCTCCAGGGTATTCATTTATAACACCTAGGATCTATTCTATAAACAAACTGCAAATCCCATATCCTTGATGCACAGGAATTGTTTTCGACTGGGAATCAGACAAAAGACTGTGGTCTCATTCTGCCACTAATGAGCTGCTTGACTCTGTAAAATTCTCTTCGTCTCTCTGGGCTTTAATTCGAAAAGAGTTGAGATTACCTCTAAAACCTCTTCCATCTGTCTCAGTGCTAGTAATTTTCACAGTAGTTTACATTGGGAACCTAGGTTAGTGCTTGTCCTGCCTTTACCATTCCTTCCTCTCAAGTTTATTATTATCCCTGGGACCTGTCTTCTTGTTTTGTACTGTTTTTGTTTTGCTTTGTTTTGTTTTTAAGAATCTAAAAACCTGAGACTGTATAATCTTGTATAGGTGGGTATTGGGTGCCTGGGAATGATTCACAGCCTGAAGCATCTTGGGAGGGGTGTTATTCCAGAAAGAGTAATTGTTTATGACTGATTATGATGTTTTATTCAACTATAGAAAACTCACATGTAAATATTTCTTAATATTTTATAGGTATACTCTTTGAGAGAAGACAAAGTTGCTTTGTTTTCTTTCATATCTCAGTTAACTATTAAGAGAGAGAATAAGTACTGTGAGCTTCTAATCTTGAAGATGTGTGCAAGGATAAGTTGATGAAGCAAGAGTCTACTTGGTGAGATGATGCAGATTGGTAGTGAGAAAGGAAAAGAACAGGCCAGTTTCCCTATTTCATTGATGGGTTATATAGCCTTTAGTTTTAAAAGGAATGAGACTTAGCTATACAGATTCTGACAAAGCAGCCCTGAGTCCAGACATTTCACATACTTCCCTTTGGAAGAGTCTGTTTTTAAGCTACCTAACAAAATCACATTATTTGTAGTAAAATTATTTGTTATTTTAATTTTAAGAGATATTTTCTAGGTTAATCATCCACATAAATTACTACGCTTGACGTTAGATGATTTTCAGTCATTACAAAAAATTGAATCCACCTCAGAGGACCAACATGTGATGGAAGTATGTGCTAAATAGTGTGTCTCTGGTTCACTGTCAAAGAGGAACTCAGGATCATTCTCAAAGGGCAGCGTTAGTGGAATAAAGAGAACAGCTTTCCTTAGGGACAACTTTGAAGTTCAGCTATGCTTCTTTAAAAATTAGCCTGATTACATAGTAAGAAAGCTTCTGAGGATATTTTGGCATTCCTGAACACATCAGTGATCATAATGAGGAATAATGGGTAGAGCATCTGACCCTATAAGAGAAGCATTGCATTGGTTCTGGAATGATAAGAGTGAATATTTGAACATTCCATTCCCTCTTAATTTATTCTGAACCCTATAATTATGACAATTCATAGAAACCGAATAGAGTTTTTGGGTGAAATTTGTACTTTACCCTGAAAAGGGCTGATACAGTCTGGAACGAAGAACCCTTCTTCTTAGCACCTTTCTTTGCACCACTGTCTGAGGTAGAAAGAAAAACCCATCAATTAGAGTAGAATCCTAGAGGCTGTGATGTTATATGAACATTTTGTGGGAATGGGCTTGATTTAGATTAAGAGCACAGAGAGTACCTGCTTCAGCACTAGCGTAAGTGGAAAAGAGACTGGCCAGAGTCTTCATTGCAGACTTCTGGTACAGCCCGACCACAGTGTCATTTAGGGGGTCCTTGTTCTTGTCAAGCCAGCCACCAATGTTGTAGTCCACGGTGCCAGCATAGTGGATCAGTGAGAAGTGTGCCTCAGCCTTGCCTTTGACCACTTTGGGCTTCTGGAAGTTGGCAGACTTGCCCAGGTGCTGGTCATAGAGCTTGTTCTTGAAGGAGGTGTCTGTGGCCTTGGGGAACATGCACTCCTCTTCCAGGATGGAAAAGATGCCCAGTGGCTGGATTCAGAAACGTGGACATTAGTGTCAACCTATCTTTCCGAAAAGATGCAGATGTGGTGGCTGTATCTGACTGAATTATTAGAACTGCCAAGTAAAATATGTATGTAAAATAAACTAGGGTCATAGCTCACAAAGAAACCCTTTTATCATCACTGGAGTGACTTTTCCACCATTCCTTGTCCTATTCAATCCATAGCAACATTTTCAGTTAAAAGAATAGCAGAGTACAAACTCCAAATGTCAGCACAGCATGTGTGGGCAGTTTGTTAAAATGTTCTATATTTTCACGCATTTTTGCCTATTTAATGAATTAATCTATTGTCACTGTTTTATTTTGTTTTGAAGAGGATTTACGGGCTTAACCTGATGTTTATATGTATATATGTTTTATAAAAATAAAATATTTTTATTATTTTATAATAAAAATAATCTTAACCTTATTTTTAAAACATTTTCTGTATTTAATCTCCTTAAAGGTAGATTATGGAAAATCATAAGCAATTAGACTTCTTGACTTCCAAAAAGATTATCTTTCATATAGGTCCTAGCTGGATTATATGTGTACTAATTTTTATTTAGAAAAAAAGACTTATGTTGTTGATGTCTTGGATCTTAATGGAGATAGATTCAAAACTAGTGAGGTAGTTCTGGTGGAGCAAATCATCTCAATCAAGTTTTAAAATCAGGTTTGAACTGCTGTTAGAACAAAACTTTAGGACAGAATGAAATTAAAAGCTCTGCTCCTTCTTATGTAGAAGAGGAAGTTCTAAATAGTAATTCTGTTTGTTCTGATACCCCTCCAGGGTGACAGTGATACTTTCTAGAATTGCTTCAGACACTTGGGAAAGTTATCCTTGCAATTTGCCTTTCTTTAGAAGTCAAATGGACGGGGGCGCCTGTGCAGCTCAGTCAGTTATGTGTCTGACTCCTGATTTCAGCTCAGGTCTTGATCTCAGGATCATGAGTACAAGCCCCGCATCGGGCTCCACACTGGGCATGGAGCCTACTTAAAACACAACACAACAAAACAAAAGAAATCAAAGAGTCAAACAGACCTTCTCAATAAGCTCAATGCAGGCAGCTAGGTCCATCCCAAAGTCGATGAAGGTCCACTCAATACCCTCCTTCTTATACTCCTCCTGCTCCAGCACGAACATGTGGTGGTTGAAAAATTGTTGCAGTTTCTCATTGGTGAAGTTGATGCACAGCTGCTCCAGGCTGTTGAACTGCATAAAATGAAATCTTCAACATTAAATGGATTTTTTAGCAGTAAAATTGATTACTGAAAAATTATGTTATTGAAAAAAATGGAATACAGTAATGAAATAAAATTTAAACTAATTATTGTTCTTTTAGAAGTCCTCAGGGGAAAAAAATGATCATTTTTTGACAACAGCATTTATCATGAATTCTGGGCATTATTTAAAGGCACTGGTGGCAGTTATACAGCAACACTTCTGGTAGGATCTACCTCCTTCCCAGCTCTAGACTGCATAAGCAATAACATATATTAAAAGTACAATCATAGTCCCATGAGTTATAGTTTAAATTTAAGGCTGAAAGTAATTTATTGGAAAGCTTCACTTTTTTTACCATCCCATTCTTCTAATTCAGGATAAAGTTCACATTTTCACTTTTGGCTGTCTCATTATAAGGAAAGCTTATCCTAAGACCTTTTAGTTGATGTGCAAATGGAATAATAGGCAAAATTTTCTCCTCTTCATATCAGACATTTGGCAAATTCCCTTTGCCAGGTCTGTGAAAGTAGGGACCAGATGTGGTGTAGTAATTGATGATCTGAAAGAGTCTTTGCAATAACTTACACCCGCATTTTGCACATGATGCAGCTGATGGCCTGGAGGTGAAATAGTAGGTGTCAGATGGACCTGGAACAGGAGAGACTATGACCTTTCTGTGTGCTTCTCCTCCATGGGAGATGCCCTAAGCATCTGGGTTCCTGTCCTGGCTTTGCCTTAAATGGCTGTGCCTTAAATGGCTCTTTAGCAAGAGTTTTGATTTTCCTGCATCTCTGTTTCTCCACATGTAATTAGTAGTAGTATTATTACCCTTGAGTGAGTTGTTTCAAAGATTAAATGAGGTAACATTTCAAAGTGTTTAGTGTAGTGCCAGAAATATACTGACACTTCCACAAATGCCCATTATGGTTATCATTACATTTCTGTTATTGCCTAGGTATTTGGGAGGTAACTCCTGTTCTGGGTGCAGTGTTGGAGGAAGCAATGTGGATTTGTACATGTACAGGAATACCTGTATATCAGAATCCACTCTGTTTTTGTCTCTCTTTTTATTAATACGAAGACAACTCACATCAAAGATCTCAAAGCCAGCGATGTCCAGGACCCCGATGAAGTACTGCCTGGGCTGCTTGGTGTCCAGCTGCTGGTTGATGCGGGTGACCATCCACAGGAACATCTTCTCGTAGACGGCCTTGGCCAGAGCGCCCACTGCATTGTACACCTTCATGGACAGAGTGGTGATTGTTGACGTACCAAAGACATGCTGAGAAGGCCTAGGATGTGTGTCATTCATTGAGGTCGTGCACTCACCTGCTGCACAGTTTGGCCTTTGGTGACATACTCGTTGCCGACCTTGACCCTGGGGTAGCAGAGGGCTTTGAGCAGGTCAGCAGAGTTCAGGTTCTGGAGGTAGGCTGCCTTGTCAGCGACTGCAGAGACACAATTTAAGAAATGTTTAATGGTGGAAATCCCTTTTAACCTAATTTTCTATTTTTCTCCAATCCATTTTCTTTATTATTTAAATGTTTTAAGTGATTCTATAGAAAGTCAGATGAGGTTCCCTGTGCATTAGAGCACGTACTTGCTAATAAATGGTCACTTATGCTGGCCTTTGGAGACTTTATTGCTAGTAGTTTATGAGAAATTCATCAACAATTAACATATGTCCAGTGTTTATGATGACACTTTATGTAAGACAAAAGCCACAGTGCCTGCTCTTAAGGCAGACACATTAGGTGTGGTTGGAAGGAAAAGATAAATCTTAATATTTGCTGTTATAGAGAGATAAAGGTCTGAATATTTAGATCCTTATTTCAGTTTTACTCCTCCCAATTTAGATACTAAATTTCAATGTGGATACTAAATATCACTGTGTGCCCCCTACAGAGTCTTGTTCTGAAATTCTGCTAAGGACTGTAATATAAATGTCACAGGTCAAGAACCACAGTAACTGCTGAAAAGTTTAGAGGAGGGAGAATATGTCAAGCTGGGGTGGTCGGGAAAGGCTTCAAGGAGCAGATAACTTTAGCTTCCTTGGTAGGTCCTATATGTTCCACATATGGAATACATGATTTTTCTTTCTCAGTTCTTATCTTATCTGACTGCCTAGAGTGCCTACGGGTTCATATGTAGACAATGCACACATGCGCACAGATATCTAGGGACATCCTTCACCCTCAGCTCTGTGTTGCGCAGATCCTGTATCTCCAGCCACTAGTTTACTGAGCTACTGTGGAAATAGCTAATATGCCAAGTAGTCTTTCGTACTTAGCCACCATTGCCATGGCAGAGCAGGAGTGCTGTGCCATCTCTCTCTCTCTCTCTCTCTCTCTCTCTCTCTCTCTCTGTCTCTCATCTGGCCCTAGTTGTGCTTTTTTAGATATATTTTTATAAGTGCCTATTAGGTCATTTTAACTTATTTGGGTTGTTTAAAAATGATGGAGGTTTGGGGACACGAGGGAGAAAAAGGAGTGAGGAAAATGTGCAGTGTGTAAATATGTATATGCCCTTCAGAAGTTCAGCTATAATGGAGATATGAGTTTAGAATAGGCTTCTTCTTTTTTTTTTTTTTTTTCCTGCTGTATTCTCCAGAAGGAGATTCATCTGGTAACCTTCGGTGCCATCTGGCTCGGCCTGCTCCTCCCGCTGCTTCTGCTTGAACTTCATGTTCCCATAATGCATCACGGCCCCTGTGAGCTTATAGATGGAGACTTTCTCTTCAGGAGTGAAGCCCAGGATGTCAATGGCACTCTGCCAGGAGACATGACAGGACAAAAGTTTAGGGCAGAAGAGATTAATTTATTTTAAAGAATTTATACTGTATCCTATACTGACTGTGTCCACCTCCAGTGGGCTGTTCCCATACATAAAAATTTTTTTTTTACAGTGTGTGTATGTGTATGTGACTTACATCTGTAGCCATCAGCTCCTCTTGGTCATCAATGCTGGGGACTGTGATCTCCCCTTGGCTGACGAAGGCATAGTCATATGGATTGGTGGTGATCAGGAGCATTTCTGAGTACATACAATTCAAGGTATACATTTTATATTAGAAGTTGTTAACAAAAATATTAATGTTCATCTGTGAATTTAAGTTCTTTCTTACCAATCAGATCTGGCTTCTTATTGGAAGTGATCTGATAAAAAATATGGTAGCTTCTTTCTGCCTTCAGCTGGAAAGTAACTCTAGACTTTTCTAGAAGATCTGAAAATAGAAATAGGTATTAAATTAGGGTAAAAATGCTGCTGAAAATAAATACATATATATTTTTGGGTGGGTGGGGAGATTGGGGAGGTTACAGAGGCTAAAGGAGATGGGGAGAGAATCTTAAGCAAGTTCCACACCCAGTGTGGAGCCTGATGCTGGTCTCAATCTCACAACCCTGAGGTCATGATCTGAGCTGAAATCAAGAGTCAGATGCTGAACTGACTGAGCCACCCAGGTGTCCTAATGTTGCTGAAATATTAAGTGAACCTCAGTGTTTTTGCTAAAACTGTGAGCATTACGTTAGACTCAATGAGATTTCTCCCTAATGATTGGTCATCTTGGTGCTGCATACTGGAATTCCAAATACAGCAACTACCCAAGTTCCTCACCACCTGAGAGCAGAGACTGAAGCCGTCTGATCTAGTAAAAGTAAACTTTTAATAAGGGGATCCTGTGACCCTGTATTATAATCGATCTGTAATATCTTCTCCTTCCTCATGTTATCTGAGACTTCATGGTGAGTGGCTATTTAGAAACACCTACCAAAGCTCAAATGAAGAGCAAATCACAGAGATGTAAACCTAGAGGTAACTCATAGGAACCCAGAAGTAGCCCTAGCGTGTCTCTTGGAAAAAAATATCAAAGGTACTTCTGTGGCAGGAATCTCAGGAATGTATTCCAGAACTATCAATCTGAGGAGGTCGACGGAGCATTTCGATAAGTCTGGCATTACCTTATGGGCAATACTGGCAGCAGGCTCAGAGCATACCAGGTGTTCCTGAATAGCTCTGTAAATGAAATAATTTTTCTCTCTGTTTTGATTTTCGGTGGACCTGTTACTCACATGTTTCAATATCTGCAGAAGCCAGTTTCCCTGTGGTACCAAAGTGTATTCTAATGAATTTACCCTTGAAAAGAGAAAGATTATTAAGTATTAAAAAGTTGAAGCACACAGAAAGATTGAATTGAAATAATTCAGACACGCTATCTCTGGCATGTAAGGGCTGAGAAGATCCTTCTGTGACCAGGAGACTTACAAAGCGAGAGGAGTTGTCATTCCTCACAGTCTTGGCATTGCCAAAGGCCTCCAGTAGGGGGTTGGCACTGATGATCTGATCTTCAAGGGTCCCCTGCAAAGGCAAGAGCAGTCCTTACCTCTGGGGCTCCAGACTTTCTGAGAGCCTGAGAGTCTTGAGTCTGACCCCAAACTCACCTGCATCTTGCCAGAAGTAGCTTCTTCCTTCTTCTTCTCTCCAGTGACCGCAATTGTTGCAAAGTACTGGATGACACGCTTGGTGTTCACGGTCTTCCCGGCACCAGATTCTCCTCTGTTAGAGAAGAGAAGAGATCATAACGACTGCAGCTCACATTGTCCATATCTATGACAATCACCACAAATCAGATAAGGGAATAATCACATACGTGATCAGGATGGACTGGTTCTCACGATCTGTGGAAGAGAAATCAAGACCCCCAGTCAAAAAAAAAGAAAGAATATTCAATATAAAGATTATTGAATCCATTTAGATCAAACACAGCTGTTCTTCTGACATTCTGAAGATGTCACCTATGATTTTGTTTTGGTGGTTAGTCCCCAAGGAGCGCTTGGCTCTTGGAGCAAAATTTGTGAAAATGAGAGGCAAGCTATCATCTGTTTCCTTTTGTATCTTATTCAAGACTTTGTGATGAGAAATTTCAAACAGGTATCACAGAGAGACAATTACAGAGAGCCCCCCATGTCCCCATCCTACAGTTTCAACAATTGTTATCATTTGGCCAATTTTATATCCTCTATACTCCTTCCTGTCCCATTCTCCCTGGATTTTTTAAAATATTTTTTATTTATTTAGTCATGAGAAAGAGAGAGAGAGAGAGAAAGGCAGAAACACAGGCAGAGGGAGAAGCAGGCTCCATGCAGGGAGCCCAATGTGGGACTGGATCCCAGGTCTCCAGGATCAGGCCCTGGGCTGAAGGTGATGCTAAACCGCTGAGCCTCCCAGGCTGCCCTCTCCCTCGATTATTTTAAAGAAAATCCCAAGCATTTTATAATTTCATTTATCAATACTTCAGTAAGAATGATAGAATTTTGAAGTCATGAGGAATCAGAAATTACTGAGGCCAAACTCTTTCAATTAACAAACAGATAAAGAAGCTAGGACCCAGAGAGGAATCAGTGACTTTTTGAATAATAATTATATAGCTTGTTAAGGTCAAATATATTCAGGTCTTCTGATTTCTACTTTCTCTATTTTTCTGCTACCTAGCCTCCTGCCAGGTCTTGATAGGACTAATGTGACTGCTGGTAACACTAAATAGGGAAGGGATCTGGAATTGTGAATGTGTTCAGTTAGTCTTCTGTTCCTTTTAACTTGATGTACATTTCTAAATGATAAAAACAGATGTTGTCACTAGTTATATGACTGATAACATTGGATTTATACCAATTTTCTGGTATGTTAGATCTCCAATTCTATTTGAATAAATTCTCATATCTAAAAATACTGGAGAAATAGATATAAATCTGGATGTTATTTTGATGTAGGTGTAGACTTTAGAGAACTTCAGAGTTCTCTTCAGAGCAGTGGACACAGATTTTAGAAGACACTCAAATTGATTTTTTTTCTAGTAGCAGAAAAACTATGAGATCATATCACATCTCATGGGAGCACCAGTAAGAGAACAATGTTTTAGTCTCTTTTGGCAATGCCAAAATAACATTAACCAGGTCAAATGCTGCAGTTTGGTGTGGTTTTATGTAGAAGTCATGTTTGGGAGCCCTAAGTAACTGTGAATTTGGAGCAGCCCCAAAGCTTGGGGATGGGAAACCTTGGTGGGGCAGTGGTATACATAGCAGGGTAAGTGCAGCTGCTGAGTCTTAAACCCTCCGAAATGAGCCAGCCTTTGGATCATTTCTGGAAGGTAGCTAGCTTCTGCTAACAACCAAAGAACAGTTTACTAGCATGAAATCCTCATAGAATTGCTGGCTAATTTGTAATGGAAGATTTCTATTTTATTCCTTTCTCTTCTCCCTTCTTCAACAGACGATTTAAAAACAAGGGCAGCAGAACAAGCAAATGAAAACTAAAAAAGAACAAAACCCTTTCAGTTTCCAAAACTCTATGGAACAACAGGAAACTCGGGAGTTTAAAATATCTCCAAAGGCACTACATTTGGTGTGAAGATAAAAGGTTTTAATGCCATATTTGGGCCTATAATGCATATCAAAGCTGTTTATGCTTTGATAAGACAGGAATAACAGAGTTTGATATAATTTCAAAAATATTTTCAGAGGAAGAGGTATTTTTATTTTCTTCCATTCTAGTAGGAAGAAGCTTCAGAATCATCAGGAGGAAAGTGGTAGCTCTTTATTTACACGGGTTATACCCTAAAGGCTGGCAGTTTGTTTAAAGATAAGAATTCACAAAGCTTTCTAGCTGTAGCTGGTAACTGTGTTCCTTGATCGCTGTGGATGTGCTTATTTTAAAATCATTGATTGGAACTTTTCTCCTGTTGAAATCAGAAATTACAACCTGTGGGAAAGCAGCAGACGTGTTTACAGAGGTCTATTAATTGTTTCCGCCTGGCTTCTGCTTACTAACTGGGTTAGCTTGGGCAGGTAGATCAGTGAACTCAGCCAGCTTCCCTTTACTCTCTCTAACATGGGGATGAGTGCTGTGAAGAATATATGATACTGTAGTTCTTGGAAGTTTCTTGAAAACAGTGAAGCCCCATGCGGCTACAATGTATTATTATAATCAGAGCCCAGACAGTCTGTTTGTTAAGGGTTCTGTTTCCACATTTTTGTGAATAGGTGTGTCACTCACTCACCGGTCAGCATGAACTGATAGGCATTGTCAGAGATGGAGAAGATGTGGGGCGGAGCCTCCTGGCGCTTCTTGCCTCGGTAGGCGGCCACCACCTCCGGGTTGTACACTGGCAGCCACTTGTAGGGGTTGACAGTGACGCAGAAGAGGCCCGAGTAGGTCTGAGAAAACCAGAGAGTGCAACATGTGGATCTTGTCTTTACTCAGAGAGAGAGACAGAATAAGGACATCCTGAAAGGCACTAACATAGATCATCCAGGCTGCATAACGCTCTTTGAGGTTGTACAGCACTCCAGGCTCATGCAGGTGTGTCATCATGGCCATGTCCTCGATCTTGTCATATTTCGGAGGGTTCATGGGGAAGACTTGGTCCTCTCTGACAGTCAGAGTCTGGCAAGTAAAGCAAGAGACCACTTCATATAAATGGTGGGACGTGGGGTTGGTTTGTCTATTTGCTTTGTTTATAAGACTATCATTACAGACACTTTCCATTATATTATTCAGTATTCTTTAAATAAAGGCATGAAATTATATTTGTTTCAGAGTCTGATGCTAAGAAAATATGTCTCCTATGACAAACTAGAATACTACTTTTTTTAAAAGATTTTTATTTCTTCCCACATCCCCCTGTCGCAGGTTTATTCTTATTTTATTTTTATTTTTTTTATTTATTTTTTTTTTTATTTTTTTTATTCTTATTTTAATAGGCTGAATTTTTAATTTTTCCTGGCTGTTCATTACGGGAAATTACTAATACATTATTTAGCTAAGAAATTAACAATAGTTTCCTGACCAGAGAAGCTGGCTTCTACTTCCCCCAAGTTTGGGGGTTTAGAGTGGGAAGTGGGAGTGAGGGATATGGTGGCGGCTAACTCTAGTGTGTTGAAGTCCTGTGAGCTTCTGGGAAGGGGGGACCTGAGGTTACCACTGGGAACCTCCTTTGCTGTGCAAACTGGGTGTCCGTAATGGACCAGAAGGGTGTCTATAGTGGCAGGAGACTTAGAGCTTCCCAGCAAGTAGAGCTTCACCTCCAAGTGAGGAGACCCAGAAAGACAGCCGGAGCGTTTCCTCTCTGTGTTTACTTACTGCTCCACCTTCTGTCTTCACAGTTACTTTCCCTCCTTCCTTGCTCTGTATGGTGCTCTTCACGTAGGAGGCTTTGGGCTCCGCGACAAAGACGGATGTTTTAGCATCGAAGGGCTTATTTTGGGCCTCGATCCGCTCCTTTTCGGATTTTCGGAGGAAGGGAGCGGCTTCGCCAAAAACCGCCATCTCAGCGTCTGAACTCGCGCTCATGGCTGCGGTTTCTTTAGCAGAGGATTCTGCCTTGGGGAAGAAATGGGGCAGAGGGAGAAATGGAAACCAGAAGTTATACCTGTGAGCGAGGATATACATGAAAGCAGTGTTGCACCCCATTGCTTGGGCTGCCAGTGCTCCCCCAGGCTGTCCTTTACTGGTCTTCTCACACAGGCCAGAGGACTGATCAGGCATGTTAGGACTGGAGCTTCATTCTTAGTACTTTTCAGATTTCCTTATAGATCACATCTCTTGATCCTCAGGGCCAGAATGCCTACACTGGAACCCTGTGTGTTTGAATCTCTACACTGTAACAGTATCTATAGCTGGTGGATTGTTCTATAGCAGCTGCCTGTCTTTCATCCCTGCTTTTCCTTCTGCATGATGTTTGCATCTGCCATATATCAGGACAGTCATATCATTAGGATAGAAGGTTTGTCTTGTGCAAAGGGAGGATGATACTTTCAAAGTTTTCAAAAATGTGCTTTGCCTTTATAAGTGGCCTTTTTTTTTTTTTACTCTTAAGACTTGTGTTATTATTATTTTTTTAAATTCATTTATTTGAGGGGAGAGGAGCAGAGGGGGAAGGATGGGAAGAATCTCAAGCAGGCACAGAGCCTGACGAAGGGATGGCTCTCACAACCCTGAGATCATGACCTGAGCCGAAATCAAGAGTTGAATGCTTAACCTATTGAGCCTCTCAGGTGCTCCAAAGCTTCTGTTATTTTAAAAATCTACTTTATGTTAATACTTAGTATTAAATCTCTTAGTGGGTCATTGAAAGAACGTTATAATAAATTCTTAATATGGGTAGTTTTGCCTTTTGGCTTGTTACCAAGAGACTTAGTGTTGCCTTAATTCCAGAATCTCTTTTGACAGATTGTTTTTCGCATGAGAGATTTCAACTGCCAGTTAACAGATCTAATTGCGGAGAAAGGAGAGCTTCAGCATGAAGACCCTTCTTCCCACATACATTCTTGGGCTTTTTTTCTTTCCATCAGTAAAAAGAAAAACAAACTTAAGGGTTCATCACATGTAAACCATTGTCCTCTGATTGAAAGAAACGCCTCTGTAGGGTTGGCCTGTTAGATTGTTTGAGTCTTTCATTTCCTTTCAGGTGTAAATTACTTGGGGAAGGGTCAGGACCTGTCCTCAATTAGGCACCGTATTTAGCACTCTGTGGGTGTACCATGGGCGACTTTTTAGATGAGCAATAATAAATCTTCCTAAAAACAAATAACAGCGAGTCATCAAAAAGTAGTTAAAACATTATGGTTGTCACAAGTTGTCTTCATTTTCTGATAAGGATTTTTCTGGGGTGTTTAAAAAATGTTGGATGTCTAAGGGTCAGTGCTTTGCCAAGTGCTTTGCTTGGCATTGGAATAGTCTGTTGCTCCTGGACGGGTCTATCAGAATCCATTCTATCCCAAATGGTCCTTCAACCCTGGAACTCAGGTGAGGGGAGTGTAGAGGAGAAGGTGTCCTGGAGCAGCATTTTCCCAGCATTGATAAGCAGTCATTTGGAAGCACTGCCTGCTTAGGTAAGAGCAGGGGCATGGAAATGGTGTACAATTTGGAATTGTTCCCAGCTTCATTAGCCTAAATGCCCTGTGTCATCAACACATCAAAAAGCTGAGACTTACCTTCCGAATTCCAGACGAAACGCAGGTTCAGAAGTGGCTGACACTGTAAACGACAGGTCTCTTATTAGCAAAGCTCTGACATTCCAGTAAAACAGTTACAGAATTATAATTGCCCTGGTCTAAAACTCAGCTCTGTGAAAATAAAAATCAGACGGGGGCAGGGGGCAGTTTTATGCTCATGGGTGGGGCACAAGGCCAGCTCTTCTGGTCCCTGGGGGTCCTTCAAGCCCCAAGGCCCCCATCACTCACCTCTGGGTTCTTGGTGGAGATAAGGCAGGCGGGGTCCCTGTGCCTATATAGGCACCAGTGTGCTGACGCTGCGGCTCTCTCTTCTTTGTTAGGGCAGGACATTTGGCAACATGACCCTCCGTGTAATTTGTACTGACATTTGGCATGTTTGGATATAATTAGAAGTATTCATATCATTTTGAGTATGTGAACCAATCTCCTATAAATAATTTGACAGGGACCAATCTGCCTGCAGAGAATGCTTTCTAGTAGGCTGGGAAGGTGATCTTTGACAGTGCCTAGTGGGGCCTCAGAGTCTGTTCCCAGGAGCTATATTCGATTTGGCAAACTCTTCACGCATACCTGTGGTAACCCGGTGATCTGATTCCCAGTGACACATTGCTCTCATGGCCTTATCCATTTTTCCCTATTTGTTACCGTAGGAGCCCTCCAATTCATCCCCCTGAGTCACTGCCAAGGCTCACCCTTGGAGTCTGGGCTTGGGCAGCAGTGCCAAGGAGAGAGGAGAGTCTCCATTGAGTCTCCACTGTTGGCCTAGTACCCACCCCCTTAGCACTGAAAAACATTACTATTTCAGTATAAAATAGTATGTATTCAGTGTAGGAAAAAACTACAGATAAGCAGAGAGAAAAAAATGTCTATAAACCCAGTATGCAGAGATAAAATAGAGACATGTAAGTGGGATCATACTATATACATGTATATAGTGTGTGTATGTTTTATAATCTACTTAAAGTTATATCATAGGTAATTTTCATATCAGTGATATAATTTTATCCTTACTCTTTAAACAGATTATGTTATGATCATTCTTTTTAAATTAAAATCTTTCTGGGGCACCTAGGTGATTCAGTGGTTGAGTGAAATTTATATTTCGGAAAATACAAATTAATGAAACTGGTCTAAGAAGATTGGCTCATAGAAAATACTAACGTGGGCAGGTCGGGTGACTCAGTGGTTTAGCACCGCCTTCAGGCCAGGGCCTGATCCTGGGGACCCGGGATTGAGTCCCACATCAGACTTCCAGCATGGAGCCTGCTTCTCCCTCTGCCTGCTTCTCCCTCTGCCTGTGTCTCTGCCTCTATCAGTTTCTCGAATAAATAAATAAAATCTTTAAGAAAAAATATTAACGAGGTGTTTAAAATATGTTAGGTAGTATTATACTTTACATACTTACCAACTTATATTTTTCATTCTATACTCTTAGATTATTTTCCATGTTAGTACATAAACTAAAATAGGCAAAAATTTAAAACATACACAAAAGTAGAGAAAAGGGTACATGAATCCATTGTAGTTATCATCCAGCATTAGTAATTAATTACCAGTTCATAGTCTTGTTTTGCATATACTCCAAACCACTACTATCCCTGGATTATTTTGATATTACTCCTTTGAAAATTTATATGTAGAATTCTCTTTGGTCTAGATTATGATTATTTCTTTTTTGTACAAATTCCAGAAGATTTGTCCTGTTTTGTAATAGTGATTTTTTTTTTTTTTTTTTTTTGCAAACACACGAGGGTTTATTTAAAAGCTCGGCCTTGGGTCCAAGTGTACCCGACACAGTGGAGGAGGGACTTGGACCCCGAGACTTGTAATAGTGATCTTAACTTTGTTCTGGCATCTCAGTCTTATGGAAGTTTTAAATTTTTATGTAGTCAAAGTTATACTTTTCATTTGTGTTTTTGCTTTTTTGTTTATATTATAAAAGAAGGCCTTCTCTAATTCAAGGACTTAGGGTCATAAATATGTTCTTCTGTATTTCTAGTCTAATGCTTTAAAAATACATATTGACATTTGTAATCTAGCTGTATTTGTGTGTTTGTGTGAACGTAATGTTTCTGAATTCCATATTTTGTATCATGTTTCTGTGCCAATAGTACATATGCTTTGATATCCAGTAGGGCCATTATCCCTAATTATTCATTTATTTTAAAGTTGTCTTGAAAACTGTTGCATTCCTTTGTATACATTTTTAGTGTTTTGTTGCTATGGTGAATGGTATTATTTTTCTGATTATCCCTCCTACTTGGTTATTACTGGCATGTGGCAGCCAAGACGGTCTGCTGAGAACCGCAGGTCTGTCTGTGGCAGTTGTGTGCTACCTCTCTTCATTTCCCAGATGGTTTTGTGGCATAGGGCAGCCATGTAACACTGCTTTGGCTAATGATGAAGTGCAAGCAGGAGTTGCTGGGTGGGACTTCCAGAAAAGAGAGCAGGCTCCACTGGGACTGTCTTTCCCTTTCCCTTGTCACCCCTTTTTGGCATAGAAGACAGGTGTGATGGTTGAGCTACCTTGATAGAAAGTTCAAGAGAATTTCAGAGACACTGTTGATATCTGTGAATTGAGTTTTAATAGTGAAGAAGAAAGTGAACCACATATTAATAAGGTTCCATTTACTCAGATTTTCTGTTGCATGCCAACTCAGTCCTCAATAGATTGTGGTGTTTCAGAAAGTTGGTTTTACCAGTATCTTTCATCTGGCCCCCTTACTGAGTTTCCTTATCACTTCTGACAATTATGTGATTCTCTTGGGCTTTTGATGTAGATATGCACAAATAATCACAATTTTCTGTCTTCTTTCTTTTGTTATTTTTATATGTCATTTTTTTTCTTTTCTTATTGCATCACCTAAGACATTTAGGACAATGTTGAATAGTACCACTAGGATACTTAGACTCCAGACAAGGTAAGCAATCCTTGTTTTGTTCCTGACTTTAATTGGATCACCTCTAACGTTTCAAGTGTGGTATTTACTGTACACTTTATATCTAGTTTGCTAGTGATATTAATCATAAAAATGAATAAAGCTGCTTCATTTCTAGGTACATGACAAAGAGAATTGAAAACATATGCTTATACAAAAATTTGTACACAAATATGCATAGCAGCATTATCCACAATAGGCAGAAAATGGAAACAACTCAAATGTTCATCAACAGACAATGGATAAATGAAATGTGGTCTATCCATATGATGGAGACTATTCTTCAGCCATAAAAAGGAGTGAAATACTGACACATGTTACAGCATGGATGAACTTTGAACGTCAGAGGCATTATGCTGAAGTGACAGACATAGGGCACTTATATTTGGTGATTCCATTTCTATAAAATGTCAACAACAGGCAAGTCCGTAGAGACAGAAAGGAGATTGGTGGTTGCCAGAGGATGGTCTGGAGAGGGGAAATTGAAGTGTGACTGCTAATGAGATTTCTTTTTGAGGGGATGAAATGTGAAATTAGGTAGTGATTATGGTTGCATAACTTTGTAAATCTACTAAAACCACTGAATTGTATGTTTAAATGGAGAACTTATGGCATGTGAATTATATCTTTAAAAATGTATTGGATTTTATCAGTGTTTTTTCCTACATTTATTGAGATTTTTTCTTCAAATTTATTAATGTAGAGAATTATGTATTAGATTTTCTCACTTTTACCACTAAAATTCTTGAAATGAAACCTATAGGAATAACATTGTTTAATTTCCTACTCAAGTATACTAATATATATATATATTTTAATGTGATATTTCTGCATCTGAGTTCATTATGGGACTATGACATGGTTTTCTTTTCTTATGCCATACTCTTCTGGTTTTGATATGGACCTGGTGATAGGTCTTCTAAAATAAAGTAGTTTTCCATTTCTGTTTTCTGCAACATTGTGTTTAGAATGTTAGTAATCTAAAAATGTTCTGTGAACATTTGGTGGAGTTCTTTCATGGAATTCTTTTGGCCTGTAGACTCTTTGGAGGAGGAATCTTTTATTTTACTCTTATCATGTAAGTTTTTTAAAAATGGCTGTTGAGAAATGTGTTCGGAGTTTGTTTTTTTGGCCCGTTTAGAAATTTCATGTTTTCCTAGAAAATTGCCCATTTCATGTGAGGTTTCAGATGTTTTGACTTTTTTTTGTTCATATCTTTTTATAGTTAAAAGCTTCCCAATTGATTCCATTTTATTCTTTATTCCTTTTTATTCCTCTTCTACATAGTTTTTGTTCTTTTATTTCAAATCATAATTGCTAAAGTTTTGTCTTTTGTGTCAGTCTTTTAAATTTAGTCTTACCAATTTTTTTCGTATTTTTCATATTTTCTTTTTTATATTCTGCTTTTAATCTCATCTATTCTTTTATTCCTTGAGGTTTATTTTATTGGCTTGTATCCAGCATCTTAAACTGAAAGCTTCATTTATTTTCATTCTTTCTTATGATCTTACAGGTTTATTTGTGGTTATAAATTTTTCTTTGGTAACTACTTTGGTTGGATCTCACAGGTTGATATGTAGTAGTACTCTGCTTGTCCTTCAATTATAATTACTTTAAAATTTCCATTTCAACTCTCATGTTTATTTTTTAGATTTTCAGTTGAATAAATTTGGGCATTGAGGGGGAGGGTTCTCTTTTAGCTGTTAATTCTTTTCATTGTGCGTGTATGTGCACTCAGCTTGTTTCCTGGTAGACCGAGTAGGAGTACGGGATGTCATCTGCTCTCTGTCTCCATAATTTGGCATTTTCTAGGAATTTCCTGTAGATGGAATCCTACTGTGTGCATTCTCTGGTGGGGGGGCTCCTTTCCCTTAGCCTGTTTTGAACTTCATGCATGTTGTTGCTTGTATCAATATTTTGATCATTGTTATTGCAGAGTATAAGCTCCTTGTGTGGATGTGCCACACATGTTTATAGGTTCACCAGCTGAGGGACATTTGAATTGTTTCCAGTTTTTGGCTGTTATGAACAACTTTGTTAATAATATTCCATATAAGGAATTGTATGGACATTTGTTTTCATTTCTCTTAGGTAGATAATTAGGAATTGAATTGCTGGGTGGTTTAACTTTTTAAGAAACTGCTGAATTCTTTTCCAGAGTGACTGTACCATTTTATACTTCTCCCAATAATTTGAGGGTTCCAGTTTCTTTACATTCTTACCTCTACTTGTGTTGTCCTTTTTGCTTATGGCCATCCTAAGTGTAGCGTGGTATCTCATGTGGTTTTAATATTTATTTCCTTAATGAATAATGATTTTGATTACTTTTTCATGTGCTTATTTGCCATTTATGTATTTCTTTAGGTAAAGTGTCTATCTAAATCTTCAGCCCATTTAAAAAATTGGGTCATTTTCTTACTATTTGCTTGTTAAAAGTTATGGTTAATGGTTTCTTTTGAAGAATTGATTTTAAATTTTAATGAGGTCCTTTTTTTTTTATGAAGTCAGTATTTTCTTTTAGGGATCATGCTTTTGATACATTTTACAAATATTTCCTAATGCAAAGTCACCAGTATTTTTTTATGTCTTCTTCTATATATTTTATGTTTATAACTCTTATGTATAGGTCTTTACTCAGTTTCAGGTTAATTTTCATGTATGGTTGAAGGAAGGGTCTGGGTTCATTTGTTTTTGCATATAGATATCCACTGCTTTCAGTGCCATTTGTTGAAAAGACTATCCCTTTTCTTCAAGGTTACCTTGGTATCTGTGCCGAAAAATTTTGGCGGTTTTTCTTATTTTATAATTGAAACTATTTGCTTTTCATGTAGTTTATGTAATTACATGCTTCAGAATTCCAGAAGCACAGGAGAATATACAATGAAAACCTTTTCTTACACTATTTAGTGTAAGAAAACTATTTAGTTTTCTTCCTCAGAGTCAAAAATAGTTATCAGATTCTTGTGTGCCCTTAGCAGGTATTTTATGCATATATTAAAAATATTAACAAATATGCATATTTCTTTTCCCTACATAGCTCAATTTTTGAAAAAAAAATTTTAAGTAGATTCCACACCAAATGTGGAACCCAAAGGGGGGCTCAAACTCATGACTGTGAGAACAAGACTTGAGCTGAGATCAAGACTTGGACACCTAATCCACTGAGCCACTTAAGCATCCCAAGAATGTTTTAGATCAGTGTTTTTAGTCTGTTTTTTTCATTACTTCCTCCTGAAGATAAAAATTAATTAATTAATTAGGTTTAATTCTTGCCAAGAAATGAAACACTAAGGAATAATATTTTAATTGAATAAGTATAAATTCAATTAATTTCTCCCTAACAAGAGAAAGTAAGCAGTTAAATTTTTTCAGGTAAGGTTGTGCTTGGCAGGGGTAGGAAGAGGCACAAACTATTATGATACCTAAAATTTGTTTTGCTCTTCTAAGAACTAACTTTCATTTCTTAAAGAGTGATAGAATTTCTGTTGAAAGTGCATATATTAGGATAGCTGGCTGGCTCAGTCAGTGAAGCATGATCTTGGGGTTGTGATTTTGAGCCTCATGTTGGGTATAGAGATTACTTAAAAATAAAATCTTCAAAAAAATGAATGCATATTTTAGATGCTTAAAAAGCACAGTTTCTCATTATTGGCTACAAAATTTAATATTTGTTCAAAATGGTGTTTGGGAAAGAAAAGTTCCACAATTAGGGCTTGAGGGGACTGGGGCTGCCACCATTGCAAACTCTAGATTTTTTTTTTTTTCAATTGAAATATACAAAATTAATATTTATTTTTACAATTGAGCTTGTTATTTGTGTTATTTAGCCATCTATATTTTTAGTTTTGTTTACTTAGTCTGTAGTTTCTCTAGTAGACCCAAATTAAACTCCACTACAGTTGTTCTCAGATCTTCCAGATTTTGTTTGTATAATTTGAAGATAGCTGCTAATAACTCCATAGAAATTTGTGGTCATTTCATCTTTCTGGTGAATTGTGTCTTTTAAAAATAAAATACAAACTATCCCTGCTGTATTTAGTGTTATTTTACCTTGAATTCTATTGAATTCTATTTTTTGCTTATATTTTGCTATATTTGCTTTTGTTTTTTGGTAGCATATAGATGGCTGATCTTTTCCTATACCTTTATTTTTTATTTTTCTGAGTTATTTTATTTACATCTAACTTTAAAAATTACTAGTAGCTACTTTAAAAATCTAATATGAAAGCTTTTTTTAATAGGTAAGTTTTAAAGTCAGCAAACTGGCTAGCATGCTTTTTATAATGTGAACAATGTTTTATTTTAAAATTTTTATTTAAATTCAGTTAATTAACATAAAATGTATTACTGATTTCAGAGGTAGAGCTCAGTGATTCATCAGTCTTCTATAATACCCAGTGCTCTTCACATCACATGCCCTCCTTAATGTCCATCACCCAGTTACCCTGCCACTTCCCTCCCCTCTGGCAACCCTCAGTTTGTTTCCAATGATTAAGAGTCTCTTACGGTTTGTCTCCCTCTCTGATTTCATCTTATTTTATATTTTCCCTCTCTTTCCCTATAATCCTCTGTTTTGTTTCTTAAATTCTACTCTAGTGAGATCATATAATTGTCTTTCTCGGGCAGCCCGGGTGGCTCAGCGGATTAGCACCCCCTTCAGCCCAGGGTGTGATCCTGGAGACCTGGGATTGAGTCCCACATCTGGCTCCCTGCATGGAGCCTGCTTCTCCCTCCGCCTGTGTCTTTGCCTCTCTCTTTCCCTGTGTCTCTCATGAATAAATAAATAAAATCTTAAAAAAAAATAATTGTCTTTCTCTGATTGACTTATTTCGCTTATCGTAATATCCTCTAGTTTCATCCACATCATTGCAAATGGCAAGATTTCATTTTTTGATGGCTGAGTAGTATTCCATTGTTTGTGTGTGTGTGTGTGTGTGTGTGTGTGTGTGTACACACCATGTCATCTTTATCCATTCGTCAATGGACATCTGTGTATGTGTGTGTGTGTGTGTGTGTGTGTGTACACACCACATCATATTTATCCATTCGTCAGTGCACATCTGAGCTCCTTCCATCGTAGTTTGGCTATTGTGGATGTTGCTGTTCTAACCATTGGAGTCCAGGTACCCCTTTGGATCATCACTACATTTGCATCTTTCGTGTAAATAGCTGGTAGTGCAATTGCTCATGTATGTTGGCCATTTTGTATGTCTTCTGTGGAGAAATGTCTGTTCATGTCCTCTGCCTGTTTCTTGACTAGATTATTTTTTCTTTGGGTGTTGAGTTTGATAAGTTCTTTACAGATTTTGGATACTAGCCCTTTATCTGATATGTCATTTGCAAATATCTTCTCCCATCCTGTAGGTTCTTTTGGTTTTGTCAGCTGTTTTCTTTGCTGTAGGAAAGCTTTTTATCTTCATGAAGTCCTCATAGTTCCATTTTTGCCTTTGTTTTCCTTGCCTTTGGAGGCGTGTCTTAGCTAGAAGTTGCAAAGGCTGAGGTCAAAGAGGTTGCTTCCTATGTTTTTATCTAGGATATTGATGGATTCCTAGCTCACATTTAGGTCTTTCATCCATTTTGAGGCCATTTTTTTGTATATGGTATGAGGAAATGATCCAGTTTCATTTTTCTGCATGTGGCTGTCCAGTTGTTTCCCAATACCATTTATTGAAGAGACTGTCTTTTTTCCATTGGATACTCTTTATTGCTTTTCAAAGATTAGTTGACCATAGAGTTTAGCGTCCATTTCTGGGTTCCCTATTCTGTCCCATTGATCTATGTGTCTGTTTTTGTGACAGTACCATACTATCTTGATGACTACAGCTTGAAGTCAGGCATTATGATGCCTCCAGCTTTGGTTTTCTTTTTCAACATTCCTTTGGCTCTTTGGAGTCTTGTCTGGTTCCATACAAATTTTAGGTTTGTTTGTTTCAGCTCTGTGAAAAATCCTGATGGTATTTTGGTAGGGATTGCATTGAATGTGTAGATTGTTCTAGGTAGCACAGAATTTTTACAATATTAGTTCTTCCATTTCATGAGGATGGAAAGTTTTTCCATTTATCATATTATCATGCACAGTGTTTTATTTATTTTTATTTCTTATTTTTTTTGTGCACAGTGTTTTAAATATCAATTTAATCAGATGTTATTTCTATGATTTTAGTCCAGTCACCTAATCCCTGTAAGAGCCTCAGTTTATTCATCTGTCAAAGGAAAATAATAATAATTTTCTACCATCTCATGGAATTAATGTGAGTATTCAGTGAAAAATATATGTAGAGCATCTGGCAACATAGAAAGCATTTAAAAAATACTGGCTACTATCACTGTGTCTAAAATAGGTTAAAAAAAATATATATATAGGGCTTTGTCTCTGTGAGTTGTAGAATATCACTGGAGTCTTAACCAAGGAACTGACATTGTAAGATTTGTGTTTTAAGCACAGTTATGGTAGCAGCATGGGAGGTGGATTGGAGGCGTGAAGCAGAGATAAAGAACCCACTTAAACAGTTGTACTATTTTAGGAGAGCTGAGAACCTGCTCTAAGTCAGCAGCTCTTGGAACAGAAAAGAGAAGATGTAAGCAAGAAATACTTGAGTTGTAGACCGACTGCTTATTGCTGGTGAAATAGAAAAAATTTTAGATGTTCAGGAATTACTTAAATTTATTTTACCTCCAGACAACTAAAATTAAACTAAATTTCCTGAAATTGGGAGTTAATGTTTCTCATGGAAAGGGAACAGATTTGGAAGTACTAGACAAAAGATAGAAATAGAACTCTGTGGTGCATCACAATTTCAGAGTTTGTAGTAAAAGAACACAGATATCTAGGAATGATGATTGACCTTTTACCATACAATGAAGTAATAAGCCACCATACAGTGAAGTAATAAGCCACCCTGACATCAAACATATTTTAGGAATATGGTGATTAAAATGATGTAACATTAGTGTAGGTGAAGACAAATAGATCAGTAGAACATAATATAGTCCAAAAATGGGTTCTTGCATGTATGGCAATTTAAAATATGAGGGATCCCTGGGTGGGCCAGCGGTTTGGCGCCTGCCTTTGGCCCAGGGCGCGATCCTGGAGACCCGGGATCGAATCCCACATCAGGCTCCCGGTGCATGGAGCCTGCTTCTCCCTCTGCCTGTGTCTCTGCCTCTTTCTCTCTCTCTCTCTCTCTGTGACTATCATAAATAAATAAAAATTAAAAAAAAATTTAAATTTAAAATATGATAAAGGTGGAATTTTATTTATTTATTCATTTGAGAGAGAGTGTGAGTAAGAGAGCACAAGCAGAGGGAGAGAGACAGAGGGAGAAGCAGGCTCCCCGCTGAGCAGGGAGCCCGATAAGGGACTCAATCCCAGAATCCTGAAATCGTGACCTGAACTAAAGGCAGATGCTTAACCAATTGAGCCACCCAGGCACCCCAAAGGTGGCATTTTAAGTCATGGAAGGAAAAGAAGGACTAACATATTAGGTCCTTGCCTGATACCATTTATAAAAATAAATTCTAGTCTTAAGCATTAAAACAAAGCACAATCATAAATGTAGTAGAAGTTGTATACATATCCTTCAAATCAAGAAAAAAGGGAGTTACAAGCAAATAGAAAAAATAGCCAAAGTATATAAATGGGCAGTTCATGGAAGAGGCAATAGAAATGGCCAATAAACTTGATAACACACTCAGCCTCAGGAAGTGCAAGATAAAATAACAGCTGGTATATCTCACCCATTAGTTAGACAAATAATTTTGTGGTAGCAAATGGTGATGTTGGAAAGTGGATGCCCTCATATGATTTTGGTAACAGTGTAAAATTCCAGAGCAATTTGTTGCTTCTTTTGAAAAATAAAATTGCAGTAATTTCTCCTCCTAGTCCTTTTTTCTTCAGAAGCACAGGGAATTAGGAAGTTATATCAAGGTTGTATATTTAGCATTTCTTCTAATAGCAAAAGTTTGGAAACAACTTAAATGTCCATTTAATTACTTTGTCATTTAGTTGAGTGGCCACCTGTTAAATGGTGGTGCTCTGATTATGTGGCTGGTTGTTGATACGTGACACTCACTTGAATTTGAGAAATAGGATTAGCATAATACATTTTCTACTTGTTTTCTTTGAGGTGTAACCCTGAAAATGGAAAACCTTATTTAAAATAACAATGAAGAGTTTTAATGGGCAATATAAACAACAAAACTGAACTGTGAGATATATTTTTGCTAAAACCTATTTATTGGTATATTCCAGCCTTTATCTAATATGCAGCTATCTCTTACACAATTCTTGTGTGACAACTCATTTAACTTAGAGTAAAAGCCCTTCCAAGGTCTGGCTCTTATTCCTCGTCCTTTTCTTGCAAGTATCTGCTTACAGTTAAGCCCAGGGCTAGCATTAAATTACTCTATCTAATGATCCTTCTGCTCTAAGAGCCCATGTCAGAAGTTAATTTACAATTCCTAAGATTCCCTTTGCCCTAAGGATTTGTGTGTTCTCTCCCTCCAATGAAGAAAAGCAGAGGAATTAAAGCCACTAAAGGCATCTCTACATTTAAAAAAATTTTTATTTATTTGAGAGAATGAGAAAGAGAGAGCAAAAGCAGGGGAGGGGCAGAGGGATAGGGAGAAGCAGGCTCCTGGCTGAGCAGGAAGCCCAATGCAGGGCTCTATTCCAGGACCCTGGGATTATGACCTGAGCCAAAGGCAGACACTTAACCCACTGAGCCACCCAGATGCCCCTCATCTGTGTTCCTGCATGTAGTTAATTTATTTTTATTGGTGAGTAATACTTCATTGTGAGGGTATAGCATATTTTGTTCATCTGTCTTTTTGCCAGTGAATGTTCTTATCTTTTTATGAATGTTCTTTCACTTCTTCTGGTTAAATTCAAAAGAGTGGAAGCGCCAGATTAAAATGTGTATAGGAGTGTGTTTAACTTATAGGAAATGGCCAAACGATTTTTCAAAAGTAGTTGAACCATTTTATATTCTCACTAGTAATATATGAGAGATGTGGCTGCCCAGCATCCTTGTCAGCATTTGTTATTGTATGTCTTTATAATTTTAGCCATTCCTATGGATGTTTAGTGGAATTTCCTTGTGGTTTTTAAATTGTATCCTTGAGACCACTGATACGAGGCATCTTTTAATGTGGTTATTGAATCTTCACCTGCCTTTTTTGAAAGTGTCAGATTCTTTTGCCCATTTTTATTGTTTTCTTCTCTTTATTGTTTTGTATGTGTTCTTATAGATAGTTCCTTGTTGCATAAATGTATTTTATATGTTTTCTCCCAGCTTGTGATTTGCCTTTTCATGTTCTCAACAGTTTGGTGAGTAGCAGTTTTAATTTTGAAGAGGACAGTTTATCATTTTTTTCTCTTTATTTAGTACTTCTTATATTCTGTTTAAGAATTTTTGCTTAAGGGGCACCTGGGTGGCTCAATCATTGAGTGTTTGCCTTTGGCTCAGGTTGTGATCCTGAGGTCCTAGGATGGAGTCCCACATCAGGCTCTCTCCGCAGGGAGCCTGCCTCTCCTCTGCCTGTGTCTCTGCCTCTCTCTTTCTTTCTCTCTCTCATGAATAAATAAATAAAATCTTAAAAAAAAAGAATTTTTGCTCAAGTCACAAAGGTATTTTATACATTTTATTTTAGAGGATATATAATTTTAGGACTTAACATGTAGGTTTGTTTTCCATATTGAGTTAATTATTACATATTGTATGAGTTACTATTTTTTCATACAGATGTCTGATTGATCCAGTATCATTTCTTGCAGATTTTCCTTAATACATTGAATTGCATTTGTATCTTAGTAAAAAGTCATTTGATGGTATATATAGTGGATTTATTTTTAAGATCTCTATTCCTCTCTATTCTATTCCAGCAATCTATATTTTTTCTACCCTTATGCTAGTACCACACTAGCTTTATTTTAAGTTTTTAAAACCACTAAGTCTTTCAACTTTGTACTTCTTTCTCAAGATTACTTTGACTATCTAGGTTCTTTATATTTTCATATGCATATAATATCAGCTTGCTAATTTCTAAAAAAAAATGCCTGATGGGATTTTGATATGGGTTACATTAAATATTTAGATCACTGTGGGGAGATTTGACAGATTTATGATGCTGAGTCTTCCAGTCCAAGACAGCAATGATTTATAGTTTACAATGTAGAAGTTTAAAAATTTTTTTAAGTTTAATATTTTTTATTAAACTTTTTATTAAGTTAATATTAAGAATATTTTGTGATTTCTTTGATGCTATTGTAAATGATACTAATTTTTAGAATTTCATTTTCCAATTGTTTGTTGTCAATATAAAAAAACTTATTTTTATATGCTGACTTTACAATTTAACACATGCTCTACTTCTTGGATTAAGTAGCTTTTTATGGACTTATTTAAATATTCAATGCAATTTGGTCATCTGCAAATAAAGGCAGTTTTACTTTTTTTTTTTTTCAATGTATGTATCTTTTACTTCCTTTTCTTGTCTTATTACATTGGTTAGGACCTCTAGTGTAGTTAGCTAGACATGATGAAAGTGGATATCCTTTCCTTAGTCCCAATCTTAGAAAGTCTTCACTCTTTAATTGTTAAGCACCATATTTTTGCTGTGCTGGTTATTTTATTTTATTTTATTTATTTGAGAGAGAGGACACATGAGTAGGGGAGAGGGGCTGAAGGAGAAGGAGAAGCAAACTCCCTGCTGAGCAGGGAGCTGGATGCTCTCAGGGTCCCAGGACCCTAAGATCATGATCTAAGCTGAAGGCACACACTTATCTGACTGAGCTGTCCAGGTGCCCTTGTGCTGTTTGTTTTTTAAATAGGTGCTCATTATGTAAATTGATAAAGTCCTCTTTTATTGCTAGTTTGCAGAGAATTTTTTAAAATTAACTTATTTTAGAGAGAGAGAGTGAGAGAGCATGAATGAGGGGGAGGAGCAGAGAGAAAGGGAGAAGGAGAATCCTCAAGCACATTCTCCACTGAGCATGGAGCCAGATGTGGGGCTTAATCCCAGGACCCTGAGATCATGACCTGAGCTGAAATCAAGAGATGGCCACTCAACCAACTATACCACCCAAGTGTCCTGAGAGTTTCTCTTTTTTAAATCATGAGTGGGTACTAGATATTGTCAAATCATTTTACTGCATCTGTTGAGATGATCAGATAATGTTCACTTTTATTCTGTGAATATAATGTATTACATTGAGTTTTGAATGTTAAACCAGCTTTGCTAGGCTTCCCATTATTTTATCCTTTGGCTAGAGAGAGTAAGCTTTTTATGGGGATTTTTTTGTGTGCACCTGTTGATGTTTCTGTGTTGTCTTCTTCAACCCCAAGTCTGAGGCATATGATGCAAAAAGAAAACCAGGGAGCATAGCTAGTCGTTCATCTTCTCTCTACCATTCAGAATCTTTCATGATAGTTTTATAAAAAATTTCCTCCAGGGGTTTTTTTAGTTGCACTTAGTGGGAGGAAAAAGCGGGTCAACTCCATTTTCCTGGAAATAGAAGTCTCCTTACTGACTTATTAATTGATTTTATCAATTACTGAGAAAAAGGTACTAAAATATCCTTTGCTTTAGGATTTATTTTGGGGGATGATATATGTAAAATAGATAGCCCAGTGCCTGGCACAGATTAGGTTCTTATTAAGTGATGTGTCCCACAAATATTTCCTGAGCACTTATTACATGGCAGGAAATGTTCTATTCGTTGGACACTCAACAGTGAACAAACATCCTGCACTTGTGGAGCTTATATTTTCATAGAGTGGCAAGATACTAAACAAATAATAGTTAAATGGCAGTTCATTGTATGGATATATTTAAAGTAAATCAAGGGGATAAAAAGTATAATTGGCAGGACAGGGAAAAAGAGTTGTCTTTTGATACTCAGTAGCCAAGGGACTTCTGTGTTAAGGTGTAATAGAACAAAATCCTGCAGATAGGAAGTAGTAAGCTGTATGGATACGTGGGTGAAGAGACCCTTTCTCTCCTATAGTGAAATGATGGATTACTGACCTCCTTCCTAGGGGAAGAATATCCTCAGAATCTTTCACTAGTCAGCTCGAATGGAAGTCCAGGGCAGTACATTACGTTCACAATGAAGAGCTAGAAGATCTCAATCTGGGTCTGTCTCTATCATATATTAGTTATGCAGCTTTTGACAAGCCACAATTCTCTTTGTACCTCGATTTCCAGAAATGTCTGTTTCACATAGTTGTGAGTATCCAGTAACTGACAGATTGTATGTTGAAGCATTTTGCAAATACAAATGTCCTACAAATGTAAGATACTATAGCTATACATTATTACTGACGATGCTGTCCAACTTGGAGTCTAAGGCATTTCAATTGGATTGTAGTGATTATTTAGCTTAATTTTTCATTTTATGGATGAAGAAACTGAGATCCAGAGAGGTTTAGCTGAATTTATAGATATAAATGCAGGGCTATAGATTATCATCTGTATTTCCTTTTTTAAAGATTTGGCGTTAATGTAGAACTGTGGTTTTCAGAGTGTTGTCCTGGACCAGCCACATTAGCATCACCTGGATACCTGTTAGAAATGCAAGTTCTTGAGGCCCAACCTAGATCTACTAAGTTAGAAGCTCAGGAGGTGGGGCCCCCTAATCTTTGTTTTAGCAAGGACTCCGGATAGTTCTGATGCATGCTAAATTTGAGAACCCCTGATGTGGAGGCTCACATAATCCCTAGACTCATGAGGAGAAGGGTTCCAGGCGTCTTGATACCCAGGGTCAGCCCTCAGTGTGGGCAAATGGCTTTTGTAGAAGCATTTTTTACATCTCCTCTTTTCCCTCCCTCAGGCACATCTCAAGAGACTCTTTCTTTAGATGCTTTTCAGTTGATTATCCAGTAATGCTAGAGCTAGAGTGTTAGTGGAAATTAGTGTATTTCCAGTATAATAGGAAGTTAGATAAAGTAAACATCTTTCAGGATGCAAAACATTTCAGTCTCATAGTGGGAGATTTATATATAAAAGAGAAGGGGAGGTAATGTTTCAGAGGAGAGGGATCTTGGGATACTTCTGTTCTTGATAACTGTTTAGTTAGGAATTGAGTAAAAAGACTCATGGTATTTTCAAATATCAATATGTGAATGGTACTGATATTTGCTTTCAGTAACCATGGTGTTGAAGTTCTTAGAAGACGAAGAAGTAAAGAATCTAGCCTTCTTATAGATTCTTAGATTTTATTAGTGTGAGAATGCCTGGCTGGATATCAAAAATACTAGGGCATGGCCATCTCTGCTTAGTTCCTTACTTACAAATATGGAATGCTTTAGGTTTTTTATCTGTAGGTTATCTCAAGGTTGCCCTTTGTGACAGCTCATAGTCTTCTTCACAGTAAGTCTTAGTGTTACTGTCTGGGAGGTGTCAGTGTCAGATGTAAACTGCCTCTTGCTCCCAATTCAGAGTTGTTCCTTGAGACAGTCTCCTGCCGCCTCCCTCCTCCCTACCTGCATCCCATTTGGGTCTTCATATCCAGCATCAGTAGATTACGAACAGTTCCCCAAATCTTAGTAGTCCCTCATTTCAATGAAAGGAAAGACCAAGAGTATGAGAAGCATTTCTGGATTTTCATGTGTGGCTTTGTTGCGAGAGAGATTTATAAGTCTATAAATCATTTAATCTGTGAGGAAGATGAGGAAGAATATTAATCAGAGTTTCTGTAACTCTAGATCCTTTCTGCTTTTAATCAGGGGCCCCAGGATAATCGACCCATACATAATGAAATCCACTCCCAACTCTCTACATAAGCAAGTATTTAAATAGTTAGGAGACAGAATAATAAAGCAATTGCCCTGTGCTTTTGAGGTCAGTAGGTTAACTCTACAGAGTTTAATTAAAATTTGATAATAAATGCCTACCCTAGGCAGGATATTTCATTAATCTTTATCATGGCCTAGGTTAAATATTCCTTATTAATTATTTTTCATCCCTCTTAAATCCTCTTCTCATGAAGCAGGCTTCTCATTACTAATTAGGATTCCCACCCTGGGGAAGGAGATTCCTTGAAGCAGCCACCTTGTTAGGAAGGGATATACACCACTGTAAAAGAATAAATTGGGATCTATGATCTTATTTTTAAAATATCTACACAATGAAATCAAATGGTAAGCTTTAAAAAAAGTTTCAAAGAAAAGACTATTTTCGGCTACCACGGCTGTGGTGTAATCTCAGTCACATTCTTTTTGATATTAGTAAATAAATTTCCTTTCTGATTCCTCCTCCTTTAAGTAGGTATAACAGGTTCCTTGGGCTTGGTAAAGCAGACTTGTATATAGAAATTAGGAATTATCTAAGAAGTTCTGTTCCTTTCCTTGAAGGAATTCAGGGAAAGAGAATTTCCCCCAAAGGAAATAAAACATATAATTACAAGATAACTGGGAGGTTTAAAGGCCATGAAACTGGCTTACTTTTTAGTGGTCTTCCAGTCCTTTCCTTGGACCAGTATTGCAAGCCTGCTTGCAGTCTGCATTCTTGTTCATTGTCATCACTATCACCTCTAATCTGGACTATTTTCATAGCCTCAGCAGTCTCCAGGCTCTGGTCTTTCCTCTTCTGCACCATCCTCCGTGCAACTGACAGAGATGGGTCAACTCTCCTCATGAAATCTCACCAGGCCAATGCATATCCTGATTCCTCAGCACTACACAAGAGGCCCTTCTGTCTCAGGCCTCATCTGAGGACCTCCTTGCTCTTTGAGCCTGTGCTCAAACTACTCTGATACCTTATGCTTGTTTTCTGTTAGAATGACCAATTCCATTTCTCTTTTACCTGATAACTACCTACTCATCTTTTAGGAACTGTTTGAATTGCTGTCTCTCCTGCTGGCTTGAGCTCCTCAAAGGCAGAACGACTGTCATATCCCTGATGCCCACTTAGTATAGACACACACTTGGTTCTCAATAAAATTGGTTGAGTGGATTTGGGGATGCATTAACCACCTTTGTATCCTCTCAGAGAACTGAATTTCCTTTGCCTTCTTTTTCACTGTCCACACTCATTTTTGTCATCATCTGATTGCAAAGTTAGGAGGTTAACAAATGTTGAAGAAATGAGTTAAGTTACTATACCACTGCAGAACGTGTAATTAAGAGAGACATGTATTTTTAGATTGGAAAATTCTCTGCAGATTTTATTGCCTTGATGTTATAATGACATGCTTCATGACAAAGAATTTCACATTTTGCACATTTCTTTGGTCACCTTTCAGCATAATAATGAATTACTCTTCAGTTATGACTTTCGTGTGAACCTCTCGGCTCTTCACCCGCAACTTGTTGACCTGGGACTCAGCAATGTCAGCCCGCTCCTCTGCCTCCTCTAGCTCGTGCTGGATCTTGCGAAACTTGGCAAGGTTGACGTTGGATTGTTCCTCCTGACACAAGAAACGCATTTCAGAGAACATGAATATTTGACATTTTCGGATTCTCACTGCCTTTGTTATGAGAAGCAGCTACTGGATTTACTTCATAAATGAGAAAGCAAAGGTTCTTTTATTTGGTCATGTACTTATTTGGGTGCGAGGCATCTCACACAGTCGCCTCTGTGAACAAGTGGGCTTACAACCCCCCACCCCCACCCCGGTTTTGTCTCTCTCACTTGATTCTCTTCTGGCAAACTTAAGATGCTGGAAGATCAAAGTAGTAGGAATCTGGATCTGTGAGACAAACTTTTAAAAGTAGGCACAGTGGTAGTACTGGGTGAAGAGAAACTTAAGAAGTTTCTGAATTAACAGGACAAGATAGATGATGAGAAAGGAGCCAAATGAAAAATGTTCTGATGGATTTGTTGTGAAGTTCATTTAACAGAGCTTAGACTTCAGAGCCCTCATGCACAGCCCCTGTGAGTGCTAGAGATTCCTGGGAGTAGTGGAGCGTTCCAGATAAGGGAGGGAAGTAGATGGTAACCAAGAAACATTTCTAAACTAACATGGCTGGAAAATTGCTTAAGGAGGTCTCCTAAGGTTCTAGTAATTACTGGTAAACATTTTTCATTCCGAATATTCATTTTCACATCTAATTTTGTACTCTTTTGCCTTAACGAAAGGCTCTTAAATACTATAAACTAAAGACTCCACACAACCTGGGCCTGTTCCTGAACTTTTCTTCCTCATTGTGAAGCTACTCACGGCCTCTTCAGCTTGTCTCTTGTAGGCTTTAACTTTGGTTTGCAATTTGTCCACCAAGTCCTGCAGCCTAAGAACGTTCTTGCGATCTTCCTCAGTCTGAAATGAGAGAGGTAGCAAACAGTGTTGTCACTGAAAATGACTCATCATTTTTATTTTCTTGAGAGTAGTAGGCCTGAGATATATGGAATGGTGGGTCACCTGGTAAGTGAGTTCCTTCACTCTTCTCTCATGTTTACGAAGACCCTTGACAGCCTCAACGTTGCGCTTCTGTTCATTTTCAACCTCATTTTCAAGCTCCCTCACCTGGAAGAGAACAAAAGTGTTTAGCAGGTTGGCTGTAACTAGCTGCATGAGCAGGTGGGGAATTGAATGAAGTGATGGGCACCTACCCTGGCCTCCAGTTTCTGGATCTGTTTCTTCCCGCCCTTCAGGGCCAGCTGCTCAGCCTCATCCAGACGATGCTGCAGGTCCTTCACCGTCTGCTCCAGGTTCTTCTTCATCCGTTCCAGGTGGGCGCTGGTGTCCTGCTCCTTCTTCAGCTCCTCGGCCATCATGGCCGCCTGATCAGCAGTAAAACAAAACCAGTTGAGAAAGGGAAGTGAGCACATCAAGATTCAAGTTTGACGATCACCGTGCTGCCCTCTGCTCACATCGGTGATGGCCTTCTTGGCCTTCTCCTCTGCATTGCGGGCTTCCTGGACGATGTCCTCCATCTCTCCCTGGATCTGGGAAATGTCTGTCTCCAGCTTCTTCTTGGTGTTGATCAGACTGGTGTTCTGGTTAAAATTTATTAAAAAAAGAAAGGGAAGCCCATTAAATTATATTCTGTTTACATTTTCATTTTGACTAGTGTGCTTAGGCAAAAATTCTTGATTCATAAAAATTTCGGGATAAAAACCAAATCAAAAGTGGAGTCTTAAGTTTTTTATCTGTATATCTGTTAATGAATGTTTTCTGAAATTCTTCCAGGTAGAGTTCGATCTTTGATACCAATGGTGTTTGACTATTATCAGTGACTGCTTGTAAGCATGAAGCAGAATCCTGACTCAAGAAAAAATTGAAAGTGCTATACCATGTAGCACCGTGTAGCTCATGGAAAATGGATTACTGATTTTTAGTTGTCCATTCATGTTTGGCTGGCTTTATATTTAAAGGGCATACATAGCATCACTATTGGTACAAAAATGAACCAAACATCTATTATGTTTTGGAAAGTTGATAGTATTTGAAATATTTAATCAATTCAAGGATACTAAGAATGAGTAAGAAAAATGTATTTTAATTTGAATTTAAAATTATTTGTAGTAGTGTGTGATTTTAACATTTCCATGATGGCTATTTCCTTTATTGCAATTTTTAAAAAGTATATCATAATATATGTTTATTATAAAAAGTAGAATATACAAATTAGCAAAATAAGAGGTAAAGAATAAGTATTGTACTCACACTACCCAGAGATAACCATTGATAACACTTTTGTTTATCCTTCTGGATATTTCCTATATATATATATTTTTTAAAAGATTTATTTATTTATTCATTCAGAGAGAGCGAAGAGAGAGGCAGAGACACAGGCAGAGGGAGAAGCAGGCTCCATGCAGGAAGCCCGATGTGGGACTCGATCCTGGGTCTCCAGGATCACACCCCGGGCTGCAGGCGGCGCTAAACCACTGTGCCACCGGGGCTGCCCTCCTATATATTTTTAATAAAAATTACCATCCTTTATATATTATTTTTAAGTTGCTCTTTTCACATTCTATTTTGTGAACTTCTTTGCATGGCAATAGAAATGCATACTATAATGGCTGCTTATTATAAACCTTCTAAGGATATACCACCATTTATTTAGCACATCCATTATAAACAACAAATGCTGAGCACCAGTAACTATGGCCTCTGTGAATTTGGATGAAAAGTTTCTTTTTATATTTCATGTAGTTAGCTTTATGTGCATACAGGATACATACAAATAACTTGGTGGTGTATTCTTTTTCGTCTCTCTTATTTTCTTATCTATTTGCAGCTTAGAGTTGCAAAAGACAAGATGGCCACTAATGTCATATATATGGTTATTATTAGATAGCCTTCTCTGCTTTTTTACAGAAGTTTCTAGAACTCTAAATTTTTTCAAATCAACATGATTATGTGAGCACATAAATATACCTGTGAACTGGCTAGGCCCCTGTATGTCTTAGTAATATACATTTTCCAGAACTTTAGGAAAGGACCCCTACCAAAGTTACTCCTTACTTTACAAGCAAGCTTATCCCCTTAAATTATCTTCAACTTTAGGAAGTACATTTGCTCAACTATTGTCCTGAACCTCACCTGGGTATGCAAGAGTTGCACACGCTCACTAGCATCCAGAAGTTCTTGCTCTGCCACCTTCCTGCTTCTCTCAGTCTGTTCCAGCAATGCCCTTAGCTCTTCAGTCTCAGCCTGCATCAGATTAGCTCTGCGCTCTACCATTGCCAGTTGTTCTTTAAGGTCATCTTGGCCTCTGATGGCATCATCCAAGTGTAGCTGAGTGTCCTACACAGAAAGAGGCAAAGACTGTTACTCATGCTTCAGTTACAAATTTAGAGTCACATACACACTTTGTTCTCAATAACTTAGAGTATGATTAGAGAGGGAAAATCTGTAAGTCTCTTTAATGACAAGTCTTTGTAGCCTAGAGTAGCAGATCTCCTCAAAAGAACAGGGTTGTTCTATTTTAGATATTGAGCCATAAAAGAATAACCATGGCTAAAGCTACAAAATTTCAGATCAAGAAAGCATCCTCAAGATGAGCTACTTTAATGATGTTGTTTTATATGTTAAACAAGTATAAATATATATTTTTAAAATATATGTGTATATATTTATATACATTATACAAGTGAAGTTTATATAAATGAAGTGATTTTGAATTGTCTTCTCTTCAGTCGACAAAGTGAACTTTGTCTAAAGACTTTCCAGATTTCTTTAGGTGTGTTTGTAAAATTTTCAACTGACTACCATATTATTTAGATTTATGTCACATCAATTACACCCAAACTGTATAACACCATACATGTTTATCCCGGCGTACCTTCAGTATTCCTTGCGTGTTTCTAAGATTCCTTATTGCCTCTGCAGCCTGGCGATTGGCATGGTTCAGCTGGATTTCCATTTCATTGAGATCTCCCTCCATCTTCTTCTTGATCCGCAGGGCATCATTCCTGCTCCTGATCTCAGCATCCAGGGTGCTCTGCATTGACTCCACCACTCTGAGATGGTTCCTCTTTAGCTGATCTATCTCTTCATCTTTTTCAGCAATTTTGCGGTCAATCTCAGATTTCACCTGGTTTAACTCAAGCTGGATGCGAAGGATTTTGCCTTCTTCATGCTCAAGAGATCCCTTTATGAAAAGCAAGTTTCAGGTTACTCTTGACTTGTGACCCTCTCAGGAGTAATCTGAGGTGTAATCTGAGACTGGCCCCTATACTTAGAGGGTACAGAAGGACCAAATTAAGAGGCAGGCCACTCCAGCTTGGTAGTGGCAGTTTAATCAGAGCAAAGGGAACTTACATGAGAGGCTTGTCTTGGGTGGCAGGAAGATGATTGGACCCCCGCATCCGCCCACCAAATTCTAAAAGCTTACAAAGGGACCTTAAGTAGATTTAGTCACATATACCACCATATAGGAGTTCTCAACACCACACCACTAGCTCAAGGCTCTGTCTTTAGAGCAACCTCTGGGAGCAGGAGAGGGAAGTGGAACCCACATTCCTGGGATAGTGGGACAGTCCATCAGCAGTCACATCTTTCTGATGGTGTTTTCCTGATTGTTACCTAAAGAGCTGCTTGCTGTTTGTGTTGCACATTATGATGGTTTCTTGAAGAAGGCATTAAAAAAATGTACAAACTTTCATACATCTTAATTTACCCTGTTAGTTCTGCATTCCCAGGGAACAGTACAGTATTTTTCACTGAGTTATCCCCTGCAGCTTTGCAACACGATAACCCTCAGCTGCTATTAATTTTTCAACTTATTTGTAATGCATAAGTGAGTAAATGGAACATGTACCTCTGCTTCTTCCAGGGCAGCCTGTAGTTCACTCTTCTCTTGATCTATTTGTTTCTTTACTTTCTCTAATTCGTGGATATGCTTTCCCCCCTCTGCGATCTGCTCTGTCAGGTCAGAAATCTCCTCTGTGGGTTAATAGTAAAATACCACATTCAATTGAGAGAAATGAAAACTTGTCTCCCTACCATTTTTGAAGTAGAATGGTGACAGAGACTTACGCTGCAAGTTCTTGTTCTCTCGCTTCAGGGTTTCAAGGTGATCCAGGGATTCCTCATAGGCGTTCTTGACCTTGAACAGCTCAGTGCTGAGAGCCCGGGCCTCCTTCTGAGAGGCCTCCAGTTCAGCCTGTGTTTCCTCATACTTCTGTTTCCACTCTGCCAGGACCTGGAAGTACATCAGAACTAAGCCTCTGTAATCAGGAATGAGGCCACTTCCCCCCAGGAAAGCTGGTCATTGTGGGTCACCTTGTCGAAGTTCCTCTGCTTCTTGTCCAAGGCAGCACAGGCCGCATTAGATCTCTCCATGTCAATCATGAGGTCCTCCACCTCACTCTGGAGCCGCTGCTTTGTCTTTTCTAGAGAAGAGCATTTGGAATTCACAGCCTCCACATGTTCCTCAGCTTCCTGCAGACGCTGGGCCAGCTTCTTCCTAAAATGTTGGTCAGTGCAAGTGACCAAGAGCAGGTTTAGAGCTACCACAGTGAACTTTATAAAGCTGCTGACCAGGAAAGCATATTTCCCCCAAGATTCTTTGCTTCTATGTCCATAAATTGTTAAGGTTTTCTAAAATGTCTTCTTAGTACCCATTTTGTCTCTTTAGTTTTCCCTAGTGAATTTTTATCTTCATATCAGGGGTTGTTGAACATATTCATGAGGCCTTTTTCATATGTGTGGTGGTAGTGTGTGCATGCATGTGAGAGTCAGAGAGAGACTGAATGGGCCTATCTGATTATACAGTGGTAGAGACTGCTATCTTCTCTTTACAGACCAGTGCATGTCCACTGAAGAATGGGCCAAGACCACAGCCCTCCCCACGCATGTCAGCTGAGTGAACAATGTGAGGACATGACAGCTGTGAACAAGAGACATATCATCAAAGAATGCTAGGACTAGATAGTGTTCTTAAGTCTTTTTTAACATATTACTGTTCATAAATGAAACTGCAGCCCAGAGTGATGCATGTGAGGTCATAGGATTAATCACTAATTTTTTGGGTCTTGTGCCCCGGCCATTAAATACTGTTCCAGAATTATATTTTCCAAAAGCCCTCCAAACTCTTACTGCTTCCCTCACTAGCTAATACTTCTGTGAAATGCTCCCTCTGCAAATGCCTGCTAGACCCCCTCATTCAGTTTAATTTTAGCAACTACTGAAGATAAATCTAATTTAGAGAAGTTTCCTTCACTGGGAACATAATGATTATTTCCCTTCCATGTGTCATTCCCATGAGTTTTATTCCATAACAAGTGTGTGTTATTAGTAAATCAGTTTATTGATACTGATTGTTAGTTAAATAATGACAGAGTATGATAGTCTTATTCTGAACTTCTAGGTAGGGAAAACTGGTTATTGTTAATTAGAACATTCATAATAATATAGCACTATTTCCATTTTTCCTTATACTGAAAGAAATTCTACTTAATTCTTAAAGGGTGTACTGATAATTTTTTTTTTTCATTTCAGTGGAAAGAAATTTAAGATATTTTTGTAATAGACCAAAATGCAGGGAAAGCTGTGGTCTTGGTCCATTCTTCAGTGGACATGCATGGTCTATAAGGAGAAGATGGTGGATTCCACAACTGTATAATCAGATAAAACTTTACTTTTGTCTTCATGCTTGAAATATTCTTTCTTTTTATTATTTTTCTTTCACTAATTTTAAAATTTTCTTTCTTCCTCTATCATTAGAGCCCGTACTTAGCCTCCTCTAGCTCCTCCGTGCGCTGGATGGCATCTGTCTCATATTTGGTCCTCCACTGGGCGACCTCACTGTTGGCCTTGGACATTGACCTCTGCAGCTCAGCCTTGGCCTCCTGCTCCTCCTCATACTGTTCCCGCAGCAGGTCACAGTCATGGCGGGCTGATTGCAGCGCATGGGCTAAGGCATTCTTGGCCTGGACCAACCAAAAAGTGTGCATTGTACATTTATGTTCTAGTCATTGATACTCTCTAAGGGAAGTTCAAAGGGTGTCATGCTGCAAAGTTAAGTGATTGAAAGTCTTGACTGGAGAATTCTCACCTTAGACTCCTCTTCCAGCTGCCTCTTTAATTCCTCAATCTGTTGTGTAAATGCTTGTTTGCCTCGTGATAGCTGAGACACTAGAGCTTCTTTCTCATCTAGCTGTCGTGAAAATTCACCTGTAAAGACAAAACATGAATAATTTAGTTCTGTTGGCTAGGTGAAGACTAATTTAAAGAATGCTGTAATATTAGAACTCTTACTCCAGTAATGAAAAGAATAACTTAAGAATTTTGATGGGGTTGAGATGGTTATTTCTTGCTTTTTCAAAAATGTGAGCTTTTTTGGATATTTTAGGTCCTTCCTTCCTTCCTTCCTTCCTTTCTTCCTTCCTTCCTTCCTTCCTTCTTTCCTTCCTTCCTTTAGTAATGCTGAGGCAACAAAAATCTCAGTCCAGGGAACTTAATTTTCTTCTAGTTATAGCTTATAATCATTCTTTTTACTGTCTCTCAATGAAAAGAAAAAGGAAATACAAATGAATGATAAATGGACATGTGTGGCTTAAGAAATGATGGCTGTTCAAGTGCATTCACAAATGGAGGCTTGCCTTTGGTTCTCTGGCTCTCTGTGTGCTGGCCGCATGTGCCCACTGACCTGATTCTGTGTGCAAACGAGCCTTCTGGGCTGACAGCTCATTGATAAGGCGTTGTTGTTCCTCTTCCTTTGTTTTCACTTCACTAAGCTGGTCCTCCAGGGTGCGGCATGTTTTTTCAAGGTTTCCCTGTGGTGGGAAGTGAAAAACAGAGAAAGATGATACATTTTTATTTTAAGCCTGGATTTGGGGTAACTGCTTATGAAAAGGAGCTGAGTTGTATTTACTTTTCTATCCACTCCAAAGCTCTGCATGGTACCTTGGATGTAGAGGCACATAATTTGGGCCATAGGAATAAATAAATGGTTGTGAAAAGTAGGTTATTGTCTTTGGAAAACATGAACATCATTTAAATTCTGCATCATGTGGAGTATGATTTTTAGAGAATTTTTTCCCCCCTGAAATTACATTCTTTCATGGTCATAGTGACAAAAGTTAACATGATTTCTGCAAATCAGATAGGAAGATCAAAATGATTCATTTCAATATAGTGATGCCTAATAGGCATAATAGGAATAATTTAAAAATAAAGTAACATTATAGCAACAATGTTGACAATAGCAAACTATGGAAAGAATCCACATGTCCATTGACAGATGAATGAACAAAGAAGATGTGTATTATATATATTATATATATAATACTCAGCCATTAAAAAAATGGAATCTTGCCATTTGCAATGACATGGTTGGAACCGGAGGGTATATGCTAAGTGAAACAGGTCAATCAGAGAAAGACAATTATCATACAATCTCATGGAATTTAAGAAACAAAACAGAGGATCATAGGGAAAGAGAGAAAAAAATGATGAAATCAGAGAGGGAGACAAACCATAAGAGACTCTTAATCATAGGAAGCAAATTGAGGGTTGTGGGAGGGGAGGGGGGAGGGGGATGGGGTAAGTGGGTGATGGACATTAAGGAGGGCACATGATGAAATGAGCACTGGGTGTTATATATAAGGACTGATGATTTGCTGATCTCTATCTCTGAAACTAATAAACTAAAAGTTAATTGCATTTAAATAAAAATGTAAAATGAGATAACATTTAAAGTTTGTACAGTTAGATATATTCATATATAAAGTATCATTTTGAATCTTGCAAATAAAATGGAAAGGGGACAAGTTCATAAAAACCTTGGCTTTGGAGACAGTCTCCATGTTACTGGCAAGGTCATCAATCTCCATCTTCATCTCGCTCTTCTCCTTCTCCAGCTTCTGCTTGACCCTCTGCAGGTTGTCTATCTGCTCCCCGAGCTCGGCCACACTGTCTGCGTGCTTCTTTCTCAGGGTAGCCGCTGTGGCTTCGTGCTGCAGGGTGGCCTCCTCCAGGTCCCTGCGCATCTTCTGGAACTCGGCCTCGCGCTTCTTGTTCATCTCAATCTGGGCAGATGTGGCCCCGCCAGCTTCTTCCAGGCGCTCACTGATCTCCTCCAGTTCCCGGGAGAGGTCAGAGCGCTGCTTCTCTGCTTTGGCCCTGGAGGCGCGCTCTGCCTCGATTTCCTCCTCCAGCTCCTCGATGCGGGCCTGGGAGTGACACATGGACATTAATGCTGACTCACGGCAGCTTTGATTCCTGTAATGCGCAGAAGTGGAGGCTCTTCCTCACCTGTAACTCCTTGATCTTTTTCTGTAGCTGCATTGCTAAAGCCTGCTCATCCTCAATCTTGCTTTGCAGATTGCTCATTTCAAACTCTTTCCTGTTATAGGAGCAACATATAAGCTCTCCATCAATTCTCTTACCAGTTTTCTTTCTCATGAATAGTGGAATGTCTTTATACTGCTGTGTTAAGGATCTGAATACTATATATGTTTTTATAAGTCAATAGTATACCATTTTCATTAAAAAAGTCTAAGGTACCATTTTTTTCCCAGTGTGCCCTGAAGTAATAGTTTAGAGGTCTTTAAAACATATATTTCACTTGAATTGACTCACTTTTTGAGTTTCTCATCGAGTTGCTGCTTATCATTTTCGACATCCATTGTGGATTCTTGGGCCAACTTTAGGTCTCCCTCTAGTTTCCTCTTGGCTCTTTCTAGGTCCATGCGGAGTTTCTTTTCTTGTTCCAGAGATCCTTCAAGCTGAATATATTGTGTATTTTATTTATTTCAGTCCTAAGGCACTGAGCCATATGTTACTAACCATCAAAGGAGAATTTTAAAAGATACACCAAATAGCATGGGAATTTTAATTATTATTTTCAAAGCCACAGTGAAGGGCTTATGAGCATGTCACAACTGTTTATCTTGAGATGAAATACTGTGTTTTTCACACTTACATCATCCACTTGCTGCTCTAGCTTGGTTTTAGCTTTGGTCATGGTGTTGACTTTGTCCTCTTCTGCCTGCAGGTCATCCAGGGTCTGCTGGTGGGCCTCTTGGAGGGCCTTCTTCTCCTTGGTCAGCTTTGCGATGGTTTCATCCAGGCCTGCCATCTCTTCTGTGAGGTTTTTCACCTTAAAAAATTAAAAAAGAAATGATACCTGCTCTAAAGCAGCTTACTAGGGGGGCAGAATCTCTTTGTGGTGGAACAGAATATGTTTCATACCTTGTTCTCTGTGGCATGCTTCTCCTTTTCAACCTTGGCCAGGGTCAGCTCAAGGTCATCAATATCTTTCTTGAGCTCTGAACACTCGTCCTCCAGTTTCCTCTTCTTGGCTGTCAGCTCAGCATTGATCTCCTCCTCATCCTCTGCTCTCTCAGTCACCTCCTTGATCTTGGCCTCCAGCTGGATTTTAGTTTTAATCAGCTGGTCACATCTCTCCTCTGCATCAGCCAAGCCATCTGCTTCCTAATGAGAGAAATGAAATGATATAATTTGAGCTATATCTATAATCACACAGTAATTTATTAAAACATGGATATTTCTGTGACTTAACCAGTTTGATCAAAACAATGCCAACTTTATTTATTTTAATTTTAATTTTTAAAGATTTTATCTATTCATGAGAGACATGGAGAGAGAGGCAGAGGCATAGGCAGAGGGAGAAGCAGGCTCCCTGTGGGGAGTCCAATGTGGGACTCAAATCTCAGGACCCCTGGATCACGACCTAAGTCAAAGGCAGACACTCAACCCCTGAGCCACCCAGGCACCCCCATATGCCAACTTTTAAAAGTCTAATGGACAAAATGTTAGTACTTTTAATGTATTGATTATAATAACAGATTTCCTCCAACTATCCATGTATGGAAGGTCAGATCAGGAAAAACTAGTCTTTTGGGAAAATCTACACCTGTGCTACTTTGGAAACATCACATTAATTCTAGGATTCTGTTTCCTCACATTCAAGGGAGTTAATAATTTAACCTTTCCTTGCCCTGGTAAGAACAACATAGCCTCTATTTATGTACACAAATATCCACTAAGGAAAGAACAGTCTCACCTAAGAGAAGGTTCTGTAAAGAAAGGAAAATGTCCATGGTCATCTTTATGACTTTGCTCATTGGGCAGCCTGGGTGGCTCAGCGGTTTAGTGCCACTTTCAGCCCAAGGCCTGATCCTGGAGACCTGGGATGGAGTTCCACATCAGGCTCCCTGCTTGGAGCCTACTTCTCCCTCTGCCTGTCTCTGCCCACCCCCTCTCTATCTCTATCTCTATCTCTATCTCTATCTCTATCTCTATCTCTATCTCTATCTCTATCTCTCATGAATAAATAAAATCTAAAAAAAAAAAAAAAGAATGACTTTGGTCATTGATGACTGTACTGTGTATGAATGTGCCTATGATCAGATACAGCATAATTGGTGACTTCACATCTATTGCTTCTTTTGGTCTGAGTCTTCGTATTTTTGAATGACAATTGCAGCACTTGAGCTAGTAGAAACCATTGATCAGAAACCTTAAGCTAAAACTTTTTCATATCCACTCCACAGTATATGCGGGTTAAGAAGTGATTGAGCTGTGCAGTGGACACTCACAGATTGAACTTGGAGCTGCAGGTCATTTTTCTCTTGCATCAAAGCTACCATCTTCTCTTCAAGCTCTTTCCTTTTTGCCTCTGACTTAGCCAGCTCTTCCTTGGTCTTCTCAAACTCTTCCTTCATGTTGGCCATCTCCTTTTCTGTCTCTGCACTCTTGAGGAGTGGCTTGATCTTGAAATACAGCTTCATCCAGGGCCAGTGCTTGACATTCATGAAAGCACGGACGTTGTACTGGATGCAGAAAATGGACTCTCTGTAGGAATGATAAAAAATGCAAAAAAGGAATGATTGGATAGTGATTGTCACTCAACAGAAGTAATGACTGTATCATATTCAACTATGAAAATGCAGAGAATGAGGACTTGGATTCAGTCCCTCACCTCCTCTCCATCATCTTCTTGAATTCCACCCTCATCAGATAGCCCCTGCACACGGCTTGGGTGCGTGTGATGAGTTGAGCCAGCTTTTCATCTCGCATCTCCTCTAGAGTTCCCAACAGGCCAGCTTTAAAGAAAACCTTGCCAGAGAACAAGCTAAATATGTTATTTCCACTCATGAGAAAGTCCAAAGGTGATGAAATTATGATAGAGATAGATTTAGGTTGATGGTACCTTGGTATGACCAAATTTGTACTGGGTGTGGTCGATGTCAATAGACCCTAGAAGTTTCTCAGAAGCCTTCTTACTGTCAATGAACTGACCCTCTGGGATAGCACTCGCATTTAGAACCTTGTATCTATCAAAATATAAAGAATGTAAAAGTGTGGTTTTTCTTATTACTAGCTATCATTGAAAATATGTAGAATGAGCTTTGGAGAAAAAAATTTTCATTAAAATAATCAAGCAGTGCTTTAGTTGAACCTTGGGAAAATATGTTTAAAAACTTACGATAATATAAAGCAAGCCTTCACTCTTTTAAGATCACCTTTCAATTAATTGCATTTCAAGGAAGTTAAAAGATGTTTGAATGGTGTGGTGATATTGATCTAGACTAGCACATTGAAAGGGAAAAATAATGAGAAACAAACCTCTGTTTGAAGTCTGCATAAAGAATCCTGCTTGGGAACCCCTTCCTGCAGATGCGGATCCCTTCCAGCACACCGTTACACCGCAGCTGGTGCAGGACAAGTTCATGCTCCATGGCCCCTTAAAAGAAAGAAAGAAAAAAAAAAAGATGTGTTTTCTATTGTAGTAGTCTAATAAGAAGTTACACTGGAGTCTTACTTGGGTATCATGTCTTACCAGGAGTTTTAGTTTCATTGGGAATGAGACAGCGTACAAAGTGGGGATGAGTGCTCCTCAGATTGGTCATCAGCTTATTTAAATTCTCCTGTAAATCATATGAAAAGTTTTGAAGTCCTTTTTTGTTGCATCTACATAAGAGTCCCTGTCAATGATCTGTACTTCATGTGCCCCATTTCATGAATAAAGTAAATATAACTGACTGCAGTGATTGCTTTTAAGAGAGGGTTTGATTTCATGTGAAATTTGCTCAACACTAGATCTTTTAGGTTTGGAGTTTTAAGGGGAACTGATTCATTTATTGTAAGGACTAGAAGCACATTGTGGATTTTTGTTTTGTTAAATTTTTTCCTAACACATTTTTCATTTTACTTTGTATAGCATTGCTTTTTTCAGTTTCACCGTAGATTTCTTTTAAAAAGTTGCTTAAAGTTATGATAATTTTGTTACAGAAATTATCTTCTGGCATTCAAGAATATACTGTACCCTGAAAAGGGCTGACACTGTCTGGAAAGAAGAACCCTTCTTCTTGCCACCTTTTTTTCCACCGCCACTTTCTGAAAAATAAAATAGAAAAATTAAAACTATTTGCAATAGCTTTTTAAGTACTGTCCATAGGTACGAGGACTACCAGAATTCCTCCTGGAATTTAAGTTTGCACTCATTCATTTGTATCATTCCTGTTTTTCTTTCTGTATCTTTCCTCCAACTATAGAATAGGAAAATAGAAGCATTGGCTCACATTATAAGTATTCAGGAAAACAACAACAATAAGAGAACTGTGGATTAAAAGGGCAGAGGTGGGGAAGGGATGGGCCTCCTCTCCTCCAGATCAGCAAAGTGAGTCCCCTGAAGGAAGTGTCCAAGAGATAGAGTAGTAATATCCTCTTCATGCATGCTGGTCCCAGAGAACTGGCAAAGTTGCATACTTGGTACTGGGTGGGTAAGCCTCAACTAACCTGCAGGCAGGTCTTATTTCCTATTTGCTTTTGCTTCTATACTGTCACTTCTCTCTGGTCCTACGGGACTTAGGAGAACAGAACTTCAATTCCTCAAGCACTATTGCCTTGACAAAGGATTTCCTCATCTCCAACTTAGCTGGATCCTTGAAGGAACCAGTACTATTAAAATAGTAGAAATGAGCTATATAATCTTGAGCAAGTCATTTATCCTCTAAGTGTGTCTGCATTGGTGAAATGAAGCCATGAACAAAACGATCCATAGTGTCAGTTTTATCTCTGAAAGCTTATGGTCATGAGACCATACCACACTTATTATAAAGCATCCTTCCTTTCATTAAGTCTATATTGGCCAGTGTTTTTCATGTTTGGTTTTGCTGTAACTATATTGGTCTCTGATAAAGCGTATATTTCTGTTTTGTGACTCTGTGAACATACTAATGATATTAAGAATGACCTGCTTCAGCACTTTGTCCCCCAGCAAAGAGAAGAGCCAGAGTCTTCATTCCAGACTTCTGGTATAGCCCAACCACGGTCTCATTCAGAGGGTCCTTGTTCTTGTCAAGCCAGCCAGCAATGTTGTAGTCCACAGTGCCTGCGTAGTGGACCAGCGAGAAGTGTGCCTCTGCCTTGCCTTTGGCAGGCTTGGGCTTCTGGAAGTTGTTGGACTTGCCCAAGTGCTGTTCATACAGCTTGTTCTTGAAGGAGGTGTCTGTGGCCTTGGGGAACATACACTCTTCTTCCAGGATGGAGAAGATGCCCATAGGCTGAGAGTAGAAAAAAATGGATGATAATAATGAGTTACTCAGAAAAATATGCTCCAATAGTTTATGCATACTTGGTAGAAACCTGAAAATGTTCCAAAAGAAGATTTGGGATGATAAGAAATTAAATAAGCATGATCCTACTTTATTGCCTCTTCTCTGCTACTGAAAGGTGATGAAATAGTCATGTACCAAGGACATATGGGAAGTATGTTTGCTAGAAAGACTCAATTAAAAAAAGAAGAAGCCCATCTGTGCCATTTGGCAAATTTTATGTTCAGAGTATAAAATTAAATTCCAAGACTACCATTTCAAAGCTGAATTCTTTATCCTGTAAATGTATGTATCTAAATGCTTTCTTTCTTCTTGACAATGTAACTTTCTTCACCTTAAATCTAGACATGACAAAAGTATGAAGAGGAGGGCAAGGGAATGGGGTGACTGAGTGACAGGCACTGAAGGGGGCACTTGATGGGATGAGCACTGGGTGTTACACTATATGTTGGCAAATCAAACTCCAATAAAAAATATACAAAAAAAAAAAGTATGAAGAGGAGAGAAATTAAGGATAATGATTAAAAATTACCCATTCCCAGGAGGAGGGTGCATCTCATGTTGTATCATTAGAACTCTTTGTACTCTGAGCAGTGTTCTCTTCTCCACGGTGGAGGTAAGTGATGATAATTTAGTTTTGCTTTGTAAGCAGATTGACTCCTGTTTCAGTGGCAAGTTTGATATAAAAGACTAATAGGAAATCCAATGTTGATGATTTTGCTTCAGTCTTAAATTGTCTCCTTAAACTATTTTGATGTCCCAGGAACTGAGTACTGTGTTGTTTTCATGAATAGCAGAGATATTATGTCACCAAATTAAAATTATTCCTCAAAAAAAAAAAATTATTCCTCAAATTGGGTAGACCTAGTCTGATGTGATACTCTCATCTTTAATATTTTTGTGTTTGCTTTTCCTTTCCCACTGCTTCAGGTAGTGTTGACATATAACTATATACTTTTTTGGTATCTATGAGTTCCCAATACACATTTGAAATTGTTTAATGTTTTCACATATTCAAAACTGATAGACTTATTGCCCTATCTCCTAGACAAAGGAGAATTCAGGGTTCATTTTCCAGGCAAGAACGTAGAGAGGTTTGGTGTTTATTCAGTAGTTGTCAGAGGTGTTAATGCCTGCAGTAAGTGAAGAGCTACCCTTCCAGCCTGGAAGACATCTTGACACATTCTGTCTTGATACCCATGAAGGATGATCCATGCACAACACACCAGCATGGAATCGCCAGGATCAATGATAGTACTCAGAGGCCTAGCTGCAATTTCATTCCTTTCTCCCCTGCATGTGAGATTATGCAGGAACAACAGTGAAGAAGAGTGAAGTTATAAGAGGGAGAAACATGCATCTAGGTGTCTGTGTATATGCCTGTTGCATTGCTGTCATTTTTCTGTGAAAAACTATTCATGAATAGTACATCACTTGCAACACACCAGACAACTGATAAGAGTACACAAGCATGTCATCAAACACCACTGCTTGCTCTTTGAGAATTGGGATTGCAGTTAAGCATAAGGAGGTGGACAGTTTGTTTTTCATATACTGAAGGCTTGAAAAGTCACACAGACCTTCTCAATGAGCTCAATGCAAGCAGCCAGGTCCATCCCGAAGTCGATGAACTCCCACTCGATGCCCTCCTTCTTGTACTCCTCCTGCTCCAGCACGAACATGTGGTGGTTGAAGAACTGTTGTAGCTTCTCATTGGTGAAGTTGATGCACAGCTGCTCCAGGCTGTTGAACTATAGGAGAAGATAAGTATAGGAAATTACAACTTAAGTATTTGTACCTATAGGGGAGCTACTAATACTTTCTTCTGAATTTAAGGGATTTTGGTTTATTAAATTACAAATGTTGTTCACGTTGTTTTCTTAATATATGACATGATTCTAAAGAAGGTGAATTAACTCCTCAAATACTTTACTTTTTGGATGAAATCAATAGGGAAAATACTATTAACTAAGGAGATCTTTAAATATTCTCTTAGAGTAATTTAAGAAAGCATTTCTCTACCTATCTGTTTGGATCCAGGATAAATGTTGAATATTTATTAACTTTTCACAGACCATTCTCTGTGACTTCTAGACTTGAAAGAAATGTTCTCTTTCTTTATACCAATTTACTACTTGTTTTGAATCTCCTTAGAGGCTCTTCTTTTCCACAAATTCCATTTTGTACTTTTTATACAGATAATTTTGAATGCTCTAAGAAAATATCAAATGACTGGGGATTAGCATTTGCTAATTTTCTGTCCGTTCACTACTCACATCAAAGATCTCAAAGCCGGCGATGTCCAGGACCCCGATGAAGTACTGCCTGGGCTGCTTGGTGTCCAGCTGCTGGTTGATGCGGGTGACCATCCACAGGAACATCTTCTCGTAGATGGACTTGGCCAGAGCACCCACAGAGTTGTACACCTTCAAGAACAGTGATGGTTTGGTTTTTTGAGTTGAACACAGTCATGGAGCCTTGGGTTTCCTGTGGCTCAGACAAATCAGGGGGTTCAGTCATGTTTACCTGCTGCACAGTCTGGCCTTTGGTGACATATTCATTGCCAACCTTCACCCTAGGGTAGCAGAGGGCTTTGAGCAGGTCAGCAGAGTTCAGGCTCTGGAGGTAGGCCGCCTTGTCAGCAACTGCAAGAACAAGGCAACAGCGGTGAAACCAAGCACAGCTTACACAGTTTAAGGTGTGAAGGGTAATGACACACACACAAAAAAAGTTTTGCTTGAAGAGGAATATATGCAAATGTGACAAAACCATTTGTCACACTAATTTTAGTCAATTTTTTTTGAGTGGATAATTTAGAATGTAGGGAATTGATGCTCTGTGTGGTATTTAAAATATAGCTAAAGTAGACCACAGATAAAAATAATTTGAGAAATTCGAATCTAGAGGAGTAGTGACAGGAAAATTCTAATCGTTTTTTTTTTTTCTTCCAGTGCATGTGGGTATGGAATTTATTAACTGGAATAGAAAAGGTTTTAATAAGATGGTAAATACTGGCTAACAGTGAGTCAGTGAAAATGGGAATGAGCAGAAGTCACACCTCCACAAACCTCAGTTGTGTAGAACATGCATGTGTTATTTCTGTCATCTAATACTTTTCCCTGCCGTCAGGTCAGGAAAGTGAAAGCTTGGCCCCTGCCCTTGAACTGATGGTGTCGGCTCTGTCAGCTGAATGATGTGAGCAGGGAGTGGTACCTTCCGTGCCATCTGGCTCAGCCTGCTCCTCCCTTTGCTTCTGCTTGAACTTCATGTTCCCGTAATGCATTACAGCCCCCGTGAGCTTGTAGATGGCTGCCTTTTCATCAGGGCTAAAACCCAGGATGTCCACAGCACTCTGTGGAAAGAGTTGAATTTAACTCAGCTCCCAGTTTGCACCACGGCAGACACCTTCAGGACACTGGGGCCTGCCTCCCCACCTTCTCATTATGTCTTGACTAGTACCTTGCTGTTTTCAAAAGGCAATCATATTCTTCAGCACTTTGTTCCACAAAACAGTATCAATAGGTATGCATCAGTTTCTGATTGAGTCATGGGGACAGTGAAGATCTTGTATGACCTGTCCATGCTCACCTGGCCAAGACTCAGAGCCTTGACGTTGGATGCCAAAGCCAACACTCTTCCTGTTTCTCCACACTAACGAGGCCTTGCTCCATAGGTTTCTTATCTCATGGATTTCCTTTGCCTCACAAATCTGTTGCCTCCTTTTCGTCCTGTGATGTCCGAGTCAAATATGGAATCCTAGCCTGTCTCCCTGGATGTTATTATGATGGATGCAGTTGGGAAGAGGATATGAGGAGAAGAGCAGTGGCCCTTGAGTTTTTCCCTGTGTGCATCTCTGATACCAGGTTGCAGCTCAGCTGGCCATGAGATGCCTGGCAGTTCACCTGGTTGTTACTCATACAGGGAAGAGACATTTGTGAAAAGAACTCCTTTATTGGAATATTGTTGTGTCTTTTTTCTCTAGCAGGTTTTGATCACCTTAGTTGGCCATGCTGGGCTTTGCAAAGGCTCATGCACTGGAGACAAGACATCAGACAAGGCAGGGGGAGTTCATTTATATAGTACTCAAGTCTCCTAAGACTCTTTCTCCAGATTATTTTACCTCCAGTTCCAGCTCACTGACTTAAACCATTTAAAACACCTAGAAATTAACAAAGTCTTGGAGCAAGACTATAATGCTTTTTTTTTTTTAAACTTCTGACACTAGAGTTTATTTCTCAACTCCTTAACCCTTTTGGACATAAGAATAATAATGAGGCAAAGCTGGTAAAAGCTGATATTTATGAGATGAAGGCACATAAATAGTTTATAGATTTTTTTGAAAATAATATTTTAAGAGAAGAAGTGTTTTTTTGTAAGCAACTCTCAATCCTATCTTGGGAATTTGGGATACTCCCACTGGTATTAAAGTTAATCAAAGAAGGTTGACTATTAAGAAATGAGAAAGAAAACATGAAATATGTATAAAGTATATGTATAAAGAAAATAAGCCAAAGAGTAATGATCCTTAAAAAAAAGGTGGGGGAGAGAAAGAATCTGTAGTTCCAGAAATGAAAGTAAAGGCTCACAGAGTCCAAAAAGAGAATTTTTGAGGTTAGAGAATTCATTTCTTCAAATGTTGTATAGAGGGGAGAGGGGAATACTGTTAGCCCACAGAGTTACATTTGAAACAAAACTTGTGTTTACATCTGACTATAGAGGAACTGTGGAAATACCATGTTCTATTATTAAAGCTTTCTGATACCTAGGCTGGAGGGCAGGCATTGAAATATCCTATAATTTTATTCCAAGGGTAAGGAAGTCTGGAAGGTAATATTGCCTATATTGCCTTTCCATGGATGGCATTCACTCTGTGGTGAGGAGTGTTGTATAATGCAAGATTAATTTGTTTTTTCTTGTTCTGTACCTATTACTTACATCTGTGGCTATCAACTCTTCCTGATCATCGATGCTGGGCACCGTAATTTCACCTTGACTGACAAAGGCAAAGTCATATGGGTTGGTGGTGATCAGAAGCATTTCTGTACACATGAAGAAGAACAAATGTAGACAGAATTACTTTGGTCATCAAAAACATTTTAGGGGGATTTCTTACAAAAAAAAAAAAGGGCTTTTATTCTCCCTGGTAGAAATAAATCATAGATACTTCTTACCAATAAGCTCTGGTTTCTTGTTGGACATGATTTGGTAAAATATGTGGTAGCTTCTTTCAGCCTTTAGCTGGAAAGTAACTCGAGACTTCTCTAGCAGATCTAGAAAGCCAAGTTGAGCGCACAGAAAAGAAAAGCCACAATGGAAAATTAAGCATACGAAAAGTTCATACAAGATGATAACAAGATTGTCAGTATAGTCCCCCAAAGAAGAATATTGTCGGGCAGCCCCGGTAGCTCAGCGGTTTAGCGCCGCCTTCAGCCCAGACCTGGGATCGAGTTCCATGTTGGGCTCCCTGCATGGAGCCTGTTTCTCCCTCTGCCTGTGTCTCTGTGTCTCTCATGAATAGATAAATAAATAAAATCTTAAAAAAAAAATATTGTCAGTCACTAATCCTCATTAACTTACATGTTTCAATATCTGCAGAAGCCAGTTTGCCTGTTGCACCAAAATGGATCCTGATGAATTTACCCTTAAAAAGGCAAAGAAAGACTTTTTGTACATTTTCAAAGGCAGACAAGTTTTTTTCTTTAGCTACAGACCAAACAGATGGGAAAGATATTGATACCACATATACAGAAGTGTCAGTGCTGATCCTCGCATGATAAGGAAGACCAGGAGACTTACAAAGCGAGAGGAGTTGTCATTCCTTACGGTCTTGGCATTGCCAAAGGCCTCCAGTAGAGGGTTGGCGCTGATGATCTGATCTTCAAGGGTCCCCTTAAGAGAAATGAGTAAGATAGATAAAGAGACCCCACGAAAGATGCAGTCTGCCGAAATGCCTTTCCATTAACTTCCTCCCCTGCTTGGTTCCCCGCTCTCAGGATTCTGTAACTTTTGGGTGAGGCTGGCTGGCTTGCTTCCTTTTTCTTTTTTTTTTTTTTTGCTTCCTTTTTCTTTTTCCCTCTCTCCCTGTCTTTCTTTCCCTCCCTCCCTCCCTTCCTTCCTTCCTTCCTTCCTTCCTTCCTTCCTTCCTTCCTCAAACACATTTCTTTCTTTTTTTAAAGATTATTTGAGAAAGGGAATTTGTGAGCAGGGCTTTTATAAAGTGAATAGAAGGAAGACACATTGGGGGAGGGGGTACTCTAGTGATATGGTCTTAGGCCCATTTTTTCCCCTCCTAATAAATAGTTGTGAGAACTTCTTGTTTTTTATTTTTGTTTGTTTGTTTTGTTTTGTTTTTATGAGAACTTCTATCTATTGTACCTGGCAACACATCTCATTCTCACAGCCCAGCCACCCAAGAGTTATTTTGCAAATTTTGGCATCACCTGGAATTGGTTGCTATGGCTCTGAAGAACCTTGGCCAAATAATTGAAAGCCTAGGATTTCTTCTTCTTCTTCTTCTTCTTCTTCTTCTTCTTCTTCTTCTTCTTCTTCTTCCTTCTTCCTTCTTCCTTCTTCCTTCTTCCTTCTTCCTTCTTCCTTCTTCTTTCTTCCTCTTCTTCTCTTCTTTTCTTCTTCTTCTTCTTCTTCCTTTTTCCCTAGGATTTCTTCTCTTCTGGGATGAATATCGTACCCACCTGCATTTTGCCAGGAGTAGATTCCTCTTTTTTCTTCTCTCCAGTAATGGCAATTGTTGCAAAGTACTGGATGACACGCTTGGTGTTCACAGTCTTCCCTGCACCAGATTCTCCACTGTCAAGTCCGCACAGAGGAAAAAGTGACAATCTAAGTAACCACTACAGTGATCAAAATTCAACAGAAAGAAAGGCATGAAATCTACATACGTAATCAGGATCGACTGGTTCTCACGATCTGTGAATGAGAAATTGGAGATAATATTGAAAAATATACTTAGCACATAAAAGTTTTGTAAACTCAAAATTGTCTTTTAAAGCTCTCTCTCACACACACACGAAAATTGTATCAATAGTTACTTTTATTTTTTCACAATATTCTTTTTTAAATAAGTAGCAAAAGATGTGCTAAATAGTGTGTTGACTCCTGTTAGTGTGATAGAATATGTAATGCACTATTTCACCATACGATCTTTGAGGATAATTTATCAATGTCAGGTGAATACTAGTTCTGTGTTCCATTTACTCACTTGGTTCATAGTTCAAAATCATGTTATGTCAACCCAAAGTTTTGTGTAGTAATTGTGATAACTTGTACTATGAGCTTTCAAAGCTTACTTTTTAAGAGAGATGGTATATTAGCTATAATTAAAATGCTTAGTTCGTATCTAAATTTGGTTAATTTTGATCTGGAATATGCATTAATTAGTTTGGATTTTAGCATAGAAACCTAAGCAGAATTCTCTGTGCTTTTGAAACTAGTCCATTTTATTATTTTTAAAAAACATTTTATTAACTTTAGAGAAAGAGCATGCATGAAGGGGAGATGTGGGAGGATCAGAGGGGGAGGAGTGGGGAGGAGAAAGAATTTCCAGGAGATTCCACACTGAGAGTGGAGTTTGACTCAGGACTCCGTCCCATGACCCTGAGATCACAACCTGAACCAAAACCAAGATGAGCCATCCAGGCACCCCTGGCCCATTTTATTCTAAATATATTTCCCCAATTATATTATACATATTATATTATATTATATTATATTATATTATATTATATTATATACTATAATATACTAATAGTATTAGTATACTATGATTATACTGTTATTACTATTGTGTCTGTGCTGAACATTTTATTCTCCAAGTACTGCCTCTGTGTCATCTTTGTTCTCAGTATATGTACTTTATAGCTTTATAAATGGCTCTATAAATTATAATTATGGACTCACTCACCAGTCAGCATGAACTGATAGGCATTGTCAGAGATGGAGAAGATGTGGGGTGGGGCCTCCTGGCGCTTCTTGCCTCGGTAGGCCGTCACCACCTCGGGGTTGTACACCGGCAGCCACTTGTAGGGGTTGACAGTGACACAGAAGAGGCCCGAGTAGGTCTGTGGGAAATGACAAGGTTGCTGTGTCAGCCGTCACCTCATTAATCTGCCTTGGAAATACTGCTTACTGTGCCAAATGAGAGGGACCTGAGCACTGTGTCAGTTGTCCTAAGACTTGATTGTCTCATTCCCTGGCTGCCTCCTGCCCACACGTGCCCTATACAATATGCTTCCTTTCGTTTGTCCACGAATTCAGCATTAAGTAGATGATTTGTTACATGAACATATTCAGATACTTCAGAATTCACAACACTAGCCAGATGATCAGTCTTAAACTTGTAAACAAATCAGAAAATAAAATCTTTAATTGGTTTTAGCTTAAGTCCATAGTTCACGGTCTTAAGTTAGCGAAAAGTGGAAAGGAAAACGGCAATGCTCACATAGATCATCCAGGCTGCATAACGCTCTTTGAGGTTGTACAGTACAGCGGGCTCATGCAGGTGTGTCATCATAGCCATGTCTTCAATCTTGTCATACTTGGGAGGGTTCATGGAGAAGATTTGATCTTCCTTAACTGTGACAGTCTGTTAAGAAAAGAAGGAGCTGGTGCATATGGTCCAAGCAGAAGAGGACCAGATATGCCTCCCTGTCCCTCCTTATGTTACTTACAGTCCCAGCTTCGGTCTTCACTGTCACCTTTCCCGCTTCCCTGCTCTGCACTGTACTTTTCACATAGGACTCCTTAGCGTCCACCACAAAGACAGAATTCTTGGCATCAAAGGGCCTATTCTGGGCCTCAATCCGCTCCTTTTCAGACTTTCGGAGGTACGGAGCAGCCTCCCCAAAAACAGCCATCTCTGCATCAGAGCTCATGGTTGCAGGTTACTGGTGGCAGCCCAGCACCGATGTAACTAAAGGGTAGAAACAGAGCTGGACAGTGACCCATGGTGAGGGTGAACGTTGTCCTATTGGTGTCACACTCTTGTGTCTCACTGGCCTGGTCTGTTTCCTCAGCCCCTCCTCTAAGGATCATTGCTGCATCCTGTGCAAAGGTGCTGAGGGAATGGATCATGGGTTTGAAAGCCTTATATTGGTAGCTTAATTCTTGTGATGTAATAAGCCTCTGTTCATCCTCTGTGCTGAGAGCCTTTGTAGAGGAATATGGAGGAGTTCCTGTTGTGGTCAGCAGCATTCATGATGCCCCAAGTGTGCTCAGAATCTTTTCTTTTTCTACTTGCTTTGCTTTGTTTTCCTTTTTCTACTCCTCTTCCCCACCTTTTTTTTTTTTCTTTTGACATTGCAGTGATAGAAATGCAAAATAATTGTTTCCAATGACTTAACAACCTGAGCCTATTTTAAAAATTAAAATAGTCAAATTTTTCTCCTGGTCCAAATTATTAAAATCAGATGTATAAATTGGCTCTAAATATTCTTAAAATTGAATAGATGAAAAGGTACATTTGTTCGTTCAGGGGACAGTCCAGATTGAAAACATGTAGTAAGCATGAATAAATGCCTAAGTTAGGAGTAAACTATTTAGGTACAGGTAATAAAGTACAGGTAATAAAGGAAAAGGTAAATGCAACAAAAGTTGAAAATCCAACAAATGATTTGTTCTAAGTCAAAATTAAGTCTCATTCTTAAATTGTGAATGTAGTATTATCAAAACAAAAGATAACTTTAAAAAGTTCTTGGGAACAAACATTTGAATTAAAAACATATCATAGTGTTTATATATTTTTAATTTATAATTTGTTTTTAGCTGGATTTCAGGATATTGGTTGTTTTTAATCTGATTCTTATTATTTCAGATCTCTCTTTCTGCCTCCTTTTTTAAAAAAACACCAATTCTCTAAATATCTCTTTTGAAGTCAATAGCTGGTATAAAATTTCAAACCAAAATGAACTTTAAATTTTTTTCCTACTGACTAATGAATGATGAGAAAATAAGTCCTCTTGCTCTGATGGCAAGGACAGGATGAGTAACCAGTAACAGAAAGGTGACTTTTGTGGAGGGGGACGGGGGCTGGATTGTGGAAAGCAGTGTCTGTGTGAGACAGCACAGTGAGAACAGTGAGAACAGCAGCGTCACCCTTAGGTAGGCTTTTCAGAAGGAGTCTTGGTATTTTGTCATCAGCATTAAACTTCCTCTCGACTGTTAGATATAGAATTTGCCATATATTGTGTCTGTAAAATCAGTCTAGTTCACACCTATGAAAACCTCTTGATGATGAAGTGAAATTTAGACATACATCCAAGGGACAGGTGTTGAATTAGGGTTTTTTCTTCAAAGGAAAAATGCTACCCCTGATACGTTATTTTTTTGTTTCTGTGTTTGTTTTTACACAAGACCATTTTTGCATTAACAACACACTACCATGGACAGATTACTATAATACAGTGCATTCACCAAACAGAAAGGATGCCACCCTTCCCACCTCATGTCTGAGATCCATGGTTTCCCCACCTGTAGGTCACAAGCTCCCAAGGACCCTCAGGATTGTTGCAGGGGTTCCTAAATCCACCAGCATAGGGATAATTGCCTCAAGTTTGAGCAAGGCACATCCTCAAACAAACAGTAAATTTTCTGTTAGGAAGTCTGAATCACTATAGCTTCTTACTAAATATCAACTAGTTAGAAATTTATCAAAATTTATCAAAAAGTGTAGCAGGTTTTCATCATTATATTTTAACATTATACTAAAAATACAGGTCCCAACATACAGAGTTGGGAGGGGGTCTTTGTATGTTTTGATTGTAGGAAGAGTACTTGTAAGCCACTGTCTGAGGTTGTAGATGCAAGAGCTGCAGATACCTTAGCAGTCACCTAGAATGCAGCATCCTCATTTTACTGATAAGAAATCAAGGGCCCAGAGAGGTCATGCAATGTGACAGAAGTGTAAGTGCGACATGAGCCCTGTTCTCCCAAGTCCAGGTTCGGTGCTGATTCCATAGCAGCACACTGTATCTCAAGATCTGTAAAGCAACCTGGCTTCCCTCAGATAGCCAGAGTCTGTGGAAAGCTGGATTGGCACCTGGAAATTTTGACTTCCTGTTCAACATATTGTTGGTTTTACCAAATGGTCTCTACCAGAGATCTTCACTGGTTAAGTTGGACTAGTGGTTCACTAAATATTACATTGTAATTGTTGTATTCTATCTGAAGTGCTAACAACACGTGAAAGAGACAAGTCATTAAATTTTGTGTAAATGGTCTGAAAAGTCAATATTTTATGAGAAGCCATTTTTAAAGAACAGCTGCTCCTTGTATTATCCTGTTCCCATCCCTAGCCCAGGAGATAAGATGGTAGCTCTTTAAAACTTAGCAGTAGGGAGATCCCTTTGTTCTTTAGAGTTTAATAATAAATCACTCTTACCTTTCGTGTTACCAAATGAAGAAGGTGGCAAGCCTGAGGAAGACAACTGTTGAAAAAACAAACAAACAAACAAACAAGAGAACGCAGATTCTTCTTTTTCCCATATAGTTGCAAAATACTAGTAACTATATCATGTACCATGTCATCCTTAGGAATGATGGAAAGAAAAATTAAAATTTGAGAAATAGTAGCCATCTCCCTTGAATGATCATTATCAGCAGAAATGTAAAACTAGCCAAGTATTCATCATTTATACATACCTTGAAGGATTTTGAGGAAGGACAGGATGGAGGCATGTGGGCTCCACTTTTATAGAGACTGTTCTGCAAGCACAGCAGCACCTCAGCTGTCCCAGCTGAAACCTACTTGGCAAAACCTTTTTTGGCAAACTCTTTGCACAATATTCACTGACTGTGTCTGTGAATGGATATAATTAGAAATATTTCTTGTCACCTATAAATAATTTGACAGGATAATCTAGGGTTCTTTATAGGCATTTGATAGGGGATATGGATTCAGGGCTTCTAAGGCTGTTTCACCAGCTTTGCTGTTACATCATTCACCACGGAATTCAAAGCCAGGTTCCCACTTACTCTCCTTCCTGTAAAGTTGGTCTGATGGAATGAGCTGGACCTGAGTTTAGGACTAATTGATGTGTTAGTGCTTAAAGACATTAAGGAGCTGGGATGAATTTTAGATCTGACACCATGATTGGAAGCAGCAAGTGATGGATATTAAGGCAGAAAATTCCTAGTCAGGGCCCAGATTTTATGAATACTGGCAATAGATTCTTCTAAAGTCTGAAAAGCTAAACATGATGGAGAAAGTGAGTTGTCAGGTTAGACAGACACAGTGGTAGTCGACCAGTGAGGGAGTCCTAAGGGATTTAGAACAGATATAAACCCTTCTGTTCCTTTGCTGAAGGACTTGCCATGGATATCTTCAGCTCATTTGTTTTCACTGAGGGAACCCCAGGATGCTGTGTGATGTTCCACGCATGTTTCCTCTTCATAATGCAAGGAGACACAGGCATGCATTCCTAGATTCCTAGTTCATGGACAAATCCTCATGACTAACTGTAGCTCTAATGAGGTGGGTACTACATACTTTTATTTAAGGTGGGAGGAAAGATGTGGTAGCCATAAAACTTGTGGATTGAGAAGAGTGGGGAATCACATATGCCCATGATGCTTGTAAATTGGGTTTTGGTGATTTCATCACATACACAGCTGTTGCTGAATATAATGGGAAATCTGTCTACTCTAAGTGTGTCCCTAAGATCTGACGTGATACTTTTTACTATCATCTGCTAGCTTAATCTACTGATTAATGTGATCACTTCTTGTATGCATCCTATTGACTTAGAATTTTCTCTTTAACACAATAACAAATAGAATCTTTTATACTCTTTTTAATTTCTTTTGATACAATACTGTAGGTAGACATTATTTTTACTTTTTTAAGTCTCTATGGAAATGGCTCTGAGAAGGTTAGTGACTTGTGCAAAATGCTGGGCTCTGAGTCAGAAAGGAAACGTCCTTTGATTTTACTCTATGTTAAGATTTTTACTGCTCATTTATTTTTTACTTCTTTTGGAAATTGATATCTAAATTATAGACACAATAAATACTATCAAACACGTGCACTACTTTTAGAACTGAAAGTTAAAAGAGGGCACTATGGATAAGACCAAGACACGCAGGCTGAGTTACAAAGCTGTAGCTAGTGAGGACCGTACCTAAAACTCAGAGCTTTGACCAGTTGCAGAGCCCGATTGATCATCCAGATCTTGAACAGAACAGCGGTGTTCTGCTGGAGACTGGCATGGACCACTAGGAGTGGGTCAGAGAACCTTGCAGAGCTTGGACAAGGACTGAATCAGAACAGTAGTGCTGATTGAGGGAGAGGCATTTCCTGTAAAACTGCTTCTCTAAGGACTGTCTGAAAAGGAACTGGAGGAAAGCAGTGCCAAACCTTCTTGTATTTGTGTGGTTCTCTTTATGAGTTGGATGCTGTATTTATGTAGTCTGGATAAAAGCCTCTCTCTAGCATTTCCCCCCATTATCCTTGCAGATTTGGAAATGTTACAGGCTTTGGTAATCTTGCACTTCTTTATCTACTAAAAAGATAAATTTAGTGAAAACCCAGTATTTCACCTGGGTGGCTCTGTGGTTGAGCATCTGCCTTCAGCTCAGGGCATGATCCCAGGGTCCTGGGATCGAGTCCCACATCAGGTTCCTTGTAGGGAGCCTGCTTCTCCCTCTGCCTGTGTCTCTGCCTCTCTATGTCTCTCATGAATAAATAAATAAAAATCTTAAAAAAAAACCCCAACAATGTAATATTCCCTTTACCTTATAGGGTTGAATGAATTAAATGAGCCTATACATATAAACTGTAGTAATAAATGCCTTTATAATTAATAGATGTATTATAGATTATTATTGGAGAGTATAATCAACATATGTATAAATATACATATATGTATATATACATAAAATGCTTAGGACAATGTCAACAGGGGCTGCTGAAACACATTTTGTAATTATAGGTAAAGGTCACAAAGGTATACTGACACTCCTGAATATGTGCAGGGTGTCAAAATCATAGTAAAGGCTGCAGAGAGATGGTGGTTAGGAAATGTCAGTGAACAAGATTATTTTTGTTATGTTTAAAAAAATTTTTTTTAAGTAAGCTCTCATGCTCAGCACAGAGCCCACCAGAGGACACAATCTCATGACCCTTAGAGTTGAGATTGAGTTGGACACTTAACCTACTAAGCCACCCAGGCGCCCCTCTTGTTATGTTTTTATTAGATAAACTTTGTTCAGAAAATATAGTTGGAAGCCATTTTGGAGATGTTTGTGTTCTAGCTTATATGGTGTCCAGTGTAGCAATACAACCTCAATAAAACCCCTTGATATGTGGCAAATCAGATTGTTGTCTTTTTAAAAATGTCTCCAGTGGGTCATCACTTTTGAAAAGAAGTTGCATATTCATTTTAAGTCAGTTGTTTATTACAGTCTGCAGAATTCTCATCCCAGTGTGTGGGTATATTCACTCACTCACTTTTCTAGTTTATACATACTTCTTAAATGTCCGCTGTGTGTCAGGCACTGTTGTAGCTCAGGAGTTACTGCCAAAACTGGCCAAGACCATCCTGTGATGGCAATTTCAGTCAGTGGGGATGGACCTACACAAACAAGTCAACATGTGGTGTGCCACATGATACTACATGTTTCAAAGAACAATGAAGCTGAGTAAGGGTGGGGGGGAGATATTGTAGCAAGGTGAGTGATCTTGGAAGACTTCTATAATATGGTGACATTCTTGTAGAAGCTTGAGGGAAGAGAAGAAGCAAGCAATATGAATATCCAGAAGAAGAGTATTTCAGACAGAGGGAACAGAAAGTGTAAAGGTCCCAAGCCTGGAGTACCCCTAAAGTGTTGAAGGAACAGTAAAGAAGCCTGAAACAAGAACAAAATGGACAAGTGGAAGAGGGGCAGGAGATGAGGTGGAGAGGGTCCATTAATGTGGGAGCTTGTAGGACAACGTAGGGACTTTGGTTTTTAATATGAAAGAGATGGAGAGCCAGAGGAGAATTTTAGGAAGGGGAGGAGTGCACTCTGAATGAAGACTTAAAAGAACCAGTCTGGTTCCTGTGTTGAATATAGATTGTAGGGCAGCAGAGAGAGGCCAAGCAGAGGCAGCAGGCCACTGCAACAGTGTAGATGGAACATCATGGTGGCTTGGGCCATGTTCCGGTTAGTCTTCCTGACATAGCATATTGCCCCTGACATAATGGCTTAAAACAACCATCTTATTATACACATGGATTTTGAGGGTCAGGAATATAGAATCTGGAAGGCACACAGTAGTCTCTGTCCTGTAGTACCTGGATCCTCTGAGAACAAAGCTTGGGGTGATTCAAAACAGCTAGGGGTAAGTATTATGTCTCATAATAAATGTCAGAGAATTTTAAAAGGATTTTAAAATTTAAAGGATTGTTGAAAAGGGTAGCTAATAAATGAAGTGGTATCTAGAGGCTGATATGGGGTCAAGGGAAGGTCTGTTAAAAGAAGGGAGAGACTAAGTATATTTGTGTTGATGAGAAGGATTCTGTAGAGTTAAGACAAATTGATGACACAAGAGAAGGAGGGGATTATTGTGGGAGACAAGGCAAGAAGGTGCTGGAGTCCAGAGGCCAAGTGGCAGGTTTGAACTCTAAGGGGAACACTGACACCTCATATATTAGAAGACAGAGAGTGAGGGCAAGATGCAGATTAGTTGATAGATTTGATGGTGGGAAGATGATAGATGATGGTGGGATTGCTTAATTCTGTTTTCTCCATGAAGTATGAGGTGTGAGGTCATTGGCTGAGAGCGAGGGCAGTGAAGGAGTTGTAGTGGGGTATACAGAGAGAAAATGTGAAGTATTCATTTTGGAAAGCAAGAGGCTTGGCCAGAAGTATTGAGTTACAGTCCTATACTTAAAGTGAGACCAGTTTAGCAGATCTGTTTTTCTTCAGCAAGTTTAGTTACTTGGATATAGCCATGGAAAAGCCAAATTTAACCAAAGTGAGAGTTTATCAGACAAGAGAAATGTAGGGACAGGGCCAAAGGAGTTAAACTTTTCAAGTGAGTTAATACAACGTTCGACTATGAAATTTAAGCCTGGACAAGGAAGGAAATGAGAGGACATATCAGAACAATGAAAAAGTGGTAGTCAATGGATTAGAGGTCTTAATCATGTCAAAGAATTACAGGGATGGAATATTTAGAGTAGGTGAGCTGGAAGAAGAGGAGGTATTGGAAAGAGATTGGAATAAATCCCACTTGGCGAGATGTGTCACTATCTTATATGGTTGGATTTGATATGCTAATATCTTGTTGGGGACGTTTGCATCCACGTTCATAAGAGATATTGGTCTGTAGTTTTTCTTTCTTATAATGTCTTAATATTACAGTCACTCTGCTTCATAAAATGAGTAAGAAAATGTTCCCTCTGCTTTTTTCTTGAAGACATTATGGAAAATTCATATTTCTCCTTAAATGTATAGTAGAATTCACCAATAAGAGTATTTGGACCTGATGCTTTCTTTTTTGGAAGCTTATTAATTACTGATTAAATTTATTTAACAGATGTAGGCCAATTCAGATTATTGTCTGTTTATCCTTGCATACTTTGGTCATTTGTTCAGAGATCGAATGGGTTGCTCGAGATCGAGATTTTTGTGAAAGTCAGATCTTGATCATGCTCAGCAACCTCAAACTACTTTCCAGGGGGTGATTTCCTCCACATACAAATAGTACATATAGTGATACTCGTTCATTTAATTGCTATTGATGGAAGGGGGTGGTGGAAACAACTCATAAAAAAAGTTAAAGATGTTTCTTATTCGGGAATCCCTGGGTGGCTCAGCGGTTTAGCTCCTGCCTTTGGCCCAGGGCGTGATTCTAGAGTCCCGGGATCAAGTCCCATGTCGGGCTCCTGGCATGGAGCCTGCTTCTCCCTCTGCCTGTGTCTCTGCCTCTCTCTCTCTCTCTCTCTGTGTGTCTATCATGAATAAATAAATAAATAAATCTTAAAAAAAAAGATGTTTCTTATTCTGTCACATTCTATGGGAAGTACAAGTTAGAGTAACAAGGTAGAGCTTACTGTGGGCAGGAGGCACGTTTGGTATGGCAAGCAGGATAGGCCTCTTTGAACTGAGACTTGAATAATGTGAAATAATGATCTCTGCAGAAATCTGAATGAAGAATATTCTAAGCAGGGAAAATATGGGGATGTGAGTGAGGGAAAAATAGGTCCCTATTTTGAGTGCCTACCAAAAGCCATGTGAATATTCTAAGTATTTGATTTATAGTGCTTCATTTTATCGCCATGCAAAGCTAAAGAGTAGAAAATGTCAGTATTGCTGTATACTGACAAGGAATCGAGCCAGTTTGGTTAAATAAATTGCCCCAGGTCGCATAGCTGGTGTGTGTGATAGAGCTAAGACTCAGTTCAGGCAGGGCCACCTCAGAGGCCATCACCCAGACCCTTGCTGTACAGCCTTTAGTGCCCCTTCCAACTCAGAGATTCTATGTTTATCTGATGATTTTACTGATACCATAAACGCTATGCCAGAAGTAAAAAGCTAACAATAATAAATGACTCCCATCAAATGACCTGCATTTTGTGAAAGCTGCATTTATGAGAATGGCAAGTGGTATTATGGCATCCTGTTGTTGAACATGCCATAATGCTTGCCACCAGAAGCCAGCATATTAAAAACCAGGGTACCATAAGCAAACCACCCCTCTGACACGTAGAACTATGTAAAGTACATGCTGCTAAACATAGAGACATGTAGGGACTTCTATTTTCTGTGCTACAGGAAATAAGTGGAGCCTTAAAAATGTTCTTCAGAAATTCTGTCTTGATAGCATATCCTTAATTTGCCCCTACTCACATGTGGCAGTTTTGTTTACTCATCTCCTGCCCCTTTTAGCTGTCTGTACCTTTCCATTTGAAAAGAGTGAATAGACAAGCATCTGCTAGGTGTTATGATTAACTCAGAGGCATATGGATTTCCTGGTGAAGCAGGTTTAAATGGGAAAAAACTGGCGAGATAGAATTATTCAGCTTTTTCTAGTTAATTCTATTTCATTCTTTAGGGCCTTCCTGATATCTGGGGGTTGGTGTGTAGTTGTTTGGCTCACTCTTATTTTCCCCTCTAGTTGTTATCTGACATTTTACCTCTTAGCTGTGAGAAGTCATATGCTGTCCCCACTACTTGGGCAACATTAATAATTAATAATTGAGAATATAATGTCCCATGGATTGTAGAACTATAACAGTGGGCTAATCACTAAATTAGTGATTAGTGGATTTAGTGGATTTTGTCCACTAAATCAGTGGACAAATTTAATTTTCACTTAAATCTTTAAATTTTTTTTCCCTTATTATTTCCAGTTAGACAATGAGACACACTTTGAGGATCTTTTTCTGGTCAAGTCTTAGGTATGATGCTAAATTCCCTTTATTCCAGAAAAGGAATACCAATAAATTGCTGCCATCCATGTTGACAGCTGATATCTTCAATAGAATTGGAAGTAGAAGTAGGAAGAGAATATATTACATTCCTGAGTGGCAGGATATCAATGAGAGATAACTAGAAAGAAGTAAAAGGCACTTGTGTAGGGAGATGGGAGTAAATATATTAGTATTCCTCTGCTGGTTGTTGGTGGGTATTTTGCATTTCTGTAAAGGTTACTGTGTAAACAGTTGCCTACTGGTTTTAAAGGTGTTGAAAGTAAGAGAAAGGATTTTAAAAACCATTTTTTCCCTTAAATATATGTTGTAGTTGATGACAATTTGGAAGTAAACTGTAAAGAAATAACTATTTTTCTTTAAACAAGTAAAACAGACTAATCTATCTAAAATCTGGATTTTCCTTGAGTACCAGGGGAGGTCAGACAGGATGCATTAACGGAGCAGGAGGCGTAAAGCAGGACAGGATACCTGAACAGAAGAGCTAAGACAAAGTGCAGGAATGAAAAGGGGAGAGGCAGGGGGAAGCATGCAGTAAATGAGAGGAGGAGAGAAGATGTAAGAACTGAGGGGGAAAGATAAGATGGGAAAGAATCATGGAACGGGAGAAGGTATAGGCGATTGCTCTAGAGAGATTCTCCCTCCTACTAGGGAAGGTTGCTTGGAGCCAGTGCCCTTGAAGGATGAGGAGGGTGGACTCACAAAGAGGAGGAAAGAGTATCATGGTCAGAAGCAACAGGAGCAAGGAGACCATGACAGTGATATTAAAATATGAGAAAGGAACATTTAAGTCTACCTGGGTGTCCTAGGACATGTAAGAGTGGATGCTATGACCCCTAAAGAAGGCATTACAGGAAGCCATGTGTAAGGGGAGACTTAAGGAAAGGGTAAACAGTTATCAATTGGGTAAGGGTTGGAGGGCATGAAGGCAGCAAATTCAAAGGTATGAAAACATTCATTCATCAATACTTTCGAATGTAACTATTGAGCATACCCTCTATTCAAGGCCCTGTACCAAGTGGAAGGATATAGGAATGAGCAAATAAGACCCCAATCTGTATATGCTTCATGTAGCTTACATTTTAATGAAGGAGAAAGACATTATTTGCAGTTTTGTAAGTGAGAAGTAAAGAGTACATATAAAAGAGAAATCGGACCTATTCTAGAGGGGTAAAGTCTTTTTCTTAAAGTAGTGAAATTGAAGCTGAGATATAGCGGAAAGAATAGGCCTTAGCAGGTCCAAGTATAGAGATGAGAAATGAGAGTCCTTGAAGCCGTGGCTGCAACAGTGCTAAATCCCTGATATGAGGAGGCTCACTGTTCCTGGAACTGGACAGAGGTCAGTGAGGCCGAGACACACAGAGGGAGAAAGAGAATATTACAAAGTGGAGCTTGCAAGGTGGGCAAGGGCCATGTTCAGGATTTTAATGTTTATGCTGAGAAAGAACAAAAGGGGGGTGATTTTAAGCTGGACAGTGACATGATCAGTTTATTATTCTTAGAACGCTCTCTCTGGCAGCAGTTTAGTTTCTGTCAGAATGGGTTAGACTCAGGATGGAAAAGTAAATGTGTAGGAGTCCAGGCAGTAGGTGATGGCCGTTTGGATGGGGGATATGGTGGAAAAGACAGAAGTTGATGGTTTTGAAGGATATTTAGGAGTAGTAAAGAAAAACAGAATGACTGATTGTATATGGCTGAGTGAGGGTAGATCCATTTCAAGGTTGATTTCCTAGCTATTTAGCTTGAGCAACTCAATGATCCACTGTGATGAGGAACAGTATTGGAATATAAGAGAGGTTTAAGGATTGGAGACTCTGGTCATGAATTAATTTTGACTGTGTTGAGTTTAAAGTTTCTGTTAGTAGAGAAAACAAGCCTGGAGCTCAGAGGAGAGAATTGGAATTGGGATTTAAATTTGGAATTCTCTTTGGTTATGGATGGTAATAGAAATAGACAAGATCCTCTGAGGAGGAAATGTAAACTGAGGGGAGAAGGCGCCCAAGATGGAAATGTGGGCCCCATCACATTGAGCTCACAGAAACATCTGATGGTTGGGCAGAGACAGATGAGCTGATGGAGGAGAAAGAGAGGCTGGAGAGCTGCAGCAATGAGGAACACCAAAGCAGGTCAGAGTTTGAGGAATCAAGGGAAGAAAACACTTTTAATGGGAGAGGAATGGTCAGATGTATAACATGGAGTTGGAAGGTCGAGTTGATTAAAGATTAGGAAGTGTCCATTTGATTTAGCAATGAAGAAATCATTGAGGATCACAGTGAGATCCATTTAGGTGGAATGGAGGGAGCAAAAGCCAGCCTGGAGTGGGTTGAAGAGTAGGTGGGAGGGGAGCAGATGGAGATAGTGTGTATATGCAACACATCTGAGAAATTTTGTTGGAGAAGAAAGTGGAGAAGTGAGAGAGGAGCTCGAGGAAAGAAATAGGGTCAAGAAAGTGTTTTAAGAAAGGATGCAGTAGAGTGGGAGATATTAGGAATAAAGTGGGAGAAAAGGGGTCCACTGTTTAATAATTCTAAGAAGAAGGGAAGGGATGAAATTTAGAACTGGGTTGAGGAGGTGGCCCTGAAATTAAATTGGAGGAGCCACCTCCACATTGGAAGGATGAGTATGGCTTGGCAGTAGGAATGGGAGGCCATTTCCTTCTAATGGCATCTAGTTTTTCTTTTAAGCAGGATTTGAGATCATCTGCTGGAGCCAAAGGTGGGGAATGGAGATTTGAAGGGAGCAGAGAACATTTGAAATAGGAAGAGAGGAAGTGAGCAATTACCCGCATAACTCCAGTGGAGTTTCTGGTTGGGAATTTATAGTGGTACCATCTTCTGGCAGATGTGGAGTAGTGAATTGTTGGATTCATTCAGCTTTAGTTTCTTCCCACTCAAGTGTGACAGGAGATAGAAGATGGCAAAGAAGTTTCGGGTGTTGTGAAGAGAGTGGACAAAAAAGCAGATTATGAATTTTTACTTACTTGGGAGAGAAATCGGGGCTGATGAATATGGAAGAAATAAAAGGTTAGAGTACTGGAGGTCCCATGTGATTAAATAAGAACTGTTAGATTGGGGATATTGCAATATGCAAGCTAGAAGAGCAGAAAGGAGCTGCTTGATTTGATGAGTGTGAAGTTTGGGCATTTTCCTGAGTGAGGCTGTGAACGAGGTGGAGGGGAGAAGGCACTGGAGGGTGGGAGTCAGTATATTGATGGCATCGTCCATGTGGACAGTGAACTCTCCCAAGCATGCAGTAAGAACTGGGTGGACAGAAAAGAGGTGCCAAAATTGTAATGAAGGAAGTCAGTCGAGGACAGCAGCAGGTAAGGGGAATAACAGAATAGGATGAATCGCAAGAAAAGCTTTCTATAAAAGGATAAGCAGCAGTGGGGATGGAGGCAGGATATCATTTCTAGCTCAGGACTCCTCAAGAACTTAAGTTCTGAAAGCCTGCGAGAGTAAAGATCACCTCTTAGAAGAGCTTCCCGGGGAAGCGCTGTGATCAGGAGGGATAGATTTCAATTTAAAGTGCAGGTTGAAATGTCACATTAGAATAATTAGAATTGTCTCCAGGGATCAACACAAAATGAGTGGAGGCACCTAACAACCCAGACGGATCTTTCCCCAGAGCTGAGTCCGGAGGACTGTAGCTGGATAACAACCCACTAGATAGCACACTTTGAGACATGTAGTCTTGTATTCTTTTTAAATAGTTGTACGGTTCCTGTAAGATCTTTGTTACCTTGCTAGTTGACAAGATACTTGTTATTTTACCTGCTCCTTGCCTATTAAAAATGAGGTAAAAGGAAGGCCCAGGCTAGCCTCAGCCATGTTGCTCTGTAATGGTGATACCAATCACAGTCATGATGGTGGTGTTGCTGCAGCTCTGTAGAAAGGCAAAGCATAGCAACCCAGAGATCAAATAATGAGAGCAGGGAACTGATGGGAAAAAATTAATTGGCCTTCCAGTGCTGTCAGAAGCACTCCAAGAAAGCCTTGTAGGAGACACAGAACTTTCCAGAGAGAGCACAGATGCTGCAAATATATTCATTCTTAACTCCCATTTCCCATTCTAATGTGACAGCAAGGGAAGGTGCCCAGGGAAACCACTTAAACATACTGCAGGGAGCAAAACACTAAAAATCTCTCTTATATTTAAAAAGGACTAGAAAATCCACAGAATATATTTCCCTCTCAGGGGATCCTCATCCCAAATTATTAGTTCATGTTGTGATAGTGAAGAGTTGCCTTTTGTGGAGTATTTTTTGAGAGTCCAGTCCAAATGTTTTACATTTTCATTTGTTTTATGTAGGTAATTAGTGTTTTGATTTATTTTTATTCAGTCTTGAGATCAAGAATTTCCTACCATCTTATGAAGGAAATAAATTACTCCATTAACTGATAACTAGCTGATGTTTTACCCCGTGAGATTTATCAGATATTCTATGTTCTGTATGTGTAATGCCCGCTTCAAGACTTCACCTGCTTCCCATAGAGGCAGGTGTGGCTTCGGGCACTTATTAACAGGGATTGGCCTGGCTGCTCCTGTCATGTTTTATTCTTGGTGACTAAATCCTGCTCTATAAGATAAAAGCCAAGATCTTTCTTTCTCTCTTTCTCTTTTCCTCCCTCCCTCCCTTCCTCCCTCCCTCCCTTCCTTCCTCTCTCTCTCTCTCTCTTTCTTTTCTTTTTTTTTTTTTTTTAAATTTTTTTTTAATTTATTTTTTATGATAGTCACAGAGAGACAGAGAGAGTCAGAGACACAGACAGAGGGAGAAGCAGGCTCCATGCACCGGGAGCCTGACGTGGGATTCGATCCCGGGTCTCCAGGATCACGCCCTGGGCCAAAGGCAGGCGCCAAACCACTGCGCCACCCAGGGATCCCCTCTTTCTTTTCTTGATGCAGAAAGAAGATTAATTGACAATGTGGGAGGGAAAAAAGAGACGAGTTATTTGCGGATAAATTTTTTATCTGCAAAATACTGAAGTAGAAAACAGAGTGACAAAGATGTTCACATTTTGTGCATTTCTTTGGTCACTTTTTAGCATTTGGTTGAATCACTCTTCACTTATGATTTTCGTGTGAACCTCCCGGCTCTTCACCCGCAGCTTGTTGACCTGGGATTCGGCAATGTCAGCCCGCTCCTCGGCCTCCTCCAGCTCATGCTGGAGCTTGCGGAATTTGGAGAGGTTGACGTTGGATTGTTCCTCCTGAGAATGAATGGAGATGTGTTTAGGAGGGAAAAAGAGTTCAGAATTTCTAGTTTCTTAGATCAGTGGGTCTCCAGTTTCTTTTACTTAAAAATGCTTCACTCTAGTAAACCTTTTTTTAAAAAAAATGCTCTTGATTTTTTTTGTATTCTTCTCATCCTTCTTGAACTCATGGATAACAAAGGGGTACAGGTAACATTTGCCGACAACATTTCTAAAAGTTCTCCTGTTTAACATGTAAACATCTTAGAGCTACTACTAAATATATCATCTTTCCAGCCTCTTTTTTTAGCCCGGAGTCCAGTGAATGTAACCAAATCTTCTTAAAAAAAAAACAAACCCAAACCTAAAAACCTTCTAAAAAATCTATATCAAGCTAATAGCCTTCCTTGAATATAAATCATTGACCCTTGAGTATAAAATATTGCCACTTAATGCAGTGTAGAAATGGAACAAAACTTGTCTCTGAGAATAGTCCTTCAGTAGTCTTAGATTATGTTCAAACAGATAAGCAGTGAATATGGGACCAGTTGGGGTTTAGTCTTTAGTAATTGTCCTTTTCAAAAAGGCTTATTGACAACTGTCCAAAATATGGCATCAAAATTTAGAAATTAATAAAGCTTAGGATCACTAAATAATAGAGCATGAATAAAACTTCAGATCTTCCTGTTACACATGAGGGAAGTAGGGGCTAGAGACACATTAAGTCTCTCTCTCTCTCTCTCTCTATGTCTTCCTCACTCTTACTCCCTGCCCCAGATCTTAGGGGTCAGCAGAAAAATGAAAACCACTAACCAAGAGAGGAACCACTAATTTGTGATGAGTAGGTATATATATATCCATACTTACATACTTAGAAAATCAGTATTTATTATTTCAAATAAATCATAGGCTGGGGAAATGAGGTGAGGTAGAGTGCCAAGAATCTATTGGTTCAAACATGACCAAGACCATCTGAACTCCCAGCTTAACTGCTTTTAGTTGTCACTTTCACTTATGTAAATTATGGTCTTTCAAACAGTGTTCCCAGAAAAGAATTCTTGTTTCTTTCTTGCCCTGTGACTCTGTTCCTCCCTTAGTTCCCTGTTGTAGTCTTTGTTGCACCATTCATTTAGTCACTCAAACCATGAACTTGATGAATTATCCTTGATCTCCTGTCACCTCCCAAGGCAACCTGTTAGCATATCCTATAGTTTCTCCTTCCAGAATGTATCTTGAATCTCTCCACTCTTCTCTCTCTGCTCCAGTACTGCCCCTAAGGCAAACCATGGGCCCACTGGAAAAGCCTCCTATAATGTCTCCCTGTCCCTGCCTGTGTTAGCAGACAATCCATTCTCCACCAAATAACCAGAATATTCTATTTAAAAAGTATAGACCAGGGCATGACTGAGCAGTTTAGAACCCTCCTGGGGCTTCCCAGTGTCCCCATTGTACTTAGAATGTGATCCAGACTTCTTACCAGAGCCTAGAAGACCCTGTGATCAGCCTTCTCTCTCTCTCTCTCTCTCTCTCTCTCTCTCTCACACACACACACACACACACACACACACACACACACACACATCAGCCACATCTCTACTGCTCTCTCCATTGTTCTTTCTGCTCATTGAACTGGACTCTTGAACACTCAAAAGCATTGGGTTGCTCTTCCCCTTCCCAGGAACAGTTTCCCTGGCTCATCATGTTGTTGGTTGCTTCTCATTCTTCAGAATGTAGTTGACCCTTTTCCTTTGATCCTTCCTCATTGCACCCTCATTTCCTTACCTTTCATCCTTCCAACTAAGCTGGCTTGGCCATACCTAAGACCAGGGGGTTGTGTGGTCACTCCAGGGGCTTCTGAACTCACCGCTTCCTCAGCTTGTCTCTTGTAAGCTTTCACCTTCGCTTGCAGTTTATCCACCAGATCTTGGAGCCTGAGCACGTTCTTGCGGTCTTCCTCAGTCTGAAATAATATTTTGAAGAGTGAGCCCACGAAAGTACAAATGCTATCAACATTTTATTGTACATTAGCTTTTTATCCCACGCAGTGAAAACCTAGATAGGCCATTTTCCTTACCTGGTAAGTTAGTTCTTTCACTCTCCTCTCATGTTTGCGTAGACTCTTGACAGTTTCAACGTTGCGCTTCTGTTCACTTTCAACTTCTCCTTCAAGTTCACGGACCTACAAGAAGGTAAGCATTTTAAAAGTCATTTAATGTGATCTGTTTGCTCAGTGGATTTCTGCTTCTTCCAATGACCTGTAGTGCTTCTTTTACCCTGTTTTATATATAATTTTGATGCACTTGTCTCATTGTCCTTGGGCAACAAGGAACATTTCTCATTTGTCTCTGCATGCCCCACTCATCCAGCAGTACAGGGTACTCAAAATACTGCAATGGGTTGAAATGAGGGGGAAATACACTGATCAGAAGACCCACCCTGGCCTCCAGTTTCTGGATCTGTTTCTTCCCGCCCTTCAGGGCCAGCTGCTCAGCCTCATCCAGACGATGCTGTAGGTCCTTCACCGTCTGCTCCAGGTTCTTCTTCATCCGCTCCAGGTGGGCGCTGGTGTCCTGTTCCTTCTTCAGCTCCTCGGCCATCATGGCCGCCTGATCAGCAATAAAACAAAACCAGTTGAGAAAGGGAAGCAAGCACATCGAGATTCAAGTTTGACCACCACCGTGCTGCCCTCTGCTCACATCGGTGATGGCCTTCTTGGCCTTCTCCTCTGCATTGCGGGCTTCCTGGACGATGTCCTCCATCTCTCCTTGGATCTGGGAAATGTCTGTCTCCAGCTTCTTCTTGGTGTTGATCAGGCTAGTGTTCTGGTTAAAATATCAAATTTAGCAATATTTACTACATGACAACAAAATTAACATACCAGATTTCTAATGAACTCAAAAACTAGTTAAGTTATTAGTGTCCCTCTGTGTTCCATAAATTATCTGAGATGACAGTGTATTTTTAAAAGACAGTCAGGGATGCCTGGATGGCTCAGGGGTTGAGGTCTGCCTTTGGCTCAGGGCATGATCCCAGAGTTCTGGGATCAAGTCCCACATCGGGCTCTCTGCATGGAGCCTGCTTAAGTCAAGTCTGGATGTCAAAGTATAGTATAAGTATTGTTAATACACAAATATTAAATGTTTTAAGTTTTACCATTCATGAAACATTGTGAATATATTTTTAGATAATGCTAAGATATGAGCAGGGATTTCATTTTCATCCTTTTGTGTTTTTCACTATTATGTTATGCTCACCTGAGTGTGGAGGAGCTGGACGCGCTCACTGGCATCCAGGAGCTCCTGTTCTGCGATTTTCCTGCTCCTCTCCGTCTGCTCCAGAGTGGCCCTCAGCTCCTCAATCTCAGCCTGCAGCAGGTTGGCTCTGCGCTCCACCATGGCCAGCTGCTCCTTCAGGTCCTCCTGGCCCCGGAGGGCGTCATCCAGGTGGATCTGGGTGTCCTGGGGAATGAGTCATCATTGAGACACCTCGTTCTCAGGGCTGTGGTCACCCCAGCCACCTTGAGGCCCTCTTTTGAACCCACTTACTTTGAGGATGCCTTGGGTATTTCTGTAGTTCCTCAGGGCCTCTGCAGCCATGCGGTTGGCATGGTTCAGCTGGATTTCCATCTCATTGAGGTCTCCCTCCATCTTCTTCTTGAGCCTGATGGCGTCATTCCTGCTCCTGATCTCGGCATCCAGGGTGCTCTGCATTGACTCCACGACCCTGATGTGGTTTCTCTTCAACTGGTCAATTTCCTCATCCTTTTCTGCGATTTTCCTGTCAATCTCAGACTTGACTTGGTTCAGCTCCAGTTGGATGCGCAGAATCTTTCCCTCTTCATGTTCAAGAGATGCCTTAATGACAGCAAGAGGTGATATTAGTGGGGAATGGAAGTTTATAGTATTCTAGAAATAGGAGTTCTTGCTCTTGTGCTGCCATAACACATCTTTATGCCATTGTTCTGGAGATTTCTACAGTATGTTGTTTATTTTATATATTTTTATGTCCCTGGCTAGATAGTGCCTGTGAGGGTGGGGACCTTAACTTATTCTTTTTATTCATCTTTGGTTTTTCCAGCGTCTAGCACAGTTCCTGACATACAAGTGTGGTAGTTGCACACATGGTCAGTTCTCCATCCTCATACTGAGTACAGAGTCAGAACTACTTTTCTTTTCTCTTAATTCAAGAATTCATCAATTTTTGCATGCAGTGGACTCTAATTCCTCTTGCAATTGTTTTAGAATGCACAATAAAATGCCTACCTCTGCCTCCTCTAAAGCAGCCTGAAGTTCAGTCTTTTCCTGTTCCACTTGTTTCTTTATCTTCTCCAGTTCATGGATGCGTTTCCCTCCTTCTGCAATCTGCTCAGTGAGGTCAGAAATCTCCTCTGTTGGTGAAGAAAAATATAAAAATTTGTTCAGTAGGGGAAAACATTTTTCAAATGCTTTGTTTAAGAAAAGGTGAAGTGTACTCACGTTGCAAGTTCTTATTTTCCCGCTTCAGGGTTTCAAGTTGGTCTAAAGATTCCTCATAAGCATTCTTAATCTTAAACAGCTCTGTGCTAAGGGAACGGGACTCCTTTTGGGAAGCTTCAAGTTCAGCATGAGTTTCTTCATACTTCTGTTTCCATTCTGCCAGGATCTGAGGGGCAAAGAATGGTACAGAAATTTAATAGATAATGCTTGATGGGATGGACACCATCTATTCTGGCACCTGTCAGAGTGGAAATGATCTGAGACTGACAAAAAGTTATGAATGAGAAGAGTAGAAACCACAGGTGTTGTCACCATCCACTGCTGGCCATGGAGCAGGAGTTACTGAGAACAGCCCTTAGGGAGTTTGAATAAGGCACACTGAGGGTAACAGGCTGGCTTTCATTGTGAGCTGAGTACAGAAGCAGAGGCTACTACATGGGTTACCTTGTCGAAGTTCCTCTGCTTTTTGTCCAGGGCGGCACAGGCTGCATTGGTTCTCTCTACGTCAATCATGAGGTCCTCCACCTCATTCTGGAGCCGCTGCTTTGTCTTCTCCAGGGAAGCACATTTGGCATTCACAGCTTCTACATGCTCCTCAGCATCCTGTAGACGCTGGGCCAGCTTCTTTCTAAAAAGTGAAATAAGGACAAGAGAAGTGAACAGCCATTGGCAGAATTGGATGTTTCGAAATAGGTGCCAAAGAGTGATTTCCATAGCCAGACTCCTAATACTACTTTTCCAGGTTGTTTTGTAGGGCCAGGTCTGTATTAACCCATTCCCACTCTTCTACAAACTAAATACTGAAAACAGACCAAATTTTAGCATCACCATACTTCATAGTCTGGTTTCAAGGCCATCTGTGATCAGCCTAAGCCCACATTTTACCCATCACGGTGACTAGTTTATTCTTCCTCTTTAGAATAATAATAATATCTGCCTTGAATTACTGTTGTTTATGTCTTATCTCCACTGAATTTTCATCTCTAGAGGGTAGAGTGTATGTCTTGCTAATCTTTGTTTTCTTGTAGGCTGTCACACAGTGTAAGTGCTCAAACATTGGATGAATTGAATTCAAATTAGTGAATTCAACTTCAAATCAAATATACTTGAGTTTGTCTAATCAAGTCCCATATTTTTTGTGGCTGTTTATTAATCATTTAATAAAAATAAACTTTTCCAAATTGGCATCAACTTTGTTTTGTGAGCTCCACTCAGACTCTCTTCTAAGGCATCTGCCCACCGTGATTCCAACTACATGGTTGTATAGGAGTCACAGGATAAACAACTAGATCTCTCCCAAAATATCCTGTTGAATGAGTAGGTTTCTTCCAGTCCAGATTCTCTGTCTTTATAGTTCTGTCTTGAACTGCTGATAGCACTGAATATTTGGTCCTGTGTGAAACTATGTGTTTCCTTTCTTATTGCAGAATTTATGCTTCTTTTTAGTCTTTAACAATATATGCCTTTGTTTCCCTACAAATAGCCATGTGTTTACATCTCTGAAGGATAAGCTATGTTCTGAAGCCTGATTACTTTTCCCTTACACACCTAATACCTGGGCTGATTTTCCCATTAATGGCTGAGAGGGAAGAGAGGCACAGGAGAGGCACAGGAGAGTACAATTAACCCTTACTCTGTCTACACCTTTGTAGACAGAATGATGTCAAAAGTTCCTCTTTTTAGAAATGGTCCTGTGCAGCCCAGGTGGCTCAGCGGTTTAGCACTGCCTTCGGCCTGGGGTGTGGTCCTGGAGACCCAGGATTGAGTCCCACGTCGGGCTCCCTGCATGGAGCTTGCTTCCCCCTCTGCAGGGAGAAGCCTGTGTCTGTTCCTCTGTGTGTGTGTGTGTGTGTGTCTCTCATGAATAAATAAATAAAATCTTTAAAAAAAAGAAATGGTCCTTCAGCTGCCTCTTGCCTTAGGTGCTTTCTCTTTCTGCCCTCTAGCTTGATTTCTTTAACTGCAGCACCTAGAGTGGTTGCTTGTATTGTATTGGTTTATGTCTGTGCATGTTTTTTCCTTAGTTTTAAAATTTGTTTGGGGGAATAACGGATATTTTCCCATACAGTGCTTATGACAGATGCACTTTGTTTAACAGAGATATTTGAATTTCAGCTAGGACTAGGACATACTTGGCCTCCTCCAGCTCCTCTGTGCGCTGGATGGCGTCCGTCTCATATTTGGTCCTCCACTGGGCCACCTCACTGTTGGCCTTGGACATTGCCCTCTGCAGCTCGGCCTTGCCCTCCTGCTCCTCCTCATACTGTTCCCGCAGCAGGTCACAGTCGTGGCGGGCTGATTGCAGGGCATGAGCCAGAGCACTCTTGGCCTGAAAATATAGAGATCAGAGACTTAATTTGATATCTTTAAAAGAACATTTAGTCCCTATAGGTCATCAGAAGAAAATCTGTAGAAGTAAGCGAAATACAACCTCAAAAATAAGGACAGTGACAAGTAGGGTTTACCTTTATCTCCTCTTCAAGCTGCCTTTTCAGTTCCTCGATCTGCTGTGTGAATGCTTGTTTGCCCCTGGAGAGCTGAGAAACTAATGAGTCCTTTTCATCTAGCTGGCGTGAATATTCACCTGTTAAGACCAAGATAGAGCAAACTCAACCTCACTTTGGAAATCAGAGCTCTGGATTAAAAACTGGAGCAGGGAAAGGGAGTGGAGTTTGAAACACATTGGAGAGTACAGATTACAGGAAGCTACCAACCTCCACTTCAAATCTGATGGGCAGATCTACATAAAAATGAGAAGTATGGAAAGCTTTGAGGCTGATTACATAGTTATGAGTAACACAAAATATTTTGGAGGATATTTAAGATTGTTACAGTAGAAATTGGTCAAGAAGCATATAAAAATGTTAATACTTAACAAGAATCACAGCTTTCTTTTTTCCATACCATTAAATTCTAGAAGGATCTTAGAAAAGAGACTACAAGGAGCAATTCGATTCTTTGAGAATACAGATTTTCTTTTTCCATGAAGTGCATTAACTACCCGTACAACAATAGTAAAAGCCTGACTTTGAACTTTGTCCTAGAAAGAATAATATTTGAATGAATATAAGAGAGTTAAGTGGTTCTCCAACACTTTGATCTGCCTATTACTTTAAAAGCCCAGATGACTCATAAAATAATTTCCATCTTGTTACCGCCTACTTGGGGAGGTAGAACTTTGGTAAAAAATTGAATGGATTGATTAAGGGACAGAGTAAATGCAGAGACTCTCCAATTTGGGTGGTCAAAGCTCCACAAACATCACTTAAGTCTCCTGGGCTGGGTTGTAGTGCTGAATATTTCTCTGCGTGACTGTGCAAGCTAGCAGCAATTGGCCAGACTTCAGGAGGAGAAGTGAAGTAAGCATTCCTGGATAATCATTTCATCACTGACATAGTCTGTCATCTATAAAATGTAGATTACATTACACAGACCGTTGAGGGTAATAAAGTAATAAATATCTTGTGCAGGCATTTTGAAAAGTGCAAAGAAATACTGTGAAGCAACACTTTTAATTTGCTAACTTTGATGGAAAAATCTACTGTAAAATGTGTAAAAACAAAAGAGCCTAGATTTCCTTAATGAAAGTCACAACTAAGAAAAAAAAAAGAAAGTAGTCCATGCCAGCAGTCAGTGATGTATTCATAGTAGTGGTGGCAAGTACCTCCCAGGGGGGCAATAAAATGTGACCTCAATAGGTCAGTGCAGCGTTTTTCAGCAAATTAAGCATCCACAGGAAATTTGTCATTCAAGGTCAACACTGGTAAGTGGCCCACCTGATTCTGTCTGCAGACGTGCTCTTTGAGCTGTCAGGTCATTGATTAGCCGTTGCTGCTCCTCTTCCTTGGTCTTAAGTTCACTCACCTGATCTTCTAGAGTGCGACACATCTTTTCAAGGTTCCCCTACATTAAAAAAGTAGTAGAAGGCATCTCAAGCAAGTATTTGGACCACAGGAATTTTCCATAATCCAAGTATTCCATAGGGGCTGGGACACTTATGTGTTTTGAAAATACACTATCTTTACAAACAAAAACTACAGAGGCCTCAGATTGTGAAGGAAAGAATAACAAATGCCATAGTCTACCCATGCTACCAATATACTGCTTTGTGAATTAAGTCTTCACTCACTTGGCTTATCCTTGATATGAGAATAATGATACTTGCTTCAATTCTTGAGATTTTTTTTTTTGAGAAACAAATTATGTATTTGTGCTTAAGGGGAAAGAAAAACAGAAGCCTCATCAAGGTGAGCAGTTTTTAAAATCCCAAAATGTATAGTTGAGTTGTGTGTGGTTTTTTTGTGTGTGTTTTTGTTTTTGTTTTTGTTTGGAAGAGCTTAACTTTCTGCTGTACTGTTCTGTGTATGTGGCTGTTCTCACAACAAAGAGTGAGCACTTTGCCCATCACACCCGAGGTGCCCCTTGCTCTGGCCTGTCTCCTGCTTGTACTGCTTATAGTCTCCTCCTGCCAGTTACTAAGGAATTGTGAGCAGCTCACTCACACCTGTCTCAGAAATCTCTTTAAGACTTAAACCATGATTATACCTTGGCTTTGGAGACAGTCTCCATGTTACTGGCAAGGTCATCAATCTCCATCTTCATCTCGCTCTTCTCCTTCTCCAGCTTCTGCTTGACCCTCTGCAGGTTGTCTATCTGCTCCCCGAGCTCGGCCACACTGTCCGCGTGCTTCTTTCTCAGGGTAGCCGCTGTGGCTTCGTGCTGCAGGGTGGCCTCCTCCAGGTCCCTGCGCATCTTCTGGAACTCGGCCTCGCGCTTCTTGTTCATCTCAATCTGGGCAGATGTGGCCCCGCCAGCTTCTTCCAGGCGCTCACTGATCTCCTCCAGTTCCCGGGAGAGGTCAGAGCGCTGCTTCTCTGCTTTGGCCCTGGAGGCGCGCTCTGCCTCGATTTCCTCCTCCAGCTCCTCGATGCGGGCCTGGGAGTGACACATGGACATTAATGCTGACTCACGGCAGCTTTGATTCCTGTAATGCGCAGAAGTGGAGGCTCTTCCTCACCTGTAACTCCTTGATCTTTTTCTGTAGCTGCATTGCTAGAGCCTGCTCATCCTCAATTTTGCTTTGCAAATTGCTCATTTCAAACTCTTTCCTGTTAAAAGAGTACTTTATGTCAGTCACAGATATAATAAAAGTAATTTCCCCATGGAAGTTTTGTCCTCACTGCTTACTTTTTGAGTTTCTCATCAAGTTGCTGTTTGTCATTTTCGATATCCATTGTGGATTCTTGAGCCAATTTTAGGTCTCCCTCTAGTTTCCTCTTTGCTCTTTCTAGATCCATTCGGATTTTCTTTTCTTGTTCCAAGGATCCTTCAAGCTGAAAATTAATAAGGCATGAATACAATTCCTAGAACGTTACCATCCTTTACCCCAGGTTGGACTTGTAAACATTTAACTCCTATCTAATCAGCACCTTATATTGATTTTTCTCTGCATTAGACAAATTTGCCCCACGCATTCCATTCTCTTTGCTGCTTACCTAGTCCAAAGAGTCATCATTTAAAATGTGAACCATACCTCATTACCATATGATTACAGTAAACTCCTGGGGAGATGTCATGCCTTCTGAATTTCCCCACTGGAAGCCATGGTGATCATTGCTTCACCACACCATAGCAACATTTCTAAACCATGACTTTTGTCAGTTCCTCCCTTACTGAGACATTTTCAGTGGGTTCTCTATTTGATATTAGATCACATCTAAAGCTGAATTCATCTTCTGCATCCCTTATTCGGAATTCCCTTTCTCCCTGTGACAGGAAACCTTAGGAATATTTACTACTTCTTTGCCCTTGCTGTGCTCCCTGCTTAGAGCACTCTATTTCTTCCCATAGCCATTTGCTTTATGAGCCCAGCCAAGATCCTTTTTGTTTTTGCAGCTTTTCTTGGCAAACACAATAACCTCCCTTTTCCCTAATTCTTTTTACCCATATTATCTGTTACCTACAACTTTCTTTATTGATTTTTTTTTTTTTTTACTCCGTAGGTGTCCATCTTAGACCTTATAACAGGGATGATATCCTACACCACTTACTCATTGAAAGCTCTTGAAAAGTACTCATTACATCAAAAGAATGTAAGCTCAGGCTTACTTAGTTATTAAATTAAAAATTATCTTTTACATGATGTTAGGCTTACATCATCTACTTGTTGTTCAAGCTTGATTTTAGCTTTGGTCAGGGTGTTGACTTTGTCCTCTTCTGCCTGCAGGTCATCCAGGGTCTGCTGGTGGGCCTCTTGGAGGGCCTTCTTCTCCTTGGTCAGCTTTGCGATGGTTTCATCCAGGCCTGCCATCTCTTCTGTGAGGTTTTTCACCTTAAAAAATTAAAAAAGAAATGATACCTGCTCTAAAGCAGCTTACTAGGGGGGGCAGAATCTCTTTGTGGTGGAACAGAATATGTTTCATACCTTGTTCTCTGTGGCATGCTTCTCCTTTTCAACCTTGGCCAGGGTCAGCTCAAGGTCGTCAATATCTTTCTTGAGCTCTGAACACTCATCTTCCAGTTTCCTCTTCTTGGCCGTCAGCTCAGCATTGATCTCCTCCTCATCCTCTGCTCTCTCAGTCACCTCCTTGATCTTGGCCTCCAGCTGGATTTTGGTTTTAATCAGCTGGTCACATCTCTCTTCTGCATCAGCCAAGCTATCTGCTTCCTGAAAAGGGATAATAGATACTTTTAGATTTTAGTTCTCAGGACACTTTAACATTTCACTAATATTTTGAAACCAAACAAGTAAATTATGCTTTAAAGCCTTAGGTTAAGATTTATAAGCTTTTCCTCATCTAACAGATATTTATTGTGCGCTTATTATGGCACTGCAGGTTTTTTTTAAAAGGAATTTAACTCAGGGCTTCTGTTGAAATTATCTTACGGTTCTGTTTGCTAATGATGTAGTTCAGGATATACTGTCCCCAAATATGGCACCTTGGCATATTGTGTACCATAAACTGAAGGACTTTGAGAAAATGGCAGAAACAGGAAGTCCACTCTGACCTCCTCCACTCGCCTTTCTTCCCTGAAACAAGTCATTAAACTCCCATGTGGAAAGTACCCTCCCTGTACTAGGAGGAAAGAAGGAAGACATTCTTATCACCAGAGATGAGAGTTAGGGGCTGAGAAGGCTACATAAACAAACCTTGTTAAACTAACCTTTATCTTTCTTAGTTACTTCTTCAACATTTACTATCCTTAGCTCAAACCCCTTTGTCTTGTCAATTCTTTACAAATCTATTGTTTGTCTAAAAGATATACAAGCTTCCTGCTCTGCTTACTTCTTTGGGACTTCAGTCTCTTGTGAAGGCTCCCTTGTACATGTAAAAATTCAGAAAATATGCATACTTCTTCTGTTAATCAGTTTTTTAATTTTCAAACCCAGTGCCTGGGGGGTTCAACGGTTAGGTGTCTGCCTTCAGCCCAGGGCGTGATTCTGGAGTCCTGGGATCAAGTCCCGCATTGGGCTCCCTGCATGGAGCCTGCTTCTCCCTCTGCCTGTGTCTCTGCCTCTCTCTCTCTCTCTCTCTCTCTCTCTCTCTGTGTGTGTGTCTCTCATGAATAAATAAGTAAAATCTAAAAAAAAACCAAACAAACAAACAAACAAAAAAAACAGAAAAACAGCCAGGGACCTTAAGAGGGCCCAGGAAAACTTTTTCCTCTCATGCATGATGTCATCTATATTTAATGTGTTGGTATATGATATCAGATCAGTCACCTTTCTTTATTTAATATTTATTTCCAAAACCGCTTAGTGTATGAAAAACAAAATGGTTGGCTATCCAGCTGGTTGCTCAGAGGGAGGAATGATACTAGGAAAGTGACTTAAAGGGAAGATGATCCTACAAAGTAGCTAGGAATTACAGGGAACACATGGAAGAAAAAAGGGGAACCAAACATGTTCAAAGGTGGTGTGTAGAAAAGTAGCAAGCACGTTTCTCAGGAGAAGGAACAGGAGTTGGAATAGAAACTCTGCAGGGGCATAGGCCATGTCTCCTGCTTCAGGTTATATCCCTAGTGCTTAGAATGTCCTTATATTGTTATTAAATGTGGATAGTTGAGAGAATGATGCCGAAAAGAAGTCATACTCTTCTCAGAGAGACCAAATTTAGATATACCATACAGTTATCCACTGGTTCTTCAAGGTGTGATGAACCTGTCCTCAATTTGGAAACCCCTGTTGTACATGAACTACAGGGAAAGTCACAATGCCAACCTGGGTATGTACAGATAGTTCATCTGTCTTTAAATTTTCTAGTTGAGTGTCCCAAGCCAATACCCACTGGACCAATATCGATTTGCTTCTGAATTCAGGGGACTGCAAGGTCACTCTCAGGATTTAGGTTATTGGTCTCAGTAGCATACTGAAAGTCTTTTGTCATCTGAGTCACATAAGTGAGTTAGACAGTGGTGGTTAATCGGATATTTCTTTCCCCAATCTTCTGAATGTTTATTGGGATGTCAGAATAAGAATATCAACCCCAACTCATGCTTTGCTTAAAAACTGACACTATCTGTAGAAAGTATTGCCATTATCCTTGCAGTGACTCTATTCTTTCAGGTACTGGAGAGTTTCTAAAGACAGAGTTGAGATGAAGTTGCCAGTTGGTTTCATATTGGCTTCAAGTTGATGTATTTTCATCACAACGTGTCCTCCCTTTTCACTGTGAATATCGTTGTTTTTTCACTGGTCTTATTTGCTTTTTTCAGTAGAGAGAATCTTATGGAACAAAGATCACCTCACTTTTTTGCCTGCATTTTGCTGGGAAAAACAATAGCAGGAAAGGGGAAGTGCTTTTGTTTTTTTCCTTTTCAACAGCAAGAGATCCTGTCACAGTGCTTGGTAGTAATGTTGTGTCTGGGATTGTGTAGAACTTCTGAGGAGTTATGAATTAGGAAATATTTAGGAAAGATTGATAGTCCCTTAGTGAGACCTTTTTCCAGCAGCCACTGAACTGAAATATTAGCATCTGATTACAAAAAAATGGGCTCTGATACTCACAGCTTGGACCTGAAGCTGCAGGTCATTTTTCTCTTGCATGAGAGCAACCATTTTCTCTTCTAGCTCTTTCCTTTTGGCCTCAGCTTTTGCAAGGCTTTCTTTGGTCTTCTCAAACTCTTCCTTCATGTTGGCCATCTCCTTTTCTGTTTCCGCACTCTTGAGGAGTGGCTTGATCTTGAAATACAGCTTCATCCAGGGCCAGTGCTTGACATTCATGAAAGCACGGACGTTGTACTGGATGCAGAAGATGGACTCTCTGTGATAGGAGCAGAAGTGGTCAAAGTCAGGTTCCAACAGGAAGCAGAGTTAGAAGGGCCTAAGCTGAGGGGGCTCAGTAGAGTATCTCTATTAATACCTTCTCTCCACCATCTTCTGGTACTCCACTCTTGCCAAGAACCCTCTGCACCTGGCCTGGGTTCGGGTAATCAGCTGGGCTAGCTTGTCATCTCGCATCTCCTCTAGGAGCCCCAGAAGACCAGCTTTGAAAAAGACCTGTGTGTTGGAAGAGTTGCAGATCAGACTATACATAAACTTCACTGGGACACAGATAGTATCAGACTTTAGAGACTGTTACCTTGGTGTGACCAAATTTATACTGGGTGTGGTCCACATCGATGGACCCAAGGAGCTTCTCAGAAGCTTTCTTGCTGTCAATGAACTGTCCTTCTGGGATAGCACTTGCATTTAATACCTTGTATCTGTTTAGGCCAAACAAATAAATGATAGACCTGTTGTCACCAAGACATCTGCTACCCTTATTAGAGAAACAACATAGCCTTTGGGTAGTCTAGCAAACATAAATAAGAAATCATATCCATATCTTTATTCTCTGTATATTGAAAGGGTGTCAAACTTTGGTATGTCAATACAGTCTGTTAAATGTGTTTCTATTTTCTTCATTTATAATAGAAAGTATAAAGGATTTTTCCATCGAAAACACTAAAATGAGTAAAAGAAGCTCTTAAAATAATTTGCAGTGAGAGAGTCTGACCTCTGTTTGAAGTCTGCATAAAGGATCCTGCTTGGGAACCCCTTCCTGCAGATGCGGATCCCTTCCAGCACACCATTACACCGCAGCTGATGCAGGACAAGTTCATGCTCCATGGCCCCTAAGAGGAAGAGTACACATGCCTTATTTCATGGTCTAAATCAAACATCTTGGAACTTGTTTGGGCATCAGAAGCGTCTTACCTGGTGTTTTGGTTTCATTGGGGATGATGCACCGTACAAAGTGGGGGTGAGTGCTCCTCAGATTGGTCATCAGCTTATTCAAATTCTCCTGTGGAATTTATGAATATTGTTTTAAAACTGCACTGTTTTCATATGTTCATATTTACAGACATAATCATTGTGACATCTGTGACATAGGCTCAATTCTAACAGTATGTAATTATAGTATCCACTAATATCTAATTCATACACTATTTGAGTTGTATCCAGATTTGAAATTGAGAAGAGTTATTTCTGAAATTTTCACATTCCCAAAATGTCCTCTTTCCTGTTTTTTGCGCATTATAAACATATTTTTCTATGAGTCGTTGAAGTGGTTGTTTACTGCTGCTGAATTTCCTAGCATGTGTTGTAGATTGAATATGATATTCTAAATGTGGGGAAATATTCTACCCATATTCTTTTGTCTAGAATGTGATCTGGCTTTATCAGTAATTCAGTGTCTTCTTCCAAATCTCTCATTTCTTCCTTTACCCTGCTTTCAATGGTATCTGCTTCTCTATTGCATTTGTATTCCTTATAGTAACTACAGAGCTTTGTCCTCCTGCTCATTCCACAGAAAGTCGCCTTGTAGTGCCTCCCTCTGGGAACTGGCAAAAAACCAACAGCCATGCTATGAAGTGTGAGAAGTGTTCCAAGTTGTGGAAACCCTTGTTTTTCAGAATAACTAAAGCTCCCATTGTTACAGATGGGATTGTCCAAAGAAAAGTAAATTTTCCTTCAAGAGCTGTTTCTTATCACATCTAGTTTTTTATGTATTTATTTTTTTGTTTAGAATCAGCCTCAGGGCACCTGGGTGGCTCAGCCAGTTAAGTGATTGCCTTCCGCTCAGGTCATGATCCCAGGATACTGGGATTGAGCCCGCATCAGGCTCCCCACTTGACAAGGAATCTGCTTCTCCCTCTCCCTCTGCTGTTCCCCTTGCTTGTGCTGTCAGTCTCTCTCTCTCTCTCTCTCTTCCCCCCCCTCTCTTTCTCTCTCTCTCTCTCTCAAGTAAATAAAAATCTTTTAAAAAAAGAAATCAGCCTCCAATTCCTGACACTGGTCTTCTGTCTTCAGCTTTCAAAATCCACTCATTTCAGTTCTGAACTAGGATACACTTAAGCACATATATCATTTGGAGGCTCCCACACTTCCAGCAAATCCCGTGTTTTGCCTAGTCCTGTCCCGGTAGAACCTTCTAAATGTCAAATGACCTTATTTCCTGGACCCCAGATTTAACTTTACCATCTGATGCTGATTTCTGCAACCCACTTTCATCCCTCTCTCCCAACACCTTGTCTCCTATATACTGAGCTGTTTCTTCCAGACAACCCCAAACTAAGACTGTCCTACCACCACCACCTGACCTGTCTCTTTGAATTATATCCAGTTCTGGAACACTTGCAAGATAACTTCCCTTCCCCAACAAATACAGGAGAATTTAAATTCCCGAATCTAATAAGACAGAGCAAAGGAAGTTTGTACCCTGAAGAGAGCAGACACGGTCTGGAAAGAAGAACCCTTCTTCTTGCCGCCTTTCTTGCCACCACCAGCCTCTAAGGGGGGCAGAGAGAGCACAAACAATCATAGTATAAGCTTTCTCAGTGTATGTTTTATACATCAGGTAATGGATGACTTCTTTTGGAATGTACCTGCTTCAGCAGCTGCTGACCCAGAGAAGAGGTAAGCTAGAGTCTTCATTGCAGACTTCTGGTATAGCCCGACAACAGTCTCGTTCAGGGGGTCCTTGTTCTTGTCAAGCCAGCCAGCAATGTTGTAGTCCACAGTACCCGCGTAGTGGATCAGTGAGAAGTGTGCCTCAACCTTGCCTTTGGCAGGCTTGGGTTTCTGGAAATTGTTGGACTTCCCAAGGTGCTGTTCATATAGCTTGTTCTTGAAGGAGGTGTCTGTGGCCTTGGGGAACATGCACTCCTCTTCCAGGATGGAGAAGATCCCCATGGGCTGAAAGGATGAAAAAAAACAAATGCCTTTGAATTTTGTCTCTTGTAGAAATATGTGACATCATGATCATATTTGAGTAAATTCATCCTTTAATTTCTTAGTTAATGAAAACTCACCCCTTGGGTTAGAAGTCACTAATTAAGGAAATATTTATTGCATGCTTGTTGAAATTCAGGTGCTGTGTCAGGCTCAGTAATGCAGTGGCCAGGGAGAAGAATGAAGGTCATGCTTTCCTGGAGTTTATGTATAGTCCCACAGCTCCACAGCCCTGTTTCTCCAAGTGTGACTTGCAAACTGGTTGCATCAGAAACACTTGGTGGAAATTCAGATTCCAAGGCTCCATCCCATACTTATTAAAAAGTTTTTCTAGCAGTGAGATTTAAATATATGTCCTTGCATTGTGAACTGTTGGGAAATAGAGAGTTCTGGATGCTAGAGAAAATACTCACTCTCCTTTTACCAGAATATCTCCTCAGAGTTAGCAAAAGAAGTTTTCCTGATTTTGTTTACACGTAGAAATCTTTTTTTTTTTCTCTTAAATACTGTTCAGCAGTATAACCTGTGACCTGAAAAAAGCAAACAAACCTTCTCAATGAGCTCGATGCAGGCAGCCAGGTCCATCCCGAAGTCGATGAACTCCCACTCAATGCCCTCCTTCTTGTACTCCTCCTGCTCCAGCACGAACATGTGGTGGTTGAAGAACTGTTGCAGTTTCTCGTTGGTGAAGTTGATGCACAGCTGCTCCAGGCTGTTGAACTAAGTAGAAAATACAAATTAACTTTGATCTTTTAATAAAAAGCTTGTCTTCGAAAAGGGCTTTCCTTAGTTGGTGACCTGATTACCGTCTTAGGATGGTGTGACTCTCTCCACCCGAGGCAGGCCCCTTTCTCCTTCCTGCGTTTTTCATGGCTATAGACAAAGACTTGTCCCCACCCTTGTTGGAAGTATCTCTTAAATGGGAATAATTAGTATCTGCGTGATGCTTTCCTATGCAATAAAACCATTGTTTGGTTTTTACAGTGTCTACTTTTGTTGATCAGAGGTTTCTTAGAAATCTGCCTCTTTATGATGATGTTGTATGGCTAGACAAGTTTCCCGCATCTGAGCCATTGTGGTCTGTATATTATGAATAATCAGGACTAAAAATTCAATAGCTGGCATTTGTTGAACATGTGCCATGTACTAGACACTGTGCTAAGTGCTTTGTATAAATTGTTGCAGTTAATTCTCACAGCCACCTTTCCACTATGGTCCTGTTTGCCCATTTCATGGATGAGAGAACTCTCTTAGTGAGATGAAGTAACTGTGCAAGAGTCTTCTAAGGGGGTGTGGCAGGGCACCAGGCTTTGACATCCAGAGCCAGTGGCTATAGCCACACTCAGAACTTGAGCAGGTCTGCTTTGCTTCACTGTTCACGACACCCAGAAAGAAACAGTTGGGGATGCTCTTGCCTAAGAGCAGTATCACTAGACATGGAAGTCAAGGGGTGCTGCACCATGGAGGAACCTTGCCAACATGCTAAGCGAAGAAAGCCAGGCACAAAGGACTACATACTGTATGATTCCATTTATATGAACTGTCCAGAATAGGCAAATCCACAGACACAGAAAGCAGATGAGTGGTTGCCGGCCGGGGGCTGGGGAAGGTGGAAACAGGATATGACTGCTTAGTGGGAATGGGGTTTCTTGTTGGGGTGATGAATGGGTTCTAAAATCAATTGTCATGATGGTTGCATATATCTGTAAATATACTAAGAACCATTAAATTAAGTACTTAAGTGAATTGGATGTTGCATGAATTATATATCAATAAAGTGATTATTTTAAAAACTCAAATTGGTTGCAAATTTGCACTGTCTTTAGTTTTCTTATTTGAAAATGTGAATTGCTCTTCCTCTTCCTTCTGGGTGCCATAGTATTCCTCTCTGCCCTCATGAGCTTGGGAATTTCTGGAAATGCTCTTGTCCCTCAAAGTCAGAAAATGTCCTTCAGTGTCTGTGAGTTTACTCAGAAAAGTGTAGAAATGTGACCTGTGGATCAGACACATTTGAGATACTATCTCATATCCTCATATCTTTTTTTTTTTTTATCCTCATATCTTCTGTAACCTTGTGTGCTAAGTTATAGGGGAGGTTTTCTTTCATAGGCAGATGATTTGGAGTTACTCTAAAATGCCATCTCCATCCTCTATCCCTGGATATTGAAGAGCAGACAGGAATCCTACAGCTTGTCTTTGAATTTGTCACTGCCTTTCCTACCACCATCTTGGCTGCCATTACCTGTCTCTTCACCTGCTCTATCATTTACTGCATGCCCACTGTGTGCTGAGACTGTGCTCGGGGCTTTCAATTCAGACATCCTGTAACTGGCAGAAAGACCTTGGGAGTGGATATGCTCTCTGAGGTAGTAGGGCTTCACCTACAGGTCTTCATTGAGTGTGAACCCAATGATCAGTAGAACACCATTCCCAATTCTCCACAAAGTCACACAGGGAAGAACTGGACTTCTGTCCCCCTGCAAGGTTCATGCCCTCTCATGGACTTTTGGTCTTCTTTCCTGTGTCAACTTGGTTTGTAGTGCAGCTCTTTTTCATAGACCTTTTCCAATACTGACTGCACCAGCAAGATTTTTAAACTTTTTTGCTACAAAGTTTCTGCTAACTCACATCAAAGATCTCAAAGCCGGCAATGTCCAGGACCCCGATGAAGTACTGCCTGGGCTGTTTGGTGTCCAGCTGCTGGTTGATGCGGGTGACCATCCACAGGAACATCTTCTCGTAGACGGCCTTGGCCAGAGCGCCCACCGCATTGTACACCTTCATGGACAGAATGGTGATTGTTGACGTACCAAAGACATGCTGAGGTGGCCTGGGATGTGTGTCATTCATTGAGGTCGTGCGCTCACCTGCTGCACAGTCTGGCCTTTGGTGACAAACTCGTTGCCGACCTTGACCCTGGGGTAGCAGAGGGCTTTGAGCAGGTCCGCAGAGTTCAGGTTCTGGAGATAGGCCGCCTTGTCAGCGACTGTAAAGACACAATTCAGGCACCCCACATGACCCACTGTGGGCTCCCCAATTCATCCGGGCAGAATGGTGAGTAAACCATTTTATAGAAAGTCTCTGTGGTGGTGAATTTGCATACATTCATCAGAAACTCAACTGTAAAGACGACATGAATTTAGAATGAGCTTTTTATCTATATTACCTTCAGTGCCATCTGGCTCTGCCTGCTCCTCCCGCTGCTTCTGCTTGAATTTCATGTTCCCGTAATGCATCACGGCTCCCGTGAGCTTGTAGATGGAGACTCTTTCATCAGAGGTGAAGCCCAGGATGTCAATGGCACTCTACCAGGAGAGGTGACAGGACAGAGGGCAGAAGATAGTAATTTATTTAGGAAAGTTTATGCCATACCATTAACCATGCCTATAAAGGGCTGTTATTGTCATTCCCATACATAATGGATTTTTAAAAACACTGTATATGTAACTTACATCTGTGGCCATCAGCTCCTCTTGGTCATCAATGCTGGGGACTGTGATCTCCCCTTGACTGACGAAGGCATAGTCATATGGGTTGGTGGTGATCAGGAGCATTTCTGGGTACACACAATTCAGGGTATATGTTTTACATTGGAAATTGTTAATATAACATAACCTTCTAGCTTGCAAATTTAAGCTCCTTCTTACCGATTAGGTCTGGCTTCTTGTTAGACATGATCTGGTAAAAAATGTGGTAGCTTCTTTCCGCTTTCAGCTGGAAAGTAACTCTAGACTTCTCTAGAAGATCTGGAATACAAAGTAGACATGGGTCAGGGGGAAAAAACCATGAAGTTCCTGAAGTGATTTTGGAATTTGGGATGATTAACTAAAAAATCTCACGAGATCCAGCTGAGATTTCAGCTGAATTTTCATATAAGTTACCACATTTTGAGCTCTACAAACACTATTGCAGTTTCTCTTACCACCTCTAGAAAAAAACTGAAGTACGCCTAGCTGGAGACATAGACATTTCTCATGTAGAATGTCCTTGACATTTGTGATATAATTGTTTCTAGCGAACCCGTCCCTCCCCAGGGTCTTTTCTCACTTTATAATAGAGGGACCACTACGAGTAATGTTTATCAGGCTAGGAAGCAATCACATATTCTCAACCAGGAGGCAACTCATTTACCCTAGTGTTAGTGTTTTCTCAGAGAAAGTTGAAATCCATTCTAAAGCTGGAATTCTTCAGACAAGCCCAGTGGCTCCTGGCAGTTCTCACTAAATCATTAGGCTCATGGCTGGGGATAAAGCACACTGTGGGCTATGGATGAGACTGCATTAACCACAGGCATGTTTGGCAGGAGACTGGTGTTTCACAGGCTCCAGGCTCAACAGGAGTTGCAAAATGTTCCTCCAGACCATCATTTGTCATTTTCGGGTTCTGTTACTTACATGTTTCAATATCTGCAGAAGCCAGCTTCCCTGTGGTACCAAAGTGGATTCTAATGAATTTACCCTTGAAAAGAGAAAGATTATTTAGTATTAAAAAGTTGAAGCACACAGAAGGATGCAACTGAAATAATTCAGACATGCTATCTCTGGCATGTAAGGGCTGAGAAGATCCCTCTGTGACCAGGAGACTTACAAAGCGAGAGGAATTGTCATTCCTCACAGTCTTGGCGTTGCCAAAGGCCTCCAGTAGGGGGTTGGCACTGATGATCTGATCTTCAAGGGTCCCCTGCACAGGCAAAGAGCAACCCTCATTTCTGGGGCTCCAGACTCCTGAGAGCCCAAGAGTCTTGAGCCCCTAGAGCCCCAGACCCACCTGTATTTTGCCAGAAGTAACTTCCTCCTTCTTCTTGTCCCCAGTGACTGCAATTGTTGCAAAGTACTGGATGACACGCTTCGTGTTCACGGTCTTCCCCGCACCAGATTCTCCTCTGTCAAAGAGAGACAAAACATACGTGAGGAACTAAGCTATGCAGCAAATTAAAGTACTTCCATCATCAGCGTTTACTACCTTATGCATCTTTCTTTATATGTCTTTGTCAACTTTCTCCTAGCTCTTTCTCTTCAGCCTACTATAGCTCATAATATTTCTGTTGCTTTGCACTGACAAGAAGCAGGGAAGTTGATTCAACACACATTTCTTGAATGCTTAAAATGTGCCAGGCTCTCTTTTAGGTGCTGTGGCCTGGGTGTGAGGGGTCCAAAAGGTAGCCACCCAACAACTATGTGGGAAATGAGATAGTAAAAAAAAAAACAAAAAACAAAAAACAACAACAAAAAAAAAACAAAAACAAAAACAAAAAACAAAAAAAAACACACAATGTATATGTTCTTTAGTTTCCTTAAAGACATGGCTCAAGTGAAGTCTTTGAAGGACTAGACATTTCTCAAGTAGGCCTTAAAAATAGGCCACTGGGGAAATTCCCAAAAAGCTCAATGTTCAGAAGGCTGTATGTTGTTCACTGCCGTGTATTGGGTTCTGGCTATGCACAGATTTTACATCTCTTAACTCTCAGAAAAGTTCTGGACCGCTTTTAAAACTGGACTAGCAAATGACAAATTTGGGGCATTGTTAATTTACATTCAGATGCAGTCTGAGCCCTATAACAGTACAAGCAGTGTCCAGCTCCAGACTGATCAGCCATTGCTTCAGTATGGGAGCATTAATTAATTTCTTTTGGTTTGTCTTTTCCTAGTGTGAATAAAATACTAATATGTCCCAGAATAGTAATACATACGTGATTAAGATGGACTGATTCTCCCGATCTAGAAGAAAAACAGTGGATAATCAACATCACACCAGTTACTCAAACAGAACTTTCTATAGGGAAACACCTTGGGTGTTAAGTATAAATATTGTGTCATTTTAAATGGAGACTGAAATATATTATTGTAAAGTTATATATGATATTATTCTTAAACCTCTTAAGTAGAAGAGAAACATAAAATGTTGTTATATCTTAAATTCCTTAAGTCCCCATAGTACATGTACCCTTCTGGTTTAAAATAGAGCAGTATTTTCTAAAGCCAGACACATTCTTTAGTTGTCAGCCATGGATTTCAGTAGCATACTATCCGCTGATTTCTGCATAGAACTGAAAAATGGAAAATACATGAAGGGTTTGACTGTAGTTTAATAGGTTTAAATAGTGTTCATCAAGCCAAGGTTGATATTTAGGTTTTAAATGAGTCAATTGGCCTCACAAAGAAAAAAAAATCTTATTTCCACAGCTTGCAACCCTAACTCTGATCAGGCTTTCCAAAAGTATACCATCAGGTCAAAGAAAGATCAGATAAGGAAGGTGCCTCAATCAATCAAAATAAAAATCCTTCTAAGAGGGGAGAAAACAGCAACCTTGTTTTCTGTACATGTAGCCCCCAAATATCATCTTCATTCAAAGAGAGAATATCTTCTATGAGATGGTTTCTGATGACTTTAGACCTAACAATACTCCTAAAAGCATCAAATTTGTAGTCAACAAGAAAATTAAGCACAAAGGGACTGAACATATAGTTTTCATGTCTATTCAGACAATGTGAGCCCACTGTTACTTATTCATAACCATTGTTACTTCCATCTATACCAGAAATTACGTATTTCCAAGATGAAAATTATAAGCAACTAAAGATAAATAGGAATGGAGCAGTAGCATGGCCTAGTAAAATCATGGAGGTCGAGTCTGGAGAGCTAAAATTTCATTACAGCTTTGATGGCATGTACACAATGTGTGCTTGTGTGCTTTAGTTACCTCTTCTGTACATCCTGGGGGGTGAGGGGGTAGATTATATTATCTCTGAAGTCCTGTTTAGCTTTAGCACTTTGTGATTATAGGTGATAACATAATTTGTATGACAAACACTTGGGCCACTCACCCGTCAGCATGAACTGATAGGCATTGTCAGAGATGGAGAAGATGTGGGGCGGGGCCTCCTGGCGCTTCTTGCCTCTGTAGGCCGTCACCACCTCTGCGTTGTACACTGGCAGCCACTTGTAGGGGTTGACAGTGACACAGAACAGACCTGAGTAGGTCTAGACCAAAAAGAAAAAGAAGGGAATATAATGATTTCATGAGGATTTTAATAACCTGCTTTTCAAAACTCTTAACCATCTGCATGAGCAGAAGGCCATGAGAGTGAACTCACGTAGATCATCCAGGCTGCATAACGCTCTTTGAGGTTGTACAGCACAGCAGGCTCGTGCAGGTGAGTCATCATGGCCATGTCCTCGATCTTGTCATACTTGGGAGGGTTCATGGGGAAGACTTGGTCATCTTTCACCGTCAGAGTCTGGTAAACAGGGAGGACAACCATTTATGTCAATTGTGAGATCATACAAAAGTACTGATCAAATGTGGCCAGCTCCAGGGACTCTACTCACCGCTCCCGCTTCGGTCTTCACTGTCACTTTCCCTCCTTCTCTGCTCTGGACAGTCCCTTTCACAAAAGATTCTTTGGGCTCCGCCACAAAGACTGATGTCTTGGCATCAAAGGGCCTATTCTGGGCCTCAATGCGCTCCTTTTCAGACTTTCGGAGGTATGGAGCCGCCTCCCCGAAAATGGCCATTTCCTGGTCTGAACTCATGGCTGCTGAACTCACAGGTCCTAGAGGAGATGAAGCATTTCACATTAGAGACTGTGGACTGTCATGTGTATCAGTAAGTCTCCAGATATTGGTGATGATACCTCATGGAAAACCCACTATTTAGCAATGGGCAAGGTAACTTTCCGCAAGTTTTTAAGAGGTTTAAGGAAGTTCTTTCCTAGGTACCTTCTTTTTCTTATTTGTTAGGTATCATGTTTACCAATGATTCTAATAGCAGCATACCTTTTTTAAAATCAAATTTGAGATTTTTAGCAAGAGAATCTTATTGCAGATTTTTCCCCCTACAGAATGTTAATATTCTGTTAACAAGCCAACAAGTCCATTAGCAGTTTTCTTGTGAAGATGTCACCTCGCCAATGCTTGCATCCGGAATGAGTCTATGTGCATTGTTCTGAAGGCAAGCCCTCCTTCCCTGTCTCCCTAGCACCGTTTCCTGAAGTACAGTTATTAGGTATTTACTGAGACCAGCACTTTCTGAAAGGTTGCTAAGTGACACAGATCCATCCCAGAGGCTCTCATATTCTTCTCCAGGGACTGGTTAAGTCCAAATCTTACCTTGTTAGCAAGTGAGAAGATGTAGCCTGGTTCTCTCTAGACAGTTCTGTAAAAGAGAAGGGAAAAGCACTTGAGTAGTTAGCCAAAGGCACCCACAAAATCCCCTCTGTGGCATGGCTGGCTATTGTAAACAGAAGGCAACAAAAGCCATGGATATAAAATGTGCAGTATCCCAAGGAGCAGTACCAGAGCTAGCAGCTGCAGCTGACACGGGGCAGCGTGGCCAGTGTCCCTCTTGAAACCCATTGCCTGGTCCTGCTTACTTTGGAGCTTTTTAAAGCAGGGCGAGTCAGCCTCATTCCAAGGGCTCTTATTCTCATACCATAATTTTGACAGATTTGGCTTTTTCCCTTGTCTTTAGTATTTCTCAAAGACTTACTATAAAATATTATTATGTTTTCTTGCTTTATTACTGAAATTCTCATAGAAATTTCACAAAACTTCCTTTTCAAGATCCATTCATCTCTTGTCACTTTAATATTCATTAATCCTGTCAATAATGTTCATAGGCAGGACCCCTGGGTGGCTCAGTGATTCAGTGTCTATCTTTGACTCAGGTTGTGATCCTGGGGTCCTCGGATCGAGTCCCACATCAGGTTCCCCGAGGGAGCCTGCTTCTCCCTCTGCCTATGTCTCTGCCTCTCTCTGTGTCTTTCATGAATAAATAAATAAAATCTCAAAAAAATGATCATAGGCAATTTATTTAATAATAATAAAGGTATTTTTCCAGAAAAACTCAAAACACTTTTGTGAACCTTTCTACATTTTCCCATCCAAACTATTTGGATAACTCAAAATACTTTGTCTTGCTGAAGATTCTTACAGTCATTTTTCATAGCATTTAAATATTTTTTGCACTTTATGGACTGTGAAAGAACATGCAGATTTAAGCCACTTTTCCAAGGCAAGGACTCAGTTCATTCAGACATCATCTCAGGGTTTTATATGTTATATGATGCAGAGGAAAATCTGTAGTATAGGAAATTTACATTTTCTCTATAAATGAATAATAACACCAAAATGTTGTATTGCATATTGTAACTCAGTTATTTAAAAGACAGACCACAGTGCCAGAAATAGGAAAAATGTGTATAAAACTCCTCAAGACTCTTGAGAAAGCATTTTCATGTATTGCAGAGGACATAAATTAATGAGAATCAGTTTCTAAAGTCCCTCTCAGAATTTTTCAAGGGAAGCATGATCAGCCATGAAATTAAAATGCTTTCATTTTATAACCCCCGAGCACTCTCCAAACACCATAGAAGATTTCTTGCACCCTGTAAAGAATGAGGAAAAAAAATTGGTATCTTACCTTAGAGATGCAACCTGGAAGTGGATTGGAACTGTAGAAAAAAAAAAGCGCAAATTTCTTCTGGTTAAACTCTAGCCATTCTCAATAATACCATAATTCTTAAGTGAGAATCAGGAAATGACTGGGAACACGAAAACATCTAATTAAAATTGCTACGGAATAAGTTGGTGCTTCAGTGGAAGGGCTGCCAGAGGCAGTGGGAGCCAGGATGTGTGACATGCAGGCAGCCAGATATCACTTACTGTCCTCAGACAGAGCCCTGTCCTCACACACACTTACCTTGAAGCTTTATGAGGAAAGACAAGCCATACCCATTCCAAGGGTACTTTTATAGGGTCAAATATGGAAAACATGTAGCCTCCTCCTCTTTCTTAGAACATTTTTGGCAAAACCTGTTTTTGGCAATGAAGGTCTCCAAGCATAATTCCCCTCATATTAAAGATGTTTGGATATAATTAGAAGTATTTCCTCTCACATTTGGTTAAGTATATGAATCAATCTCCTATAAATAATTTGAGAGGTTGGCAATCTGAAAGCAATCTGGCCTTGGAATAATGTAAGGTGTTGTTTCAAAGACAGCTATGTTCTTCAGTCCCCAGAATTTGTTGCTGGCTGTTCTGTATCACAGTCGCCCGTGTGAAGTCTTTTCAATTGCCCGCACCATTGCAGATATTAGACTAGGAAGAGAAGCTGCTGTTGTTTACCAACATGTTAGGAAAAGATTGTTCACTCCTCCCCAGAAGGCATGGATTTCTTTGTTGTTGTTTTTGTTTTTGTTTTTTTTTTTCAACTTATTGTGCTTTGTCGAGGGTGCTTGGAAACGTGATTTTAAAACTTGCTTCATGAAGAGCAGCCAAAGACAGCTGGTTTTGTTTCCTCTAGTCAACTGTCCCTGATTCATTGTTAAATCAGACCACTCCCACCTCAGGCTTGCTCCAGACTGCTTTGCCTCACCAAGTTGAGATGCTCAACTTCTCTCATTTTTAAAAAATGCAAGTTGCTTGTGAAATCCTGTTTCCTCTGTGAAACTCAACATAGGAAAGTATTGGAAAACAGGGCATTTCTCTGTCTAAATATGCAGCATCTAGGGCTTCTCCACCAGCTGCCTATGGTATACATTTCACATTTTGCTTACAAACAATATCGAACATTATTTTCTAATTTTTAATTTTTTTAAAAAATGTGTCTCTCTATGTCAGCATTGTCCATCTGCGACGGAGACCAAACTTGCTTCATATACCCTGTTTTGCAACAATTTCTCTATTATTGTACTTATATTTTGATAGATTTAATGAAATAGATCTCCTCAGGAAACAGATATCTGGAGATACTGTTTGTAATGGTCACATGATATATCACTGTAAGGAAGCATCTAACCCATATTCCCTTATTTGACTGAGAAAACAACTGAGATTCAAAGAATAGAAGAGAGTGACCACAAATCACACAGCAGCCTAGACCCTGGTTGCCTGATTGGCATGGCAGCCCAGCATGCCTGCTGCTAGGACTTCTCTACCTGGAATAGATTAAAGCCATCAGGAAGGGTCTTTCAGGAGACATGCGTCTGATGGAAGCCTTCCTAGCCAACTCCCGACCCGCTTTGTGACCACAGGTATAGCGTTTTACTTTCTTACATATCTGTGGTTTTTTTTTTTCCCCCATATTTGTTTTCTTTAGCAGACATGTGAAAAATGTGGGCAACGATTCTCAGGAAGAGAGGACATTTTTATAATGTTCTCGGTAGGATTTGATAGGAATTTTAAGACTGCCTTTTGACCCATGCTGGATAGATTTTGCAGTAAGCTTCTTATAAGACATTGTTTTTTGCTTATTACTGTCAAGTTATGAAGCACTTTAGCATTTGTAGGTGATGTAGAACAAAGTGGATGCTTCCTAGGGCCAGTATGACTGTGGGAATCCTAATTACCTGCTAAGCTGCTCCCATGTGTCTGATGTAATTCATTCTCCTACAGTGCAGTTTAAACCCATATACTCTTGCTTCCCATTCAGATGGGTAGTTGCCACTTAGCTTTTCCTTTATGCTGTCCAAGAAGGTTATACTTTTGGCTATGCATCTCAATGGAATCCAGTTAAAAAAAAATCTTGATCATCTAGGAAGACTTCTGTGAGTAATTCAGATTGCTACCATTTCTGGATTTTGCACCAAAGTCATGCTGATTATTACATGCATTGAGTATACACCTAAATTATCTATTTTAGGATTTTTATTTTATTGATACGTTTAATCATTCATTTTTGTTCTTCACATGATTATGTAGGAAGCCATCAAGTTGGAAATATAGGCTAATAGCTTATTGACAATACATTATAGCATATAGAATAATATTCTCTTGGCCCCTAGACTTGAGAGCCACCCTGTAGGGAGAAGAGTCACATTTCCATCTCACTCTTTCACATCATGCCCATTACCCGGTGCACATTCTGTGAATATACAGTGTATTGGTAGTCATGAAAATCTAAACAGGCTAATAATACTACTTTGGATTTGTATTCTTGAAAACATCAAGGAGAAGTAATGATACAGGGTAGCCTGAACCTCCTATTTGAGAACATAGCCAGTGTCATTCGTTTGCATAGACTTGGAAAATTAGAGGGGGATCAGGAGCTTTCTAGGATCCTATTATACTCTGGTATTAAGGAAAGGGTAGAAAGAAATGAAAGGTGACTTCTAGATTTCTTCCAGACAGGCTTCCCTGATCGGCGACAACTTTATAGTTAAAGTATTCCTATGGACTTAAGATAAAAGTGAACTGTAATTGTTTAATAGTTTTGTGGCTATTCTAGCTTTGACACCGTTTTAAGAAAGACCAGTCCAAGGATGTTGTTTGCAAAATACCCTATGCTCTTTATTTCCTTTGCAATAGGGTAGAATAGACAATAATTATAGAGGGAAATGACCAAAGACTTCACATTTTGTGCCTCTCTTCAATCATTCCATAGCATCCCGACATGATCACTCTTCACTTATGACTTTCGTGTGAACCTCTCGGCTCTTCACCCGCAACTTGTTGACCTGGGACTCGGCAATGTCAGCCCGCTCCTCGGCCTCCTCCAGCTCGTGCTGGAGCTTGCGGAATTTAGATAGATTTGTGTTGGATTGTTCCTCCTGAGAATAAAAATGGAATTGTAAGGAATCCGTACTGCACATCTTTCTAGACTCTGCAGTCTTAAGTGCAGAAAGGACTTGGCATCTACGGAGAACTTAAAATACACAGCAGGGAATATTGTTGTCTTGCCACCTCCTGGATTTTGGTTGTCATTAAAGTGAACATTATGATTTGTTTGGGGCTCGGTGTCACATAAATAATTGCATCCCTATTTTTGCAATGAAAACATATTAAAAGCTATGCACCACAAGCAAAAAAAATAAAAGAGAAGAGAAGACAAGAGTACTGAAATCATTCTTCTCGTTAATGCTAGCTATAAGATGACTGTAAGCTCAAGTTCTATGTCATGTTAAGGATGACTTTCTTAACAGTCTCTTTATAATGAAATAAATTTTGAATTCTATAATACCATGTTAGAACATTTCCAGCAATCATTTTTCCTTGTGGCTTGGATGTAATGATTCTACCAATAGATTCCCTAGTATTAACTAACCCTTACATTGAAGGAATTAATCTGTTTAATCACTAGTGGACAATCCCCTTAATAAAGGCACTGAAGTTGCTTAATAGTGTCACTGAAACCCTTAATAAAAGGCTTAACACTAAAGGAATCAACCTGTTTAATTACTGGTGGACAATCCCCTCAATTAAGCCACTGAAACCCTTACTCTTTTAAGGGTTTCGGTGACTTAGTTATTTATCTTTCCTGTAATTACTCTCACAAGGAAAACTGTCTTTAGTTTCATCCCCGTCCCTCCTCCCCTGTTCTCTCTTGGACAGGTTTTAGTATGAGGGTTACATGAGCTTCTTAAAATGATTTGGAAAGCTTTCCATCTTTTCCCATGCTCTGGAATGGCTTACATAGCTCAAGGATTATCTGTTACTTGAAATTTTGAAAGACTTTTCTGGACCTGAGTCCATTTTCAGAAATAGTTCTCAAGTTATTCAGCCAACTTAGTAATTAAAATCTTATGAAAATCATTAATTTCTTCAAGATTTCAACTGTGTTGACAGATTTATATTTTACATTAAAAAAATATTTTTCTATTTGTATGGTTTGTCTCCTTTCTCATTTCTTTATTTTTTCTTCTTTTTTAAAGTAGCCTTTACACCCAGTGTGGGGCTTGAACTCATGACCCTGAGATCAAGAGTTGCATCCTTGGGGTGCCTGAGTGGCTCAGTTGATTAAGCATCTGACTCTTGGTTTTGGCTCAGGTCATGATCTCAGGGTTGAGATTAGGGTCCCAGGATTAGCATGGTGTCTGCCAGAGTCTCTTCCTCTCCTTCTCCCCCTCCCCTCTGCTTATCCCCCTGCTCCTGCTCTCTCTCTCTCTCTCAAATAAATAAAATCTTAAAAAAAAAAAATCGCATGCTCTTCTGACTAAGCCTGCCCAGTGCCCTCCCCTTTTTCATTTCTTTCCTTTTTTTTTTTTTTAAGATTTTATTTATTCATGAGAGACACAGAAAAAAAGGCAGAGACATAGGCAGATGGAGAAGCAGGCTCCCTGCATGGAACCTGATGTGGGACTTGATCCCAGGACTCTGGGATCATGACCTAAGCCAAAGGCAGACACTCAACCACTGAGCCACCCAGGTGCCCCCAAACACTTTTTCATTTCTAATGTGAGTTTGTATTTTCTTTCTCTTATAAGTATATTTATTTTATTAACTCCCCAGAAATTAGCAGATATTACTGAAAGTATCATACTAGAAAATAATCTACTCTAATTTATCAATTTCTGCCTTTATCTTTAACAGTACTACTTTCATTATTTATAATTTCTTTATTGGACTGTCAATTTTTAAAAAAATTTGATTCGTAAAGCAATGAATTGTCCTCCAAGGACAGCTTTGACTACATTCTTTAGGTTTGTAAAAGTAGCATCTTCCTTGAAATTTTATTTATAATTAATAATTATTTAGTAGTTTTTTCTAAATGAAACCAAAAATTATTTAGGAAAGTTCATTTTTTAACATATAAGCATTTGGGAATTTGTGTTTATATTTTCTAACCACTTGACAATTTTATCACACTATGGATAGATAATGTGGCCTTCATTATTTCTGCTTTGAAATTTTTTGAGGTTTCTCTGTGGATTGAAACTTTACTTTTAAAATCAAGCCATTAATATTACAAAAATGAGCAAGAAGTACAAAAATGCACAAATGCTTTTAAGAAGCACAGTCTTCTAAAAAGCAAATGGCTTATTTACTTTTAAAAAGAGTGGCAAATCTAATTATTTGTTCGTTAACAAGGGACTTCGCTCTTCCCTTCCATCTTAAGGATACTTACAGCCTCCTCAGCTTGTCTCTTGTAAGATTTCACTTTGGCTTGAAGTTTATCTACCAAATCCTGAAGTCTGAGAATATTTTTCCGATCTTCTTCCGTCTGAAAGATTATGAAAACCATAAGGTCTTACTTCAAAAGCACTTGACTGTGTGTCATTGTATATGAGTGTTTCATATATGTATGGGGAGTGTTTACCTGATAAAAACTATTGCTGTACCTGGTAAGTGAGTTCCTTTACTCGCCTCTCGTGTTTCCGCAGACCTTTCACAGCTTCCGCATTACGCTTTTGCTCACTCTCAACCTCTCCTTCCAGTTCACGCACCTGCAAATAAGTAGGCTCTTAAGAACTTTGAACTAATAAGGCACTGGGAGGAAATGGAAGTAGACAGACATTGAGAGACCCACCCTGGCCTCAAGTTTCTGGATCTGCTTCTTCCCGCCCTTCAGGGCCAGCTGCTCAGCCTCATCCAGACGATGCTGCAGGTCCTTCACCGTCTGCTCCATGTTCTTCTTCATCCGCTCCAGGTGGGCGCTGGTGTCCTGCTCCTTCTTCAGCTCCTCGGCCATCATAGCCGCCTGATCAGCAGTAAAACAAAACCAGTTGAGAAAGGCAAGCAAGTACATCGGGATTTAGGTTTGACCACCACCGTGCTGCCCTCTGCTCACATCGGTGATGGCCTTCTTGGCCTTCTCCTCTGCATTGCGGGCTTCCTGGATAATGTCCTCCATCTCTCCCTGGATCTGGGAAATGTCTGTCTCCAGCTTCTTCTTGGTGTTGATCAGGCTAGTGTTCTGGTTAAAAATAAGTTACATTTTTAAATCATGTTACCAAAGTACTTATTCGTAGCTATTAAAAAATAATCTCGGATAAAAATATACAAGTCAGATGCCCTTCCATATTGTTTGTTTGTTATGTAGTACAACTAAATAAAATAGAAATTTTATAAGATATTCAGTCTCTTCAAGTACATAGTCCATAATTAGACCAAATAGTTCTGTAATTCTATAACTGCCATTTACCATTGAGACCATTCACAGAGACAGAATTATAACAGATGTTCAAATGTTAGAGAATCATTTCTCCAAAATAAAAATGCCAGTATTGATAACAAGGGTCAATAAAGATATGAACACAGGAGAACATAGGAAGCTTTAGAATATTTTAGGAAGTAAATCAATAATTTATGCAAAATAAAACAATAAAAGATTTCCCAATAATTCAGTGAAAACTTAGTAGAAGTATAAAACCTGGCTGTTATATAAAAAATTTAAGCTTATATTGTTTGGGATACATAGCATTTATTGAAGGTAAGTTCTTTGTGCCAAATCCCACCTGGGTATGGAGGAGCTGGACGCGCTCACTGGCATCCAGGAGCTCCTGTTCTGCGATTTTCCTGCTCCTCTCCGTCTGCTCCAGAGTGGCCCTCAGCTCCTCAATCTCAGCCTGCAGCAGGTTGGCTCTGCGCTCCACCATGGCCAGCTGCTCCTTCAGGTCCTCCTGGCCCCGAAGGGCATCATCCAGGTGGATCTGGGTGTCCTGGGGAATGAGTCATCATTGAGATACCTCGTTCCCAGGGCTGTGGTCACCCCAGTCACCTTGAGGCCCTCTTTTGAACCCACTTACTTTGAGGATGCCTTGGGTATTTCTGTAGTTCCTCAGGGCCTCTGCAGCCATGCGGTTGGCATGGTTCAGCTGGATTTCCATCTCATTGAGGTCTCCCTCCATCTTCTTCTTGAGCCTGATGGCATCGTTCCTGCTCCTGATCTCGGCGTCCAGCATGGTCTGCATCGATTCCACGACCCTGATGTGGTTTCTCTTCAGCTGGTCAATTTCCTCATCCTTTTCTGCGATTTTCCTATCAATCTCAGACTTGACTTGGTTCAGCTCCAGCTGGATGCGCAGAATCTTTCCCTCTTCATGTTCAAGAGATGCCTTAACGACAGCAAGAGGTGATATTAGCAGGGAATAGAAGCATTGGGAAGTTATTTTGCATACCTTTCCTTCCATTAATTTTGTGCTGTTTATTTTTTTAATTCAAACTATGTGGATGGACCTAAATATTTTCTGATCTTATATGTTTATAATGCACAATTGAACCTATACCTCCGCTTCCTCCAAGGCAGCCTGAATTTCAGACTTTTCTTGTTCCACTTGTTTCTTTATCTTCTCCAGTTCATGGATACGTTTCCCTCCCTCTGCAATCTGCTCAGTGAGGTCAGAGATCTCCTCTAGTGTTCAGGTAAAAGACAGGGAGAGGTTTGATCAGACAGAGGACCTAAGAGAAAGATCCCCGAGGCGTGAATATTATTGAAAGTGAAAGGGACTCACGCTGCAAGTTTTTGTTCTCTCGTTTCAAAGTTTCTAGCTGATCCAAGGACTCCTCGTAGGCATTCTTCATCTTGAACAGCTCAGTACCGAGAGAACGGGCCTCCTTCTGGGAGGCCTCGAGTTCAGCATGGGTTTCCTCATACTTCTGTTTCCACTCTGCCAGGATCTGAAAAACCGGGAGTGGTCACCGGCTGTAAAGGACAGAGGAACACAGTGGAGAGCAGAGGCTGCTGTGCGAGCTACCTTGTCGAAGTTCCTCTGCTTCTTGTCCAGGGCGGCGCAGGCCGCGTTGGTTCTCTCCACGTCCAGCATGAGGTCCTCCACCTCATTCTGGAGCCGTTGCTTTGTCTTCTCCAGGGAAGCACATTTGGCATTCACAGCTTCTACGTGCTCCTCAGCTGCCTGCAACCGCTGGGCCAGCTTCTTCCTTGAGGATTATATATGTTTGTGGAGAGGAGTGAACCAAAAGTAGAATTAGGAACTATACTGAGAAGTATTGGAAACTTCATATTAAAAATATCCATCCATCCATTCAAGAGACATTGATGAGCTCCTTTTATGAACCAGTCATGGGATACAGCAGTGAGCAAGAGGGAAAAGGGGGCCCTGACTCCTAAGCTTCCAAATGAGTACAAGAGAGAAACAACAGGCAAGTGAGAAAATGCATAATAACATTATTGCAGATGTAAGTGCAATGAAGAAAAGCAAAACAGAGTAAGGGGTGGGCAGCTATTCTAGATATTCAGGGAAGGCCTCTCTGAGGAGGTAGCATTTGAATCAAGATCTGAAAAGTCATAGTGAGCTGCAGGGAGATCTCGGGGAGAGTATTCCAGACGGAGGGACCAGCAAGTGCAGGACCGCTGAATCAGCAATGAGCTTGATGTGCTTGACAAACAGTAATAATACCTGACTATCTGGATAATTATTTGTTACTCACTTCCTTAAGTAGATTTTAGCATAAGAAGGCAAGTACTATGTTTGCTTTACTCATGTCTTATTCTCAGGGCCTGAGAGTGCCTGGCAAAAGGGAGCTAATTAACGAACGTTTGTGGCCAATTTACTAAAGGTCATATCTTTCTTATTCAGCGTGCAGCATTTTCTACACATTCTCTCGTATCTGCACACATACTTTGCCTCCTCCAGCTCCTCCGTGCGCTGGATGGCGTCCGTCTCATATTTGGTCCTCCACTGGGCCACCTCGCTATTGGCCTTGGACAGCGCCCTCTGCAGCTCGGCCTTGGACTCCTGCTCCTCCTCATACTGTTCCCGCAGCAGGTCACAGTCGTGGCGGGAGGACTGCAGGGCGTGGGCCAGGGCGTTCTTGGCCTACAGAGATAGTTACACATTCATTTTACTGGGTGTGTTTAATTAGAGTTTCAAAACCCTTTAAAAGTTGGTGTAAATGGACTCCAGTTAAGGTTAGGTCATACCAAAAAAAGAGAGTCTGACAACATTATTATTTACCTTTATCTCTTCTTCCAGCTGCCTCTTTAATTCCTCAATCTGTTGTGTAAATGCTTGTTTGCCCCTTGATAGCTGAGACACCAGAGCTTCTTTTTCATCTAGCTGTCGTGAAAATTCACCTGATAGACAAAAGAAATGGCACCGTTTTTTTTAAGTGAAGAAACAATTTTGCAAGCCCATATTAGAAATAAATTTTAACTCTTACCCCCCCACAATGAGTGCTCAAAAGATTCAATTCTCTATTGACACCATCATGCTTAATGTCAAATTTCTGATTTTTATGGTGAAACTTACATATGAATCAGAATGAATAAATACAGCTGAAATTCTCTTTGATCTCTCCATAACTAATTCTTTCTGGGTGTATGATATTGTGCAAAACCTGGGGGCCAAGATATTGAATTCTACATGGTCTCAGTTTCATTGGACTTTTGAGAGACAGGATTATCTGCTCTCCCTTTAGGAATTTGAGTTACTTTGATGTATAGAGACAGAAGCTCAGTTTGCTACAGGAGTCCTGGACCCAGGCTAGAGTGACTCCTACTCCCAATCATCCTCTCAGTGTGGCCAACTACTCCAGGCTTTTCTGGAGCAGAGCTTGATCCAGTCCTATCAAAGTCTTTATCTCCAACTCTGTCCCTGAGTGACCTTGTAAGTGAGTTGAAAGTCTGAGCTGTTCAGTAGAACACACATGTTCTCAGCTGCTTTTATTAAGCTCTCACATGACCAAATCAGTTGTTTTCAACCACATCATTTCCATTCTTAGTGCCTAGAAAAGGACAGAGTTACCAGATTCAGTCTGCAAGCGTCCCCTCTGGGTGGTCAGGTCATTGATCAGCCGCTGCTGCTCCTCCTCCTTTGATTTCAGCTCACTCACTTGGTCCTCCAGAGTGCGGCACATTTTCTCTAGATTTCCCTGCGTGGGAAAAAGTAAAAGAAAGAAACAAAGATATTTTAATAAATAAATAAATAACCTTTGGCATAAAATCAAATTCTCTTATATGTAATGTGATACTTAAGAATTTTTTCTTTATATTTGATTGTTGTCCTCAGTTGAAAATATATATTGAGATTTTTAAAGAGTGAACTGTGAAGTTCTGCACCCTATTCATACAAAAAAAAAAGCCTTAAAGACTATGTTTAAAATTTAAGATTTTGTAAGAATTGTATGGTATATTTTCTAAAAGCATGTTTATAAATACTTGATTGCCTTTCTGTACAATGAAACTTGGCTTATCAGATAATTGAGAATATTGGAGTCCTAGTTCTTCAACTGGAGCCTGAGAAAATGCAGGTGACCTTTGTTCAAAAGCTGGTCCTGTCATTTGCTAATGGTGTGATGGAGTGCACTTTACTTTTGAATTTCAGTTTCTTCATATGTTAGTGGAAATAATACAAATGCTAGTATCTTTATTGTTTACCTCCTAGATTACTGTAAAAATCAAATGACATCATGTGTGTAAAGTTCCTGTGTAAGGTATGATGTGTACATAAAGGATCATTGTCACTAATAATAATTTCCTGGACTTCAGTACCTTGGCTTTAGAGACTGTTTCTACGTTACTGGCAAGATCGTCGATCTCCATCTTCATCTCGCTCTTCTCCTTCTCCAGCTTCTGCTTGACCCTCTGCAGGTTGTCTATCTGCTCCCCGAGCTCGGCCACACTGTCCGCGTGCTTCTTTCTCAGGGTAGCCGCTGTGGCTTCGTGCTGCAGGGTGGCCTCCTCCAGGTCCCTGCGCATCTTCTGGAACTCGGCCTCCCGCTTCTTGTTCATCTCAATCTGGGCAGATGTGGCCCCGCCAGCTTCTTCCAGGCGCTCACTGATCTCCTCCAGTTCCCGGGAGAGGTCAGAGCGCTGCTTCTCAGCTTTGGCCCTGGAGGCGCGCTCTGCCTCGATTTCCTCCTCCAGCTCCTCGATGCGGGCCTGGGAGTGGTGAAAAGCACAAACCCTTAATTAGCTTCTCTGTGCCATCACTATGCCTTGTTGCGCCAGACTGATAGAAATCCAAACTTACTTGCAGCTCTTTGATCTTCTTCTGCAGCTGAATGCCAAGTGCTTGTTCATCTTCAATCTTGCTTTGCAGATTGCTCATTTCAAACTCTTTTCTTTTTGGAAAGCAGCAAAATATAACAATTGAGTATATATCCACCACTTGAAAGCAAGCTCATAAGCAATTCTTTCACACTTACTTTTTGAGCTTTTCATCAAGTTGTTGTTTTTCATTCTCAATGTCCATTATGGACTCTTGGGCCAACTTGAGGTCACCTTCAAGTTTTCTCTTAGCCCTTTCTAGATCCATGCGAAGTTTCTTTTCTTGCTCCAAGGACCCTTCAAGCTAAATATAAACTATGTTTAGTCTAAAGGAATGCTTAGTTTCCTTTTGAAGAAAATAATTTTTTTGACAATCCTGGACTTACGTCATCCACTTGCTGCTCTAGCTTGATTTTAGCTTTGGTCAGGGTGTTGACTTTGTCCTCTTCTGCCTGTAGGTCATCCAGGGTCTGCTGGTGGGCCTCTTGTAGGGCTTTCTTCTCCTTTGTCAGCTTTGCAATGGTTTCATCCAGGCCTGCCATCTCTTCAGTGAGGTTTTTCACCTTAGGGAGGAAAAATGCTTTGCATTACATGTTTTATTTTAATGGATTCAGTTTTATGTTTGTACTCCATAATAATAATAAAAACATGACCTTTCTGTGTATATGTTTCATACCTTGTTCTCTGTGGCATGCTTCTCCTTTTCAACCTTGGCCAGGGTCAGCTCAAGGTCATCAATATCTTTCTTGAGCTCTGAACACTCGTCCTCTAGTTTCCTCTTCTTGGCTGTCAGCTCAGCATTGATCTCCTCCTCATCCTCTGCTCTCTCAGTCACCTCCTTGATCTTGGCCTCCAGCTGGATTTTAGTTTTGATCAGCTGGTCACATCTTTCCTCTGCATCAGCCAAGCCTTCAGCTTCCTTGAGTTGGAAACAAAACCAAAATTGGAAAGAAAGAATGAAATATTTCACAATGATAACAATGTCAATCTCTGCTGTTGTTTCTTTGGATTTAGATTTTATGAACTACCTCCTATGTGCAATCCAGGATACACTGTGGGAAAACCAAAATGTATCCAATTCTGTTCTGTTCCTTCAGAAGAGTATATTCTCTAATAGATTAGAAAGCCTACTTCCAAAAAGCCACCATGAATTCAGAAGGCAATTAGTGACAGAAGAGATCAGAGAAGTTATATTACGGATTATTTCCTGGATGAAGTGACATTTGAGGTGGGCAAGATTTGATTTTGTAAAAATCAAGTCTTTGGGGATGGAGAAGGAGGAGAGAAGGCACTCCAGCTGAGAATTCAGGGCGTGGCTGCTAATGAACTGCTTCTCTTTGTAGTACTAGAGGATGATTGTGATTAAGATGTTCTACATTCAAGTTGAGGCATAAAGTAATCAAGAAATTTCTGGCAACCCGCTATATTTCCAATTAAGAAAGTTGGGAGTGGACAAGGTATGAGAGGAGCTGATACATATATTCATTAGCGAGCCTCCATACCAGCCTTTGAATACATAAGAATGAAATGTGCTATGTGTGCTCATGTGGTGAATATGGTGGTTTAGGGAAGAGTCTAAGTAATTCTTTAGGGACAACGGAAGAGCATTCTGGATAGATTTGAAGGGGGTGGAACAGAAAAACAGCTCTTTTTCCTTCTGTAACCTAAAAGAAAGAATTATTACACTGCCCAAACTTGACAGAAGAAATTAATTTTAATCAACAAGAGAAATACATGATTTTGTGATGAGTAAATTATACCAAACCAATTCAGTTCACTCCGACTGAATGACAGTCTTATAAATTACATTTCAGAGTTGATGGAAAATGACTGGTACAGGGGTGAGCAGTGAGTGGGCTGGAAAGAGGAGAGAGCTGGGGGCAGAGAGCATCTGGGGTGCTGAGGCAGCAGTCTGGATGTGATGTGATTGGCACTGACTGTGCACGTGGATTGGGAGGACTGAATCTGGGTTTTGGAGATCAGTGGCATGACAAAAAGCAATTCTGTAAAATGTGATATAGAACGCTGACATCTGTCAGCTATTCATATTGTGATTTAAGACTCCTGGACATGGATCAGTTTAAGGAAGTTGCAGAGATTTAAAAAAATCACTCTCTACATGCTATCCTCCCCCTTAATATTTCATTTGGAATGGTTTTATGTGAAAATCACTTTCAAGGACTGACTTCCAAGGGAAAGGAAGTCTTAACTCCTGTAGTTTGATAGAATTGTGGAGAGAATGAGTGACAATGATTGGTTCTACCTTATTGCCCCAGTCCTGGTTTGGACAACGACGGGATATATGGACTGTACTAGAACCATCAGCTTCTCCCTCCAGTGACTGTCCCTACATTGACTCTCCAGCTCAGTGCTGCTAGTGGCCCGAACCTTAGCACTAGCATCGCAATAAGCAGCACCCAGAATGACACCACCACTTACAGCCTGAACTTGGAGCTGCAGGTCATTTTTCTCTTTTAAGAGAGTGACCATTTTTTCCTCCAGTTCCTTCCTTTTCGCCTCTGACTTGGCAAGCTCATCTTTGGTTTTCTGAAACTCTTCCTTCATGGTGGCCATCTCCTTCTCGGTCTCTGCGCTCTTGAGGAGGGGTTTGATCTTGAAAAATAGCTTCATCCAGGGCCAGTGCTTGACATTCATGAAGGCACGGATGTTGTACTGGATGCAGAAGATAGACTCCCTGAAACATAATTGATGCAGGTTCAATATGTGTGGATGAAGAAATGGGATGAAGTCTTGGCAGTGAGAGCTGGAGGTTCTGCCCCCACCGTGTGCCTCACCTGCCTTCAAAAGCACAGATGGAGGAAATTCTATTTGGGAATGATGGTTAAGGACTCATTAATTACTCATTTCTCTATATCAGTGCCTCTCAAACTTTTGGTGTGCAAAAGAATCATCTGAAGAACTTGTTAAAACACTAATTCCTGAATCTTATCCCCAGAGATTCAGAGTCAGAAGATCTGAGATGGGGTCTAAAAATTTGCATTTGTAACAAGTTGGCAAGAGACACTGATGATGTAGATCTGAGGACCACACTTTGAGAACTGCTGTACATCACTGCTTCTCAGGCTCTCCATCTGGGACACCAAGAGCAGTGATGAGGGCACTAGACTCTGGAGGGATGGGAGCACAGAATAAAGGGACTCATTAAAAACAGCATTACTGTGAAAAATCTCTGGTTTTATATTTTAATGTTATGTAAATTTTGCAGTCTACTCTGTAATATAATCACATTTTTAAAAATCTAATTTATTTAAAAAATTAATTACCCTTCCATATGGGCAATTAACTGCATATATATATATATATATATATATATATATATATATATAGTGGGTTATGACCAAACATAATTTTTAATAAAGTAGAATACAATAAAAATATTAATATAACTACAGGTGATAGGATTAAAACTTATTTCATGTAAATTACATATATTTACATATACACATATGTCTGAATGTGCATGTGCCAATATAAAATGCATCTCTCATCACGGGTCCCTTTCACATGCATTCTGCAGTTTGAGTTACCTGGCTCTTGAGACTTAGAACTCTGTCCCTGCATCAAATCAAATCACCAGAAAGCTACATACCTTGGTGACATTGTATTAACTTACTGAAAAAAATCTTTCACAGATAAATGCCCTTAATATTTTATATCATAATAGTTTGATGATAAAAATGATCAGATAAAAGAAGCTGTTTCTGCATCTTGTATAAAATCTCTGGGGCAGACCGGGTGGTTCAGTGGTTTAGTGCTGCCTTCAGCCCAGGGCCTAATCCTGGAGACCCAGGATTGAGACCCACGTCAGGCTCCCTGCATGGAGCCTGCTTCTCCCTCTGCCTGTGACTCTGCCTCTCTCTCTCTGTCTCATGAATGAATAAAATCTTAAAAAAAAAAAATCTCTTTTGAAACTACTGTCTGCTCTTCAGTTCAATGTATCTAATTTAATGAGCTACCCACTAAATTCACACTGGTGTATTTTTGTATTTTCTCTTGTTAGATAAGAACTGCCCATGCTTTGTGCTCTCTCTCTCTCTCTCTCTCTCTCTCTTTAACCTGAACATTCAGAATATGTTTCATGGTGATGATCCCCACCTTAAGTTTTCAGGTATATGTATATCCCCACTTCAGCATAGGACTCTTTATGTTCATTCTTGCTTACATTTGTGGCCTTATTGTATCTGAGTCTTAAGCCAACTCAAATGTGTTTCTTAAGGCAGAAAGATGGGAATAGATAAACAATTTATGTTTCTACCTTCTCTCCACCATCTTCTGGTACTCCACTCTTGCCAAGAACCCTCTGCACCTGGCCTGGGTTCGGGTAATCAGCTGGGCTAGCTTGTCATCTCGCATCTCCTCTAGGAGCCCCAGAAGACCGGCTTTGAAAAAGACCTGTGCATGGGAGGAGTTGCAGATAAGACACTATACATAAACTTCACTGCGACACAGGTAGCAGCAGATAGGCTTTAGGGATGGTTACCTTGGTGTGACCAAATTTATACTGGGTGTGGTCAATGTCGATGGATGCAAGGAGCTTCTCAGAAGCCTTCTTGCTGTCAATGAACTGTCCTTCTGGGATAGCACTTGCATTTAATACCTTGTATCTGTTTAAGTAAATACAGGTTTTTTTTTTTTTTAACAAAAAGTCAGTTTATGATGACACTAATAGCAGATAAACACTAAATGACCTATTTAGAAAACCAGAGCTTTAAAGAAAAGTATCCTTCATTATTCGCAGGAAGGACTTCTTTGTCAGTCTAGCATCCACTGTCTGTTTTCACTCCATCCCACACTCCTGCACAGTTGCAGACATTCCTTTCTGCCTCATCAGACTTTATTCTCAGGAAAAAATCCTACGATCTCGTTTACATTAAATGTAGATGACCAATAAAATATAACATGTTTTCCTGGCTAGATCCATTTGCTTTTCATGATCCTGAATCCCAGAAAGCAAATTTTTAGTGAGGAGTCTGGTAGAAGGCTCACTTCAGGTAGGAGGAACTGTCCTAATCACCTAAATTCATGCGTAGTGGTGCTTTGGGTTTTGGGGATGGGAACTCGCTGCCAACTCCACCAGACCCAGCCTTAGGAGAGACCAGCTCCCTGGAGCTGCCGCCAACCCCTTGTCCATTTGTCTCCTATTTGGTTCCCAAGATGGACCTGTCTAGGGAAGAGAAAGAGTTGCTGAGGAGCTGGTACTGTGGCATGGTTTTGGAACCCCTGGGAAACCAGTGCATGAGGGAGAAAGGAAGCACCAAAATGACTCACTGGGAGCTCTATACCTGCATGAGAGAGGTCCTAACTCAGCCACCAACACCCATGTGACTTCGGGCAGGTAGCTTAATCTCCTAGAGCCTCAGTTTATTTGTCTATCGAAGGAGGTGTTGATAGTACCTACCTCTACTGAGGTTTTGTGAAGATGGAAGGAGATAATCTAAACATATTACACATGAAAAAATGGTAGTTCTCATAATTACTGAAAGTAACGTATATACCTATGGTTTAAGCCAGGAGCTCAAAAAAGCCCAGAAAAGTCTGGAGTGCAAAATATGTGGTATATCTACATTTTGAAGGTGTTTTGAGGCTTATGATTTTTCACTCTTTTTTGTGGCAAATTAAACACGAATAGAAGCATATTTTTCACAAAATTATTTTGCTTGCAGTAAGTGTATTTATACTAAACTTTAAGATGCACCATAATTCAGAGAGTCTGACCTCTGTTTGAAGTCTGCATAAAGGATTCTGCTTGGGAACCCCTTCCTGCAGATGCGGATCCCTTCCAACACACCATTACACCGCAGCTGGTGCAGGACAAGTTCATGCTCCATGGCCCCTAAAAGTATACATATAGATTACACTGTTTGTTTTTTAAAGGAAGTATGGCGGTCATGCTTTGTGCCTTCACTCTAGGGCTTCTTACCAGGAGTTTTTGTTTCATTGGGGATGATACAGCGCACAAAATGAGGATGGGTACTCCTGAGGTTGGTCATCAGCTTGTTCAGATTCTCCTGTAAAGTCAGGGAAAAGCCTGTTATCTCCAGTTTTAGCCATGGTTATGAGCATTTGGTGATGTCTATAAACTCAATGTCTATGGTTGAATTGAACAACCAGTGTGGACTATTTTCATGTAGGGTAACACCTTCCTATCCTTCTCCTCAGTACCTCTTTCTCCATTTGGGTTGGGTTACACATGAGAAGCAGCCTGACACATCCTACTTCTTCCCTGGTCCATGGCCTCCCACAGGCCATTGCCTTCCTATACTAAATGGCCACACTTTCTTCTAATCAACTCCATGGTTTTCCAATGAGGACACGCAAGCCTGCACCACACTGGGGCTTTTTCTCATGAACATAGCTCCCCTTTCCAACTCAATTAACTTTCAGGGCATAAATGTTATCTAAAGGGGAATAATCCTACCAGTTATAATTGAGGACTGACTGAATTAAGGGCAAGGATACCATATTAAGTTCCTTATAGGCTAGCTGCTGGATCTTCATTAGCATTAGTACTAATTTAGTCTTTCTTAGTACCGTGCCATTGCTTAGTTTCATGACTTGACTAGACTATGAATGGTAGAACATTCAGTTTTAGAAAATTTCCTGTGAAATATTTGGCATTATTTGGCTTGGCATGAAAAATGAGCTAATAATTCCCGTGTAATGTAAATGTCTTCTCTCCAAAGCTAGATTAACAGAAATCATTAATCAGTGTCAGTTTTTTCTCAATGACTTGTGGAAAGAAGACTCTGTACTTCCAAAAACAAATTCCTAAAGTAATTGGGGAGTGTCACAGTTTCTTCCTTACCCTGAAAAGGGCAGACACCGTCTGGAAAGAAGAGCCCTTCTTCTTGCCACCTTTCTTGGCACCACCACTTGCCTCTGGAGAGCAAATGAGAAAAGATGTCATTTAAATATAGTTTTGAACTGACAGGGCTATTTCTTGCTTATTTATTGCCAATTTTTCACACATCTGGTGGAGCAGTTTTTGGACACTACTGGCTTCTCTATTGAAACTCGAATGACTCTTAGCTGTCAACGAGGCTTGTACCCACTTTTCTGTGATTTCTTTCCTCTATTAGAAGATGAAGTGAAGGGCATTCACCTCACTGTATAAAGATGGATCCGTAATGTCAGGACATTTGAGGACACAATAACTTCAAAAATCATCAATAGAAGCTAGTCTAAATAGGGAGAAGTTTGTCACTCTGTAGCCTTAAATATCCCAGATACTCAATATCCAGCAGATGTGGAGGAAGAAGTAGGAGAGAATCATAGAAGCTGAAGCTTTTCATTGGTTGAGGTCCTAATAGTTCAGATTTTTTTAGTATTACCTGCTTCGGCAGTTTGAGCCCCAGAGAAGAGGTAAGCTAGAGTTTTCATTGAAGACTTCTGGTACAGCCCGACCACCGTCTCATTGAGAGGGTCCTTGTTCTTGTCAAGCCAGCCAGTTATATTGTAGTCCACGACTCCGGCGTAGTGGATTAGCGAGAAGTGTGCTTCAGCCTTGCCCTTGACCACCTTGGGCTTCTGGAAGTTAGCAGACTTTCCAAGATGCTGTTCATACAGCTTGTTCTTGAAGGAGGTGTCTGTGGCCTTGGGGAACATGCACTCCTCTTCCAGGATGGAGAAGATGCCCATGGGCTGGATTAAAGCAAAATGCATATAGGGTGAATATGAGCTGCAGGATGAACCACAGAATTTAAGAGAAGTTACTGGCTGGACAGATCAGGCCACCTTCTCAATGAGCTCGATGCAGGCAGCCAGGTCCATCCCGAAGTCAATGAAGGTCCACTCGATGCCCTCCTTCTTGTACTCCTCCTGCTCCAGCACGAACATGTGGTGGTTGAAGAACTGTTGGAGCTTCTCGTTGGTGAAGTTGATACACAGCTGCTCCAGGCTGTTGAACTAAATAAATACATGCATTCATTTTTCTCTTGAGCAAATTTGAGCATTTGTACATACACAACTTCTTAATTTAAACATATATGTTGAATAGCCTTTAGATTACATATATCAAAATCATTGAGGTGGGGGAGCAGCATGAAATCTGTTTCCTCTACTGCCATTTTACACAGAATCCTATATTGCATTAATGCTTGTTCCCTACACTGGCTTAAGTTTACTCAGGGATTTTTCTGAGTTCCTATTTCATCATTTCATGTTTATTCCATTATCCTTTCCATTTTCTGTTGACTCGAGCTAACGGGCAAGCTATAAGGAGCTGGCTGGGAGGGGTCTCTGTTGTATGGAAGTTACCAGGGTCAGCTTTGCCAGTGGACAATAATTGCCACTGCTGTTCTTCAATGTGAAATGAAAACAGAATTAAGATACCAAATATCATATACAGTGTAATAACACACTTGTGTTTAAAAAAAAAAAAAACTCCAAAGCATTAACATTAGCTTGTTATAAATAGTGGAATTATTGGGGAACACTTTCCCTTGATTTTTCATATTTTCTGCAATGTCCAAGTTTCGCTTTTATAATTAGGAAAAGATAAACTTCTTGAAAACTATAAGCAGGAAAAATATAGCTCATCAAATAGGGATTTTTATCTTACAATATCACATCAACGAGAATAAATGCTGACTTTATAAGTCATCTTTGCTCTGCTCTTCTCTTGTCTAAGTGTTTTTGAATGACCTCCCACCATATATTCAGAACATGTGTGTTTCACAGGATTACTTTGAGATGTTTATGTTAACTTCTTTTGGTGCTGTGGAATTTTTAGAGGACATCCCCCCCCCACCCCGGAAACTAAGCTAGCTCCTAACTCCCTTTGGGTCCTGTAGCAAGTCAGAGTGCTCAAGTGCATTATTTCTCATAGAAGGGGGACTGCTACTGCAATAAATGAGTAGCAGTTACCCCATCATTCACTTTTAAGTTTCAGCATAATTTTTTGGGAGTAGTGAGAGAAGGTTATAATTTTCACAGATTTCTTCTTATTCATATTTTCATTGCCTTATTGCAAAATCCCCTTACCAACCAGCTACCAACTCACATCAAAGATCTCAAAGCCAGCGATGTCCAAGACCCCGATGAAGTACTGCCTGGGCTGCTTGGTGTCCAGCTGCTGGTTGATGCGAGTGACCATCCACAGAAACATCTTCTCATAGACAGCCTTGGCCAGGGCGCCCACTGCGTTGGTTACCTTGAAAAACAAAAATGTATCTCTTGAGGTTGTCAGAGGACTATAAAAATGCTTGATTCCTGTCACTGAATTTGAGTTATGTACCTACCTGCTCTACAGTCTGGCCTTTGGTGACATACTCATTGCCGACCTTGACCCTGGGGTAGCAGAGGGCTTTGAGCAGATCAGCAGAGTTCAGGCTCTGGAGATAGGCTGCTTTGTCAGCAACTGAAGGGAAGAAAGGAAGAAGAATGTTATTATGACCCAGAGCAACCCATTTTCTCAGGAAAAAAAAAAAGCTACACATATTTCATGGGGTGTTTTCAGAATATCTTTTTGAGCATTCTTGCCCATTTTTTTTCACTAAGTTTAGGACTTTGATTATGGGTAGTGTGTCCTAAAGGACTTCAGAAATAATAGGAAACATCTATCTAGAGGATCTCTGGGTGGCTCAGCAGTTTAGCGCCTGCCTTCAGCCCAGGGCATGATCCCGGAGTCCCGGGATCCAGTCCTACATCGGACTCCCTGCATGGAGCCTGCTTCTCCGTCTGCCTGTGTCTCTGCCTCTCTCTGTGTGTGCCTCTCATGAATAAATAAATAAAATCTTTAAATAAAATCTTTAAGAAAAAAAATCTATCTAATATGATGCTTCATATAGTATATTATTTGAGTATACTTTAAAATTCAATTCTTAAAAATGAATTTGTCTTCCTAAAAAAACTCAAGGGTAATATGTTAAGAATGTGATTTTCAAACAAAAAAATCAGGGAGATGTCTTAGTTGGTACCTTCAGTGCCATCTGGCTCAGCCTGCTCCTCCCGCTGCTTCTGCTTGAACTTCAAGTTACCATAATGCATTACGGCCCCCGTGAGCTTGTAGATGGAGACTTTCTCTTCATTGGTGAAGCCCAAAATATCAATAGCACTCTGCCAATATAACCAAGAGGATAGCTGTTAGGTTATGATCCACACACTTACTATTCATCGTTCACTTTCTGATTCCTGACATGTTGGTTACACTGAGGAAACTATCGTTGCTAATGGGGGTGCAAGGAACTCTTCAGTGTGGGTGTGCAGGGAGTTGGTCAACCAAAGACCAGCACTGAGCATTAGAATGATAGGTTCAGACCTCCTAAGATTGAAAAAGTAAAGACAGAGAACAAGATAGTAAACTTAAGGAACCTGTTATTTTGAGAAGTGGTACAGGTCTCATTCAAGTAGATTACCAAAAAGTGGTTTGGATAAATTCAGAAATTATAGACCTTTAAAAGACTATTAAGGGAAAATAAAGTGTTGTGGGGCATAGCTTCATCTTTTTGGTTGACTCGAGGTGGCACATCCATGCTCATCTTTGAACCCTCTTTTGCTATTTCTACTAGAAACTGAATATTTATCTGGAGGGGCCATTGCTCTAACCCAACATCATCAGTCTAACTTTCTTGTGTTCTACTTACATCTGTTGCTATCAGCTCTTCTTGATCATCAATGCTAGCCACACTGATCTCCCCTTGACTGACAAATGGGTAGTCATATGGGTTGGTGGTGATCAGAAGCATTTCTGAGTACATGGAACAGAGAAAAGGTAAGCAGAATTACCCCCTTCATTTAGATGTCTAGACGGATTCTAAGACACTGTGAAGCCAAAGAAGTTTATCACATATGGGGAAAAGTTACATCTGTAATAATTATCAGTATAGTGTTGACTATTTAAAATAAAAAATTGGGAACAACCTGAATATCCTTAAGAGTGTATAGTTAAATAAATTATGCTTATCCCTAGAATATAACACCATACAGCCATTAGAAATAATAATGCAGAGCTACAGCTAGTGACATGGAAAAAACCATGATACATTATTGCCCAATGAAAAAAGTACATCACAGAAGAGCACTGAAGTATGGTTCCAGTTATTGTATGTATGAGTATCTATATGTAAAGGTATATATATACAGGAAATGAGTAGGATGATATTTACTCAGTATTCACAGTGGTTATTTCATAGTGATAGAATTTGAAGGCATTATGTTGTTTTCCTTTTTAATTTTTATAATAAGCGTACATAAACTTACAAAGCTACTTTCAAAATCAAGGTGATAAACCTGACAAAATTTGGTCATGGAATGCTAGGATGGACCATTCATGGAGAGGTACTGATGCCATAGTTCTGGAAAGGGATTATGACATTTCTTACCAATTAGTTCTGGTTTCTTGTTTGATGTGATCTGATAAAAAATATGATAGCTTCTTTCAGCCTTAAGCTGGAAAGTAACTCTAGACTTCTCTAACAGATCTGGAAGGAAATAATAAACAGAGCGATGCAAAAATTCACGTGGCTTGCAATTTTTACTTTGTGTTGACTTTATAGATTATAAGAAACAGAAATGACCAAAAAGGAGATCCAAGCACTCACATGTTTCAATATCAGCAGAAGCCAGCTTCCCTGTAGTGCCAAAGTGGATTCTGATGAATTTACCCTTGAACGGAAAACTAATATTACTACTTTGTTTTTATGTCACATCAAATCTTTGAGAAACTCAAAATACTTAGAATGCTAATGTGATAACTGTTAAATCAATCCAGACACTCTTAGGCAGAAGAGGTGTATCTTCTATTTTTTAGGCAAAATAATTTTGTCTTTGATTTTCATATTATGAATAATTGTAGGTAATGACAGATAGGAAAGAACTCAGATATAGGGCCACATATCTTTTTAGATGGAACTCAGATCCATGTTATGACATGCTCAGAGGGAAAGGAGAGAACCTGATGCCAGTATAATGTGAATGAAAAAGATTCAAAGAATGTATTCACAAACATCTCATACACCTCGACCAGTGGGCAGTGTCTGTACTAGTGTCTGAGACTTACAAAGCGGGAAGAGTTGTCATTCCTCACAGTCTTGGCATTGCCAAAGGCCTCCAGTAGGGGGTTGGCACTGATGATCTGATCTTCAAGGGTCCCCTGCAAAGGCAAGAGCAATCCTTACCTCTGGGGCTCCAGACTTTCTGAGAGCCTGAGAGTCTTGAGTCTGGCCCCAGACCCACCTGCATTTTGCCAGAAGTAGGTTCCTCCTTCTTCTTCTCTCCAGTGACTGCAATTGTTGCAAAGTACTGGATGACACGCTTGGTGTTCACGGTCTTCCCGGCACCAGATTCTCCACTATCAAATAAAAAGCTAAGTGAGATGAAGTTCCAAATGTGGCAGCTACTGAAGCCATGAGAAGAAAGCATAAACTTTACTTACGTGATCAGGATTGACTGATTCTCTCGGTCTACAAAAAAGAAATCATAGACATTTAATGTTGTGGGGGGTTTTTGGTTTGTTTGTTCATTTGTTTTTTGTATATTTGTGAACAGTAAGTGAAGTAAAAGGAATAAACTAAGTATTTTTCAGAGTGGCCTTTGCAATCCCTAGGGCTTCATGGACCCTAAGCCTCCAGTCTTTTCCAGTGCCCTTTTCAAGTTCCCCAGTATCTTCCCACATCCCACTCCTGCCTCCAGCACAGGTGCATCCATTTAAACAGAGCACTGCAATGAAGCACTGGACCTTTTCTCTGTAATACTCTGCCCCTAAGGACATCTCAAAAGTGGACCTGAGCCTTTGGTTGGATTTAGATGACAATGCCAATAGTGAATATTTATTGAAGGTGTAAGACGTAATGAAAAATAGGCATTTTAGCATGTGGGATGGGGTAAATATAATGCAGGTGGTAACTTTGGAAGTAATCATGGCTTTAGTCATAGTTTGGGGGAAAGGTTCATTTTACTCTTTTACTCTCTCTGAAGACAGATTCTCTGAGTCCTTTCCCCAAGCAGCTTAGATTGCGCTGGCTGAGGCAATAGTCTAGGAAGAAGATTCATGGCATAACTGTCTTAATGTCAAATATACCTTAAAATCTGGAGTTCATTCAGGTTGGCTTTGGGAAAAGGGCAATAGCTTGGCCCTTGTATAGAAAGGGCATTCATTGGTCATAGTTTCTGATATTGAGGATAAGGCCACAAGGGCAGATCTTACTTTTCTGGTTTTTGGCTCTTGGCAATGGAAGCACAGTTTCTATGTGATTATGTGTGTACATACACCTAAATAATGTTTATAATTTTTGCTCAAGCCTTTTTAGTTTTTGAATCATTCAAGAGTAAATTCTCTAACTATGGTGAGCCCCTGTTGATTTTAAAAGTTGAAGAGATGGGAATGCCTGCCTGGGTGGCTCTGTGGTTGAGTGTCTACCCTTTGGCTTAGGACGTGATCCCAGGGTCCTGGGATAGAGTCTCACATCAGGATCCCTGTGGGGAGCCTGCTTCTCCCTCTGCCTATGTCTCTAACTCTGCGTCTCTCATGAATAAATAAACAAAATCTTTTAAATGAATGAATGAATGAATGAATAAATAAATAAATAAATAAATAAATAAATATCGAAGAGACCAGTAGCAATTGCATGATGGTAGGGATTGCAAGTCAACTTTTACACCCTCTCCTTCCTGGACCACCTTCCTCACAAATATACCATAACCAAAGGACCTAAAGAGTGTGTTGAGATGGTTCGGGTCTCTTTCTCCCACGGTTCTGAAAAGATTATGCACAAAGCATTCAACTCACCAGTCAGCATGAACTGATAGGCATTGTCAGAGATGGAGAAGATGTGGGGCGGGGCCTCCTGGCGCTTCTTGCCTCGGTAGGCCGTCACCACCTCGGGGTTGTACACCGGCAGCCACTTGTAGGGGTTGACAGTGACGCAGAAGAGGCCTGAATAGGTCTATGCAAGGGAATAAGAAAGAGAAGCTGTCCAAAGGCTTCTCCTGTTAGGTGTGCAATTCACTTATTAAATGAATTCTGACTACAGGAACACTTTAAGTAAGTACCCTACATTTCTTGAAGGCATCAGCATGAAAATTAGTTGGAATTTTCAGCAATGAGATAGCAAAATCCTTGAGGGAAAGGCTCACAATTTCGACTTTTAATTGTCCCTCTTGGAACTGATCACAATGATTTTCACATAGTAGGATCTCCAAGGGTTATTTTTTTCTTTAATGTGTAGCATGAGACATTTTTATTGTGTTTTAGAAGATATACATGTTTTTCTTTTGCAGCATTAAGATCATTCAAATTCGTGGAAAGAGGGGCACCTGGGTGGCTCAGTGGTTGAGCATTTACCTTCCGCTCAGGGCGTGATCCTGGGGTCCTGGGATCGAGTCCTGCATCAGGCTCCCCGCAGGAAGCCTGCTTCTCCCTTTGCCTACTCTGCCTCTATCTGTGTCTCTCATGAATAAGTAAATAAATAATCTTAAAAAAAAATTCATGAAAAGAGAAGTTTGGACACAACCAAAGTGCTGAACGAAATGGAAGCAGTTAGGTGAACTGTGGTAAATATTAAGACTAATATGATGTAGGCAGGTAGTCAGGTAAACCTGAAAGTATCCAGTGATACTGGGGCAACATTTGCAAAATACTATTAAGCTCTCAAGATCCAGAACACAAAATGATGTAAATACATTACAGTTAAACAAGGGAGATTTTCAAAATCTTGGGTAACTGTGTAAAACAGGCACTGATTAGTCAGTATAGACTCTAATCACCAGGTACTACTGTGTGGGTGTCATCCGGCTGAGCATCAGCATTGGCTGAACTACACAAAAAATGTCAATGTGACATAATCGGTTCGTTTCTAAGATGTTCACCAGGTGTGTATAACATGCCAGACCCCTGCAGGGCACCTGGAATAAAGCATAAATGAGATGCATTCCTTGGGGAGCTCCCAGTCTACAGTCTACACAGAGGGCAGACGTATGAGTGGATGATGGTGGGCAACAAAGGTCAGTGCTGTAGCCAGGGCAGAGACCGAAGGACACAGCATCCCCCTCTCCCTGGGGAAGATGGGAGCTTTCTTCAAGGAGGTGGTATTCATGGAAAAGGGAACTTCACACAAAGATACAAATTGCTGTCATCTTGAAAGACTGAAAATGAGTGAGATTTCGTCTTTCAAACATTATTTTTATGTGTTAAAGTATAAGTGTATCATTTCCCTATGGATGATTCTCCACTGGCATGAGTGGGGAGCAGGTGGGTAAAAATGTAAGCCCATGACTGAGATATAAACAGTAGCTGTTCCAGTGTTTGTTCAGGGGATATGTGGCAAACCCAGTCCATGTGGACAATGGCCTTGCCTGGCTTTGGATGGGAAGACAGAGGATGAAGTGCTGGCTGTTGTGTTGTGCCTTACAACAGCAACCGTGAACCTTTTAACTAGTTAACTACTAACTAGTTAACTTGTGTGCTGACTAGTCATGCTACTGGTGAAAACGAAATGGGTCTCTGCTTTTGACCCATTTATACGACAGTGGAAGTGGGCTGGCAGGTCCCTGGTGATGACGATAATAAAGACCACTTGGAGGGGGAGGCACTCACGTAGATCATCCAGGCTGCATAACGCTCTTTGAGGTTGTACAGCACAGCAGGCTCGTGCAGGTGAGTCATCATGGCCATGTCCTCGATCTTGTCATACTTGGGAGGGTTCATGGGGAAGACTTGGTCATCTTTCACCGTCAGAGTCTGGTAAACAGGGAGGACAACCATTTATGTCAATTGTGAGATCATACAAAAGTACTGATCAAATGTGGCCAGCTCCAGGGACTCTACTCACCGCTCCCGCTTCGGTCTTCACTGTCACTTTCCCTCCTTCTCTGCTCTGGACAGTCCCTTTCACAAAAGATTCTTTGGGCTCCGCCACAAAGACTGATGTCTTGGCATCAAAGGGCCTATTCTGGGCCTCAATGCGCTCCTTTTCAGACTTTCGGAGGTATGGAGCCGCCTCCCCGAAAATGGCCATTTCCTGGTCTGAACTCATGGCTGCTGAACTCACAGGTCCTAGAGGAGATGAAGCATTTCACATTAGAGACTGTGGACTGTCATGTGTATCAGTAAGTCTCCAGATATTGGTGATGATACCTCATGGAAAACCCACTATTTAGAAAGTTCACCAGCCAGGCCCCCTGTGCACCACACTGTAATTACTGAAACGAACATAATCATAAAGTCTCAAATACATCGAAGGTCACCGTGTAACCAGCACTGTACTCAGGGCTTGACACGCTTTATTTTCTTTCACCCTCTAAGACTAGCATTCTAATCAGGGAACTGAACATAGTCTCTGCAGCTCTGCTGCCGAGGAGGTGGTGACCCTTGAACTTTCTGAGCCACATGTCTCCCTCGTAGAAGAGGGATTACAATATCTCTGCCTTTCTTAATTCAAAGCCTGTGAGATACTGGACAGATACTTTGGAAACACATGATGACTGAGAAAGCAGTCTGAGACAGCCCAGGCTACCATTTAGATGTCAAATACCATTGATTGTAATGTAAGAAAATTCCTTTTCTTGTTCCATACTGCAAGAGAACTTCATTTCCTCCTTCAGCTCTTCAGCCAGAAGTGCTCAAGGTCAGGCCTTTTAGGGATGATAATTTTGTTTACTTCTTTTTCTCTAGTTGTGTGCTGACTAGAGTGTGCCTGACATAGTTTCTTTGCATATTATTATGTATAATTGGCATATTATAATCCAATATTATAATCCATATAATATAATCCATATTATAATCCAAAGTTAATGAGTTTACCTGCTTGAGGATAAAAGCCATAGCAAATGTTATCCTCATTTTATTATTTTTAATTTCATTAATTTGTTTCATCGAAGTTCAGTGGACATGCAGTGTTATATTATCTTCATTCTTCTAACCCTTTGCCCTTCCAGATTTCCCAGTGGAGAATGCAGGCTTGGATTGCTCCATTCTCTGTCATCTGCAGGTTGCCAGCGGCATCAGTAGAATGAAAAGTTTGGCAAAGAATGCTGCTCAATCATTAGGGATCTGGTTACTTGAAAGTTATTTTGATCAGTTACCTACCAATGTCTCCCTCCAGAAACGGGGTGTGTAGTAGTCGGGCATATTACTACGTCTTTGCGTGTAACAAAAGGTTCACAGCATCTTAATTTCATGCAACACTCAGCATTGGGCAAGGTAACTTTCTGCAAATTTTTAAGAGATTTAAGGAAGCTCTTTCCTAGGTACCTTCTTTTTCTTATTTGTTAGGTATCATGTTTACCAATGATTCTAATAGCAGCATACCTTTTTTAAAATCAAATTTGAGATTTTTAGCAAGAGAATCTTGTTGCAGATTTTTCCCCCTACAGAATGTTAATATTCTGTTAACAAGTCCATTAGCAGTTTTCTTGTGAAGATGTCACCTCGCCAATGCTTGCATCCGGAATGAGTCTATGTGCATTGTTCTGAAGGCAAGCCCTCCTTCCCTGTCTCCCTAGCACCGTTTCCTGAAGTACAGTTATTAGGTATTTACTGAGACCAGCACTTCTGAAAGGTTGCTAAGTGACACAGATCCATCCCAGAGGCTCTCATATTCTTCTCCAGGGACTGGTTAAGTCCAAATCTTACCTTGTTAGCAAGTGAGAAGATGTAGCCTGGTTCTCTCTAGACAGTTCTGTGAAAGAGAAGGGAAAAGCACTTGAGTAGTTAGCCAAAGGCACCCACAAAATCCCCTCTGTGGCATGGCTGGCTAAACAGAAGGCAACAAAAGCCATGGATATAAAATGTGCAGTATCCCAAGGAGCAGTACCAGAGCTAGCAGCTGCAGCTGACACGGGGCAGCGTGGCCAGTGTCCCTCTTGAAAGCCCGTTGCCTGGTCCCACTTACCTTGGAGCTTTTTAAAGCAGGGCGAGTCAGCCTCATTCCAAGGGCTCTTTTATATGGATAGCTATGGAAACAATGCAGCTGCCTGTTCTTTCTTAAGTCAAAAGGAATTGTTTGGCAGAAAGAGTCTTGGCAGTCTTGCGTCCCTGCATAATTCTCATTCATATTAAGAATGGTTGGATATAATTAGAAATATTTTTCTTATTGAGTATGTGAATAAATCTCCTATGGATAATTTGAGAAGATGATCTGAAAGGAGGGTTCAGGCTGGTGGATAAAGGCAGTGGCGAGGCCGCCAGAATTACTGGCTTCTCTCATAAATTCTTTCTGGCCTCACTGGGCATGCCGTTCAGGTTTACCTTGCGTCACCTTTCATATTTCACATATTTGACGATAGAAATAAAACACAAACGTTTGTTTTGATTTTGAGAGGGTTAATTTTCACCTGTTGATCTCTTCTTTCCAGCCCTGCAAAATTAAGTTATGTGTCTTTGGCAGTTTAAAAGGAAGGAAGGGGATCCCTGGGTGGCGCAGCGGTTTGGCGCCTGCCTTTGGCCCAGGGCGCGATCCTGGAGACCCGGGATCGAATCCCACATCGGGCTCCCGGTGCATGGAGCCTGCTTCTCCCTCTGCCTGTATCTCTGCCTCTCTCTCTCTCTCTGTGACTATCATAAATAAATAAAAATTAAAAAAAAAAAAAAAGGAAGGAAGGTCCTCTCCTTGTTCCAATATTCTTGTAGTTTTCAGGAATATCCTGACTTTCATGCTGTTTTGCTTTTGCCCAAATTGGTCTTCCATGTAGGACATTATCTCCTGCCCACCTACTTGTGTGGCTTGCATGCAATAAAAAAGGTTGAAGGTTTTCTAGTAGTAAAAAGTACTTTTGGGGACTACTTCCCAACGTTTTCCATATCAGCACTGTCAGAAAGTAACGATATTTTAGTGTAGTTACACTAGAATAACATGGGCATGATCTGGCTCCATGTGTAAAGAGTTTGATAAGAACATTTCTTTATATTTCTTTACATTTCTTCATTTGATATAAATGTAATATACATAGGGTTAAGGAAAATATTAAATACTGAGTGCATCTGAAACTTCCAAATATTTCTTAAACTTTTAAGGAGAAATTTCAGCCAGATTCCATAAATAAAACTTGTTTAATATGTAACTTTATACTTGAAATAATGACACAAATTTCCTATTCTAAAATGATGGCATACAATATTTGCATTCCTGATAATTACCATCGTGGGGAGAGTTTGCTCAAGAAATCAATCAAAATGCAAAACCATCTATTTTATTTTTTTGCAATTACTGAAATTATACTTTAAAATTTCCCCAGCTCTTCTTTTTTCTTTACCGACAATTATCAGATATTTCCAAAGACATTGAAGCTCTAATCTTCAAAAGTCTGTGTGATAAAGGAGTCACGCTACTGCTAGGTTGGTCAGCACGAAAAGGCACAGAAGTGCCTGATATATTCAAAGTGCAAAATCTGGAGCTGCCTCCACCAGGACAACCTACTTGGCCTTCAAGCACTTCTCCTCTGGCTGGCTGCACTCTGGGCTGCATGCCCTGTCCCAGGCATGCTGGAACACCAACCTTCCCAGCATCTCCAGGGGTCTCTTGCCTGTAGCTGGCAGCATCACACCTCAGCTGGCTGTGAAAATAAATGTCCTCCTTGGTTCCACTCAGCAAATGGCAAACACCACCATTGTGTTTGCCTCCTTTGGGGATTATAGGGTACACTGTGAGACTCTAACTCAGCCCAGGCCACCCTTTGAGGAACCCCTGGGTAGGCTTCTCATAGCCAGAGACCACCCCTCAAGGCTCTGGCCTCCCAGCCCATGCAGCCACCTCAAGACTGAACATTTGGGATCAACATTTCATGGCACATCTGTAGCCTTTCTGATGCCAAGACCCACTGGTTGGGCACCTCTGCTTTAAGATGAGCTGTGGTCCTATTTCCCTATCCTAAGCAGCCATTTTTAGTGCCCAAACCAATATCTTGGTATTTTCTTATTCCATTCCTGCTGCCCATGCACAGTATCTTTATGCTCTATTAACTCTTTATTACTTTATGTTCTTTGCAAAATGTCCTTCACTTTTCAGTCCTCTCATGATTATAGATTCTACTTCCTCAATTTGCAAAATCCCTTGGTGAATACCATATTTATAGGTAGAAGCTGTCTCATATATTACATTTCTGATGTAAAAAAAGAAAATGAGAAGCCTCATTCCCAATGGTTGAGAAATATCCCTTAATTGTTCTCTCTGCCTCTTGGCTCCTGATTTGTGACTGCTAAATGTTCTCTGAGAACTAGACCCTAAAGAAAATGTCAGTCAAGATAATCTGCTTTTACCTTCTGTGAATAGGTTAAAGATGAACATTCATGTCAGGTAGTTTTCTCGATTTCACCAATGTTTTGACCACTACCCTAATGAGTCAGGGACTTTCTGCTTTCCATTGCTTGCTTACCCTTTGGGATATCTGTCATGTTAACATCTAGTGATGAGTCAGTAATAGAAGGAATTCAAGAGTGAATACTGGTCTGTGCAAGGCAAGGAAATTCAAAGGGAATAGTAGCCAATGACCCTGTCTTCAAGAAGTTGTAATCTAACTGAGAAACCAAAAAAGCACCGGTGCAGTGGCTCAGGTTGCCTTCAGGATGGTATGATAACAGCTTGAAAAAAAATGCAGTGCACAAGTTCTTTGCAGAGAAAGAGCCATATCTTATGCATCTGTTTGATTCTTACCAATACCTAGAATAATGATGGGAACATATGGAAAGTGTCCCCCAAATACTGGCTTACAAATTTCAGATGCTCCAGATTTCTTTATCCTAATCATTCTGGTCCCTGTCAACTGAAATTGGATCTTGAATTTGACTTTTGACTACACACCAACTGGGTATCCTTAGAAATTCACAAAACTTTCCCAAAGCTCTGTTTCCTGACTGTAAAATAGGTGATGAAGTAATTCCCCGTAAGGGCTTTTTAGGAATAAATAAGATAATAGAATGCTTGGAAGCTTCAAAGAGTATATGGCAGCCATCACTAATTCAATAGCTATTATCATTGTGATTACAATGGCCCCCATCTTTTGTTCATTCTTACTCTAAGTTCAGTTACAATGAAGTATTTTCTCTTCTGATTTCTCTAATAACATGCTTGTTTCATTGATCATTTCAATTACCTGGTAAACATTTGCAGGGCATTACCACACACCAGGCTCTTAGGTAAGCTCCCCACAGCCACCACAGAATGCCCTCCTCTCTTTTGTATCATTTGTATGTCTTATGTATATTGAAATCCAGATCAACCTTTCCAGACGTTTGTGTGTGTGTGTGTGTGTGTGTGTGTGTGTGTGTGTGGTGATTCTACTTGATAGAAGATTGGTAATTTGGCCTAGAAAAAGACAAGTGAGTGTAAGCTGTTACAGTAAGGTAGGTGTGGAGAAATGAGAGCCCGCTCCAGGGTGTTGATGGTTGAAATGAAAAAGGAAGGTGCTCCAGAAATTCGTTAACTGGTGATCTCCAGGGTGAAGTGGTTAGGAGGGTACTGAATGTTTGGTAACAGGGTCAAAGAGAGACCCTGACATTTCATAGTATACCCTTTGTACCTTTTGAATGTTGTGTTGGGTGCATGTATTACTGCCTTAAAAATAAAAGTGATGATTTATCAAAAGAAGATCACTCTAAAGTAGGGAACAAAAGAACAGGTGCAATTGAAAGAAGTATGATCACAGAATTAAAGAGATGAGAGATTAAGTCCCAGAGGAGTCAGAATCCAAGAGATGAGTTTTCCAATGGCCACTCCCTTCTCTTTTCCGTAGACTGGATCTCGCTCACCTGTCGAAAACCATGGGCATTGGTGTTGTTTTCTGGTTCCACTTGATACCATTGCCCCAGCAGCTCCCATGTTTCAAGTTCCCATCAGAAGGAATCTATATTTCCAAGTGTCCAGTTGTAAAATTTTCTGAGAATCTGCTTTATAAAGAAAATGGCAAAATGGCAGGCAAAATGGCCTATGGCTTGTTGTATGCAAAGCATCCAATTTAGCCTCTAGGAACAAGGAAGTATGGACCACACTTGTTGCCTAACATCCAGCAGTTCTAGCACAGAGCACATAGTCTGTAGGTAGATAAGGGACTTTGGTGTGCTTTCATGGTGAAATCTGGGAGAAGCAAAACTGAATCCCTTAAAACTAAACCAATATTTGCTTTTCAAATTACAAAAATAATATAGGTGCATGGATATTCTAGAAATTTGGAAAAAGAACAATAAAAGAATGAAAATCAAGAGAAATTATTTCTTAATGGTGAATGGAGAGAAAAAAGCACACACTTCTGCATATCTCAGCATTCACTTGCCAAGTTGTATCAGGTTAATTATCCAACTGAGAGATATAATCAGTATGTATAAGGTCTCTTTTTCCTCCTGTTTGTGAAATACACGTTAGTTGAATAAATAAGGAATAAATGAGTATTAATTTGCTAATGTCACTCCATACATAACATTCTATAGCTTGTAAACATCTTCTAAGCATTATCTCACCTTTTTCTTTCAAAGCTTTGGGATATGGATAAGGGAAATAAACTCTTCTCATTTTATATTTGAAGAAACCATGATCCAGAGGGCTGTGAAATGACTTGCGAAATCAGAGTGGAACTCAAATAAAAAATTTTCTGCTCTATCTCCATTGTTTTTTTTTTTAAGATTTTATTTATTTATTTATTCATGATAGATAGAGAGAGAGAGAGAGAGGCAGAGACACAGGCAGAGGGAGAAGCAGGCTCCATGCCAGGAGCCCGACGTGGGACTCGATCCCGGGACCCCAGGATTGCCCCCTGGGCCAAAGGCAGGCGCCAAACCTCTGAGCCACCCAGGGATCCCCCCCCCCTTTTTTTTTTTAAAGATTCATCTCCATTGTTTATAATGCCCAACATACGTAGCTCTGACTGTTGCTCATTCCAGAATTACTCTGATTCCTTTAGGTTGACCATTTGGTTGTTAGTTTAACTGCCTGCTAGCCTCAACCTGGCATCCTGCATTATTGTGTAGAAGGTAAGGTGGTGTACCAATATAAATATGGCTATAGCTATTCCAGAATGCAGGAAAGTTTTTAAGTGTAGAGCCCCAGAGGAGATGGGATGGAATAACTGCTCTGGGTTCCCCCACCCCTTTGTGTAGACTGTGACAGTACACACAGATTTCTTTAGTGAGCAGATGGCATCTGATTGGAGGGATCAGAGAAGACCTCATAAAAATGACACCTCTGATGGTTTGTGAAGGAATGGATTGGGTTCGACAGAAAGAAGTTCAGGATGAAAGGAGTTCTAGGTGACAGAATGGACACTGTTCTGTTGAAGTCTGTGTGAGGAAGTGAGAGTTGTCTGGTCTGTCTGGAGTCGACCCCGTGTGTAAGGGACAAGTCCAGAGGGACAAATCGAGGCCTCACGTGTTGGAAGCCATTTCTGTGACTGACTCATTAGGAGCAAAATATCCTGTCCCCAAACTGCAAACGAGGCTGACCAGAGCACCCGCTGTATGAGCTTTTTGCCCTTTTCTCTTGGACCATTTGGCCACCACCCATTTAGCCAGTTTTTCACTCAGTTCTGCGCTCTAATCGGTTCTCCATCTGCCACATTCACTACTGGGCTCCTCCTCTGCCTGGATCTCTCTCCCCTGACCTTACTAGATCATACTGTCAGCATGCCCAACCCTTCACCCTCTTCCTTGATGTTGGTCCTTCCTCCCACTGACCCCTATTGAGACTGAAAACTTCCCCCAGCTCCTACACTGCCTTCCCAAGCACACCCAGAGCATGTGATAGCAAAGGGCCTTGAATGCTGGGCACAGGAGTTTAACTTGGACTGAATGAACATTTAGCTCCCCAAATTTGGGGACTATTAACCAAAACAACACGGCCATGAATTTAGAATGCTATATCATTGAGCACTAATCATCACATACACATTTTTTTAAAAAAAATATTTTATTTTTCTATTCATGAGAGACCCAGAGAGAGAGGCAGGGACACAGGCAGAGGGAGAAGCAGGCTCCCTGTGGGGAGCCTGATGTGGGACTCAATCCCAGGACTCTGGGATCACGCCCTGAGCCAAAGGCAGATGCTCAACCACTGAGCCACCCAGGCATCCCCATGTACATGATTTAACATAAAATCTATCTAATGCTTGTCTCAGAAAATTTTATTTTACTCGATTGTAATGAGTTTAAAGTCAGTTTTAGGTATGAAAAAAGTATTCAGTTGGCCAAATGCCGATCTCTTTATCCTAGCATCAAGAATAAAACTCAGTCAAAATAATTTTTGTTCTATCGTGCCAAGATCATCCCCTCTCAAAAACAAACAAAAAACTCAAAGAAAGAAAAGGGGAGCATGAGTTGGGGTTGGGATTGGAATTCTCATAGCTGCACAAAAAAAGATTTTTCCTATTTCTGGGATCTGGACATTTCAAGGAGACCCAAACATGGATCAGCTTCCTCAAAATTGCTACTGTTTCTCTGTGCTTTTGGCTTGTCCCAGTCAAACAACTGGTCCAGTGCACAGGCGTTGATGAAAACAAGGCTGCACTCCAAGGCTGAGGAGTATTTTTAGGTCTTGAGGAAGAAGACTTTTTTATTTGAAGGAAAGGATGGTAATGTCATCCAAAGTCCTGTGTGGAAGCTGGGACTTGGCAAGACTCAAAAAGCATACTTCAAAAGGAATGCGGTCAAAGGCCAAGCTTTGAGAAACCAAACGCTATGGAGACCCAGTTCTTGTCTTTCTGAAAATCTCGATAGCAGAAGTTTGAGTGGATTTTCTCATTCCTTGTCCCTTTTATAAACTGTTGGTGAACACAGGCATTTGCTCTTTTCGATTGCTTTGTGGGAGGCTCGAGCCTGTATCTTTTTCCCCTTTGAGCAATAAGAACAAAAATAACCCCTGAAACTCTTAAGAGATGTCACAGTCTCATGGGAAAATGTTAGCTGGTCACTCTTGAACAGTCCTCAAAGTAAAACTTAGGTGAAGGAATGATGGTCTGAGGATCAGACGCCTGTACGTATAGGTACATGTGGGTGCGGTGTGTGTTTATGTACCCCCAGCACACATGCCTGTGCTTAATCAAAGGTGCTCTGTGCAGGTGCGCCTGGGTGGCTTAGTTGGTTAAGTGTCTGACTCTTGGTTTCTGCTCAGGTTTTGATCTCAGGGTTGTAAGATTGAGCCCTGCATTGGACTCCCAACTCAGTAGAGAATCTGTTTCTCTCTCTTTCTCCCTCCCTCTCACCCTCCCTCCCTCTGCTCATACAGTTTCTCTCTCTCTCTTTCAAATAAAAAAATCTTTTTTTTTTTTTTAAGTGTCCTGTGCAGATAGGAGAAAGGCTGAGAACGCAGAGCTACCTGTCTTTCATGGACTCCATGGGGTCTGGATGGGGCAGCTGGGTGGTTAGATAGGCCCTCCTCCCTGAGTCGATTCTAAATTCAACAGTGATTCTAAGTTGGCATTTGGAGAAATCAATAATTTAAGTGAAATGAGGCAATTGAACTTCTGGAAAGTATCTTCAGTTGAATCTTGGGATGTTGGTTCAACTACTCAGGACCTGTGGGCAAAGGCTTACAAATAAAAAAGTCTTTATCTGTAGGCTGTTTTTACCCATCCCTGGTATTTACTTCTTAGGGGAGTTTTTCTAGAAACTGGCTTTCCTCCCATCGTGTCCTTTGGACAATCAGTCCCACACCACTGATGATAAAGGGATTTTGTGGTCACATAAACTTGAGACACACTGCATGCTGAGTTTTTCTGCTGGAAAGTGATCACATATACTGACATCATGAAAGGTCTTACCACAAGTCCACCTTCATTGCTCTAAGTTTTTCACATTTATTTAGCCATGAGCCTTCTTTATTTTCTATTTTATACTTGCACCTTACTGCCCAAAGCGAGAAAGTATTAACACAACGTATAGCTATCTCTGAGCTCTATTTTTCTGTGCAAGTTTCTGGGTGGACAGGCTGTGTCAGCATCACATGGGAGCTTATTATAAGTGCAGATGTTGGAGCCCTACCTGAGACCTACTGAATCAGAATCTCTGCAAGGATGGGGGCAGGAATCTCTGTCTTCATAAGCTCTCCATGTGATTCTTTGTCATATTAAAGCTTAAGAAGCCCTGATGTAGCTGTTCAGTCAAAAATGAGGCCAACTATTACATTTCTTAGATGATAATCTACTAAACCTTACGGATTCTCCCCTTGGTTTTTAAGGCCCCACTCACCCAACCAATCCAAACTTACTCTACTTTTATCTCCAACCCCACGCCCTGCTTACTGCATATTCTAATTCACAGGGCCATTGTGCCTTGTTAGTGCTGTCTCTGACTATTTTTGTGCCACAGACCCCTTCTCGGAATAATGTTTTTATTTTATTTATTTATTTATTTATTTATTTATTTATTTATTTATTTTTAAAGATTTTATTTATTTATTTGACAGAGAAAGAGAGGGGGCCACAAGCAGGGGGAGTAGCCTGCAGAGGGAGAGGGAGAAACAGGCTTCCTGAGAAGCAGGAAGCCTGATGCCCACATCAGGCTCAACCCCAAGACTCTGCGATCATGACCTCAGCCAAAGGCAGACTCTTCACCTACTGAGCCACCAGGCACCCCCCAAAATAATGTTTTTAAATGCATACAGTGAAGTATGATTTTAAGATTTCAAAAGAAACCAAGTTATTCTTATTTATTTATTTGTTTATTTATTTATTTAGAGAGACAGAGAAAATGCAAGCAGGAGAGGGGCAGAGGGAGCAGGAGCAAGAGAAACTCTTAAGGAAGCGTCATGGTCATCAAGGAGCCCGATGTGGGGCTGCATCTCACCGCCCTGAGATCAACCTGAGCCAAAATTGAGAGTTGACACTTAACTTAGCTACCAAGGTGCCCCAGAAACCAAGTTATTCTGAAATACAGTTATCAAAATATTTTAAAAGCTGTGTTAATTAAAGAAGTAAATATATTCACATTTCTCGTGTAAGATCTAGAGGCAGATCTGTAACTGTTATACTTTTAAAGTGGTGATGCTTTTTTTTTATTTTTTAAAGATTTATTTATTCATTTATTTATGATAGAGAGAGAGAGAGAGAGAGAGAGAGAGAGAGGCAGAGACACAGGAGGAAGGAGAAGCAGGCTCCATGCCGGGAGCCCGACGTGGGACTCGTTCCTGGGACTCCAGAATCGCGCCCTGGGCCAAAGGCAGGCGCTAAACTGCTGAGCCACCCAGGGATCCCCTGGTGATGCTTTCTAACCATATTTTGAGATATATACAACACTGAAGGATGATATGAGATGATATGAGAAACTTGTGATTTCTTTTGTTGACAAAGCCATGGATACTGCTACAATACTAGGGTCTGTCACCCTTGCCATATTTGAAAGAAATAGATTCTAGTTTCATTTTCTCTGAATAGTTTCCCAATTCTTTTTTGCCTACCCAATCACTGCTCATTTTTCAAGACCCAGATGATTTCTCCACTCATTCCAACCTTTACCAAAATCCCATATTTCTGGAGCCTTCGTGTCTGTTATAACAATAACATCCAGCAGGGCATTTCAGTTCATAAAATTTCAACTTTGTGCTTTATCTCTCTTATTTCAGTGGAAGCAGGGATTGAGCTTGTGCTTATTTTGAAATTCCCTGGTCAGGGTCACAAACACAGTGATGTGTAGATGATGCTTTAGTGGTTCTCAACCTTGGACACACATCAGAATTACCAGCAGGTACTTGGGTTCTGTGCCTTAGGCTAGTGATTGTCAGCATGTGGTCCCTAGACTGGCTGTATTAGTATCACCCGGGAATTTGTTAGAGATGCCAGTTGTTGAACCTCACACCAAACTTACTGATTCAGAAACTCTGGGGGTGGAGAGGACAGCGTTCTGTGATTTTGATCCACACTGAAGTTTGAGAATAAATGCCCTAGGGATTCTGATTCAGAAGATATGGAGTGTAATTCAGAAGACCATATAGACCAAGTACCATTACTCAGTGAACTTCATGAAGTCACTACAGTCCAGTGTTGCTCACCATTGTATCTCCAGGCCCTGTCTCAGTACCTGACACATGGTTGGGACTCAAAAATATTTGTCAAGTAGAAGGAAGAAAGGTGATTTTGGAAGTCCATTAATTGAGTAATGAGCAACTACATGTCTAGGTATCTAATATCTTTTATAGAAATTAGGTGCAAGAAGCTCTTCTCTTTGACAGATAACTATTCCCTTTGACGAGGCCATTTATGTCAGGAACAACAATTATTTAATGATGTACTTGTGGCTCATCTAATAGCTCCAGCTAGTGATTTGAATTGTGGGAGAATTTTGAAAAATAAGCCAAAAGGTCAGACTTTGCAAACCTAAATGACTACACAAAGTTAAATTTCGCGTGATTTTTTTTTCTGTCCCAAGAACTTGCTATGTTAAGCCCTCCAGGGTTTTCTGATCTTCCTAGTATGACATGAACTCTTGCAGCCTACAGAATAAAGGAGGAAAATTCTGTGTTTCACCCTCAGGTGTAAGTAGAATAAACTAAAGCCGCAAAGGATAGTAATTTCCAGGAGACAGTGACTTAAATTAAAAAAAAGTGGTCAGAGAGCATACTTTGCTCTTTAAATAGTGTGTCCTACTATGTGCAAATCATTGTTTAAGACAAATCTTCTCACTGAAACAGTATTGCTACTCCCTAAGAGCTTACAGCCTGGAAAGATGAAAGCAGGAAGGCAAATAATCCTTCTTCTTCTTCCTCTTTATTGCTCAGCAGAGCCCTTATCTGCTGTTTTCTTTTTTATTTATCTATTTGCTTGTGAGTGTATTGTCTTTCCCTATCACTAGAATATAAACTCCAAGAATCTCTTTCAGTCATATTTGACCAGTTAGAATACTCCCTGGAGCATGATGGACATAATAAGCATTTAGATGAAATGCAACAAAGAAAATTCAAAATTAAATGTGTGCATTACTTCTTTTGAAGTATCAGATCCCATGTCTAGGTCTGCATTTTCATATCCTCTGGCAAAGAGCCATGCTCTGGATTCCCATGGCTTTGTGAGGTTCAAGTCTGGTTCTGAAATTTACTGCCCTGGGGCCTTGACCACATTACTTAACTCTTGACTCTTGCTTCCCTGCCTGCAGTACGGTAAGGACCGCAGGACAGAATGTGGCTAAGGGCACTTAGCACAATACAGGGCTAGTGTTCGCTGTTATGGACACAGAACATTTGAAGCCTCATCTTCTTTAACAAAACTTTGTTAAAAACAGAACTGTTAAAGCCTCACCCCTAGCTAGAAATTATAACTGAAAACAGAGTCTTCAGGTGCCGGGTAGCAATTTTAAAAGAAGCCTTGAAGGAATGGGGGGCTGTTGACTCAGTCCCTGTGAGGATGAGCACTGAGCTAGCCATCACACCTTGTGGGAAGTAGACTAGCACAAAGTTACATAAGATTTACAATAAGCCCATAATTACTCTGTACAGTTCCATTTGAAGTTCAATTTTTAAGTCTCTTGGTTAAGATGAGCAAAGAAATGTCCTCTGACATTACAAAATGTGTTTCACCAGGTCTGAGGACCATTGACATACAACCTGGAAGCTACAGATATTTTTATGAAACAACGACTATATATGTTACATTTAAATTTTTTTCTTGTTATTTTTTGTAGAAAGCTTGTTAGTTCATTTAAAGTGGTAAACTAAAATTAAAAAATAAAAAAATAAAGTGGTAAACTATGTCATAAAAGGATAATTTTACTCAATGACCTTGTGATGATTAACTCACCATCACTTCCAAATATAGCTCAAATTTACTCAAGCAATATTAAAGGACTGTAAGATTAGGAGCATAGCTAGAGAAATTCCCTTGGAGCAATGAGTAAAATTATGTAAGTAAAATTAAAGTGACTGGCAATAACTTTAGAACCCAAGGCAGGATTCACCTTAAGGGTATTATTGTTTATTCTGTTGAAGTAATATTGAATTGGATTTCCATTACTTGAGGCATCAGTAATTCTAACAAAAGGAGTTTTCATGGATGTGTATAAATACAGGTGTTAATATTTATATAATCAGTATTTTTTAGAGCCATGTTTCTCAAACTGTCTTTCCCTTGCTGAACTGAGATTGGTCTTTTTATGCGTTTTTCTAAAGAAGCAGCAATGTTTCCTTTGGTGTGTTCTGTGGAACTTACTTCTGATGGCTTGGGTACCTTACTTGTTAGTAAGCACCCACCTCGAATGGTCCTGGTGCTCAGTGAGAAAACCATTGTCAGATCTCTTCAAGCCTTTAGTTTCTTATCTGCAACGTTAGAGTCATAGCTATACCTTTTCTGCTTTAAGGATCAAATATGAAGTTGTGTGTAGTGTTTTATAAGTGGCAAAACACTATATATATATATATATATATATATATATATATATATATGTATATATATATAATGCTATGTGTACATATGTGTGTATACAGGTGAACAATAAGCTATTACTTCTGATGCTCCCTAACAGCTTGCTTTTATAGATCTCCCAGGAAATGCTTATCAGGGGATTTTAGTGGGTCTAGTTATTAGCTCTTCACTCTCTAAACCTCACTTGGCAACACTGAATATGACTTGGCCACCATATTTAAGAGCACAAGATAGGGCATTCTTTTCACACTGCCTTGGTTTCTTGGTTTCCCCTTTTCTTGTTTCCATTTCCCTTGTGAAGACTATTGGAAAATGAAAATTTCCAAACTTGCAAACCCTGGGTCTTAACCAGAGGAGCCTTCTTATTCCTCGACAACTACTTCTTACTGGGGAGCTAGGGCCCTAGATGGCAGAGGGACAGGCCTGGCCTGAACAAAAAGCCCTGCTGGCCAAGAGGGTCTGGCATGCATCTGGCACAAGTGTGCTTTCTCTTGTGACAGCATCTCACAGACTAGACTGAACCTTTCTGAGACTCCCATTGCTCCTTGTGTTGTTTACAGAGTGAGGAAGTAAGTCAGTTTTTCAACAATCGATAATATCTTGCTGTATGCAGTGATGAGGCTTTAAAAATGAAGTACATGGACTAGAAAGCGAAGGCTCTCCTCTTTGCCTTCTGTTCCACGATTAGCAGTTTGGAGCATGGCTCTACAGATCACGCTGTGTGCAGTTTTAATATGCACATCCAAAGATCTTTTTAAATAAAGAAATCATTCTGTACATTTAGCTCTGCACTGAAAACATCTTTTCATGTCAGAACATACACTGATATACCTGTTCCATAAGATGAATGTATGTCATTTACCTTCTGATGGACATTTCTTTCTCTTCCTTTGTCTCTCTTTCTCTTTGCTATTACCAAATGCCTCAGCAAACATTCTTGTATGTAAACACACACACACACACACACACACACACACACATATTTCTGAAGAGCACATTTATAAACTTGTTTCATACAGAGTGTTCTTTAATGCAGCTAACATTTATTTTTATACATAATGTGATATCACTATACTTTAAAAAGAAATATATGCCCAGGGCCACCGCAGTGGCTCAGTAGTTGAGCGTTTGCCTTCAGCTCAGGACATGATCCCGGAGTTCCCAGATCGAGTCCCACATCGGGCTCCCTGCATGGAGCCTGCTTCTCCCTCTGCCTGTGTCTCTGCCTCTCTTTCTGTGTCTCTCATGAATAAATAAATAAAATCTTTAAAAAAATAAGAAATATATGCCCATTTGTTCTCAACCATTTATTGTATAGTGTAACCAGCTGGTATAAAATGTTAGCTTTACCATAAACTAAATTTGCATGTACACCTGCTTCTGATTCTTCCATTGATTTATCTTTCTACAGATCCATTTCTCTGTACAGTTATGGTAAGTTATGTAGTTATAATAATCTTATATGACATTCCAGTTATGATAATCTTATAAGATATTTTCAGATCTGGTAGATCAAATCTTCAAACATTTTTTCTGCTTCAGAATGTTTTCATTATCCTCGTACATTTTCTTTTCTGGCTTACCTTCAGGATTAACTCCTCAAGCTTCATTTTAAAATTAAATTGGATTTAGGGCAACTGGGTGGCTTAGTCAGTTAAGCATCTGACTCTTGATTTTGGATCAGGTCATGATCTCAGGGTTATGAGTCAAGCGGCATGTGAGGCTCCATGCTGGGTGTGGAACCTGCTTAAGATTCTCTCTCTCCCTCTCTGCCTCTCCTTCCCTTGCTGAAATAAATAAATAAATAAATAAATAGCTTTGGATTTAAAAATTAGCACATAGTTCTGTGAGTTTGGCACAAGCATGGATTTGTGTAGGCACCATCATAATCAGGATACAGAACAATTTCATCTCCCCAGAACTTCCTCCTGCTACCCATACTTTGTTGTCATACCCTCGTCCAACCCTGACTTCTGGCCACCACTATTGATTCTGTCCCTACAGCGTTATCTGTTTGAGAATGCTATGTAGGTAGAATCCTATAGTATGTCGCCTTCTGAGGCTCACTCAGCACAATGCCTTTGAGATTTATCCAAAGTCTTGAGTTTGTTCCTTTTTATTGTTAAGTAGCACCCCATTGTATGGAGGTAGCCCAGCTTATCCACTCTTCCCTGCTGAAAGACATATACATTTGGGGCCATTACAATAGAGCTATCTTAAACACTCATGTACAGGTTTTTGTGTGAACAGAAGTTTTCATCTTTCACCGGTAAATACCAAAAAGTGATAATGCTGGGCTGTACTGTGAGAGTATATTCAGCTTTGTGAAAAACCCTACCAGACTGTTTTCCCAGAGTGGCAGTGCTGTTTTGTATGTATTTCCATCGGCCATGCCTGAGAGTCGCAGCTCCTCTGCGTCCTTACCAGGACTTAGTATTGTCAGTTCTTTCTACTATAGTCATTCTGAGCAGAGCATAGTGGTGTCTCATTGTCCTTTCAGCCTGTGAATCCTCACTAGTTCATGGTGTTGACCTCTTCTCATGTGCTTATTTGCCGTCCTTGTCTTTTTAGTGAAGTGAGTCTGTTCAAAAGTTTTGCCCATTTTAAAGATGGGATACTTGGGGCGTCTGGGTGGCTCAGCAGTTGGACGTCTACCTTCAGCTCAGATCATGATCCCAGGGTTCTGGGATCAAGTTCCACATCAGGCTCCTCTCAGGGAGCCTGCTTCTCCTTCTGCCTATATCTCTGCCTCTCTGTGTCTCTCGTGAATAAATAAAATCTTAAAAGATAAATAAATAAAAATGGGTTACTTGTTTCCTTACTATTGAGTTTTGAGAGTTCTTTGCGTATTCTGAATACAGATCTGTTGTTGACAGGGGTGGCTTGTGGGAGTGTGACCTGTGCAGTTGCCCAGACCCCATGCTCAGAAGGGCCTGCCATTTCATTTGACACTCTACTGTCATAATTTGAAGTTCTTAACAATTTCAGCAAAGGATTCACATTTTCAGTCTATACTGGGCCCCAGACATTATGTAGCTGGTCCCATGTATTGGATTGTGTGATTTGCAAATACTCTTTCCCAGTCCACAACTTGTTTTTTCATTCTCTTGGCAGTGTCTTTCCCAGAGCAAAAGTTTTTAACTGTTGGTAAAGTCCAGTTTATCTATATTTTTCTTTGATAGATTGTGTTTTTGTTGTCATGTCCAAGAACTTTTTGATCACAAGGATTTTTTCTTCCATTATCTTATAAACATGTTACAGTTTTATGTCTTATGTTAAGATATATGATCCACTTTGCATTAATTTTTTTATAGTAGATGAGATTTAGGTTTTACATTGGAACTTTTATTGGCCATATATTTAATTTATAGATTAATTTAGGAAGAACTGACATCTTTACAATGTAGCATCTTTATATCTAGGAACATGATGATGTGTCCTTCACTTATTCAAGCCATCTTTCATGTCCTGTAAAGTTTCAGTTTTATTCATATACAGTTTGTATATTTTAATATTTATTCCTATTTTTGTGGTTTTTATTGATACTTGATATGAGACTTGTTTTCCATCATGTTCTCTATTTCTTTCTAGTTGATGAAAAGAGTTGAAAAGAAGCTGTTGTTTTTTGGTTGATCTTCTGTCACAGTGGCTTCCTAAAGGGTTTTGCTAATTGTTTGCTTTAGGCAAGTTCCCAAGGAAATGACTTCTTCCCCTTACTACCCATCTCTCCCTGTGTGACCTAGAGATGGCTGTGGGGTTGAAGGTTGGTCCGTTGAACCGCCACATTGCTTCAGGGTGCTGAGTGCCCTTGTTCTCAGCAGTGGGTTTCAGGAGCTAATGGCCTCAGACAAACAATAAGCACATTTCATCAGTTCATATTCATTCAGCTGCAAGTAACAGACTAGTTAAGTGGCATTTACTTTTAAAAATGTGTTTTATTTTTCTCATACAACAAGAAATCTGTGCAATAATGCCATTGGGAATCCAAATTCTTTCCTTTTAGACTTTTTCCAAAATAAATTTTTAGTTTCAAATTATTTTAGGTTCTCGGGGAAACTGCAAAGAAAGTGCAAAGAGTTCTCATATACTCTTCACCCAGTTTCTCCTAATGTGAACATCTCCTATAACTATAGTATATTTGTTTAAGAATAACAGGTTAATGTGAGTTCATTACGATTAACTAAGCTACAGATTTTATTGAAATTTCATCAGTTTTCCCATTAAACGTGTTTTAGAATCCAAGCCAGGGTACCATCTTGCATTCATGTCCTCATATCTCCTTACGCTCTTTCTTGGCTGTGACAATTTCTTTGTCTTTGTTTGCTTTTCATGACCTTGACAGAGTACTGGTCCGGTATTTTAGAATATTTCTCATTTTGATTTTGTCTGATGTTTCCTCATACTTAGTCTAAGATAATGAGTTTTGGGGAAGAATACCATAGGGCTGGAGTGCCCTTCTCAGTGCAACAGATCAAGGGGTATGTGATACCAACATGACTTATCACTGGTGATGTTAACCTTGGGAGAGTCAATTGATCATAATGTTGGGCTTGATCACAGAGGTAGTTTCTGAGAGATCTTTTAGTCTTTATATCATGGAGAAGTCAAAGTATACATAACAGTGAAGAGAACATGCATCTATATCTAGCTTTGACAGTTATTTATGGTTGATCTTGTTTTATCTATACCTCTATCCACTTTCCCATCAGCCCCCACTGGGCTATTTTGAAGCAAGTACTAGACATCACATTTAATCTATAAACATTTCAGTGTGGATCTTTAAAAGATAAAGACTCCTAGAAAAATAGCCACAAGATCATTAACATTCATAAAAAAATGTAACTATGATTTCAGAGCTGTTTCTGTTTTCTCATTCTACCCTCCTTGGCATGCTGCTCTTTATCCTTGGTTGCAAGAGAGCCTCTCTGGCTTCAGCCATCACATATAAATTTTGGGAGATATGCAATATATGTTTTGTTTTGTTTTGTTTTTTCTTTTCTCTGTCTCATTTGTTCTACAGTGGTGGAAGTTAATATCTTCTATAACATGACCAGCATGCACCCAGAACCAAGTGGTATACTGTGCTGGTTCATTCTGTGAGATTCCTCATTCCCATTCTGCCCCCCTCTTTTATCTCATTTATGTTTTGGTAGTCAATGTTGAGGCCTTTTACAAGTATTTCTGGTTTATATAAATTTGGGACTGAGCATCTTCTTACATACAGAAACAAGAGGATCACCCTCTAGAACCCCTCAAGTAGGCTACATTCTCCCTCCACTACAACTTTGTCACCACCACCATCTCCCAGTCCCCCCATTTTTTTCTTCTCCTTTTTTTTCTCGTTTTCTTTTCTTTTCTTTTTTTTTTCTTTCTCTTCTTCTTTGGGATTCTTGGCCTTTTATTTTTTGCTACTTTGTTTTAAAATTTCTTTTTCACTTTAGTGGTTTTTTTGTTTTATTTTGTTCTGATCTTTGTTTTCAATTTCTGGTCTCTGACCACGGCAGAATCATCTAGGGTGAAATTTACTTAGGTCGTGGTTGATATTCTTGACGCAGCCCACTCATACAGCCATGGTGCACTGAGCAAAATGACAAGAAAGCAGAACTCACCACAAAAGAAATAATCAGAAACAGTTCTCTCTGCCACAGAGTTACAGAATTTGGATTACAATTCAACATCAGAAAGCCAATTCAGAAGCACAATTATAAAATTACTGGTGGCTCTGGAAAAAAGCATAAAGGAATCAAGAGACTTAATGACTGCAGAATTTAGATCTAATCAGGCTAAAATTAAAAATCAATTAAATGAGACAATCCAAACTGAAGGTCATAACGATGAGGGTTAATGAGGTAGAAGAACGAGTGAGTGACATAGAAGACAAGTTGATGGCAAAGAAGGAAGCTGAGGAAAAAAAGAGAAAAACAATTAAAAGACCATGAAGAAAGGTTAAGGGAAATAAATGACAGCCTCAGAAGGAAAAAAATCTACATATAATTGGGGTTCCAGAGTGTGCCAAGAGGGCCAGAGGGCCAGAAAGCATATTTGAATAAATCATAGCTGAGAACTTCCCTAATTTGAGGAGGGACCAAGGCATTCAGATCCAGAAGATAGAGGTTCCCCCCCCCAAAATCAATAAAACTTGTTCAACACCTTGACATTTAATAGTGAAACTTGCAAATTCCAAAGATAAAGAGAAAATCCTTAAAACAGCAAGAGACAAGAGATCCCTAACTTATATGGTGAGAAACATTACAACAGCACACCTCTCCAAGGAGACCTGGCAGGACAGAAAGGACAGGCAGGATATGTTCAGGGTACTAAATGAGAAAAACATGCAGCCAAGAATACTTTATCCAGCAAGGCTCTCATTCAGAATAGAAGAAGAGATAAAGAGCTTCAAAGATAGGCAGAGACTGAAAGAATATGTGACCACCAAACCAGCTCTGCAAGAAATATTAAGGGGGGCCCTGTAAAAGAAAGAGGATGCCCAAAGAAATAATCCACAAAAACAGGGACTGAGTAGGTATTACGATGACACTAAATTCATATCTTTCAATAGTAACTCTGAACATCAGTGGGCTAAATGATCTCATCAAAAGATGCAGGGTTTCAGACTGGATAAAAAAGCAAGACCCATCTATTTGCTGTCTATAAGAGACTCATTTCAGATGTAAGGACACAAACAGTCTGAAAATGAAAGGTTGGAGAACCATTTACCATTCAAGTGGTCCTCAAAAGAAAACTGGGGTAGCAATCCTCATATCAGATAAATTAAACTTTATCCCAAAGACTGTAGTAAGAGATGAAGAAGGACACTGTATCATACTTAAAGGGTCTATCCAACAAGAGGACCAGACAATCATGAATATTTATGCCCCCAATGGGGGAGCTGCCAATTATATCAATCTATTAATAACCAAAGTAAAGATATACATAGATAATAATACACTAATAGTAGGAGACTTCAACACGACACTTTCTGCAAATGACAGATCTTCTAAGCACAACATCTCCAAAGAAACAAGAGCTTTAAATGATACACTGGACCAGATGGATTTCACAGATATATACAGAACTTTGCATCCGAACGCAACTGAATACACATTCTTCTCAAGTGCACATGGAACTTTCTCCAGAATAAACCACATATGGGGTCACAAATCAGTTCTCAACTGATACCAAAAGATTGGGATTGTCCCCTTCATATTTTCAGACCACAATGCTTTGAAACTAGAACTCAATCACAAGGAAATTTGGAAGAAACTCAAACACATGGAGGTTAAAGAGCATCCTGCTAAAAGATGAATGGGTCAACCAGGAAGTTAGAGAAGAATTAAAAAGATTCATGGAAACTATGAAAATGAAGATACAACCATTTAAAATATTTGGGATACAGCAAAAGTGGTCCTAAGAGGGAAATACATTGCAATACAAGCCTCCCTCAAAAAACTGAAATAACTCAAATATACAAGCTAACCTTGCACCTAAAGGAACTGGAGAAAGAACAGCAAATAAAACATACACCAAACAGAAGAAGAGAGTTAATAAAGATTCAAGCAGAACTCAATGAAATACAGACCAGAAGAACTGTAGAACAAACAGATCAACAAAACCAGGAGTTGCTTCTTTGAAAGAAAAAAAAAAGAGATGGATAGATAAACCATTAGCCAGCCTTATTAAAAAGAAAAGAGAAAATACTCAAATTAATAAAATCATGAATGAAAAAGGAGAGATCACAACCAATACCAAGGAAATACAAGCGATTTAAAAAACATATTATGAGCAGCTATATGCCAATAAATTAGGCAATCTAGAAGAAATGGACGCATTTCTGGAAAACCACAAACTACCAAAACTGGAACAGGAAGAAATAGAAAACCTGAACAGCAATAACCAGGAAGGAAATTGAAGCAGTCATCGAAAACCTCCCAAGACACAAAGGTCCAGGGCCAGATGACTTCCCAGGGGAAGGGTGATAGGGTGCTTTCCTATCAAACGTTTGAAGAAGAAACAATACCTATTCTACTAAAGCTGTTCCGAAAGATAGAAAGGGATGGAATACTTCCAAACTCTTTTTATGAGGCCAGCATCACCTTAATTCCAAAATTAGAGAAAGACTCCACCCAAAAGGAGAATTATAGACCAATATCCCTGATGAACACAGATGCAAAAATTCTAAACAAGATACTAGCCTATAGGATACAATACATTAAGAAGATTATTCACCATGACCAAGTGGGATTTATCCCCGGGATGCAAAGCTGGTTCAACACTCATAAAGCAATAAATATGATAGATCATATCAACAAGAGAAAAAACAAGAACTATATGATCCTCTCAATAGATGCAGAGAAACCATTTGACAATATACAGCATCCATTCCTGATCAAAACTCTTCAGAGCGTAGGGATAGGGGAACATTCCTCAGCATCTTAAAAGCCATCTATGAAAAGCCCACAGTACATATCATTCTCAATGGGGAAACACTGAGAGCCTTTCCCCTAAGATCAGGAACACGACAGGGATGTCCATTCTCACCACTGCTATTCAACATAGTATTAGAAGTCCTAGCCTCAACAATCAGACAAGAAGAAGAAATAAAAGGCATTAAAATTGGCAAAGAAGAAGTCAAACTCTCCCTCTTTGCAGATGACTTGATACTGTACATAGAAAACCCAAAAGACTCCACCCCAAAATTGCTACAACTCATACAGCAATTCGGCAGTGTGGCAGGATACAAAATCAATGGCCAGAAATCAGTGGCATTTCTATACACTTTTTTTTTCTGTGGTCCAAAGTTCTGGTAAGATGTATGTTAAGATACAGAACATATATACATTGTCCTCGGTTACCTCAAAAGTAAGGACTCCTGCCCCATACAAGGGATGCGAGTGCACCTACAAAGCTCTACAAAGTCAGAGGGGTGGTGTGAAGCCTGTTACTGGTGATCCACCTGTGACATCCTGAAGCACCCCAAAGAGCGAGTTCCCCAAAGAGCGAGTATGTGTGGAGTGGGGTGAGGGAGGAATAAGTCCGAAGCCAAGAAGCCACTTCTAATAAATAGCTGCCGACTTGCTAAAAGTTCTTGATCAACTCCGACTGGCTGGTGGGCTCCATAAAAGGTCTTTGAAAAAATTATGTGTTTTACTCACTTATTTAAGGCCACGGAGCACCTACTCCCTGCAAGTAATTCAAAGGTGAGAGGCCTGGGAAAAGCAATGTAAGGAGGCACAAATGGCCATACAGAGGAGAGGTGGTGAGGGGGCCAGGCCTCCTTGAGTCCTGAAACTGAAGAAAGAGAAGTTAAGGAATTACTCCCATTTACAATTGCACCCAAAAACATAAGATACCTAGGAACAAACCTAACCAAAGAGGTAAAGGATCTATACCCTAAAAACTACAGAAGACTTCTGAAAGAAATTGAGAAAGGCACGAAGAGATGGAAAAATATTCCATGCTCATGGATTGAAAGAATTAATATTGTGAAAATGTCAATGCTACCCAGGGCAATTTACACATTCAATGCAATGCCTATCAAAATACCATGGACTTTCTTCAGAGAGTTGGAACAAATCATCTTAAGAATCAGAAAAGACCCTGAATAGCCAGGGGAATATCGAAAAAGGAAACCAGAGCTGGAGGCATCACAATGCCAGATTTCAAGCTCTACTACAAAGCTGTGATCATCAAGACAGTGTGGTACTGGCACAAAAACAGACTCATAGATCAATGGAACAGAATAGAGAACCCAGAAACAGGCCCTCAACTCTATGGTCAACTAATATTCAACAAAGCAGGAAAGACTATCCACTGGAAAAAGGACAGTCTCTTCAATAAATGGTGCTGGGAAAATTGGACACCACATGCAGAAGAATGAAACTAGACCATCCTCTTACACCATACACAAAGATAAACTCAAAATGGATGAAAGATCTAAATGTGAGACAAGATTCCATCAAAATCCTAGAGGAGAACACAGGCAACACCCTTTTTGAACTTGGCCACAGCAACTTCTTGCAAGATACATCCATGAAGGCAAGAGAAACAAAAGCAAAAATGAACTATTGGGACTTCATCAAGATAAGAAGCTTCTGCACAGCAAAAGAAATAGTCAACAAAACTAAAAGACAACCTACAGAATGGGGGAAGATATTTGCAAATGACATATCAGATAAAGGGCTACTATCCAAGATCCTTAAAGAACTTATTAAACTCAACAGCAAAGAAACAAACAATCCAATCATGAAATGGGCAAAAGACATGAAGAGAAATCTCACAGAGGAAGACACAGACATGGCCAACAAGCACATGAGAAAATGCGCATCACTTGCCATCAGGGAATACAAATCAAAACCACAATGAGATATCACCTCACACCAGTGAGAATGGGGAAAATTAACAAGGCAGGAAACCACAAATGTTGGAGAGGATGTGGAGAAAGGGGAACCCTCTTGCACTGTTGGTGGGAATGTGAACTGGTGCAGCCACTCTGGAAAACTGTGTGGAGGTTCCTCAAAGAGTTAAAAATAGACCTGGCCTACGACCCAGCAATTGCACTACTGGGGATTTACCCCAAAGATACAGATGCAGTGAAACACCGGGACACCTGCACCCAACAATGTCCACAATAGCCAAACTGTGGAAGGAGCCTCGGTGTCCATCAAAAGATGAATGGATAAAGAAGAAATGATCTGTATACACAATGGAATATTCCTCAGCCATTAGAAATGACAAATGCCCACCATTTGCTTAGACGTGGATGGAACTGGAGGGTATTATGCTGAGTGAAGTAAGTCAATCAGAGAGGGACAAAATTTATATGATTTCCTTCATACAGGGAATATAAAAAATAGTGAAATGGGTTAAAAGGGAAAGGAGAGAAAATGAGTGGGAAATATCAGAGAGGGAGACAAAACATGAGAGACTCCTAACTCTGGGAAATGAACAAGAGGTAGTGGAAGGGGAGGTGGGCAGGGGGTTGGGGTGACTGAGTGATGGGCACTGAGGGGGGCACTTGACAGGATGAACCCTGGGTGTTATACTATATGTTGGCAGATCGAACTCCAATTAAAAAAATATACAAAAAAAAAAAAACCCTACTATTTACAGCAGTTTTGTATCACTTTGTCATATTCTCACCTGTGCACCTCAACCATATGTGTGCATATCTGGTGACTTTCAGAAGACATTATTTTCTGTTTGATCATGTCAATTTATACAATTGGCAACACTTCCTTCAGTATTGTCAGAATTCTTGGTAAATTGGGTTTACTCACTTGGAAACGTTTGTGTGATAGTTGCTGAAGAACCAGGCTGTTTTAAACAGAAACATTCTTTTCCACTCTGGGTTATTGGATTTGAGTAATCCTCCTGTCTTCTTTGACAGCAAGTCACTCAAGAAATGGGTTGGCTTTTTTTTTTTTTAAGATTTTATTTATTTATTCATGAGAGACAGAGAGAGAAGCAGAGACACAGGCAGAGGGAGAAGCAGGCTCCCTGTGTGGGAAGCCTGATGCGGGACTTGATCCCAGGATCCTGGGATCACGCCCTGAGCCAAGGATAGACACTCAACCCCTGAGCCACTCAGGCGTCCCTGGGCTGACTTTTAAAGGAAAATTTCATAGTAATTTTCCTCTGGCTTATTTTTGGCAATCAAAACAAATAAAATCAAGAGACAGGGAAGCATTGATTCACCGTTTGAGATCTTAGGTTTATGTTTAGACTGTGGTACAGAAACGTGAAGCCTCATACTAATCTGCACACGTGCTTTAACAACAACAACAACAACAAAAGATAAAAACCGTAGGTGACAAATTCAGTAGATAAAATAGACCAACATCAAGAAAAATGGCATTCTGAATTTCGATCATGGAACTAGTCCCTTCCATGTGTTCCAGGGATGAGAAAACAATGACTTATTTCAAATCCATATTTGCTTTTCCTTTCAGTTAAATTGTTCATACTGAATAGTCTGTTTATACATCAAGAAAATTATACCTCCACCCCCCTCCACCCCCAATCTTTCATGGAAAACAGTGAGACAACTAAATCTTCCTACTAATTGCTCTGATAATTCAAACTCTTAAATATGTCAGACTCAAATTTGGAACTTCTTTAAGATCAGATACTGGAAGACAATGCAATTCATCAAGGACTCCCCTTTGGAAAATAATAATTAAAAGCTCAGACAGCTGTAATATGGTAAGTACAATGATCATGGAAGAGATGTCGGATTAGAACAAAACAGTTCTTAAAAGGGTAGAACAGTTGTGAAGGGCTAGCAGATTACTACATGAGGACCCAGTGACTGCCAGTAGCCAAGAATTGTCAAGGACCCGTTTTCAAATCCGTCAGCAGTAAAGGTGGAGAAGGTATGGAAGGAAAAGGGGTTGGGACCCTTTTACAGATACTCAGTGAGGTTTTTTTTACTAGAGGAACTCTGTGGAGAAAGAGTGACCTAAAAGCTTGCCTGGGTCAAGGGAAAGATCTTGACTGCTCTACAACCTTAAGTTCCCTAGGAGGAGCTCATGATCTTAGCTCTGGAAGCAAAAGAAGCCACTGAAGGCCCAGAAAGGGAGAGGAAGGTGAGGAAGGCAATAGGTCAAAGAAGTAGATCTTGAGTGGAATGCAGAGTGGGATGAGGAGTGGAAATTGGGGATCAGAAGTTAATGAGATTTCTGATTGACTGTGTGGGCCCCTAGGGATGGGGAGATGAAGCCGAAACAATGTGAAAGAGTGGGGAGCTTGTGAGGAGGAATTGCAGACAGGCTAGATGGGGTCTTGTAGGCCCAACGTGCTGCCCAGTACAATGTGTCTGAGTTCAGCAAGCGTGTTTTGAAATGGCTCCTTCTACTGATGCATCCAGTGGTTAACTGGGCTCTCTAGCTACCCTTTTAAGAAGACAACATGCTCTAAACTGTAGGATTTATTTCATTGCCTCTCTTTGCATCTGTCCTCTCTAGAATGTGCCTATAGTGTTCTGAGTCTCTCTGCTTGCTCGGTCGCAGGCCACCATCCCCACCTAAAACTTGAGTGAAAAATCCCATACAAGGCCAGCAGCCCCTCTCTGTTGGAGGACATGGGATGAAAACAGCTCTTTTTTCACTCAACCTTTTGCCACCCTGTTCCTCTAATGAATACACTGAACAAAGTCTATGAAATTTCTTTACTCAAGGGATAGAAGGGGTAGGTTAAGTGATCAGCTCTTGATTTGGGCTCAAGTCATGATCTCAGGGTCATGAGATTGAGCCCCACAGCAGGCTACCATGCTCAGTGGATTCTTCTTGAGATTCTCTCTCCTTCTCCTCTCTGCCCCTCCTGCTTGTGCTCTCTCTCTCTCTCTCAAATAAATAAGTAAATCTTAAAAAAAAAAAAAAAAAAGAGAGAGAGAGAGAGAAAAGAGTATTATAATGTAGGAGAGTAAAAAGCTAATAAGAGCTTTCAGTTGAGTGCTTGCTCTACCTGCCGTGGTTCTGAGGGCTCTATATGCTTCATTTGTTTAATCATTACAACAACACTGTGTGGTATTATTGTGATTTCAGTTTTACAAAAGAGGAAACTGACAACCAGGGAAATTTAGTAACTTCCCCAGAGTCACACGTCCACCTAGTGAATAGTACAGCAGGAAATGTAAGCTCAGGGAGTGTGGCTTCAGAGCCTGCATCCCCAGCCACTGTGCTGCTTACAGGCTCTCTTTAGGGAACACCTGGGAGACAGACCTTCCCAAGGAGGTCTTCCCCTTCACCCCACGCCTAAGGTGGCTTTCCTGCTCTGGAGCTTGGGCCTTTCCTTCCTAAGCTCCTTTATATGCAAAACTTTACATCCTTTCCTTCAGCTCCCTACATGCAAAACTTCCACTCCTTCTCATGGAAATCTCCACCATATCCCACTGGGAGAATCCCTAGTCCCTATATTTCTATCCGTTCCCTATTTACATTTTCCCAAAAGTGAGTTCCATAATCTTGAACAACACCCAGAGCTAGGCAAGTGGGAAGGGATGCTCATTAGTGCGCAGGCTGTGGGAGGGGGATTCTCATTTCATAAATATATGTGGACACAGATTTCCACCCCTTTCCACTCCCCGCTTCCCAATTCCACTTTCATTGTGAGTCTGGCAGTTCATTCACTAAATGATTTCTTAAAAGTAGGCATATCTCCCAAAAATGGACATTCACTTTTTAAATAAAAAGGCTTATTAATATAATTTATTATTTTTAAGATGTTATTTATTCATGAGAGACACAGGCAGAGGGAGAAGCAGGCTCCCTGTGTGGGGACCCTGATGCGGGACTCTATCCCAAGATCCTAAGCCAAAGGCAGATGGTCAACCACTGAGCCACCCAGGTGTCCCAGAGGAATCACTATAAATACATAATATTAATACTAACTGAAGTCAGTAGTTTACATTACACTTTCTGTGTTGCACAGGCTAGGGATTTTGACAAATGAATAATGTCATGCATTCACCATTGCACTCTCATATGGACATTAATTTCTTTTTCAGGGATGCCATATATTGATACCGTATTGATGAAAGAATTTTCCTGTCTGTCCCTGAATGGAAGTCAGTGGGCCCCTGTTATGCTGAGGAATTTTGAATGTCCTTTCTGCTTTGGAGATGCTTTCTGCTGGCATCCCTAAAAGAACTACTAAGTATTACATAATACTTCCAGTGGGGTAAGAAATGTCATGATCACTGGAAAACTTTCCTAAAATCATGAAAAACACTGAGTTCCAACACACTTGGCCCCAAAGGTTTTGAGTTTGGAATTGTAGACCTGTATTCCCAGCATCCCCAGCAGGATCTGTGGCAGCACCTCAGAATCACACATTTTAATGTTTCAGTAGTGAAATGATCTTTGCACATGTTCACACTAAGTGGGAAAAATGGAGGTAAATATCTCCACATCAGTTTAAGACAAGTCTTGTTGCCAAGGTGAAAATCTATCCATTGTTTAAAAAAACAAAATTCATCTGAGTAAATGTGAAGATCTAGTTGGCTTTATTAAGTGATTCATGAATTGGGGAGGATGCCCTCTAGAAGAGGTGGGACCTCAGAGGAGTTGTGCAAAATGGAAGGATTTTTTAGGAAGGAGGCTGAGGCAAGAAGTTATTAGCAGAAGGAAAGGACTATTTTGGGCAAGGTCACCTTCCCTTAGGGGAAGGGCAGAGAACCTTATCATGCAGATTACCTCATCTTCCTTTGGAGGATGGAGAGGGCCCATGTGGCAGATTACCTCATTGATACTGACCAGACATTCCTGACCAATTGGTTAAGGGTACATTTCTAGGGGAGGTTGAAATTGAAGTTAAAATAGATATTAAGCCTTAATTTGGTGACTTGGCCTAGCATAAGTGACTCCATCTTGGGCCTATGATTTTCTTTTTAACTTTCTCTCCCTCCCTCTCTCTCTCTCTCTCTCTCTCTCTCTCTCTCTCAAGTTTCGTCTTTTCAAAGCATGTGGATTTCACAGTTTCAGATAAGGGATGGCCAACCCAGACAATACAGATCAAAGTGGAATTGATGCCATTATAAAAGGGACCATGGACATGTAGAAGGGCAGTTGGCTCATGTCTGTACCCAGTAGCTGAATTTGATTTCAGAAAAGAACTAATAAGGGAATAGAGCTGGTGGATAGTGACTATTTGTGTAAGAAGTTTCTTAAAGTATATCAGTTAGTATGTTTTTATTAAAAGTAAATTCCAATTCAAAGAAGTGAAAACAGCAAGTACATCTGCTAATATACTTGGAAAAGCCAGAGAGAGGATGAGTATAAGGCAGGCTTGATCCAGAAACTCAGTGATATTATCAAGGACACAGATTCTTTGGTCTCTCTTCTTTCCCGTGCCAGTTGTTTGCTCTAAGGTTGGCTCTCGTTGTGGTTCCAAAATGGCTGCCAGTAGCTCGCAGGTCTCCACGAGTCCCCACTCAAGTCCCGAGGAGAGAGAAAGCACTTGTGTCTTGGACAAGCTAAAGTCACATACTCCTGTCTGTGGCCAGGAGCCGGGACTGCAGTGATTGGTTTAGCTGAAGTTATTAGTCTTCCAACTAGCTATGCATATCCTTGAGGGTAAATGAAGCCTTTCAAAATGGTACACTGACTTAGTTTTACAGTAGTCAATATATTCATTTTTCATACTCACTCTTGCCTAACATTGATGTACCTGAGAACCTCTCTGCAGGTGAGGCTTTGGGCCAGTTCTTTTCATTCCCTTTCTCATAATCACCCTTCTCTTGCTCTACCAATGCAGGAGCATGTCTCAGCCATCCCAACTATTACTATGGTGCCCTGACCCAGGGCATAAAAATCTCTGGGGCACATTCCAAAAGGTCAGATTTGCAGTGTTGCTATTGAACACACTCTTTTGATCAAGGCTTTATGACTTTTCCTGTCTTAGCCCAAAGCATGACTTGGGAAGCCAGTATCAGATCACCTTGGTGTGTTCTGAACCCAGACTAAATAGCTGGAGCAGTGAGGTGGTTTCCATCAGAAGCCCCAGCTGTGCTGAGGGAAAGCATCCTTCCAGAGGGAAATTCATGAGAACAAAGCAAAGGGGAATAGTAAGAAGGAAAGTGGTGGTGGCTTGATTTCCTGGTGCCCCCCCCCCCCCGCCCCCAATCAGACATCTGGGGTTCAGAGGTGAGATGTTTACCATGTTTAACATTTGTGTTTGGGCTGAAAAGTGAAGAAAAGCTTCATTTGACAAAGAAGAAGTCTATTTGGCTACAGGTTTGACAGTGAGGTCTGCATTTGCAACATGATTATATGACAGATATTTTCTATAACTCTAGTGAGTAAAATCTGCTGTTCCAAGGTTTCTATGAAATACATTTAAACCACGTGATAAACATTTTATTTTGTAAAAACATGTTGGTAATGCTTTATTGAAGTTAGCAATACTTTTATTTTCCATGTCCTCTCTGGGTATATCAGGTTAAATCAAGTGTTTCTTAGCAAAAGAATAGCAAGTATAATTAACAGTCATTTTCTATCTAGGCAAAGCCTTTTGATATAATTCTTCCCAATTGAAAGAGTGAATGGCTCTAACTGGGAAACAAGTCCATTAGCAAGACATGTGACTTCCAAATCTTTGTTCCCAACAAAATTAAAGAAAAACTCTGACTTCCAGCTAGCTTTAAGAATAGTTTTTCATAGACCACTGTGAGATTTTTGGCATGTAACCTGTGTGCATAATAATAAGATATTAATTTCTATGATAAAATTATTTCTCTTGCTTCCATTTATTTATAGGAATGAGGTCTCAGCACTTGCATTTATAAAAAGAAAATATAACAAAAGAATTAATCTTATTTTTGAAAATTTCTCAAACTGAGTAATGTTTATTCATGGATTTACAAACTAACTAAAATATAAAGGTAGCCCCATTTATCTCATTAAAAAGGATTTTCTGATAACAATTTTATTATTCATGTTTGGACATTATTTATCAAATCTGTCATATATTTATATTTTTGATCGAATTGTAATAATCACTTCATGAGGAAAAAGCTGACATCTAGAACCTTATGGCCACAAGAAAAAAATTAATCTCAAATAATGGACATTTGTTATTGCCTAGAGAAATAATAGCTTACTTAAAAAAAGCAAAAGGAACATTACATTATGATCAAATTCTGTGGAAGAAATAGAATAGAAATCCAACTTCTAAGTAATAAAAAAGAATAGTGGGGAATTTGACCCGTTATAGAAGAGCTTTTCAGATTTATTTTAGATGTTGGAAATCGATTGCCAAAAAATTTAGAGTTTGCTATGTACATGTAAAAGAGTGAATTAACAGTTTTATTTTAAAGTGTCAAAAGATACATACACAGGATTAGTTCTTTTGCATCTAAAACTAATAATGAAATTATTTTCATGTCAACATAAAAACGTGCAAGGGCCAGTGAGTTTTTCAAAATTCTTTTAGGTGTACATCAACAGCAACAAAAAATTGAACAAGGTGGCCTAGGCTGTGTGCCCTGTCCATTCCTGGAAGTGGTAGGAGAATCACCTTCCCTGGAACTGTCTAGATATCCAAACCAAAATCAGAAAATATTGGGAAGGAGCAAAGGAGATTGGCTGATGCAGAGGCAGGTAGTCAACAAGTATAAGGGGAAAAAGCATTCTAAAGGTCAATAAAGTCAAGACAAATTTTTTTCCTTCTTCTTCAATATGGTGTATATGTGCTTGCTTGAAGGCAGAAAGGAGGAACCACTTGTGAAACGGGGTCTAGAGGTCTAGGGAAGAGATCCTGGGGGAGGGGAGGAAAAGAGATTTAGTCAGAGAGACAGTGGGTGTGTGGCTTTGTAAATAGGTTGTGGCAACTGGCTCTGGCATCCCTGAACTTGAACTGCCTGATGGATAGGCACAGCTGAGTATCGTGGAGTCTCCTGGGGATTGCTGTGGTCACAGAGCAGTTTTTTTCTATGGAGTCTAGCCTTACCCCAAGCTACCTGAGAGCAAAACCTAGCTGTTTAATCATTATTAAAAGGATATTGTCTAAAGGGTAAAAACTTCCAGGAGGAATAAATTCTGGGGATCTAGTGTACGGCATGGTGATTATAGTTAATACTGAATCATACACTTGGAAACTGCTAAGAGAATAGATCTTAGATGCTCTCACTACAGAGAAGAAATGGTCATTGTGTGACATGATGGGGGTGTTGGTTCATGCTATGGTGGGCTGTCATATTGCAGTACAGTGTTTCAAATCAACACATTGTATGTGTTAAACTTACACAATGTTATATACTAATTGTATCTCAATAAAGCTGGAGGGGGGAAAAAGGGAAATGTTGGTAGTGCCCCCACAAATAAAAAAATGCACTTTCAAAGCATAATATTGAGTCCCTGAACTTAGCCATCTCGGCTTCAAGCACTGACCATTACAATTGTTTAAACAGATAAACATCTGTGGTAAATCCACGGAGATGTCCATGAAGATAACATGTATATTTTTTAGACTATTTATTGAATCATTATTTAAACACACAAAAAAAGAAAGTTTTTGAAAAATAAAATTCAACTGAGTAAATTTGAAGATCTAATTGGCTTTCTTCAAAGATTCATGAGCATCCCATCGAGCAAGTGGGGAGGAACTTGAGGAGCTGTACAAAATGGAAGGCTTTCATGGACAGAAGGCGACAGGGACAAGGACATCATAAATAAAAGAAGGGATTATTTCAGGCAGGGTCACCTTGCTTGGGGGAAGGGCAGGGCTCTATCAACAGATCACTTTCCTAGTGCTGACTAGGAAATTTCAGACCCATTGGTTTAAAATTCTGCTCCTGGAAAAGGCTGAGACTGCAGTTAGGTTAGGTATGAAATCCTGGTTTGCTGACGTGGGGGTTAGCACAAGTAACTCCATTTTGGGCCTGTTACTTCTTTTCTTCTTCTCTTCTCTTCTCTTCTCTTCTCTTTTCTTTCTTTTCTTTTCTTTTCTTTTCTTCTTTTCTTTTCTTTCTTTTCTTTCTTTTTAAAACAATTCCCCCTTTTTGATCAGGTTCTTAGCCTATGATCAAGATTTCAGGCATCAGTACTGTTCTCAGCTACCTCTTTTATAGTTCTCACAACTTTTTTTTTTTTTTTTTAGTTCTCACAACTTTGACTGATACTCTAGGTGACATTCATGAATCATGATGTTTTCTTTTTCTGTTTTTATTTTGTTCTGCTTTTGCAGAAACTCTATGGTATTCACAGATCATGATTTCAGGCTAACAATTTTTTGGTTGGTCATTTTCTTCATTTTTTTTTTTTTTATCCTGATGTTCTAGTCTTAGGGAGATCATTTGCTTGGTGGTTAGAAGTTGCTAATGTGCATTAAAAACCTTTGAGAGAATACAATGCACCAGGGAGATTGCTATGATGATTATAAACAGGATAATCCCTGATATCTGTTTGGATATCTTTGGATGCAAGACCCAAACCACTCAAAATCAAATAAGTAAGAGACCCCTTTAAAAGAGTCACCTTTTTAAGCCAAGTGACTTGCTCAGTGATTTTATATAACTGATTTTCAACTTCCCCAGAAGTGTTAATCTAGGTACAGAATGTGATGTGGGCCACAGCACCTCCCTGCTCAGCTGAAAGATAATCAGGGGCTATCCTATTGTTAAGAACAACTTTGGCCAGAGAGTGAGGATTTTTGTTGGGCCACTATTACTTTAGCAACAGATTCTGCAATATTTTTAAGAGTTAAGGAGTGGTTCCTGATTATAACCTTATCTACATTTATTCCAAACTAGGGAAGCAGGACCCTCCCAAAGGAAGCAAAGCCTGAATCATGAATGTTTCCTGGTAATTCCCACTTGAATCTGTGGCCCAGGACTGGAAAAGTGACAGCCATGGAAGCCAGTAAAATTTTAAAGGTCTGTAAAGGACACGTGCAATTTTATTCTTAGCCCTTGCCTTGTGCCCCTTTCTTTGCATAGAGCCTGGATGCAAAATTCCCCAATTTTGGGATTGTTGAGTGGAGACAGGGAAATGGACCAGGGGGTCTCTAGCATCATGGACAGATGAGTTTTTATGACAAATCCTAGCAATAGCCTAGGGGATACAGATGATGGTGTTAGGCCAATGCCAGAGTAAAAGAAAGAAAGAAAAGAAGAAAGGATTTTATGTTTTTTTTAAGATTTTCTTTCTTTATTCATGAGACACAGAGAGAAAGAAGCAGACACATAGGCAGAGAGAGAAGCAGGTTCCCTGTGGGGAGCCGGATGGGGGACTTGATTCCAGGACCCTGGGATCACAACCTGAGCCAAAGGCAGACACTTAACCCAGGCATCTCTTACATTTAATTAGAATATAAAGTCTTGATATGGCATGTTGGGTGGAAACAGTCTATATTGATGTTTACTACTATTCCTCCAACTCAGTTAGAGATGGAAGTCTCCAGCATTTGCATGGGACCAGATGTTAGGTGAAGCCTTTCTCAGCTGTGAGATGTATATCCAAGGGTCTCTGAGGTTTAGCTGTCATGTAGGTAGTTCCTGGTGTAGTTCCTGCTGAGGAGATTTAAGGTCAGTCTTTGTTAGTGATTCCAGACCAGAAGGGTGGGAGAGAATTGGAAATATTAGTTTAGTAAATGATAGATACTTGCAGAAATCAGAACTCAGGATCCAGTCCAGTTTACAGGTATGTCATAGAAACAAAGATTAAAATAGATTTTATAGATTAAAATCTATAAAACAAAGATTATAACCATCCTCATCAGTTCACTCAGTCCCATGGTAGGAATTCTTGTTCTATTTGAATCCAGGTTTTCCATTAGCTCTGAAAATTCTTACCCAGTTCAGTTTTATGAAAGTTATCAGAAACCTGTATTCTGGAGTACTTTCCATGAGTTTCCTTGAAGATGAAGGACTTTTGCAGAAGCATCAAAGTAAAATAACAACTCTTTGTAACTGACAGACTTAAAAATGTCCATTGTTAAAGATCTGATGAGAGTTTATTGTAATTATAATAGAATTGACAAGGAAATTTGGTTTTTCTGTAAGGCACAATATTTAAAAATAATAACTGGCATCATGGTGAGAACATTATACCAGGAAATATCAGACGTTAAGAATTATGTGCAATTTCTGAAATATTTATAATATATATACCTATACAAATATAACATAAAAAAGGCTTACTATGACTTCTTACTTGATAATGCTTTTAAGGTAATTTACATACCAAATTAGGATAATAGTGTATCATCTCTCATTTTATAAGGAGAGACAACAAATAGTGAGATGTTCCAGGGATCCTCTGAAAAATCCCAAATATGTTTGATGTCAAAAATAATTCACTCAGAATTTGATTTGGGGGAAGTTTGTCAAAAATATCAAGAGATGTTAAAGCACTTGGTCAACTAGGATCATAATTTACTGTGAAACAGTAGTTAGTTATCTGTTTAACCAAAAGTGACACGAGCACCGGGAGTTTTGGAAGGTTACATAGTTCTGAGAAAACCTTAACTCTTGTAATATTGAGAGTACTAGATTTAAGTAATCAAAGATCAGCTGAAGAAAGAGAACACAGAAAATTATTTTGATAAAAAGATCATTTAGAAGGTCGAAAAGCCTAATTTCTTAAGAGTGGATCAACTAACCAAGAAAGCTTGTCCTTTCAGCAGATGAAAGAATATTAAGTTTTAGTTTTACATAAGTACACAATAGGTATTAAAGCTCATTAAAACATTTTTTAATTCGTATAGCCTGGTCATATGTAAAATTCCTTTCCCAAGATATGTTTCCACAAACCTTCTACAACCTTCTTTTTTAAATTTAGACTTCATCCTGTGTTTTTCCTCTCTAAACAAACCGCCTCACTTTAGGACACAGTTACCTTCTTTTTTCTCAACTAAAAATGCATCTCTGCTCCTCCTCATGATGAAGTTTTGGAATATAGGTGAGGTCTGGAGCCAACGACCAAGAAAGAATTCTTGAGACGTCTTTGGTGCAAAATGGTGGTTTTATTAAAGCCCAGGGACAGGACCTGGGGGCAGGAAGAGCTGCTGCCCCGGGCCTGTGAGGGGTGGCTGATTATATACCTGGGAGTTAGGAGGGGTTTGAGGATAGTGTACTCTCTAAGGAATTTTGGAAGCAAGGTTTCCAGGAACTGGGGGGCTAGCTATTGTTGGGAAAAGGTCACTTATTACCATCTACTAAAACCTGAGTCATGAGACCCTTCAGATATGTATCGGTGGGTCATGTGCTTGGGGGATGGTCACCAACACGTATCTTGGGGGTTTAAAGATAAAGGAAATTTCCAAAGGAATTTTTATATGTTAAAGTAGACTTAGAGGATCCTGGGGGTCGGGCTAAGATTGCCTTCTGCCCTTAGCAAAGTATCATCGAGGCAGTTGAGTCCGTCGAGGAAGGTCACTCTCCCTGTTTCAAGGACTTGTCAATGTGCTTTGTCCTCAGCTAGTCCTCTGTTCCTCCATCACTCGTAACTTCTCTTGCTGAAAACATGCATCCCATTTTCCTTGCCTACAGAAACACTTATTTCCCTTATTATTTATATTAGCTTAATATATATTGAATTTTCAGCCTTTAACAACTGTAATTCCTAGTGAAGATAAAGAAGCAAATAATTGCAGACTGTCATCCTAGCATTCTATAGATTGGCAAACTTATGAATACATTTAGACATTAAACAAAGTTGGCCACTACTACAGCTGCTTTCTTGCTGATGGATTTTTGTAAGAGAAACATGAACTTATTTGACCTTTGGTAAACCCAGGTTGAATGAAAGTATTGCATTTAATGCTTGTAACTCTGAAGCCATGCCTCTTTTGAATTAAACCGATGAACTTAAACTAGCTTTAATACCAAATGTTTTTCTAGATCACATGAATCTGTAATTTATTTGGATTTATCTCTATTATATTTCTGAGAATTTAATTTTTATGAGCACTCCATTTTTGTTTACCCAATTAAATAAAGCTCTTTTATGAATTAATTTTGGCAATACCATCCCAAGGTGGTGAATACTATACATCTACACCTCTATGTAGACACGTGTGAACAGACACTAACTAAAATTTTAGCAATGATATGGATTGGAGACACACCAGGATTTTTTTTTCCCACTTAAGTTTCAAATAACCTTCTCCCCACTTGTTTTTCTTCTGACAAGAATTATCTCCCTGAAGTAGGTATTTTAAAGAGATGACTTAGGTAAGAATTCCTGAATATCTAAATGTAGAATATTTACATCTCAAGGCACAGGGGCAGAGTTTTGAGATAAATAGGGGAAGTTTAGGATTGATAAAACGGATTGAGGGGCTTTGAGTTGCCTCTGGAGCCATACCTTTGGTTCCTTAAAGACTAGATTTGTAAAACAAAAACAGCTGTTTTTCATTCCTCAAAGAATTGGGTAATACCAAGGGATTGACGACGCATCCTTTCACTTATGTTGGAATACTGTTCTTTCTCCTGAGGGGAAAAGGCCTCAAACAAAGTTCTTACCAGGCTCTAAATGTCAGGCTCCAGCCTGGCCCACCTCCACCATAGAGATACTTAAAAATTCTTTTGAATATCCTCTGTTTTTAGCTGGAACAAACAAATATTTCTGATAGTATTAAACCACCCATAGATCCAAGAGGTGTCCTCAAGGAGAATGCAGAAGGCATTATCTTCACAAGTTCTAGAGTTACTATCAAAGATCAGTGACACATGGCCTGGATTTTAAAGCAAGGGACACGGTGACCAAGGCCCTTAGATTGGCCTTTGACCTAAGAGTGAAAGATTCCTGTAGTCTTATTCAAAGTGTATTTATTTTTAAGTAATCTCTACACCCAACATGGGGTTTGAACTCATAACCTTGAGATCAAGAGTCACATGCTTCACCCACTGAGCCAGCCAGGTGCCCTGAGTGGTCTTGGTTCAAAGGCATCTGTTTAATACTCTGTTCAGAGTGGAAAGGCAATTCAGACACAGGAATTCTAGAATTAGTGCTCAGATAAAGGAGGGGAGAGAGGGGAACAGTAGGAGTTATGTCCTTTTTAAAGTCTTTTTTTGGGGGGATCCCTGGGTGGCTTAGTGGTTTGGCACCTGCTTTCGGCTCAGGGTGTGATTCTGGAGTCCCGGGATTGAGTCCCATGTTGGGCCCCCGGCATGGAGCCTGCTTCTCTCTCTGCCTGTGTCTCTGCCTCTCTCTCTCTGTGTGTGTGTCTTTCATGAATAAATAAATAAAATCTTAAATAAATAAATAAATTTTTTTTTTTTAGTTTTTATATATTATTTTCCATCAGCCTCTTGCAATGAATCTTTCAATGAAGCTGTTTTGGAACTTTGAAAGTTTTAGGGGGGCTTCTGCATGCCAATTAAAACAACTATCCCATTTTATTTAATTTGGGCACCCTTACTTTCAACTGCACTCCTTAAATGGTCTTATTTAATTGGAATGTTCCCCATAACAGCCATTTTATTTTATTTTATTTTGTTTATTTTTACTTTTTAAATAAATTTTTTTTAATTTTTATTTTTTAAATAAAAATCTGCCTGAAGGCAGATGCTAAACCTCAGCCATTTTAATTCTAGGTTGTCTTTAGTAAGATTTTGTCATTTTTATAGATATCTACAGCTTTGGGACCACAGTTCTTAGATATAAAATAAGCAGCTCTGCTGGAAGGTGGCACACTGGAATTTGAGAATCCCATTTATTATTATTTTATTATTTTTTTATTTTTTTATTGAGCTAAGCCTTTGAGTCTCTCAGAGTTGAACTAATACCTAACAGAGATATGTGTTGGGTTGGGAATTATGCATTGTTTTACAATATACATCATTGCACAGAAATTTTCTTGCAGTTGGTGGGTGACCTGTAGGGTGCCCTGATCAGCTGCCGAGTGTGGGGTGCTCTAGTCGGGTGGAGGCTGGTGGCACAACTGGTAAAAGTATTCACCCAAGACAGAACAGAAGAGATAGAAGCTTATAGAATACACTACAAGGGAGCAATGGGCAAGACAGCAAAGGAGAAGCCATCTGACATGAGGTGGTAGAGGGGTCACAGTTATAGGGCAGAGTGAGAGAGTGTGGGAACAAGTGAAAATTTCTCTGTTTTGATAATCTTAGAAACTGTGCCTGGTTGTAATTGGTCACTTAGAGCCTATGGCTGTTTTGCAGTGGGTCACTTCATGAGCCTGTTTGCTTCAGCTCAGGGGTCACTGTGGGCCCTTTTGCTTATTCAGGTTTCCAGTGCTCATGCTTCCTGCCGAAAAGTGGCCTCTACGTGACCTTGTGTTGGTCTAACCTGTTTTATGACCAGTTTATCCCAACTTGGGAGTCTTTGGGTTAGGTGGTAAGCATTTTAGCAGCTTCTAAATGCTTGATCCATGCCCACAAGTTATTATGGTTTTTCTTATTTCTTAGATTCCCATCAGCAATTAGCCTTTATCTACACAAAAGACAAATACGTGCACCTTAATATATTAGCAGCAATCAAGAGATATTATTGTGTCCTGGCCAAGAGAGTGGGCCTGTGTGTACCACCACCAATTCCTATCGGATTGGGGAAAGGATGGAGACAGCAGGCATCAACCGGGGACTGTGGACTCCATGCTCCACATGGATGGGGAACCACACACCACCACTAATAGGTCCCATATGAATCTTGAGGCAGAATTATGTGCTGGGGGTTTTCCACTCAAAAACCTGGTGATTGCAGTCGGAGAGGCACTCCAGACAGCTCCAGGCAAAACTATCTCCAAACTCAGTTGGGCTCTGAGGAGAACCCTCTGTAAGCTCAAGCTGACCTGCCCTGTGCTGGACAGCCAGTTAGATCATTGCAGAGAGCAGAGCTCACAGCCTAGGGGAATTTATCCACAGTCCTTGGGAAGTGAGGAGGAGAACTCAAAAAGGAGTTGATGTGTGCCATGCCTATGTTTCTCATTGTCCCCAAGTACCTTTAGAAGTTTGCTTTGGATCCCATCGCTGCCACCAAATCTGTTAAAAAACAACAACAACAACAAAAACAAAACAAAGAAAAACAAACAATTTAACATGTTTGAAGATCTAAATTTGAAGTTAATGTCAAGATCTAATTTGCTTTATTCAATGATTCATGAATTGGGCAGCATCCCATCCAGCAAGTAGAAAGGAGCCCTGTGAAGGGGAAGGCTTTCATAGACAGAAGGAGGAAGGGACAAGGACGTCATAAAGAAAAGAAGGGATTATTTCAGGCAGGGTCACCTTACTTTGAGGGAGATATAGGGTTCTGCCAACAGATCACCTACCTAGAAGCTGACCAGGAAATTCCAGACTGACTGGTTAAAATTCTGCTCCTGGGAGAGGCTGAAACTGCAGTTAGGTTAGCTATGAAGTCCTGGTTTGCTGATGTTGAGGTTAGCACAAGTGACTCCATGTTGAGGGCCTGTTTTTTCTTTTATTCCCAAAGTAAACATATCATAAGATTATAGCTTGATGAATTTTTACAAACTGAACATACCAGGTGGTCAGCATCCAGGTCAAAACCAGAACATCACCAGTACCCAGTAGCCCCCTTCTACACAGTAATCTGATAATGTTAAAATTTAGTCCAGTTAGGCCCCGAGGCTATCAAGAAAAAGCAGTCTGTCTTTGAAACAATATGATGGCAGTTTTAGAGTAAACTGTTAACTTGGTTGTAGGAGTGTTTCACTACTGGAAAACTGATTTCAGAAATATTTTGCTCCTAAAAACCACATCTTTAAGCAAAAATCTGAATTGCTCACAGCAATAATTTCCATCTTTTGATATGTCAGCAGAATCTGTCAAATGAAATGGCAAATTGGTGAGAAATACAAGATGAATAGAATAGAAGCAGTGATGAATGAGCAAAGAAGCAAAAAGATTAGGAATCAAAATAGGAGTCACTCCCATTTTGTAGTTTAGTAATTTGATTCAGGATACTGCTCTATAAACACGCTCTGTGTTAGGGACCTGTCAATGGCTCCTTAAGGAGTTTTGCTCTGTAAAGGTCGTTATTATTGGAGAAAAAAAACCTGTTTTTTTTTTTTACTTCTTTTTATGCTAGTAATAATATTAATAAGTATCTTGTTTTATATGTATATATATTTTAAAGATTTTATTTGTTTATTTGAGAGAGAAAGAATGCACACAACTGGGAGAGAAGGAGAAGGAGAATCTCCAGCTGACTCCTCACTGAACATGAAGCTAAATGTGAAGCTCGATCTCATGACCCTTAGATCATGCTCTGAGCTGAAATCAAGAGTCAGATGTTTAACTGACTGACTTACCCAGGCAACCCTCTTGTTTTATATTTTTATAGAGCATTGACATATTCATTTTAATTATTTAGATTCTTTGCTTTTCAATTGTTTTTTTTTTTTTCAATTGTTATATCAATGCCAATCTGGCATCTAGCTCCCTGTCTTCATTCAATCCACATAGGTGTGTTTATGGAAATGGAGTGTTGGACATCGTACCTGTGTTTTAAAGCATCAGTGGTTAGCTACAGTTTTATAGTTTTTTTTCCCCACCCTGGGTAAGGTAGAAGAATCAGTTGAGGATTGGAATGGGAAAGATAGGAGTCCAAGAGGTCATGGGGGTTACTCCGCTGAAGTTGATCATCAAATCAGGGGACCATATGGTCACGCTGAGGTGTAGAGGACACTCCTCCAGTGTCCCTGGCTCCCCTAACCTTGCCTGGTCTCTGCTGGGACTGAGGACCAGGAGAGTGACTGCCAAGGGCTCGCCCACTCCCAGGTGATTCAATGCATCCCTGTTTCTCTGCCTGCAGCCATGCAGCAGTTCCTGGGGCCAGGCCCTGTGTTTGTATACCTGCGTTTATTTATAACTGCATACCCTCCTCCTATCACACCACTGTCTACTGGGAAAACAGAAAACGTTGACATTAGTTAGGCTGAATATCAACAGCAACCAAATAAGTCTGGTGAATGTCAGCTCTTTAAAAAAATTGTGTTTTTTTAATAAAGGACATTTAACATGAGATTTACCATCTTAATAACAAATTTCCAGCATACAATACAGTATTGTTAACTACAGGCATGATATATTGTACAGCAGATCTCTGGCGTTTATGCATTTTCCAAAACTGAGACTTTTATCTGTCGAAGAACAACTCCCTATTTCCCCCTCACCCAACCCCCATTTTCCTCTCTACTTCTATGAGTTTGATTATTTTAGATTTTTATGTAAGTGCAATCATGCAATATTTTTGTCCTTTTGTGACTGGCTTATTTCACTTTAGCACGATGTCCTTGAGGCTCATCCATGTTGTCACATGTGGCAGGGTTTCCTTCTTTTTAGAGGCTGAATGATATTGTATGTATAAACCACATTTTCTTTATCCATTAACCCATCAATGGACACCTAGGTGGTTTCCACATCTTTCAGAGGTGTTTTGGCTCTTTTGGATAGATACTCAGAAGTGGGATGGCTGGATCATATGGTAGTTCTATTTTTAAGTTTTTGAGGAACCACCAGACTGTTTTCCACAGTGGCTGCACCATTTGTGAGCATGTAATATGTTTACTTAAGTTTTTTAGGTAACACTCACTGCAATATGGTCATGGGTACAATTTCTACTTCTCAAGACGTACCCACACCAGTAGTTGTGACATTTTAAGCTTTTAGCTTTTGACAAGGAAGGAACTTGACTATGAGAAATAAATTTGAATATTGGGAAGATCATACTCTTTGATTCTCAAAAAAATGATTTTTTTTCTATCAAAGATACTTTAAATCTACCTTTTTTCTTTTTCCATCCTCCCCGTGTGTTTTAAATTCAACACTTTAGGCTTATTGCCTCTTGCCTTCGTTTGAATTTCCACTCAAGGTAATTAAAATATGATGGATGGTTCTTGACAGTCTGCCACTCCCTATCACAATGGACTATTGGAAATACAGCCTTCCAAGGAGGAAAGTTTATGCCCACTGTAGTGGTGGGATTGTGCTAGCACTCGACAAAATGGAAACAGTGATTTGGAAACTCAGAATTGTAGGTTACTGACATGTAGACATCAAGAAAGTTACCCATGTGTTCCTGTACATGGAAAAGTGTGAGGGTGAGTGGTGATTGGAGACCAAGTCAAATACAGAGGGAGGAGTTAAGGCAGCAAAGTGGAGAAGTTAGAAGGAGAGGGCCAGAGTGGATTTTAGGAGAGATGACACAGGTGGTGGGAGTACAGGGCTTGGAGAGAGTGCAAGGGGGAAGGGAGGCAGGCAGGAAGTAAACAGGGGGAGTGATATAGAATGAGAGGTGGTCCCTGGACTATGAGGGAGAGGACCTCATGATGCTGGAGTATGGAGGCATGGAAGGAGGAGCTGAGGCCAAGGTGGCAGGGTAGGTAGGAGAGGGGCAGGGGCAGAGACCTCAGTTTCCAGCAAACACAGCAGCATTCTTACCTGCCTGTAGAATTATGGCCTTGAAATAGCTCCCATGGAAAGCTAGCACGTCTAGAAAAGTAATTGGATACAGAGCATCTGTCAGTTTACTGAGCCTCCGAAAGGCAAGAACTTGATTTCCTGACTTGTGAATAAACATTTACTCTACTAAGAAAAATTAAGGGACTCCACCTCATCCATTTAAATCTAAGTCAGAGAACTGAAGGCATGGTCCTGCTCCAAATCAAAGTGAGTCCATTTTTTGGTCATCTTAAAGCAATATTTTTATTTGTCAAATGTTCCAGGGGTAGTACGTGAGAATATTGGTACTGTATATCTTGCTAACTGGTAATGATTATATTAGACAACCGCCTTAATAGAATAACATGTCGGGTGCAGAGATTTCTTCTTTATCAATCAGCTCATCAAAATATAACAGTCTTAGCCACAGGTTTAAAATATCCTAGCTGAAGTGTCCCCTCTGTTAACCTTCCTGAAAGAGTGAAAAGATTCGTATGAAGGAGAAATGTCTCATAGTTTAAGAAATGAAATTTATCTGCTAATAATTAAAAGGAAAATGGCCTTATTTCTTCTGGGGCCCACAGTGCCCAGGAATGTCCTGAGCACAGAAGTGTTAAGCACAGTGTTGCCCTGGGGAGTCTCACGATTCAACCTAGTAAAAGATGGCTTGTGTTGAAAGACAGTCACCTTCATCTGGAACTTGTACATTTGAGCTGGGGATGCATTTGTCACATAGCAACCTTGAAATAAACAAGGTGGCCGCTCCCCCAGAAATAGGATTTTTATTTGCCGAGGGGGTTGGATAGATAATCTTTCTGGTTTGGTACGGCTTCAGTCCTCTGTGGCCCATCCTCTGCCTTTTCCAAAATACGTGTATGGGGAGGGCTTCTCAACTGGTTTTGGTGGCAGTATAAACTGAAGCGGTATCTTTCAGGGGGGCAGTCAGGGAGTTGTATCAATGACTAACATGCACAGATCCTTTGGCCAAGCAGTTCTACTTCTAGAAATTTAACTTGTACACATAGTTCGACATGTGCATCAACATACACACACACACACACACACACACACACACACACACAAGATTCATCACCGCAATGTTCATAAGAAAAAAAAACCCTTCATACCCATCAGTGGGAGACAAATGAATGAGTAATGATTCCTCATTCAATGGAATACTGATCAACATTTAAAAATATGAGCTCGGGCAGCCCAGGTGGCTCAGCGGTTTAGCGCCGCCTTCAGCCCAGGGCCTGATCCTGGAGACCCAGGATCGAGTCCCACATCAGGCTCCCTGCATAGTAAAGCCTGCTTCTCCCTCTGCATGTGTCTCTGCCTCTCTCTCTCTCTGTCTGTATCTCTCATGAATAAATGAATAAAATCTTTAAAAAAATAAAATAAAAAATATGAGCTAAATCTATATGTGTTCAAATATTTGTATTCTTATCTCCATGAAGGCATGTGTTTTTGTCTTTTATTTTCCCCCACCAGTGCTTAAAACTGTACGTGGAGCATATTAGGTGCTAATAAATTTTTTAACCAAGTAAAGGGATGATGAATGAATCTTAAAAATGAATTTAAAGATGCCCATTATAAATGCCCAAAAAGCACTCCATCTTTCCAAATTTCCCAGGGCACTTCATAACTGGATCCTTGGTCATTCCCAGCTGCAATTGTAGGAGCTATGAATATTTTATGCCCCCTGCCTTTGAAGAGTAGATGATTTTGTTTAGAAGTAGTAATGCTTACTCCCCAATCCAGACGACATCCCTGGGTGACAGAGGTGGAGGCAGGAAAAGCCACCGCAAGAAAGCACCATTGCCCATTCAGAGCACTCCACGAACTGAACCGTCCTCATGGCTGTAGGCAGCTTCAACTGTGCTTGACAACTGAATAGGAAAGAAATTGCCAGCTGCTCCATCTGAAAACATTTTCCTTGATTCCTTGTTAGTTTTACCACAAATTCTTTAGCTCAGCAAATTTACTCCTTAAATGAGACAAAATATTTCAAAAGAATATATGTTTGCAGTGAGCGTGACAGAGTTACCCTTTTTCATATCAAGGAGTTTGAAGATATATGCTTGGTGAAATGAGAGTAACTTTAAAAATGTTCTTTTCCTGAACTGATAACATAAGAGACAAAAATCCTAACATTAACCTAGTGGTTGCCTGTATTTTGATCGGTCAGAAAGCATGAATTTCATTTCCCCTTTGCTATCTTATTTCTCTGCCTCCTGTTTTGTTTTGTTTTGTTTCATTAAATTTCCATTCTGTCCATTTCAGTAAACACCTGGGAATGTGTTCTTAAAGGAACACATCCTAGTCCTCACATCCCCCTGGTCCTTTATAGAAAAAAAATCAGGAAGCCTAATATATATAACCACACCTGTTGATTAAAGATACATGTTACAGAAAATAAAACCACTGCTCATTTTCCTTTCCGTGTTCACAAGATTATTTAAGGATTTGTTTCAAAAGAACTGCTGAAAATATGGAAACTTGACATCATCGTAAACTTGCTGAGATGTTGGATGCTGGATTTACAAGTACACTCCCTTAGCACCCGTGTTGCAGTAGATAAGCCAGGTCTTGGCAGCCTGTTTGTAGTCACTGAAATTTGTGTGAGTCTCATATTGTCAAAAACTTAGTATAGCTTCTGATGGACCCCTCTGATGGACCAATACCATGGTATTGATGCCATATAGCCTTCTTATTTGGGGGAATGGGACTGAATATTAGTCTCTTGTTGTTTGCCATTAGTGAGATTCAGCTTCTCTCTCTGTACTTTCTCAATAGATTCAAGAAAGAAGGTGAAGAAATATATTGAAATTTTGGACGTCTTCATATAAATGGAGCCAAACAGTTCATTTGTCAGTTTATTCTATGGGAACAGTTCCTTTTTCTTTTTTCTTTCCTTTTTTTTCTTTTCTTTCTTTCTTTTTTTTTTTTTTTTCCTTTTCTTGGCTTTCAATCCAACACATCTTATTTTTTTAAGTGTTTTATTTTTTTAACTTCTTTTTTATAAGCTTTACATCTACAGAAAACTGACAAGACAGTCCAGAAAGCTCCCATATAACCCATGCCCAGTTTCCCCGTAACATCTTCTATTGGTATCAAATATTTGTCACAATTAATAAAGCAACATTGGTACATTATTATTAAGTAAAGCCCATAGGTTATTCAGATTTCTTTATTTTTTACCTAATATTCATTTTCTGTTCCAAGATCCCATCCAGGACATCACATGACATTGACTTGCCATGTCTCCTTATGCTCCTTTTGGCTGTGACAGTTTTTCAAGCGTCATTTGCTTCTGATGACCTTGACAGTTTTGAAGAGTACTGCTCTGGTACTTTATAGGGTACTCCTCTATTGTCTGATGTTTTCCTTATGGTTGGACTAGGGTTATTGGTTTGGGGGATCGAGATCCCAGAGGTAAAATGCAATTTCTTGTTCATGTTGAGTTTTGTCACCTTGCTGAGGTTGTATATGTCAGGTTCTCTAAAGTTCCCCTTTTTTCCCACCTTTCCATCTTGTATTATTTTGAAGAAAGTTACCAAGGCAGCCCACACTCAAGGAATGGGGAGTTATGCTCCCCCTTCTCAAGGACCAAGTAACTATATCAGTTCTTGGAATTCTTCTGCATGAGAAATTTACCTCTTCTCCCCCACTTATTAATTTGACCAAGTATTTATTTCAGTATGGATATTTATTCTATACCTTGAGTTATAATCCAATACTACTTTATCTATTTTGTGGCTCAAATCATGCTAACTTTGGCCATTGGGAACTATTCTGGTTGGTTCCTATGTTCCTTTGACAGACTCCTGTTATTGTGTGTGTGGGTATTTTGTTTGCTTTGTGTTAGCACTGCCTTACTTTCTGGCTCTATAAGATGCTCTGGGCTCATCTTCTATATTTCCCTGTCTCATCCTTCATTCAACTCTTTCTTCAAGGAATGCTACTTCCTTTTATTTATCTAATAATGGTATTAGAAACCAAAGTCTGGCCTTGAAGTGTGCTTGTCACTAGTGGGGTGTCAATACTTTTAGGCCTTTTCAGTGGACAGAGCAAAGAAATATATGTGTGAATCCTATCCTGTGTATATAGACATGTCAATATATAACCATCTGTCTATTAAGCTAACAGGAGTTAATCCTGGCAAACTGTAATCTATTATCACATGGATCATTCTAGCCCCCTATCTTTTATATGTAAACTCTCACTCCAAGAGTGAGAAACTTGGATCCCATCATTGGCTATTCATTTAATTGTTCAATTTCAGTATATATACATATAGCAGTATCAGACTTATTACCATGTACCCCCATGGGAAACAACTTCATCAGTTAGAGTACAGAATGTATGTGTAGGCCCTTTTGCTTTTAATCTTACAGATTCTATTCATTCCTGAAGTTACTTAATAAGGTCACCACCCTCTTCTTCCCTCCCCATTTCAGTGTGATTATTTCATACTGAATAATATTCCCTAATTAGAGTTTGCATTCCTTAATGGGATCCTCTAGCCTCCTAAAAGATTTTTTTAATTTTGCATACCTTAAGGTTCACTCTTTGTACTGTAAGTTCTCTGGGTTTTGACAAAGCTATAATGTCATTTATCCATCACTGAAATAGTTTCACTGGCCTCAAAATCCCCCATACTTTCCCCAGTCATGTTGCCCCTTTTCTGTAAATAAGTTAAACCTAGAAATAGAATATCAATCTCTAATTTCCTGATGATGTCACCATTTAACTTTTTAAATAATTGTTAGTATTATGAAATATACCTATGAAAGAGCATATCCAAGATGTATGTATGGTTTAACTAATAGTAGTAAAAGTTTTCCCCACCTTACAGGCGTGGACTTCTAGAATGTAAAGGGGCCTCATTCCCTTTCACACTGGGGCTATGGATGCTTTCTGACTTTCCAAGGTGACCCCTTGGCAGAATTGGTACCGGGTTCTACTGATTCATCATCTAGTGGGCTTTTCATTGTTTAGCTCTAAAATGCTATTGTATAATTAAAGCAAATATTTGGCATTCATTTTAAACAAGGACCATCTCTCAAGTCAAAACAGATACCTGGGGATCCCTGGGTGGCGCAGCGGTTTGGCGCCTGCCTTTGGCCCAGGGCGCGATCCTGGAGACCCGGGATTGAATCCCACGTCGGGCTCCCGGTGCATGGAGCCTGCTTCTCCCTCTGCCTGTGTCTCTGGCTCTGTCTCTCCTTCTATCTCTCAAGAATAAATAAAAAAAAAAAAAAGATACCTAATGATTATTACCTACCTCCATGCTCCATTCCTTTTTGATTGATACAAACGTTCCTTTTTTCTAGACCCACAGCAGAGCAAAGGCCCAAAGATTTCTATTTAGTTACATAATGAGGTAAGGAAATAGAAGTGATTTCTAAGTGCTAGATATTATGACCTGTAGGTTTTAAATAGAAACAGAGTATAACAAAGAGCTACCTAGTATCTTCTACATCCTGCTGCTACCCAGAAATGGTCCATAGGCCAGCAGCATTGGCATCACCTGGGAACTTGTTAGAAATCCAGAATCTCTGGCTCTGCCACAAGACACTGAATCAGAATCTACATTTAATGAGATTCTCAGGTGACTCCTATGTATCCAGTGTCCAGGATGCATTGTCAGATACTCATCAGCTCACATTTAGGGCACAGAAAATCATTTTCCAAATTCTAGTTTTTCATAAAGAAAAATAAATTTTCTATATATTTTTTTATCTCTTAACATACTGTTTCTTATATACACATGGTTAATGTATCCCTTAAAGTGATCAGTCAAGATATCTTTGTCATATTTTTGCTTACCACTGGAAGCTGACCTGAGATAAATGCCTAAGAGGGGGAGCCGGTCCTGTCTCTCACCTCTACAGGATCAGGAGGCATCAACAGCCTATGAAATTCAGATTACACCAAATGAGCTTGAGTCAACTTCATTCGGTGTTATTGTTAAATGACAGTTTTGAGACACAGTGATAAAATAAAGAAATCTATTGAGTCAGCAATGCAAGTCTCAAAAATGAAATGCTGTAGTGTAACCAGAAGTACGGATCTCAAATTAATTCCCATGTCGGGATTTTTGATTGCCAATTATATGTCAAATCCTACAAGCTGTAAATTATGAATTTGATGGATAATGGCCTGTCAGCAGATGGACTTGAAGTTACAATTGAAATACATTTCAATATATTTTAAATACATTTTGAACAAGATGCTACAGCAGGATACACAAAGCAGCTTTGCTCTCCTTGTTCTGAGGTTTCTCACCCCCCACACTGACAAGGTGATTCTTTGTTGTCGGGGGTAGACCTCTGCCTTGTAGGATGGTCATCAGCAGCCCTGGCCTTTTCCCACTAGATGCCAGAAGCAACTCCCCTCCCCTGAGATGTGATCTTCAAAAATATCCCTAGACATTGCCAAATGTCACCATGAGAGACAAAATAGCCCCCAGCTGAGAATCACTGCTGTATGCCAATGTAAATATTCACACCCAAAAAAATGTCTGTTCTTTGGCAATATCCTGAGATTGTAGCCACAACATATCAGACGATGAAGCCTCTCTACAGTGGCTGGAAATATCTAAAAAGTTGAATTTTGAGGATGAGGTCACTCAGTTGATAGGCCTGGTATCTTATAACATCGGCAGTCACAGGTGTTCTATTCTACCTCTGACATGCAGTTATGGTTTATAGAACAATTTCTTACAGAAGGCCTGTGGTTTCTTCTACTGCCTTGGGAACTAGGAGATCCTGGGAAACATGGTTGTGAACCAAGCCAGAGCACTATTCGGATACACAGAGTAACCGGTTCTCAAAAACAAAATGGTGACTTTTTCAGAGCTTCACAAGCATGGTGACTCTTGGTCTTGTTCTCCTTGACCACAGCCCTGGACTCCTGGGGACCCTTATAGGGAGTGTCTTAGTCTTCTGGCTGCTATAACAAAATATCATAGCAGGTAGGAAACAGAAGTTTATTTCTCCAGTTCTGGCAGCTGGGGAGTCCAAGATCAAGGTGTTGGCAGATTCAGGGTCTGGTGAGAGCCTGCTTCCTATTTGACAGGGAGCCATCTTTTCCTGTGTCCTCACATGGTGGAAGGGCATGGGAGCCCTCTGGGGGCTCTTCTAGAAGGGCACTAATCTCATTCACGAGGGTTCCACCCTTATGACCTCCTTGCCTTTCAAAGTCTCCACCTCCAAATGCCATTACACTGGGGAGAGGTTTCAGTGTAAGAATTTGGGGGAGACAAAAACATTTTGTGTCTAGCAGGGAGGTAGAGTCAGAAAGCTAACCACTTCCTAGCTCCGTTTAAGCAAAGCCCTCCTAGCAGGTGCTCCAGGAAGAGAACAGTGTTAGATTAGAAAGGAATCCAATCATTGTTCTAAAATCCTCCCGACTCTAAGATTCTGCTTCTGATCCAGATGCCCTCCCATTCACAGAGCTAGGTTGACTGAAGATAGCAACATCCCCTAAAACAATCCCTGGGAATTCTGGGCAGCTGTGGCCCCTGGAATTCATGGAAGTGTCAGCTCAGGCACACTTCCTCCTGTCCTCTCACCAGCCCAGGCATCAAATGTTTTCTGCATGACAAATAATATATAGACTTCAAGGGTTTTTTACAGACATTAATTGGATCACAAAGGTCATCCCTCTAATCTTTCTCTCCACCGTGGACCCTTCCAGTTCTCCCGAGTTCACACCTATGCCCTATTTCATTCCTTTGCCTGCTGCTTCTGCCCAAGACCACGCCTGGTCTTAGTCCCTTTGATGTCTAAGTTCTCCTTTCCAAGCTACCTGGGTGACACTATGACCACCCCTGCCCAGCCCTCCCATCCTGACAGTGCAGCCGAGCCTCCCGGTGGTCCACCTGTGAACACTGATGCCATTGACCCCATCCCTGGAACTCCGTGCCTCAGGGTGGGGACTGCTCCTCATTACCTCTCTTCACCCTCATGGCCTTTGCCCATCTTACCTAACTGTGGCTCTCATCTTCTGCATGAAATTAAGGGAAAACTGTATCTTCTAATGTTTGGTCTGTGTAGTCCATCCTTATTCTTCAGTGGCTCCACATTTGCTAGCTTGCCTAGGTGCTAAAATTTATTTGTAACCCCCAAATCAGTCCTCCTGAACTTTTGTGGTCACCATGGACATGCTCAGCATAGTGAAAAATTTGCATTTCCAGCTGAAGGAGGGCAAGGTGCCACTCTGCATTTTGTTTCAGGTCTCCTACCATAAGCAATGCCCTTTTTTTGGTCTATTAGGTGCCCCATTTTTTCCATTTCTGTTGATGAACTCATTGTTTCAAGCCCAGGGGTAATGATAGCATTCTGTTCAGTGTTCCAAAGTACAAGAAGGCCATGATGTGCCTTATGGAGGAGACATTCATATTCACCAAGATTCGTTCAGGCAGGAGTTGTGCTGTTGGGCATGAGTTCAATGCAAATGAATCAACAATAGATGTTAAATAAGGTGTTTTTAAACAGAATGACACATAGAAGAAAATTATATATTGACCAATTGATGCAAATGTTGTGACCAGAGGCTCACAGACACTGAATGCTGTGTTTGCTCTAGTAGCAATCATTCAGTGTGCGCTAATTTATTTTTAATTATGTATAGTTATATATATACATATACATATACGTATATATATAGCTATTCCCTTGAAGGATATACAAAAAACTGTTAACACTGATTGCTCCAGAGAACAAAACTGGGTGGCTGAGCTACAGGGGTAAGAGGAGACTTTTCACTGTAATACCTTTTGTGTTTTGTGCCATACAATCACAGCCATCAAAAAATTAAATTATTTAAAAGCCAATAACAAAATGAAAACATACAGTTAAATCATAGGCCTCCTCAATTTCAGGGAAACAAAGCAACTGCTGCTAAAAAATCCAGTCTATTAGGGGACACCCAAACCTGTTCCCTGATCTTTAATGTCCTGTACCAACAACCCCATTGCTCTGCCTCCTTGGGCTGCTGCTCACCCCCTGCTTCATGAATGATTCAGGTCTACTCATTGCTCTTGCAAGTGCCTTCAATAACTCTGCTGTCACTTACTCTACATTCCTTATGAGAAACACTTATCTCCTCTATACCTACAGTCTGCTTTTCCTTCAAAGTCCTTGAAGGTTTCCCTGACCACTGTCTCCTTTCTGTGTTGGAACTGCTTAGAAGAGTTAGTTCACTGTTGCTCTGCATCCCCACTTGATTTTGTCCGTTGTCTTTTAAGTTTCAAGTCTCCCCAAATCCATTACCAGTTCTTGAGGATGGACCTGGGGTCTTACCTTACCAACCCTTTGAACTCCTTCAGGGTCTGGCATGTAACAAACAGTAATATTGATTGACTGATCGTTCTTCATCATTCACTACCAAAAATAATTTTATTGAAGCCTTTATTTCTAAGTAGATTTATATCTAGCCATATAAAATTGAAGCAGGCTTTAGGAGTAGCATGAGGATTTTGTTGGGAGCTCTGGGAAAGACTTATAACTGCTCTACAAGATGCACAGAAGTAGGATTGTTCCATCTGTGAGGAGGAGATCTGGAAACCAGATTTTTATCTCAAGTAAGTCAAAGTGGGAAGGAATCTGAGTGTGGTTTTGTTGAGTTCTTACTATGCAGGACACCATCTATGGCCCCTAATGTACCTCATTTTATTTATGGAATCCTATATGGTAGCTATAATGAAGCCCATTTCATCAATGAACTAACAAAAGCTCAGTTACTAATCTAAGTATTATGTAGCTGGTGAACTACAGAATTGAGATAAGAAACTGGGTGATGGGCATTAAGGAGGGCACATGACGTGATGAGCACCGGGTGTTATACACAACTGATGAGTTATTGAAAACTACATCTGAAACTAATGATGAACTCTATGTTGGCAATTTGAATTTAAATAAAAACAAAAAACAACTCAGGTCTGAATGTCTACCACATTGGGTTGCCTCCAAACAGTACAAGCAAGCAACATTCTGAATAAATATGAGTGAAAGTATTATTTTTGCTGTAAATTCACAGTATGATGCCTTTGGGTAAAACATAGGGCAAGGGCATTTGAGATGGTCCTGGGCAAAGCAATGTATAACTATTAATATATATGCTCTAAGGGGGGAAATAGCATGAAGGACTTTGCCCTCCCTGCTATCAGCTGACATACCTAGTGACTTAAAACAATGCAAACAAGAAATAAAATAAAAATACAGTTAGGAAAAAAAAATATACAGATAGGGACAGCATTCAGTCCTAATTAATCTGGGTGGAGCTCAGGCACTGGTACTTTTATAAAGCTCTACAGGTGATTGCACGGTGCAACCAGAGTTGAGAACCACTGAGATGGGATGACAGAGAGGGTCAAGAACCAGGGTATTTCTCTAGTGTAGTGGCTTTAAAATCTGGCCCACAGCTCAGCAGCATTAGCATCACCTGGGACCATGTCAGACACACATATTGACATTAACTGAATCAGAAACTCTGGGGGTGGGGCCCCACAATCGTATTTTAAGTCTTCAAGGTGATTCTGAGCTATGATAAAGCCTAAGAAGCTCTACTTTTCAAACAGGCAATTCGCTGGAAAGGGAATCCAAAAAGTCAATAAACATATGGGAAGACACTCAACCTAGCAACTAGGGAAACACAAATGAAAATAACAAAGAAGGTATACTTTTTATCTTTCAGACCAGTAACAATTTAAAGGATTGGTAGTATCTAGCGTGGCAGTTGGATACAAGAAACAGATACTCTCAGATATGACTAGTGGAAGGGGAACCAGTGCAACATCTACTAGAGCAGAGTTTGGCAGATTAGTTTAAAATTAAAAGTAAGCCTGTCTTATAACCAAGCAATTTTCTCTCTTAGCCTCTCTGCTAGAGAAACATCGTACCGATGACTAAACAGACACATTCGAAGCTACTCATAGTGCTCCCTTTGGCAATGAGGAGAAACTGGAAACCACCTAAATGTTCATCAATAGAGAAATGGCTAAGTGGGCTGAGTAGCATGGCCTTCCTATGGAATACTATGCAGCAGGTGAAAGGGAAGAGGTGGCTCCAAATGAACATGTGTGGAGCTCTCCTCAAGACATTGTGGAACTCAGGGCAAGTGGAGAAATATGTATAAGATATGGAACCATTTAAGTCTGGAAAATCACACCCAAATGCTCTAAATTTTCTCTGTGAGTGCAGAATTATGAAAATGTGTAGAACACGCATCATTTATCTCTGGAGGGGGCAACACTAAAGGAAGCAGATAGAATGTAGGTATGGAAGAGGCTTCAGACTTATTTGTAATTTCTAAATTTCCTGTAAGATTTATGTAATCATGTCATTCTGGCGCGATGAAAAACAATTTTTGAGAGCACACAAAATACTCATGGAAGTGTACTAGCTCGATGGTTCTTAGTCATTTTTTGGTCATGACTTCTGGGAATTTGATGAAAATCCCTCCCCTCGATTGAAAGTTTTTGTTCATCCCAGGGTATTTCTAGGTACCCTCATGCCTCTTAGGGCTTCTGGACCCCAGGTCAAGAGTTTCTGGCCTGCCTGATTTTTGAGAATCCTGAATAGCTTTGCTTTTGCACCCTGGGCTCCGTGACCCCTTCTTCACCGTACCACCGTATGTGTCCCGGAGGAGTCATAATGTCTGACAGCTATTTTTATGACTGTCAGCAGCTCTTCTCCAGCAGATTAAATTTCCCCAGAAGGTAGGTTTTCGCTGACATCTTAATACTTGGAAAGGAGCGGATGATCCTTGAGGAGTGAGTGAATATAGCATATGGTTTGCTGAGCTGCAAACAGAAGCTGATCTGTGTCAAGGAAGCTTCAAGTGTTATGCATTTGCTTTTAGACATCATCAGGTTCTTTTTATAAGTTTTGCAGTGTCATTCTCCCTTCACATACACACAGACCCTTTTTCGGACCTCTTTGGCCATAAAAAGAGATTTTTCCCCCCTTTTATGTTTTTAAATAAGAAAGGGGCAAGAAAACAGGATCTTTTCACTCGTAAAATTTTAATCAGATTCCCTTCTGCTATCCCAAAATGGTTTTGCAAAATGAAGACTTATATTTGACCTTTTTTAGTCTATTTAACTGTCTTAAATGGCAAAGTCAGTCCTCATAAATGCAAAGCTCCTTTCTAACCTACTTCTTAAAAAAAAAAAAGAAAGAAAGATTTTATTTATTTATTCATGAGAGACAGAGACACAGGCAGAGGGAGAAGCAGGCTCCCTGTGGGGAGCCCAGTGCGCAACTTGATCCTGGGATCCTGGGATCACAACCTGAGCCAAAAGCAGACCCTCAACCACAGAGCCACCCTGGTGCCCCAGCTAACCTACTTCTTATTAATTCCCTGAGCTGCCAATAGATTTATGGTCCTTGTGCACTAAGTCTCATCTTCAGTATGCTGTGCCTTCCACACAGTCTCCCTGGGGAGGCAATTTCGACCATCTTGCTGTACCTACCCCAGTGCCCCACTGCTTTTCGCACCATGGCAGGTTTGGGGGAGCCCTGGCGAGGTTGGCTATGATGGATTTATTTATCCTTCCTCTAGCTTCTCATTGCCTTATTTACATTCTAAGTAGGAGATGAGAGGTCTGGGTACTGGATGGCGTTAACCTGGTAGATTTAAAGAAAAGAACAGCATGGAGTTTCCTCAAAAATTTAAAAATAGAACTACCTTAGCATCTGGCAATCACACTACTGGGTCTTTACCCAGAGAATACAGGAACATTAATTCAAAGGGAAACACACACCCCAATGTTTATAGCAGCATTATTTACAATAGCCAACATACAGAAGCAGCCCAAGTGTCCATCAACTGATGAAAGGATAAAGATGTGTATTATACAATGGAATATTATTCAGTCCTAAAATAAAAAAGAATGAAATCTTGCCTTTTGCAATGACATGGATGCGGCTAGAGAGTATAATGCTAGGTGAAATAAGTCAGAGAAAGACAAACACCATAGGATTTCAGTCTTACGGAATTTAAGAAACAAAACCAAAAAGTAAAGGGGAAAATGAGAGAGAGACAGAGAGAGAGAGAGAGACATACGGACAAAGCAAGAAACAGACTCTTAATTATGGAGAACCGACTGATGGTTACCAGAGGGGTGGGAGGTTCAGGGATAGGGATGAAGGAGCACACTTGTCATGATGAGCACCGGGTGATGTAGGGAAGTGCTGAATCACTATATTGTACACCTGAAACTAATAAAACACTGTGTATTAATGAACTAGAATTAAACAAAAAGCCCTGAAAAAATAATATATGGCATTTTTCTAAGAAATGTGAGCTTTATTCAGTAGGGATGCAACCAAATATTCTTGAGTCCTTTCTCCTCTTAGAGAATACTTTCTGCAGCTGGCATTGGAGCCTGTCCATGGGCAGGTCCAGCCTGCCTTTTCAGGCTCACTGCTTGCTCCCATGAACTCTTGGGTTCAGCTGTTCAAATGACCCCTTCCTGGGGAGTCTGAGTGGGTCAGTTGGTTAAGCATCTGCATTTGGCTCAGGTCATGATCTCAGGGTCCTGGGATCGAGTCCTGAGTCAGGCTCCCTGCTCAGCAAATAATTAAATGAGATCTCTAACGATCCCTTCCTGCTTCCAGGCTCTTTGCTCATGCCCCTCTGGCCCACCCTCACAGACCCCAGCCACATTCATTTTTTCTCTCTTCATCATGATCTAGATTTCAATCTAAATTTTTCATATAACATTTGCTGATCAACCCAGTTGACCATACTCATTCCCCTTAACATTTTACAAAACTCTGTCTCTTCTGTTCATGAGGTACTTCTCTGTGGAATATTGTACTGACCATGCCCTCAACAAGTGTGTGTTGAGCATGCTCTGTAGGTTCTGGAGATGTGAATGAGATCCTTTTCCCATGGAGCTACATTCCAGTGTGTGAAACAGAATCAAGAAGTACACAGATAAATGCAGTCATTTCCAAGAGTGGAGAAAATGAAGCAATAATATAATAAAGTGAATAAGAGAAAGGGATACCATTAGATGAGACGCTCGGGGAAGATTTCTGTGAGGAGAAAGCATCTGAGTTGAAAGCTGCCTGGTCAGAAAAAGAGCTTTAGGCAGAAAGATCAGTACTTGCAAAGACCTTGAGGCAGGAAGGAGCTTGGCATGTGGGCAATCGTGGGTTTTCTTTAAAAAAGGGATTTTATGAGATGACTGTGTCTCCCCTGCAGTGTCTAGCATGTAATAAGGCAATCAGATGCTGGACTGTTCTCTCCATGAAAGTAGATTCCATGCCTATCTCACTTTCCATGACTACTAGCACAGTGATTGGCAGATAACCAGACACTCAAACTGATTAATGAATGCTCATCAAGTAACTGAATGACTTCTTTTCTGGGCTGATAGCAGAACCAGAACGGACAAGAGAACTCCTTCCTTTACTAAATGGTAGCTCTTGCTGAAGCCAGCTCCCTTTGAATCTCTTTTTGTTCATTCAATGAATAATAGAGCACTTAACTTCCTTTTTGGAGGAACACTGTACCCAGGAGAAATCTGATATATAAAATGTTTGGAACTTTTGGAAGCTGCTCAATAAATCCAGGCAATTCCTACAGCATGGCTCAGCAGGTGGGAAGCCGGAAGTCACTGTATATTAAATTTTACCCGAGCAACAGTAGGAATGCAGTGTGACTAGTCCCTGCCCTTACCACTGTAGGATTCCAAAGCTGGCACCTCTTTTAAGCTTTTGGAATGTGGATAAAGCATTCCATCATGTTAGCAGGACACTCTTTTACCTTCCCTGCTGCTGAGTTTATTGTTGTAGTAATCCCAGGGTACCCGTCTGGCCCTTCTCTTGCATTCTCTCATGGAGAAGGCTGTGCTACAATCATTCAAAGTAATCCCTGGTGGAGTGATGTTTTTAGCGTATCAAAGAGCCTGTCCATTCACAGAAGCAATGTAGTAAGATCAGTTTTCAGGAGCACCAAGTTAATAAAGAATACAATCAAGAACTTTCTTAAAATAGTGAGCCTCCATAAAACCTCCCCCCTTCAAACAACAGTAGTTGAAACTAGGCCTGCTTCAGCTTTCAGTGGAAGTATAAGAAGCATAAACTACTCTGAACATCTTTGAAATGCCTGAGGATAATTTACTCTTCCAGTATTGCTATTTAGGATTATAAAATGGTAGAGAGGGGCCCCCGGGTGGCTCAGTCAGTTGAGTGGGCAACTCTTGATTTTGGCTCAGGTCATGATCTTAGAGTCCTGGGATCAAGCCCCACATTGGGCTCCATGCTCAGTGGGGAGGATTCTCTCTCCCTCTCCCTTTGCCCCCTCCCCCTACTCGTGTTCTAGCTCTCTCAAATAAATAAATAAATCTTCAAATAAAATAAAACAAGATAGAATGATAGAGACAGTGGCTACTGGGGTCAAATAGGGAAGTAGATGAAGCATTCTGATTCTCTTCCTCCAGTGAAACCAAGATACATCCCAGGTCACTCTACCAAGGGGTCACATTTTTTCCTAAACAGTAAAAAGCAAGTGCTTTAGGAGTGATATTTCCTAGAAAGAGTTCTCAGCCCACACCTATTTCCATACCCACTCTGCGGCTGAGCATTACCACTATTGATGGCAGTCACACCTGAGCACAGGTGCAGAGAACACCCATATTTGTGATGTGAAATGTCAAGTTCAACAGTGACTTGGTGCAGTGGCCAGAGTTTACCATAGCATGTGTAATAATAACATGTGACGGCTGAGGGTGGGAAGAGGAGACAGAGGATGAAGCTGTCGAGTCCATACTCCTGGCTTAGTCCCTTTTTACCACTTCGAAGCTACTCCCTGAGAGGGCAGTGCCTGGGCTACCACATGAGCTTAGATGCAGACACAGGTTATGATCCTGTGTGGTCCTAATCATTCAATTGACTGACTGATGGATTGAATTGAGTTGGGGGCCAGTTTGGCCACTGAGTTCCCTAAGTATTCCCTGCTGCACCAGTTACATCTCCAAAGCATTGTTCAGCCTCTAACAGAAGCCTCTCACCTCCCAGGACCCTTAGTCCAGATGGCTTCTAGGCCAGGCAACCAAGGTGCCCTAATGTTAGCACACTCTGGTTTCTCTGATTGATGTTGAACCCAGTTTGGAATGAACGTGGAAGTCCCTCTTAGCAGCATGGGAGCACATTATGAAAGATTATTATCTGCCATACAGTTACACTAAAACTTTTTTCTAGTTGGTGTCTACTTATTTCCAGAAGAAGCAATTTCCCCTCTTTCTCGAGAGGTCTCCGGAAGGAGGTTTGACCCTTACAAGTCAATAGATGAGGAAAATCTTGAACCTTTCTGAATAAAAATCCTCCCATTAGATTCTTACGTGGCATCAAATAGGTCCAGTTTTCAGAATATACTTTCCATCTTGGACTGCTTTTCATAAAAATGAAATTTACAACTAGTAGGTTACCAACTATGACTGAAGGTTTGCTCAGTAGACACTGGTTCTTTTTTTTTTTTTTTTTGGTATTTTTTTTTAATTTTTATTTATTTATGATAGTCACAGAGAGATAGAGAGAGAGGCAGAGACACAGGCAGAGGGAGAAGCAGGCTCCATGCACCGGGAGCCCGACGTGGGATTCGATCCCGGGTCTCCAGGATCGCGCCCTGGGCCAAAGGCAGGTGCCAAGCCGCTGCGCCACCCAGGGATCCCTAGACACTGGTTCTGATTTAGCTTTTGCTTTTCATTCTTTTGTAATTTGGGTGATATGATTTCGACCCAATAATTGTGAGCCTCAGTGTCTATACATGCAAATGCAAAACAGTGACCTCTAAAGTCCTAATTATGTTTTCCAATTAAACTCACTTTTTTTCCAACTTAACTCACTTTATGCATTCACCTATACTACAGATGTTTTACACACCCAGCATGCACTTGGTTCAATAATACTAGTACTAACTCACTATAAAGATGAGTAATATGGGGCACCTGGGTGGCTCAGTGGTTGAGTATCTGCCTCTGACTCAGGGCATGATCCCGGGGTCCTGTGATGGGAGTCCCACATCGGGCTCCCCACAGGGAGTCTGCTTCTGCTTCTCCCTCTGCCTGTGTCTCGGCCTCTCTCTCTCTGTGTCTATCATGAATAAATAAATAAAATCTTTAAAAAAAAAAAAAAAAAGATGAGGGGATCCCTGGGTGGCTCAGGTTTAGCGCCTGCCATTGGCTCAGGGCATGATCCTGGAGTCCCGGGATCAAGTCCTGCATCAGGCTCCCTGCATGGAGCCTGCTTCTCCCTCTGCCTATGTCTCGGCCTCTGTGTGTTGTGTGTGTGTGTGTGTGTGTGATGAATAAATAAATAAATAAAATCTAAAAAAAAAAAAAAGATTAGTAAGACAAGAGATGAACAACTTTTGCCTGCACAGAGTCTAGTGGAGAAGACAGGCATACACACAAATAATGATAAAAGCAATATGCTAGAGACTAGATTTGAGGGTGACACAATGTGGAGAACACAGTGGGGAGAGGAAAAAGAATTATATTGGGGCTAGAAAAGGTTTCACTGAGGAGGGGACAACTTTGGCATTTAATCTTTCTTTTAATTTTTTAGTTTTATTTTTAAGTAGGCTCCATGTCCAACATGGGGCTTGAACTCACGATCCTGAGATTAAGAGTCAGTCGCATGCTCTATGGACTGAGCCAGCCAGGCGCCCCAGCATTGGCATTTATTCCTAAAAGGAGGATTTTGCCAGACAAAGAAGAGAGAACGTGCATCCCTCACTAATAGAACCTCATGAGCAGCATGCACCACATGGAGATGTAGAGAAGCCTGACAAGTCTGAGAAGAATAATTGTCAGGGTAGCTACTTTGTGGGGTGGGCATGCAAGAGTACAGAAGAATCTGGAGAATCATAGAGAGGTGAAAGACACAGGGTCTTCCATCAGTTCAGGCCTGGGCACTATGAAACAGCTTGCAGCCACTAGTAAAACCCAAAGGTAAGGCATATTATCATGCCATAATATTACTGGGGCCCAGAGAGCAGGACTTAGGAGGCAGAGGGCAGAGTGTGTGTGACAGACATGAGGGTTTTTCTTGGCTGCAAAATTTACTATAACTGTGGGTTTAGGAAAATCATTAGTTCTTCCTAAATCTCAGTTGCATTACCCGTAAAATAGCGCCATGGGTATACTTTCCTTCATAAGTAGGAACATGAGGAACAGGTGAGATGATAATGTACCTGCCACGCTCAACAGATATTGACTAGTACAGGGGAAGTACTCAACAAACGTTGAGTTCACAATGATTGGTGGTTCATATTCATATCTGATAAATATGTGATTGATAATAACGTTCCCGTGGTCAGGTCAGTAGAAAAGCCCAGGGCCAGGTAGATCAACTGAGGTCAGATAATCCCATCACTTGGTTTCTGAGAACAGCCCTGGTGGGATTTACAGCGTCTCAGCCAGATTTGCAGTGTTGAGCAGCAGGCTCATTCTGTCCTCAGATTTCTCTCCCCCTGGGGATCAAGGAGGAGGAGCCCAAGCCTTGGATTATGAAGACTTGCGTCTCCCTGTGTAAAATGATAATGCCAAAGGTTCTTGGCACCCAGCAAGGGAATGTGTCCCCCATCCAAGGCTCCTTGTCCCCACACGGTTACCAGGTTCTTGCTGATATTAGGCCCTAGAGACTGTCTGTAAAGTTCTTGTTTCTTTCCCCTTTTGTCTTTGTGTGCCTAACAGCTGCCTTATACAGATGGGTACGGGGTATATCTTTACTTCCTGGCAGTGTCTGTTGCCCCTAAAGGAGATTCTTTACTAGATTTTATTTTTTGAGAACAATATTAGATTCACTGCAAAACTAAGCAGAAAGTCATAGAGTTGCCATACTTCCTACCTCCCTACTCTGACACACACAGCCTCCCCAGCCAAGCCTCCCCCAGCAGAATGGCACATTAGTTACATTCTATGAACCTATATTGATGCATCATCTTCCCTCAATTCCACAATATACATGAGGGTTCACTCTTGGCATTGTACCTTCTATGGGAGTTGTTAACTTTTTAGACCAGCAACTGTCTCAGGAAGGCCTATTCAAATAATTTGGGATAATGCTGGTGATGCTATTTCCCAATAACCTGTTTTGGAGAATAGCATTTAAGACTGAGTTGAAGTAAAAAAGAAAGGCATGAAGGAAGGAAGGAAAGAGAGAGAAGACAAAGGACCACCCGTTCACCCAGACAAGTCCCACCCCCAATCTCAGAAGCTCTTAGGAAAGGCAAGTGATAGTTCTTGCCTAAAATGTCCCTAACTCTTCTCTTGTTTCTTAAGTCTATTTCTACCTTTGGGCACCTGCCTCTGGGCCTTTGTCTTCCTGGAGAGATAACTCTGCCTTTGAGGCTTTTCCTTGCAGCTTTTTCCCCCACATAGTTTCCAGGGCTACATGATGAGGTCCCCAAACTGCGATGGGGCAAGTTTTTTGAGCCAGAAATCTCATAAAGGGCCAGGGGCAACCCTGGAGAGATTTCTTTCAGCACCAAACATCACTTATTTTAACTGCTCTTGCAAAGTTCTTGTAAGGAAACCTAAGTCAGCCTCTTGCTCTGACAGATGAAGCCTTGTGGGAAGTTGGCTGCCTCAGGAACCACAGGCAACGCTGAGATGTCCTTCCAAATAGGGACCCAAACAGCTGAAGGGCTCCAGTTACCCAAGAGGTGAGTGATGTGGATACTTTGCCAGTTGGAGGAAGGGAAGGAGTGGAGTGAGGGAGGGAGTGGAGAGTAGGACAGAGGTGAAAGGAAGGACGAGGTAGTGGGGAGTAAAGCTGGACGCCATGAGCCACAGTCACAAGCAGCCTGGGAAAAGGAGCAGGGCGTCTTGTCCCCGACCACACTTCTTGGTGTACTTCAGGGGGCAGAGGTAGTACCCCACCTTGACCCTCAAGTGTGATCAGTGATTTGCCAACCAAATCACACCCTGCCTCAAGTGGAAACCATTCCAGGTGACTCCTCTAAGGTCATTAATGTCTTCTCATGGCAAGTGACCATGGCAAACAAACAAAGCTAGCCACCTGTGAGCTGGCAGGTGGAGTTCATCTTGAACCTTTGATTCAGGATTTAAATGTGTATTCGTTTTTTTTTTTTTTTCAGAGAGCATATTAAAATGCACACTCATTTAAATGCTTTTATTTTACCTTGTTTTTGCTCATTGGCAGGTGCTATATTTTTCTGAAATAAGTATGGGTCGTTAGCAAGGATAAAAGTAAATCATTTTCAATTGTAAAAATCAAATTGGTTTGAAAAAAGTCACAAAACAATTTTTTTGAAAACTTTACAGAGAATGGGGTAAATATACATACCAAATTGTTGGCCTTGTTTATCTTGTGGGATGGAGGTGGAATTGGAACAAGAGATAGGGGCTTGTCAACTTTTTAACTGTCTCAATATTGCTCAGATCATTAAAATGAGTATATATTACTTTTGTGGGGTTTTTTTTTTTAAAGGAAATTCAAGAAAGATTTTGCCATGTGTTTTTCAAAAGCAAATCTGTCTCATTAAGTGAAACTTTTAATTCACTCTCTAAAATTGTATAAAATGTTGTGAATTAAATGTTATTTTCTTAACTCTTTAGCAGGTCCTTTCTGCCAATTTTACATGTGTCAGCCCACCTGGCAAAAGTGGAGTTTTGCATTTGTCTTTCAATATGGACCATACAGGCCTTTCTGCCAGAAGCAAATGTTTCCACCAAATGGATTCAATATGTGCATTTAATTCAGAGCTTCAATAGCTCAAGTGACGTTTTTTTGACTATGAAGTTTTTTGAGCTGACAGAAAAGTCTGGGGAATCATTTAACAGATAACCATGACTCACCATCTTGGTTTAACAACTGTCCTTTCCTCCCACATTTGCTTTAAGCTTTAAAAATTATTGCAACTAATAATAATAATAGTAATAATGATGAGTTATTTACCTCCTGCCTTTATTGCAGTAGCAACTGTGTCGCTGAATGTGGTGTGTATCTTACTGTTCAGTGTTGTATACTTACATTTTACATGTGTATCCATGAAGCACTGTTATTTTATATTTTACCAAACTATACCAAAATAATATGGTTCTGTATATATAATTACTTTTTGCTGTTTTTCATCAAAATTTTTCTTTTTTTAGGTTGGGGGAGGAGCAGAGGGAGAGGGAGAGAGAGAAATCTCTAACAGACTCCCTGCTGAGCATGGAGCCCGACACAGGGCTTGATCTCACGACCCTGAGATCATAACCTGAACTGAAATCAAGAGTCAGACACTTAACCCACTGAGCCACCCAGGCGCCCCATCAACTTTCTTTTCTTTTGAGGTTTATCCAAGTTGATACATGTAGCTCTGGTTGGTCATTTTCATTGCTGTATCTTTCTCACTGTACAGCTCTTTGCGGTTCATTTATCCATTCTTTTACTCATGAACACTCAAAATGTTTCTGGTTTTCTCTATTATAACAACTGGTGCACTGAGCATCCTTGTCTGTGTGGTCTTGTGCACTTGAACCAGAGCCCATCCCAGGGCTTGTCCTTGTGGGGGAACCACTGGGCCATTGAAACAGCTGCCAAATTTTAAGAGAGAGGAAGACACACACACAAAGTCTTGGTCTTCTTCAGGAAGCAGGGTTAGTAAGGACCCTGTATCATTTTATTTCATGCGAGGGTGTGCTCCCCACTTCTTTTCACTACTTTTCTCTCAAATTTGAAAACTGGAAACCTTCCTCATTAGAGCCCAGATTGCAAAGAATTTGTTGGTCAGAACTCAGAGAACGAACTCCTCCTGACGTAGAACTTTCTATACTCTCTCTTGAAACATGCTGTATTGGGGATCCCTGGGTGGTGCAGCGGTTTGGCGCCTGCCTTTGGCCCAGGGCGCGATCCTGGGGACCCGGGATCGAGTCCCACGTCGGGCTCCCAGTGCATGGAGCCTGCTTCTCCCTCTGCCTGTGTCTCTGCCTCTCTCTCTCTGTGTGTGACTATCATAAATAAATAAATAAATAATTAAGAAACATGCTGTATTGATTTAGAACTCATTAAACAAGCTACTGAGGCCAATGAGCTTATTCAAGAAAGAAAATGTCTTGCTAAGTGCAATGGTAAATTCAAGATCCTGAATTGTTATGAGCCATGTCCCTGGCCATTCCTGGGTGAGCATGCTGTGATGGTATCTTTCCCTCCTTCTAGATCAATGTCAGCATATTCCCATCAGCAGATCCCAGGTGATGGATAGGTGGCTTCATTTTAAGAGTCTGTTGGTTATAGGAGTGAACTGTGGCCTTTGCAGAAGAGGTAAATAAATCCTCCTGACATTGCCCCCTCCTGCCTCACTCCAGCCTTGCTGTAAATATATCCTCCCAATTCGAGCACTTCCCAAGACAGGCAGACCCCATGAGGATCGGTTGCTGCCTAGTACCTACCCGTGGTCACCTGAAGTTTCATCAGCCCCACATGTGAGCACTTGCTGCAAAGGTGTGCCACACCTGACCCAGACCTTGGCAAGCTTCCCAACGGCTGTCAGGTCCCCAGCCCTGTGGCTTCCAAAGTGTACCACATGCACTAGGTGTGACAGGTAGCATGAACCAAGGTGGCCTACTGCTAAATCTGTTGCATTTTAACCATTGTTCATTTGTAGCCATATTTCACAAATTTTATTGTGAAGGGCAAGGCTAAAGTAAGCATTGACGTTCCATCATTAAGTCATTAGTTTTAAAGGAAAAATACCAAATGCATAAAGATGCATGTGTCTGTGGCAAATATTATGAAGATATTATGCAAATGACTACATTTAGGAGACATTGCCTAATCCAGAGCGTAGGCCAACCTAGTGTACAGTAAGTCACTGAGCTCACCTGAGCATTACACCTAGTGAGTGTTGCTTTGGGCACTTGTCTTTAGTCCAGTTCAGAGTCTCAGCTTACCCACCTGGAAAATGCAGGAGTTGGACTAGGTCAGTGATTCTCGGCCCTGCCTTCACCTTTGAGTCACTTGGGCAAATTTTAAAATTACTGAGGCCTGGCATTCTGCAGACCAACTCAGTGAATGTCTGGGGTTTGGGCCAGACATCAAAATTTTTTAAAAGCTTCTTCAGATGACTATGTACGGGCAGGGTTGAGAACCAGCAGATATAATGATTTCTGAACTTCCTTGCAGATCTAGGATGATTTGATTTTCTCATCCCATGCGTAGACTATAAAGTACTGATTCAGTAACAGTGGAGAAGGCTCATCACCCCCTCTAGGCTCAGCTGTAACAAGTGTGACATTTAACTGCTGTGAAGGCCTGGTCAGCACTGATGTCTGGAAGCTCCCTGTAGAGCTTTATGTGGGTCTTACCTGTTCCTACCATGGTGCGTGGTATAGAGTAGGTGCTTAATAAATGTTGGATGAAATAATGGTAGATTGAAGTTCAAGAACACGTTTTCTTAGGACATCTAGGATTAATCACATCATCAGAAATGTTATAACCAAACTCACAAGAGGCTGATTTTTATGCCTGAAATCCAGTTTGTTTCTAAAAGGAGCTCTCAGGGTCCAAGAAGCAGAACCAGTCTTTTTCCCAGTGCAGTCTCTTCTTGGCAAATAAGATCAGAAGGTTACTCAGTGAACACAGAATAGATGTTGGATCTTCTAATGTGCCATTGTTACCAAGTTATGGTGATCTGATAGCCTGGCCTCCATTTCTTTAAGGCTATTTCAATGTAAAGGGTCAAGATCAATCATCCAGAACCAGAGTGCCTTGCAGACATCCCATTTTCCCTTTTCAGATATTCATGCAGACCACCACCCTGCCATTCACACTCATTACCACAACAGTCTCCCAAGTGTCAGTCTGGCTCAGGTTGAGTTTGGCTGCTTGCTAATGACATACTCAGGACAGGCACTTTAATCTCCTCGGTAAGGTCACTCCAAGTCACTCTGCAAGATGGGTTACTTCTGGAAAGCTGTCCTGTAGGCAGCTAATCCCATCCTTCTTGCAGCTTGACTTACAGAGATGGCATCTGCTGACCTTTCGTTTTGGGAGCCATCTTATTTTGAGGGCAGTAGCGCTTTGTCCACTGTCTACAATTACCTAAACTAAAAATACTTTGGAGGGTGAACAATCTTCAAGGGGACTTTGTAACCTGGGCTGTATGCCTCTTATTTTACTACCATATTTCAAGGCAATATCCTTTTTATTGTACTAAGCTGCATGTCACCTGCTGGACCAATATTGCATGTTATAGTTGTTTAGAAGCCAATCTTTATGCTGAGCCTTGTGATTATGTTGCCATATCACTGCAAATACACCCAATAATCACATTGCTTGTATTTCCCCTGATAACATCATCACCTCTTGGCCTCAACATACAGAATTAACCACCTTCCCTGTGCGTCGTGAAGGTGAGAGGTGCTTCTCGATGAAGAAGCACTGGCTTCTCTCTTCTCCCGCCAGTGTAAGTCTCCATCCTTCTGTGTCAGCCATGATCCTCCTACGTGCCACCACCATCTCCCAGCTAGTTGTATGATTGGTGAGCTCCCGCATGGACCTAAGATCAGGAGAAGAGAAATGGACTTGTGTTGCACAGCTGCTGGTTTTTGTCTAAAGAAAAACATGGAACTTTATGCTGAGGGTCCAAACTGAATGGTGGATTATGTTTCTACATCTTTGTCTGCCTTCGATTCGATGAGCTGTGTGAGTGTCGCTTAGTTGCCAATAGGTTGCCAGTCCCTTTTTTCAGGCACAAATGTGTTAGGCTCTAGCACTGGCTGCCCCCTGTTTTTTAGGGTGCTTAAATGAAAGGAAGCACTCTCTCCATATAGAAATGTTAGAGTAACCCCGAGCACTTGCTCTATATCAAGGAAACTGTTGCTTAAAATTAATATGCATTTTTGCCTCCTTTGAGTCTGATTGGACCAGAGGAGGTGCGTGTGTGTGTGTGTCCTGGCACACTAATAAAGCATTTATGGAAGCATATACAAGAAACTGGAAGCCGCAATTACTTTAGGGAAGGTGACTTGATGAACTGAAGTAGGAAAGGGACATTTTTTTTAAAAAAATTTAAAACCTTTTGTGCTGTTTTAGACTGCTTCATCATCCATTAAATAAGAGATCATAGCTGAAGGATCACATGGTCTTCTGAGCCCTTTTCTGAGAGTCTGTAATTCTCTTGAATTGAGGATATATTTTGTATTCCTTTCTCTAATCTTTTTCATGGAATTCAGCTCTGCTGGTTATATTAGAAATACCTTTTTCCAGCATTGCCTGAGAGTGGTATTTTCCATGCTGTGAATTCTCTAGGTAGATGAGTCTAATCTCTTTATATTGTTGAAGTTTGGAATAACTTCTAATGGAATATTTATAAGTTATTTATATTTATCACATACCTTCCTATCTCCCTTGCTTCTTTGCAGATTTATTGAGATATATAGTTCAAGTATCACAACATTCACCTATCCAAAGTTGAGAGGCACTTAGCATATTCACAGAGGTGTACAAACATCACCACAATCTAATATTAGAACATTTCAGCTCCCCAGAAGAAACTCCCTCCCATTAAGCAGTAACTCACTAACCTATTTCTGTCTCTATGGATTTGCCTATTCTGGATATTTCACACAAGTGGAATCCTATAACATGCGGTCTTTTGTTTCTGTCCCTTTACACAGAGAGAATAGTATTTTGCCATTTCCTGACAGTTTGGGCTTCTTATCATTGATAATGCACTCTCAAGAACTTCAAGACTACCAAGGCAGGGAGGCTCTTGGTCTCAATACTACATGGTCCTTTGTGATCAATGGGACTTTGTCAAAGCTCTGCAGCCCAGACCATCAGGCAACCTCTTGAACACCTTGTCATATGACCTTGACTCTCGTTTTAACAATCATGTCCTTTCCAGTCCTCCCACTGGTGCAAATTTGATCTCCATTAGTTCATGACCTGGATGAGACCCCAGGTCCACCATGTCTTCTCTTGACCCAGGCTCATAATGTAGCTCAGATGTGAACCTCTTTGGTGCATTTCTGTCCTTCTCCTGGAGTGACTAAAAAGGGCTGAAATCTTCCTATCTTTTATTGCTATCTTGAGTATCTCATATCATTAAGGCAGCTAAATTCCATCTTAGAGATAAATCCCCCACAAGTATTTTATGATCTCTCTGGTTTAAGTGGTGCTAAACCCTTTGATTCCTTATATCCTTCCTCTCCCCTTTCTTAAAATAGGTTGTAGTCATGTCAAGGACTTTACCGACTTCCTTTTTTCTAAAATTGTATAATTGTGAAAGATACTTTCTCTTATTTCCCTTGAAGAGCATTGCATAATCAAAACGTTCTCGAATGCAAACCTCCAGGTGGGGGTAGGGCAAGGGCAGCCCCTAAGTCAACAGGACACATGTCTGCTAAGTCCAAGAGAATTTGAATGTCTGGTTCAGAGAAAGGCTCTTTGACCTCTGAACTGTCCTGAAAAAGTAGAGTCTCTGTAATTGCTTCCTTTACATTGTGGTAGGAACCGAGCAAAGAGGGAAGAGCCTCGGGTCTGGGTGAGACTCTCTTAGGGGTTTTTTTGTCAGTTTGAGTCAGTTTGGCAGGGAGGGAGTTGTCACCGTTCTGAATTTAGCTGGAGGAACATGGCAGGGTCTGGCCGGGAGTGTGTCTTGGTGATTTGAGATTTTGGGGCTTCTCTTAGGCTCAGTGTCAGGATAAGCCCTGAAGTTTGGGGCCCTCTTTCCACAAGCAGCTCTGAGACATCATGGATCTGGACACCCATGAAAATTCATTCTGTGTCAGGGAAACCACCCCTTCTTGGCCTGCCTTGGGTAGGGAGAGGGTAGCAGGTCCGAGAGCGCCTGACATCGAGCAGATGGTGAGGATCTGCTTTGCTGCAGGACCAGATCTCTGCAGTTGAGTCAGAGCAGTTGGTGGCACTGCCTGACAGGAGATGCAGAGAAAGAGCTTCAGCATAGGCCCAGCGGAGAAATGCCGTAACTTAGGATTGATGTGCCCCAGGTGCAGGTGAGTGAGTGGAGAGAATCAAGACATAGGGGATCCCTGGGTGGCGCCGCGGTTTGGCGCCTGCCTTTGGCCCAGGGCACAATCCTGGAGACCCGGGATCGAATCCCACATCGGCTCCCAGTGCATGGAGCCTGCTTCTCCCTCTGCCTGTGTCTCTGCCTCTCTCTCTCTCTCTCTCTCTCTCTGTGACTATCATAAATAACTAAAAAAATAATAATAATAAAAAATAATAATAATAATAAAACATAGGGGTAAGCCCTGCTACGGGAAGTGAGAACAGAGCCTGAGCTCGAAGTCGTTGCAGATGGGCCCCAGAAAAGAGTTTAGGTGCACCGTGTTCTGGATGACCTGGCACCCGGGGGCTCGGCCGATCGCAGATCTGGGCAGACTGGCAGACAGGACAGGCCCAGAGGCCCAAGCCCACCTCCCAGGTAGCCAGAATTGAGGCGGTCCCCGCTCTGCTCTGGGCCTGCCTTGGACTGAGCAGGAGGCTGCGTCTCCATAAGCGGCCCGGCACTGCCCTCTGGTGGCGAAACCCACCAAATGCTCTCTGGCTGAGAAGATCCCCGCGGGAGTCTGGCTGCCTACAACCTCTTAGGAGATGCCCTGGGGGCGGCAGCGCTTGGGTTTTGGGACTAATCTAACTAATTTGCACCAACCCAATCCTGCTGTGACGTGAGTACAAATAAGCAGGGAAAAAAATGCACGTTGTGCTGTCTGGTTCCAGCCGTTTACGCTAGCCTTTAAGAGCTACCACAGCAACACAGCATGTGACAGGCATTGTGCTAGGTCGTGACCTCTAGGACAGGTGCTATAGCTAGCTCCTCATGTTACAGATGACGAATGAGGCTCCAAGAGGTAGTTGCACCCATGTTGCAGGAATATGACGTTTGGTTCTGGGTGCACCTGACCCATTGATGATGGTATCCCACCGGGGGCCGGGAATGAGAGAGAGAGGGGGCAGGGGCACTTCCATTTTATTTTATGTTTTACAAATATATTTTAATAATGAATACATATTATTCAGAGAGAGAGCGTGCACTCCAGAGAGTGCCAGCAGGTGGCAGAGGGAAAGGGAGCAAGAATCTCAGGTGGACTCCCCATGGAGCACAGAGATGAGGCCCTATCTCACAACCCAGAGATCGTGACCACAGCCGAAATTGAGAGTCAGACACCCAACTGACTGAGCCACCCAGGTGCCCCTCTGTATGTGTATAGATAGATATAGATATAGATATAGACATATACATATGTAGACGACATTCTGGATGTAGCAGGTGACAAAGGGATACTGCCTGTCAAGCACATCAGGAAGAGGGTAACCAGGAAGGCAGGGCAGGGAACAGGTACTGGGGCTCTTCTTCCCTGGTAGACACGGTTTTATAGGAATATGGTAGCTGTTTCATGAATCCTGCAGAGCCAGGGGAACAAGTGGATCCCCTCTGTTTCTGCAGCGTGCAGGCCCAGCGCCCAGAGAGCAGATTTCTCAAGGCAGATGTCAGCCACATTTCAAGGCATTTTACTGCCACAGGGGCTGCCCCGCTAGTGAAAATGGTAAGGTGCAGGTGCAGTGCCGCTGGAGGGGCTGGGAAATTTGTACAGGGGAACCCTTGCTGGGTAGAAGCTAGGTTCTGAGTCCTTAAAGCTTCTGCTGTCCCTCTGGGCCCCAGCCTGTGAGCCCCCCAGCAGACAGCAGTACCGTGGCTCAGTTGGGTGGAGCCTGGTGAGTGTGTGCCTGGTTTCCCACTGTGGGCCAGGTATCTTTTCACCTGCCAGGCGGAACTTAGAAACTACTGAAGCCTCAGGGGAGGGGAAGGGACTGCTCCCCCAGAGGTTCTGATGTCATCAGCCATGGGTGTGGCCCCGGGCCTTGGGTTCTCTAGAGCTCCTAAGTGCTTCTAGAGGGAGTGCATTTCTCTTGGTTTAGGGCCCACCTTATTTCACTCTTTTCTTACACTGAGCCCTGCAGGGGGAAATTGGGGTGGCTCCAAATGCTGTAAAGAACACTAGCTCAGGGCAGCTTGGGTGGCTCAGTGGTTTAGTGCCGCCATCAGCCCAGGGTGTGATCCTGGAGACCTGGGATGGAGTCCCATGTCAGGCTCCCTGCATGGATCCTGCTTCTCCCTCTGCTTGTGTCTCCTCTGCTTCTCTCTCTCTCTCTCTCTCTCTGTGCCTCTCATGAATAAATAAATAAAATCTTTAAAAAAAAGAACATTAGTTCACCTGAGGTGGGGGTGAGGGGAATAAAAAGCTTCCTCCCAAAACAAGAGAGATAGAAGAAACAAGAGCCCAGCCAGCATGCATGAGGGAGTGGTAGGCAGCAATTCCCCTGGGGAAACAAGTGAAATCAAGCCATGCAGGGGGCAGGGGAATGTTCTAGAAGGCCGGGTGACACACAGGGCTGCTGTCTTATAACAGCAGAAACAGCTATTTCTATAGGCCTAGGCACTGGGGCACAAGCCACTGTGCTGCCGGGGCCCAGACTGGGACCACGGTGAGGCGAGTGAGCTCTGAATTTGTGGGGACACCCAAACACTTGGTCATTGATAAGATTAATGATATTTCCACACAATATTTTTCCAACTGCAACGAATGCACAAGAATCCACGATGAACAAAATATCAACGTTTTAAATTAAGACTGGATCAGTGTCAGCATGTTCTTTTGCCTCGGCTTCCATGCGCAGCGCGGCCCTGCTCTGGACTTCTCCAGCAAAGCGCAGAGGAAGGATGGGACGGGGCGGGGGGGGGGGGGGGGGGGGGGCCTCTCCCCCTCCCCCTGCACTCTTCCAGAGTCACCCACCTGGTCACCTTTCCTCCCAAGGGGACCCAGGCGGCTGGCAGAGCAGTGGTGCCACCTAGTGGAGACCCTGGCACCGAGGCGCGGAAGGTGACGCCCAGCCCCTGTCCTGGGGAAGCCTGTCCCTGCAGCTGGTGGGAAACCCGACCTGGGGCCTGGCTTGGGTGGCAGTTGAGGAGGGGCAGCCAGGGACTGTGTGAACACATGGGCCAGAAGGTAGTGCCGCCGGGACCCTATTATTTCCCCGCGGGCCGGGCACCCCCAGGGCAGAAAGTTCCCAAGACCCCAGGGTCAGCAGGGCCAGGACCTGTGGGGTGGCCTGGAAGAGGTCACATACCCTGTCACTGTTTCTGATTGTGACGGAAACGGGAAGGGAAAGCTCACCCTGGAACTCAGATTTTGTCACTGCCAGTCCTGTAGTTCCTGTAGTAACTAGTTCTGCGTGTGTGCATGTGTGTGTGTAAATGTGAAAACACACAGTATTGGGGTAGGAACCGTGGTGCAAGGTCAGCAAGGCAATAAGTCACAACTCCTACTTACAGGGGCCCAAGGGAATAAGAACGTGTCCCGGGAAATGTGTACAGAGCATCACAGGGGGACCAGTGGTGGATGCAGAGGACCAGCTCAGGCGTGCAGGGTGTCAGGTGGGTGTCAGAGGGGACCACTGATGGCATCTGGCCAGACCAGTGACAGATCAGAGATGTTTCATAGGCCTAAGGAGGACCCCACTGTATGAGCCCACGTGAATGCACTCGGCTGTGACGTTGGTTACCTGGAACCCAATGGCTGGTGACCTCCATGCACCTCAGCTCACGTCTTCCAATCACCAACCTTGAAAGCCCCAAAGAGGGGTTCCAGGCAAAGCACCCGAGGCAGGAAGAGACTGGCAGACTTGCTTCTTCCTTTGGCCGTGGAGCAATGATGGGCATCCAACGTGTCCTGATCTCAGGAGCTCAGAAAGGTCTGAAACACAGGACTGTGAACACTTCCTTATGGAGCTGGCTAGAGCCACATGCCAAAAAAAAAAAAAAAAAGCCTGCGTTCATCTTCAGCCCCCAAATTTCAGGCAATGAATGAAAGGCCATGGGTGGCTCAGGATTGCCACGTGGAACAGAGCCCAGAGGAAGAAGAAGGGCAGATGGGCCCCCGGCCCCTGGGGCAGCAGAAATGGTCCCGGACCACTGTCAGGAGTTCGAATCCCAGCCCGTGGAGCTGTCTTGGGGGCCCCTCAGCACCAACAGGGCTGACTCCTGGCAGCCCCACTGGTGTTGTCACTCTGAGCCCTCCCGAGGGGCGCACAGAGGCAGGGGGAGAAGCAGGTGGCAGGAGACACTCTACTTAAGCCCCCCACCCCACCCCGAGTCCGGAAAGGACCTGCTGAAGTCACGGCTGAGATGCTGTTCTTCCAGAGGAAGTGGCCTTCTTCTGCCACAGAAGGTGACAATGAGCCCTGGGGGGCGTCATGCCTCTGGCCTCGTGAGATTATTTGTGGCCACAGATCTTATCAGGTGCATTGATTGTCCCCCCACCACTACCACCAATGACACTACACTTAAGACCCTGTTACAGTCCGGATGTTACTCTGGCACTGAAAGCAAGTCACTTAAAAGGCGAAAACTCGTGTCATTTTAACTTTCAGACAAGCGATGGTCACATCTGCAGGCTGATGGCCTTTGCGGCCTGCTGGGGCAGCAGTGGAAATGATCGGGAGAGGGCACATCAGGACAGGGCCTAACACAGTGTGCGGCGGCAGGCACGGGCAAGCTTTCTGCCTTGTCAAAAAGATTGTATTTATTTATTCAGGAGAGACCCAGAGAGAGAGACAGAGACACAGGTAGAGGGAGAAGCAGGCTCCCTGCGGGGAGCCTGATGTGGGACTCAATCCCAGGACCCCGGGGTCATGCCCTGAGCCGAAGGCAGACGCTCAACTGCTGAGCCACCCAGGTGCCCCCACTTTGAATTTCTTCCTCAGCTTGATCAGGCACCAGACGCTGAGCCCCAACATTGGGTGGCAAGAGGGGCTCCCACTTCTCTCTGCCTCCTGACTTGACCTGCTTGGTGGGCTTCTCACGGAGCCAGATGTACCCCACCCTCTACAGCCCCGAGAGGGGCACACGTCCCAAACCTACCTCCTCCCAGAAACCTGTAGGCCCTGCAGGGCCAGGCCGCGGGTGGCCCAGGAGGCCACAAGCTGATGGGCCCAGTGGGGAAACAAAAGAGGAGGAAATCTGGAGTTTCTAGCTGAGGACAGTCATTTGGAAAACTGGCTTTTGCCCCAGGAATGGTGCTAGGATGCCCTCAAAATGCTACGCCTTGCTCTTCAGGCCTCAACACCTGTTGCCCATGAGACAAAGACCCTCCCACCTCACGCCTGCAGGCCCAAAATAGGCACAGCTGTTGCAGAGGCTCATCTCACCCAGAGCTGAGGCTGAGCCATATTTGGAAATGTATGTGGCCCCCACCGGCCCCACTCTGAGCCTTTTTTATTTTTTGAAGATTGTATTTATTTATTCATGAGAGAGGCAGAGACACAGGCAGAGGGAAAAGCAGGCTCTCTGCGGGGAGCCCGGTGCGGGACTCAATCCCAGGACCCTGGGATCACGCCCTGAGCTGAAGGCAGGCGCTCAACTGCTGAGCCACCCAGGTGCCCCTCCCCACTCTGAGTCTTGAGGCCTCAAGACAGGAGCATTTGCTTCCGTTCCTGGTCTGGTCTGCTTTCTTGGGGACTTGTGCTTCTCCAACTCCCTGTCCCTGGGCCCACAGTAGGCAGTTGGTAAATGACAGACGAACGAACGCGCATCTAGAGACTTCCAGCAGCAAAGCGTGGGGCAGATGGAGGCTCCGGGCCCGGGGCTTGGGAGCTGCTAGTCTCCAGATGTCACAGGGCAGCACCTCACCCCCAAGGGCCTCCTTTTTGATACTTGATTCTCTCTGCAGGCTTAGGAGCTGGTGTGAACTGCAAACACCCCTCCTTTCAGAAGGCTGGCAGTCAGGACGGCTCACAGATTTGTAAAGAGCCCCCTGCTGGCATATGACTGTCTCTTTATTCCTGACACCGGGAGGCAGAGAGCCAGAGTTTCTAGAAAGAATGGGAGTTTTCCCCCCAGGGCACGCAGATTCCCACCACTCTATTTTTCCTGCTGGGAACTTAGTTCAGCAGATGCCCTGGGTACCTGTCGTGTGCAGAGCACTGTGCTCATGCTAATGAGATGGGCTTTCTTAGGATCCATAAAATCCTGTCACCTTCCTCCATATCCTATTACCTCTGTGTTCTGGATTGTTTCTCATAATTATTATCACTGGGTAACCCGTGTTGGTGACAACCATCTGCTCTCTGTCTCAGGAAACTAGTGTTGGGTTTCTTGATGAAGATGGTCTAAGGATGTCTGACTGTCCGCTGCTCCTCTGACTGTCCTCAGGGCTCCTGACGAGGTTCCACGTCTAACATGATAAAATATCGAGAAGGCCCCCAAATGTCCGGGCGTTGGGGCGTCTTGCTCCTTGCTGCCATGGAAAGCATGGTGACATCTTAGCTAAAAATAATCGGTGTCACCCTGGGCCCCTGGCTCCTGGTGACCTGGGCAGGAGCGCCTCCGGAATGTCTCAGCATTGCTCAGGGTAACCGGATCCCGGCTCGGCGCCAGCAGGCAGCCTTAAAAGCCCTCGGCCTCAGCTGTTTTAACAGTGGGATTATTGGTAGGGGCAGAAATAGACCTCTACGTTCTGGTGGCTTCCTCACCCCACATTCCTAGGTGCACCTTGCTTTATTAAGGCTCTCAGCTGTCGCGGTGATCCAGGCATGGAGAAAGGAGAAGCAGCCCTCACCAGCTGCTGGCAGGCCACTACCCAACCGGTGTGCCCCCAAAAGGACATGTTTCTCTTATTAGAAGCTGTGTCCCTCACGCGTCCTTAAGGAGGAGACCATCTGCCAATCATAAATCAAGATTCATCCTTTCCAAATAAAGAAGGAGCCTACCATCTTCGTCGGCAGTCCCTTTATAGTTGACAGAGATTTCTTCTTCTTTTTTTGTAATCCTGTGCTCGAGCATGTATTTCTTGCGTAACTGAGAACTATAAAAGGTAATAAAAAATAGAAATCTGCTAAGAGATTTGAAGCTCAGTGAAGAATCCGGAGACTCTGAGGTTTCTGGATAGTATACGGATTAAGGAGCAAGGACATAAATAAATTGAGGAAAAAAAATACTATAAGAGTGAGGCCATTTAGAAAAAGGAAAAGCCATTTGAAATGGCCCTTGAGGGATCCCTGGGCGGCGCAGCGGTTTGGCGCCTGTCTTTGGCCCAGGGCGCGATCCTGGAGACCCGGGATCAAATCCCACATCGGGCTCCCGGTGCATGGAGCCTGCTTCTCCCTCTGCCTGTGTCTCTGCCTCTCTCTCTCTCTCTGTGAGTATCATAAATAAAAAATAAATAAATAAATAAATAAAAAATGAAATGGCCCTTGATTGGGAGGTAGAGTGAGCTGAAGAATGGGCTGGAAACGGAAGGACCCTGTACCCTTCCTTTGTTGTCATCCAGTTTGGGGGACCCATGAGCAGAGGAACCAGTCGATATCGTGAATGAGCTGATGATCACCCAAGTTCCTACTAGAAGGTCATATGGCCCGAGGGAAGGCTGTCTGGATTGCCGTGGGCTCAGTTGGTACAAGAGAAGGGTTGGAGGGGAATGCCTGGAGGAGTTAACACACACAGGCAACAGTCAGAAAGACCAAAAATGCAGATTTGGGGTTTTATCAGCCCAATCCTAATGCACCTCTGCCCTGCACCCCATCTCCCCAGCATTCCTCAAGGCAGTTTTGCCAGACAGTCAGGGAGGCAGTGCTTTGTAGTCCAAGAGTCTTGGGATCTGGAGGGATTCCCAGCTGTGGCATGTTGACCTAAAGCAAGGTACTCTACTTGGGTGTCTTCGTGTGCCAAACGGGGGCATGGCCTGGCTTGTCCTCCCTGCACCCTTCCGCGGGTGAGGTGGGGTAGTGCGCCCTGGGAGCCCCCAGTAAGACACAGTAAATAGTGCCTGAGATCATCTTCCTCCTCTCCATCCCCGGGCAGGGCTCCCCGTCTCCTGCTTGTGCAGCCCCATCCAGGCCTCAATGTGGAATGAGATCGTGTTTCATTCATTCTCTGTGGCGACAAGGCTTGTGTCTTCCACAGTCAGGCCTGTCCCTCGCTTCAGGGAGCAGATCCGCTGGCAACACTGGTCATAATGTGAACTCTTAGAAAATCAGTTTTTCTGTTTTATCCTCCACAAGATGAGAGCGTACTGGAGAGAGTCATGGATAGTTTTCAGAACCAACGGCTCACCTTGTCCCTAGTGAGAAACACCGCGCTTTGCAGGTCAGAGGACGTTATTAGGGCCTGCAACAGCACCAGAGGTTTTCTTTTCTTTCTTTAAATATTTTATTTATGAGACAGAGAGAGAGAGAGAGAGAGAGAGAGAGAGAGAGAGAAAGTCAGAAGCAGACTCTAGGCAGGGAGCCTGACGTGGGACTTGATCCCTGGTCTCCAGGATCATGCCCTGAAGGCGGCGCTAAACCGCTGAGCCACCGGGGCTGCCCACACCAGAGGTTTTCATGTGTGTTGCTCCAATTCTGCATAAAATGCATCAGGGCCTTGTCTAATCAATTCTTTTAAGCCTAGGATTCTATAGAATACGTTTATTTCAAAGACGGCCCTCCCTTTCTTCCTCCCTTCTCTTGTCCTTTCTTATCTGTATTTTGGTATGTATTTTTAATAAGGACTATTTCAGAAAACATAATCATAATATCACATTACACCTTGGAAACGAACAGGAACCCCATAGCACTATCAAATACCAAGTCAATATTCAAATTTTATTAACTAGGGTGTGTGTGCGTGCGCACTCTCACAAGGCTCACGCAGACTGGTTGGTGGACAGGTATGTTAAATATCTTTTAATCTATAGTTCCTCCTTCCAATTCTTTTGTATGTTTTTCCTTGCAGCCTATATTGAGAAAACTGGATTTTTTTTTTTCTCAGTTGACCTCCCCATGTCCTAGAATGTACTAGTTGACTCTTGGATCTCCATCCCCTGCATTCCCTTTGAGTTGGGCAGATTGTGGGGCAGGAATTCTCCACTGGCAATGGTGCCTACTTCTGTCGGGAAGCATATAGTGTCCGGTGGTCTCTATGTTTATGATCCCAGAATTCATCAGGGGCTCGTAATTCATTCCACATTTGTGATGTTCCAGTTCTTTCATTTCTTTATTTATCAGTTTGAGGACACCTGTAGCAAGAAACCATCCACTTTCTGTGTGGCCCACTTCCCACCACAGGCAATCTGCAAGGGTCCTTGTCATTCTGGACGGCAGTGACCCTCGGCCCTGTGTCCTCGTTGGACTTGTTCTCAATGCAACTCCTCTCAGCAGTGGCCGCCCCACAGAGACATGCCACCTTTTAGTCCCAATGTAGCCAGGGAGTATTGAAAGCAGGTCAAAGAGACAAGATCTTGGAGACGCAATTCTCTGAAACCACCCACACGCCAAATCTGACATCAATATCGGCCTCCTTTCTAGTGACAGGACCTGGAGGTGCTTAGGTCCCAGTCAGGTGCTGAGAACACCCCCCCTTCCCTCCCCTGGCCTTTGACACCCACTGAGTCTCTCCTCATCTTGTAGAATTGGACAAAGAAGGGAACCCAGGGCAACTATTTCTGACTCATCCCGGGTTAGAAGATTCTATTTCCAATAGTGGCCTAGCCAGAGAATTATTGTGACTTGCCACCATTTTTCCTCTCTCAAGATAAAGACAAGTTTACCCTGGGTAAAGGGTAAGATTTTCTGTTGGGCGGCTTTAAAATAGTGCAGAGGGAGCCCAGGACTCGGTGGTAGATTCTGACAGAATCTGGGAGTGAGCTGACACGGCCTCAATCATTGGTGTATTCGTGATGGTTCACACAGCAGTTGCATGGAGGCTGCCCCACAACCTTGGCTGGACTCCAGATCCTTCCTGACTGAATGTAGAGGAGGGAAGTCTGTCCCTTGCCCTACGACCCTGTCCAACATGACACAGGGTCTTCCCAACCCTGAGCCTTTGTGTTCCCCTCACACCATACCGAGAGGCAACTCTTTTGACAAACTCTCCCATCTTCCTCCCCCTGCCAAAGCAGTGGTTAATCTAAGATATTCTTTCCTTATGATCTAATCTCACATTTAAAAGCAATTTCTGGGGGTCTGGGTGGTACAGTGGGGCAAGTGTTTGATTCTTGGTTTCAGCTCAGGTCATGATCACAGGGTCATGAGATCGAGCCCTGTGTTGGGCTCTGTGCTGACTGTGGAGCCTGCTTGAGATTCTCTCTCTTTCCCACTTGTTCCCCCCCTCTCTGTCTCTCTCGCTCTCAAAAAAAAAATCTTATAAATAAATATTAAAAAATCAACCTCTCCCTGTCCCCAAACACACACACCAGAGGACTTTATCACATCTGCCCACAGACATTTCAACATCAGGCACAAAAACCACCAAGCAATGAACCATTTCCACACAGGGAAGAGAAAACAAATACAGCCTCGATTTGGAAACGAAGCAGAGTTTAATGCATGTGAGTCACATGGAAATGAACTGTAATGGCCAGGAACCATGAAAATACACATTTTGCATATTTCCCGTCCTGCTCCAGAAGAGGCTCACTCACTCTTCGCTCTCATGGACCACCATCTGGAAAGAAAGTGGGTGTTTTTTATTATGTCAGGTGGCAGACCCACATTTCTTCCCGTCCCCTCTCCCCGCAAGCATTTGGAGTTGCTCGCTGCTGTTTTTCAGTAGGACAGGATATTTGGGGGACCTCAGGAGAATACTTGGTTGCATACATGGAGAGGGTCACCCCGTAGCCTAAGAACCTGGGAATAAGCTGCATCCTCGGGGACATCCTACCTCTGGTTATCTACCTACACATACGGTGACTGCAGACTAGAACCAGCAGAGGGCTGGAAAGATCCCGGCCAGAAACACGCTCCTTCCTTCTCAGGATGGCATTTGCTTTATTGCAACTTGGGTTTTGGTGAAGTTCTTCTCAGCTAAGTGACTTTAAGCCAATCCCTTCCTTTCCTGAGACTGAGACTGACCAGGTTCTAAAGCACGGGGTTCTCCAAGGTTCTTCTCAGCCTAGAAGTGTCTTCTCACTGCGGGCTCTTCCCAGGTGGCCCCGGGGGACGCAACGCTGGTGCACACCTGCTTCCCTAACCGGTGGTGCTGGGAACCACCTACCCTGCTGGAGGTGAAGTCGCGGGTCTTGGCGCGAAGCTTATTGACTTGAGATTCTGCAATATCAGCACGTTCTTCTGCCTCTTCGAGCTCATGCTGAGCTTTGCGGAATTTGGTAAGGTGGGCGTTGGCTTGTTCATCCTAAAACCAGAGAGCCCAGGCAGGTTGAGGGGAGCGCGCACCCACCATAGGGCTCACAGGGAAGGACAGGCCAGGCTGCCGTTCTAAAATCACAGTGTGTCTGACTTACAGCCTCCTCCGCCTGCCTCTTGTAGGACTTGACTTTCACTTGGAGCTTATCCACCAGGTCCTGTAACCTCAGCACGTTCTTTCTGTCCTCTTCACTCTAAAGGCAAGAACAGAGCCTGTAGCTAGAAGAGGAGGGGGGAGTCACTTGAAGTCTGGCCAATTTTCTGGGGCAGCAGGTGTCTCCCCCTCTTCTGGAGAGAGAACCCAGGGTGGTGTTTGTGCTTTATAGAGAAAATGCCTATCGGGCTTGCTTTCTCTTACCTAGTAAGTTATTTTGTTTTAAAGATTTTATTTATTTTTTCATGAGAGACACAGAGAGAGAGGCAGAGACACAGGCAGAGGGAGAAGCAGGCTCCATGCAGGGACCCTGATGCGGGACTCCATCCCAGGACCCCGGGATCACGCCCTGAGCCAAAGGCAGATGCTCAACCACTGAGCCACCCAGGCATCCCTTACCTGGTAGGTTAACTCCTTCACCCGCCGCTCGTATTTCCTCAGGCCCTTGACAGACTCTGTGTTCTTCTTCTGCTCCCCCTCAAGCTCAAACTCCAGCTCCCGGATCTGAGGAAACAGTTGGGAAGTTAGTCGGGCTGGGGAAGGAGCAGTTGAGGCCAGAGGCCCTGCTGATGCAGGGGGTCATCCCACCAGTACCCGCGTCTCCAGTTTCTGGATCTGCTTCTTCCCGCCCTTCAGGGCCAGCTGCTCAGCCTCGTCCAGACGATGCTGCAGGTCCTTCACCGTCTGCTCCATGTTCTTCTTCATCCGCTCCAGGTGGGCACTGGTGTCCTGCTCCTTCTTCAGCTCCTCGGCCATCATGGCCGCCTGTAAATGCAGACAAAGACCAGGTGCCTTGTTGCTGAGCAGAGCCACGCTAGAGAAGGACAACAGGTAAGGCAGTGATTGAGCCTACCCTTCCACAGTGGAATGTGAGAAGAGCTACGCTGGGGACATAACCCAAGCAATGCCACGGCTAGGGACTGGATGGAAAATTTTGGTTTCTTCCCTTTCTTAAACTGGCCTCCTTGGGACCTTACTCTACCCACCCCTCCCTGCCCCGGCAAATTCTTTATTTCTTGTCACCAGTATGTTTTCAAAGGAACCCAAGGCCTGGAGAAGACCCAGTTGGGACCTGCAGGGCAAGTTTGGGGAGAGTGAGTTGTTGGGTTTTTTTGTTTTTTGTTTTTGTTTTTGCTTTTGCTTTAAAAAACACTATTGCTTTATTCACTACCAGCAAGACTGGCCTACTCGGGGTGGTGGATACTGTGGGCTCAGGTCAGTATAGGATGTGAGGAGGACGTGATGACTGGGAGGCTGTTTTGAAGGAAAGAAGAGTTCTGGAGGCCGGGCCCAGGAACCCCTCAGATTTACTTCTGGAAATGTGGAGACCTTATTGTAAAGGAGTCATGGCAAGCTATGGCCATGCCATCGGTAAGATTAGGAAATTCTTGGAAATCTGGCTGCCCATCGAGGTGAGGTCCAGTTTCTTCATCATGCCCTTTATCAAGGGCACCACGGTCCTTCTTTGCTTTGTGAAGGCCAGTTCTGTGTTCCTGAAGGTTAGGAACTCTGTCCCCGGGAGAGTGAGTCTAAGGGAAGGCGGGCGGGGTACCGAGGCCTGCAGACGCCCCAGCAGAAGAGGTGTAGGGGCCCCACCAGGCGGCAGGTGGCGCTGCGGAGCTGTGGCCGCCAGGGACCAGGCCGCTCAGGTGCAGGTGGGAGGGCTGGCGACCCGCCCTGTGAACTTGGGTGAGACCCCGAGACACCGGCATCTGAGGGTCCCATTTCCATCTTTGCAATAAGTCAGATATTGCAGGGAAGAAGAGCAAACCTCTCTATGGGCTTTAGAAAAGGACTCTAGTCCTTTCCGGTCTTTTTTTTTCCTGTGCTTCATTATTTATCATTATGGCCTATGTGCCAGAGGGGATGTGCGGAGTTGGATGGGAGGGGGAGGTGGATTGTAGTTTGGGAGCACAATGCAGCCGCGCGTGCCCCCCCCCCCCCCCCCGTCCTGGAAGGCCCCAACCTGCCTAGTGGGAGCTATCTCAGGGTGGGGGAGAAGGAGGGGCTTCAGTGCCGCTGGATGTGGCCGCCACACACAGGCAGAGGATGGGACCCCTTACGTCTGTGATGGCCTTCTTTGCCTTCTCCTCCGCATTCCTCGCATCCCTGCTGGCGTCTTCAACCTCGCTCTGGAGCTGTGTCAGGTCGGCCTCCAGCTTCCTCTTGGTGTGGATGAGGCTGGTGTTCTAGGGCAGGAGGAGCGGTGTCACCTGGCGCGGGTCAGGTGTGGGTCTCTCCCCCCTGCCTGCCGGCCCCTCACCTGGGTGTGCAGCAGCTGCACCCTCTCGTTGGCGTCCAGGAGCTCCTGCTCAGCCAGCTTCCGAGCCCTCTCCGTCTGCTCCAGCGACGCCCGCAGCTCCTCCACCTCTGCCTGCAGCAGGTTGGCTCTGCGCTCCACCATGGCCAGCTGCTCCTTGAGGTCCTCCTGGCCCCGGAGGGCGTCGTCCAGGTGGAGCTGGGTGTCCTGGCCAGACAATCAGGAAGAGAAAGGTCTCGTTGGCATTGAGACATTGGAGCCTTGAGTCAAGTCTCTGTCTTTGAGTGTTTGCGGACAGGAGAGGTGTCCCCCCCCACCCCCCTGAGGAGCTGCCTCCAACCTTGAGCTGCCCCTGCACGCTCCGGAGGTGCTTGAGGGTCTCGGCTGCCTGGCGGTTGGCGTGGCTCAGCTGGATCTCAATCTCATTCAGGTCCCCCTCCATCTTCTTCTTGAGCCTGATGGCCTCGTTCCGGCTCCGCACTTCGGCGTCCAGGGCGCTCTGCATGGTCTCTACCGTCCTCTGGTAGTTCCTCTTCAGCTGCTCGATCTCTTCGTCTTTCTCGGCAATCTTCCTGTCGATTTCTGATTTCACCTGCGTCAGTTCAAGCTGGATCCGGAGGATCTTGGCCTCTTCATGCTCAAGGGCGGCCTTCAGGGAACAAAAATAAAACAGACTAGTGCCGGTGAAGGGACAGAGCCTGCTACACCACCACCCATTGTGATGATGAAGCTGCATGGGACATTCACAACTATAACTCTACAATATTCAAAACTCTCTTTAAAAAAAAAAAATCCCTGGGGGCACCTGGGTGGCTCAGTCGGTGAAGCTCTGCCTTCCACTCAGGTCATGATTCTGGGGTCCTGGGACTGAGCCTGGTGTTGGGCTCTCTGCTTAGTGGAGAGTCTGCTTCTGCCTCTACCCCCCTCCCCTACTCCTGCCCCCTCCTCCCCTCAAATAAATAAAATCTTTAAAAAATAAAAAATTTTTTAAAAGTCCTCATTTACCTTCACTGTGGAAATAACATCTCTTTCATCTCTGTTTGTTTCTTATTATGCCAACAAACAATAACAATATTGAAATCTTCCTACTCCTTAGGAGCACAAAGCACCTTATGGATACTTTAAATTCATCTAAGGTCTTGTAAAATCTTGTTTTCAGACCTATTTTAATGTAATGAGTTTTCTCCAATAGAGCCAAGATAATCCACAGGTTTATCTCATGCCATTTGATAGGAAAGGAGTGGGCCTCGGGATTGGGGCTTGGCAGAGATGGGAAGGCAGGAAGGCAGACACAGAGGGAGGCCAGCTAGCCCCTCCACCACCTGCCCCCAACATCTCAACCCACCCATCTCCTCCCACCTGCCCCCACCCCCAGGCTGCAGCTCCACCCTGGTCCAGGACAGTACCCCCCCCCCCATCTCTGCTGTCTCTTGCGTTCTGCTCACCTCTGCTTCCTCAAGAGCCAGCTGGATATCTGCCTTTTCCAGTTCAATCTGCTTCCTTGATTTCTCCAGTTCATGGATGGTTTTACCATTCTCAGCAATTTGTTCCGTGAGGTCCGCAATCTCCTCTGCAAAGACAAAAGGTTAGGTTGCATTTGAGCGCCTCTGCACAGGTTTCCAGGCACGGTAAATACCTACTGAGTGTTTTGTAACTAGTTCGCCGTAATTCCAAGGTGGCTGTTTCCTAGAGATAAAACACCGTGTGTAGACAGAGGCTCTGATGTCACCCCACAGGTGATGGGGGCTTTCTGCACATGCACCAACCCACCCGCGTGCAGGGCTTTGTGCCTGAAGCCATGCCCACCCAGGCAGGGGTGCCAAGGAGGGGCATTGGGCTGTCTCAAACTGCTTACGCTCCAGATTCTTATTTTCTCGTTTCACAGTTTCCAGTTGATCTAAGGCTTCCTCGTAGGCATTTTTCAGTTTGAAGAGCTCGGTGCTCAAGGAACGTGACTCCTTCAGAGAAGCTTCCAGTTCTGCCTGGCTCTCCTCACACTTGGTTTTCCATTCAGCTACCACCTGGAACACAGGCATGGGAAGTGGTCCTTGGTCAGCTCATCCCCAAGCTCCTAACTAAGCAAAACGCTACAGTAAATACTCCTAGAATTGGAGCTTCACTGGGCAGCATGTCTTGCCTTAGCTCCTTGGTTCCATAAATTTACTCAAGATTGGTCAACATATCACAACAGTTGCCATCTCCAAAAAGCACATGGATCCTCCAGGGAGGAATTCTCTGGGCCTCACTGCCCTTTTCTTACTATGAGAATGGCCCTGCACTTCTAAATATTGCCTTAAAACTTTGGTTCAAATCAACCTTAATGTCGTACCTTTTAGGAGGCTTTCGGAGAGCCTCCCAATGGGACCTGAGTTAGATTTACACATGTCAGCCACCCAGACAGACCAGCAGTGTGGGGGAGACCAGAAATGTGTGGAACTGAACGCATGGTAAAAATAGGTTTGCGTCTGCTGACAATGCTTGATATGGACCTCCACCCCCATCCCACGCCCGGTTCATTTTACGCACAAGGAAACGACAGCCCAAGGAAGCTTGGGAGTTGCCCGAGGCCACACGGCTGATGGGGCAGAGTCAAGACTGGGGCCCAGTCTCCTCCTTCCATGACTACCAGGGGGTCCCCACATGAAGCATGCAGCTTGCACGGAGCTGACCCCACACCTTGTCAAAATTCCTCTGCTTTTTGTCCAGAGCGGCGGCCAGTGAGTTGGCCCTTTCAACATCAACCATCAGATCCTCGACTTCCCCTTGCAGCCTCTGCTTGGTCTTCTCCAGGGAAGCACATTTAGCATTCACTGCCTCAACCTGTTCCTCCGAATCCTGAAGGCGCTGAGCAAGTTTTTTCCTTAAAGAATGTGAAAGGGAAGCAGACACTATTCAAACCTCAAGCCTCTTTAACATCACTGTTCATCAAGTTGGAATCGCTCATCTGCGTGACTCAAACACCCATTTGCCTTCAAAAGCCCAGAAGAATTCCCTGTCTGCTAAAAACTAGTGATCAATAACCTGCCTTGTCTCTAACCAAGATCAGAGTTGTTTGTCTTAATGTGGTGTGCTAACACCAAGTCCCTCTCATGGAGCGCACAGCACTGCATGAAGACACAGAAAAGGTGGGGAAACATCTTGTTTCCCTAAACTTGTAATGTAACAAGTAGTTCGGAAGCCAGTGCCATCTATCTTATCATCATTTGAGACCTCTCATTCTTCTACAGGCAAATGGACTCGCATACTTGGCCTCCTCCAACTCCTCGGTGCGCTGGATGGCATCTGTCTCATATTTGGTCCTCCACTGGGCCACCTCGCTGTTGGCCTTGGACAGCGCCCTCTGCAGCTCGGCCTTGCCCTCCTGCTCCTCCTCATACTGTTCCCGCAGCAGGTCACAGTCGTGGCGGGAGGACTGCAGGGCGTGGGCCAGGGCGTTCTTGGCCTGCAGCAGTCAAGAAAGAGGAGACCCCCCACCCCACCCCAGTGGATGAGTGTTTCCATGTCGTGGACATGATACAGTCCAAGGGTGTTCCTATATCATCACCTACTGAGTCGAGCTGCCCTGTTCTCCTGCAGGTGGTAACTGAAGACCAGACCAAGGAAGCACTCCCTCAAATGAGGTACCTTGCTCTCTTCCTCTAACTGCCTCTTGAGTTCTTCTATTTGCTGGGTAAATGCTTGCTTGCTCCTGGAAAGTTGGGACACAATGCTTTCCTTTTCTTCCAGTTGACGACTCAGTTCCCCTGTGTCCAGAAGGAGATATTTTCACGTTATTCACTCACTCATCCATTCATCGAGTTCCTACTGTGTGTAAGGCATTGTGCTAAGATCCAGGGAGACAGTAAATGACAGGGTGTAGTCCTTTCTTGGGGGTGATGAGAGGTGTCCATGAGAAAGAAACTGAAGACACAGCCACTAGGGTGTTGTTATAAACTACTAGAAGCCTGGAGTGACTCTTGTCAGTAAAACCCATTGAGAACGATTATAAATTGAAATACCTAAAAAAGCTCAGAGACCTTCCAGTGACTGGTATTTCCAGCTGCTTGTTGATTTGTCATTAAGATATTAGTGTCTTCCCTTGGACTTTATAGCTCGTAATTTGAAGTTAGACTCTTGGGTAAATATGGTGGGGTCAGGTTTATATGCTTATACAGAAGTAAGAAGGAAACGGTGGGGGGGAGAGGCCTTATGACCCCAGAGGTGAATTCTCCAGATGATTACAGAAGTGGAAACTAAACCTCAACCACAACCTTGGCTGTGGCTGCCAGCAAAGGACTGATGGATTCACTGGGATGATGGGCTGGAGAACCAGGCCTGGGCGGGGCCATGTTTTCTAGGTAAAAGCCCCAGATAACATTCCCCTAAATTCCTTAATTTTTAAAATATTTGTTTATATATTTTGGAGAAAGAGAGAGTGTGTGTGTGTGTGTGCGCGCGCACACGTGCAAGCAGGGGGAGTGGCGGGGGGGAGAGAAAGAGGCCGACTCCCCACTGAGTGTGGATCCTGACGTGGGGCTCAATCCTAGGACCCCAAGATCATGACCTGAGCTGAAATCAAGAGTTGGATGCTCAACCAACTGAGCCACCCACGTGCCCTGTTGTCCCCCCGTATTTGTACTACCCGGAGCCTATTCAAATTGGCTATTTCTTTACCTATTATCTAAGATGCTTGTTCGCAGACCACAGATCTGAATTTGTGTGCAGCAAGAAACAGAAAGGACTTGGGAGTTTGTTTCTAGTCCCATTTATGCCATTTTATTTATTTATTTGAGAGAAAGAGAGTGAGTGAGAGAGAGAAGGAGCAAGGGGAGGGGCAGGGGAAGAGGGAGAAGCAGATTCCCTACTGAGCAGGGAGCCCACTCCATCCCAGAACCCCAGGAGCATGACCTGAGCCAAAGGCAGACACTTAACCAACTGAGCCACCCAGGCACCCCCACTCCCATTTCTGTCATTTAGAAAATTTTGTACCAAGGCATTATTAATGTTGAAAGAGCTTGAACCAGGCCATATTCTGAGTCTCCTCTCATTCCAATCTGCTTTGCTTACTCCTATTTTACCAAACTGTCAATGTTCCCTCCTTCATATTTTGAATGACTTTTCTGAGGGTTGTTCTGATTGCTTCTCTCTGAAAAGATGCTTCCCTAGAGATTCTCCCCCACACAGCACTGCCCTTTAGTGTTGGCCAGTTGCCCTCACTCCCCAGGCGACCAGGAGGCGTGGGCCCCCCCATCCCATCACTCACCAGCCTCTGTCTGCAGACGAGACTTCTGTGTCGCCAGCTCGCTCATGCTCCTCTGAATTTCCTCATTCTTGCCCCTGGCCTCACTTAGCTGATCCTCCAAAGTTCGGCATATTTTCTCCAGATTGGCCTAAAGTGTTGAGAAGGGGGAGAAAATTGAGTCCATATTCAGACTAGAATGACCCCAGAGACCCAGAGATGTCTCTCATCAAAAGCATGGGCCCCACCCTGCCCGAGCACCTTAGATTTTGACACGCTCTCCACATTGCTGGACAGATCGTCGATCTCCAGCTTGAACTCGCTCTTCTCCTTCTCCAGCTTCTGCTTGACCCTCTGCAGGTTGTCTATCTGCTCCCCGAGCTCGGCCACGCTGTCCGCATGCTTCTTCCTCAGGGTGGCCAGCATGGCTTCGTGCTGCAGGGTGGCCTCCTCCAGGTCCCTGCGCATCTTCTGGAACTCGGCCTCCCGCTTCTTGTTCAGCTCGATCTGGGTGGAGGTGACACCTCCTGCCTCTTCCAGCCGCTCGCTCAGCTCCTCCAGTTCCCGGGCATAGTCGCTGCGCTGTTTCTCTGTCTTTGCACGGGTCGCCCGCTCCGCCTCAATCTCTTCTTCCAGTTCCTCGATCCGAGCCTGGGGAGGGTGACCATTCACTCATGGACAGTGGGTCCCCACAGTGACTCGCTCTGGACATCAAGTACAGGCTTGTTTCCATGCTCATTAAGCAAACCAATATTTGGGCTTCTCCCCCAGGAATAGGACTATTGTTAATTTCCTTTGCTATGAATTTTTTCTGCCCCAACATGGTCATGACCCCTGCAGTGACCAACCCAGGATATTGTCTGTTCAGCTGAAATGTTGACCCCAAATACCTTCATGATGTATTTTAAATTATGGAAAGATTGCTCATTGCTGCTATGTCATCCTAGCAGAAAGGAAACCCGTGGTTCAGCCCACTTGCTTGAAATGGCTTACAGCAGATGGCACCCAGCCCATGTGAGTGACCTTCCCGGGAAAGAAAAGTCCAGGCTGCCTCCTACCTGTAGCTCTTTGATCTTCTTCTGAAACTGGAGGCCCAGAGTCTGCTCGTCTTCTACTTTGCTTTGCAGCTGACTGTATTCAAAATCCTTCCTGGGAAGGGAAATGTGGAACGTGTGAAGACACAATAGCCAGAGACTTGGAAGATTGAAACCAGTGGTTTTAGGACATACTTCTTGAGCCTTTCATCCAGCTGCTGTTTATCATTCTCCAGATCTAATATGGACTCTTGGGCAAGCTTCAAGTCTCCCTCAAGCTTCCTTTTGTTCCTTTCCAGATCTACACGGAGCTTCTTTTCTTGTTCGAGGGAGCTTTCCAGCTACAAAGGGCACCATATCCTTTTGAGAACAAATGCTTTGCACCAGAGGGTTCATGGGGGGCTCTTCCAACTCTGAGGGTCTAGGATGCCCAATTAGCACCATTTACTTACATCATCGACCTGCTGTTCCAGTTTGCTCTTGATTTTGGTCAAAGAATTGACTTTGTCTTCTTCAGCTTGGAGGTCATCCAGGGCCTGCTGGTGGGCCTCTTGGAGGGCCTTCTTCTCCCTGGTCAGCTTTGCAATGGTTTCGTCCAACCCCGCGAGTTCCTCAGTAAGGTTTTTAACCTAAGAAGAGGCCAGAAGCAAATTATAAGAATAAATAGTCTGATTCACAATGAGCACACGAAGCCAGGAAGAGCCACGGAGAGAGTACCTTGTTCTCTGTGGCATGCTTCTCCTTTTCGACCTTGGCCAGGGTCAGCTCAAGGTCGTCAATGTCTTTCTTGAGCTCCGAACACTCGTCCTCCAGTTTTCTCTTCTTGGCCGTCAGCTCAGCATTGATCTCTTCCTCATCTTTCCGCTCTCTCAGTCACCTCCTTGATCTTGGCCTCCAGCTGGAATTTCGCTTTGATCAGCTGGTCACACCTCTCCTCTGCATCCAACAAGTTTTCACTTTCCTTTAAAAAAAAAAAAAAAAAAAAGGATAACAGTTTCTTTTAATGAGATAAGGCTTGTGATATTCCAGTGCCTTGTTATAAACAAAGTCCTTTAGGAAGCATCCCAACTGCAAAGCAAAACATCCCATCCCAAATCCAGTCTTTCTAAATAATCAAGTCTACAAGCAAAGGTAACAAATCCTCAACACATACAGCTTGCACTTGGAGCTGCAGGTCATTCTTCTCTTGTACTAGTGTCACCAGTTTTTCCTCCAGTTCCTTTCTTTTTGCTTCTGACTTGGCAAGCTCGTCTTTGGTTTTCTGAAACTCTTCCTTCATGGTGGCCATCTCCTTCTCGGTCTCTGCGCTCTTGAGGAGCGGTTTGATCTTGAAGAAGAGCTTCATCCAGGGCCAGTGCTTGACATTCATGAAGGCACGGATGTTGTACTGGATGCAGAAGATGGACTCCCTGAAAACACAATATGGGTTATCTCCAGGAGAGGCCCCCACTCCCCATAAAGAGCTCATGTTTGACCAGAGACCCTGCTCCACCTTCTCTGCACCATCTTCTGGAATTCCACACGCATGAGGAACCCTCTGCACACCGCTTGTGTCCGGGTAATCAGTTTGGCCAGGCGGTCATCCCGCATTTCCTCCAAGGTCCCCAGCAAACCAGCCTTGAAGAACACCTTCCAGGGGAAAAGGATGATATGAGTCTATGTGCTGGAGAATTCCAAGAAGAGACTGCGGGCCAGCAACTGGCAGACCTGAGGCATTACCTTGGTATGTCCAAATTTGTACTGAGTGTGGTCAATGTCAATGGAGGCCAAGAGCTTCTCACAAGCTTTCTTGCTGTCAATGAATTGTCCCTCAGGGATGGCACTGGCATTCAGCACTCGGTATCTGCCATTGTAGACACAGAAAGAATCACAGGCCATTAGCAGAGTCATAAACCTTGGAGACCAATGCATTCAGGCTTGTCTTCTAACAGGCCAGGGTCCAGAGAGGGAAAGAAACTTGCCCATTGTCACACTGCTAGGTGGTGGCCTGGAATCTAAGCCTCCTGAAGCTTAAGGCAGGTCTTTTCCTACCATATCATTTATCAGACAAGCTCCTGAGAAAATGTGGAAGAAAGAAGTAAGTATATCTTGGCTGGGAGGTAGGGCAATCATTTGACATGAAGGCCCACACTGCTCTGTCGAAGTGGATTACCAGTATTTCTCCCTCTCAAATTCAAGCATCTACACACCTCATCAAGAAGTATATAGAACATTTTTATTATGCACCTTTGTTTAAAATCTCCATAGAGAATCCTGTTTGGGAACCCCTTCCTGCAAATGCGGATCCCTTCCAGAACACCGTTACACCGCAGCTGGTGCAGGACGAGGCTATGTTCCATAGCCCCTGAGAAAAGAAGCAAGAGATGTCAGCCTCACACAGGATTTCTCAGAAATTGAGCACTATCTACAGCAGCAGCAGGTGTCTCACCTGGGGTTTTGGTTTCATTGGGAATTATACAGCGCACGAAGTGAGGATGAGTCGTTCTTAAATTTGACATCAGCTTGTTCAGGTTTTCCTAAAAGATGAAATTTGACAGTCTACTGTAGGCTTTTACAAAGATGGAGATATACTGTAATGAAGACTAGGATACGCATTTTCAACTTATCTTGGATTCTAAAGAATGGAATTATTTAACTCTTTAATAGCCCATGGCTAGAGATACAGGCACATAACTGATACATGGTGAACCAGAAACTAACCACATACAGAATACTCTCTGAAACCAGTTCCAGAAATGTGTCTGGCTCCACTGGGAGCTTGAGATGCTGTTGCCTGTGTCCCTCAGGCAAGTAGGAAAGTTTGTGATGAGGATTGCTTCCTGCCCCCACCCCAGGCCAGCCAACCCAACTACCTGCAGAACAAAATAATTGAATTCTAGACCAACGTTTGTTAAACCTCGTTTATATAGCATATATATTTATATATTATTATATATTTGTGTATTTATGTTTTATCATACTGCCACTCAGCTTCACCAAGTAACAGCAGATTAAGACCATGTTACCATTCTTGAATAAACCAGTCAGGATCTCGACATCACTCATCTTAAGATCATTTACACCAATTACAAGCAGATAAACTTGTGTTTTTCTTACCCTGAAAAGGGCAGAGACAGTTTGGAAAGAAGAACCCTTCTTCTTGGCAACTTTCTTCTTTCCGCTGTCAGCTGAAAAACATAAAAGATGGCACAACACTGTTATCAGATCTCTAGGGATCTTTCGGGCCTGAGAACTGAGTGGCAGGAGAAAGCATGAGTATAAGGCAGTCCGTGGAGTCTGTTACCGTCTGCTGTTGCAAAGGTGGCGTAGAGGTGTGCCAGAAGCCTGTTGGAGGACTTCTGGTACAGCCCCACCACGGTCTCGTTCAGGGGGTCCTTGTTCTTCTCCAGCCAGCCCGAGACACTGTAGTCCACGGTGCCTGCGTAGTGGATCAGTGAGAAGTGTGCTTCGGCCCTGCCCTTGACCACCTTGGGCTTCTGGAAATTGCTGGACTTGCCCAAGTGCTGGTCATAGAGCTTGTTCTTGAAGGAGGTGTCTGTGGCCTTGGGAAACATGCACTCCTCTTCCAGGATGGAGAAGATGCCCATGGGCTGGATTAAAGCAAAGCAAAATGCACATAGGGTAAATATGAGGTGCAGGATGAGCCGCAGAGTTTAAGAGAAGTTACTGGCTGGACAGATCAGGCCACCTTCTCAATGAGCTCGATACAGGCAGCCAGGTCCATCCCGAAGTCGATGAAGGTCCACTCAATGCCCTCCTTCTTGTACTCCTCCTGCTCCAGCACGAACATGTGGTGGTTGAAGAACTGTTGCAGCTTCTCATTGGTGAAGTTGATGCACAGCTGCTCCAGGCTGTTATACTAAAACCAAAATATAGTGTCCACGTGCAAATTTAGGTTGCCTTCAAAATCAAAGACCCGTCAACCTCCCTCCTCTTTGCCTCTGGCTCTGTCAACTCATTTATTCCCTCAGCTACGGGCATGTTCTTCAATGTCTAGCCCAGATCTCATCTCTTCCCTGGAGACGTCTCTGAGCTTCCAGCCCGAAGGTGTTTTCTCTGTCTGCCGAGTCCCCACGGTCGGGTCTCTCCTGTGCACCGACCGCTGTCTGCTTTTTCTGTAGTTACTCTTCCGTGTACCGTATATACCTTCTGTCTTCCTCTATAAACTCAAGCTTATCTTTCATTCGCCAGCATGTCTTGTGTCTGGAAGACACTAAATATATGCTCTTATGGCTGGCTATATGCTTCTAACCTAGAACCAGCAGGATATTTATGTAAATTTTGTGCGATTGGCTTATCAGATTCTCTGTATGCTTGGCTTTTCCTAGGTCAATAATTGCATTTGAGTTCTTTCTTTTATTTATTTAATGTCCTTTATAAAATTCCACTTGTTGCACGTCTTCTCCTCTCTTGGAATTATACAGCCCTCCCCACAAAAGCTGCTTCCCTTCTACTTGATCCGCCTGACAGTTTCCTACCAGATGCAATGCTCTGACACGTCGCTCACCTTGACATCTTCCCTATAGGATCGTGATGACCCATCCATCCCTCCATAAAAAGCCACATGCCATCATGAAAGTAGGGAACCCAGACCTCAAAGATCTCAAAGCCTGCGATGTCCAAAACACCAATGAAGTGTTGTCTTGGCAGCTTCGTGTCCAGTTGCTGGTTGATGCGAGTGACCATCCACAAGAACAGCTTTTCGTAAACTGACTTGGAGAGGGCGTTCACAGCATGGTGAACCTGCCGGGGAAAGAGCACTGGTGTCGGAGGGCAGTGGCCACCGGGAGCCTGCTTCCTGTCAGCCCTGAGGCAACCGCTTACCTGATCTACTGTTTGACCTTTGGTAACATACTCATTCCCGACTTTCACCCTGGGGAAGCACAGGGCTTTAAGGAGGTCGGAAGAGTTCAGGCCCATGAGATAGGCTGTTTTGTCGGCCACTGCCAGGGAAAGAAAGATGATCACAAAAGGGCACCCCTGATACTTGGCAAAGTAGGAGAACCACTTTGAAACATCATGCAGGCGTTTCAAAGCTTGGGGAAGCTTGTCTCAGTTGTTTTACAATCTTTTTGTTTTTTAAAAAAGATTTTATTTATCTATTAGAGAGAGAGCAGGTGCACACAAGCAGTGGGAAGGACAGAGGGAGAGGCACAAGCAGACCCTCTGCAGAGCAGAGAGCCCACAATATGGGGTTCAATCCCAGGACCCCAGGATCGTGACCTAAGCTGAAGGCAGATGCTTAGCCGACTGAGCCACTGAGCTGCCCCTTATACCCCTCATCATTAAACCACTTGTGTGTGGCCAGTGGAAGCTACATCACTTTGAAAGGTTATGGGAAATGAATATGAAAATTCATATGAGAATATGAAAGGTTTTATGGGAAAGCAGGACTGGGTTCCAGAAATCCCTGGTCATATCTCATTGCCTCTGAAACAGGCCCATTCTGGTAGTTGAGCAAATGGGGGGCAGTAATACTGTGCATTGGAGCCCCAGAGGGGTTCACCCCTCCCGGTGGAAGGAGGACTCATTGCTTTCAAAAGAGGCACCAAATGATCTCCACTGACTACCCACCCACCCAGCTCTGGCGAACGGCTTGTGGTTATTTTGTACCTTCGGTGCCATCCGGCTCGGCCTGCTCCTCTCGCTGCTTCTGCTTGAACTTCATGTTCCCGTAGTGCATCACGGCCCCCGTGAGCTTGTAGAGCCCAGACTTCTCTTCTGGGGTGAAGCCCAGGATGTCAATGGCACTCTGACATTCAAAGAACAGCATGTTAGTCAATCAACCCTTGTGACGGAGGAGCACCTCGCAGCGCCCTCTCCCTTCTACTTACATCCGTAGCCAACAGCTCCTCCGCGTCGTCAATGCTGGCCACCAGGATTTCACCCTGGCTGATGAACGGGTAGTCGTAAGGGTTGGTTGTAATAAGCAGCAGCTCTGAAACGAGAAATGTCAAATAAAGAGGCCCCACGGATGCAAAGGAAACACCCACCCATCAACATCTGGGACTTGAGCTCCTAGATTCTGGGCTGAGACCTTCACTGCCGGAGCCCAAACTGAATTTAGAGTGAGAAATCTCCTCCCAGGCAGCCTCACAATCCCCAGGCTGCGGCGGAACGGACAGTCGGGGGAAGTCCAGGCAGCCTGGCCGGGCTGCGTAGATTAAGAGCCCCAGAGAGGACCCAAATTTAGGCTTCCTTGCTCTGTGCGTGGATGGCGCCTATTAGTGTAGGCTGGGGAAAATTAAATAAGGGAAGCTGGGTCAGGGAGGAGCCCACCCTGAGGGGAAATGCAGGTGGTTTGGTATCATCATAGCCTTTTCCAAACTCCTTGAAGGGCTGAAGCCTGTTTCCAGGCCCTGGGGCCAGAAGGCGGAGCTCGCACAGCCCGAGAGCAAAGAAGAAGGTGCCTGTAGGCCTGTGTTGGGTGTAGGAAGGGGCCTGGTGAGGCTGTCGGCCTGGTCAGAGGCTGGTTCCTAGGTCAGTAGGGGGCGCCGGACGACAATGAAACAGTCGTTCAGCAGGCGTGCAGGAGCCAGGGCTGGACTCCGTCCTGGGCTAATCTTCCTAATCTCCGTGTCCTTCACCTGGCACATCCCCTTCTGCAGCCCCCTCCCGCTTCTAAAAGAAGCTTCCCCTGTTGGCTGCCGCGTCTCTGCGGAGAGGCAGGGGCAGCCCTCCCGGTCCCACGACGTCAGAGCCCGGACGCCTCACCTATGAGCTCAGGCTTCTTGTTGGAAAGAATCTGGTAGAAGATGTGGTAGCTTCTCTCCGCCTTCAGCTGGAAGGTCACCCTAGATTTCTCCAGCAGATCTACACGCACAGACACGGCAGTTTCCCCAACCGCCCCACCTGCCCCGCGACGCCCCCACCTGCCCTGCGATCCACTTACAGGTTTCGATATCTGCAGAAGCCAGTTTCCCAGTGGTTCCGAAGTGGATTCGGATGAACTTGCCCTGTGAAGGAGGGGGTGGGAAGGGGGGGACCAGTGTCTCCAGAAGTTCCTGCTAGCCTCCTGGGCCACTGGGTGAAAAGGAGCTTTATTCCCTTACTTAAAAAAATTTTTTAAAAGATTTTATTTATTCACTCATGAGAGACCCAGAGGCACAGGCAGAGGGAGAAGCAGGCTCCATGCAGGGAGCCTGCTGCGGGACTCGATCCCGGGACCCCGGGTCACGCCCTGCGCCGAAGGTGGCGCTAAACCGCTGAGCCACCAGGGATCCCCTTCCTTACTTAAAATTAAGCGTGTCCTCCTCCTCCTCCTCCTCTTCTCTTCTCCACCATGTTTGATTTGCCAATTCCTCCAAACACCGTGCCCCCTCACCCTCACCCCATCCAGTCCTAAAGTGACAGAATGACTTTTTCCAAGATGTAAATCAAACTGCATCACTTCTCAGCTCACAGAATCCCTCAGTAGCTTCCTGAATACAATCCACACACCCCACCCCACGGGCCCGCCAAGGCCTCCATGCTGGCGCATGACCCACATCTGTCTACCTCTTCTCCCACGCCACGGGACACGCTTCCTGCCCACCTTTGTAGCCGCCACACGAGCCCTCTCAGGTCCCCTGACTACACCAGGCCCTGCCCCACCGCAGAGAGTGTGCGCTTGCTTTTCCCCACGTCCCTCCTCATCCTGTAGATCTTGGGGTTCACAGGCCAGCCTCCTGCTCTCCCCAGATGCCTGGGGAGATGCAGCCCCCAGTTACTCCATCACATGCCCTGCTTACTGGGCTTCTCACGAAGGCATCATTATCTGAAATTGTCCGGTGGCTGTGCTTCATTCTGCCGCTGGCCTATGGCCTCCGGGAGGACCGGAACCCTGCTTCCCCTGAAGGCCCCAGAGAAATCCCGGCTGACCTGAAAACTCAGACTCACAAAGCGGGAGGAGTTGTCATTCCTCACGGTCTTGGCGTTCCCGAAGGCCTCCAGCAGCGGGTTGGCGCTGATGATTTGGTCTTCCAGGGTTCCCTAATGCAAAGGACCAGGGGAGGAAGAAGCCACAGTTGACACTGGGAAATGTTCCCCGGCTCTGCTTCTCCGAGTGCCCCTGCTGCCCATCACATCATGACAGCCTGTCCCTCATCCCTCTGTCCCTGGCCTTCCGGTGGGAGGATCCACCAAATCCTCAGCTTGGCTCAGCTGAAACGCTTTTGCTATTTCCAAAATATTTATTTATTCTAGAGACACGCAGAGAGAGGCAGAGACACAGGCAGAGGGAGAAGCAGGCTCCCTGTGGGGAGCCCCATGCGGGACTCCATCCCCGGACTCCAGGATCATGACCTGTGCTGAAGGCAAAGTCTCAACTGCTGAGCCCCCCAGGCGCCCCTCCTTGTCTGTCTTGATGTAAAACTCCCTTAATGCTTCAGTTCCTTGCTTTCCTCCAGTGAGTTCAGTAGTTCATTACCGGTGGTAACCTATCTGTTTTGAAAAGCGAGTATCGCTACAGGTTTCTTTAAGTTGGTTCAAAGAATAAGCTCCCCAAGCTGCTCCCCCAGATGACCTTCCTTAGTTAAGGCCCTAGAGCCTTGCTTTTTAGAACATCTCAGGATCTAGGCCTGGAAGATTGCCCACACGCTGAGTTGTCTGCAGGAACTGGCTGTCTGAGAACTTCAGATCCTGGCCTGCCCTCACCTCCCGCTGTGAAGTTAAGGCAAAGGTCACAGGTGGAAGGGCAGCAAGCCTTTCCCTGCCCCCACCTTCATTTTGGAGTCCTTCTTCTTGGCGAGGTCTCCAGTGGCTGCAATTGTTGCAAAGTACTGGATGACCCTTTTGGTGTTCACAGTCTTTCCTGCCCCGGATTCTCCGCTATTTGGAGTGATCAGGAGAGACAGAGAGAGAGACAGAGACAGAAAGAGAGAGAGAGAGATGTGTTCTGTTGGTATAAACAGCCTCCGCAAGATGTCACACAAAGGCCTGGACATACCCCAAGCCACATGAGACACACGCCTACCAAACAAATGTGAGAAAGTACGTGGAGAGGCAGAAGCCCAAGGGAAGCTTCACTGTGGCTGAGCTGCCCGGGCAGTGGGTGATTCCGGTTTTCCAAGACCTTACATATACCCTCTTGTGTGTGCATCTCCATCTCTGCCTTTTCATCACAGACTCTGCTCTGTTTTTCTTTTTTCTTTTTAAATTTTATTTATTTATTCATCAGAAACACACAGAGAGAGGCAGAGACACAGGCAGAAGGAGAAGCAGGCTCCCTGCAGGAACCCCGATGCAGGACTCGATCCCAGGACCCCAATATTCACAACCTGAACCGAAGGCAGACGTTCAATCACTGAGCCACCCAGGTGCTCTCTTCTTGTTTTTTAGAGAGAGAGAGAGAGTAAGGGGAGGAGGGGCAGAGGAAGAGAGAGAACCTCAAGCAGACTCCCCATTGAGTGCGGAGCCCGACTGAGATCATGACCTGAGCTGAAATCAAGAGTGAGGTACTTAAACTAACTGAGCCACCCAGGTGCCCCTACTCGAAGACCTTTCTAATTAATAGAATCCAGTAAACGGTACCTTTGCCTCCTACTTTGGAGACAAAGAGCCATGGCTCCCAAACTGCTCTGTGCCTTAGGTACTTACGTGATCAGGATGGACTGGTTCTCACGATCTGCCAAAGGAAAAAACAAGACAGAGTTGACAGCGATATAAGGAGCTTCCCTAGCCCCACTACGGCCCTTGTCAAGTGGTCACGGTTCGCTACACCAGACCTCTTCCCTATAGTGTTTTGTGTGGTCCTAGGGGCGGCTGGGAGAGCCTTCTTCTTGACAGTGACCCTCAGAGGAGAAGCCTTTGCTTCACACCAGCCAGTGGCTTTTCATCCCACTAGCCTATTGAGCTTCATCTTCGGCCCTCAAAAATGTTGGTCTCATTTTTTTTTTTTATTTTAAAGATTTTATTTATTTATTCATGAGAGACACAGAGAGAGAGAGGCAGAGACACAGGCAGAGGGAGAAGCAGGCTCCCCGAGCCCGATGTGGGACTCGATCCAGGACCCCAGGATCATGCCCTGGGCTGAAGGCAGATGCTCAACTGCTGAGCCACTCAGGAGTCCTTCATATGTTTTTGTTTTTGTTTTTAGATTTTATTTATTTATTTGAGAGACAGAGCACAAGCAGGGGGAGCTGCAGACAGAGGGAGAGGCAGAAGGAGACTCCCCGCAGAGCAGGGAGCCTGATGCGGGACTCAATCCCAGATCCCCGGGATCATGGCCTGAGCCAAAGGCAGATGCTCCACCCACAAATCCCCCCAGGCGCCCTTGTTTCGTAGTTTGACCAATGCTTACATTCAATCCAATCTTCCTAGCAGGGCTTGTAGGGCCTGAAAAGGTCTGGCCTCTTCCAGCCTCTTTACCCCAACCGTCCGCCCCCTGTGCTGGAGGACACGCGCCAGCCAGCAGCCCCCTGCCGGCCCCCACAGAGACTCACCAGTCAGCATGAACTGATAGGCATTGTCAGAGATGGAGAAGATGTGGGGCGGAGCCTCCTGGCGCTTCTTGCCTCGGTAGCCCTCCACCACCTCGGGGTTATACACCGGCAGCCACTTGTAGGGGTTGACGGTGACGCAGAAGAGGCCCGAGTAGGTCTGCGGGAGCGTACAAGATGCATGTGCGCATGTAAAACCCTTGGCCTTTGTCACTCTGTCTCTTTATTCTAACCTTGTAAAGGAGGGATGGGTTTCTCTCTATAGATGAGGCCACCCTGCCACCAGCAGGTGACGCTGCCCAGGCCCAGCCCTCAGCCTGGCTCTCCTGGCACGTCCCCACTCCCCCTCTTGCGGCCTCTCTTCTTACTGATGCCCACTTCCTCTCCCACCTGCTGCCTTTCTCCTTCTCCTTTCCTCCACCTTCCCCTCTTTTGTTCCACGGCGTCGTCACCCACACCAGCACCCCCACCCCCGGGGACCATGGGCACTGACATAGATCATCCAGGATGTGTAGCGGTCCTTGAGGTTGTACAGCACGGCCGGCTCGTTCAGGTGCGTCAGCATGGCCATGTCCTCGATGCGGTCGAACTTCGGGGGGTTCATCGCATATACGTCCTCTGGTTTGACCACCAGGGTCTGAGTGGGAAGAGGTTCGGTGACTACCTAGTGTCCTCTGTGTGCCTTGCCCCTGGTTTTAATTTTCTTGTCCATCTCCCACAAAGAGCCTGGGTCCCAAGGGGCAGGCGCTGGGGACAAGTCCCCTCGACAGCAGGAGAAGACAGGGCCGCCAGGCGGCTCACGGTGGCTCTGAGGGCCTGTGAATGTGTCTGCACTCAGGGATTTTGCCTTTGTCTCTCTGCAATGGTCCCATCTCTGGGCGACCTGACTTCTCTTCCTTCAAGCAGGGACTCACTTAAACTAGCCCATGCAGCCAGCCCTCCCTGAGAAGGCTCTAGACCGTCCTAGGTTCTCACTTGTTGGGCCTGGCTTCCAGGTTGGCAAACCCACCCTCGACCCTGACACCTGACAGGTGCAGAGGGCCAGCCCCCGGGAGCATCAGGGCCTGGTGACGTGGACGAGTGATTCCTACTGCCTGCTTCCTTCACACCCAACCCAGTGACACTATGCTCTCTTCTTCAGATTGTCTTTTTTCTTCTCTGAATTGTTTTTTTTTTAAACTTTTCTCAAAACACTTCCAGATGCTTCTGGCCTCGATGCCAGAAACCAGTGAAGTCCAGGATTTCTCCCAGCAGCCCCACCACGTTCTGGCCAGAAGGGGGTACACTTCACTGCTCATGGCCTTCCTGAAATAGGGAGGTTGCCACTTCACATGGAGCCTGGGGTCCACTAGGACCCCTTCCCCACTTTCCCTTCCTTCCCCTGCTAGATGGCAACTGCTAGAAGAAGTAGGGAAACCCAGGCTACCAAAGGAGAGTGTTTTACTGCAGGAGGGGTTCCCAGCCCTGCACCCTCGCGATGCCCTTAGAGGGATGTGAATGTTGGCAAAGGCTCCTGAACACGAATTGCTCTGAGTGGCCACACCTGGGTTCTCCTCCTACCCTGCAGCCCAAGGACAGCTGGGAAGCCGAGGCAGGGAAGCCACGTGGGGCATCCAGGTGCCAGAGCCACCTCGGGGGACCCTGCGCGGCCCGCGGAGGGCAAGTGTGAGGCTTACTCGGTTGTCTTCCGTTTCCACCGTGACCTTCCCGTCCTGGGAGCTCTTAATTCTCCCCTTGGCGTACTCCTCCTTTGAGTCGACCACAAAGCAGTAGGTCTTGGCGTCAAAGGGCTGGTTCTGAGCCTCGATCCTCTCCTTTTCCGACTTCCGGAGGAAAGGAGCGGCGATGCCGAACACTTCCATTTCCGTGTCGCTACTCATGGTGCCGCTGGAAGGCAGACGGGCATGTGACCCTGCCGCCACCCCGCTGGGGGCTGTGTCCCCTCGGCTCTGCCTGCCAGTGGCTGCCTGGTGAGCGGAGGCCCTGAGCCCGGCACCCTCCATCCTCTGGGCTTCACCCAAGTGTGCAAAAATTGCCTGTGCATATTTGCCCCGTAGCTTTTTTATTTTATTTTATTTTATTTTATTTTATTTTATTTTATTTTATCTTATTTATTTGAGTGAGAGAGAGAGAGAGAGAGAGAGAGAGAGAGAGAATGAGAGCACGAGCAGAGGGAGAAGGAGAAGCAGAGTCTCTGCAGAGCAGGGAGCCCAATGCAGGGCTCAATCCCAGGACCTTGAGGTCATGACCTGAGCTGAAGGCAGGTGCTCAACCGACTGAGCCCCCCAGGGGCCCAGCCCCATGCTTTTCCATGCTACGGCATGGAGCACAGGTGACCCAAGCTCTTGGGCTTGCTGTGGCCTCGAGCGGATCCTTCTGATCAGATGGTGAAGGGTCCCCAGAGAACTCACCTTCCTGACCTGCAAACCCCAGGTGTTGCTGGGGGGAAGCATTACAAATAAATAGCAAAAAACATAAAACACCACTCTTCCAAGAGGGTGTGCTAAATGGCAAGTAGCTAAGAAATATTTGGACCCTTCTGAGTCCAGGGGGCCGCCTCCTCACATGGGAAAACCAGCTCTTGCTCCCTTGAGTTGCTCAGACTAGAAGCGCCCTCAGATGCCAGCAGCCGGAAGGTTCCTCTCCGGCCTAGGTTGTGCTGTCTGAGCTCTGGGAGACTCTGTGCCTTCAAGGGCACTGGGAGGTTACCCGGAGGCTTCCAACAGCCCGGGGTCCCCATCTGCTTCCTTACCTGATGAGTCACACCCACAGGCAGGCAGCGCAGAACAGCAGCCCCGGAAAAATCAGACCTGCAACAAATATGCAAAAGGAAAAGTCAGGACACACGGGCAGCATCCGGTGCAGCTCTGAACCCGCTCTTGCTGGGATGGCTCCAGAAGGATAGGGGCAAGCTGCAGGAGCAGGTGGGTCACGACACACAGGGAAGCCATCAAGGCCGCGAATCCCCCAAGGTCCCATGTTGGGCTCCTGTGAGGGGCTGGCAGGAGGGCCGGGGCCCTAAGAGGAGCTCGTGGTTCCAGCCAGGGTCAGGTGTCCCCGTCTTCGGGGAACAGAGAGAAATCTCTGACCGTGGCTCCTCACCACACAGCAGCGTGGCCTCACGGGGACCGGGCCCCGGACAGGCACCCAGCCCCCGGTGGGTGAGGAGAGGGTTAGGGGAAGGCACTGCGTCCCCTTGGCCCTCCACATGGATCAGAGCGGCCGAGAGGGGACAGCAAGCCATGTAGACAGGCCGTGTGTGCAGACGGATCCTGCCCAAGAGGGTAGGACAAGGCCGTGGGGAGGCGGCAGGAGGGCCTGAAGGACCCTGCTTCGGTGGGTGCCGGAGGCAGAGGGGGATGGCCGTTTGGGCCTGAGACATCCAGCTCCCCATCTAGCCATTCTTCCCAAAGCCAGGCAGGGCCACGCACGCCCGGCCACACTGAGTGTCTTCTGAGGCCCAGGGGCGGGGATGGGGCCCAGGAGACGCTGTGACTTACCTCCGCCCAGGAGAGAGGGAGCTAGAGAGGGGCTGCTGCGCAGGGCTTTTATAGGCCCCCCGCCAACCCCCTGGCTCATTCCTTCTCTATATTTGGAAAGAGAGTGACCGACACCACACGCTGAGAACCAGCTCCTTCCTCACGTTTTTGGTCGTTGCCAAGGGAAAGGTATATATAGAAATGAGCAGGATCCCTAACCATCTTCCAGCTGTAGAAGTGGGAAGTTTGAGATGCCTTTCCCTGGGCTTGGGGCCTGCACCACCTCGCTCGCTCACCCTGATGGATGGAAAAGTTAAAATCTTCTGGGAATTGTGAGCAAGGCTGTTGTCCCAACGCAGGGACACGACAGGGCTGTGTGACTGTAAAACTCGGGCCAGGAACAATAACAATGACAAGACCATTAATAATAATAATTCCTCCTCCTCCTCCTCCCTCCCCTTTCACTGTGTAACTTTCTGCCCTATTAGTATCATTATTAACTTAATCCTTTTCGAAGCCCAGTAGGACCAACAGGGACACACATGCCAGGGAGCTTTACCGGCAGCTAGTATTCTCAGCAACAGCTGCTGCAGGGCCTGTAGTTATTAAGATATATTATCCATCGGGGAGCACCAGCTGCTGGCCTGGCTGGGGGGCGAGGGGGAGCCATGGGGCCTGCAGAGGGAGGGGGTGGCCGGGGGGCCTTCCAACACATGTGCTTGTTTCCAAATCGAGATCGGAAAAATAAAACCTCAAGATGAGAGTAAGGTGGGATTTGAAGCTTTCGCCTAATCTCTTTCAGTTTTTTTTGTCTCTTGTCCACCCCCCTCCCTTCTTTTCTCTGGCTAAACCCTTGGGAGGGTGGCCGGGTGGGCATCCTGTAGCTAGACCTGCGGGTCAGTGTTCCCACTTGAGAACGGGAGCTGTCCCCTGGCAACCCTCCCGTCCTGTCGCACTCGAGCCCAGACATGGGGGCTATGCAGGGTGCGGGCTGGGGGCACAGGGCCGCAGTCCTCAGGATGAAGGGACATTAGCGGCTAATGACACAGCCACTGTGTGCTGGTCCCTGTGCCCGGCACTTCAGGAAAGTACAAAGGAAACGGGAAATGCAGCCTTACTCTGAACAGTTTACACTCTAAATGATGCGTCAGTTGTTTTCAAGATTTAGGCAAATTCAGATTGTCATAACACACTTGTGAGCGGCCACCAGGGCAGAAAGTCGCTACCCCGCCTGCCTGCTCCTCCAGCCTGCTGGGATGGCTGTATTTTCCTCCTCCTCCCCCTCCTCCTCTTCCTCCTCCTCCTCCTCCTCCTTCTTCTTCTTCTTCTTCTTCGGATTTTGTTTATTTATTTGAGACAGAGCATGAGCAGGGAGGGACAGAAGCAGATGGAGAAGCAGGCTCCCCTGCTGAGCAGGGACCCCTGAACCCATGCGGAACTCAATCCCAGGACCCTGAGATCATGAGCTGAGCCAAAACCAGACACTTCACCGACTGAGCCCCCCAGGTGCCCCTTTCCCTGCCCCTTCTCTTCCATTTTGGACTAGGATGCCCGTCTCTGGAGCCTCACCTCAGGCAGGGAGAAAGCACTGGCGCTCCTGGTCTCTGCCGGAGCCCCCAGATACAGTGGTCACCTTGGAGCCTATCCTGCCTGCTTGGTGACATGTCAGTCCACCATGTCGTTGGGAGGCCTGGTTAGCACTGTCTCCCCTGGGAGCGGGGGTGTTAGCAATCCCAAGGGGTCAAGCACCAGTGAGAGCGGCCCTGACTGCTCCAGGGTCATGGGTAGCAGGGTGGGCTGTGCTGGGCTTGGTGCTTGCTGTTCCTTCTCACACTCTGAGAGTGGCTGGTAGGGACCTTGTGGGACTTTGGGTTTTCCTTTTTGCAGTCACCCCTTTACCCATCCCTCTGTCCAACCATGTCCATACAGCCCTCCGGGAAGCAGAGGGAACATATTCCATACAGGATTCCTTTGAGTGCCTTGTAAAAGAGCACCCATCACATGGCCATGCTCAGCACCAGTTCTGACATGTAGACGGCTTCCATCCCCAGCTTTTCCAGAATCATCAGCCTTCCTCCCTTCTCTCCATCACATTTGTGGTCATAGGATCTGACGTGTCACCTGAGCGGCTGCTAACCAATCTCTGTCTGCATGTGAGGTCATGGAAGGAGGGGATGGACTCTGCTCTCCAGAAGAAACCCCCTGGGAGGACAGAAGAAGTGACAAAAGACAACCTCCAGCACAGGAAACAGCTTCAAAACTAGACATTAGGAATCAAAAGACCTGGTCCTCTGGAAAAATGTCTCTAGGGGAGGGAAAAACCGTGTGCAGGTGTGACCATGGCCACGGGAGTGCAGAGCTCTGGAGTCGGAGGGGCCGGCGTCTGAGCCCAGCGGCTTACTCCTTGTCAACTGCTGGGGTGGGGGGGCTTGGGCCTTACTTCTTGGAGCCTCTGTGATCACACCTGTAAAATGGGGACGCGGGAGCTGCCTCACAGGCTACAGATGTGCATTCAGCAGGCTGTGAAACCATCAGACATACCATGGCAGGTGCTGTGTTGGACACAGCATAGACGTTTCAATCTTCTCCTGGATCTGAAGGCTTCCATGTGTTTTGGGGCAGCACAACCGGTTTTGTTGATGATCCTGAGTAGATTGTACTGAATATCTATTTACTGATATGAAGAGTGGGGAAAAGGACATATATAATATGAATACTGTAAGATGTCCAAAGAGAAATCTCAGACAAAGTCTGGGGCGAAGCTAACGCTCTGCTGGTGTGACATCTGTCCTCCAATCCAGGGAACAGATGACTTATCAGTGTATTATTAGGCGGCTTTTCGGGAACAGGAGGATCCCTTGTTCCTTCAGCCCTCGCCCGGCTAGAGTTAATCCCCACAGCCAGGGCAGAGAGCTGCCTTTATTCGTGGAAGAGTTGGAAACAAAAAACTGTATCATGTCTCAAGAATGCTCGCTGGCTTGGAAGGCAGTAAGGGAGAGCCGCTGGACCCCCCTTCCCAGAACCTGGCTGTTCCTCTCCAGCTGCTTCCCTCTGGTGCTGTGTGATGTCCCCTGGTGAGGGTATGTGGGGCTCCAGCTTTACAGGGGGCCTGGCAGGGCCACTCTCTGCCAGGGCATGAAGTCAGCATTGAGAGTAGATGCCTCCTAGATTAAGGACCTTCTCCATATCCTGCGGCAAGGGGGATTAGGTGTCACTGGAAGCAAGGCACTTGGTCATGCTGGGCCAAGACTGCTCCTGGGACCGGGGTGAATGGTGGGGGTCCTGCACCGATGCCCGGAGCCCTGGTCAGAAATTCAAGCAGAGAGGGACCCTAGCTATTCTTGAATATAATTCAACAAACACCCATATTTCCCAACTTTCTGTTATGAAAACCTGCAAATGTACAGCTAAATTTGGAGCCTAGTAAAGGAACACCCAGGACTCTAATGCTGCTGGGTTTGATGGCAACGCCGAGCTATGTAGGAACCACCTCACTGTGCATGTGGGAGGAGTTCAGGGGGATGGACGGCTCAGGAGTTAGGATGTGAGCTAGAACTTCAGAAAGTCAACCAGAGCAAACTGCTTACAAATGTCAGATCTTAATCTGATAGGGAAAGCAGGAGTAGTGCTAAAAGGTGAGCAGGTGAGGGGCCAACCCCCATCCTGAAAGCATAAGGAGAGGGCAGGATGGGCAAAGACAGGGTGAGTCCCGTATCTGAAGTGGGGCCACTGTGCTGCTGTAGATTTAGGTGATTGATGGGCCCTTGTGGTTGGGAGCATGGGGCATGACTGAAGTGGGAAGGAATGTCTTGAGCTGATTGGGAGAAGATGGGCATTCCAAGGGAAGGCACAGGCATGGCCCGGGGCCTTGCCAGGGGATTTGGGGACAGGAATGAACAGTAATGCAGGGGTCAGAACAATGCCACAGAGAAGGAAGCAGGTAAAAGGGCATTGCATGCGGGGCATAGAAGGCAAAGGTCAGAGACCACCAGGAGCTTAGGGGTAGGAGAACAAGGAGGACAAGTGGTACAGAACAGAGAATCTAGAGAATCTGGAAGAAAGGTGGCCAGTTTGGTGGTTGCAGTTGGTTAAGATTTATAAGCAAAAACTTTTTTTAAAGATTTTATTTATTTATTTATTTATTTATTTGGAGTGTGAGGCGGGAGGAGGGGCAGAGAGAGAATCTCAAGCAGACTCTGTGCTGAGGGGCTCAATCCCACAACCCTGAGATCATGACCTGAGCTGAAACCAAGAGTCAGATGCTCATCCAACTGAGCCAACAAGGTGCTCCTAAGGCATAACCTTTAAATCTAAAAATAACACTGTATTTTAATTTTAAATTGTGGTTTTCAAATTTAGCTATACCTTAGAGTCACCTGAGGAACTGGTATTAAAAAACAAAAAAACAACAAAATTCTGCATAACCAATTGGAAGACATGACCTCATATTGCAGAAGAGTCCATGGCAACAAACAACAAAATGCTGAAGCATAAACTTAACAAGATATGTGCCAAAGCCTTTTGGTAATACTGAAACACACAAAAGTGGATTTTCTTTGCTACTGGGTAGGATTAATCAATATCACAAAGAGACCGATTATGCCCAGATTTATATATAAATTCAGTGCAATCCCAATAAAAACACTAATAATTTTTTTTTTCTGGAGCTAGATAGTTAATTCTTCATTTCATGTAAGCACAACCTTGAGAAAAGATGTCATAAGCAGGACACTCTACCTGATACTAAAACAGACCCTGTAAAGTCTACATATTGAAGAACATCATCCTGGTACCTGAAGATGCAGATCTATCATAGGAACATAGTAGAAAGGTCAGAGAAAGGCCCAAATATATATGAAAATGTGATTTAGGATGAAGGCGGCATCTCAAGTCCGTGGAGCAAAGATGGAGTTTCTAATAAGAGTTGGAAAAAGATAAATTTAGATCCATACGTCACGGCACATACCAGATGAAGGAACAAATGTGTGAGGTTCAAATGTAAAGAACGAAACAAACATTAAGAAAACATGGGCAAAATCCTTTACAGTCCAGGAATGAGAAGGGCATACCATGCCTCAAGGTTCAGAGCAGTAAAGTAAAAAAAATCGGAGATTCAGCATCATAACAGTTAAAATTTTGTGAGTCAAAAGACAAAAAGCTAGCAGAGCCAAAAGACAAATGACGAATTAAAAAAAAAAAAAAAGACAAATGACAAACTGGGAGAAAATATTTGCAATTTAAATCGCAAAGGGCCAATCTTCTTAATATATAAATTCTTAAAAGTTGAGAAGAAAAGAAATAAAAAACCCTCAGAAACAAATGACAGACAACTCACAGAAAAAGATATGCAGGTGATGTTTTTAAAGATAGGAAAAAACGTCTATCTTTGTATTAAAATTGCACTTTCTTTTAATCCCTATCAAAACACTATGGACTTTCTTCAGAGAGTTGGAACAAATCATCTTAAGATTTGTGTGGAATCAGAAAAGACCCTGAATAGCGAGGAGAATATTTAAAAAAGAAAACCGGAGCCGGGGGCATCACAATGCCAGATTTCAGGTTGTACTACAAAGCTGTGGTCATCAAGACAGCGTGGTACTGGCACAAAAATCGACACATAGATCAATGGAACAGAATAGAGAACCCAGAAGTGGACCCTCAACTCCATGGTCAACTAATATTCGACAAAGCAGGAAAGACTGGAAAGGGACCCTGGAAAAAGGACAGTCTCTTCAATAAATGGTGCTGGGAAAATTGGACAGCCACATGCAGAAGAATGAAACTAGACCATCCTCTTACACCATACACAAAGATAAGATGGATGAAAGATCTAAATGTGAGACAAGAATCCATCAGAATCCTAGAGGAGAACACAGGCAACACCCTTTTTGAACTTGGCCACAGCAACTTCTTGCAAGATACATCCATGAAGGCAAGAGAAACAAAAGCAAAAATGAACTATTGGGACTTCATTAAGATAAGAAGCTTCTGCACAGCAAAAGAAACAGTCAATAAAACTAAAAAACAACCTACAGAATGGGGGAAGATATTTGCAAATGACATATCAGATAAAGGGCTAGTATCCAAGATCCTTAAAGAACTTATTAATCTCAACAGCAAAGAATCAAACAATCCAATCATGAAATGGGCAAAAGACATGAAGAGAAATCTCACAGAGGAAGACATGGACATGGCCAACAAGCACATGAGAAAATGCTCCGCATCACTTGCCATCAAGGAAATAGAAATCAAAACCACAATGAGATCCCACCTTACACCAGTGAGAATGGGGGAAATTAACAAGGCAGGAAACCACAAATGTTGGAGAGGATGTGGAGAAAGGGGAACCCTCTTACACTGTTGGTGGGAATGTGAACTGGTGCAGCCACTCTGGAAAACTGTGTGGAGGTTCCTCAAAGAGTTAAAAATAGACCTGGCCTACGACCCAGCAATTGCACTACTGGGGATTTACCCCAAAGATTCAGATGCAGTGAAACGCCGGGACACCTGCACCCCAATGTTTCTAGCAGCAATGGCCACAATAGCCAAACTGTGGAAGGAGCCTCGGTGTCCATCGAAAGATGAATGGATAAAGAAGATGTGGTTTATGTATACAATGGAATATTCCTCAGCCATTAGAAATGACAAATGCCCACCATTTGCTTCGACTTGGATGGACCTGGAGGGTATTATGCTGAGTGAAGTAAGTCAATCGGAGAAGGACAAACATTATATGGTCTCATTCATTTGGGGAATATAAAAAATAGTGAAAGGGAATAAAGGGGAAAGGAGAGAAAATGAGTGGGAAATATCAGTGAGGGAGACAGAACATGGGAGACTCCTAACTCTGGGGAACGAACAAGAAGTAGTGGAAGGGGAGGTGGGTAGGGAGTTGGGGTGACTGGGTGACGGGCACTGGGGGGGCACTTGGCAGGATGAGCACTGGGTGTTATGCTATATGTTGGCAAATTGAACTCCAATAAAAATTTTTTTAATTGCACTTTCTTACCAGTGAGAGTGGAGAAAATCCAAATGCTGGGTGACAGATTCTCTTGATGAGCTGTGATGGAACATGCACTCTTGCTTTTCTGGTAGGCTAAAAAGTGTGCACCGGCCATGGAGGAGAATTTTAAAAAATTCACAATATTAAAAATGCAGGTTTTTATTGGCCCAGCAAAACCACTTCTAGGAACCCACCCCGAAGACAGACGTCTACAAACAGTAAAACGTAAATGCCAGATTATTCATTTTGGCACTGAACGTAATAGTAAAACACTGGAAGCAGCCCAAGGATTTATCATAGGATGCTCACTGATTAAATTATGCTAAAGCCAGATGAGGGATTATGTAGATCTCTGGCTCTGCAGCCATAAAAAGAAATAGAAAGATCTCTATGAATGAACCAATATGGACTAATTTCCAGGATACGTTGTAAGTGAAAAAGAAAAGGTCCAGAACAGTTGTATTGAAGGGAGATAGAAGAATGTCTATACATATCTGCTCATTTTTGCAAAAGAAAACATAAGAAGGATCAACCAGAAACTAATAAAAATGGCTACTATTGAGGGGAAATAGGAATTGTGACAGCTATGCCTTCTCATATGGCTTTGACTTTTGAGCCATGTCAGTGGTTTATATGTTCAAAAATAAATCTAAATAAAAAAGAAAGGAAAACAGCAATTTTCCCAGAATTGAACACAAACAAAACAAACAAGTCTAGTGTATATCAAATTCATATCATACCTGCACATAGAAAAGACTTAATTTTAAAAAATTTTCTGCACATTCTTAGGGAGATGTATTCAAAGCATACAAAGAACTGTGAAGAAGTTGAGAACCCTTCTCAATAGGTCTGTTATTAGTTGTAATACTGGATTATAGTTTGAAACAATTTATAGGGACACCTGGGTGGCTTAGTGGTTGACCATCTGCCTTTGCCTCAGGGTGTGACCCCCAGGTCCTGGGATCAAGTCCCGCATTGGGCTCCCCACAGGGAGTCTGCTTCTCCCTCTATTTCTCTGCCTCTCCCTGTGTGTTTCTCATGAATAAATAAACAAAATATTTTTTAAAAAATGAAACAATTTATATATTTTTTGATAATGCAAATAGCTCCATGATAAAATATTCATTTTATGAGAAACCAAGATTTCACTCTAAAGAGGAAGAAGAGGGCAGCCCGGGTGGCTCAGTGGTTTAGCACCATCTTCAGCCCAGGGTGTGGTCCCGGGGTCCTGGGATCAAGTCCCACATTGGGCTCCCCTCAGGGAGCGTGCTTCTCCCTCTGCCTGTGTCTCTGCCTCTCTCTGTGTGTGTCTCATGAATAAATAAATAAAATCTTTAATTAAAAAAAGAGGAAAAAGTATAAAATAAAAGGAGGTGAGAAAAACCCAGCCATGTTAAGTTGAATTGGACCTATTAGTATTAACCCACTGGAGTATCTGAAAGAACGATGACTTTATTTGACTATCAATTGCCTGAATAGGAAATAACCCCTGAGTCCTAAAGTAAGACTGGGTGGAGGGGTTGGCGTATGGAGGAAGGGAAGCTCTTCCATCTTCTTCGCAGAAGGCCGTGAACAGACTGGACAGAATGAGAAGATGAGAAGCATCATCATTATGGCACCTCCATTCTAGTTGGTCCATGCAAGAATCATGACTGCTGCTAAAAGCACTGGGGGAGCATTAGGGAGAAGGATATTCAGCACTGGAACCAGGCCATGGAACAGAGCACCACGCATCACATCCTGCCAGGACCACCCGGCATCCCAATGAGGGGATCCCTGTAAATACCCTCCATGGAACCGCCCTGCTGGGACGTCTAACCTGAGTCTACTCAAGCCTCCGGACAGTGTCATGTCTCTGGAAAGTAGAGACAGGAACAGATGAGTGATACCACGAGGAAGAAACCATCAGTCAAATCCAAAATGTGGGACCCTCCACAGGAAAAAAACAAAAACAAAAACAAAACAAAACAAAACAAAACCAAAAAACTGGCTGAGATAGTCTGAAATGAGTCAACATTATCTTTTTTAAAATCCACTTTAGGGTAAAAGAAACCCCAGAGATAGAACCAGATGCCGTGCATGAACCTTGGTGAGATCCTAGATTGAAAAAAAAAAAAAAAGCAACGATGTTTGGGAGAGAGGGAAGAAAGAACAATCTGGAACCATCTGGAAATGGATTTTGGGGAAAAACTGAGGCAATCTGAGCATAAACTAGATATTAGATATTACATATGAAATTATTCTGAATTTTCTTAGGTGTGAAAATGCCACTGTCATTATGTGGGGGGCTCCAGCCAGAAACATGAGTCCTCCAGGACAGGGACCTTCTCTCTAGCAGAATAATTCGCTGTAGAGAAGCAGGTTCTGGGGTCCTCAGGACACGGGAGTGACAATGAGCAAAGAGATCCTTTAGAAACAAGGTAGCCCCCGGATCTTGTGGGAAAACGTTCCCCTTCACCAAGATTTTTTTCTCATAGTAAAATCAATATTCATATACATATTTAAATTTTATAAGAAAATGCAAGATAATGAAGGCAAATCGTAGTTTCCCTGCAGAGCCTAACAGCCGCTAATATTATATATCACTTCCGAAGATTTTTATAGGCCTATCCATATTTATCCTTTCAAAATAAACAGGGGAGATGCGTATGTATTTTTATTAAAGCAGCATGTGCTCACTGTAAAAATGAAATGATACTGGGCAAAAATGTATTTGTAATCAACTTTGTTTTTACATGATGTCCTTGGGGACATCCTTCTACGTCAGGAACTTCAGATTCGCGTCATCCTTTCTAATGGTGCCATGCAATTCCGTCATGCAGGTGTGCCACAATTAATTTAGCAAAAGCCCGCTTTTTAAAATATCACAGTGGCGGACATCCTTGTATCTTTGAGCATTTAGCCAATCATTTCCTTAGGATACGTTTCTAGAACTCGGATTACTGAATCTAGTGCTTTGGCTTCATTGTGACCATGTCACCGTATCAACTTCCCGAAGGATGGCATCTACTTATTTTCCACCCCCCGCCCCCTGCAAGCCCACCTCCCCCACCGTGTAAGGGTTACTTCCCCACGTCTCTGCCAACCCTGGGTATCATCGCTCTCGTCTGTGCCAGTTTTATAGGCGACAAAAATGTAACTTCCTGACGTCTTAGCTCGTTTTCCTTCTATTATGCGTGAGATTAAACCTTGTCGGCTTCTGGTCGTTTGTGGTTCTTCTATAAATAGTCCTCGTGGCCTTTGTCTTTCTTCTCTTGAGATGTTAATATTCTTCTATTTTAAGAACCTTCATATGTCAAAGATTCTGGTAATCTCTTGTGTATATTGCAAATGTTTTCCTCATTTGTTCCTTATCTCATCTGAGCCTCCCAGCAATCCCGGGGCGGCGGCGGGGCGGCGGGGTCGGCGAAGCAGGTGGAATTATTCCCACTTAATTGACATAGAAACTATGACTCACTGGGGAATATTTGGGTTTCCTTGCTCGGAGCCTGGCGCGCCAGACTGTCCTCCTGCTCCAACAGAGTCCCAACGGCCTCCTTGAGGATTCTGGGAGAAATTTCTCCTATCTGGATCGAAGTTTGGTCCTCAGGTTTTCCTTTTTCTGTAAAAAAGAAAAAAAAATGGAGCTGGATCAAATGCTCCCTCACATTCTCTTTAGCTCTCCTATCTTTTGATTCTGTGATGTGAAGCACAAGAGTGATCCGCTGGGATGAGGGCATTGTCTGTCTGTCTGTATCCATCAAGCACGTGTGGGGTGCATGGGAGGCAGCTGGGGTGTCTTTTCCACATATGAATTGCAGGGTGAGTGTCCACGATGGTGCGTCTCTAGGAGCATTTCCTTCCTAGACCTGCAGGGGCTGGAACTGGGAATGGGACTCTGGCCCTGTCTCTCCCGAGTCCAAAGCAGCTCCAGCATTTCTGTGTCACAGCTGTACCTAGTATAGCACTAGGGTACTAGGTCAGGGTATCTACTCCCTCTTCCAGTGACACCCACCCCCCACCCCCGCAGACGTCACTAGTGGATCGTAGCACGTGCCATCTGAGCCTGGCCACCGCTTCAAAATCCTTGGCATTGTCCTATAGGAAGCAAGGACTGCTTAAAATTGACCAGAGGATAAACCATTTGTCTTCCTGACACTAGGATATTTTTCCTAAAGATCACTTTCCTACTACAAGACTGGACTATGTTTGTTAAGGCAGCTTTAGGAAATAGATCCTCAAAAGTAGGGAAATAAATATAACCCATAAACATACCATCATTGTTGATGCCAGTTTGGTGCATATTTTTGGGGGGTTTATACAAAAGAAAATGAGATCAGAAGTCGGCGGCTTACATATTCACTTCAGGTATATACCGCGTGTCTTTCCATATCACTAAACACTAGTCAACGGCTCCCTTCCAGTGGCCCATGGGCGGGCGCTCCCTCAGGGGGTACCACAGCTCATTCATCCCCTGTGGCTGCGCACCTTACCGATCGCCTGGAGTTGCTCACCCTGGTCGTTCTCGGGTATTTACATTTTCCATGAGATCTACTGCTACACAAACGTTGCAGTGACCAAACCTTTGTGCGTATCTGTGGTTCCTTCCATGGGTTAGCGCATCCAGATGGAACAGTGGGCTTGCTGAGCGGTGACAAACTGCCGTCCAGAGAGACCGCCGCGGTCCCAGGGGAGGGCCCACTTCTCCACACCCTCACACTCCCTGAATGACATCCTTTTTTAGCATTTCAACAGCCTGAGAGATAGAAAATCCACTTTTAAAATTTGTATTTGATCATCAATCATGCTTTTTTTTTTTTCTTGAACGGCTATTAGCTATTTGCTATTCTCCTTCCCTGAGCTGCCTAATGTTTAGATCCTGTGCTCAGCTTTTCCTTGGGGTGTTATTTTATTTCCTTAAGGACCCATAAACATTCCTTATAGATTCAGTGATGGTAACCCTCCGTCACTATACCTTTCTGATCGAGCCTAACAACTACTTACCCTATGCTTTCTGCCCTTAGAGTCATGCTCACACAAGCTTGCTCCACTACTTTGGTCGGCCTTTCCTGCTTGCAGAACCAGGGGCCGTTAGATCTGAAACTGGAAGCCCTGGGCTCTTTCTGATGAACTGGTTTCCAGGGTCAGGGGCACACATGATTGGGCTGTGGGAAGGAAAAACTCCTCTATTTAGATGTATGTGCGTTTTAAATTTTTATAGGGAGATAGAGCAAACATGCAAAAGATATACAAGCATGTACGTGTTTATAGAACAATAAAACAAATACCCGTGTACACATCACTTAGGCTAAAAATATCATTTATTTGCTATCTCAGCCTTTCACATTTTTTTTAATGTGTTATGTCTGGCAACCACTTGCCAGGTTTATCCATGCAGTAGTATGTGTATATAATTTATAAATCAGTATATGTACATGTATTGGAAGATACATGTCACATTTTTTTTTTACTTAAAAAAAATGTGGGTCAAAAAGGTTGGAGGGACACCTGGGTGGTTCAATGGTTGAGCGTCTGCCTTCAGCTCAGGGCATGATCCCGGGGTGCTGGGATCGAGTCCCGCATCGGGCTCCCCACAGGGAGCCTGCTTCTCCTTCTGCCCGTGTCTCTTACCTCTCTCTGTGTGTCTCTCATGAATAAATAAATAAAATCTTTTAAAAAAAAAAAACAGTTGGAGAATGCTGCTTAAGGAACTGTGTCTGTTTCGGGGTTCCTGCTTGAGCTCGTCTGCATGCTCCTGGCTCCCTTTGCTCACTGCTTTGCATGCGTCTTTTCCATGTGCGCATGGCTCAGGGCAGCCGCTCCTGGCCTGGCTGGGACCCAACTTCACCACAGCCTTGTGGCAGCTCCCACTGCCCACCAGCTCAGCCCCTCTCTGTTCATGTTCCTGAAGGAGGAGCTGAGTGTCCCAGGCTGAGGACTGGCCGACTCTGCTGCCAGTCCCAAGCGTGTGGGCAGGACACTCGCAGTGACACCTGGGGAAGCCTACCCCCAGCAGGGTAACTGCTCACATGTAATTCCTGCTATCGCTTTTATGATTTTTTATACTTAAATCCTTAATCTACCCACATCCATTTTTATTTTTTTAAAAGATTTTAAAATGTATTTATTCATGAGAGACACAGAAAGAGAGGCAGAGGGAGAAGCAGGCTCCCTGCAGGGGGCCTGATGCGGGACCCCAGGATCATGACTTGAACCACCCAGGTGCTCTCGTAATTAATTTCTGAATCTTTTTTGCTGAGGTCCCCCAAAATGCCGTTACAATTTTTTAAAGTAAGATTTGTTGAGATGTACATGTGAGATACATGTCCTGTGTATGCCCAGACTGTACACTAGGTGCCCGACCCTGTTGAGAATGGAAGCTGATCCTCAGGGCCCCGTGGCTCACTACCTCCCGAGGAGCCTAACCGGGGCCGAGCTAGCCAGCACGCAGGCAGATTGGGCCTCTCCCAGCCCCACTTAATTACATCAGCTATTCTCGTCAGGCCCGGGCCCACTGGAGGGCCAATGGTCCTGTCTTGTTTCAATCCAATGCTCCAAAATGCCCAAGTGGAAATCCTGCATTTAGCCCCCATAAGGTCTCACAGGCTAACCAAACAGCGTATCTCAGCTTTTTTTGTTTTAATTATATCAACAGAGAAACCCTTGGCATCTGTGCTGGAGAGAAGTTCTGACAGCAAGTGATCTGTGTCTTTGATTAAAATTTGAAAAATGGAGTGATCAAACCATTACCGGAAAATGGAATTTGTTTACTGGGGAGACACTTTCAAGGGATGTGTTCCATGGAAGCAAAATTAATTAAAGAAAGAGCTTCCTGGCCAGGGGGTGGGGAGATGAATTACTTTATCATTTTGTACTTTCTTCCCTGTTGGGGAGGAGGTGGGAGGCTCTGCGGCCTACAGGGGATGGAAGTCAGTGTGCCATAGAGCGGTGCTTCTCAAGCTGTAATAATGGGTGTAAGAATCCCTGGGGGATCTTGTGAAAATGCAGATTCTGATTCAGGAAGTCTTGGGGTGGAGCCCGAGACCGTGCGTTTCTGGGAAGCCCCCAGGTGAGGGGATGCTGTGGGCGCAGGGGCCGCGCTGGGGCAGAAGGCGGGAGAGGTGGCTCCGGCCTCGGCTTTGCTGCGGACTCGCAGACGAGTTCCCAGTCGGGCCTTGCTCTGCTCCACGGCGGGGACGTGCTGGACGGTCTGCGCCACAGCTGACAGCGGGGTGGGAAAACAGCCTCAGGGCCAGCAGGGGCCTCGCGGGCCAGCAGGTGCAGAGGCCAAGGCTCTCAGCACGGGTCCGGGAGACTGGGAGGCCCTTCCTCGCCTGCAGAGTTCGGCCTGGCCCCTCGCCTTGGCGTCCTCTTCCGCACTAAACAGGTAACGGGTCACCAGGTGCAGACCGGCCCCAGAATACTTCAGATGGCTCAAGTGCGAGGGCGGCGGCCCTAGAGGAGTCCCTAAAAAGGGAGTTGAGGGGCCCCGGAATCATCAGAGCGGCCTCCCAGCTTGACTGGCAGCGGCCACCTGCTGCTCATGGCAGCAGCCGGCGAGGAGCCTGCCCGTTCCCTCCTTCCTTGTTCTCCGCCATGTCCTGGGCCCAGAAAGCCTCCAGAAGCCTCCGAGCAAGCTTCTCTCTCAAAGCTGTGCCAGCTGGCGGTGGGGAGGGGGTCCCCGGCATCCTTCCAGCACCTTCGGTGTGGAGAGGGGGAGGACAGTGAGTGCGCACCCCCATGAGGGGAGACAGTAGCACCTGACTTCTCCCTGAACCAGAGCAACAATCCTAATGGGTGCCCTGCGCAGATGGGTGAGGCCAGGCTCTTGCTCTCAGCCCTCCTGCCACCCCCCCCCCCAGTAGACCCAGGGTCCCTGCCGTGCACGGGATGTGAGGCCTGGCCCCTTCTGCAGCCTTCACCTCCCGCCCTCCCTGACTCAATGAACTGCCGGGCACGGGGCTCCTTGCTGCTCTTGCTTCCCAAGACCACTCTGGGGTCAGGGCCCTGGGCCTGGAAGGTTCCTTCCCCCCCCAAGATACATGGCTCCCTGCCAGGTTTCAGATGGTCACCCCCTGGAGGACCCGCCCATGACCAATTAATGCCCATCCTCCCCGCCACCCTCCAAACCTTTGTTTCTTCACAGCACTAACCACGGTCTGACACCAGGGAACATATTTGTGGTCTGTCTGCCTTGCTAGAAGTAAGGGGCCTTTGAGAGGCCCTCGGGGAAGAACCCCACTGGGCTGCCGGCTTCTACTGTATCATCGTGCCCTGGTCAAGGCCAAATGCCCTGAGTTTCTGGTGCGAACCTCACAGTGTTTTCAAGAAGCTTGTCCCTAAATTCAAATGCCATTTAAGCAAGCAGGTGTGAACGGCCCATGAAGGCAACGTGAGCATGATTCCAGGCCTAGGTGTGTGTTGGTTTGGGGTCCGGGGGACTGGGGGGAGCACCCCTCTAGGCACGTGAGCGGAACCGTAACCGAAGGAGGGCAGGAAGTACTTACAGCCGAGCCCACCTGCTGACACATCTGTCAAGCAAGCCCCAAATGGCATCCGCACCACCACAGTTCCACGCGGCCCTCCCAGCAACCCAGAACCAGCAGTGCTGTTGGTGTTCCCAAGTGGCCGGCAAGATGAGGGGCTGCGGAGGGTTGACGTGGTCCATGGGCAGTACTGACCCAGGTTCGGCTCCTGCGGCATGGGTGCAGTTGCACATGCTGCACACCTGGTAACACCTGCAGGACAGCTGTGTCCTGCCAACACCAGGGGCGTGTGTGTGCGTGAGTGATGGCGTGTGTGTGCGTGAGTGAGCCATGTATCTTGGGGGGAGAAGGAACCTTCCAGGCCCAGGGCCCTGACCCCAGAGTGGTCTTGGGAAGTGACTAAGAGGCCAAGTGAAGACTGCCCTGAACACTGATTTTTTGTCTAGCTAACCCACCACCTAACCTTGGCGAGAATACTGGGCTAATTTCACTATTTACTAAACTCGGTAATAAAACAAATAGGCAATAATTAACAATTAACAGTCATATAAAAACCAGGCAACACGCATCAGTCACGATAGAAACACATTTAACTCCGAGATTGTAACTTGAACCCGACTGGACCCTCAGGACTGTGGGAAGCCGCCCACCCAGCACTAAGCAGCAGGTGCCTGGGGGGTGGGCAGGGAGCTCCAGCTTGGCGTGTCTTGCCTCACTTTATAAAGGGATACGCTTGTGAATTTCTGGTGTAACGAAAGATTTTAAAATGTTGAGGATTCAAGGGAAATGCATCTCAATACTGTTTCCTGGTATTGGAGTAAGGGTGATTTTAAAATTATATCCTTCAACTTTTCTGTCCCAAATTTTGAGGCTATAGTAAAATTGTGGGAGAATCAATCAACTTTTTAAAGTGCATTTTAAAAATGAATAGCAAATTACGACCTCCTAGGTTCTAGCAGGGTTGAGGATGGTTGGCTAAAGGGGTTGAGGGGACCTCAGGAGTAAATACGAGCAAGCACCCATATTATTCCAGCGTAACCGTAACTCATGACTTGGATGAAGAATGCTTGCGTGGGTGACTGCTCTCTTAAAGGGAGCTTGCACACATACACAAGTTTAAATTGTACTGGATGAAAAAGATGTCATTTGAGGAATCATGGGTGATTTGAAAATTTTCATTTTTTACTCTTTAAAATATTTTAAAGTATCTCAGGGCAGATGCATTTGCAGCCTCAAATCACTCTACTGGGTTCACACTGGCCTCCCAATTCATGGTGTTTTACTGTGGATAGACCAAGTGGGTGGCTCAGTGAGTCTCAGTGCCTAGACCTCAGGTGGTTGGTTGCCTCGGGGACCCCCCAATGCATTAAGTCCTTCCATGCCTCCTGTACCGGCAGGACACTTACAATTTTCAAATGAACAACGGCATTTGTAAAAATATTGATTCTATGGAAGCCTCGAGCGCGAGCACTCCTAACTCACCCAGGCAAGGATCTGCAAATGATCTTTGTCAAAAGGCAGCCTTGATTTTCATCTCCCCAAATCCAGGACTGAGAGGCTGCCCACCCAGCACACGGCACCCCAGGATGGTTGGATCCCCATGGTCACTGTGAGCCCCCCAGGGCAGGGGGACAAGCAGGAGGGTGACTGGACACGGGGACCCAAGTTCTCAACTAGGTTCAGAAAGGCTGGGACTGTCCCCTCATGAATAAAAAGAGACCAGGACGTCATCGCTGAGGCCCCTTTCCCTGCTGCTAATCCAAGCCTTTCAACTTGACACTGGAATGAGGAGCAAGTACGTTTCTTCAAAAGCTGCTGTTCCCTTTCTGGATCATGACACAAGCTCTAACTTGGAACAGCTGAGAATGAGGACTGCGTTTTTCTGGGAGCAAGCCTATAGCAAAGGGATCCACACAAATGTCCTGTGGCTTAAAACAGACCCTCTTTTCTCGTGTCTGGCATTTTAGACATTTCATATCTTTTTTTCTTTTTTGTCTTTTTAAAGTAGACTCCATACCCAGAATGGAGCCCAGCATGGGGCTTAAACTCACACCGCTGAGACGGACACCTAGCGGAAATCAAGAATTGGTTGCTCAACCAACAGGGCCCCCAGGCACCTCCATTTAGTATCTTTTGTGTCCTTTGGTGAATCCCTCACCTTGACACGATCCCTAGCAAAGGTGATGTTGTGGTTGTTTCTCAAGGAGCCTGCCTGAGGAGAGAGAAGAGCCACTGTGGTGTTTCTCCAGGGTTCTGGAACAAAACCCCGCACACTGGGGACTTAACATATGCCCCTCCTCCTACAGCGCTGGAGCCTCGAAGTCCCAGGGCGAGGTGTCGGCGGGGGTGGGTTCTGGTGGAGGTGGTCTGTGTCCTCAGCCTCAGGGACACCAGCGAGACTGGGCAAGGGCCTCATTTTAACTCCCTTAACTCTGAAAACACTCTCTCCCCCAATATAGTTCACACTCTGAGGCACTGGGGCTCAGCATTTCACTGTACAGCTCCTGGGGGGACACAGACCAGCCCATGGCCACTGCAGAATTGATGGTTTTTCTTTTCATGTACACTGATGTATTTTTGGTAGGTTTACTGGGAGTACTGAGAGTTTAAAAGCCAAGATAAGCCTGTATCCTGTGCCTGTCAAACCCAAGTGATGGGCAAGAGCCTGTTGTCTGACTAGAGATGAGACCTGTTGCATTAGGATTTACTGAAAACTTCCAGGGAACTTCACCCTGGGTGGCAGCTTTGGGTGGAAAAAGGTGACCATCAAACACAGACACTCAGGGAAGGTTACTCACAAAGGATTCATCCCAACACTCGACAGTCACTTTCCTGAAAGGCTGTGTGCACAGCACTGTGAAGGTCACACCACAAGGTGGGCCACGGTTTCCCTTGCCCAGATCGAGAACATGCTTCCCAGGCCTGGTCTGAGGCACCTACAGGTTGCTTACGAGTGCAGGGGCCTGCATCCCACCGCGGACTCCACGAATCTGGCTCTGGCCCGGAACGTGGGCTTTCACAAGCACCCAAGGGGCCCCCTGAGGCCGTGGGTCTCTCTTCGAGGGCTGTGTGCTGCCATGTGCACCCACGATTCAGCCACGGTAAAGGTCATGCTTGCAAAACTGAACACGCCTTTATTTCACGCCCACTGCCACCCGGTCTAGGCAGAGAAGTGCCCTGTGTCACAGTCATGATCCACATTCCCTTCCATCCATTTGGTAGGTTGCTGAAAACCCGGCACATTTAAAGAAAAATCATATAAAAGATCCCTACAGAAGCTGATCTATTGGTTTTTCCCCAAATTCCCTCTTCATTAGTAAACTCAGCAGGTGCTGATGAACACAATGAAAACCTGACCGTGACTTCTGTAAACACTGAAGACCGTATACACATGCGTTTTCAAGTCTAAAGATTAACTGAATGTCCAAGAGCCTGATTTGACTATTAGCAGCCCCCAAGAACTCGAAGCAGGGAAGAGAAGGCACTATGGAAATAACACTCTTGCTGGAAAATCAGCCCCACAAGCTGGACAACGAGGGTCCAGGACACCAGCAACGCTGACCTGAGGGCCCTGCTGATGTGGGGAAACGCACCTGCCGGCCCCCTGCTTTCCTGAGGTCCACTCTGCTGGCTTCACGTTAACTTGGTCCTCTGGTCCCAGGTGACTATGTCGTTGGAATCTTTACAGTTCCAAGAACTCTCTTGGCTGAACCCAAGGGTAACCTGCCTCGCCCAAAATAAAGATGCTCTTGTGGTATGAAGGCCATTCTGTAGGTTGCATATACATGTGTGTGTCTCTATATATTTTGGCTCCTATAGGAGATAAAGCCTTTTTCCTCTTCTGCAAGAGAATCCTGCCGCTGCCGCCTCCACGCTGGCTAGCTCTTCCTTCTGTGCTCTCTCATGTGCGCAGCAATGCAACCAGCGATTTCGGCATTCTTCTTGTTCTGGCCAAAATAATCTAGGAACTGGCCATCTGGTCCAATCAAGTACATTATTATTGTGTGATCCACCTGCAGAGTAAGAGGTGGAGGGAGGGAGAGAAAGGACAATAAGATTACCAAACATGCTGCTTATGTGACTGAGTAAATGCTACAGGAGAAGAGAATTTCACATGAATGCTTCAACAACCTTTGTTACACCTGTCGTTTACAGAATGGGTCTAAGCCTGTTATAATAAATTCATGGTGACAACTATCCAAAGTCTTCTGTGTTCCAGAACTCCGCAATGACTACTGCTCTAAACACAAGGAAGAGTCTGGAATTCTTTTGGTTCCACCCGTAACATGCGCATCCACACGATCTCTGAGTCTGCTCCTAAGACATGGCTGCTGCTTTAGGAAGAACCTGCAGCTCCTTACTCCTAAATGCTGCTGACCACTTTTTATTGAGAAGAATACAGAAAACTAACTACTGCTGTTAAGTATATAATATAAATTCTAGCACAGTGTTTAGTCTTGATATCAGTGATTCAAAGGGAAATGTGGAAACAAGGGTTTTTCTCCCCTAAGAAATTTGTATACACTACGCTGAATGATCCTATCAGAAGCAGATCATCTGGAAACTAACTCCTCAGGCTGTAAATGCTACCCCTCCGAGGAGTTATCTTCAATTTATTATCTATTTTCCAGGCAGAGTTCTGAAAACATTCCTAACTCTGAGGCTTAGATTAGTCATCAATTTTTTAATTTATGTGCTTCTACCAAATCCAATTTTAAATGAGAAGACTTGGCGCCTAGAGTCCTTGGAATTTATTTCAGGCTTGATTGCTATTTGGCAAGACAAAAAGGAAGACAGAAATGTGATCACACATTACCAAGCTGGCGACACCCCCCAAAGATGCCCGCCACACATTATAGGTCTGTGAGGTTATTACTTCTTTATATACACACATTCATAAAGAGGTAGCAAATGGAAAGAACCACTTGCCTACGCACATAGGGAAGGAATGTAGGCCAAGAGCTCAAACAGCTGGTGATTTCATGTGTCTCAGAATAACGTACAGCAGGAGCAGGACAGGGGACCCACGATTCTCCACACATCTGATGGAGTCTCAACGGAGTCTCCGGCTTGCTCTTCAAGCCTTACTCTGTAGCTGGCACCTCTCTCCCTACCTTTTTCCTACTCTATTCTCTCTCTCTCCCTTAAAAGACTAGAATTCCAGTGGATTTTTTTTTTACGAGTGTTCTTAATATAAATTACGTTCTAATAAATAATGAAAATATTGTTCTATCCATATCTGCCAAACTTGTCAGGGGTCACATCTCGACGTTTGGCTGGCTTGTGGGCAGAGCGAACGATTGTGTATTTCTAACACAGTGTGCTTTGAAGCTCTAGTGTCTCTCGGATGGAAAAAGGAAGCTAGCATGACGCACAAGCTCTTTCACACGCCACCTTAGTCCTGGAGCCAGGTATCCTAGTCCTATGCAAACAATCAAAAGGGCTTGAGAGTGAGTTTATCATTAGTAAGTGCCGGACCTCAGCTTAGAACCTGGGTCTGTCACAATCCGCTGCTTCTGTGGACCAGCAGTGTGGCTCTTCTAACGTGTGAGTTTTCTAGACACATGTATATGCTTCTTATGTTTTTGAAAAGGTAACATGCATACATAAAAGTGAGCACAAGAATATACAGTAAACTTATGCAGTGGAAATCTGGCACTCCTTCTAGAAACCCAGAGTCCCCCTGTTCTCCTTGGAGAAGGCCACTCTCACCAGCTCCTTCTGGATTCTTCCAGAGTAAACGCCTGCATTTATTAGTGTGTGTGTGTGCCGTCTGCTTCTCTCACTGCAAGCATGGAAGTAACGATATACTGTAGCTGCTTTCTCGTTTTACAGGATACTGGACTCCATTCCTCAGCAGTACGTACACAGCAGCTTTAAAAAAAACGGTTGCCTGGTGTTCAGTCTTCTCTAAGAATGATGCTGTAGGATATGGGTGTAGAAAAAAATTCCCCAAAGCAGAATCTCTAATGTAAAAGGTATTGCACTTGAAATGTGACAAACCACTCCCCGAAGAGTATGGATCAGTTAATTCCTAATATCCATATGCACAGGAATGCCTGCTGTTCCAAATTCACTCCAACAGTGGATTCCCTCTTTTCCCAAATTCGATTTTGACAGTGAATTTCAAACTTCTGACCTCTGCTGGTCAGATTTCTGAAAGTGGCATCACATTGTATAATTTCCATTCTTTCATTTTGAGTGGAACTGAACATCTTTTCTTGGGTTTGAAAGCCAGTTGTAGTGCTTTTCTTTTTCTTTCATGAGAGAGCATGGGGGACACAGAGGGAAAAAATCTTAAGCAGCTCCATACTCAGTGGATCCTGAGATCATGATCTGAGCTGCAATCAAGACATATGGACATTTAACTGAGCCACCCAAGCGTCCCAAATTGTGTATAACACAGACTAAAGTAATAGCGTGTGTGTGTGTGTATAGTGAATATATATATATATATATACACACACGTATATATACATACACATATATATGTCATATATATACATATGGCAGTGACATGCATGCTCAGCTTCCAACGGAATCCTAAGTGTCCAGCATGCCCCCTTTGCACGTACTATCAGTCTGAAGACTCCACGGGCACTCGAAAGCCAGAAGCCTCCCTTCTGCTGTTATGGAGATCTCAACCCTATGGCACTCCCTCACTCCCTATAGGCCCTTAGATCTTGACAGAAGCTTCTCATACCATTTGTGGATGAAGATCTGTGGCCTCATGGCACAGAAGGCGCCAGTACCAATGAGAAACCTAAGCTGGAGAGCACCTCCCCCTACTGGTTGATTTAGCAAACGTATAGCAACGATCTCACTGGTTCTTCCTTGTTATTTTAATTCCAGTGCAGTTAATAACATACAGTGTTATATTAGCTTCAGGTGTACGATTCACTGGTTCTTATCAAAGGTCAAATTCTTAGGGCAGTAGACCAGTAGGCCTCAAAGTGGGGTCCAGGATGCATTCTAGAGGGTACAAGAAGTCTTCTTTAAGACTTAAATATCTGCATTCTAATTTTTAAAATGAAAAAGTTAATCTTTGTATTCTGGATTCTGTGCAGGACTATCTTATGACTGAATACAAATCTCAGCACCCAAATGCATGTTCATGGTTATGATCTCAGGGCACCGAGCTGTCACTGCTGGTTACAGGCAGAAACCATGAAAATGATGTGCTCTGGCTGAGTCAAGACCAACCAGTCAAGGTAGACCACACAACCCAGTGTTTCCAAGTATTTTACCAGCACATGAAGGCCAGCTGACAGTATCGTTGAGCATCTGATAGACTCTTATGATTAATCGCTTTGCCCAACCAATGTTACAGAGAAACCAGAGCCTGACAGGGAAGATATGAAAATACTACTGCAAGGCCAACTATTAATGGACAGGAAGAAATGTCCAGATTGAGAAGAAAACTGGGTGGGCAGGGTGGTCCTGATGCCCTCTGCTGGTGTTTCACAGTGACAGCACAGGTAAGAGAAGGAACAAGGCAAGGGGGACATCCTCCAAGGGGAGAGGCTGGAGGGGGAGTGCTGGTGAATGCCACCGCAACTCTTCCATGTAAACACAACCTCCTCGCTGTCCTCCATCATCCGAAAGCAAACATAAACACGTAATTGTGCAAAGCATCGAGTTCCTAGAAAAATAAACCTTATGGAAAGTCTATCTTCTAATAGCTTTCGATCTTTTCTCTTGCTTTTCAGAATTCTTATCCATTCCAAAAATGCAGTTCCCCACATTCCCCATGGCCTCACACTGCTCCTTCTGCCTCCTCCCTGGGACATGTGGAGAACCTACACGATGTTTTGAACCCAAATAAGCTTTGCCCCCAAACAATGGCTTCTCTTTATTTCCAACATGGTATCTAAGCATCATTTCTATTAAATCTAAAATACCACTTGCCATGTATTTTCCCATAATTTTATGGGCCACCTAAAAACAAAAACAGGCAATGAGGTTATGAGAATAGTGAATATACATTAAACCAGCATCCTTAAAAAAACTATACTTTTGTTGCCCTTTCAAATATCCCAAATTCCTGAGGAATTTGTGATCTCAGCTTTCTTTCATTTCTGAAAAGCCAGTCATTTGAGCTGTACGACTGTGTGGGGCCTGAGAGCTGGCCCGTGGGAGATGCCTGAACATTTACTTACTATGTAGTCCTCATCCTCGTCCTTGGGGCCAGGGCTGTAGTACACCCTGTATGCTCGGGCCACTTGATCAATCTCCTCTTTGGTGCCTGTCAGCCCAACCAGTTTAGGAGAAAATTCTAAATAAAAAATCAGAAACACAGTGAAAAATGAGAAGCAAGCAAAACTACCCCACCCCCCATTTTAAAAACCTCAGTTATAAAGCAGCTCCTGCTGCCATTTTCTTCCAATGGGTATCTGAACACTCCCTCGTGATTCACAGGAAAAAGAAATGCACACAGAACAAATGCAAATACTCCTTTGTAATAAAGAAGTCACAGTCACCAAGACAGGCCACATTCTGGGCCATTAAATGGACCCTAACAGATTTAAAAGGACAGAAACCATAGCAGAGTTAAAACAGAAGTCAGTAACAGAAAGGTAAGTGGAAAATCCTAAAACACATGCAGATGAAACACACTTCTGAATAATATGTGGGTCAAATAAGAAATCTCAAGAGAAATTTTCATTGACAATGAAAACTTATCAAACTTTGTGGGACGCAGCCCAAGCAGTGCTTCTGGGGTCATGTGGCACTGAAATTTGTATATTGGAGAAGACAGACCTAAAATCAGGAATCTAATTATTCTCCTTAGGAAGCTAGAGAAAGAAGAGCAAATTAAATCCAAAGTGAACAGAAAAGAATTAGAACAGAAATCAATGAAACTGAGAACAGGGAATCAGTAAAGAAAAAGCAATGAAACCCAAAGCTGGTTCTTTGTAAGTCAGACCCTTTCAAAATGATCTTGTAAAGATCTGGAGGAAACATATTCTATGTTATTTAAACCACATTTAAAAAAATTTAGTTGTTTTAAAAAAATAAAAAAAAAAATTTAGTTGTTTTTAAATACTTAGACATACTTCTGACATATGCTGAAGTTTACAGATATTGTCATGAATTAAGCAGTTTTTCGCTGTATCCTGAAAAAAATGTTTGCTTCATGATTTACTTATCTCATAACAATAGTTCTCATTTTCTAGCAAATAATCTCACAGCATGCACCTGATGTATGGCTGTATGGTTTTTGGGATTCGTGTAAGTGAGCTAAAGTCATTGAAAACACCTGGATGCATCAGACTGGAGAGATGACAGTCCAACACTTATTAATTGTATTACCTTCTTCCAAAGGTAGAGAAAAAAGCCTACTGTCATTTCTAATTCATCCTAAATTGATAAACTGTGCACATACTGAAAAAGTAGGATGGCTTTTCTTTTCTGCTCTGAGAGAAAAGTAAATGAAGTCTAAATTCACTGCATATCAACACCTTTTAAAAAATATTGTTGAAACTGTAATAATTTTCTACATATGAACTTGAATTATTTTTAATGCCGCCCCCTATTCCAATGCAATTAGTAAAGATTATATCATCATTTACTGTATGTATGTCCTGGTGAAGAATATTAGTGTAGGGTTTTTGCATTTGAATTATGAGAACTTAGCTCTCTCCTCCTCTGGGGACATTTAGGACTTGGTTAACATGTGGTAACAAACAAGTGCCAACATCACACACTTACATTGGAGATCATCTGTCACCCAATGAGTTATACCTGCTGCTTACTGCTTTAGAAAATAAACATGATATTGTTCAAATTCCAGCTAAACTTGTATGCCATGAGCATAAATTCACCTTAAATATCTAATAAGAACTGTACAACTTCAAGAAAACATAAACTTTTGTAACCTTCAGTTGGGGAAAGATTTCTTCCAAATGAAACCAAAAGAATTATCTATAAAAGAACACACTAATAAACTGGATTTCATCAAATTGAAAGCTGCTCTTCAAACCACATTAAGAGACTGAGATGACAAGCCACAGACTGTGAGAAAATATCTGCTAATCATACACCTGTAAGACTCAAATTGGGAATATGCATGATAAAGGAATACAAGTAAAACGAATAGCCCCAGAAATGAGCAAAAGCTGTGAAAAGACACTCATCAAAGACATACAGATGGTAAATAAGTACATGGAAAGATGCTTCATATTTTTTTCCTGAAGATTTATTGAGAAAACGAGCAAGTGGGGGAGGGACAGATGACAGAATGAGAAACCCAAGCAGACTCCTCCCTGAGCATGGAGCCCAACATGGGGCTCGATCTCATGACCCCAAGATCAGGCCTGAGCTGAAACCAAGAGTCGGATAATTTAACCAACTGTGCCACCCAGGAGCCCCAGATGTGTACTACCAATGGTTGTTAGAACAAAGCATATCAAATCCACGATGATCTACCATTGAACACCTAGTGAAGTGGCTAAAATTAAAGGCCGGCCACATCAAGTTTGGTGAGGATGGGCAGGAGCTGGAGCTCTCACACGTGGCTGGCAGGAATGTAAAAATGTGCAAGCACTTTGGAAAACTGTCAGTTTTCTTAAAAAGCAGCAAGGTGCACCTACTACCTGATCCAACAATCCACTCGTATGAATTTACTCAAGAGAAATGAAAAGTATGTGTCCATACATGAATGCTCTCAGTAGCTCTACCTGTAGCAGCCTCGAACTGGAAGTAACTCCAATGTCCATCAACAGAATACTGCTCAGCAATAAGAAAGCGAGCTTCTGATCAGGCTAAAGAATGCATGAGTCTCAAAAGAATTATGCTGCAAGAAGCCATTAAAAAGAGTATACAGTGTATAACTCTGTTTGCATAAACTACTAGAAAATGCAAACTATTCCATGTCAACAGAAAGCAGATCACCGGCTGCCCAGGGATAGGAGGGGTGCAAGGGAAACTCTTGGGGGTGACAGGTACATCCATTTTTTTTGGCTGTGGTGATGGTTTCACAAGTGGAGACATATGACAAAAGGTAATAAACTGTACACTTTAAATATGTGCTGCTGTACATCAATTACAGCTCAATAAATATGTTAAATAACAAGAGCAGCTCCTTCTCCAAACATACTCTGAAATAACCTCAAAGCTTTACATACGTGTTACAATGTGTCATATGATAAAATTAAACATAAAACTATTCATTACCCCTCCCTTTGACCATAGCCTAAATCAATTTCACCATAATTAAAATTAGAATTCCAATTCCTGATTTTTCAGCACCCACATTCCTGTCACTCCTATAACAAAACAGATTTTTGTGCTCATCATTTTTCAGCTGAAAAAACTTGAATCCTGAGAAATTACACAATTTAGCCAAGTTCATGAGAACCCGAACATTCATCCTTAATTCTACCATAACTTAATCTTTTTTTTTTAAAGTGCCTTCTCATAGGTTTTAACCTGCACGTGAAGAAATTCTTCCATGAAGTTATACATGTGTCTGTCATAGTAAGTGTTCTGGATTCATAAAATATGTGTTGGGACCTCAATCTGTATATAAAGTCTCTAATCTCCCAATCTATATACTCCCAGGATATACGTTTGTCCTAATTTTACAGAATGGGGTAGACCTGGAATTAGAAGCAATGTGTCTTCACTCTGTACTCAAGGTTCTGTCAGCTTTGTGGATATATGAAGGCCAAGTCTAGTCCTTCCTGTGACAAAAGAAACAGAGCTGTGCACTAGGAATTGAGAAACTTGTTTATTTATTTGCTTATCAGCCATAGTCACAACTCAGCCTCACCTTTTTAATCGCCTGTAAACCTGATGATAATATTTGTTCTCCCTATTTCATGAGGCATGGAGGTCAAATGAGTTGATCTTTCAAAAACTCTAGGAGCTTAAAGAGATGTAAAGTATTATCATTATTAAGATTTTTATTTTATTTGTTAAGAGAAAGCATGTGCACACATGCATGTGAGTGGGAGTGGGGGGGAGAGGGAAGGAGATGGAATCTTCAAGCAGACTCTGCTGAGCATGGAGCCCAACATGGGGCTCGATCTCATAACCCTGAGATCATGACCTGAGGCAAAATCAAGAGTCAGATGCTTAATTAGCAACCGAGCCACCCAGGAGCCCCAAGATGTATTGTTAAAATGACATACCTTTCACATAATTTGCGATGGCTTCCTTTGTGTCCCTTTCTGGGTCAATAGTGATGAAAAGCGGAGTTAAATTTGGCAGAGTTGGAATACTGTCTGAAAGAAAGTTCTCACTGGTCAGTATTCACACTCTAAGGGAAAAGAGGAACATCAACAATTACAGAGGAGAGTAGTTAATGTTACAGCAAGGTGCTGAGGAAACAGGGGAGCACCTAACATTCTAGTGGAGAGGATGGGGCAGGGGATCAGATGGCCTGCAGGAGGAGCAGATGTACACATTGTCTGTGGTGGAACCAGGTAATTATCTTACCAAACACCTGCACCAGTGTGTGCCTGTTACCTGGATCACGACATGTGACTATCTTGTATCCTGATCCAATCTGATGTTTGTAGTTTGCCCCCCACACTGTATCTCAAGGACAAGAGAGACTATCAATAAGGGCTGAACCCCCTGAAACAATCTATTTTAAGAAGGATGTACCCTGCCTTCTCATTGGTGCTAATAAATGCCACTGAGTGCATATCACAGACTGCACGCCCAATTTTCTAGTCTGTCTGTCACGGGGATGAAGGCAGTGTCAGGGATGGGCATGTACAACCAAGGAAGGGACACAATGCAGAGCTATGGGAAACCCGACCTCCCCGACATGTTTAAGCAACTTAACATTTAGCATCAGAACAACTCCCTCTGCTAGAGAATAAGGTCACAGGAATCAAAGCAGCAAACAAGTGCAATACTTAGATTTTGTTCTCACAATGAGCCCAAGTGATTCCAACACCCGACATGACAGTAATTCAAGAATGATGAGAAGCATGGTGACATTAAGTAAATGTACTTTTTACAGTTGGTGATGGCTTACCTATTTCATCCACGACTTGAATCATTTTTTCTAGTTCTTCTGGACAGACATCAGGACAATGAGTGAAACCGAAATAAATCAACACCCACTGACCCACATAGTCTCTGTCCGTTTTGGGCTCTCCAGTGTGCGTGGTGAGGGAAAATGGGCCCCCGAGCAGAGGTTTTCCCAGGCTTCGCTGCCGCTCCTTCTCCAGCTCTTGAAGAGATACAAACACGCACGGTCAAAAGTCAGTGTAACCACAGGCACCGAACCGCCTGATGTACAGTCAGTTCTACAGTCATGCCTGTTGCGGCAAATGGTGGAAATGAGTCTGGAATGTGGAAAACAGTCTGTTTTCTAGAAGCTTAAAAAATCTTTCAAGGAAAACAAATATACAACAATGAACAAAATCAAATGAATTTTATTTTGCTATGATACATAGCAAGGACACTAAGAAAACAAAGCGGTGAAGAGATTTCTTCCTCTTCTGGAATGACGCAGTCCTGCCGTCAGGTGTGGCCATGATAGGCTGGGGGATAGGCTGCAAAAACCCAGACCAGACTGTCTGGGCCCAAGGTGGGTACCCGGTGTCAGGAGTCTTAGCCCGAGGGTCCCAAGGAGGGCACCTGACCGGGGTGGGGACAGTGGCCATGGGACCTCACACAAGGGATCAATAATAAATAAGCATGTTAAAGATAAGAATCACACATGGCAAGAGAGGTAGAAGGGTGGACAGATGGACAGGATGCATGCTGTAGTACTGTACAGCAACTGAAGGTGCCAATAAGAACTTGTGGCTGCAATATATACAAATACAGAAGTAAATGCATCTTCTAGCTGGGTCCCCAGAGAGGAGAGGACCCTGGAGCAGACACAAGCCAGCAGTGATGAGCCCATGTTCTGATTTCTAAAGATTACCCTCCACTAAAAGGAAACAGGGCTTTTTGGAGAAATGGCTGGTATTGGAACTGTGGCAGAGAGGTCCAAGACGAGCCAGATTTAAGGAAGAACTAAGAACTTTGAAGACACATCAAAAAGAACAGGAGCTTGCTTGGATCCCAGGGACCAATGCGGAACAATTTGAGCATCAAAATAAAGAGCTTATGAAGGCATAGGAAAGCACGAGTCCATAAGGACATACATAAATGGGGAGTCTTGTGGGGGACTGGAATATTTATGTATGAAAATACACACCATAAAATACACATTAACCATGTTTTCCATAGAGAAGCCCGACAGATGCATGATCAACCTGAACATTATCAGTAATGGGACAAAATGAGATCACATGATACCAGACTAGAAGCAGTGAGAATACAGCATCACTTTTATGAGATTCCTGCTGAAAGGACACATGTGGGTTTATCTGACTCCCTAATAATCATGAAGAATCCTCATTCTTGGTTATGAGGAATCAGACAAACTCAAACTAAAGGACATTTCACAAAATACCTGGCCTGTAATCCTCAAAGTTTTCAAGGTCATGAAAGTCACATAAAGACTGAGAAACCGCTACAGATAGAAGGGGACTACAGAGAAAAGTAGGTACAGGTATGTTTCTGAACCGGATCCTTCTGGGATAAAAAACACCAAGTTGCAAAACTTGAATGAGGTCTGAATACTGAATGGTAGTTAACATATCAATGTTAGTTTTCTGATTTTGATGCCTACATTATGATTATGTTGGCGAACATACTTGTTCATAAAAAGTACACAGTGAAGTATTTAGAGATGATGAGACAGCATGTCAGCAAAGACTCTAAAATGATTTAGAAATACTTTTAGTAGTTTTATAATAATTTTTTAAAGACTTTATTTATTCATGAGCGACACAGAGAGAGGCAGAGACATAGTCAAAGGGAGAAGCAGACTCTCTGTGGGGACTGATGTGGGACTCGATCCCAGGACCCCGGGATCACGCCCTGAGCTGAAGGCAGATGTTCAACCACTGAGCCACCCACCAGGTGCACTTACAACAATTTTTTATAAAACAAGTATTACTGCAGGCGAAATTCCAAACTGAATTCAAAAGCTTGCATATCCTAGAACTGTCTCTGCCACTACAGTCCTAGTTTCTCAGATTTGTTTCTTTGTGAAACTGTAGGATCTTAATTTCTTATTAGAATATGAAAATCGCATAATAAAAGTGATTGTTACACAAAATCAACATCATATGTTGATATGGACCTTATAATCCTAAGATTCTAAAACCTATGAATTCTCACGTATATAATTTACTAAAAAAATTTTTTTTTTTAAATTTTCATGGATTTAAAAACATCCTTTGTATCATGGCATCAAAACTGACTCTAAAGAACCATGACAGATTGAAGTGATATTTTAAAGGTTTACTGGAAACTTCTAAACCAAATCTTAAAAGCCTGGAATATTCACTAAAATATAAAGTGCATGCAAACAATTTCTAAACACTTCCCATGCTAATCTGGAGCAGTTCCTGGCACCCCCTGACCAGGTTCTCCCTATCTGTCCATCATCCATGGTCAGCCTCTGGCCTCTGCCAATACTCCGTGGTCTGCAGTGCAGATTGGCCCTTCTTTGGCCCTCGTGAAATCTTTTACTCCTGTGTCTGCTTCCCTGTAATATGCACCTCGATGGCTGGACTATGCCTCAATCATCTTTGTACCCTCTGGGCTTCCAATCACCCACATCCAAGCCTGTCCACAAGTCTTTTCATTCTGTTAGATGGTGGTATCTTGGACTAGATCCTGGACCTGATCAAATGAAATGAAAAAATGAAAAAAAAACAGATGACTTCGAAATCCAGTGAATAGTATTGCACCTATTTTAATTTCTTACTTTAGACAAATGAGCCATGCATGGTTATATAATTTGTTAACTGGGAAGCTAGGCGAAAGATACACAGGAACTCTGCAGGCCATCTTTAAAACTATTGCTCCTATCAAATTATCTAAAGATAAGAATTCTAAAAACAAAAGATGCTAGAAAAGAAGAATTTTATTCAGAGCTAACCAGAGAATGTCTACTTACTCCGTGTCTTTTCTTTCTTGAAGTACTTCATTCCGGCCAGTAAAGCTCCACCAATTGCAAACGTGAATGCCAAAGACTTCCAGGAAACAGGCTACTGGGGCAGAGATTTCAAATAAAGATATATATTAGTAAGATGCAAACATTCAACCCCACTGAATTCACTATGGTGGTCTTTCATAGACATGAATACAAGTCCTGATTCTGTTAAATATACAGAAGGTCTCCTGTTCCTCTGGGGGGGAGGAAGTACCCAGAGTCTGGAGGCACTTTACACCGCGGTGATCACAATCACGGAGGCATTCATTTCCAAAGGGAAACTCCGTAAATGCATTCCAGGTGAATGAGACCCAAAGCTCAAGTCTCACGACTGTTCCCTCCGCGCGACCCCGCCTGCCATCTGCTGATTTCAAAACCCGTTACTTGGGTGACTGTGCTGACTGATAACTAGGAACACAAAACAAAGAAAATTCGGTTTGACCCAACTCTGGCTTCCAGAAATAACAGAGCCAAAGCAGAAACGGAGCTCCTCGCAAATTACTTGTTTGCACTCCTTCTCCAGTCCCGAGGTGGACGTCCACCTCCTCGGCCTCCGTCGTGAACCTCCCCTCCCGCCCGCCCAGCTTCTAAAGCCCACCTCTCTCAGCTGTCAAGTTCTCCTGGGGTCGGAACGAGCACCTGAGAAAGATGTAGTAAGATGGCCTATCCCGCACGCAACCACGACGCGCATCTCGTCTCGCTCCCTCTCGACCCACACGGCGACCCTCTCAAGGGGGTTCAAGCGACAGAACTAAACATGCTCCCAGCCCTCAATCCCGGCCGACGCGAGGCCGAGGCCTCCGAGGAGAACGCGAACCCTATCTTGGCGGCATCGGGGAGGGGCGGGCGCCCCAGCGCGCTGCAACCCAAGCCCGAGACGGCAGCGGCGTGGGGAAGCCGTCGGCTGTCACGTCCTCCGCTCCGGGGAGGAGGGCGCCGCAGGCCGCGGTGCAGGGAGGGCTGCAGGGCCGCACTCACCCCGGGCTTGGAGGGGCGCGTGGGGTCTCTGCGGCCCTTGGGCTCCGAGCCGGACGACCCCGGCGGGGGCGGCATCGCCGTGCTCACGGGCCGCCTTCCCGGTCCGCGGCCAGCGAGCTCCGAGGCCCGCCACGCGCAGACTTGCCTCCGCCAGACGCCGGCGCTGCCGTCGGCGCCGTCGGCCGGGGCCCAGACCCCGAGCCCGCGAGGCAGCAGCCGCCACAGTCGGGCCCCCGGAAGCCGCACGCCCGGGCCGGGGAGCAGCCACAGCCCCGCCATGACCGCGGCGGACCGCGCCTCCTCTGGCCCGCCCCCCGACTTCCGGCGCCGCGGCCACTTCCTCCGGAAGTCGCAGGGGGCCGCTCTTTCCGCTCGGCTCGCTGGTGGCGAGGTCGCCCAGCCGGTAGCCAGGGAGCCCGCGGCCGCGGAGCCGGCGCGCGGTAGGTGGTTCCTCGCGGCTGGAGGCGGGTCCGGCCGCGGCTGGGCGGGGGCTTGGCGGCGCGGGCGGGCGCGGGCGGGCGCGGGCGGCTGCGGCGGGCTCGGGCGCGGGCGGGGGCGCGGACCGCCCGGGCAGCACCCCCAGCCGCGCGGCCCCCGCTGCATCGGTCCTGGGGTGCGGGCCGGCCCGTTGCGCTCGGCGTCCGGGACTTACTCCCAGGGGTGGCCCTGGGCGGACTGGGGCGGAGCGCGGCGCCGAGTGTGCGCTCCCGGTGCGTCGGCTGGGGGCGAACCCCGCACCCCCCGGCGACCTCGGGGCACCTCTGGCGCCGGGCTTGCCGGGCTTCAGGTGTGCGGATGACGTCCTCCCTGGGACCGCGCCTGGCGCCAGGCCGGGGACAGCCCAGCCGCCCTCGCGGGCTCAGAGCATCCTTCTCTCTGGCTGCGGAAGCTGCAGCTTGTGCACACGCGGCCTCTTTGCCTGTGTTTCCATCCCGGTGTCTGCACCCCTAAGGCCTCCGCGCTGGATTGGCAAAACAGAAAAACACGTGGGGCGGGGGCAAAGAAAAACCCTCTACTTCTCCTCCTCGGCTTCAGATTCTGCTCCTGCGTGCCTTTTATCAGGGAGCTTGCCCCGAGCGAAGCCCCCGCGTGCCCCACTGCGTGTGGGTGTGCAGCCGGCATAACTCGCGAGTGAGTGTGCTCCCCCCTCCACAGTCAGGCTGGACTCTGCTGATACCCGCATTTCTTCATTCCCGAATTGAACCGGGATTTTCTGGAAGTTTTGCACTTCTTTTTTTTTTTTTTAATTTATTCAGGAAAGACACAGAGAATGGCAGAGACACAGGCAGAGGGAGAAGCAGGCTCCCTGCGGGGACCCCGATGCAGGACTCGATCCCAGGACCCCGGGGTCACGCCCTGAGCCGAAGGCAGATGCTCAGCCACTGAGCCCCCCAGGTGTCCCAGGTTCCGCACTTCAGTTCCTTCTCAAACTAATTTTTCTGCCCTGAGGTTTCCCGTGGGTGAGGGTTCTACTTGCCTGTTTCCGTGGCTATTTCCCCGCCCTGGGAGTTTTTCCCCCAATTGCCAAAAAGACACAAAAATACTTTCCTCATTCAGGCAGTGAGCATCTAAAAATTTTCTTCATCTTTCTCATTGCTCCACTGTGTGTTAATTATGTCAGTCATACAAATTTTCTACTCTATTTTGTTCTATAAAATGTTTTGGTTTGTTGTTTTGGTTATCTTGAGGTTCACTAGGCAGATATGTTTTCAGGTAATTAAAAAGTAATTAATGTGCAGGTAGTGCCATATGATTTACAAAGTAGATTACAGTATGTTAGTTGAATCTCACAAGTGCCCATGAGAGTTATTTCCCTTTAGGAAAACCTGGGACTGCAGTTCACTTTCAGGTCTTCCAATTTCAAAGCTTTCAGCAGCCATCCTCTTGCCTCTTAAGTAAAACCTAGGTAACTTCACAAATAACGGTGCACTCCAAACTTTTAGAATAAACCTCACTTAAAACTCGGGATTTTCCTTTCTTTTCAAGAGCACATTATTTCCTTGGATCTTCTGATTTGTCCAGACTTTTTTTCTTCTCTAAACTTTTTAAAAACTTCATAGACATTTAGAAACATGCAGAAAAGCAAGAGAGCACAAACCTCACGTGCCCATTATCGGCTTCAGCAGTCATCCTCCACTCACCCACTGTGTGTGTGTATCTGGTAGAGGATGCAGGGTATTTTGACAAAGTCCCATGGCATTGGCACATTTATTAATTCTGCATTTCCTCACTGGAGGTGTCTGGGGTTTTTTGTTTGTTTGTTTTTCCTCTCTCTGTCCACCCGGACAGTCTTTTTGAGCTCCCTGGCACCTCCCAGAACCATACGATAAGCGACAAAAGGCACGAACTAGTGGATAGAGTTCCCTGCCCACTGGGGTTTTTTGGACCCGCCTGACTTACTTCTGATCCTAACAGTCTTTCCTTACACAGAGCCTTGTCTCTACTGCTTGCTTCATATCTTTCTTTTAACAGATGGCAGTATCAGTTTGCATTTCTGTGTTTAAAAGTAATGTCTTTATTTTGTAAAACTGTATGTTCCCTGCCGTATGTCTTTGACATTTCTGATCTCTTTTCTTCCCCCAGAACACATTACTGTTTTGAAGTGTGTGGCCCTCGCTGCTTCCCTGCACATTGCTTAATTTTCTTGAAAAAGTTGGCAAATCTTAGTTTACCCTTGAGTTTCTTCTCTAAATTGAACTGTATTCCAGTGAAAGGTGTATCTGATGGGACTTTTCATATAACATGACAGGAATCTTAGAGCCAGTTCAATTTGACTAGATTCAGAGGAAAATTTATTTATTTATTTATTTATTTATTTATTTATTTATTTATTTAGAGAGGGAGAGAGAGTGTGTGAGCGTGCACACATGAGCATGAGGGTGGGAGGGGCAGAGAGAGAGAGGGAGAGAGAATCCTAAGCGAGCTCTGTGCTGAATGCCGAGGGGGGCTCCTGAGATCATGACCTGAGTCGAACCAAGAATCGGACATTTAACCAACTGAGCCGTCAGAGGAGAGTGTAATGGCTGATGGAATTGAATGACCAAGAGTAGTTCTAGCAGGAACAGGTGGATCCCAGTATTCAACTGATGTTTCTAGGACTTGACTTCTTTGCATCATTCAAATGTGCTTCCTTCCAGGTTGGACTTCTTCTCAGGTAACCTTCCCCAGCAGCTCCGGCCTTCATCATCAGCTTCACAAATGTGGTTGCAGCAAAAGCCCCTGCGTTAAGGCTCAGGGTGATATGCTTACTCCCAACTGATCAGAGGGAAACTGGGCACTTACAGGCCAGGGCGGGGTCATGTGTGTGCTTTTCAGACACGTGCACAGCCAGAGGGTAAAGGTCATAGCACATGCAGCAATGCAGGGATTTGTGTGGATGCCTAGAGGGACTAGGGCTGCTATTACCAGAAGAATAGGAATTGAATACTAACTAGGCAGGCAAAAATAATGGCTTCTCCTAGAAGATCACTAAAAGCTCCCTCTGGGAGATCCGCCATACAGATCATCACCTTACAGCCTCTGAGTTTGTTTATTTATTTATTTTTAAAGATTTATTTATTCATGAGAGACACAGAGAGGCAGAGACATAGGCAGAGGGAGAAGCAGGCTCCCCATGGGGAGCCCTACGTTGGACTCGATGCCTGGACTCCGAGATCATGACCTGAGCTGAATGAAGGCAGATGCTCAGCCACTGAGCCACCCAGGCATCCCTACAGCCTCTGAGTTTAAAGACAAAAACAAACAAACACATTTGGCAAGGGATAAAAGCCTCCCCAGAATCCACTTTCTCTTAAGCTCTGGTAATCATGTTCCAGTGATAACATGTACCCAGTTATCTTCTGTTTGGATTCTCCTACTAATCTGTATTTTGAATCACAAATATTTGAAACCAAATAAGACTACAGATTTTCATCTAACTTAGATGAATTTGATATTTAATGTATCTGAGTTCTCCACCCTTCAAATCAGATGATCTCACCCACCCTGCACACATAATAGCTGGCCTGGTATCTACTGGGATTTTCGGATGGGGACTGCAGAAGGAAGCGAGCAAATGAAAAAAAAAAAAGTGTTAGAACACCAAGCTGCTCTTCAGGATTTCCAGCCTTTTTCTAGTGCTGCTTTATACCTGTGTTAGGTCTAGTTCTACCCAGTCCAATTAAGGAAGAAAGGAAAGTAATTGGGTGGATCACATAGAATGTGTGTCCTTTAGTGACAGTGATTTCGGAATGAAAAGAGACCTCTGATTCTCAAATTGAAGTCTGGCTCCCTTATGGGCTGTGGAGTTGTCACCCCCACCTCGGACAGCAGCCCTCTGTCAGCTAGGATTTCACACATCTGTGGATGATTAAAGAGAACTCAGTAGCTGTAGGGGCCACTGGAGACCAGGAGTCTGAAAGTAATTTTAGAAATTCCACATGAAGTTGTTTTAGAAACAAGGAGCTTTAATAAGCTTAGATGCCATGGTGCAGTCTATTGCCATAGACTTTATAGTAAGAGTAGTTGATTCTTTAGGGTCATGGCCTTTGGTTTTTAATTTAATTCTTAGTTGTTTTGGCTCTTTTGAGGCATTACAAATGGTTATTTAGATTGTAAATAATCTAATAAAATAATAGATTTTCAGGTCTAACTCCTTTGTTCTCGGCTAGTGTGGCAGGGCACAGATCACATGTGAGAAGAAAAGATGATGTATTTTCCGTTTTGGTTATGAGGGTAGTTAATATTCATGTTAAAAAAAAAGCTGGCTCAAATTCGAATCCAGCTGTTGAATAACCAGGAACCATTTCTCAGAAATGAAGATCATTACATCAATATTATAGCTAGTTTTTGTGCTGGATTTTGTTTCTTTATTTAAAATGATTCCTCTCCTTTCTTCATCTCTTCCCCCTGTTATTCCAGATAGAAAATATGAGCAAGTTCTTTCAAGCAACCTACACACCAAAGAAGAGAAAAGATCCAGCCTGACACAAAATAACCTGTAGCAGGAACCTAGCCAAAGTACAATGAACAAGTGTAATATGTAACTTTCTATAAAAAGAATCCTGAGGTTGTGATATAATTATTTTTTGTGTTTGTGGAAGAAAGTACTGTGTGTATGTGTAAAAAAACTAGTGTAGATTTCTTAAAAATCACAAGTTCTACCAGATGTGAGTTTGACTTTCCTGGATTTAGAATGCCTGTTCAATAATAGGATGATACCTTTTTTTGTAAATTGTTTCTCTTCTGAAGAGTAGAGGTTATTTTACAGAGAAGAGGACTAAACTGTTTGAAGGACTTGGTACTTTGTCTCCAGGACAATTGGACTTGAAGGCTCATGTGCTTCTCTCTTTATTATTAATAGTTTACCGTCCTCTTCGGCCCTTTTGGAAAAGTAAAATGTTTATAGCATAGTGACGTTTTTTTCCTTTATCTCATTTATCTAGAAAGCTGTTTGGAGGTTATGGACGATAAGCCTGGAACCCTGAGTGAGAATTCAGAGCTTCTCTTCTCCTTTGGGGTAATAGCAGACATTCAATATGCTGATTTAGAAGATGGCTATAATTTCCAAGGAAACAGGCGGAGGTACTACAGACATAGTCTTCTTCACTTGCGGGGTGCCATCGAACACTGGAATACAGAGGGCCGCCTGCCCCGCTGTGTGCTTCAGCTTGGAGATATCATTGATGGATATAACGCACAGTATAAAGCCTCCGAGAAGTCGCTAGAACTTGTTATGAACACTTTCCAGATGCTTAAAGTCCCGGTTCACCACACGTGGGGGAACCATGAGTTCTATAATTTCAGCAGAAACTACCTGACGAATTCTAAACTTAACACAAAGTTTTTAGAAGACCAGATTGTGCATCACCCTGAGACTGTGCCTTCGGAGGATTACTATGCCTATCACTTTGTCCCGTTCCCTCACTTCCGGTTCATTTTACTGGATGCTTACGACTTGAGCGTCTTAGGTGTGGATCAGTCCTCTCCAAAATACCAGCAGTGTCTGAAGATACTGAGGGAGCACAATCCAAATTCGGAGTTGAATAGTCCGCAAGGTGAATTATTCCTTTGAGCTGAGAATCTAATACATTGTCTTTACATTCTTCAGCTACCTTTTATTCAGCAGGAAGATGGATGATTAAGGTAAAAGTATATTGTCGCTGTCGTTCAGGGGCAGGATTTCTCACAGGCCTCACGGCGCATGGATTGGTTGCAGCTGGTTCAAGATTCATTCATTTAACGGGTATCTGAAAGCCTGCTCTGGGCCAGTCCCTTTTTCCAGGGCTAGCTCTTCAGAGCCAGAAGTAATGCTGACAGTGTCACCTTTGTGTATGAGTTTTTGTTTGTTTATTTTGTTTTGTTTTGTTTTAATGGGATGGGTGGAGTGGAGGAAGCAAGAGAAGTAGGTGGGCAGGACAAACCAAAAACAAACAGAATTATGTCCGCAGCAATAAATGCTGCCAGGAAAATTATGTGTAATTTTAAAGATAAGGACTTAGAATAGTGTTTTAGCTTAGCTGGTCAGAGGTGGCCTCTCCAGGGAGGAAAAACATTGAAGCAGAAACTTAAATGCTTGGAAGGACATCGAGGTTGTCCTTGGGAAGTGCGGGATGGGCGGAGTGTTCAGGAGAGAGAGGGGGGGACAGATGGAAAGGTGCTGAGTACAGTGACACCCTGGCATCATTAAAGGACACAGGAAATGGCCAATGGGGTGCAAGGTGACTGTCTCCGTAGACACAGTCAGGAGCCTGTGTTTGGTGTTCAGTGTAACATGGAGCTAGCAAGGTTAGCAGACAAGTGGGATACGGGCAATTTATCTGTATGTTGCTCTCAATTCTTGTCATTTCCTATTTAAGTCAAGTGCTGCCACATTTTCCTACAGAAAAGTACAAGTGTCCCCATGTTAGCCAAGTGTGCATGCCCAGAGGAGGCAAGAGCTGATGTGTCTGATGTACTGCATTCATTTCAGGACTCTCTGAGCCCCAGTTTGTCCAGTTTAATGGAGGATTCAGTCAAGAGCAGCTTAACTGGTTGAATGAAGTTCTTACGTTCTCTGACACAAACCAGGAAAAGGTGGTGATTGTGAGTAAGTATTTATATTACTTGATTATGCCAGCATTTTAGAGAATGGGAAAGTGAGGTTTGAAGGTATACCTAATAATATTTATGTTGTGGTGTCTTCTTGCTGTCAAATGAATACCTTCCTTTCTTTATGGAGAACCTGAGTATAAAATCGATGTGTACAGTCCAGTCAGGAAAGGACTATAAAGTAGGGAAAATGTCTTGCTGTATGTTAGTGCCTGTGAGATGGCCTTTTAGGTTTCCAAGGAGAATTTCAGCACCTGGGATCATTTTTGTAGTACACTTGACCCTTGGACAGCATGCGGGTCAGGGGCACTTCCCCCCCACAGTCGAAAATCCATGGATAACTTGTGACTCCCTAGGAACTTGACTACAGATGGCCTACTCTTGGTTGGAAGCCTTACCGATGATGGTTGATTGGCACATGTTTTGTATGTTATGTGTATCGTATACTATCTTCTTAAATAAGTGAGGCAGAGAAAAGAAAATGTTACTAAGAAAATCGTAAGGAAGAGAAAATGCATTCACTGTATTTACTGTAAAATCATGTGGATAAGTGAACCCACGGAGTTCAAACCTTTGTTCATGGGTCGACTATAACATGTGAGTGAGAAATTCAGGCCAGGCCCCATTCCAGACCTCAGCCTCAGGATACCTGCTGCTCAGCACAGTGGCCACCAGCCAGAGGCCTCAGCTGTCTGGTGGAACCAGAGCTGGTAATGGCATGAGCATTAGAGACGCTGCTGGCAGTGGGTACTTCAGTTCTGGACTGTCTGCCACATGCCCGTGAGGAAATGAGACTGATGTTATTTCCACCTAGAATCATCTTGCAGATGGGCTGTCATCACAGGTTGTGGCAATCAGGAGGTGCTTAATACACACTCAGCTCCAGGTGTGTGCACACGTGTGTGCCCACATGCACGCACATGGAGAACTGAATTCTGGATTTGCAGTGTGGCTGGTGTACTTGGTTTGGGCATGGAGTTTAGATCCTAGGTGTAGAATTGATGTGGCATAATGGCTGAGCTGCCTGTGCCCGGGGTCCCAAGGGCAGGGGACTGTTCTGTATGCATTTGTTTCTGTGCACTGTGTGAGTCTGGGTAAGTGTTTGAACTTATAAGCTTCTGTTTTTCTCTGGATTGCACCAAATGGAATTAGGAACATGAAAACCCCTTGAAGATGACAAGCTATTCTGATAGCTGATGATCTAAAAGTACACCTCCATAAATAGTCGTGACTCTTCACCGAAGTGGAGAAAACGTGTAGGTGGAGTGGGAGTGTCTGTGCTGCCATGGGAGTACCAAGTGTCATCAGAGGCTCAGAGAAAACAGGGTGCCCTGGGGTTATTGGCGTGATGTGACATTGGCTCTTCAGTAGGTGGTCTTAAAAATTGGGACACTTCACTTGTCTCTGCTGTTTGGTCGCTTCAGAGAATACTGGAGCTGAGAGGGACCTACGGGTCATACCGTCAACCCTTTCATCCTGAAGCTCAGGAGACTGAGATAAATGACACAGTTCTGTCGGTAGTTCCTGCTTTTGGCTGAGACTGGAGTCCACCCCGTCTCCTTTCCCACCCTGTCCTGGATTTCTCCCATTTCCTTTTATGCCCCCTGTGGATGTTAGCCGTGTCCTATATTCATACTCCCTTCTGTGAGTTCAGACACCTGATGAACAAACCCTTGATCACAGTTTTTTTATAGCAAAGTTTTAAATGGCTAATAGCAATTTTTGTTGTTGTTGTTCTCCTTTGCTCTTTGACTTCCATTTTGGGTATTGAGAGGTCATTTTGCCTCTGCCTCTGGGGTTTGGGCCATGCAGTTAGAAGGCTGGCCTTGCTATTTGTTGCAGCAAGAGGGGATGTGGGGTGGGGAGTCCAAAAGTTCGGCTGTGAAAAGGTTAAGTTTCAGATGCCTGTTAGGCATCATTGGAGACATCAAGTAAGCAATTTGGATGTTTGAGGCTGAAATGCAGAGTGAAAGTCTGGGCTCGGTATAAACACGTGGGAGTGGAAAGAATGCCAGAGACATTGGAGATGGTATAATTACTAGGTCACATTAGGTGTAAACAGAGAAGCACAGCCCAGGGACCAAGCATTGAGGCCCTCCTAGTAGGGAGTGGGGAGATGAGCAGCCCACCAGGGGGAGTGATAATTCATGGTCATCGAGGTTGGAAGGAAACAAGGGGGACTGGTGGTGTCCTGGCAGTCCAGCATTTCAAGGACGGGGAGCAGGTCACTGTGTCAGAGGAGTCCAGAGTCGTGCCTCAATCTGGGGAGTCACCAGCCTCTGGACTCTGAGACCTCATCATGGCTTCAGGAGTGGTCGTGTGTGCACGCACCCGTGGGGGGGGTGTGTGCGTGCCTGTGCCCACCCGTGTGCCCACACTCACTCATAAGTTCTTCTGACTCTTTTGACTCTTTAGGAATCTGTTAACACCCCCCTTTTTAAATTGTATTACAAACTGATAGGTATTAGAATAAAAATATTCATAATAAAAATTTAGAATAAAAATAACCGTTTATAGTAACAAAACAGGAAAGTGATTTAAGGGGAAGAAGCAAAGCTGAGTGAGCTTTTGTGCCTGTGCTCCAGAGTGATACATGACATGACCGCCTGTGTGTCTTGGCATCAGGAATTCGAAATTCTCCCGGCTCTCCTTCCATGTATCTCCTGTAGGACCTAGGATAAATATGCCCTGCTTTACCTCACTTTTCTCATCTGTAAAATGGCTCTGGCTATGTGATCTCATGGAGGTGTTTTTTTTTTTTTTAATATATATTTTTTTAATTTTTATTTATTTATGATAGTCACAGAGAGAGAGAGAGAGAGAGAGAGAGAGGCAGAGACACAGGCAGAGGGAGAAGCGGGCTCCATGCACTGGGAGCCCAACGTGGGATTCGATCCCGGGTCTCCAGGATCGCGCCCTGGGCCAAAGGCAGGCGCCAAACCGCTGCACCACCCAGGGATCCCTCATGGAGGTGTTTAAAGCAGCATGAATCAGTTTTAAAGCACTGTCTGTATGAATGACATATAACCCATGACTCATCCCTACACTGTTCTTAAATTAGGGGTCTCTCTTTCTGTGTAAGAGACTGGACTCCAGCATGGCATCTGCCTGGCTTCTGGCCACCATTGTGGACCATTCTGCATGGGCCTGCCTTGGTTTTTCCCGACACTCGTGCCTCTTTGGATGCTGTAGGCTGTAGGGATCTCAGGGGTTCTGCCCAGATGGAGGCCTCTCCCCGTGTGCGTGGACTGTCTCCCACTCTACGCCGCAGAGATGAGGCTGTAGATGAAGCTGTAGTTCTTCACGAACATGGATTCTCTGTGGTCTTAGTCTATTGGAAATAAGTAGCAATACCCCCCTCCTTTCTTTTTTTTCCAAGTACTAGTTTTTAGCCATTTGTTTTGATGAAAGAGATATTTCTTAATTGGCTCATAACTTTTCTTCTCTTTAACTAACAGGCCATCTTCCCATTTACCCAGAGGCCTCTGACAGTGTGTGCCTGGCCTGGAATTACAGAGATGCCTTGGCAGTCATTTGGTCTCACAAGTGTGTGGTGTGTTTCTTCGCCGGTCACACTCACGATGGTGGCTACTCTGAGGATCCTTTTGGTGTGCACCACATCAACCTAGAAGGGGTTATTGAGACTGCTCCGGACAGCCAGGCCTTTGGCACGGTTTATGTCTATCCTGACAAAATGATGTTGAAAGGGAGAGGCAGAGTTCCAGACAGAATTATGAATTACAAGAAGGAGAACGCTTCCCAATTTTAGTCTGATTTACCTGTTTACCTTTACAGAGTGGTGGTTGAGTGTTGTTTTTATCTCCCCCACCCCCCAGAAATCCTCAGGCTCATTGTTTAGGATTCTATTTGCACAACGAAATGTATTTATGGCCTCAGTGTGCGTTAGCTCATGAGACACTCTGAAATGTCATTTTTTGGGATAACATATCCAGTGCTGAGGATTGGAAACAGAATGAATGAAAGCAGCATGAATCAGCCAGGGAGGAGACCGAGGGGGCGGAGGGTGGTATCATTCTCAAAACTGACTTCATTTAGCCTTATTGGAAATTTTTTACTTTTTACAAGGAGGATGTATTCATGTATTACCTATGTAATTTAAAATTCGTAATAAAAAAATACGCTCAGGTAAACTTTCTGTTTATCCTGCTGTGTGAATAAACTTTGGACCTTTTTTGCTCAGAATACCCATCATGTTTGGACATTTATAGGCTTATATCTGTGTTTTATAAACAACAAATAAGCTGTTTCAGACAGATGTGTGGTCTCTCCCACATGAGGCTATGAGCAGGGCCTCCTGAGGAGTCATGTGGTCGCCTTGGGATTCTAAGCAAAGCAGGACCAGAGGCCAGTGCAGCTGTGTGCCTGCCGGCCAGGTCTCTTTGGACAACAGCTCATCTCTAGCAGCCAGAGACCACAGGGGCTCCATGAATTTACTCCTCACTCCCTCTAGACAAATGGAGCATGTTAACTCAGTTGTCCTACATGCTAAGGCTTATTTGTGGCAACATTTACTAGAGAGCAAAGGGACCATTAAGTGTAGAGGAAGTTTGACTCAGGACCTAAAAAACATCAAGAGAGTGAAAAGCAGTTCGAGTCAGCATCCGTGTGCCCCCGTTCTGGGGCTGCTGTGGCAGATTACTGCCACATTGGTGGCTTCCAGCAGCACGTCTGTGCTCTTACAGTTCTAGAGGCCAGGAGCCTGAGCCATTTGCCTTGGGCTGAGTTCAAGGTATTGACAGACCTGCCTTCCTGCCACCAGGGACTCCGTGCAGCGGAACCTGCTTCCTTGCCTTTCCCAGCTTCTAGAGCCCACTTCCTGCAATCTATTCCTGGCTCCTGGCCCGTCCCTCCATCCTCAGAGCCCACATCATAGCCTCTTCAGACCTCCCTCTGCCTGCCTGCCTCTTGTGAGGACAATTGTGATTATCTCCAGGCATCCCCTGGAGGATCCAGGATTCTCTCCCCATCTCAAGATCTGCACCTTGATCGTCTCTGCAAAGCCTGGTTTGTGATGCAAGGTGATAGTCCCAGGTTCTGGGGACCAGGACCTGCATATCCTTGAGAGCTGTGAGTCCCCCCACCAGAGAGGTAACTAGTGTGCTTCCTGCATTCACTGACCTTACCACCCAGATGCAGACGTGTGCAGAAGGGCCTGGGTGTGTGGGGGCCAGGGGGAGTTCAATTTTGTTTAACGGGATCAGAAATGACATGAAAGAGGAGGAACATGGTTTTGACAGGTAGGCAGAGTAGACTCAGCAGAGGTCAGAGGGCATGCAGACTGTAGGAGTGATGAGGGATGCTGTGAAGATTCACCAAAAGGTACCTAGGATCATGGCAAGACATAGCACGAGAAGCTAACAGGGCCATGTCGTGAAGAGACTTGAATGGTAAGCCCACAGTTGGAACTGGGCTTGTCAGACCACAGGGAGCCCCCCGTTTCCACTGGGGAGAATGTGATTGGATCCATGTCCCTGAGAGGCTGATGGAGACCAGTGCCAGAGGGAAGGAAAAAGGCGAGTGGGAAGGCAAGAGGCTTGGGTACTAGAGACCTGGAGTTCACTGAAATTCACTTGAGAAATAGAGTTTACAACAATCTCAGTAAGAAGGACTCCTCTCAGGAGGCAGTGCTCTTCCAAATTTTTCCATACTTATCAAGATACAAAAGGAACTGCGTATAATCTTGGAATTCGTAGTGATACCGGAGGTGCAGATAGGATGAAAGTATATTTGGAACACCACTTTTTTAAAAAAATTGGAATATTACCGTCTTTTAAGTAGAGTCAGGCATTACCTGGAGGTTACATAGATCCTATATAGAATTTGCAAAGGAATCCATTTTTTCACGTGTGATTTTAGTAGTTACATTAAAAGAGATGTAAAAACCGTTAAGTATCACATAAGCTAAATGTTCACTGGAACACTGAAAGCCTTCATATGTATCTTATTGGCCCTTAAAATAAATTTCACATTATTTGCTTTAATGTTGACTAGATTTTTTTCTTCCCTTTCCCTCATCTAAATCTTAATAGAGAATTTTGCCTGTCCAGTGGCCATTGTGTAAAACAAAAAACCATACATACCTTCTTTAACAAATATCTATTGAATAGTTAATATTGTATTAAAGGGTGTAAAAAAGACACTTGGCCATACTTATTTCCACTCTTTTGATAGAGAGTAGAAATATTTTTTGAGTGAAATATTTCCTCAATCTCATAAAATGAGATTTGGACTCCAAAGTTTAAAGATAGCATGTATAAAAAATTTGCCATCCAACAAAAATACAATGTGAGCCACAGAAGTAATTTAAAAGCAGTCACATTTTACAAAGTAAATGCAAACAGATAACCATAACAATTTTAATTGATATAGTTTATATTAACTCAAATATATCTAAAACATCATTTCAACATGTAATCAATATAAGAACATTTTACATTTTTTGTACTGTCTTTAAAATCCAGTATGTATTTTATACTTTATAACCCATCCATTGGACATGACAAATATTTTCACTGGAAATACTTGATCTATATTTAGATATAAAACTTGAGGTTAAAGAAGTAGAGTCACATACACAAGTTGTTCCAAAACACTTTTACAAGTTTTCTCATAATTGAATTATGTTTTAAAATTAAAATGAACAAAGTAGAATTTTACTGCCCCATTCTGGCCACATTTCAAGTACTCAGTGCAACACATTATGGTTTTGTTACCATGTTATGCTACCATGTCACGGATGTATGCACCACAGTGATGTTCTCATGTCTGTGCATGTGCGTATGCACCGTGGTGACGTTACTAGGTTGTGTGTGTGTATGCATCACGGTTATGGTAATGCAGGTTGTCACACTGGAGAGCACAGCTCTAAAATGGTCTTCTCCCCAGGGCTACCTTTGACATTTATTATTATTATTTTTTAATGTGTATAGATCTTAGTCTTCTTTTTCATTTACAATGGTTAATATTCCCTCTTTCCTTTTGGTCCCAAATTCCTTTATGCTACATGCTCGTTCATTTGGCATCTTCGTTTCACTCATGGCACTGCACCGGTCCTGCATACAGTGAGTTCAGGCCAGGGGTACAGCCCTTTCTTGAACCTCTGTTTCCATCACAGCACCCAAACCCTGCTTTCCTGTTTTAATCACGTGTAATCCCTTAGGAGCACTTGGTACTTTTGGAGTGCTCTCCTATTCTCCAGTTTAATCCTTGCAACTACTGCACAAGTGAGTAGGAGATCTGGCATTAATCCTATTTTGCAGATGAAGATATCCACCAGGAGGTTCATATGTTTGCCCAAGTCATATAGATAGATAGTGGTAAGCTGAGTTAGAATTCATATTTCTGAACTTTTGTTCTGCTGCCTTTTCTACTACATGGTGACACAACATAATGTCAGACCCCTATCTCTTACCAGTTCCCTGCAATCCTATGCTGTATTGTAGGCATCCTCAGAAAGTTCTTAGAATTTTTTAAAAAATCATCTGTAATATTAGCTTAAATTACCTGAAATAAACTCCTAGGAAATTGGCTTCTTACATATATTGGCTGGTTACATATGTTTATAAACAGTTGGTCAACAATACTCATTTTAAGAACAGGATTCTTGACTTCATTTAAATTACTGTTTTGCAGTGAGTTGGCCAGGAGGACCGCATCTCCTTGTTGATGTATATGTAGATCCAAGAGATAAATGGGAGGAGAGTGATTACAACGGCAGTAGCCAACTGAATTCTTCCACCAGCTGGATTCCTATAAAGACCCACAGGAATTATTAGCAATAAAAATCCAATAAAAATTATGGGTTGCTTTGGAAATAAATACAAAGGTGGAATTAGGTGAGCACATTTTGTTTTTACAAAGTAGGCTCCATGCCCAGCCTGGAGCCCAACGTGGGGCTCAAACCCACCACCCTGAGATAGAGACCTGCAATCAAGTCTTGGACACTCAACCGACTGAGTCACCCAGGTACCCCCAGGAGTTCTTCATTCTTAATGCAAATCTTTGTTGTTGTATGTGTTGCAAATGGCTTTTCCCACTCACATATTGATGTCTTTTGAGGAACTGAAGTCACTGGTTAATTAGGCAGTGTTAAAATTGATCTATTCCTTATGATTTCTGCATCTTTTTTAAGAAAACTTTGCCTCCCCAAGGTCTTGGAGATATGGGGTTATCTTCTTTGGAAGTCTTACTGTTCTGCTTCTCACATTAGAGCAATCCACCTGGAATTGATGCTTATGAAAGTTAGCTAGGGAAAGATTGTCCATATGGGCTTTCCCTTGATCCCACACTATTTGTTGAGAAGTCTGCCTTTCTTTGCTGCACCTGCACTGCCACCTCTGTCATAAGTCAAGGGTCTGCTCATGTGTGGACCTGTTTCTAGATTCCACTCTTTGATTAGTTTATCCTTTTACCAGCACAGGTTTATCCCCCCACTTTCTTAGGTGGTCTTTAATTTCTCCTACAGTGTTTTATAGTTTTATTTGTAGAGATTTTGCCTATGTCTTTCTAGATTTACTCCTAGAGAGTTGATTTCTTGATATTATTATTTATGATTAACTTTGTTTTTATCATTTCTGTTACTTATTGATAAAAATGCAGTTGGTTTCAGTACATTCATCTAGCAGTCATGCTAAACTCACTCTAGTAATGTTATAGATTCTGTTTGATTTTTTTTTTGCATATGCAATCATGTCAGCCGTAGATAATGAACATTTTTCTTTTCCAATTGTTGTGCCTTTTATTTCCTTTTCTTGCCTTTTTGGACTGGCTACAATACAAGCTAGAGCAGTGTTGAGCACGAGTTGCAATGGTGGCTAACCCCTGCTCACTCCCGATCTCAGACACAGTTTTCAGCTGCTCACCACTGAGTATCAAACTTTGGTGCTGATGCCACTTATCGGGTTCAGTTCCTTTCTACACCTGTTTTCCAACAGCTCTTGTGAACGGATGAGGAATCTTACCAAATGTTCTTTCTGAATAGATTGAAAAGACAGTTTATTTTTTCTTTTATTCTGTTAATGTGATAGAAAACAGTGGCTGGTTTTCAAATGTTAAACTGTGTTCCTAGAATAAACCCAACCTGGTGGTTGGGTTATATATTGTGGGATTTGATTCCCTAATTTGATTCCCTTTGTTTAGGATTTTTCAGTCTGCAGTCATGAGACTGCTGTGTAATTTCTTTGCTTTTCTTCCCTCTCCCTTTTTTTAAATGTTCTTGTCAAGTTTTGGTATCAAGATTATTCTGTCCTTGTAACATGAATTGTAAAGTGTTCCTTTTTTCTGTTTTCTGGAAGTGTTTGTTAAAGATTTCCTTAGGAAAAGGAAAGATTTCTTTCAAAGATTCTTGTTTGCATATACTTTCACTTGCCTATCTGACCTCACCAACCTGAAGATATCTGTTTTTAGCTAATGAGAGCTGAAAACTTACTTTGATGAACTGTGACATAGACTCATCCATACTGTGATAATCACCAGACCAAACAGCTCCCTATAAAACAGCATACATTTCAGATTTTTGAAGTAACTGCAAGTGAGATGCATATCATCCCATTCTCCCCATGACCGCTAGCTTCTGCTGATTATTGGATGACCTTCCCCCAAGATATACAGGATCTACAGAATACTTTCAAATCTGGTCATGAGTCAAAAATTACTTTTTTTCAGTTTAAAGCCTTATATGAAAATAAGTTTCATCTTCTGAGGTAGATGTGAATTCCATCCCCATTCCCCAACTTCTAAGTGGACAAAGAAACCCAACAAAACAAAACCACAAATAAATCACTTATTTCAGGTCATTGGGAAGAATATAGTACAACCAAGGAAATTACCCCAGATATATCAGGCATCAGTTTTACATTGTTTTAGAGTGTTCACTGTTAGGCAGGATGAACTCAGATCCATAAATAATTTGAGTGCATGCTGCAATTGGGTCACATCTTAGTGGAGACAAATGATTTTTATGAGTCAGACTAATGATTCTGGGGTGGGTATATGCTTCTAGAAATATGTGTTAAAAGCACACATCTTTTACATAAAAGTAGAAAGGTCATGTTTGGCCATGGTACCACTGGAAGCTCACCATAACTCATGGGCCTCATGCTGGTGGAGTTGAATCAACCCATTTGGCTTATAATCCCATGGGCAGACCCAACCTCATTTGCTATCCAGTTTTCCAAGGATTAGGGCCTACAACAAAGTAGCACCTCTCCAGGAATGATTACCTTATCCATCTCTAAATCTTAGTGTTAGTAGATGTTAGCAGTAGGATGGACGGAAAGGAAAAAGGGGCTGTGCGTGAGGCCAGGGAGTCAAGGGTGGGGTGAAGCAAAGGAAGAGATGAGAAAATAGGGATGACATGGGACATTGCAGGGCAAGGCTGATGGGAGGTTGACTTAACATATTGACCTCTGAGGGAGCTGATCACATCTGTAGATAAGATTTTTGGCCAGAACCACAACTAAATCAGAATGCTGATGGAGTTTTCACCTTGTAAGAGTGGACTATTACTGTATGGTGTTGTTGCTCGTTCATTGTAAGGGAGCCAAGGTCAAATGCCCAACGGTAACATAACCAGTACGCTGACTGCCTCTGGTAGTGGTTGTGGAATGTGGTACGTGATGCTGGGTGTGAATCCTGGCTCATTTTCTGTTTCTTCAGCTTATCAAGGAGATAATACCTTCCCTGCTCCTCTGGGTGTAGTTAGGGTAGCTGAGTCATCACGGTGCAGATACGGGGTTACAGAGGAACTGATTTCTCAGCTCCACCCCACCCCTTCCAAGAAGCAAAGGTCACAGCTCACCTGCCTTCTTCCTCATGTAAGATGTTCTGTTGGGAGTGAAGCCAGAGGTGGCACGCCAAGCTGACAGCCCACACGATACAAACGAGTATGTGTATTGTGGAGACACTCTTCCAGATAAAGTTGCCTAAAAATAGATATTCTGGTGCTGTTAATCATGGAACCACATCCCAGAGAAAAATGATTTCTTTGTGTCTGCTCTGCCATAGTCTCCTATTAGGTAAAGCCTTCAAAAAAAGCTGGGGTGGTGCCCGGCTGGCTCAGTCTATACAGCATGGGACTCTTGATCTTGGGGTCATGAGTTCAAGCCCCACACTGGGCAATAGAGGCTACTTAAAAAAAACCTGGGGTTTAAGTTTTGTTTTGGGGGACATCAGAAAGGTTAAAGTAGTAATAATAAATTCAGGTGGACATTTATTTTGCAGTTTCCAATGTGTCTTGTTTCTAAGATAACTACCCCTTGTTTTCATTGGGTATCTGTCCTTCCCACATACCAGGCCATGTGTCCCAGACTATTGGACCTTAGCTTGATTAGTCAACACATTTCATCCTGTTAGCAACCATGATTTGGCTCTGGATGAACAGACGACAAATTGGGGCCCACAGCTCAATTCTGAGACTGCTGCGGAGCTATCTGAGAAGCAGGTTTGATCTTCTGTTGGACAGAGCATCACAGAGAAGTGAACTTTGAGCTGTCGACTATCATGAGGGGCCCAGGATTGAAGCCAGAGCGGCATATGGTGGGACTGTGAGGTGCGGACAAGTTTAAGTTCTGAGCCACCACCAGCACCTGAAGCTAGCACCACCTCTGATTTTCTCAGTCCAGTATCCCAGTCCGTCTCCTTTTGAACTCATAGCCCATTTGGGTTTGTTCCTTGCCTGCAACTAATGGAGCCCTGATACACCTTACAGATGCAGACAAGAGTTCCAGGCACGTATCAGGAGCCTGTGCATCCAGAGGACAAGAGTGTTCCCCACCCACTTGGGAACCACTGGTCTTTATTCCAAGGCCCCTGAGGACTTTGAGGGCCCACTGGTTTTCATAACCCTGAAGAATGACCCATCAGGACTTACAGTCCCTATTAATAAGAAAACGTTAGTAAACAATGTAAAATGTATTTTTTTTTGGCTTATTAGGCACTGTTTTATGGTATAAAACTGTCCAACTCAAGGTTTACTGAGAGTCTTTGGGCCATAAAAGGTAAAGCAACTATGTTTTGCCTAGCATGGAGGTAGACAGCCTGTGGGCAATAGAAACCAGCTATTTTAAGCAAATTTTGTTACCTGTATACCCACCTGAGATGGATATAGATCTTCCAAGGAGCAGGTTACAAAGTCTATGATAAAGCCTCTGTTTTACAGCCATCTGTTCACATCCAACAAGCATTAAATACCTACCACATTCCTGGCCATATTTCAGCTAGGCTTGGGCAAAGATAGGCTAGACCCAGTCCCACTTTTAAGGGACTTACAGCCTAGCAGAGAAAAACATATAAAAGCATGCAGTAAATTGCTGTAGGTACTATGATGGCACAGAAGGAAGTTAGGGAGAACAAGATGTATTATGAAAAACCTAGACATCCGTATGGACATTATATAAACCGTTTCCCTAAATAAGTAGCCCATATACACACATGTTGATTGAAAAAGTGGTTACTGGGAGTGGTATTAGAGTTAAGAAGAACTGATAAAGAGGAAACACGTAATAGACCCTGGTTGCCACTGACTCTAGAGACACAAGGTTTGTACTCTGTTGCTGATCAGCGTGCTGACCAAAGCCCTTCTCTCTCGTGGGCTACACTGCACAATCGTGTTCCACACCAGCGTAAGTGACCTTGGGTTCCAAGCTGATAAGAGGCTATCTTGGTGTGGCAGGTCCGTGTGAAGTCTGCCTGAAGATGGGCAAGGGTGATCTAGATTAAAATTAGCTCCTCTTGTTATCAGGAATGAGGAGACCTGGAGAGCCCCGTGTTTTCCCCCGAGAGTCTGTCGTTATTGTCAGATATCTGATCTACGTGTCCGTGGGAATCCAGCATCCATACCCGTGACAAGAGGGTTAAGTCCAACAAGCAGGCTCAGCGCTGCAGGTATCATGTACACCACCTGTGAGCGAAGAGGGAGGAGATTACATGGGGTAAGAAGTATGCCTGACTTAGGAGATGTTCAGAAGAATCTAGGGAGTACACAGAGGTGGCCCCGGGGGCCGTCCTGCTGCAGGATTTGCCAGTCCTTGCAGTAACAGTTGAGGAAGTTGTAACTTCTGCTGTTATGGCACTTGCCATGCCAGGGTGTAATTTTACCTACCTTCCTCCTAGACTGTAGTCTACTTCAGGAAAAACTGGTTCAGCTCTGCGCACTGGCATTGAGCAGAGCTTGGGTCTCAAGACACATTGACCTCCAGAGTTTGTCTCCAGCAACGTCTGTGCCCACGTGGTCTTTCCCCACTCACACAAAAGCAACTGCTCTGAAAAGTCTGGCAGGAGCAGCCACGGTCAGCTGGACGGCCCTGCTGGGTCTGACCCTGTGGCCCACCCTGCTTAATACTCCAGTTCTGCAGGTGAGACCACAGAAAGTTGACTTACAGTGTCCACATCAGGTAAGATCAGGCTCATCATTTTGGAAACTGCTGACAAGCTGTTTGGGAGTGTGGAAGCCTGGCCTGAGGAGGCCTGTTTTCAAGCCTCATGCACAGCAAGCCAACTCTAGCCAGACCTGCTCTGGCCTGTGTGTTGTGGGCAGAGGGCGAGTAGAATATGAATGGTAGGTATACAGGAGGCATGACGAGTTTCCAGGAAACTTAGCTGCTTACCCGTATCAACCATGATGCTCATGTCAGAAATCTTTCCTTATCTGGAAGTTGTCACAGCTGTGCATTTTAAGTGCTTTGCTTTCACCAGAGAAACAGGTCTGTCTTGATCCCAGGGAGAGAGGGCATCTGGATTACACACTTGGTGTTTATCTTTCCTACTCCATCCCTAATGATGGCCAGTCCTGACATCTGCAAGTCTGGTCACCTCTCACACATAGGCATTCATGCTGTTGAGGGTTAAGACCAGACCTTCCCAAAGTTCAGTGTGTATACAAATCACCTGGAAAGCTTGTTAGAATGCAGATCTGATTCTAGAAGTCTGGGGTATGGCCAAGTTCTGCTTTTCTAACAAGCTCCCAGGGGATGCTGCTGCTGTTGTTCTAAGGTCCACACTTGGAGCAGTAAGGAGTGGTTTTCCCCTAATGAAAACCTACATGACTGAACCACTGAGAAAGAGAGGAAAGGAGAGAGAATGAGAGAGAGAGAGAGAAGTTACACACACACCATACAACATTTAACTGTGCTCTCTGTTAGAAATGTTTGGCAGAAATTTTCTTAAAATGTGCACTCACATGTATCAGGTATCTGTTATTAACAGATTAAGGGATCTAAGATCTTATTTCTTTATATTGTAAACATATGAATAAAGTAACCCTTTCCATAGTGGGTTTTCATGGCAGTTGTGCCATGTTAATCCTTAAATGCTTTTCTCTATCTCAAATAAAATAAAGAATTTTTTTTGAGGACAAGGAGACTGAAAATAATGGTTTCTAGTACAAGGTAATATAATACACAGTATAAATAATAATGAACTCAGTAGAACCCACATATAAGGTCTTTTATTTTTTATGAGCCAGCCAAGCACCCCCCCATGGCATTCATTCTTAATGTCTCTCTCCCTTGTCCACCCGCCATTATAAAAGCCAATTTGTTTTCCCAGCCTCTTCAGCTAGGGGTGATCATGCTCCAGCCATAAATTGTAAGAAGTCTTGTAGGGGCAAGGCTGATACTCAGAGCATTTTAACAACCAGTATGCACAGACATTGACCAAGCAGGATGGATCCCAGAACATAAACCTTATGGGTATGCACATACTGCATAGTGGCCTGTCTGAAGGGCTTCTTGGGTAACATTTCCTCCCTGATAAAAGGGAAGAAAGCACAGGAGGAAAAATTGTTTTGCTCCTGTCTTGTTTCTTTCTGCTTGGGATGCTCTCATCTGGGCAGGATGCTTGGAGCTGCAGCAGCCATTTTGTGAACATGAGAGGATATATCACCCACACATTGGAAGTGACAGAGAAGAAACCCAGAAAGCCCAGGTCTTTGATGACATTGTGGGTCATTAAGCAGCAGCCTCTGGACTTCTTGTTAAGTGAGATGCTCTCTTTTTATAACCTCTTGCTAGTCAGATTTTCCATTATTTGCTCCTGTATGCATCCTAATACAGGCATCCTCCCATGAGCAAGATGAAGTAGGGGACATGAAAATGAGTCAGATGTGGTACAAGCCCCCAAGGCCCAGTTACCCAGTATTGGCTCATCTGTGCATGCTTTCACGCAGGAGTCAACACAGAACGGCTGCCATAGGAAGGCTGTGTGTTAGGTTGCCTGAGGACCACCAAAGAGGAAGAACTGGTCTCTGTTTTCCCAGAAGCTGGCATGTACAGAACCAGCTTGAATGTAAAGCAGAATGTGTTAGCGTTAAAGGTTCAATGGAAGGACAGTTGGAACCTATGGAAAAGAGACAGGGATTTTTTGAGATAGACTTTGAAGCTAGAGTATGACATATAGGAATCCTAGGGGCAAAGTGCAGTAAGTATTATAGGTGGATCAGGCTTCCAAGACCAAGGTGGGAACGTGGGTTGGAGCCACACTGGTAGGCCTTGAGCACCCCGGGGAGTTGTAACTCAGGGATCTTGGGAGATGAGGGAAGTTTTTGAAACAGGAAGCAAAAGCGCAGATTGTTCAAGGAATGCAAGAGCTTAGAGGCAGCTCTGAGAATTAGGAAGCTATTACAGGAGTCCACCTGGGAAGTGATGGAGGGTGAAACTGGCAAGAAGGGAGGATGTCTTTGGGGACATGGTGTCACCTAAGCATAAGGTGGGAGGGAAAGTATACACATACCATACAGATAAACAGTTAGACCTAGATTGGGTTTGGCTGGATTGCTTTGTTCTTCATTTTATTTTTTGGAAGGATCTCAAAGGTGGTGGCAAGGAACTGAGGGATGTTAGAGATGCCTGTGGTTGGGACCAAGGATGTCCCCGACGATGATTTCTGCTGACAGAAATGGGTGAGTCTGGAGGAGGAGGGGGTTTAGGAGGAAAAGAGGCCGTAGGGACCTTGGGGTGTTGGAGGGGTCAGTGTGACCTACAGGTGGACAGATCTAGCAGTCTTATGGAAATTTAACATTAAGCTGGGTGTTGGGAGGCTTGCCTGCAGGGAAATAATATTTGGAACTCAGGATATGGACCAGAGTGCTCAGGAGGAGGCAATTTGATTTAATGCAAGGGCATGTGATCTGGACAATAATAGATGTCAGAATAAGTTCTACTGCACTAAAAAAAAAAAAAAAAACTGACTGGAATTTTGCAATACTGATCCAAACACTTTCATTCGTTGCCAAAACATCTCATTGGTGATACTCCACAGTCCTACGTATCTGTTTTGAAAGAAACTGGGCAAAATCCAGATAGTTCTGAAAGTGTATGGAACGATCCTCCTCCAAATAGTTCCATCAGAGCACCGGCTAAATGTATTCTGTAGATTTTTCGGGCTTTAACTACTTTTTATAGACACAACTCACTGAATTAGAACCTCAATCCCTAAGCCTGCCATTTTCTGGTCAAATGTTTGTTGGAGTTTCTGGGTGGAAACTCAGGAGGAAAGGTTCAGTTGACCTTGGGAGGTCTACTGTGTGTCTCGGGAGGGAACACTGCGGAAAGGCCCCTCAGGTCTCGGGAAAATCCTGAATTCTCTCTCATCCACACATTACATCACCCCTCTGATCCCTCTCCCCTGATATTTTAGGGAAGAGGGCTTACAAGTGATCCGATGTCTAAGTTTTTATGTACACAGGCAGGGAGGCGGGACTAATCGACGAGGCTGTTTGGTGCGGGCCCGCGGTTCCTGCCGGCGGAGGGAGCAGCGCCTACTCACCATCCACAGTTCTGCATCTGGGTCATTCACCTGCAACGCCAGAACACGGGCGTTAGCTGACAGCGCGTGGTGCTGCAGCCCAGCTCCGCTCCGCTCCGCCGCAGTCCTGCTCGGTGCAGACGCTGCTGGGCGGCGGGGCCACACGAGGGCCTAGAGGATCGGCGGGGTCGGGGGGGGGGGGGGGGTGGCCCGGGGCCGCTGGCCGAGCGCAGCCACACGCCGGAGCACAGAACCGCCCGGAAGTCGGACAGAGGTACTGGGGGGGCCTCCAGGCTTCGGGAGTAAGGACGGCTGGGGGGGGCGAGGCGGACTCGCGGGGCCGAGCCGTGCCGGGCCCCATCCCGGGCTGCGTCCTCTCGTCCCGCTCCTCCCAGCACGTGGCTCGTGGGGGTCGGGGGGGGGGTGCCGGCGGTCACGTGGACTCGCCACCTCTCGGCCGGGGGAGGGGCGGGGCGCCGGGGCGTGACCCCAATCTTCGTCCCCTTCCGGCAGGGCCGGGTAGTCTACACCGCGCGCCGGGCCGGGGCGGAGCTCGAAGCCCGGCGCCCCGCACCACCCGCAGCCCCCTCGCCCGCCGCCCGCCGCCCGCCGCCCGGGGCCGAGGCGCTGACCTGCACCAAGGCCGCCAGCGCGAAGAAGGCGGCCATGAGCCAGCTGCAGGCCCGCCACAGGCCGGGGGCCCAGCGCCCCGCCGCAGGAGCCATGGCTGCTGGCGGCTCGGGACCCGGCGACCGCAGGGCTAGGCTCGGCACCGGGCGGGGCGGGGAGGGGAGGGGCGGGCTCTGCACCGGGCGGGGCGTCGGGGCTGCGGGGCGGGGAGGGGAGGGGAGGGACGGGCTCTGCACCGGGCGGGGCGTCGGGGCTGCGGGGCGGGGCGGGGAGGGGAGGGACGGGCTCTGCACCGGGCGGGGCGTCGGGACTGCCGGGCGGGGCGGGGAGGGGCGGGCTCTGCACCGGGCGGGGCGTCGGGGCTGCCGGGCGGGGCAGGGAGGGGAGGGGCGGGCTCTGCACCGGGCGTGGCGTCGGGGCTGCGGGGCGGGGCAGGGAGGGGAGGGACGGGCTCTGCACCGGGCGGGGCGTCGGGACTGCCGGGCGGGGCGGGGAGGGGCGGGCTCTGCACCGGGCGGGGCGTCGGGGCTGCGGGGCGGGGAGGGGAGGGGAGGGACGGGCTCTGCACCGGGCGGGGCGTCGGGACTGCCGGGCGGGGAGGGGAGGGGCGGGCTCTGCACCGGGCGGGGCGTCGGGGCTGCGGGGCGGGGCGGGGAGGGGAGGGACGGGCTCTGCACCGGGCGGGGCGTCGGGGCTGCGGGGCGGGGAGGGGAGGGGCGGGCTCTGCACCGGGCGGGGCGTCGGGACTGCCGGGCGGGGCGGGGAGGGGCGGGCTCTGCACCGGGCGGGGCGTCGGGACTGCCGGGCGGGGCGGGGAGGGGCGGGCTCTGCACCGGGCGGGGCGTCGGGGCTGCCGGGCGGGGCAGGGAGGGGAGGGGCGGGCTCTGCACCGGGCGTGGCGTCGGGGCTGCGGGGCGGGGCAGGGAGGGGAGGGGCGGGCTCTGCACCGGGCGTGGCGTCGGGGCTGCGGGGCGGGGCAGGGAGGGGAGGGGCGGGCTCTGGACCGCGCGTGGCGTCGGGGCTGCGGAGCGGGGCGGGCTCGGCACCGGGCGGGGCGTGGCTCCGGGGGCGGGGCATGGTGATGGCTGGAGGCGGGGCTTGGGGCGGGCTTGTCGCGGGGGCGGGCGCCTCGGCGGGGCGGACCCAGCATCTGAGTGCCCTGCTTCCCGGCGCCGGACCTCAGGTCGCTCAGGTGTTGTGTGGCCGCTGGCCGCCGCCCTCTCGGTAGGGGACGTGGCACTACTTGAGTCTAAATACTTCTTCCATTGGCCTCTCCCCCAAACGTGGCGGTGGGGAGGAAGGCAGGCAGGCAGGCGCGGTGTCCCTATTTCACAGATGAGGAAAGCGGGTCCCGGAGCGACTGGATGGATGGCTTGTCCCCGGGGCCCCAGACAGCCAGATTCGGTCACTGCTCTGCTGGCAGACCCCAAGGGCCGGAAGGGGGGTGGGGAAACTGAAAGGTTTTTTTTGTTTTTGTTTTTGTTTTTCAGGGAGGCCGACCCCGGGAAGACCTCAGGGCTCAAGACTCCACAGTGCTGAAAATACTTCCAGGCTTACATAGGAGAACGAGGGACAGGGATGGGGGTGTGCGTGCAGGTGGCAGTGCAGGTCAGAAGCATCGTGGTCTGGGGGCAGTCATGGGCGGGGTCTTGCTGGCTCAGGGCAGGCCTTACTGCTTGAAGGGGTGGTTCGGTTCCGGCAGGGTCAGCTTTGCCCCAGTGAAGAGATCAGCTGGAAAGGAGTTAGGAAGCTTGAGGTCAGCTTGGGGGTGGTTGGGGTCCACTTCCAGCGAAGGTCGTGGGTGGTGGAAGGAGGTCATGTTTAACCCTGTAGGTCCAGCTCTGCTGCCTGGTCACCAAGGCAGCCTTCCTCACAGGAAAGAAAAAGATCGGGAGCCGGGGGTGGGGGGTGGGGTGGGGTGGGGTGGGGTGTCTGTGTGCCTTTTCTGATTAGTATTTATGCATTTCTTTCCAGAGCTGGAGGAACTTTGAGTGCCCCGTAAGCATTATGGTAATTTCGTAGTGACGACAGTACTATTAGCATCTTACACAGCTCACAGCTTTTCTGCAGACAGGCTCATTTATCTTCATGGGCTTTTATTATAAAAGGTATTTACATATTATACATATTTACAATTCTTTCCCACCACCAAAACCAACAAAATTTCCACACGCGTTGCTCATGAATTTCTTATGAACCGAAGACACTGAGATATTCACTGTTCTCCTCTCTCACTAGTTTTACAGTCTTTTTTTGTTTTGTAATTTACCCTCTGATGAGGCTTTCCCAAGCTCATTTACACATCCATAGGCCTCAACATTTTTGCTGTTCTAAGGAGTCTTTATCACTTCAAATCATGAGCATGAGCTCCTGTCCTCCTCTCCTTTTAGCTAAATCTCCTAAAATGCTTTAGGGAGTTTTTCCCTCCTGTTGCGTTCCTATTAAGGAATGCTTATTTCAAGAACATCACCAGCTGGGCTCCTGGCCCTGTGCTGAGCGCTGGATGAGGAGGGTGGATTTGCCCTGTGCACTTCCTGAAGGGAGCATGCAAGTGGGCCATGGGCTGGCTACCCAGGGATAAGGGCCAGGCAGAGGACAGGCTCCTTAGTGAGTTCCACTGCCAAATCAGCCCTGGGATTAGGGACCAGTGACTACCCTCACTGTCCTATTCCTTATCGGAGGAAAAATATAAATAAATGAAGGAGAGGGTAGTGTTCTAGGCTGAATCAGTCCCCGTGCCAATTCATATATATGTTGAAGTCCTGACCTTAATGGCAATTGGGGGAGAGGGCACAGGTTTGGGTAGCAGCCCACAAGAGAACATGAGTTGGGTTTCTAAAGGCAAAAGGGAATGTATGCATATGTCATTTACAAAGAATTTTGATTGGTGTTGGCTAGACATAACGGGTTGCCAAGGCTGTCACTAAGCCAAAGTCCATTCCTGTAGCACGCAGCAGGTGTTCATGCAGAGTCCTTGGAATATTTCTGACTTGGCCCAGTTTATAAATTCTACCAGTGAGGATGTGCTGAAAGCCCACCTCCTTAATGGGCTCCTGGCTCCCTTTGTAAAGCCCCTTGACATAAGTGACTCCATTTTATTTCACCTTTCACCGGAGCTAACTTATTTAAGAGATAAGTTAAAATGAGGTCATTGAGGTGGACCCTAGTCCAATATGACTGGTGTCCTTATAACAAGAGGAGATTAGGACACAGCACATGACACACACAGAGGGAAGGCCCCGTGACGACACAGCAAGAAGATGGCCATCTGCAAGGCCAAGAAAGAAGCCTCAGAAACCAGCCCTGTTGACACCTTGACTTTGGACTTCAGCCTCCAGACTTACAGTCAAAAAATAGCTGTCTGTAGTTCAAGCTCCCCAGGCTGTGATGTGTTGTCATGGCAGTTCTAGCAAACTCGTATAGGGGGTGATAGTATCTGCTCTGCCAACCAAATAGGAGCGCAGGTGGCAAGGAAAGAATGCTGTGAAAAGTGGCGTGCCATAAAGCCACAGTGTAGTTTTATAGTTTCCACTATTGTCTGGAACCTTCCAGACTGCCGTATGGACATATGTTTTCATTTGTGCAGGGTTCATTCCCCTTCTTATAGGATTAGTGTCCCTGTTATTTGGGAAGGGCCCCTTCTCCTGCTATTGGGGCATGGATACTCAGAGGGCTGGCCATGGAGTCCCCTCTCCAGAGATAGGGAGGTGACCTTGGCCTGCTGGTTGGCATGACCCATCCTCCTGACCACAGCAACTGGATCTGGGATGGTGTGTGCCTCAAACTGGCTGACCATATTGCTAGGACCTGTGTTGGACTAAGGTTGCCAGATAAAATACAGGATGTTAGTTACATTTGCATCTCAGATCAACAAGGAATAATTTTTTAGTATAAACATACCCCCAATATTTGCAAATACTGAGAACTGTAGCTGGACTATGAGAGGGGAGCTTTCTTTTTGCTGAGTGTGTTGGTCTGATGGCACGTATGCCAAGGCTGCCAGGAGAAAGCTTTCCTGAAGTTGGATTCATGTAGAGGAATCCAAGCTCAGAGATAAAGAGGGTGGGTGACATCAGCCTGCCTGATGACATCCCTTGAGGTTCTAGAACCATCCATGTCTGTCACTGGGAGCTGCCTCTCCATATTTCAGTGTTGTTAGCCAACGAAGTCCCATCTTTATATATAAGCCTGTGAGTTGGGTTTTTGTCACCTGTGACTCCAAATGGTGACTTGTAAAATCCTGATTCAGTAGTTAAGTGGATGCTTAAAAAGCCTGTTTGTTCAGATTTTGCAAAGACAGGGAAGAGAAGCCTCATCTGAAAAGTAATGAGAAATAAGTTTAAATGAAGCCAGTATCCCAGAGAGCTCTTCACAAAGAGTCATTTCATCTTCCATTTTAATTGCAATGTCACACTGTTGCAGAGACGGTACCGTGTGGATGGAGGCAGGGGCCTGTTGTGCTGGCTTCTGCAGAGAGGCAACTCCGAAGGCCTTCCTCCTGCCGGGCTGTCCCCCAGCTGCCAGGTCAGTGACAGCTTCATGACCTCACTGGTGTCAAGTGAGGGGGACTGGCTTCTCCGCCAGAACCTGACAGCGCCTGGGCAGCATGAGGAGATCTGTCCTCAGAAGACTTGGAAATAGAGGTGCTAGTTTTTTCTCTGCAAGTGGGATTTTGAATTCAATGCCAAGAGATGGAGCAGGGACTGGCAAACTCATATAAAGACACAGCCGGCCTCCCAGGGCCTCACTTGAGATTGAGGGAGAGCTCGTGAATGTTGAGCATCTCTAAAAGGAGTGTCAGCAGAGGGGGATTGGTGGCTGTGGAAACCCACAGAGTCGTGTCCATCCGGAGGGCAAGGGCAGGCTCAGCTCAGCCCAGCACAGGCCGGAGAGGTGCTTTGCCCCCCTGGCCACGGACACTCACATTTCCTCATCAAGCCATCCTCATGGAGCCTGATGTGGACCAAGAGGCAATTCACAAGCGCAGTTCCTCTCTTTGCTGTGATTCTAGAGAGAGTGTGGCCTCCCAGCCAGCTGGCCTAGGGTGGAGAATGAGCTGAGCTGCTGGCACCACCCATCTGGTCAAATTCTTTTCTTACTTTTCTTTTTTCGTGAGAGACACACAGAGAGAGGCAGAGACATAAGCAGAGGGAGAAGGAGGCTCCCTGTGGGGACTCGATCCTGGGACCCAGGAACATAACCTGAGCCAAAGGCACTCAACCACTGAGCCACCCAGGTGTCCCCCATCCGGTCAATTTCTAAGTAAGAAAGACACATTCACTAAACATTTATTCCAGCCTCCCTATGTATCAGGCGCCATGCTAATGACTGACAATGTGACTGTGAACAGAACATTCATGGCCTTACCCCGTGGCGTGGACACACTGAACAATAATCACACACACAGTGGCAGGTGATCCCAGCAGGGGATTGTGGGAAAGCACAGAGGCTCTTGGGGTTGTGTGAAACAAAGAGGAGTCAGAATTTTTCCAAGGGCTTCCAGAAACTTCCTGGAGAGGGAACTTTTGGGAGGGGCACCCTGAAAGATGAAAGGGGAGTGCAGGTGAAGGAGGCATCGGGGTGGGGAGCAGTGCCTCACAGAGACAGAGGAGCAGGTCGGAAGGCCCCGAATCCAGAGGCCCAGCAGGGCGGTGTGTGAGTGCAGAGAGATGAATTTAGAAGGGTGTGGGCTGAGGAGGTCAGTTTTCCATCAAGTGCAATGAGGAGCCCCCAGAACCCTGAGCTAGGGGTGGCAAGGCACGGGGAGTGCTTGGGGATACACTGCAATGCTGCTGTAAGAAAGCTGCTGCAAGATTGGGTTTGTTGTAGGCGCAGGTGTGTGCGGATTGTGAAGGTTAACACGTACCGAGCCCTCAGGGTTGCGGCAGTATTCTGAGCACTGTGTATACGTGAACTCATGCTGCCAACAGATCAGTGGGGCAGGTACTGTCATGATCCCCACTGAACAGATGAAGGCACAGAGGTGCGCACGCTTGTCCTTAAATCCAGTCCTCAAGAAAGACCCCAGCTCGTCTGACCCGTGACTCAGAATTGGACTTCTCCAGGTGCATAAACAGGCCGCCTGTCGGTTTAGGAAAGCCCAGAGGGAGGTAGGCCCCACGCATTCCCTCCCACCCCGTTACCTGGAGACTGGGTGGGGGCGCTTAAAGGGTGACCTGCAGGCCTGCTTTGATGCTGCTGTCTTGCCTCCGAGCCCTTTTAAAAGACCAGAAAGATCTTTCCGCCCATACCCTTGACCTTTGGAGCCTGATCACAGGAAGCTGTACTTGGAAGTGGGAAAAGCCCAGTGACTTCGGGGGGCCTCTTCCGTCTGCACCCGGGCCAGGCTGTTAGGACGGCGGGTGGGCTCTAGGTGGCGGGCTTCTGCAGCCGATGGAGCCCTGGGCGGGCTCCTTGGAGGCCGACTTTCTGGGGGGCTGCAGAGCCTGGAGTGGCCGAGGACAAACAGAACTTTGTACCAGGAAGTACTGGTGTCTGGACGGGCGTGTGGCCGGGCAGTTGCTGAGCTCGGCTGTGAGCTGGCTGAGCGGCAAATTGTTTGCCACCCCGAGATTCCGGGCAAGTCCGATGCGTCTAAGGGGAGCAGTCACTTCTAGTACTAGGGCGAAGGTAAATAATGATGATGACAGCGACCAGGCACTGAGTGTTTACTGAGGGCCCTAGGACATCCCTCACACCCTAACCTCACCACAACATGTGCATCTCCACATCTAAACCTGGCACCCCCTCTCCCATCTCCCATCCTCCAACACCTGCCCCGCCCCACTGCTGGCCTGCCCTCCCTGGAGGCACCTTCATCCCCTTCAGTTACTCCTTGGATTGGTTGCCTAGGCTTGCCTTAGCTGGGTGTCACAGAACTGGGGACCTAAAGAACTGTATTCTTTCACCATTCTGGAGACCTCAAGTCCAAAATCAAGGTGTCCACAGGGACCCACTCCCTGCCCAAGGCTCTGGGGAGACTCTTTTCTGGCCTCTTTCAGCTTTTGTGGGGTGGGGGTGGGGTCCTTGTGGTCACATGACTGTAGTCTCAGATGGACTGGGATTGTTGGATTTAGGGCCCACGTGAGTGGTCCAGGATGATCTCACCTGCAGATCCTTAACCCCAGGATCGAGACCTGAGCCGAAGGCAGACCCTCAACCGCTGAGCCACCCAGGCATCCCAAAGACCCTGTTTCTAATAAGATCACTTTCACATGTTCCAGGGGCTAGGAGGGAGGCAGACCTTTTCAGGGGCCACCATTCAATTCACTGACACTCACTGCAGAAACCTACTGTTATCCTGGACACCTCCAGCCCCTCCCTCCCCTGTGAAGTCCACTGCTACCCACTGTGGCTGACTTGTCTGCTCAGTGCCAACACCTGCTCCAGGCCGTCAGCATTTCTTCCCTAACTTCCTCACTGGTTTCCCTGTGTCCACCTGTTGTGGATCAAACTGTGGCCCCATTGCCATGACTCACATATTGAAGCTCTGACCCCCACCCCCAGTGGTGATTGCTTTGGGAAATGGGGACATTCATGAGATAAAGTTCACGAGGTCACACGGGTGGGGCCCTGATCTGATAGGACTGACATCTGGTCCTACCAGACGTCAGAGCTACCAGAGGGACATCTGGGTGGCTCAGCTATTGGGCATCTGCCTTCAGCTCAGGGCATCATCCTGGGTTTGGGATTGAGTCCTGGCCCCACATCAAGCTCCCTGCAAGGAGCCTGCTTCTCCCTCTGCTCTCTCTTTCTGTGTCATGAAAAAATAAAATATTGAAGAGGAAGAGGAGGAAGAAGAAGAGGAAGAAGAAGAAAGAAGAAGGAGAAGAAAGAGCTACTGGAGCTAGCTGTCCATGCAGGAATGGTGGAAAGCCACATTAAGGACACAGTGAAAAGCTGGCCATCTACAAGCCAGGAAGAGAGAGCTCTCCAGAGAACAATCACTGCCCGCTATCCCCCCTCCCCCCACCACCACCGGTGTCACCTTGGTCTCAGACCTCCTGTCTACAAAACTGTGAGAAAATAAATTCCTGTGGCTGCAGCCACCCAGCCTATGCTATTTTGTTACGGCGACTCCAGCAAATGCATGCACATCCCTCCCGGTCCCTGCATTCCCTGCAGCCAGCGGCCTGGGTCAGATACACGTCCCAGACCTCAGCTTAAAATCAAGCCTCCAACTGTTCCTCTCTCCCTGCCCCACACTATCCAGGCAATTCCCTTTCTCTCCTTGCAGCACTAATAACAATGAAAGTTAAATCATCAACCTCGCAGCTAGTTGTCTAGTTGTGCGGTGTGTGTAACCCACCAGCCTGAAAACCCCTTTTGTTTCCCAGACTTGGCAAAGTCAGGACACAGCAGGCACTTGTTACTTACAGTTACATGAAAGAGCAAAGGAATGAGCTAAGCTGCTCCAAATCTGATAAGCAACTCACACCCTTTAGGTGTTTTCATTCCCAGCGGTCAGATGGGAAAAGTAAGGCACAGCGTGGCGAGGTGACCGGCACGAGGGCACCCAGTTAGTGACACCGGGGCATGGAAATAGGAATCCAGAGCTTTCAGATTTCAGAGACACGGCTCCTAACAGCCATGAGCCAGACCCAGATTGCTTTCAATGAGGAGAGAATTCTTTTTTTTTTTTTTAAATTTTTTATTTATTTATGATAGGCACACAGTGAGAGAGAGAGGCAGAGACACAGGCAGAGGGAGAAGCAGGCTCCATGCACCGGGAGCCCGACGTGGGATTCGATCCCAGGTCTCCAGGATCACGCCCTGGGCCAAAGGCAGGCGCCAAACCGCTGCGCCACCCAGGGATCCCGAGGAGAGAATTCTTAACAGAAAAACGGAAGCATCCCAACTGGAAATTCATTAAGAATGATTTCCTTTATCAACATACTTAATTGCAGGGAACAGGAGATGGATAAACAGTCTGTGATAGGTTCACATAACGGAATGCTGCTAGCAAAAACACAAGAAACAAACTGCTAATAACATGCTATTGCATTAGTGAGTTGCAAAAGCATTGTGCTGAGCCAAGGAAGCCAGGCACAGAAGAGCATGTGCTGGAGGATTCCATTTACGGGAAACTCTAGAATTGGCAAAATCATCTATGGTGGAAAAACATCAGATCAGCGGTTGCCTCCGGGGTGGGGTTGGCGGGGGCAGCAGGGGCAAGAGGGAACTTTCTGGGGGTGATGACAACGTTCTGTGTCTCGACAGACATTTCGGTTCCCCAGGTGTGTCTGTATTTGTTCAAAGTCTGTTTGCAAACTTTATCTGAAAAAAGGAAAGCAAATATTAAACTTGACTTAAGTGATGTACGCACCGAGGCGTTTACAGGTGAAGGATACTACTCTTACGTCTGCATCTCACTTGAAAACTCGTCAAAAAATAAGATAGTTCGGGGTGCCTGGGTGGCTCAGTCGGTTAAGCGTCTCAGGGCCAGAGAGGTTGTAGATTTTGGAAATGAGTGGTAGACGGCACCCACCTCCTCCCCCAGGCAGCAGGGGTAATGGAGTTGGTCCTCAGAACTTGCTCACCCGTGGGCCCAGTGGGAATCGATGACATTTCACCTAAGAGCTAAGCAGAGAGAAAGCCTGGTCAGTTGTGGGAATGCAAACAGTGCAACTAAAACACCAGGCAGTTTTGAGCTGCATCAAGCTACCGGCTGCAAGGACCCAGTGCTGGCATGACCCACGTGGCCCTAAATTCAAGGCCACCCTCCCAGGGGCTGCAGGGGCGAGGAGCCTAGACTGGGCAGGATGAGACAACTCTGACAGTGAGTGGGGTGACGTCGGATGCCTGGCTCCTCTGCCCTGTCCCCACCGCTCACTGGTTACGTGGCCCTGGGCACCTCTCCGGGCCCCTCCCGGCCTCAGCTTCCTTAGCTGCAAAATGGAGACAGTCACATTTAGCTGGCGGCCTGCGTGTTGAGTTACAGATCATGACCTTGTCGAGGTCAGCTGCCACCGCCACTTGTGTCCATCTCGTCAGTTCCCAGGTGAAGTCTCAGTGTCCCATGCCCCCGTTTGTCAGCAGCTGATGATGCCTTGCTGATCAGCTCCCCTGCCCTTGACATCCGCACTTCCCTCTGCCACAGAGCCCAGCCTCCCTGGCCCCTCTCCCAAAGCCTCTCCTTTGCTCTCCCTGCACCCAACACTTGGGTGTGATTTCATTTTAACCTGTCCAAAGCCAATTTTTTTTTTTAAGGTTTATTTATTTATTTAGATAGAGGCAGAGGGAGAAGCAGGCTTCATGCAGGGAGCCCGACACGGGACTCGATCCCAGGTCTCCAGGATCACACCCTGGGCTGCAGGCAGCGCTAAACCGCTGCACCACCAGGGCTGCCCTTTCTTTTCTTTTCTTTTACAAAAAAATTGAGATAAAGTTGACATATAGCATGATATCAGTTCTGGGGGCTCCACAGTGATCGTGTACGCTGCTGGGTGATCGCCACACTAAATCTCATTACCATGTGTTATTTTCCATAACTCGGTTACAGTGAATAACGCTGCAGTGAACCTAGAGGCGCAGGTATCTTTTTGAATTAGTGTCTTTACTTTCTTCAGATGAACACCCAGAGGTCATATGGTAGCTTTATTCTTTAATCTTTCGGGGACCTCCGTCCTGTCTTCCATGACGGTGGCACCATCTTACATTCCCACCAACAGTGCACAAGGGCTCCTTTTTCCTCCGCATCCTTACCAATGCTTGCTGTTTTTTGTCTTTTTTGATGAAACAATTCCAACAGGTGTGAGGTGATAACCTCATTGGGGTTTTCACTTGCATTTCCCTGATGAGGAGTGATGTTGAGCATCTTTCTGTGTGCTTATTGGCCATCTGTGTCTTCTTTGGGAAAATGTCTGTTTAGATCCTCTGCCCATTTATTTTTTAATCAGATTGTTTGTGGGGGTTTGTGCTATTGAGTTTATGTGAGGTCTTTATACATTTTTTGGATGTTAACCTCTTACTGGAGGTACGATTGGCAAGGAGTTTCTCCCATTCAGTAGGTTGTGTTTTTGTTTTGTTGATAGTTCCTATGGTTGCAAAGAAGCTTTTTGGTTTGATATAATGTCACTTGTTTATTCCTGCTTTATGTTACCTTTTCCTTTGGAGTCAAATCTAAAACTTCAATGCCAAGACTTATGTCAAGGAGCTTACTGCCCGTGTTTTTTTTTTTTTTTCTAGGAGTTTTAATGGTTTCAGGTCTTACGTTCAAGTCTTTAATCCGTTTTGAGTAAATTTTTGTGTATGATAAGATAGTGATTTCTTTCTTTCTTTTTTTGATAGGGATTGCATTGAATCTGTAGATTGCTTTGGGAAGTATGGACATTTAAACAATATTAATTCTTCTAATCTGTAAACAGGGAATATCTTTTCATTTCTTTGTGTCTTTGTCAATTTATTTCATTAGTGGTTTGTAATTTCAATGTAGAGGTCTTTCATCTCCTTGGCTAAATTTGTTCCTAGGTATTTCATTCTTTTTTGATGCAATTATTAGTGGGATTATTTCCTTAATTTTTCTTTTCAGTAGCTTATTACTAGTTTATAGAAATGCAACAGATTTCTGTATATTGAATTTTGTATCCTGTGACACCACTAAATTCATATATTAGTTGAAACAGGGTTTTTATGTTTATCTGTGTGGAGTTTTTAGGGTTCTCTGTATAAATTATCATGTGCATCATCTGCAAATAGTGGGTCTTCCACCCACCCCTCATCCCCATTTGGATGCCTTTTATTTATTTTTCTTGCCTAATTGCCATGGCTCAGACTTCTAATAATGTTGAATAAAAATGGTGAGAGTGGGCATCCTTCTTTGTTCTTGGTCTCAGGAAAAGCTTTCAGGTTTTCATCATTGAATATGATGTTAGTTTGGATTTGTCATATATGGCTTTTATTTTGTTGAGGTACATTCTGTTTTACCAACTTGGTCGAATGGTCCCTTATTATTATATCCCATTGATTTGCAGATGTTGAACCATTTTGCACCCCTGGAATAAATCCCACTTGATCATGGTGTTTGATCCTTTCCATGTATTGTTGAATTCTGTTAATATTTTGCTGAGGATGTTTGCATCCATGCTCATCAGGGATAGTGGCCTGTAATTTTCTTTGTTTATGCTCTCCTTATTTGGTTTTAGTATTGGGTTAAGGCTGGCCTCATAAAATGAGTTTATTATTTTTTAAAAAATATTTAATTTATTTATTCATGAGAGACATAGAGAGAGAGGCAGAGACAGAGGCAGAGGGAGAAGCAGGCTCCCTGTGGTGACCCCGATGTGGCACTTGATCCCAGAACCCCAGGATCATGCCCTGAGCCAAAGGCAGCTGCTCAACCACTGAGCCATCCAGGTGCTCCTCATAAAATGAGTTTAGAAGTGTTTTTTTATCTTTCAATTTTATGGAATGGCTTAAGAAGGATTCTTTGAATGTTTAGTAGAATTCACCCCAGTAAAGATATCTGATCCTGGACTTCTGTATGTTGGGAGCTTTTGATTAATGATTGAATCTCCTTACTAGTAATTGGTCTATTCAGATCTTCTATTTCTTCATGATTCAGTCTTGGAAGATTGTATGTTTCTAGGAGTTTATCCATTTGTTCTATGTTTTCCAGTTTGTTGGCGTATAATTGTTCATACTAGTCTTTTATTATCCTTCCTTCATATTTCTATGGTATCAGTTATAATTTCTCCTCTTTCATTTCATTTTATTTATTTGAACCTTTCCTCTTTTTTTCTTGGTGCATCTAGCTAAAGGCTTGTCAATTTAGTTTATCCTCTCAAAGAACCAGCTCTTAGTTTCATTATCATTTCTTTTGTTTTGTTTTTAAGTTTCTATTTCATTTATTTTTGCTCTGATCTTTATGATTTCCTTCCTTCTGCTACCTTTGGGCTTAGTTTGTTCTTCTTTTACTACATACTTTAAGTGCAAAGCTAGATTGAGTTTTTCTTGTTTCTTGAATTTCCTTGTTAGAATTGCTTTTGCTGCATCCCCTCAATTTTGCATTGTTTATTTCCATTTTCATCTGTCTCAAGTTATTTTCTTTTAATTTCCCCTTTGAATTCTTCATTGATTCATCTGGTTTTCAGTAGCATGTTGTTTAAACCCTACATATCTGTGATTTCTTCAGTTTTCTTATAATTGATTTCTAGTTTGTTGTGGTTGGAAAAGACACTTGATATGATTTCAGTTTTCTTCAATTTATGGGGACTTGTTTCATGGCCTAACATGTAATCTATCCTGGGGAAAGTTCCATGTGCACTTGAGAAGAATGTATATTTTCCTGCTTTTGGATGGGATGTTCCGTATATAACTCTGAATCCCATCTATTATAAGGTGTCAATTAAGGCAAGTGTTTCCTTATTGATTTTCTCTTTGGATGATCTATGCATCAATGTAATTGGATTATTAAAGTCTCCTACTATTATTGTATTGCTGTAAATTTCTCCCTTTAGGTCTGTTAATATTTGCTTTATATATTTAGGGCCTTCTGTGTTGTATGAATAAATATTTACAACTGAATCCTCCCATTGGATTGACACTTTTATCGTTATGTAATGCCCTTCTTTGTCTTTTATCACAATCTTTGTTTTAAAGTCTATTTTGTCTGACACAAGCACAGCTACACCAGATTTCTTTATATTTCCATTGCAAGGAATATCTTTTTCCATCCTTTCACTTTTGGTCTATGTGTGTCCTTAGATCTCATATGTAGATGAGTCTTTTTTGTTTAGTTTTGTTTTTACTTAGTTCAGCCACTCTCTGTCATTTGATTGGAGGTTTTATTCTATTTACATTTAAAGTAATTTTTTAAAGTAATTATTTTCTGACAGTTTTTGTAGTTCCTCTCTCTTCCTTTCTTCTTTTCTTATTCTCTTCCTTTGTGGTTTGGTGACTTTCTTTAGTGTTATGTGTATATTCCTTTCTTATTATCTTTTGTGTGCCTGCAATAGATTTTTGCTTTATGGCTTTTGCTTTTTTAAAATACTTTTACCATGATGTTATTTTTTACCACAGAGCAACATATATATATATATAATAAATTGATATTATATATTATTTATTAATGTGGTATTTTAAGTTGATAGCTTAAATTTGAATGCATTTTCTTTTTTTCTTTTTTTTTTAAGATTTTATGTATTTATTTATGAGAGACACAGAGAGAGAGGCAGAAACATAAGCAGAGGGAGAAGCAGGCTCTTCACAGGGAGCCTGATGCAGGACTCGATCCCAGGACCCCGAGATCATGACCTGAGCTGAAGGCAGATGCCCAACCACTGAGACACCCGGGTGCCCCAATTTGAATGCATTTTAAAGCCTCTACATTTTTACTTTGCCCCCACACGTGTTTTATGTTTTTGACGATATATTTTACATCTTTTTATTTTGTGTATCCCTTAACTAATTATTGTAGTTACAGTTCATTTTTACTACTTTTTTTTTCAGCCTTTGTTCTATCTTTTTAAGTGGCTCATACCTCTACTATATATTCCTTTCTACCAGTGACATTTTTACATTAATATGTTTTCTTGTTAATGTCTTCTTATCTGCTTAAAAAAAAAAAAAATCTCTTTAACATTTCTTAAAAGGCCAGTGTGGTAGTGATGAACTTTAGCTTTTGCTTCTCTGAAAAACTCTTTATCTCTTATGCAATTCTGAATGAATGATAGCCTTGATAGAATATTCTTGGTTGAAAGGTTTTTTTTTTTTTTTAGCACTCTGAATATGTCATGTCACTTTCCTCTGGCTTGTGAAGTTTCTACTGAAAAAAATTGGCTGTTAGTTTTATGGTGATCCCTTTGTATGTAACAAATTGTTTTTCTCTTGCTGCTTTCAAGATTCTTATCTTTCATTTTTGAAATTTTAATTATAATGTGTTTTGGTATCTACCTCTTTGAATTTATCTTATCTGGGACTCTCTTTGCTTCCTGGATCTGGATGTCTGTTTCCTTACCCAGACTTTCCTTCCCCACGTTAGGGAAGCTTTCAGCCATTATTTCTTCAAGTACATTTTCTACCCTTTCTCTCTTTTCCTTCTGGGACCCTTATTTTCTAAGTGTTATTCTGCTTGCTGGTGTCCCATTGGTCTCTTAAGATAGCTTTACTTTTATTTTTTTTTAAGATTTAATTTATTAGAGAGAGAATGAATGTGGGGAGGGGCAGAGGGAGAGAGAGAAGCAAACTCCCTGTGGATCAGATAGCATGACTCAGGGCTTGATCCCAGGATCCTGAGATCATGAGCTGAGCTGAAGTCAGTTGCTTAATCAGCTGAGCCACCCAGGCACCCCAAGATATATCTTTACTCTTCCAAATTCTTTTTCTTTTTGCTACTCTGTGTGGGTGAACTCCACTGCTCTGTCTTCAGGTTGCTGATCTGTTCTTCTGCTTCATCCTCTGTCAAACCCTGCTAGTGTCTTTTTCATTTCAGTTATCATATTCCTTAGCTCTGTGACTTCTGTTTGGTACTTTCTTACATTTTCTGTCTCTTTGTTGAAGTTCTCACTGTTTGCACCCATCCTTCTGCGTTCAGAGAGCATCTTTATGACTATTACTTTGAACTCTTTATCAGACTGATTACTTATCTCTGTTTTATTAAGGGTTTATTTATTTTTTTCCCGAGATTTTGTCTTGTTCTTTTGCTTGGAACATATTCCTATGTTTTATCCTCTTACTGGACTCTCTGTGTTTGTTTCCATGTAATATGCAAAACAGCTGCCTCTCCCAGTCTTGAAGGAGTGGCTCTGTGTAGGAGAGGAAACTTATCTTTCAACCTTGGCCTAGCTCTTAGTTGTCTCTTGTACTTTTGTCATGGTCAAAGTAGCCTGATTTATTCTTGATAGGTTGCAATAAGTTCCAATTGTTGAGGGTGTGCCAAGCGTGTTCCAGAAGGAGTGATCTCAGTTAGTACCTAGTTTCAGGCTGATTGGAAGCCAGGTCCTCAGGCAGCAGCTTTTAACATATGTAAGTAGATGCAGTCCTGTGGAACTGCAATTATTGACCTCTGGGAGAGGTCAATTATTGACTGGGAGATCTAAAGGTATCCCCTGGATGCCAGTTGAAAGAATCAGGGCTTCAGACAAGTATATAAACTCTTTTCTGGGAGGTACCAGCAAGCTGTGGCCAAGGCCACAGGAGACTATAAAGATGGCATCTTTCTGCCTATATTCCCTGAGAGTGCCTTTGTAAACCTTAAATGTGTGGCAAACCTGAAGCCCATCCACAAGCAAATGATCCTTTTTCACAGGCAGAATGGGTGTGTGTTTCAGTTTCTGTGCAGTGAGTGCCCTGAGTGGGCTCTAAGCTGTCTTTTTGATTGTTACAGTCCCAGGGGGCCCAAAAACACAAGACCCCTCTGGCTGCCAGAGACAGGTGATCAATAGGTGTTTCCTAAGTAAACACACTTTCCGACTAGCTTTAGCAAGGCCGTGGGAGAATGTTGAGGGTGGGGCATGTCCACAGCTTTATTGAGGCAAGGGGTGAGTGTGGAGACAGTGCATGCTCTTGGCTTTAGTGAGGCCAGGAAAGAGCACTGCGGGCAGGGCACACCTGTGGTAGAACCAAATTCTTGATGCCTCCCCACCAGTCCCCCCACCTTCAGATCTTCATTTTGTAAATGGCACCACCAATTCTCCCATTTTCTCAATCCAAAATGCTTGAAATCATCTTTGACCTATTTTTCTCTTCTACGGTTAATTCACTAACAAATCTGTTGCTTCCACTTTTGAAATATATTCATAGTAGGGTCACTCCTCTCCACCCTTGTGATTAGCACTCAAGTCTCTCACCTGGACTGTTCCATTTGCTGCCTAATGGCATCTCAGCTTCCACCACTGTCCTCCTAAATTCTGTTTTCTCCATAGTAGCCAGAACTGTTCTAAAGGAAAACAAAACAAAACAAAAAAAAGGACACTGGTGTGGCTCAGTGGTTGAGCATCTACCTTTGGTTCAGGTCATGATCCTGGGGTCCTGGGATGGAGTCCTGTATTGGGCTCCCCACAGGGAGTCTGCTTCTCCCTCTGCCTGTGTCTCTGCCTCTCTCTGTGTGTCTCTCATGAATAAATAAATAAAATCTTTAAAAAAAAAAAATCAAGACTCTCCAGTGGTGCCAGAATAAAGTCCCATGTCTAGCTATATCTTCCTATAAGGCCCATGACCTCTCTGATCTCATATCCTACCTTTCTCCCCTTTGCTTATTCTACACCATACCTACTGACTTCCTAGGTGTTCCTCCAACATACCAAGCATGTTTTTACCTTTCCCAGTGGTTTTTCTTCTACTTGAATTATTCTTTCTCTCTGTGTGACTTGGTGTCTCACTTCCTTTAGGTTACTCTCAGATGACACCCTATCCTAAAGACTATACTACTCTATCTGAAATAGTACCCCATTTTTCTTCCTACCCTTTTTGCCTATTTTTTTTTCCTCATAAACACTTCTCATTGTTTAAAATTGTATAATTATTTGCTCTTTTTTTTTCTTTGAAGAAGAAGACTCCGTGCCTAGCATATAGCCCAATGCAGGGCTTCAACTCACGACCCTGAGACTAAGACCTGAGCTGAGATCAAGTCACACGCCCAACTGACTGAACCACCTGGGTGCCCCTTTATTTGCTCATTTTAAAATTCGCTTTCCAATTGAATGTAAACTCCATGACAAGATAGACTTTCTATATTTTTACCCATCACCGGATCCCCAACACCCTGAACAGCCTGGCACACGGTAAGCTTGACAATAAAGATTTGTAAGGTGGATGAACAAATGAACAAACTCTTAGCTTGGTATTGGCTTAGAAAATGCTCTCACAAAATGATGTTCATTACCATAATTGTGGTCCTTTATGGAGAAAAAGGACAGAATCAGTGGGGGAACACCAACACCTGATTCTGGTCCTAAATGAGACCTGAGTGGAAAAAACTTAATTTCTTGGGCAGTTTCATTGTCAGTGTGAGTCAGAAGTTGCTTTGCTGACCTGGAAGCTGTAGTGTCACGTGACCCAGAAATTACTGCCACCCCCTTCCTGGTAAATAGTTTTGTCTTGCTACCTAAACTCCTTCCTCATTTGGCTCCCATTTCCCTGTTTCTGCCTGGGGAGCATTTCTTTGAAATGACCCTAACATACCATCACTCAGTGATGACACCCCAGAGCATAACACTTTTCTGTGGCTGCAAGATGGTGCTACTGCACCTTTCCACGGAGTCTGTTAAAAGCCATTTATCACACATCTGCTGGGCATACTCTGAAATTAGTTCAGCTTAGATGTTGGCCCTTCTTATCTCTGCAGATAAATAGATACAGCCCTGCATATCACCTGTGGGAAGTGGGGCCTTTGATCTCCGTGGGGAAACCTGCTTTATAGCTCTTTTAAAAATTGAATTATGTTCTGTGTAAGTGTGCTTTTTAAGACATCATCGTCTGTGGAAAGAAGCAGGATTCATTTATCAGAAAGGAGATTTTAAGTTCTACAATCAAACAGATATTGAGTGCTTTCTTGGTTGATAATGTAGTGCTTGTGTTTGATAAAGTCCAAATACCTGATCAAAAGCGGCAAGACAAAAGAGGAGATTGAGAAACACACACATACAGGGGGGTGAGGTGGGGCAAGGGAGAGGGAGGGAGGGCCTCAGGCCTGAAAAGAGGAAGGGAGAGGGGGAGTGAGTTAACCCTTCACATTTGAGGATGAGTGATCCCAAAGGTTCAAGCTGATGACTGACATGGGAGCTACGGTTGCTTCTGCCCCAAGCTGGTGAGCTGAGAACGAGGAGCAGAGTGAGCCTTGCTCTTTCCTCTCTTCATTTTCCTTCCTTTTGCTTCCCCCCTATCTGGGAAGAACATAATTTGCTAGAGAGGCTTTGGCAGCAGCCTGGCCCAACTACCAAGCAGCAGCTTGGGATGGGCAGAAACTTGGGTCCCTCCAGGAGTTACAGGTGTTCCCCTGAAATCTGAGAGGTGATGTGACTTGTCGGGTCACAGAGTGGATTGAGGGCAGAGCTTAGCTTCTGCAGATGCTAAGCTTCCCTCCTCCTGCCCACAAACGTACTCACTGGAGATTTTCAAACCATACTCCCTGTTGGGGAGGAAGGAGGTAAGGTGGTGATTCTCCAGGGCCCCTGCCAAGGAGCCAGGGGTGGGGGGGGGATGGAAGGGGATCAAGTTGCTGTGACTCTCAGTGCCCCACCCCATCTTCAATCAGAGCAGCTCCACTCAGTTTTGTTTTCTATACTGTGCATCTGTGGAATATATTAACAGAAAAGATTTGAAACAACTGCAGATTTAGGGTACATTAGAAAGACATATTGAAAACTAGAGTACTTCAAAACACAGATTCTGGAACTGGGCTACGTGGGTTCAAATCCCAGCTCTAGCTCATACTAGTTTTATTTCCTTGTCTGATGAAGGGCTGTATGAAAACAGTAGTACCCCATAGCATATTAAATGAGTGGAAATCTGTACAGCACACAGAAAAGGCACTCCATGGCAGACACTTAATAAATGGTAGTTGTTTTTAACCCTGAGATGGGGAACCCATGATAGATTAAGCAGCTGCTGCTAACTGCTCATCAACTGGGAAGTCAGAATTCCGTTTAATGACTAGTTCTTTCAATCCAACCATTTCATCCTTTAATATTGACGCTTGGTCAAATTAATGAAGACATTGGATTGAGTTAGTCCTTTTGGTTGGAAGAGAGACAAAACACTCTGGCCAGTTCAGGAAATAAGTAAAATGGGATTGGGGTGGAGTGGCTATTATAAGAATGGCACAGGCAAAAGGAGAAGATGGAAATCCCAGAAAGGGACCAGGGTGGATTCTTGATCCTCAACTTGGTATGAAACGATTCCTAGAGCCTGGGAGTGGAACATGGGTCTGGGATCCACATCAACTTCAGGGGTGGGTTTTGCAGTAATGGGCCATCCTTAATGTGGCTCAGCTACTTCACTGTCCATTTATTCTTGTGTCCCTTGCTGGCTTATTCACTCAGCCACTGTGTCTTTCTTCTCTTCTATATCATTCTGCCCATCTCCCAATCTCCACTCTCTATTTTTTGCTCCCCTCCCATAGCGAATAGCATCATTACCCTGATCAAATTCCCGAGAGAGCATATCTGACTAGTCCAGCTCCTTTTGGTCTCCCAGAACACACCATAGTTTGCTTGCCAGCCCAGGATAGACTGTTGGGGGCGGGAGGGGGGTCCACCAATACCCATCATTGTCCAATCAGCTTTGGCAGAGCTGGGATGTTGGGGGGGTGGGGAGAAGCAGGGTGGGGGGGGGGGACCAAAACTGCAGACATAGCAATCAGCAGGGCTGTGGGTGGGGCACTTGTCCATAGACCATCTACAGGGCAGGCCCCAGACACTGACTTCCCTAATGCAGAATTGCCTTTATTATTAAGGATAATGAAGTGGGAAGGTCTGCAGGTCTCCCTCTAGGGAGAGGTTCCTGTTCGAATCTCTTACTGCCATGAAGGCACCTCCACTCAATGGGCAACCTCATTAATTCCCTTCAAGCCAAGTGCTCTGGAGGAAATAAATAGCCCTGAGTGTCACTTTTGCAAACCCAGACATCTGATGGCTCAGTGAGGCAGTACTCCAATTTCTTCCCTGATGTAGAAGGAGACCAGTTATCCAAGACAAATCTCTGAGGAAACAGATTCCCCAAGTTTTTGCACCAGCTAAATTTTTTTTATTTACTCTTGAATGCCTCAGTTTAGATAGTATGGTAAAAGAATGAAATAAAAGAACAAAAAGGTTTATTTGACCTCAGAGTACGCAAAATTGTGTAAATTAATTCCATAAATAACAAGATCACCCAGGCAAGCTTTTTGTAGCCACTTTTTTTTGCATTTCTGCTTTGCCTTCTCCTGCTCCCTGCTTGGAAATAGCAGCCTTGGACTACAGCACACACTCAGACTCCACCATCTGCCTCCCACTCCAAAAGAGGGGTAGGAGAGGAGAGTGCATTCAACAGATGGCAATAAACAGTTTTTGAGCATCTCCTGGGCATCAGGCACTGGAGGTAGATGAATGTAGTAAGCAAAACAGAGAAAAGACCCTGCCCTCATGGAGGGCACACATTCTAGTGGGGAAAACAGACAATAAACTTGATGAGTGAGAGAAACAGATGGTTTCCATACCTTACTGCAAGGACCTTGGCTTAACTCTGAGTGAAATGGAAAGCCGCCAGAGGGTTTGAGGTAAAGGACTGATGTGGGTTTTTTTCCATTTTAAGAGTCACACTCGGGCTGCTGTGTTGAGAATAGACTGTCTCATCCTCCTGGGGGATGGAGGCAAGGATGGACACGGGGAGACAACTGAGAGGCCATTGCTATAATCCAGACAGAGATTTATCTTACTTTCCATGCGCTGTTGCATCATCACTTGGACGTAAGGAGAGCAGTGGAGTGAGAAAGTACTTCCCTCCTCTAGTCTCAACAGAGCTGCTGGAGAGACTCTTAAAATGGGAGTCAGATCATGGCAGTCCTTTGCCTGAAACCCTCCAGAAGCTTCCCACTGCACTCAGCATCAAGACAAAGTCCTTAATTTCAGACACAAATCACCAAAGTTCCAGAGAACTCTGGTGTGGAGGGCCCAGGCACTCTTTTTGTACAAGTTCCCCTTGGGTTACTCAGGTTTCTTGGAGATCGGTAATAGCCAGGGTCCTTCCACTCAGCTAACCCTCACTCTTTCCCAGTGGTTGGCTCACCCCAGGGTGGGGTGCTGAGGCCAGCTAACTTTTCAGGATAATGTCTGAAATAATTCAACAATAGGATTTTAAAACTGGAAGAGATATAGTCTAGCCTATCCTCAACCCCCAGCTCATTCTACAAATGGAGAAACCAACCTAAAAGGAGGAAGTGCCCTGATAAGTCATTGTGTGACTGGGTGATAGCTGGACCTCCTCTGGACATGATAGCTTAGCTCTGTGCTAACATCTTCATACAATGGGACAGGAACTTACCTTCCTTACCAATTCCACCTGCCTCACAAACCCCCTTCTCTGAGTAAGAACCATAATGCTCTCCTCAATAGCTGATTCATTCTTGTACCTGCCTACATGTCCATCCATCCATCCATCCATCCATCCATCCATCCATCCTTCATTTCTAGTGGGTATTTGTGTTTTCCTTTCCCTTCCCTTTAATACTGGGATTTTCCTCTCTTGAATTCATTTATTCTCTGTTCTTCTCTATGGTGTTTGGGTGGGGTTGACCCCATCCACAGATCTAGCCTATCTGACTGACTACAGGAGTGAGTTCAGAGAAAGGTATGTACCCCAATATAGGCTAATGAAAGTGATCCCCTCCATCCAGAACATATGCTACCATTATTGGAAGTCATTCGCTTTCTTCTCCCAGACCATGTGGTATGAGGACATGCATGCTGTCTAGTCAGAGTTTCTGGGCCACTATGAGGAACCTAAAGATGACACTAATACCACATAAGACAGGAGAGAGACAGAGACAGAGATTGATTAAGGTCTTGGATGAGTTACTGGATCAAGTCTCATTTGAAGTTAAAATTATTTCTGAACATACAAGATTTTTTAGCTACTGCATTCTTTTTTTGTTTTGCTTTAGCCAGTTTTAGTTGGGTGCTTAATTGGGTACTTTAATTGGGTTGATTGCAACCCAGAGAATCCTGACACACCGTTCCACTAGCTAGCATTTATGGAATGACTGCCGTGTGCTAGGCTCTCTGCTCAGTAAGCACCAGTGAGCCTCGTGGAGTTGATTATGCAGGGGAGCAAAATTTGCTACCCTAAAATGTATCTTTTTGGAATCTGGATTTTTTTAGGCTATTTTGAAGAAACAGAAGACTCAATAGGTTTTTCTTCTCCCCCTTCCTGTAACTGCCTACAAGAATTTGGATAGAATACCTGCTCCAGGAAGGGAGCTATCACCACAGAATACTTCAGTATAGTATGAAGCTAAGTATGATGGACTGGGAGGAATGTAGCAAGGCTGGTGTGATCAAAATCCTATGTCCCAGTGTTTCTGGATGGCCTAGCAAACATTGGTTTACCAAATATTCACCTTTTCTATTCTTCCTGTAAATAACTTCTCTTCCCTTTGTAGTCCCATACCCTCATCCCTTGTTCCTTAATCCAGAATGCCACATATACCCCGTCTTTGGAATCTCTAATATTTACATGGATTTCCTGTATGTACATAATTAAATTTTATTTTCTTTGGTTAATATGTTCTTATGTCAATTTAATTCTTCAACCAGCCAGAGGAATCTTGAGGCATAGAGGAAAAATTTTCCTCCCCAGTAGTTGCTGTCCACACTGTGCCAAAAACGCATTGAAAAGACAGACAGATTACATAAGCAATTACAATAAAGTATGGCCATCCTATTGTTAAAAAACAGGGTGGTTGGTATGATTAGCCCTATTTTTTTTAAAAAAATGCTATTTTCAGATCTTTACGTATGCGTATGCATAGAAAATATATTAGAGAGAGGTATGATCTTTGAGTGCTGTGGTAATGCAATCTGTTTCTTCCTTTATACTTTGCTTTTTTTCCCTTCCCCAACGAACCTTAATTACTCTAATAATCAAGATGGGAAATGCTATTAAAATCAAAATGCTAAGCATGATAAGCATTACACTGGGAGAAGCACCGGATGCTGTTAGAGCACTTAGCAGGGACTTGCCTTTGGCTGTGATGTAACTGTGTAGGGAGCTGTAGAGAAGGCTCAGGGAGGCTTTTTCTCTGCATAGAGACCCACCTGCCTCTGCCTATATAGGCTGACCCTCTGTGAGGCCCTGTGAGTGTGAGCTGGGCAAGGAAAGCCAGCTTCCCGCCCCTTCCTTGGACAGTCTGGAGCCTGGGTCCCCTGTACTGGCCAGAAAGGGCATTTCCCCAGCTCATTTTCCTGCACTGCCCAGTGGAGAGCTGGTTACTGGAAACACAAGACACTTTCCTCCCAGGGCTGCAGAGGCTGAACATTAAGAAACCATTGCAAATAGAGTAATTGCTCAGAATGAGCATTAGTGTCCTATTAAAAAGAGACAGCTGCTGGTGGCTGTAACCTCTAATTCAGCAGCGTTTCCTGAGAACCACATTAATGCGATTGGAGCTAATTCCTTCCTTGCTGCCTGGGGGCCAAGTCCAGGCTCCTGGCCCTCAGTCTCTGCAGACAACCAAGAATCCTTCACTCCATTTCCCGGCAGTGGTGTCCTGGGGGCCCGGCTCGGGCAGCAAGCTGACAGCAAGCACTCCGCAAACTACTGCTGATCGTCCACTCCTGTGCTTGACTTTGGACTAGGGGCTGAGGGCTGGGGGTATTGGGGGCAGAGCAGACGATGCTTATTGAGTGGCAGTGTCTCTGAAGCATTTGACATTTGTCTAAAAAAGCCGAGACGACTGTGCTAAGAAATGAAAGATTTGAAGAGCAGTACAATATCAGATGTAGGAGAGAGTAAAAGGGGAATGAGTTGGGAACTGACCCAGCCTTGTGTGGTGAGGGGCAACGGGGGGGTAGATGGAGGAAGGTTCTGGAAAGGCTTCCTGGACGAGAGGAGATCTGAAGAATGAGCAGGAATTAACCGAGAAGGAAGAGCCTGTAAGCAGAGGCTTGTAGGCAGTGGGAAGAACCAAGCTGTTGGAGAAGTAGGCAAGCTGGACACGGAGAGGCAGGTGGTGGTGGATAAAGCAAGCCTGTCTCCCTGCCTGCTGCAGTGGCATTGCTCTGCCCCCCTTGGGGACTTCACTCCAAGGAACAAATGACACCACCAAATGTCTCCCAGCGTCTTTGAGCTTGTGGCCTTGCCCTCATCCTCTCGCCTCACTGGACGGGATGGAGTGCACAACTCTCCCTCCCTCTCCCCTTAGGCCAAGGACTGGCCACCACCTTTCTTTCCAGGACCACCCGGGCAGCTCGGTTTCCCGGATCGACAACCAGATGGGGCCTAGGCGAGAGCCCTCAGGTAGTGCAGGAGATGGGCCAGATGAGGCCTCATCTGGTCCCACCACCAACCCCTGGAGCGGGGAGCAGCCACAGGCTGCAGAGTCCTGGGGAGCATAGCTGCCCTCTGCTTGGTGCTCCGAGAGATGGTTCCCTAGCAACGGCACGGGCACAGGCTGCCCTGGGGGAGCGTGGGGTTTGCACAAAGGGTGGAGGAAACAAAGGGTCCTTGCACACTCATTGTGGGGCACCGTGTGTTTGCTCCAGGGAGGCCCTGGCACCATGTGCGCCATCCTCCCTGCAGGGACAACAGTGTGGCCTCTGCCCTTCCCACTAGGAAGTCGGTTGACACATGGGTCTCATAATGCTGTGCCACAGTGTGGAGTTTAAAACATGCTTCTTGACCTCCAGGAAGTTTTTTTTTCTTTTTAAAGATTATTTATTTATTTATTCATGAGAGACACAGAGAGAGGCAGAGACACAGGCAGAGGGAGAAACAGGCTCCCTGTGGGGAGCCCGATGCGGAACTTGATCCCAGGACCAGAGATCACCCCCTGAGCCAAAGGCAGATGCTCAACAACTGAGCGCCCCAGGTGTCCCTGTTTTTGTTTTCTTTTCAATCTAGTCTGTGAACCTCACACTTACAGGAAGGCAAGGAAACAGTATGAACATCCCATAAAATAGCACATGGGAGGAAGGACCGGGCAGTCTGGGTTGCAGGTGTGTGGAGCAGAGGGGCGGCCTGGACCATGTCCTCCTGCGTGGGGGACACTTGGCCTCCCTACGGCTCCATGCAGAACAGTGTCCCGCTTTACAGATGAGGAGAGTGATGCTCAGAGAAGTGACGCACATGCCCAAGTATATTTATGCTGTGACAAGTCAAGGATTTGTTCCTCCTTTTCTATCAGCCCAACTGGCTGCCTTCAAATGCCCCCAGACCCAGGCTACTGAGATACCAGCCTTGGGGCCTCCTCACATACCTCCTGTCTCCTTCACTTTTTCAGAGAATGTGCTCTCCTGGGCACCAAGTCTGTAGCTAAGACTTGGGTCAGGCCCCAGACTTGGGACTCACCCCGACCATTGGGGCTGTCTAATGTGTTGTGTTTCCACCCTGAAGCCTGCACTCTGAGGCCCACGTAGGGGACAGGCCAGTTTGTGGTTGGGTGCTGCTGGGTGAAAGTGTGTGAGCCACCTTGGATAAAGAAAATAATTCTGGGGCCCCTGGTTGGCTCAGTAGTTGAGTGTCTACCCTCAGCTCAGGGTGTGATCTTGGGGTCCTGGGATCGAGTCCTGCATTGGGCTCCCCGCAGGGACCCTGCTTCTCCCTCAGCCTGTGTCTCTGCCTCTCTCTGTGTCTCTCATGAATAAATAAATAAAATCTTTTTAAAAAATAGAAAAAGAAAGAAATCCAGCAGGAAGTGTGGCAGGGAGGAAATGTCCCCGAGGAGGATTTTCAAGTGATAGGTATCGTGTAGTTAAGAGCATGATCAGGGGCAGAAGGTTAGAGGTGGTGGCTGGAGATAGGTACAGGAGGGTTGTCTTTGCGTCACGGTCCCCAGCCATGTTTCCTACAGAGAAAAGACTTAGAGAGGCATTCTCACCAACCAGGGCTCTGCCTTTTTGAACTTGCAATAATTGTCTCAGTTGGCTGATCCTCCTACAAGGAGAAATGATGGGTGTTAAGATGGGGAAGGAGTAAGGGAGCCCCCCCAGGTTGGAGCATGAAACTGGAGGCGTTCTGGTTGCTGACATGAATGGACACCGGTCAGCCCTTCTACTGCAGGCCCCTGTGTGGGAAGCCAAGCTCTGCGTCCCCTTCTGATTTCTAGCCACTTCCATGCTTCCAGCCAAGGGCATGGGCTCCCCCCTGAGGACTTCGAGTCTCAGCTTTGCCAAATCCTCGCTGTGCGACCTTGGGTAAGTCACAGAACCCCTCTGGGCCTCAGTGTGGCCCACCCATTAAGCAGAGATGATAGTCAACTCTGCGTTTCAGGATTGCTGTGAGGAGTAGATAAGACGGCATAGGGCGCCTTTCTTCACACCAGTGGAGAGACGTGTGTCTGCGTCCAGGCTGCAGGGCGAGGCGAGGGCGCAGGGAGGGAGTGTTGTGCCTCCCGAGAGGCCGCCACCGCATCCAGCGCTCTCCAAGCCTGGCCGTTCACTCCGAGGCTGGACGGGGCCCAGCTCCCTTTGTTCCTTCCTGTCTGCTCCCTGCCATGTCCTTAGGCTCCCGGCAGATGCAGAGCCGGTGCTTGTGGCCTTGGCCTCCCCCATCTTGGGCCCCAGGCCCTGTCACCGCTCAGCTCTGTGGCTGGGCCTCGATGGTCTCATCTGCAAACCGTGGTTGGCGGGGTGGGGGGGAATTGCCTCCCGAAGACAGCTTCCCACCTCCTTCCCGTCACATCCCTCACCCAGGTGCTCTCAGCCTGAGCTGTCCAGTAGGATCTCCTGCAAATTGTGACCATCTGGCAGGCCCCGAGGGCCTCTCCTGCCCCCTTCGGCCTCCACGGTCTGAATACAGCCTGGGCACCAGGGGTTCCGAAAGGCACCCCACATGACTCTTGGACCGCACCTGGGCTGAGAACCACCTCGGGCTGCTGGGCCAGCTGCAGTGCTCCCGTTCTGGCCGTTGTCACCTGTCCAGCTTCACGACAACCCCCTCGTTGGGCCCCCCCACCTGCTTATAGATGTGCTGGGCGGCTGGCAGTGTCCCCAAAGGAAGGCGCCCTCCCGGGCCTCCCAGGCCTCTGCCCTGATGCCACCTCCTGCCCCTCCTGCCACAGCCCATCCGTTCCTTGGAGCCTTTCCTGGAGGGTTAGCACCCTTGTGCATCCCCACTTCTACCCCCGTCCCTGCAGGTCATTGGTGCATAAGGATCCAGGGCTTCCGGCTCAGGAGCCCCCCACCCCCACCCTGCCCAGAGCCTCCTCTGCTCGAAGCGCCACCCGCCCTAACCTCCCTCAGCTCTTCTCTGTCTCCCCAGGCTTCCCCCCCCCCCCCCCCCCCACCCCGACGGCTCCTGGTGTCTGCTTGCAGCTGGATCACCCAGAAGGCTTGTTTGTGTTTGTTTCCAGCTTTTCTTGGGGGCACAACTGAGAATTAAAAACTGTACATACTGGGGCACCTGGGGGGCTCAGGGGTTGAGCATCTGCCTTGGGCTCAGGTCGTGATTCCGGGATCCTGGGATCGAGTCCCACATCCGGCTCCATGGATCAGGCTTCTCCCTCTGTCTGTGTCTCTGCCCCTCTCTCTGTTTCATGAGCAAATAAATAAAATCTTTTTAAAAAACCCTATATATATATTTAGGGTGTACCACTTGATGATTTGGTATCTGTATCCACTGTGAAATGATCATCACGGGTGGGCTAAGTACCATATTCGTCACCTCACAATGCTACCTTTCCTCCTACCTTTTCCTGTTTCCGTGGTGAGGACACTTAAGATCTACCCTCTTAACAAATATCAGGTAGGCAATACACTATCCCTAGCTAGAGTCATGCTATCGTACCTACGAGCTCCAGAATTTATAAGGGGTTAATATGCAAAACGTGTCACGAATTCATACAGTTTGATAGCAACAAACAAACAAAAACCAGTGATGATAATAATAATAATAATAATAAATAAAACACCTATGTAATTTGATTTAAAAAATGGGCAAAGGACCTGAACAGAGCTTTCTCCAAAGAAAACGTATGAACGGCGACAGGTAGCTGAACAGATGCTCACCATCCCTCACCATCAGAGAGACACAAATCAAAACTGTGATGCGACATCGCCTCACACCTGTTGGACCGGCTCCCGTCAGGAAGAAGAAGGGTCATCGTGCCCATGATGATGTGGAGAAAGTGAAACGGGTATTAAGATACAGATGGTCGGCCCCATCCTCAGTTAGTGATTCAGTGGGGAGAGGGGAGGAGCTGCAAGTGTGCGAGTCTAACACCCCCCCAGCCGATTGATGGCCACACTTTGGAACCTGCTGCTTTAGAGCTGAGTTTCTCAACCGGGGCAATACGGAGATTTTAGGCTGGCCAATTCTTTGTCCTTTTTGGGGGGACAGGAGGCCGTCCTGTGCGCGTTGTAGGAGCGGCCTCCCTGGTCTCTACCCACCAACTGTCTCCAGACATCGCCCGTCATTCCCTGGGGGATGCAGGCACCCTGGTTGAGAACCATCACCCTAGACTCTGCCTTGGGGGTGGGATTCTGGGGGAGCCTTGGCAGGCCCAGTTTCCCGACTTTGCAGCCTGCACCCTGTTTTTCTAACTCAGGGTTCCTTGAGTTAGCAGAGCCCATTCATCGGCATGTTGTATATGCCGCTTTCTTGCTATAATCGCCCAGGTGAGTGGCTGTGACGCAGGCTATCTGGTTTGCAAAGTCTGAGCCTTTTACTCTCTGGCCTTTGACAGGAAATGTTTGCTAACCCCTGTGCAGACTCTGAAGGGGACTGATGGACTGGGTCGGGATAGAAGGACCCGGGCCTGTGCCCCCTGCCCCCACCTTGGCCCACCCTGGTAGATGCGAAAGAGGAAGGGTGAGAGGTGAAGGGGCTTCTGGGCATGGGCCCCGGGGCCATCAGGGCACTGCTGTCCACGGTGGGTGGATAAGGGAGTCCCTGCTTGGTGGGGCTCCACCTCCTGGCTTTCCTGGATCTGCCAGCCAAGCCCCGGCCCGATAAGCTGGGGGCCGGGCTGGGATTTGCTGGGGATTTTCCACGGCTGCCTGGCTCATGATCAGCCTGTACTCGCCTCACGTGGACCAGCCCTGGCCTCTGCTTTATCTACTGGGTAAACAAGAGCTCTGCACACAGCCCCAAGGGAAAGGAGCCATCAAGACTGCAGACTCTGGGGTCGACAGGCCCCCTGTGCAGTGCTGTGTGGATACAGCGTTCAGGGCTGACACTTCAGTGGGAAGAGGGCCACTGGGGCCACTTGGGAGGAACAAGGATCCCTTATTCCTTCATTCGCCGGGGAGCTCCTGAGTGGGGAGGGCCATACGAGGCACCATACGAGGGCCACCGTGCAGACACCGTGCTTGCCCTCCTTTGATCTACCAGCTTTCGGGGAGACAGTGAAGCAAGGATGCTCACCCTGGGGGAGCCCCAGGGGTGATGGGAACACAGAGGAGGCAGACAGCAGAGCAGGGTGGGAGTGGGGCCAGAGAGGAGGGGGAGGAAGGACACCCGGTGCCTGTGGATAAGCCATGACTCTACTCAGCGACCGAGCCGGCCAGCAGCACTGCTGGATCCTGCGCACACTCACCCTCCTCCCCGCTCCTCCTGACCATCCTAGGCGCTCTCTCCTCTGCCAAGGGGTGGTGCTAGGCACATGGGCTGCAGCTGGTTCTGGATGGTTGCTCTGCATGGGCACAGGGCGGGACCGTTTGGCATTCCTCTCCGTGTTCCTTACCGCTAACCTAGTGCCGAGCCTCCCTTGAGGTTCTTGGGAGGAGACGTGGAGGAATGAGTGGCATCCTAGCGCCAGTGGAGACGAAGGGCCTCAGGGAGATGTGGCCCCTGACACCTGTCCAGCTTTTAACAGTTTGCAACACCTTTGGAACTGTAGCATGTTAATCCCGCGGGCAAGGTGAGGTTGGCCAAGTGGGTGGTAGTGACCAGTCAGAGCTCTGGGGTGGTGAGCAACAGAAAATGGCTGGGGCTGATTTAGCCAAAAGGGACAGGTTCAGGGAAGCTCACAGACTTAGCAGAAAACCAAAGGACCAGCTTTCTGGAAGGACACTCCAGGGAAGGAACGTGCCTCTGTCCAGGGCGACCAAGCAGAATGAATGGTTCTTCATGCTTCTGCCCACGGCTCCAATCCCAGGGATGGTGTCCGATGGCTTAGCTTAGGGCAGAGGGCTCACGTCCCAGGCTGACCCCTGTGTGTATCCATAGGCCTCTCTGATCACAGGGTCCTGCCCTCGGCTCATTCTCTGCCTCGGCTCTGCTTCCACTTACAGCCAAATCTGTGTCTCCCCACTGTCCCTCAGCTTGGGCACTAGGACCCTCGTGCTCCTAAGTCACCCACATTGGCAGCCGGGAGCCTGTCCTCTTCTAGGGTAGGCCACGAGCCAGCACTGGCTCAACCGATTTTGCCTGGTAGCTTCCCCTCCATTCCGGTGAGCATGGCCGAGGTTCAGGCCCTCAGCATCTTTACACGGGCTGCAAGCTTCCCCCGAGGCATCTATCCTCTGCTCCTGTCCACGTCTGACCAGCAGCAGAGGGGACTTTGCTGATCCTGCACATCTGATCCTACCCCTCTTCTCCTCAGAAAGCTTCACACCACCTCTCTGCCCATGACCGTGGCTTCCAAACATCTGTGACCTTGACCTGCAGTAAGAGACATATTTTACGTTGCAATTGATTTTTATAGTGCACTTGTTTCCATAAGTGAAGCCCAGTTTCCAAGAATTGATACTTACCTGAGTTTCTATCCTAGATCACTTTTTAAAACTCCTGGCCAGGACCCACTAACCTGATTTCATGACCCACGGCTGAGCCATCATCTGAAGACATTGGCTGAAAGATGAAGCAGGAACCCCTTGGAATGGCGTGGAAGGCTGCTTGGTGACTCAGGCCTCCTTCCACTTCCACAGCTCTGGATGCTGTTGGTCTCTGTTTCTTTGAGTGCTTCTGTGCATCCCACCCCGGGCCTCACTTTTGTGCTTCAGGGCGTATCCCACATGCTTTGCCCAAATTTGTCTACCTCCCCTTCTTCACTTCCCCTGCCCACCTCATTCTTTAAGATTTGTCTTCTCTCTGTGAGTTGGATGTGAGTGTCCTCTGTGCCCTAAGAGGAGCACCTTGGGGGGTGATACTGGCATGTGCTTAGGTGTCTACAGCTGTGTGGGGACTACCTGCCTCAATATTGTGTACATTTCCAGACCTCACCATCGGCCCTTGAAGTCAGAGTCTTCGACGATGAGGTTGCATGGGGTGCCTGGGCGATGCAGTTGGTTAAGCATCCAACTCATGGTTTTGGCTCAGGTCATGATCTCGGGGTTGTGAGACTGAGCCCTGAGTCAAGCTCCACGCTCAACGTGGAATCTGCTTAAGATTCCCTCTGTCCCTCTCTGGCCCTCGACCTCTCACAATAAATAAAAAATAAATAAAATCTTAAAAAAAAAAAAAAGCAAAAGATGGTGTGACAAATCTACATTTTTACTTAACTACCCTGGCTGGTTCTTAGGCATGTTAACATTCATGTCTGACACGGACTGGTCCGGAGGCTGTCCAGTTCCTCCAGGCTCTAGGCAATGCTGTTTGTTGATGCACACCCTGGGCAATGGCCATCCAGACTCTCACTCCCTCCCCATTTGTAGGGAATTCCCTGCCACATCGTCCTGGTAGGAGACAAAGCCCACTTGCTTGCAGAAGATGAAAGGTCTAGATACTGCCCTCCAGTATCCTGGCAGTGGGGACATGGGCATGTGGCTTTGTCTCCAGCAAGGATTCCCACCCTACCTGGGACTTTGAATCAGGAGCTGGTGACTCAGAGAAGCAGGGACGGGGGAGAAAGCGTTTGGGTGATGGTACCTACAGGATTCAGTTTCTGGAAATGGCATGAGCTCTGCCTGTCAGGGTCTATCAGGAAATAGAAAGTACTGTCAGATGGAGGGACTAAAGAAAATTTAGTAAAGAGACTCTTGACCAAGATATGGGCCACAGTAAGAGAAACTGGTTAGAATTGTCATTGGTGAAGCAATAGGATGGATAACAGGGAAGAAAGAGTGACTCCCTACCTCCTGTAGGTCCAAGGAGCAAGGAAAGGGAGCTACAACTAGAAATTGCAGGCCGTGGCCTTCGGTGGGGGTGAGTGACACAACATGGTGATCAGGCAGGGTCTTTCTCCTCCACCCTCTGGTTTCCAGTCAATACTTCTCAGGGCTGAACCCAACTGGAAGCCAGAGAGCAAGGCGGGGGGTGGGGGGGTTGTCATTGATGTGTCCATAGGGGTTGAGGTTCTGGAGGATGGAGTGGGATGGGAAAGAGTGGATCAGGAATGAATGATAGAGAGCATCTAGCACTGAAGCCTATGTCATACTTCCTGTGGTCTCCTAGGAACACATAACATACATAGCGACTCACGTAATTCTCAGAAGAAGCGTGGGTACTGGCATCACACCATTTTCCAGAGAGGCACCGCGAGGTTAAATAACTCATCCAATGTCAGCGTGAGAGTAGCTGCAATTCAAACCCAGACAATATGAATCCAGACTCTGTGTTCTTAACCGCTCTGCTGAGCCATCCAATAAACTAGCTATACATGGCTACACCCACTAGCTACACATGACTAAATATAAATTAGTCAATAGTAAACAACATCCAAATCCAGTAATTCCCCTGAGGCACATTTCAAATGGCTCACTACCTATGTGTGGCTAGCGGCTACCATCTTGGACAACACGGATAGAGAACGTATTCATCCTTCCAGACAGTTCTGCTGGACAGCCCTGCAGTAGAGCTGGACACTTTAATCTGCACCATTTCAACTCCCTAATGCCTTGCAGAACACATTTGCACACGCTCCCATCAGTGGCTGTGACGTTCCTGGGCCAAAAAGGACAGGGGTCAGTCTGCTTTGAAGATTTCACTGCCTTCTCAATGGCTGCTAGATGATGTGGCCTCAAGCCCAGCTCAAGAGATAAATCTGAGATGGTTTTATATAGGCCATGCCCTTTCTACAATCCCTCTGCTGTCCTGCCCTCTCCTCTTGAAATGGCAAGAACATCCCATAATAAGCAGCAGCACTTAGATCAAAAGAGACAGGAGATATGGCTTGTTCCTCAGCACTCTCCCCTCCACCCCACTTCAGAGATACTTGTCCTCAGGGCTTATGAGATGCTGGCACCTTGTGATATACAGTGATATACAGCGTCCTTCCATCAGCCCCCAAGAGACAGTTCCGAGTTGGATTTCATGACCCCTGCCTCTTGACACCGATACGTCATCTCTGAAATATCCAGCATTAGTAGATGAGATAAATGCTGGAGATGATGTAAATCCTACCTACCAGATAGGCTGAAGGTGAAGTATAGCTCTGTCTAAACTGTTGGGACATCATGGAAAGGAATGTGAGTCAATATAAGGTGACCCTCCCTTCACATAAGGAGATGCAGGGTCTTTGTAACCTGTAAAAGCACCTTCTGGGAGAGGAAGCAAAAAGTTAGAACTTCTCTACCTCTCAGCAAGCATTAGGGCCAGCATTTTATACACATTGTCTCTCACCCAATCCAGCGTGCATTGACATGTGTGTGATCATGCCATGCATGATCTTTGTCCAGCGCATCTGGACATTTTTGCATCTTATTAAACAATAATAGAGGCTATCCTTCATTGCTGCTCATCATGTGCTGAGCCCTGGGCATGTTACATGGGTTACCTCACTTCTCACGACAGTAGCAAGATGGGAAACGTTATTATGCTTGCTTTACAGGCAAGGAAACAGACACAGAGGAATCGAGTACCTTGCCTGAGGTCACAGAGCTGGTTTCATGGCAGAACTAGGACTATAACTAAATCTGTCTGACTTTCAAACCCATACCTATCCTGCCATGGTGCTATTCTATACCAATATCCTGCAAACTGTTTTAGCCCTAGTATGATTTTTTTTTTTTTTTTGAGAGAGAGAGAGAGAGAGAGAGCACAAGTGGGAGGGGCAGAGGGAGAGGGAGAGTCAATCTCAAATAGACACTGTGCTGAGTGCAGAGCCTGATGTGGGGCTCGATCTCACAACCTTGAGATGACAACCTGAGCCAAAACCAAGAGTCGGATGCTCAACCAACTGAGCCACCCAGACACGCCAGCTAGCATGCATTCTTTAAGGGATTTTCTCCACCAGCCTAATAATATATAACAACAAATAGAAGTGGAACTGGACTGGTTGAAATGGAAGCTCCTAGTCTTACCTGCTCCTATACCCTGGCTTTCTCCCCTCCTACAGTTCCCCTGCACCCCCTCCACAGGCAACCACTGAATCAGCTCAGGGAATGCCTCAGACTTGGGAGGGGCCAGTTTGGAAAATACTGCCTACGCACCCTTTTAACAGACTGCACCGTACGCACCTTAATGCATACGGCATCATTAATGCAGCCAACTGCCTCCTGCTCTGATAAGCAATCTTGATGATACATTTTGTACACATTCATGATTCTTTCCTGGATAAAATTTCTGGAAGTGAAATGTTTGGGCCAAAAATGTGCCAGTTTTAACACCAGATTCTCCTTCAGAAAGATTTTACTCTGTAAATTCCCATCTGCAGAAACAGGTTCTGCACATTCTCCCCCAAACTGGGTATTACTATTTAAAACCAATTTTTGTCAGTGCAAAGTTACATTGCAGTTGTTTTATTGTTTTTGTTGTTTTTGTTGCTAAAAAACACATTTAAAGTCTGCCAACTACTTGCCTTTCTTCTTATGAATCTCCTTTGCTGTTCATATACTTTGTTTTATTTTTTCCCTCATCTGGGGCAGTGATCTTTCATTATCTATTTGTAAACTTTATTTACAATGTAGTCATTAATCCTTTATGTATCATAATGACTGTAGACCATCATATATTCATATCTGTTATATGTGTCATGTAGAATATGTAACATTGAATTTTATCTTTTATATATGGTGTTTTTGATTTACAGAGTCTTAAATTTTGACCATGGGCTTACATTCTCCTCTCTTTTAATTCTTTCTTTTTAAACCTCAATCCTTTAATCCACTGGAAATTTAACTGTGAACCAACAGCTAAAATTTAAAACATAAAAGTGAACTAACTCCTCTGTATAACTAACTATTTCATTTTCTTGTCTGATTGCAATGGCTTGAACTTATCAGAATGGTGTTAAGATTTAGCAAGATGGTTCTCAATCCTGGGTAAAGTTTGACCACCCCCACCCCACCCCCGCCCCAGCCCTCAGGCACATTTGGCGATGTGTGGAGACATTTTTGGTTGTCACAACATGTCGTGGGTAGGGAAGTGTGTGTGCTGCTGGCATCTAACAGCTAGAGGCTGGAGTGGGGGGTGGGGGGGCTACTATACATCCTATATCGCACAGGACATTCCCCCACAGCAAAGAATTTTCTGACTCAGGTTGAGAAGCCTTGTGTTAACTCTTAGTGGAATTAGCAAGTCCCTTTTCTGTCTTGTATTTTCCCCGTTGCAAACTAGAGCTTCATTTGTTAAAGGCAGCTTGCCTTAGCGTCTCTGTGACGATCCCTCTGGAATGCGCCTACCACAAACAGAGGGATGCAGGCAGTGCCATAAAGAACATAGATGTCTGGGTCGACATGGAATAAAGAGAGGAAAGCAATGCAGACACAAATCACACATTAACAGTGTATAGTGTTGTTTCCCGTCTCGAGGTATAAGAGCCTCATTGGCTACCTTCCTGTTGATTCTCTCAGACTTAAGACCACCATAGGTTCAAGCACCACAAGACGTGTTCTGCAAGGACATGAACTTTGGAGTCATGAAGACCTGGGATCAAATCAGAGCCCAGTCACTCCCTGGCTGTAGATGTGAGACCCTGGGCGGGGTCCTACTTTCCCAGGGTTCTGGAGCCTGGGCTCCCTTATGGCAGACACTGACCTTGGGTGTCATGAGGTGAGTCCCTAGCTCAGGATCTGGAACATGGTCAGTGCTTATTTAGCATCTGCATGGAGTCCCAGGCACATGCAATCCCGCTCAGTTGTGATGAGCAACCCTTGTTCCTGAACAGCTCCCAGGAGCCTGAAACCCAAAAGAGGAGGCCAGCTGCAAGCCTCTGGCCAGTGTTTTGTGCTGGTTACTGAGATAGATCATTTTATTCTCACCACTGTACAGATGAGAAAGCTGAAGCACAGAGGTTAGTACCTTGCTCACCGTTATTCAGCTAGTAAGTGGTAGAAGCTGGGTTAGAGCCCCGGCACTTAGCCGCTTAGTCATGCTGCCTCTCAGCCCCTCCCAAGCCCCCACCAGCAGCTCAACTGAAGGAACCCGGCCCGGCCACCCCACCTCCAAGGCTCTTGCTGTCACTCCTCTCAGCGAGGTCACCAAGCCTGTGTTTCTGGCCCGAGGCCTGCAGGGAAGCACTGGCTGGATGCTGAGAAGGGGATGGCATTCCACCTGCAGCCCTTGTTCAGAGCAGCTGCTGGGGCCGCCACCAGTTGGCAGAAAGAGCTCTCGGCTCAAGTGCCGTCCCCAGAGGGCCTGACACTTTCCAGCATCCCGGAACTGTCCCCGAGGAGCCCTGGCGGCAGCTTCATGGTCTTGGGAAATGTACTTAACCTCTCTGAGCAGCCTCAGCTGGCATCTGGAAGGAGATTCAATTGCATGGTAATAAGCTTGAATCCTGCAGAGCCTGCCCTTTAATCACCAGCTGGAAAATGCAGCCCTGTAAGAAGCAGGCGGGCCAGAGAGCGGCCACGACCTCATTAACCTAATCCTGCTAGACTCCTCCGCTCCCCTTAGCTCAGCTGCAGCGCTGCTGGGAAGGTGAGCTTCTGGAGCAGAGGGCCCCTCGCCCAGGGACGCTGCATCCAGGCGAGCTGCGCCGTGGGGAGGGTACACGCGTGGCCTGGCTGTCGCAGGGGTGCGGCAGAAGTCCTCAGGGCTGGGTCTCGAGAGACACCTGTTGCCAGCCATGTGGTGCCACATCCCTCTCAGTGGGAGCCCCACCGCCAGCACCGTCCTCGTCCTCGACAGCACACCGGGCTCAGCCCCTTCAGGGCTTTGGAGTTAGCCACTGCTCCCGCAGAACGTCATTTAATCCTATAATGGCACTGCTGTACCATCCACATTTTCCAGAGGGAGGAGACTGAGGCTCCGAGTAGTCAGGTGGCTTCCCCAAAGACTCACAGCAGCAGCACTGGCTTTGATCCAGCTTGGGCTAGCCCCAAATTCCACGCTTTTGGAATAGCTACAGAGACATCGGGATACGTTAGTAATATGTTCCTGTGACATGTCTGTGCTTGTGGCTTAGAGCTTGTAGTGTGTGTTGGGGGATTGCCAGAGGCTTGAAGCCCTCGTCTCTCCAGGACAGAAGAATGAATCCTCCCAGCTCTGAGTGCTTAGTGGGGTTCTGGCCTCCTGCACTGCGGGTCTGTGGAAAGAGTGGGACGTCAAGCTATTGGTGTCCTAGGGACCTGGCTCTGTAGGACAGTCTGGGCAGAGCTGCCCCAGTCACAAGGTGTCCTCCTGTGCATAAGATTGTATTTTCCCCAAATGGCCACATTTTGTATTGTATTATATTTCCAGTTCCACAGATGCTTCTAGAACTTTGCCACTCCCCCAGGGAGGAATCGGAGCCTGTTTTCCCTCCCCTTGAGACCTTGTCAAGGACTGGACCGTGGGGGACAGATACAGTGTGACCTCCAACATCTGTCCTAAAAGGCAACAGAGCTTCCTTCTGCCTGGCTCTTTCTCTCCCAGGCTGCATGGCTTTGCAACACAGCTGCCATGCTGTGAGGAAGCCCGGGCCATGTGAACAGGTGCATGGTGTCCCACTGGATGGCTCCTGGGTGGGTCCCAGCCCCCAGCCCCCAGCCTCAAGGCCGCCCCAGCAGACACTGAGCCGGGCACATACAAGCTCCCTGCTGAGCCTGGCCCAATTTTGCAGATTTGTGAGTAAAATGAATGATGTTACATTTTTTAAGCCACTAAGTTTCAGAGTGGTTATGAGGCCATGGTAACAGGAGCATTCTGGACTCACTGCTTCCCAAGACAGCCTGTCATGCTCACACGCAGTGCTGCCCAGTGGGGTTGTGCATGTTGTGTGGTCATGCATGTTGTAGGTGTGGGCACAGCTCACCAGGCCTGGGCCCTAGCTCCAGGCTGCATTGGCCTCATGAGGTGCACTTGTGTGAGTGGTCTTGTCCCAGGCATACCCCTCTTTTCCCCCTGACCCCACAAAGTCTCTGTATAAGCTAGCTGCCTCCCTACCCCCAGGTTGGAAATTCTATTTTGGGTTTTTTTTTAAAAGATTTTATTTATTTATTCATGAGAGATGCAGAGAGAGAGAGAGGCAGAGACACAGGCAGAGGAAGAAGCAGGCTCCCTGCAGGGAGCCCAATGTGGGACTCGATCCCCAGGACCCCAGGATCATGACCTGAGCCGAAAGCAGACACTCAACCGCAGAGCCACCCAGACGCCTCAGGTTGTAAATTCTTAGAACATTTTTCTTCATATCAAACAAAACCTCCACTTTTACATTTCAGCCCATTTGTCCTAATTCTATTATCTAGGTCCCTGCAGAGTTAATCTAGTTTCATTCTGGTGTTTGGATGGTTGAAGACATCCCCCCTCTCTTCCCTTTGTCTGGTGAAATCTCTGGAGTTCTTCTGGTCTTTCCCGCTAGACAGAAGAGCATTTAGATTCTTCACTACCTGGCTGTCTTTATCCTTCCATAGCTCTTCTGTGGCGACGTCTGGCTCTACTCTGGCCACCCTGCCTTAGGTAGGGTCTGACCTGTGGCTGAAAGGAGCACTCGGGAGGGTCTGTTGTACTATTTCTCCAGCTCTCTTGAAACATCAGTTTAATTGCTTGTGGACCATGGGCTCTGGGCCCGCTGCCCAAGGATCAGGGACTCACTGTTGGGACCGGAAGACAGGTCCCAATTTTGCATTTGCCTCTAGGCCATGACTCTGCATCATCTCTTCCAAACATTTGTCTTCACTGTGCGGAGATCCCGTCCCCATGAAATGCTTACTCTCCATCCTCTGCTCCCCTGGCAACCAACCATCTGCTTTCTGTCTCTGTGGATTTGCCTCTTCTGAATACTTCATATCAACACAATGATAAATGTGACCTTTCGTGTCTGGCTTCTTTCACTTACAGAAGTGTTTCGAGGTTCATCCACTTTGTAGTATTTCTCTCTACCCCTCGTCCAGTCCCAAATGCTGGCCCAGTCAGGGGTTGGTCCTGACTGTCTCCCTTCTTACCCTGGGTGAACTTACAACTGTTTGGATCGGACATTGTGGGTTAGCAAACATGGGACACTGCCCGGAGGGCTAGGCCCCAAATCCATCCTTCCATTCATGGTGAGGAAGATGTATGGGGGGGCGGGGTGTACTTTTCTGTTCTCAGATTCTCTCTTGCCTCTGAGAAGAGGCCGATGGACACCTTGGCCTCTCGTTGGTGGGGCCTGGGTGAGACCCTGATAAGAGGCTGGGGTGGGGTGAGGCCCTCCTTCATCTCCCCCAGCTAACCTCCCGGGCAAGGTGGAGCCCAACCTTTGGAGCTCCAGCTAGGTCAGCAAAGAACGCCTCAGCTCCTTCACTTCCTGGGATCTTCGCCTTCCAACCTCCAAAGCCTCCTGTGGAGGATCCTTTCTGATCGGTCCATCAGAAGGGAGGTCAGAGCCCAGGGGACGCATCCAGCGGTGGATGAAGGCAGGTGCCTCCTGGACAGTGAGGAGTGTTGTCCACACAATAAAGAGACCTGCAAAGCTTGCTTAGACTTCTGCAGTATCTGGTCAACCAGAAAGAGCAGCAACAGCGGTAGCAGCAAGGAGACAGAGAGGCCATGGAGAGGAGACCCCGGGGCAAGCGGGTCCCTAACACCCTCTCCCCTTTGCTATCCTCTCAGAGACAGGCCTCTTTATATCCCTCTTGGTCTTTTCTTCTGCTTTTCACTTTCTTCTCCTCCTCTGCAGGTTTTCCATCTCAGAGTAAAAGCCGAAGTTCTTGTAAGGCTGATAAGCCCCTACTGATCTGCTTCTTCCTCCTCTGCCCTCTGGACTCATCCCCACTGTTTCTTGAACTCCCTGGATCTGCAGCCACCACAGGACCTTTGCATCTACTACTCTCATCTTCTCCTAGCTCTCTGCACCTGGCCTCTCTCACTGTCCTCATGCCTTTTACTCCAACATCATCTTCTCTGCCACTTATCTTAACCCCCCGCCTTCATCCTGTCCTTTTCTGACTTTATTTCTTGGCCTTAATTGCTAGCTAATGTGCACATGTCTTGTTTTCTATCTTTTTTTTTCCCATGTCTGTCCATCCAACTAGAATGGAACCTTCCCGAGGGTGGGGATTTTGTGTTTGGTTCACTGCTATGTGTCCCAGAGCCTGGCCCCTAGCAAGCGCTTAATAAATATTAGTTGAATGAGTGAATGAATGCTCTGCATCATGCCTAGAGGATCTGAAGCCTTGTTGGGAGGGGGTTGCTATCTTCTGACCCTGGGTGTAAAGTGCAGACTGGACTTGAACATGCAACTACCCCCACTAACCCTGGCATCGCTGGCTTCCATGCAGGGAAGCCTGACAAGTGGGAACAGGGGATGCTAGGTGGCCTACATCAACCACGTCTTTGCCTAGTACAGAACATGCTGCATAACATACCCAGGTCGAACCTAATAAAGTTCCAGAAACCAAGATGCTTCAGTGTGCTATGTGGCAGCTCTGGGGGCAACTGGTGGGTGTGGACCGGCTGATGCCGAGACCTCTCTGGATGTTGTGGTCCTCGGAACTCGGAAAGAATGGGGAGTGGGTCAGGGCCTGGGAGATTTTCCTGAGTTCTGATATCTGACGTATGTGATGAACAGCATCTGGTAGACACCAAGGGGTCCTATAATCCTGGAGTGGTAGGAACCTGGTAATCCCACATTGAGGTTTGGGTATGAATCATTGAGAAAAGAGGGCCAGTCTTAATCCAAAAAAGTGTAATGTGTACTTTATGTATCATCAAGTTGTCATATGTGTGTGTGTGTGTGTTTGATGGGGGGTGTCTCTGTGTCTGTCTATACGTATGTCTGTGTGTACCGAGGAGATGGGCACCAGAAGGGCAGCTCTGGATTCTGCCTCTGGGACACTCCAGACGGTGTCTGGTGAGTGTGGTGTTTTAGTGGCAATAAAGCTCTCTGAGACTCGAGTATAATTGCTTTATCTCCTTCTGTTAGATGTCTCTGGCACAGCGGTTTTTCAACCCCGGGCTGCACATTGGCCTCGTGCGTCGAGCTTTATTAAAATGCCGATGCCCAGGTATTACCCCCACGCCGGTTAAACCAGCTTCTGGATGTGGGACCTGGGCACTGATATGTTTCTGAAGGTCCTCAGGTGACTCAGGCTGGAAGCTGAGCAGAGTCTGCAGCCAGGAGATTTCGGGCCTGGCTTTTCTGTTAAGTCATCTTTGGCCTTGAGCAAGTTGCTTGATCTTTCTGGTTCTTCATTTCCTTTCTGAATAAGACAGGAATCCCTGCACCTTCCTGCCCACCCGCTGCCCATGGTTTGAGGTCGTTTATGGGTGAGAAGTTTTGTACATTCTGAAAAGAGAGCCACACAAATGCAAGGAAGTATTTGTGTCAGGCCTTTGTAGAAACCAGAAAATGAGGCTGGAGGTGGGTGTGTATAATTAGAGCGAGATCGTAGTGAAAGAGAAAAGCAAATCTACGAACTACAAACACTTTGCGAAAGTAGCCCAATCGGTTAAGGCCTGTGCTTGTTATTCCAGAAGCTGCCACTGGGTGGGGCCTGCCCCATGGCCTGGACCTCGAGGTATCCTTGGAGGACCTGTTTTGCCCTCTTTGATTAAAATAAGATTATTTACTGACATAGAGTGTATATATCAAGAGTTTATTGTTTTTTAAAAGATTTGTTTATTTTATTCATGAGAGACACACAGAGAGAAGCAGAGACACAGGCAGAGGGAGAAGCAGGCTCCCTGAGGGGAGCCCGATGCAGGACTCGATCCGAGGACCCCAGGGTCACACCCTGAGCCAAAGGCACACGCCCAAACCACTGGGCCACCCAGGCGTCCCAAGATAGCAGTTTAAATGCACTTCTTACAGGGTCTTTCCGGATCGGGTGGTGGTTTTCATTCTGCCCAGAGCCTGGGTCTTAGCTTCCTCCTCTCCTGACACTTCTGGGAGGAGCAGCACAAACCCTCCATCTGGAGGCCTGGAGTGGGCTCTGCTCACCCCTCCCTGCAACATCAGAAAGCTTGGCCTGCTGGCAGCGAACCAGGAAGAGGCCTGCTTGGCTGCTGCGGACCTAATTAGCTCTGGAGGGGCTCTTCTGTCAATCTGGCCGGCTCTGCTCCTCCCCCAAGCCCTGCATTTAAGGAGCAGAATCTGATTTTCTTCCCCCAGGGGCCCATTCTTTGCAAGTCACTTTAGCTCTCTTTCCTTTCTGCAGTCTGATCCGGAGACATCACGGTGGGGTAATTGTAAAAGCTGACTGACGTGTTTTTTTATTTTTATTTTTATTTTTCTCCCTTCAGTTAAGGACTAGAGACTTTGGTGCAGAAGCTAGGTCATTCATACCCACTGTCTTTAAAACTGAGCCCAGTGTATGAATGACTTTGCATAAAGCCACCCAACACTTTCCTACAGCCACCCCAGCAATGTTCATCAGGTTGGTTGGCTGTTTCCCACCCCCCACCCCAACACCCCAACTGCTTGGAATACATAGCTGTGGATGTTATGATTCAATTTGTATAAACACAAAATATTTAGAACAGCACACGTGAAACAATTCACAATAATTGCCTCTGGGGAGGGGACTAATGTTTGAGCTGGTCCGTGTTCTTAGAGAAGATCTTCTATAGCAAGGAATCCTTGGGGATTCTTTTTTTTTTTTTTTCTTAAAGATGTTATTTATTTGAGAAAGAAAGTGTGCATGAGTAGGGAGAGGGGCAGAGGGAGCAGCACGCTCTTCGCTGAGCAGGGAGCCCCAGGTGGGACTCGATCCCAGGACCCGGGATCATGACCTGAGCCACCCTGGTGCCCTCCTCCCCTCCAGGGATTCTTTAGCTGACTAAGTACAGCCTAATTCACTCAGCCAGACCCCAAAGACTAGGTGCAGAGCAAGGGGATGCCCCTACCCCACCCTCTCATTCACAGTCCAGGTCCCTAGTGGTCCTTTCCTTAGGCTCACAGGAGCTCAGGGGCACGGGGAGTGGGTTTTCCAGGTGAGGTACCCAGATAGGGGACTAAGGAAAGAGGTCACTGGGAAAATTGCTGAGTGCTGTCAAAGCAGTGTTCACTGGCCCCCAACAGGAGGGTCAGCTTGAGGGGTTTCAGAGGGTAGGCAGGGGAGGTGCCTGGTCTGAATAGAGGCTGGGAGCCTGTACAACTTCTGGTCTCTAGAACAGGTGCCTCTGTGGTCTTCTGTCCCTCTCCCCACCTCCTTAGCTTTGCCACATGCAAGCCTTCCCCTTTGGTGGGCACGTTCCCCAGAATCGTCACCCAGCTCCCTGCCAATCCTCTCTCACAACACTTTCCTCTCTTCCCTTCTTTCTAAAACCTCATTTTTTTAAAAGATTTATTTATTCATGATAGACAGATAGAGAGAGGCAGAGATACAGGAGGGAGAAGCAGGCTCCCCACTGGGAGCCCGACATGGGACTTGATCCCGGGACTCCCGGATCATGCCCTGGGCCAAAGGCAGGCACTAAACCGCTGAGCCACCCAGGAATCCCTAAAACCTCCTTTTAAGTCACTGGGAAATCCTTCCCTTCCCTGGAGCCAAGACCTTCCTTGACTCTCCTTCTGGTTCTTGCATTGTAGACTGGGATGGCCCATTAGACCCGATCCTCAGTCAACCAAAGACCACATTTCCCCTCCTTTGAGGGCAGGCAGGTGTGGACCTTCCAACCTCTTCAGTTGGCAAAGATAAGTAGCAAAAGCAAAAAAGCAGTCAATGTTTCATCCTTCCATGCTCTGGCCAGTGATAGCCCTTTGTGTTTAAATTAAAGCACATCTGAAGTTGGTTTGTTGAGTAACCTCTGCACCTAGTGTGGAGCCCAACACGGGGCCTGAACTCACAACCCTGAGATCAAGACCTGAGCTGAGAGATTAAGAGTCAGACACTTAACCAACTGAGCCACTGAGGGCCCCCTGAATAAAACAGAGGCTCTAAGTGAAGGTACCCTACCTTTGCCTTTTATTCCAGCCCCGGTGACAGCTTTCTGTCCTACTTCTAGGACTTTGCAAATACCCTTCCCTCTGCCTGGAGCACATGTCCCTTCACTTCTCTGACCCCTGTCTTCTCACAGGGTTCCTCCTGGGCATCTCTTCATCCTACGAGAGCATAATTCTCTGACCAAGTTATTTGTTAGCATGCAACAAACTTTCATTCTGCTCGAATGAGGTGTGATAAGGTATTGCAGTGATGGCCTCCAGTGTATCCGCACCACCCTGTATCTACACCTTCCCACCCAGCTTGGCCATGTGACATGTGTGACCAAAAGGATGACAACAGATGAGATACAAGCAGAAATGTGAAGCAGAGTACTTGCCCCTTGGTGCTTGCCCTCACTTGTTGCTCTTGGAATCCAGCAATGCCGTATAAAAGCTTGGGCTACTCTGCTGAGTGATGAGAGACACAGGCTCCTGTCATCCCTCTTGCACTGGTTAGCAGCAGGCCCATCACTTGATGTGTAAACGAGGCCATTTCAGATCACTCAGGGGCCAGGTATTTGCCAGCTTACTGCAGATGTATAAGCAAGTGCAGTAGGGATTACTCATGTTATCCCAAACCAGAAGGACTTCCCAGCCAACACACAGAATCAGGAGCTAAATAAATGGCTCTTGCTTTAAGCCACTCACCTTCGGGTTTCCTTACACAGCTGAAACTAGCTGATGCATGAGGGAATCGACAGAAAGAAAAACAGCTGGTTCACTAAAGATATATGAAATTCGGATTTATGAAGTCAGCGGGAAGACGAATGCTAGCATAAAAGTGTAAATCTGATTAATATCCAACAGAGCAATAAAATGTAACCTTTGGAGTTATCTTCTGTCAAAAACCCAGAGATGATTGTGGTTAGGAAACAAAAGAGAAAGTTTTCCTTCCAAGAGTGTCAGGGAATTAGACTTTCTGAAGGGCTGGATTGCCAAATACAAAACACACTGACCATTTAAAGAGAAAAAAAAACTGCAAAATCACCAAGGTTATCAAGTTTCTGTGATCCTTTCCATGGTGAAAAACATCAACTTTCTCAGGCCATTGTCATAATTCCAAAGGCCATGACATATCTTCAGATATCAGCATGGCAAAAATCAAGGAAAAATGGATTTTTGTGGGGAATTCAAGTTTATGGGAAATAGCCAAGGTTTTATGAGGTAGGGCACCAGAGCCAGGCAAGATGATCCTGTTATTTTTGCTTTAGTATTATTATTTTTCCTAGCTGTGGTATAAACTTAATTGTCCTAGAATTGAAGTGTATTGGTGTCTGTTTTTATTTCCATACTTATTTACTAGACAGGAAAAAAAAATCATCTCTCCTTTCAGTTTTATACCTGTTAACTTATGATTTTATGCCCAAGCTCTAATGACAAATTTGTCCAACAAAGATACATTTCCCAAGATGACCCTTTGGTAGGCTTTATAGAAAACACTCCAGCATGGCATTAAATAGTCACACAATCTTTTTGTCTTATTTCCAAGTCCTACCAGATAATTTTTCATGCAGATCTTTCCGTGACTCATGAGTCCAGATGAGGTGACCCTCCTTTGTGCTGTCACAGCTCCTGTACCCACTTATCACAGCCTGGCATCCTTGGGGGTGGGGACATGCGCATTCACATTGAGGTTCCCCAAGTGGAATTCAGTGCCTTGTATAATCATTTGTAGAGTGTGAGGATCATCTAATTGTTTCCTCATAGAGCCAAGGGCAGTGGCTTTTGTACTTTGCTAAACAGCTTCCCAGATGATTCCCATAAAGTGGTGTATTGGAGCTGCCGGATCCTGGCTTGTGGGAGCCGACTGTGCACCTCTTTTCAACCCTGGTTCAGGGACATCACGTTGATGTTAGAATTTGGACTTGGTGGGAGCATTTACACCATGGAAGTCAGCAAATGCTACAAATGAGGGTTTTGTTTTGGTTTATGAGAGCCGGTTTGCCCACACCAGAGTCTGCTCATTTCAGATCCTAGGACTAATGTTTGAGAGTTGCTGACCTAAAGTGGGATCAGCAAAGTACAGCCTGTGGGCCAAATCCAACCTGCTGCCTGTCTTTATATTGACCATGGGTTAGGAATAGTTTGTACATTTTTAAAAGATTATAGAAGGAGGAGAAGAAAGAGGGAACAAAGGGGTTGGAGAAGTGACAGAGATCTTCTGTGGCCTGCAAAACCTAAAATGTTTAATATCTGGCATTATATGGGAAATCTTTGCAGATCTCTGACCTAGGGAAGCTTCTTAACCTAGATTGCATGTTAAAACCACCCTGGAGAGCTTCTAATACATTCTAATGCTTGGACCCCATAGTGCCTGAGGTGGGGTCTGGGGCCTCTGTGTATTTTAACAGCTCCCTGGGGGACTCACACTTTTCTGTCTGCGGGTCCCAGGTATCCTGGCTCCCACCTTCCTCACTATTTCCCTAAATTGCCTCTATTCCCATGCCCCACCTGGTCCCAGCCACCCTGAGTGTTCCCTGTCCTACAGAGACGGTCTCTTTAGGGTTGTCTTGGATCTGAAAGGCATGTTTCACTTGGGAGCTAGTAAGAAGATGGGCAAGGCCTAAAGATGAGCAAACTGTAGACTGGGGTGCAAGGAGTGCTGATAGTCAAGCTGAGCCCTCACCCCACCCCAAAACATTGAGCTCATCAGAGACACTGGTCCGTTCCTACTGCTGATTTTTTTTTTTCCTACTGCTAATTTTAAGTTTAGTTCCATTATGATCAGAAAACATACGTTGTATGATTTCAATTCCTTTGAATTTGTTAAGATTTGTTTTATAACCCAGCATATGGTCTGTCTTCGAGTGTTCCACGTGCACTTGAAAAGAAAGTCTATTCGGTTGTTGTTGGGTGGAGCATTCTATAAATGTTAATTAGATTCAGTTGGTTTATGGTTGTTCAGTTCTGAGCTGCCAGCAAGTTTCAACTTTACGGTTGAAACCTTGCTGATTTTCTCTCGACTAGTTCTTTTAATTACTGAGAGAGGAGGTGAAATCTCCTAACAAGTTCTAAATGCATCCATTTCTATTTCTCATTTCCATTCTGTAAGTTTTTGCTTTACATTTTTTGAAGCTCTGTTATTAGGTACATATACATTTATGATTATTCTGCCTTCTGGTGAATTGACCCTTTTATAATTATATAATGTCTCTCTTCATCCCTGCTAATTTTCTTGGCTCTGAAGTCTGCTTGTTCTAATTTAACATAACTTTATAATTTATATAGCCACTCCAACATTTTTGGGGAGCATGTTTACATGTTGTATCTTTTCTTATCCATTTACTTTTAATATACCAGTATCATATTTGAAGTGAGTTTCTTGCAGACAACATATAATTGGATAATAAAAACAAATCCATTGGTATAATATCTTTTTGTTTATGTATTAGATTTATATCTACCATTGTATTATTTGTTTTCCCTATCTCTTTAAAATATATTCTCTGGTTTCCACTCTTCTGCACTTTTCAAATTCCATTTCAATTATTCTTTTGTGTTTTTGACTATACTTTACTTATTTAAAGATTAAAAAAAAACATATTCATGAGAGACACACAGAGAGAGGCAGAAACATAGGCAGAGAGAGAAGCAGGCTCTCTGTGGGGGGAGTCTGATTCAAGATTCGATCCCAGGACCGCAGGATCATGACCTGAGTCGAAGGCAGACACTCAACCACTGTGCCACCCAGGCGCCCCTGGCTATACCTTTTTTTTAAAATAGGGGTTTTTTTAGTGGTTGCTCTAAGGATTACAGTATAGATACTGTGCTTACCTGCTCTCAGGGTACTTGGAATCAGTATCACGCTGCTTCTCACAGAATGTGAAAACTTTCTCATAATGTAGGTGCCTCTGCCCTTCTCCTATATTGTAGTTATCGTATATCTTACACATTAAATGTGCTATCAAAAACTTAAGTTGTTTTGGAATTCATTTTTTACTCAGCTCTGTCCATTTGTTATCACACCACTCTGAGACCTGACCAAATATAAGGTTATAAAGATAACATATGGAATGTGGTAAGCATGTTTTTTATATACAGGAAAAACATTTCTAGGACGGATTTTTATAGATATACCCATAGTGGGTGTTGGCAGTAGACTGCTTCCATTTTGTAGCTGGTTTTGAACATTTATGAGCAGAAATAGGGGAAACTTGGAGAAACAAGGAGGAAGATGTTGCTTCAGCTGAAATGTACATCACAAGAGTAAGGAAGTAAGATAACCGGGTGAGACTGGAGAGATGAAGAAACAGGATGGGAGGAGGAGACAGTGTTCAAGAGCCACAGACCTCTTAATTTTTCTGTTGGAGCAGAAAGACTTGGGTGATTGGGTTTGAATCCCAGCTCAGCCCTTTAGAAGCCATTTGACCCTGTGTGCATTACCCCTCCTCTTCAGCCGTGGTTTCTCTGTAAGAAAGCTGACAGGTGTTTATGTGCATAAGAGAACTTGCCAGTAGCACATATGAGGCATTTCATAAATGACGGTAATTATTACTGCCACCCAGGCCTCTCTGTATGTAGTCTGTTCCCTCACAGACATGTCAAAGCACCTCATTTTATTCTAAAAATATTGACCTGAGGTTCACCCTCAGAAACTTTCCCTTACTGATGGTTCTCAGCCCTAGCTGTACATTAGAATCACCTGGACTTCTTAAAATATGTCCAGGCCCTCCCTCAGAGGTTCTGATTCAATTGATCCAAGAGTGATAGATGATAGATAGGTAGATAGATAGATAGATAGATAGATAAGATAGATTAGATAGCTAAGATAGGTAGATAGGTTGAATGCATGGATAGATTAGATAGGTAGATAGATGATAGATGATATATACCTAGGTGAGATAGGTAGATAGGTAGATAGGTGAATGAATGGATAGATTAGACAAGAGGATAGATAGATGGATAGATTGATGATAGATATAGATGGGTGAGATAGGTAGGCAGATAGATGAATGAATGGATAGATAGAATGGATTACTGAGAATTGTTCAAGTAAGGACATTTTTGGCTGAGAGAGGTGCAGGTGTGCAAATGGAGGTAAGTGTCTAGTAACTGGCACATCCCTGTCCCCATGTCTCCTTGAGTGTGGTCTGTACTCTCCTAGCTGTGCCAAAGAAGCATCTCTACACATCTTTTTCTTGAGATAATCTTCCAGTATGGGTAAAATAGAGGCAATTGTACAATGAACCTCCATCACTCAGCTCCCACAATTACCAGCATTTCATCGATCTTGTTTCATGTATCCTGCCCCCTCCAGCCCCTTTCCTGGTGCTGGATCATTTTTAAGAAAATCCCAAATATCTTTTTATTTCACAACAGCGATTTTAAAAATCTCTCCAAGTGATTCTAATGTTGGTTGGGATTTGAAATTCACTAAACGAAGCCTCTTGTGGGCAAATGCTTGAGCCATTTAGGAGACCAAATCCTTCACAGGGTTTCCTAATCGAATAAAGCTGTGGAATCCATCTGACATAGATGCGCTCTATGTGCAGTTTCATTGTGTGTATGGTAATCCAGCATGAATGGTAAGTAGCTCATGTAAATAGGTAATTAGCATGATGCACCTAATAAACAACACTAAGGTAATTTACTTTTCATGATATGCCCACAGTCCCAGAAACATACCACTAATACTCTTTAACAAAATTCAAAGACCTATGGATGCTACTCCGTAAAAGCCAGCATGCACCATTCCTAGGACTCAGAGGTCTGGCACTTTCTGTTCGAGCCCCTCCCATCCCCACCCTAGACTCCATACTGCCAGACTTGTTTCAGGTAAGATGTATCTAGCGGTCCCTAATCTACTAGGTACTGTTTTGAAATCATTTGCAATGCAACAGTAGGCTGTAAACAAATGATCTTAGATTGATCTTTGCTCTCAGTGGAAAAACAGAGCTACAGAACAGTGAAAAAACAAATGGTCCTATGATGGGAAAAAGAGAAAGAAGAGTTATTTAAGTTGTTTATCATTCATTCCCTTGGTGAGTTTTTACTGAACATCTACTATGTGACAAACAGTGGTCTAGGTATTTTAACACACATAGAACCAAATAGATAAAGATCTCCACCATCATGCTTACCAAAGCAGTTATGCTGCACCTCCCCCCACAGCAGCTCCCACAATCTGTTTCCCCACAAGTCAGTTTTGTTTTCCCTACAGTCAGCTCTTGCCATCATGCCCACTCTGCTAGCCCCTTGTTTTGGGGAGAGCTAAACTGTAGAAAGTGGCTACAGCAAAGGGAGTTGGGCAGGATGAGGAAAGTGATAAATTTCCCAGATACTTCTAGAACCACCCAAACTGGACTTGGGTGGATTTTGGTGGATACATTTGACTTTCTTGCAGAGAGGATGAGAAAGAGGGTGCCAACGGTGGAGACAAACCCCAGTGCTCAGTTGCACAATGGAAGACCCAATGAGAAGGACTCAGGACGAACATTGATGGGTATCATACATGCCCAGGTGGACAGGAAGTCATCACTATCAACTGGCAACATCTGCTCTGGAGTCAGGAATTGAGAGTAAAATAGGGAGTTCATCCCTTAATCCCTATGCTAAATGTTGAAATCCCATCTCTCCTGGTCTACCTCCTCCCTCCCACCTGCCTCCAGAGATCCGTTTTCTTTTACTATAGCTTAATCTCTATAGTTTTTTAGAGAGGGGGATGATAACAATATGTACTCTTTCACACCTGACTTCTTTCACTCAGCATTGTTATTTGGAGATGCATCCTCATTGTTGCCTGTATCTATAATTCATTCTGTTCTATTGCTGAGTTGTATTCCATTGTTTGGATACGCAGCCATTTGTGTATCTATTCACCCGTTGAAGTGTTGATGGATATTTGAGTTGTTTCCAATTCTTGGCCACTACAAATAGAGCTGCTACAATCATCTGTGTGCAAGTGTTTGTATGGATATTTTCTTTGTTTTCTCTTGGGTAAATAGCCAGGACTGGAATGGCTCAATCATCCGGTAGGTGTTTGTTTAAGTTAAGAAGGTACTAAACTCTTGTCTGAAGTGATTGTGCCATTTTACATTCCCATTAGCAATGCATGAGAATAACAGCTAGTCCACACCCTTGCCAACACTTGAGGAGGTCTATCTTTTCTCATGTTAGTTATCCTAAGACATGTGTATGGATATTTTGTTGTAGGTTTAATTTACCTATTAATGGATAGCAATGTTGGGCATCTTGTCACATGCTTATTCGCTTTCCTCTTTGGTGAATTGCCTTTTGCCCATATTGTATTGTTTGCTTGCTTCTTGTTAAGTTTTGAGGGTATTTCATATTTTATTTTTAAAAATATTTTATTTAAAAAAAAATATTTTATTTATTTATTTATGTATTTATTTATTTATTTATTTATTTGAGAGAGCATGAACTGGGGGAGGAGCAGAAGGCAAGGGACAAGCAGACTCTGCGCTGAGCATAGAGCCAATGCAGGGCTCGATCTCATGACCCTGATATCATGATCTGACCTGAAATCAAGAGTGGGAAGCTTACCGAGCCACCCAGGTGCCCCTGAGAGTATTTTACATAATTCAGTTAAAAGTCCTCTATGTAGTATGATTTGGGAAGTTTTCTAAATTCTCTTAATGGTGTCTTTGCAGAACAAATGTTTTTAATTTTTAAGAGTCTAATTCCTTAATTTTTTAAAGATTTTATTTATTTATTCATGAGAGACACAGAGAGAGAGAGGCAGAGACACAAGCAGGGGAGAAGCAGGCTTCCTACGGGGAACCTGATGCAGGATTCGATCCCAGGATCCCGGGATCACACCTTTAGCTGAAGGCAGATGCTCAACCACTGAGCCACCAAGACGTCTCACCTTAATTCTTTCTTTATGGATTGTACTTTTAATATGTCTGACAACTTTTAACTTTTTGCTCATTGCAACTTCACAAAGATTTTCTCCTTTTTTTTTTTTCACTTTTTAGAAGTCTTCTTGTTTTTGGTATACTGTTTAGGTTTATGATCCCTTTTGAGTCATTTTTTTGTACAAGGTGTTAGATATGGGTAATTTTTTGGGTGTGGATATCTGCTTATTCCAATGTGATTTATTGAGATGAATACTCTTTCTTGACTGAACTGCCTTTGTGCCTTCATTTAAAAAAAGTTCTTCATATATTTTTGAGCTCTATTCTGTTGATCAAATTATCTTATTTGATGCCAACACCACATGATCTTGATTATTCAAGCTTTATAACAAGTCGTGAAATCATGTAATGCTGATAAGTCTTTTCCATTTCCATATGAATATTAAAGTGAACTTGTCAATTAAAAGAATAGTCTGTTGGGATTTTCATTAGAATCATTTAACTCTATAGATCAATTTGGGGAAAACTGACATTTTAAGACTAATAAATCTTAGACCCATGGACAAGGTATATTTTTCCATTTCCTTAGGTTTTCTCTAATTTATCTCAGCAGTGTTTTATAGTTTTCACTGTAAAGAAATGTTTTTTCTCTGAACGTTTTTAATTACATATTCAATTTCTTTAATAGATATAAGTCCATCGATTTTTTTCCTGAGTATGCATTTATAGTTTGTCTCTTTCAGGGAATTAGTCCATTTCATTTTGTTTGTCCAATTTACTGGCATAAAGTTGTTCATATTACTCATTTAATATTTTAAAAATATCTATAAAATCTGGGCATGTCACTCTTCTCACTTATAATATATATAATTATGTCTCCTTTTTTCCTGATTAGAGGTTTATCAATTTTATTTATCAAAAAAACAGCTTTTGGTTTTATTCATTTCTTTTTTTGAAAAAAAAAACTTATTATTTCATTGATTTCTACTCTGATTTTTTTTATCTGCCCTTCTGCTTGATTTGAGTTTATTTTGCTGGGTTTTTAAAAGACAGAATATAAGGTTTTAAAACTATACATACATTCTTTATAAGTACTTCTTTAGTTCAATCTCACAAAGTTGGGTATGTTGCTTATCATTTTTATTCAATTCAAAATACTTTCTAATTTCTTCTTTGAATGATGCACTACTTAAAAACATAATGATCACTTTCAAAATATTTGGGAGATTTTCCTAGATAGCTTTCTGTGATTAGTTTCTAATTGAATTCTGCGGCGGTGAGAGAATATGCTTTGTATGATTTGAATGACTTAAAATTTATTGACACTTGCTTTATGGCCTGGAATATGGTTTGTCTTGGTTAATGTTCTGTATTCACTTGAGAAGAATGCATATTCTGGTGCTATTGGGTGAAATGTTCGATAAATGCCACTTAGGTCAAGTTGGTTGATAGTATTGTTCGCTAAGAGGGTAAACTGTGTAAAGTGCTAGCACCCGGTAAACGATTAATGTTATTTTTTAAAAGATTTTATTTATTTATTCATGAGAGACACAGAGAGAGAGAGACAGAGACAAGGCAGAGGGAAAAGCAGGCTCCCTACAGGGATCCTGATGCAGAACTCAATCCCAGGACCCTGGGATCACGCCCTGAGCCAAAGGCAGATGCTCAACCACTGAGCCACCCAGAAGTCCCTAATGCTAAGCATGGTGGCAATACAAGTATTATAGACTTAAAGTAGGACTATACTGATCAATAAGTCAGTAATTAATCATCATTCTTTCCGGTTTAAATTACTTGTGGCACAGGGCATGGAGGGGGCTGTGATTTATAGATGTCTGTCCATTGTGGTTGCTGGATAACCAACCACTCACAATTGGCGTATATCAAGTATAAATGATAGGGGATGATGATAAATGGATTTCACCTCGGGAGCCAAGTTCCATGACCCCTGCAGTCCCTGGTGAAGGCCTAATGGCACAGTTACATGACCCTTGATTGATGCCTTCCATTAGGGCAGGTAGGTCATAGGCTGGGTTTGCCATCAGTGTTAGAATCAGTCTCCCAGAACTGCATACAGGGCGAGAGAAAGGGTAGGATCGAATGCGTAAGGCTCCACCCAAGTTTTCCCAGCATGGGATCAAGAGGTACCCTTGTACCTTTCCAAAGCCCTTGATGTGTGTCACCCAGCCTGCATCTCAAACGGCACCCTGGAGTAGATGGTTCTGGCCTTAATATTCCCAACCTATAGAAAGGGCTCAGGAAGTTTCCCTGAGGAGTGCTTGAGAGAGTCCTTCTTCACTGCCAGCCCTCTGCCTTCACCCAGAGAGGAGGGATGGGGTGGCTGGACTAGTAGGGGGGAAGGAATCAGAAGACAAAGGTTCCAGACCGGGCTGTGTGGTCTTGGGTGAGTTGTTTCATGTGCTGGGGACTGAGCTTTCTCACTGTAAACATGGGGCTTGGGCAAAAGAGGTGCTTCCTGATTGTGGGTATGGGTGCCAGGCATGGCTGGACCTGCCTGGCCACCTGCCCAGTGCAAATGGCCCATATCCACATGCAGTGGGCTGAGGAACCTCCTGGGAGGGGATGGCTACCAACCGTGAGAATTGCTTCTCACCTGTGCTACATGACCCCCTCAGGGTCTACGCCATTTTGCTGGGGGAAGTAAACTCATAGGTAAAAGGAAATCAATTTTGTTTGAAGATTCTGGGACATTTTATAAGTAGTGAATAAGCACAAATGTGTTGTGGAGCAAAAGACAACCTTTGTACAAATTTTAAAGAGCAAAAGAAGTTTTTAAGAAATTCCTTGTTTTGGGGGTGCCTGGGTGGCTCAGGTCATGATCTCTGGGATCCTGAGACCCAGTGCCTCACCGAGCTCTCTGCTCAGTGAGGATTCTGCTTCTCCCTCTCTCTTTGTGCTCTCTCTCTAATAAATAAATAAAATCTTAAAAAAAATAAATTTATTGTTTGAGGCAGGCCTCCACCAGCTCCACCCCCGGTTTTGCTCCTTCTCTCCTCTGCCTCATGATGCCTTGGTTGACAAGTGTCCCAGGCAACAATGGCGCCATGCCTACCCAGTGTAGCGGGAGCAAAGCCTTCGAGATTCAGGAGGACACGGGGTCCATTGTTCAATCTGTCTCCAGCTCTCCTCTCCCAGGGGTTTGTGTCTGAGCAGGGCTGCATAGACAGAACTGGGAGAAACCACTTCTCTAGCACCTTGCATTGCACTGTGGCCCAAGCACTTGGCTTTGACCTTGCTGTGACAGAGGGGCACAGCCATCCACTCACCCCCACCCTGCCACCGACCACCCACCACCATTGGCCTGGTGTCGAGTTTCATGGTAAAGAGTCAAGACCAGCTCTAGCATTTGCAGAAGGTGCAGGTGGGGTGGGGGTGGGGAGTGGGGGACAGGAAACCAGTCATGCTGGGAAAGTGGGGGATGCAGGAAGGGGCAGAGGAGCAGGTGCCCTGCTCATAGGCCTCACCTGGTTTAGTACAGCCTTGTTTGTGAGTCCACAAGATGCTCTTCTAGGACCCCCAGAAATAGGGGGGAAGGTGCCATTTGTGGAAGGGACAAAATGGGCTGAGCATGGTAGGTGGGGCGGCAAGAGCCTCTAAGCCATTGTTTTCTTCTCATACTACCTCTGTCCACACAGGCCCTCGAGGTCTGCAAATTTTGGTTCATTTGTTCCTCCCCAAATCCCCAGGGGGGTTTGTGGCAGTTCTAATGGATTGTTCTAAAGGTTTCAAAACTCTAATGGAAATCATAATACATCTGTTTTCTGCTTTTTGCATACCCTGTTATGGATGTAGTTTGATTAATAAATCATGGGGAAATAAATTAATTATTCCTTGATGATTAGTCTCCTTGGCAGACAGCGTTTTTCAAGACAAGGGAGATACGGGGGAAGAGAACAACAAAGAAGGGTCTCGATGTTAGAATAGGTTGAGGAGGAACAGATCAGAGGCTCCTTGGGGTTCTTTCCAGGCCCACAGGCCTTCCAGGAGAAGGCAGCATGACCTGCCAGAGGCTGGTGGTACCAATGATACAGTGGGAGTGATTGAAGATTGAAGACAAGGGTGGGGGGACGGCCCCTGCAGATTCAGGGGATTGGTAGGTCAAGAGCGAGAGGTGGTATGTGTGTGTGAGAGTCACATGAGGGAGACCTTGGTCTCTCTCCTAGGTCTGCTGTGCCCAAGGCAGACCTTCAGAAACACTGGAAAAAAATCCAGGATCAAGAGGCAATAGGCCTGGGGTGCCTGGGTGGACCAATGGGTTGAGCGTCATCCCTGCAGACTCTTTCCCTGCCTCTTCCCTCTTTTTATCTTATACCAGCACCCCCCGCACCCCCACCTCCCCAGAGCTCCCACCCCCAACCTTCTTCCTAAGCAACAAGGAACTTGAGTTTCTTGAAAACCAAAATGCAGACAAGGCCAGAGGAACAACCAGTTCATGCCCCTGGCCAGCACAGGACACTAGTCACAGGCGACTGGGGACGGCATGGGCTGGCCAGGACTCGAAGTTCCCCACATCTGATGGAGCCGCCTGGGGTGGCACTGCCTGGCCAGGGTGCTGTGTGATGGTGGGCAAGGTCTGTTCTCCCGTGCCCGGGGAGACGGAGGAGATGGGGACTCCTGGAGGGCAGCCTACGGGCTCGAAGGTCAGCTTTGGAGATCCGTCCCTGTGAAGGTGTTGAGGCTTGAGCATCAGAGCCACCCCTGGGGTGGGGGGCTTAGTCCACATGGTTACAGAGCCCACTCCACAGCCTCTCTCTTTGTAGATCTGGAATAAGAACTCCCTGGGTCGAGGTGGGTAAACCTGAATTGAGTTGCTCACCCAACCAGGGCCGGACACTTTGCCCTTCTAAGAAGTTCCCAGGAGAGGCTGACTCGGCCTGTCCCAGGGCCACATGTTGAGAATGGCCGTGTCATTGTTCCCAGGTGGCTGCAGAGAGGTGGGGTAGGTGTCCTATATCCTGAGAGGCTCAGAGCAGAGCCAGAACTCAGATGTGGACCTGGGACCTTGGGCCACAAGACTGAGATTGATGAGGGCCAGGAGGACCACTCAGAAAGGTGGAATCGGGACCAGGGGACATGGGACTGTGGCTGTGTGTGCTGGGGACGTGCCACTGGGGACACCCTCCAGAGGGCCTCTGCCCTCCTCACACCCGGGGACAGGCCTGTGGTCTGGGCTGGAAGGGAAGACAGTGAAAAGGAAATGACCATCTAGAGGCTGGGGCTCGCTTGGGAGCAGTCCACTTGGAGGAGGAGGAGAAGCAAGGAAACAAAGACACAGAGACATTTGTCAACTGGGTGCTTGTGTCGGGGCTAATGCACATCCAGGTTGTTAGCTTGGAAACATAATCTGTATCTACTTTATTTCTTCCCAGGCCAACTCGGGGGGTTTGGGGGTGCACAGCCCAGCGGAGTGGGGGCATAGCAGAGGTGTCGGGAGGCCGTGGGACTCAGTACCTCATGTCCCTCTCCCTTCCCTGAAAGACACCAACTTCAGATGTGACAGGATCTCCTGAGAAGAGCAGTCTGTGGGATCCCGGAGGGGCCAGGGCCGGGGGGGATATTTGTTGGATAAAGAAAGGAAGGAGAATCTGTTGGTGCCTTAAGTTCAGAGACAGCCCTCGCTGGGACTTCCATGCTTGGTCCTTAGACACAGACAGAGCACTTTGTCCTCACGGAAACCTTGGCATTCCCAGGCGTTGCTCAGCGTCCAGCATTCTGATGCCACCATCCAAGGGTCCCCGACAAGGACCCATAACCTGTTACCTGTGTTCTCCCGGCTGTCCCTCTTCCCCCTGTGTTCCTACCCTGCCAAGAAACTTCTTGAAGCCTTGGATGAGCCAATTCAGCCCAAACAAGCTCAGCTAACTCTTAGCACCTACTGTCTCATGTGTCTGCCAGGAACTAACACAACCGAAGTCTACATCAGATGCTTCTAAGTGATGAGATGCGGACCCCAATATCCCACACAGCTTCCGCCCACCCTGCGCCCTCCCCAACACTGCCCCAGCTGTCTCACAACCCTTCTTCCTCAAGAACAAATAGAGGTGGTGGGAAAATGAACGAAGGCGAGCATACCTATGGCTGAGCTTGTCTCTCTGCCTCTCTCTTCCCTTAGGGTTGGTTTTTACCCAGAAGGCTCTTTGGTCCCTCATGCAAATGTGTTTCCAGGCTGGCCTCAATAAGGCTGGACTCAGGATTCACCCCCCTTCTCCCATCACACTGCAATGTCACCGAGAAAGGAGTGGAAGCCTGGCAGCTTCAAAGCTTCTGGCTGAGGGTGGCTGCAGAGCCTGGGTAGAGCCACCCTCTGCCCAGAATGCCCTCACCCCCTGCACCTGTGGGTCCCTGCTGGCCATCTCTGCAGTAAACTATAAGGCTAGGGGTGTGTAAAGTGTGGACTTGCCGGTTAGTGGCAGATTTGACTCTAAATAGCTTTATAAATGGCAGGTGCTGAAGTCTTAGAGTCGCCAGGCATCCAAAGTTTATAGCTCTGTGTTTTAATTTCTGCAAAGGAGCAGTGTTGCTTTCTCAGGCATTTGCCCATTCCGGAGGTTGTGCAGATCTCTGGGGGCCAAAACTGAGTCCCCTTCGATCCTTGTAACCATGAGGTCATTGTCATGACCCTCAATAGGTGAGGATCACCTAGAAGGTCACTTAGCCCGTCAATGGCAGAACCAACTGAGTTAGGTCATTGAAAGAGCCCAGCTGTCTTCCCAGGGAACAGACACAGGGAGAGGCCACAGAGATGGTTCCTTGGGAGAACTTTCGGGAGGATGAGCCCAGTTCCAGGGGCCCTGCCCATAGAAACTTGGCCACTGTGTCCTTCTCCCTCTCTGCCCTGCCTTGCCTGGCGGGATGGGCCCTCATGCGCTCATGGCTCTGGCATCTGAAGAGACAAGGAGCAGTGTGGAGGCCCGGGCGCTCAGGACCACATTCCCGCGCACGCAGTACAGTCACGTTGAGGCCCGAGGCGCACTGGCTCCTGACTCACCGGCAGCACGAGTGTGCCTCACCTCTTCTGGGCACTGTCCTGCCTGCTTGCTTGCTTGCTCTGCCCCAGGCTCAGCAGGGCTCTGGAGAAGCCAGTCAGCAGTGTAGGGAGGGGAAGGAGGGCTCGCCTGGCAGCCTATGACACCTGGACACCAGGGCTCCAGTTCTGCGTCTCTAAAATAACAGGGCTGCTCAAGATCGAGGCTCTTCAGTGTGTCATGTGGCCTGCCTGCAGTGGCACCACCTGGGAGCTTGTTAGATATGCAAAGCCTCAGGCCTCTCCCAGACCCACCTGAATCAGAATCTGCATTTAACAAGCTCCCAGGGAGATCTGCGTTCAGTGGTAGTGCTGACCCCTGAGAATGACTTCTGTCCTCCAATTCTGTCCCCTACGGGGTCCCTGAGCATTATCCTGGGATGCACTCCGTTGTGGACCAAACCCTGCCCCAGAGGGGCAATGTGGCCCCAATTTCCACACGCACTGTCTAAACGTGCCTTCTCCATTCTAGCTCTTAGCCAGGGCTCCTCGATGGTTGATGCCGTCTTACGTGGACCCCCTTCTTCTGGGGGGCTAATGGCAGGGCAAGCAAAGTGACCAGTTGAGTTTGCATGCAATGCACCCCCTACTGCTACTATCACAGATTCTCTCCCCATTGGTTCTCCAGAGCAGCTGGAAGCAGAAGCTATGCCCTCTAACTTGGGAGAGGGCTCAGGGATGAACACGTGCACAAAGGAGAAGACCATCGTATGTGCATTTAAAGTGCCCACTTAGCAGCCACACAAAAGTGAGCACGGGAAAGCTGCAGGTCAAGTGGGCAGGTCCTCGCAGTGGGTATGACAGGGGATACCAGACCCCACAGCCTGCTCAGCCTATCTCAGGCCCCTCTGAAACCGTAAGCTCGGGGCTCAGCACAAGCCCACTCTTTTGAGATTGGCATATCTTGAACAGCGTGGCTGCTGTGAAATGAAAGCCAACAATTGCATTTGGGTCCCAGCCAAAGAAAGGAAAACCTGTTCCACTTCTAGAATTAAAATAAAAAAAAAAAAAAAACGAGAAGGAAGTTAGTTGGCTTCCAACACAGTGTCTTCCTCAGGAACTAGCTGCTCAGGGTGGTGTTGATGACACACCACCCTTCTTTCTGTGCTAACATTTATTAGCACCTCAAGTGAGAGGAAGTGCTTCCTCACTGCGTGGAGTCAGGTGAGAAACACAAAGAAATGTCCAGGTGGGAAAATCAATAGGATTACACAGATGGTCAAGGAATCTTCTGGAGTAGGAGGGGGAATCATTCTTCTTATTATTCTTTTCTTTTTTTTTTTCTTTAAGATTTTATTTATTCATGAGAGACACAGAGAGAGGCAGAGACACAGGCAGAGGGAGAAACAGGCTCCCTGAGGGGAGCCTGATGCAGGACTTGATCCCAGGACTCCAGGATTATGCCCTGAGCCGAAGACAGATGCTCAACCACTGAGCCACCCAGGCAACCCTGGAACCTTTCTTCTTAATGGCTTATCTGGAATGTTCTTTTGTGAGAGCTTGTCAGGTTTCTGAGTCCAGCCTCAATGCTGAGAGGCCAGGCTGGTGGCTGAGCATGGAACTTCCAGAAGATTCATGGTGTCAGGAGAACCCATGATGTATTGTCTCTGTCCACTGGGCTCTCTGTGCCCTTTTCAGAAGGTGCTATGCCCAATGTCAAATTCCAGAACTTGCACAGAAGCAGATTCATCTTTTGAAACGAGGCTGCTGTCAAGCTGGGAGTTTGAGAATTCTTAGAGACAAAGCAGACTCAGAAACAAGTTGCATCATGGTAAAGCCGAAGGCCAAACATACTTCTAGATTTAGAGAACTACCTCGTACCACAGGACATCTGAAGTAACTTATAGGGAACACTTATACTTTTTTAAGGTGAAATATAAATAAAAAGTACAAAATTAGACCAAGGAAAATATAAGTTATTGAGGCAGGTCAAACACTGGAGACGAGCACACGCACGTCTGATTAGCCTCTGAAGGGTGACTGTCGTAGGTGGCTTTGATAGTCGGGCTGCATTTGACTAGATGCAACTGAGTTAAGATAAAATGAGTCCTGCTCTTAGGATCAAGAAATGCAAAACAAGAGGACAGCACAACAGAGGCAGAGAATCGCCTAGAGGACAAGGATTCTAGCCGAGTAAAAGCTCAATGTGAGCCACCCGGGCAGCCTGGCTGTGCACATGGGCAGGGCTGCGTTCATCATTAACAGCGTCCAGCACTGAGGAGGGCAGCCTCTTGCACATGGCAGGCCCTGCTTTGCTTCCGCAACCAACATGTTGCTATATGTCTCCTGTTCCAGCTGGGCCATACCAAGAGATGGGGTCCACTTGGGCCATACCAAGAGCTTCCTTCCGAGGCTCCCATGGCTTGTCCATGGAGCCAGAGAGGAGAAGTAGCAATAACACAGCACGATGTGTGCTTGCAGGAGACCCCATTTAGACTTTTGTGCTTGGTTCTGTTAGTCTTTAACAGGACATTGACAAGAGGAGCAGCGGGGATGGGACTTGTCGTGGCATCTAAGCCCACCATGAAGTTTATTCCATCAGAGTCCCAGTGCAAGAACTTTGAGGCTTCTCAGGTTCTCCTGGAACAGGCAGGGCACCAGCAGCATAGATAGTGACGTGGTGCAGGGGCACTGGACTCTTGATGGAGATTGGAACCTTCCAGAAGCCTGGCATTCATGCAATGCAGGGGCATCCCAGCGGGTGCTTTGAAAGCCTCTGCCTCGCAGCCTCTGGATCCTCCTGGGTATGAGTAAAGGATGCGGGGCAAAGTGGAGCATCTTCCCGCTTTGATGCTACTCTGTCGACAGACGGGACCTGTGTTGAATGAATGAAGATAAAATGGGTCAGCTCGAGATTTGAACACATCATTTCAAACCTGTGTGTTCTTGGAGTCAAGAGGACTTAGGTGTGAATTCTAGCACTGCCTCTCCATAGCGCAGTGTCCCTGGGCTAGTTGGGAACTGCTCTGAGACTCAGTTTCCTCCACCTGTAAAATGGGTATTTGAATCCCTGAGCTGTGAGCATCAGATGAGGTCCTGAAAACAAGTGATTGGCCAGTAAATCCCCAGTCACTCATCAAGTCTGAGTTCCCCCTCCCCAGCCTTCACTGTGGGCAAAGCTAATGGCTCTCCCGGAGCTCTGGATTCCACCCCCAGGTCCACCTTGGACATGGCCAGACATCCGGCTGTCTTCCTTTCTAACTCTGGTGTCTTCTTTGCCTGTCCCCTGGCTCACCCCTCTCCTCCCCTTACCATCCTGCTCAATCTTCTTGAAGATGGATTTGTGCTGGCCCCTGTCCCTTTGGACATCTTGGCAGCCACTCCACATGCAGCACTGGTCCTATTTTATCCCCACTTGGTAGTGACAAAGGCTCATGGCCACATCCAGCCCACTCTGCTCTGGCTACAGGCATTCGATGGTCGGCCCCCTACTCTTGACATCATATCCTCTTTGTCACCTGCAGGATGTCGCTCCCTTATTACTACCGGGAAGGTCCCTGTAGGCTTCCCAGCCTGCCTTCCTTCTCCCACTCCCCCCAAAGCAGGCATGGCTCAAGGTTCTGCCTTCAGCTCCCGTGGGAAGTAACCAGGGCTGGGCCAGAGGTCAGCAAACTATTCTGTAGGAGACCAGAGAGTAAATAAGGTAGGCGTTGCATGCTATATGGTCTTCGCTGCAATTTCTTGGCTCTGTCTAACTCTGTAAAAAGCACTCTGGACAGTGAGTGAGTGAGTGAGTGAGCCTGGCTGGGTAGTAGACTCACAGAATGGGAAGGGACTTAGACTCGGTGCTCCTTGACCCTCATCTGTACAGGTGATTAATGATCGGTGATAATGATGACGGGTTCTGCAGGGCAGTTTGATAGGGTGAGTGGGATCATGTGCAGGGCCTCCTTTAGAGAATCCTAGGCATCCCCCTTCCATCTGGTCCCCCCCACACACACACCCTGCTTTCCTCCTCTGTCTCTACCTGAGCAGCCTGTACAAGCTCATCCACGGTCCTACCTCCATGCCCCATCTCCCTTCTAAGTTTAAAACCTGTGCATCCCATGCCAGCTGGGCCATTCTGCTCAAAGGCACCATTTGCCTCTCAAATGCTGCGTGTGTGCAAGAAAGAGCATCATCGGAAGCAATCCTGAGCCATCCCTCCACTTCCCTCATCCTCAGGGCAGCTGGGCTCTCTGCAGCCTTTGACACCACCGCCTGGCTATCCGGGACCAGGATGGACCATCCGCTGGGCCTGTCTGTCCCCACTCACGCTGTCTCCATCTCCTCTGCTCTCCATGGCCCTCCGTTCCTGTCCGTCTCTTACTATCTGCCTGCTGAGCTTCCTGAGTGGTCCCCTGCCCGCCTCCCCCCCCTCACCTATCTCTGCAACTGTCCCTGCACCTGCTACCATAAGCAGAGCCTGGCCATTTCCCTTCACAGCCTCTGAACTCTCCTCCTTGCTTTCCAAACATCTCAGTCCTCATCTTGCATCCAGTGGCCTCCAGTGAACACTCCCGACCTAGTCCCACCTGTTTGCTTGCTCCTTCCAGAATATTCTTTCATTTTGTTCTTTCTGCAGTCCTTCCTTCCAGCTCTTCCCAAGTGCCGTCTCTGCCTGTCACGTTCTTTCCTGCTCCCGGGGACCCAGGCCAGATGTCTGAAGCCACACACACACACACCCCTTCTTCACCCCTACCCCACCCCACCCCTGTAGGATCTCTTCCTCAACGGGGTGCTCAGAGCTCCGTGCAAGACCAAGCTTATCTCCTGGCACACATTTTCTGTGTGCTTTTGCGGAGTATTGTGTACTTGCTTTATCTCTCCCCCTAGATTAAACATTCCTCCAGGGATTAGAGAAACGTCTGGCTCTTCACGCTGCCCCAGGACCGTGTGTGCCCGTGGCCTGGGTGTGCGGAGCTGGCGTGCAGGCCTTTCCACCGGGCCGTACCCTGAGCTGACCTGGCAGCCCCTGTGGGCAGATGGGGTGTCTGCATGTAGGAAAAATGTCGATGGTGAGGAAGAGGTTTCACTTCCCCGGGCCCAGGGCTGCGAGCCACCCATGCCCTTGGGCTTCGGTTGCTAGAGAGAGAGAGAGAGAGAGAGAGAGTGTGTGTGTGTGTGTGTGTGTTTCTGTGAGTGTGTATTTCTGGTACGTGTGTGGCAGGTGTGAGGGTGTATGTGTGTGTATGTTTGGGGTTGGGTGTAGACGTACACCCTCATGTAGAAAGCCAAGAGTCCTCACCTGACTCTGCCTGGGGGTTTATCTCTAGCTACAAGAAATGCCCAGCAAGTGAAACCATGGAACAAACAGATCTTTCGAGAATATAGTGACCGAGTGATAAAATCAGATGGCAAGTTGCCTCACTTGGTACACAAGGCACTCATTCGAAATTCCTGGGGGCGGGTGGGGGGCGGTGCTTTGAGGTTTAGTGGCCAGGCTGCCCTCTAGTCACTGGAGAACCATGCAGGCCACAGGCTGAGGGCTCTAGAGACTGCCAGGCCCTGTCCTGTCCTGACCCCAATTCTATACCAGACCTTGTGCCGGGGGTGCAACCCGCTTATCTTGGGGAGGGGGTGGTAGTGTTCTAGCAAACTCATCGTCCCAAAACTGAAGGATGAGCTCGGAAGGGCGGCCTCGGACTCTGAATTAAGGGGAGTCCATGCTCTTTCCTTTTACTCCACTCTGAGAATTGGAGAATTGACGGTGCCAGTTGTAAACTGCCCATAAATCCTGAGTGTGGTTAGAAATTATGCCCAGGCCAAAGGTCACAGACTACATGTAAGGGGATAGGGATGAGTCGTTTTCAGAAATACGTTTTAGCATTAGGACTTGTGTCCTCAGGAAGCCTTCTGTGACAGTTCAGTAGATAAAACTGTGGAACACCCCACTTTTCTGGAGCTGTATATTGTCGGGTGGGTAGGGCTGCTGTCCTCTACCCCAGGCCTTGAGGAGTCTTCTCAGAACCTGGTTAGAACTTTCCATGGGGGGCACCTGGGTGGCTCAGTGGTTGAGCATCTGCCTTCGGCTCAGGGTGTGATCCCGGCCCAGGGTCTTGGGATCAAGTCCCACATTGGGCTCTGCTTCCCCTCCTGCCTGTGTCTCTGCCTCTCTGTGTGTGGGTGTGTCTCTCATGAATAAACAAATAAAATCTTTTATTTTTTTAAAAAATAATAATATATTTATTTATTTATGAGAGACACACAGAGAGAGAGATAGAGACACAGGCAGAGGGAGAAGCAGGCTCCATGCAGGGAGCCCGACGTGGGACTCGATCCCGGGTCTCCAGGATCAGGCCCTGGGCTGAAGGCAGTGCTAAACCGCCTAGCCACCCAGGCTGCCCCAAATAAAATCTTTAAAAAAACATTTTTAAAAAAAGAGGTGATCATATGACACTTTAGGGGTGTCTATCTCAGAGGAAGGCCTTACTTTTCTGTAACGCACCAACTACCTGCATCGTGACAGAGAGGTTCCCTGAAGTACCCTTGTGTCAGTTAATTATCGCTCATGGGTGCCACACACACATGAGCCCACTTGGTCTCTGCAACATCCTTATGAGGCCGCCCGGGCTCATCTGATCATCATCTATGAAGTCGGGTCTGTCATTAGCACCATTTCCATTTTATAGGTTTGGAAAATAGGGCATGGGGACGTGAAGTAGCTCACTCCAGGAGTTACTTACACAGCTCGTAAGGGACAAAGCTGGATTCAAACCAGGCAGTCTGGGTCTTGGCCCATGCTCCTCACCACTGGGCTACTGAACTCCTTTCTGGGGAAGGACGTAAAGGGCAAGGAGCCTCACACTAGGAAGCCCTAGCTGTTCGAGCAAGTGACTTGGCTTCCCCAAATGAACTTGAACTGGTGATCATCACCCTTACCACCGCCACCACCACCACCATCATCTGTGCCATGGCCAGGTTGTCTTTTGAAACATAGATCCAGTTATGTCAAGCTCCCACCCTCGCTTACATTCTCTTTAATCACTTCTTACTGTTCTGAAGATAATGACCAAATTCCTGCTTTGCTCACGCAATTGCCTCTTCCTGAAAGACTCCACTTTCTGGGTCAGCTTCTCTGTTGGCCGTTCCCATGAAGTGATGTCCCTTTCCTAGGACAAAAGGAAGACTAGGAAGTTTTCCCCTGACTCTGTTATTGGGCCTCCATCTCACTAAGAGTCTCCTCAACGGGAAACCCCTTGAAGGTAGAGACCTATGTACCTTATCCTTCATGGCATCCCTAGTGCCTTGCACAGTGCCTGACATGCCTTTGGGAAAGAGCCAATAAATTAGGGGTTTTTTTTGCTTTGGGGTGCAAGCTGACTCCTTCACTGCCAGTTTGAGGTGCACCAAGTACTCTCAGTGGGGACTCCAGGTCAGTTTACTCACCCTCTATTATATGGTTAGTAAGGATATGTGACATTTGTAAAAACCACAGGGTCTGCAGAGAGCCATACCTCATTTTGGCCCCAGTGATGACAAGGGTGGGCCGTGTCAGCCTCGTATTACAGATAAGGAGACTGAGGCTTGGGGCATGGTGCAGCCTGCTCCCGTGTCCCCCAGGCAACAAGTGGTGCCACTCGGAGTGGGACCCAGGCCCTCAGACTTCCCATCTCTTTTCCTTTCACCTGCCGGGATCAGGTTTTACCCTCCCTTCCAGAAACCTCTTCAAACTGCTGCTCTGGTCTCTCCATTCCAAGGGTCAAACAGAAACCCCCAGAAGAGACACAGGAATTATTACCTTCTGCTTCCAACACAGCCGTGACCTTTATCCTCGCAGCCAGGGCTGGAAAGGGAGTGCCCGGCTGTGCCAGGTTCCCGGCTACTGGGGCGGGGTTGGGGTTGGTGGGGGGAATGGTGATCATCAGCCCAACGAGGGCTTCTGTTTCACTCTCCTGGGGAGGGCTGCCCATAATGCAAGGCTGTGGGGGGCCAGACCAGCTCAATCCTTGGCACTGAGTTGCCCCTGTGAAAAATCTTACAATTATCTGCCTCCTGGGTTACATGCAATCAACCGTGCAGCCAGCCTGGCTGGGAAGGGCCGCTCTGTCAATGGAATGGCCCGCCATGGTCTCTTGACTTCTGAGTCTCCCAGACCAGCCGGGGCCGGGTGGGGATTGGAAGGTGGGGTAGGGAGGCAGTGGTGGCTGCATGGAGTGTGTGCGAGGAGGGTGGGGTGAGAGCACTGGCTGAGAGAGAAGACAGGTCCTCCGCCTGTTGGTGCATATCCCATCTGCAGGTGGAGGGAGGAACCAAGGTAGAAAGGCCCTTCTGGGCCATTCCCTGCTGCAGGCCAGCCTGCACCACCTCCATCCACACAAGGGCACAAGCAACCATTGGGGAATCTTCCATCCTCTCCAGAGCTAAAGGCTTTCCTTGCCACCTACAGTCTTCCCAACAGAGAATCAGGATGGGCTCTTTTCTCCCAAGTTCTGAGCTGAAGGAGCAATTTCATGCTCTGCGTGGCATATGAGGAGTGGAAGGGGCTGTGGAGACCCTCTATCTAGACTCCATAAGGGCCCCAGGGGAGGCGACATCTGTGGCCCACCACAGGTGAGCTGGGGCCCAGGTCAACAGAACCCCCAGGCAAGGTGCAGGCTCCCAGCTGCTTGCCCACTCAAGCCTGCCCTTGCTCGGCCCAGCCTCCCTGGCCACTCCTCCGAGCAGACCTGGCGTGCACTCACCTCGTCCCTGGTGGAGCATCCTGGGTGGGAGTGGCAACGTGTCCCCACTCTTCCGACAGCCCCAGGTTCAGAGCCAGGTGCCTGTGCAGTCCGCATCCCTCCTTCCCTGCCTGCAGCCAAACTAAAAGTCCAGTTTCTCCAGAGGTTCCTCGATGTTGAGGGAATACCAGCTGATCCAGAACAGCAGGCTGAAAGCCAGGATCAGGGCCCCCGTGTAGACCAAGAAGTCCCAGTAATCGAGGGAGGCGAGGATGCCCAGTAGCAGAAGCACCAGGCCCACGACATCGAGCAAGAGGGCCAGGACAAGGAGGAAGGCGCACCGGCCCGGGTTGCATCTTCCCCACCGCCTCCCCAGGAGCATTGCCCGGGGAGAAGCGGGAGGAGCCGAGCTGCACTCCCGGGGGTGATTTGCATGGGAGGGTGGTGTTTCTGCGTCTTGCCTCTGCCCTTGCTCCCTGCTGGGTGTGAACAGCCGAGGGAGCCGTCAGGCTGTCTGGAGCCACAAGGAAGTACACGTGGATCTACCTTTATGAGCATGGTAGCCAGTGGGGCAGGATATTTCTTAACTGCTTCATGACTCAGGAATGGTCCCGACCAAAATAGCCTGACATCACCGGCAGTGGGACTGGTCATCGCTGGGCCAACCGAGTTACGAGGTGGAGGCGGAGTCAGGGGCCCTGGGAGGGATCTTCGGTGTCAGCGAGGGGCCCTTGGGTGGCCGGTCCTGGGACCCTCGCATCCTGGGCAGGTGCTGGCAGGTTGCTTCACCTCCCGTGGTAGGTGCGGGACTTTCCTCCCCCTCACCCCCTCTGCCCTACTTTTCCTGGTGCCGAAGGGAGGTTTTTAAGTAAAAGATGTGGAAGAGACCTTGTTGGCACAGATAGATTTTGAAATTGTGTCGGGAGAGTCGGTCAGTGCTAGAGACCAAATAGAGACCCAGAGAAGGTGCTGTGTCCTGTGGATCCCTCCACTGTGAAGACCTGGGGGCCTGGCTTCCTGCACGCTGGCTCAGGCCAGAGCCTAAAGTGACAGAAGATAGACGGGGTGTGTGTGTGGGGGAAGGGGGTGCCCTCTGGCCTCCAGCTGTGGACCAACAGGCAGCGCCAGGCGCAAGTCAAGAAAGGCCTACCTGGTTCTCTGCATCTCCTGGACCTACTGACTTGACCTTGGCCTCCTGTCTCGGTGGCACTGCTCGCACCCCCCAGGGGTTATGTAGGACACGATGGCCTTGTCACGGTGGCCTCTCACAGCGCCCCTCTGTCCCTGATTCACTGCGGGATCCTGACCTGCACACCGAACCTCTCCGGGACTCGGTTTCCCCACACAAGTGAAGGGAATCATTTCCACTCTTTCCATGCCTTCCCGGGGGGGGGGTGAGAATGAACAGGTGACCTCAGCTTTGTTGCAGAGTGTGAAACAACCGAGCACCCCAGACTGTGCTGTGTCCAGTCAAGCGAGGGCTCCTGCTAGTGACCTGCCCCTGGCCTGGGCTCCCCTAGTGCTCCCTGTGTCCCCCCAGCCAGCCACGCCCTGCTGGCTCCTCCTGTCCCCACCCCTCTTCCAGTGGTCCCACCCCTGGGCTCCAGGCTCACCTGGACTGAGAGACTTTCAGCAAGAAAGCCCTGGGGTGGGGGGTTGGACAATTAGTGTCATAGATTTCTTTAATTAATCAAGCAGGGGGGAGGGGCAGAAGGAGAGGGAAAATCCTCAAGCGGACTCTACGCTTAGCGCAGAGCCCAAGGGGCGGGGCTCCATCCCATGACCCTGAGATCATGACCTGAGCCAGAAACCAAGAATTGGATGCGCCACTGACTGAGCCACCCGGGGGCCCCCTGTGTTAGAGATTTTAGGATCTGAAATACCAAGAGACTTGACTCAAGCCAGGTAGCCTATCTGGAGCATCTCCAAGTGAGAAGTAGCCGAGGCCAATCTCCCAGCCAGTGTTTGCTTCCCTTTCTGAGTACATCCTCCAAAGCAGTTAGGTATCGATACAGGAGCACCTCCCGTTGCTGGAGAAGCTGGTGTCCTTCCCACCGTCCCCCCCACCTCCCGCCGGCAGCTGTGACCAGGAGGGGTCTAGGGAAGAACAGCTGGCAGACAGCAATGCCCATCTACGGGGGTAGGTTTAGTGTCTCAGCAGTGGCCGTGCAGGGCCGGGCGGGTATGTCCAGGCCTGGCTGTCTACAGGTTCCCAGGTGCCTTTGCAGAGTCCTATGTGCCTGCGAACAATTTTATTATTATTTTTTAAAGATTTTATTTATTTATTCATGAGAGACACAGAGAGAGGCAGAGACACAGGCAGAGGGAGAAGCAGGCTCCCTGCGGGGAGCCCGATGCAGGACTCCATCCCAGAACCCCAGGATACCCCCCAGGACACCCTGAGCTGAAGGCAGATGCTCACCCACTCAGCCACCCAGGCATCTCCCTATGAACAATTTTACAGTGAAAATCAGAATGGTTGATCCCCGTACTCCCATCTGACTTCAGAGGACAGGTCAGAGAGAAGCCAGCTCAGCCTTACTGGGCTCAGACCAGTAAGAAAGTCTTCTTCTTTTTTTTTTTTTTTTTTTTTTGAGAACAAATAATTTTTATTTTTTTTTTAAAACAAATACACCAAAGAATTATGCAATGCTGCCAGCATTGGAAGCAATCCTGGGCCACAAGTCTGCACACTCCTTTGCGACTGGTCCTGTAATAGCAGAACCTTTCATTTCACCTTTATTATTTACTATGACCCCCGCGTTATCCTCAAAATAGAGAAACACACCATCTTTTCTCCGGTATGATTTTCGTTGTCGAATCACCACTGCTGGATGTACCTTCTTCCTGAGCTCTGGTTTGCCTTTCTTCACTGTGGCCATCACCATGTCCCCCACACCAGCAGCAGGAAGTCTGTTCAAGCGTCCCTTAATCCCCTTCACAGAGATAATATACAGATTTTTGGCTCCTGTGTTGTCAGCACAATTGATGACGGCTCCTACCGGAAGACCCAGGGAAATCCGGAATTTTGCACCGGAGGACCCACCACGTCCTCGCTTCGACATCTTGAACACCTTAGTATCCCAGGGAAACATGGGTTCTTCGGGCACTAGGGATCCTTTTTATTGCTACTATTTTCACACATACACACACACACACACACACACGCACATGCACACGCACACATGTTTCCAGCTGAAGAAACTGGCCCTCTCACTAGCAAAAGGAACAAAGATCCAAACCACTCACAATTTCGTATCCACAGCTAATCGGCATCCCCCACTTGGTATTCAACCTCCAGAACCATAAATACCCCTTTTCTTATAGAAATAGGCTGCATTGTGCACCCAGTTCTGCAGCCTGCCTTCCTTTGTCACCCCATGTGGCCGTTCTTCCATGGCGTGAGCGGTGGGCCCCAGGAGGGAGACCACCCAGGCTGAGGGAGCCCCTGATTGTCCTTCCTGATCCTGTTTCCTGCACACGGAGCACTCTGGATGTTTACACAGCTGGGACAGACGGGGCGGTTGGTGGAAAGCCAGGTGAGCCTGGAGCCCGGGGGTGGGACCACTGGAAGAGGGGTGGGGACAGGAGGAGCCAGCAGGGTGTGGCTGGCCGGGGCAGGGAGGGGGGGTGGACACAGGGAGCACTAGGGGAGCCCAGGCCAGGGGCAGGTCACTAGCAGGAGCCCTCGCTTGACTGGACACAGCACAGTCTGGGGTGCTCAGTTGGAACAAGGACACCAGCCCCTCTGGCTCCCACACAGAGCTTTCCTGACCTGTTGCCTTGTGGGCTGTAGTAGCCACTGTAGGCAACAGCCATGTGGTGTTCCCGGGGCTGCTGTGACAGTGAACCTCAGACTGGGGCCTCCAACCACAGGAATGGATGCCTCCCGGTTCTGGAGGCTGGAGGTCTGAGATCAGGGTGTCCTCAGGGTGGGTTCCTTTGGAGGGCCATGAGGGAGACTCCGTTCTCTGCCCCTTCTTTGCTTCTGGGGCCTTAGGGGCAATTTTGGGTGTCCCTTGGCTTGTAGGTGCCTCACCTTCCCATACAAGCATCATTCCCCTGTGTGCCTGTCTCTGTGTCCAAATGTCCCCTTTTAATATCAGATGAGGGGTGCACTCCACTGCCGTTTGACCCCCTCTTAACTAATTGCATCTGTAACGACCCCGTTTCCAAACCAGGTTCCGATCCCGGGGTCTTAGGGGTTAGGATGTCAATATATGGATTTGGGGGGATGCAATTCAACTGGTAACAATGGCTAAGAAGGTTGTTCATTTGGTTTTTGAACCTTCTTTGACTTCAGCTACAGCACAGATTCAAGATTTAGACTTGCAAACCGAGCTTTCTGATACAAACGTAATTATGAAGCCAGCACCCCGTTAGAGGTGGCCCACCATGCCACCAGGCACTGGAGAAAACAAGGCGGCCCGGCTATGTCACTGGGAGAGGAGCTGAAGAGAGATTCTCTCTTTCTCTCTCCTTCTGCCCCTTCCCCCACCCTCTCAAATAAGGTAAATAAAATCTTAAAAAAAAAAAAAAAAGAATTACAAAAACAAGGAGATGTAGGACAATGGGTACCAGGGATCCCTTCCCGACTACAAACGTGGGGTGTGGGGCACCACTGGATGCCACCCTTTGGCCCCTCCACTCCACTCATGGGACTTCTTGGGCTGCTGAGGCTGTCCCTGCCTCTATGGCTCAGAGACATTTGTCCTCCTTGCTGCCTCACAGACCTGCCTCCTCTTGGCAATCAGCACCTTGTCACTCCTGTGGAAAGCTGTGATTTGTCATCTCCCTGTGATGTCACCAGGATGACAGTGTCTCCATGACCTGGATTCTAAAGGTCAGGCCAAGACCAAGGGACCAGAGACAAGCCAGCCGGGTGCTCAGCTGACATAGAGTCACAGTTCCCGGGCCTGACTATATAGATGACCAAGGCCCGGTCATCAGCTGAGTGTCAGGGCTCAGATGCTGGGCAGGCGTAGCCACATCAGCCTGTGCCACTCACTGAGTGACCTTGAGCAAGTCCCTTGCACTCTCTGTGCCTCAATCTCTTTATTATAAAATAACCCCTTATTTCCTGGGGTCCCTGGAAAGATTACATGAGTTCATAGGTGTAAATTGCTTGGCACCTGCATGCTGTAACACAGACAAGTGTTTAGTCATGGATGTCTTTACATCATGCCTGCCCCAGTGCGTCCACAAGGAACACCCCAGGTTGGAAGGGATCCACCATCAACTCTCCTAAACGAGTATCTCTCCCTTTTATTGGTCTTGACTTCTCCTGGTTGACTTCTCCTGTTTGCGGCTTCCTGCCCTCCGAGTCCTTTGACACCCACTGAGACCAGTTAAGTCATGCTGGGCCTCTCTCCAGCCTCATTGGGCACAGGGCCTCTGGAGATGGATCCCTTATTCTCATGAAATGCTCTCCTGGTCCCCAGACTCATCTTTATCTGCACCATTCTCACATCTGTTGCCTTACCCCTGTCCTGTAGTCTGGTGTTTATCAAGCCTTGTCTGGGATTTGGCCCCGTATGTGCTAACTCCATGGTTTGGCCACAGCTATGGTCTGCTTCTGTTATTTGTTATATAATAATTTATTAATTTGTTAATATGTTCTTATGGTAGCTTGTTAATTTCATTATTTTGTTAATTTTTTGGATTCTTTTTTAAAGCTTTTATTTATTAGAAAGAAAGGGGGGCAGAAAATGAGCAGGGGAGGGGCAGAGGGAGAAGCAGACTTCTGAGCGGGGAGTCTGATGTGAGACTCAATCCCAGGACCCCAAGATCATCATCTGAATTGAAGGCAGATTCTTAACCAACTGACAGACCCAGGTGCCCCCTTTGGATCCTTTTTTTTTTTTTTAACTTAAATTAATTATTGTCACCATCAGTGGAAAGCTATCACTCACTATAGACAGCAGGTATTTTAGAATACATACACTGAAAACAAAACAATGTAATTAAACTAGACCAGGGGTCCTCAAACTTTGTCTGTAATGGGCCAGATATTAAACATTTTCGACATTGTGGGCCATGAGGTTTCTGTTATAACCACTCAGCTCTCCCATGGGAGAAGAGCTGTAAACAATATATAAAATGAATGAGGTGGTTGTGTTCCAATAAAACTTTATTTACAAAACAAGGCAGTGTGCCAGGCTTATCAACTCCTACAAACTGAAGTTGCTGAACCTGAAACCTATACTTACTTTGTCAAATAGAGGCCTGAGATTCACATGTTTCGGAGGGGATTGTTTCACAGTGTTTTCCCAGGTGGAAGCCTAGGGTCTTTATTTCCAGAAATAGATTCCTGCTTGCCTCAGGAGTGTCTGACAATATTCATAGGGGCTACAAGGGGCTGTTGGGCTACAAGGGGTGGGGGGCGCTTGAGAGACTTTCCTTTAGTGTGTATTGACTGGGCTTCTAGAATCCAGCTGCCTGCTACCCACAGGCTCAGCAAACATTTCAGCTCTCTCCCCTGGTCTTTCCATCTTATTCTGCACCGGGCTGCTCTAAACCATCATCATTCCCATCCAGACCTCAAGAGTATCTCCCCAACCCCACAAGCCACCTTCCCCTTGCTCGTCACCTTCACTCTCACAGGTTGAAGACGTCACCCACTATTTAGCAGAGAATTGTATTTCTGTGCCCTTGTGTTGCACTTAAATTTCCATGGGGCATCTCTCCACCTTCGGCATCTGCTTATCCCCACGGCAGCCCTATACCTGCCCCAGCGTTGAGAGCAGTTAGGAGATTCACCTACATTCACTTGGCAATTAAGGAATGACTACAGCTACGCCCTGGTCCTGTTGGCTGGGATGCACTGAATCCCTCTTTTTTCTGCTCTGAGTCCCTGTGCCAGCTCTCTCCCCAGGACCTGTGAGAATCAAGTTCATTTCTTTCCTACTCATGTTCAATTGTTACATTTTTTAAAACTGAACTATAGAAAAATATATACAACACTCATTTAGCATCTTAACTTTTTAAAAGATTATTTATTTATTTATTTGAGAGAGAGAGAGAGCTGGGGGACAGAGGGAGAGGGAGATAGAATCTCAAGCAGACTCCACGCTGAGTGCAAGCCCGATAACAAGCCTTGATCTCATGACCTTGAGCTCATGACCTGAGCCCAAAACAAGGGTTGGATGCTCAACCAACTGAATCACCTAGGCACCCCACATTTTAACCATTTTTAACCACATTTTGTTTATCCAGCCACCTGTCACTGGATGCTAGGGTTGCTTCCACTTTTTGGCTATTGTGAATAATGCTGCCGTGAACACAGGACTACTAATACCTGTACGGTGAATCCCTGCTTTCAGTTCTGTTGGGTATATACCTAAAAGTGAAGTTGCTGGATAATATGGTGACTCTGTGTTGAACCTTTTGAGAAGCCTCCAAACTGCGCTCCATGGTGGTGCACCATCTTTCATTCCCACCAGCGGTGTGCAAAGGCTCCAATGCCCACATTCTCTCCAGCACTCGTTATTTCCCTTTTTTTTTTCTTTTTTAAGATTTTATTTATTTATTCATGAGAGACACACAGAGAGAGGCAGAGACACAGGCAGAGGGAGAAGCAGGCTCCCTGTAGGGAGCCTGATGCAGGACTCGATCCCAGGACCCTGGCATCATGACCTGAGCCAAAGGCAGATGCTCAACTGCCGAGCCACCCAGGCATCCCTGTTTTTTTTTTTTTTTTTTTTTTTTGATAATAGCCATCCTAATGGGTAAGAAGTGGATTCCTATTTGACTTGATCGTTGTTTTTATAATAGTCCCTGGTACATTTGCAGAGGGCATTTGTCAAGTTCTCCTTCGTCCTCATGCAACCAGGCATTCCTTCCAGCCCGGAAGCAGCTCCGCCTTCTTATAACTAACACCCAGTGTTCATTGCATAGACTCATTTCATAACAGCCGACTCCTGGCTCTCGGGAAAGCTGAGTGTCTTACCAGAGTTGCTCCATTTCTGCCCATATCTGTTCCAAGTCTCTGTGTATCTTTCCTCCTCCTCCTCCTCTTCTTGGTTTCTTCTTTCTTTTCTTTCTTTCTTTCTTTCTTTCTTTCTTCTTCTTTCTTACTTCTTTCTTTCTTTCTTTCTTTCTTTCTTTCTTTCTTTCTTTCTTTCTTTCTTTCTTTCTATTTCTTCTTTCTTAAGATTGTATTCATTTATTTATGAGACACACAGAGAGAGAGGCACAGACACAGGCAGAGGGAGAAGCAGGCTCCCGGCAGGGAGCCCGATGTGGGACTCGATCCCAGGACCCCGGGATCATGCCCTGAGCCAAAGGCAGATGCTCAACTACTGAGCCACCCAGGCGCCCCATCCAGTGCTCCTACAGCTCCCTTTCCAAAGCAAAATGCCTCCACGGTAATACCTTGAAGTCTTATCACTCAGGAGAAACGGTCTCTTGCACTTCTGTTTGTTTTTTTCCCATCACACCCATTTAGTTTTACTGTCCATTTCTACTGGCACTCAACTCTGAAGGCATTGCTGGGCATATAGTCAGAGATGTCCGAGCTGTGAGTCCTAAGACATCACCACCGGGTTATCTGCTGGGTTTGGTGCTAGAATCTATCTTTCTGTCACAATTCTGCTTGCCATGGCTTGCCTGCCTCAGGAGCAATCCGCTGTGGAGCCTGTTTTCAGGGTGCCAGGGTTAGCGGCACAAGGCTTAGCTGCCCGTGACACACTTCCTCTCCCAGCCAAGCCCTGGACCAAGCTCCAGGGTTATGCTTCGGTGAGTTCTCACCCAGGCCCCCAGGCCGGAGCTTCAGGCCTGCCCCTCCACTCGTGGGCTCTGCGGGGAGCCAGGCTCAGCTCTCTTGACCTGCTGAAGCATCTATAGGTGCAGAGTCAGCTCTAAGTGAGCAAGAGAAAGACAGTGTCTGCCTTTAGGGAGCTTATGGTGGCAAGAGGGTAGAGGGGAGAGAGAAGCAGGTGCCCATCAGTCATGTCAATTAACACATAAGTACAACAGAGATCAGTGGTCCAAAGTAAACTGAGATTATTTAAATAAATATATTTTTTAAAAAGCTATTACATATCATAATAAGTTACCAAAAAAGCAATGGGAACCAAAGAACACAGGAAGCAGTAAAAACTGAAGATAGATGCTGAACTTAAGAATATATATATATATAAATAGAAAAACAAGGGAAAGAATGTTATTTTTCTAAACTCAGGAAGGCAACAAGAAGACACAGCCTAGGACCTAATTACGGATATGAAAAGGGTAGTATATAATACATAGTATATAGTATGTGGTACCTAGCATAGAGTACTTAGCACAGTATACGTGTAACATGGGACTGTAGACGGTCTGAAGAGCCCCATTCCCAAGTGGGTTCTCAGCTATGCTGGTATAGACCAACGCTATCCAGTAGGGCCCTCTGCCATGAAGGAAATGCTCTATCATCTTTGTTGTCCAATATGGTAGCATGTGGCTCTTGAGCGTCTGACATGTGGCCAGTGTGACCGAGGAACTGCAAGTTTAGTTGTACTAAATTGTAGCCAACCTAAATTCAAATGTAAACAGCCAGATGTGGCTACCATATTTGGGTGGTAACACCATCCATCTCTTGAAAGGCTTGGACCTTTCCCATTTGGCCGGGTCCCAACTGGCCCTCCTGAGCAACCTGGGCCTCCAGACAGGGTGCTTTGGCCTTAGGATCAAGAGACCCAGCTCGAAGCCTGATTCTGCCTCTGTGAGCCAAGGGCCCGGTGTCCAGCCTGGCAGCTTAGACACTGCACTGGTGCCCATGAGCTCTGAGAAGGTTCAGGGTTCTCCCGCAGTGATGATGTCTAAGGGCAAACAGATGGCTCCTTGAGGAAGAAGCTGGGGAAGCAGAAGGAGGGAAGAGTAGGGCACAGAGGGACTAATGTCTTTGCTCAGACCCATCTGTAGTGGCATCTAACAGAGCACATCCAGGGGTGGATCCTTGCCTCCCCTGGGCCTACTTGGCCTTGCACTGGGTTCTTTGAGACCTGCGCTCCTGAACCCACAAAAAATTGGGGACTCTCTCTTCCCAGGCTCTAAGAGCTTTGTCCTCACCAAGCCAAACTTGTACAAGTACTTCTTGTACTCTCTGGAGAAGGAAGGAGGCTGAGGAGCGGGAATAGGACGGGGTAGAGGTTGAAGCCGACTTCTCCCCGGACCCCTTGTCCTTTTCTACAGGATGGCCTATAACTGTGGGCAAGTCTGGATTTCAATTTCTTCACCTGTAAAACGGGAGCAGTACTATCTACCCTCGTGACTCCTGTGCAGAGTCACTGGAAGGACAAACTGCCCTATAGGGTACTTCAAGGAAGGCTTCCTGGAAGAGGTGATGATGCTTGAGCTAGGAGTCAGTTAGATGGAAAAGGGGATAAGAATAAGCATAGGCCAAGGAGGGAGCAAGTTGAAAGACGCAAGGGGCGTCTTTTAGAAAGATGCTCTGGTTGGAATATGGAGAATGGATTGGAGCAGCATGAGCCCGAGGGCAGGGAGGCCTATGAGGATGCTGGTGACCTAACCTGGGGGCCCTGGGGCTGGATAGAGGGAGGCCTTGGAGGGGTTTAGGATTGGGGGGATTGGGTGTAAGGGTGTGGGCGAGGAGGGTTGATTGGTGGTATCACCCTTTGCTGGCGCACAAGTGGATCCGAGGAGGCAGTGCGGGGACACACAGTGAATTCTTCTGACACCGCTCAGCAAGCGTCCAGGGCCATCCAGGGTGGGAGGTGCTGCCTGGGGCTCAGCACAGGTGACAACAACAGAAGCCAGCCAACTTGAGGGCCATTAACTGAAGCCGGAGCTCAGCTTGCAGGCAGCGGGGCAGCTGGGGTTGACGGCAAAGGGTGACGGCACAGAGGGATGGGGGGGCTGAATGGACGTGAGGAGGAGGAGGGTGGAGGTGAAGGAGCAACCAGAGCAGCAGAAGGATGAGCAGCAGGAGAGGCACCTTCCAGCAAAGACACAGGCCGACAGCAGCGCACCTTGTCCCCACAAGGTCCCCTTTGGGAAGGAGGTGGTATGGCTTCCCTTCTCGGGGAGGCTCCTTCGCTGGAATGTTCTGCTCCAAACCTTCCCCTGGAGGCCTCCTTCTCCTTCTTCAGGCCTCAACACCACCTGCCTCCCTGCCCCCCACCCCATTGCTGCCCCCTGACCCTATGGCCTGCATCGCTCTCTGACGCTGGTTTGTTCATTGACGGTGTCCTTGCTCCTTGCTCCTGGCCTGTGTGCCTCTGCTGAGGCCAGCTTTGGGGCTCTGTTTCCTTCACCTCCTTCTCCCCGGCTCCTAGCGATGTGTCCGTGTCGAGTGGATGGATGGAACAAGGTTGTCTTTCAGGGACCACATGTGAAAGGCCTCTTTAGGTCATCCCAGGCCCTTCCCAGGCAGGGCATCCTCTGTCCTCCGGATGAGGCAGGGACCTGTCTGGCCTGGCCGCGGCCACACCCGTCCCAGCCTTCCTGCTCCCCAACACCCGCCTACTAGGGAGTCACCCCCCTCCCTGGCCTTGACTGCAGCTCGCTCGCCGGGCACCTCTCCATTAGTCTGGGTTACGCTGCTCTGTCTCCCGAAAGCAAACACACCCTCACCCCAGGACTGGCAATTCCTGCTGGCTCATTACGTGGAGCTTTTCTTCCCTCTGCCAGTGAATGGGCACTGGGGGAATTTTGGCGACTGTGCTCAGAATTAGTCACCTGAGGTCCTTACCTGGATGCTGAGTGACAATGAGCATGTTCTGAACTGGTCTGGGACCAGCCTCTAACTATAAACAGTGATGCCACTGGGAAAGCCTAGCACGTGGTTGCAAAAATGCTGCTTTTCTTTCTTTCTTTCTTTCTTTCTTTCTTTCTTTCTTTCTTTCTTTCTTTCTTTCTTCTTTTTTTCTTTTTAAGAACTTGTTTATTCATGAGAGACACAAGCAGAGGGAGAAGCAGGGTGGGATTCAATCCCAGGACCTAACCCAAAGGGAGATGCTCAACAGCTGAGCCACCCAGGAGCCCCAAGCCTACTGTCTTTATGAGAGGGGATCAGAACACAGACACACACACAGAGGGAAGACCTTGTGAAGGCCCGGTGGGGTGGGTGGGGGAGAAGGCGGCCATCTGCAAGCCCAGGAGAGAGCCCTCAGGAGGAGCCAGCCCTGCCAACACTTGGATCTTAGGCTCCCAGCTTCCAGAACCATGAGAAAATAAATGTCTGTTGTTTCAGCCGCCCACCCCCCACCCAGCCTGCGGTACTTTGTTCTGGCAGCCCTAGCAAACTCATGCAAGGATCTGCCCATTTGGAGAGATTATCTTGGATTTTCAGGGGTGGAGGGGCCCAATGTAATCTCAAGGATCCTAAGTGAAAGAAGGAAACACAAGGGCCCAAGAAGGAGGTGAGGTGGCCATCAGTGGAGAAGTAGAGATCAGAATTGCTGTGATTGCTGGCTCTGAGGATGGAAGAAGGGTCCACGTGCCAAGGGACATGGCAGCCCCTAGACGCTGGCTAAAGTGAGGAACAAGTCCTCCCCTAGAGCCCCCAGAGGGAACGCCGCCCCACCAACACTTTGATTTTAGCCCCGTGAGATCCTTTTTAGACTTGCGACTTCCAGAGTGGTAAGATCATAAATGTGGTTGTCTTAAGCTACTCAACATGTGATTTTTGGACACATGGAGATAGATTTGGGACCTCACAGAACAACTGAACTGTTAATAAAGAAGCCCTTTGCAGACACGTTCGAATGAGGCCGGGCTGAGGTCGAGGGCAGAACCCACACAGAGACCAACATCCCAGGAGAGGGCAACTCCCACCGTGTGCCTTTGACAGGAGGGAGGGTCTCAGGACAGAAGTGTAGCCACGTGGAGGAAGTGATTCACCACCACCATCCCCCGACCCCCCTCACCACACACACCAGAGCATGTTCTTCAAAAGTGGTGCTGTTGGAAGGCTGTGAGGAGAAAGGTCTTGGAAGAAGCAGCGAAAACCAAGACCGTGAAAATAGAGCGGTGAATATAATTGGGAGGGGGCGGCTTTCTCTGTGCGAGCCTCCCCATCACTAACCAGTGGGGTGCTCCCGCTGCCCTGCAGTCCCCACCCCCTGGGGCCAGTCTTCCCCTTCCCGCCCCTGATGTGGGCACCTGGCACGGTGCCATTCCAGAGCCTGAAAAGGTCAACTGTGGGCCGGTGGTCCTCCCACAGCGTCCCAGCTTATTCCCTCTGGCCCATGATCAGTGGCCCTCGGCGCCCTCCTCCCAGGGCCACCTGCCTGCTTGCTAGGCCAGAGCCTGAGCCTCTATCCCTTCATCGGGCCCAGATCCCATGTCTCACACGTAGTCCATGCTCGGGGGGAAGGGGGATTGAAACGCAGAGCTAACTGCTGCTCCCAAGACACAGATCCAGAGGCTGCATCAGAGAAAGAGAGAGCTGGGGCACCGGCCGGGCGGTGAGTTAGACAAGCACTGCTGTGGTAGCATCTGGCATCCTTCTCCTTTCGGGCCTCCTTGTCTTGCAGCCCTGCAGGAAAACAGCCATTCCTTACATGTATGCTTCTTTATTGCTGGAAGAGGAGCCCAACCTGGTCTGCATGATTATCAGATGGGCTGTTGGCAACCGCTCCTCCTGTGCTTGGCAGTCACTCGCTTTGGTGCTTTGGCTGGAGGGCCCTGCTGGGGAGTGGGAGATGGCCTTCACTGTGGGGGAGCGGGGGGGTTGGGGAGGTGGAGGTGACTCTTGCTGAGCCTTCCTTCTCCTCGAGGTAGGAGACCTGACCTGGAGAGCCCCTCCCCCTTGCACCTGCAGCTCCCAGGAGATGTGCACATAGCCCCTCAAGTAGAGCAGGCCCCCGGTGGAGACCCAAGGGAGTGGGCAGCATGGCGCTGAGGCCTGGCTCAGCTGGTATCACCCCTGGAGCTTTGGGCAGCAGCCTGCATAGTCAGAAAGCTCGGATGGGAACTGGCCACTCCCTGGGGGTTCTGAGAGCACAGGCTCAGGGGGCCGAGGTGTGCCAGGAGGTAGGACCTGGATGGGTGACCACCAGTGGAGCTGCAGCAAGGAGAGACCAGGCCCAAGGCTCATCAGGGACTCCCTTCTAGTCTTAAAAAGAGGGAGGGAGGGTCTTTTAAGAATGGGGTTGGGGGAACAAGCCCTGAGCCCCTCTCTCTGCAGAAAGCCTTAGAGCTCAGCCACTTTGCTTCCTGGAAAAGTGACACTGGATCTTGACTTAGATCCTTTTGGTTCTAAGCACTAAGCACCCCCGTGGGGGGTGGTCTGGAACTTTCCAGTGGGTTATGAAGTTGTCCTGTGATGTGATGTGAGGCCATAATAGGCCAAAGTGCCAGCCCGTTCCAAATCTTCCTACTGGTCAGCAGAAGAGCCTGGCCTATGAGGCAAAGGCTTGGAGGTACCATGGTTACCAGGCTCTGGTAGTGTCACCATTCCTGCCTCTGACCCTATTCTGTGAATATTACCCCTTGCTTGGTGCCTGGCTCTTAGGAGGTGCTCAGAACCCTGGGCTCTTTCCTGGCTGGAGGCTCCTCTTGTCTCTCCGCCTGGCTCCTGGCTACTTTCCTGGCTGGCCTTCTGGGCTCCTGCTTGGTTCGTCCTCCACTGCCTGTCTCCAGACCCCAACTGTACTCCTGCTTCTCCCCACTTGCTGCCCCGAGCCCACCACTGTGACCCTGGGGCCTCTGAAGAGCTGAATGGGGTGAGAGGGGGAATGGGTGTGGCCTCAGGAACCAGACCTTCGGGGTCTTAGTCCTGGCTTGTGTTGTCCTTGCTTGGTGTCCCCAGGCCTCATTTATCCTATCTGTAAGGTGGGGATGGTGGTAACAGTAGCAATGGAGAACAGGGTTTTGGGGAAAGATTGAGTGACACGGGCAGGTTTCTGGGATGCCCTCTTCTAGACCCTTGATCTCCGAGGGCTGGAGACAGTGACCATGTGTTGGATGTGGGGGGCAGGGGAGGGGACGGGGCGTCATGAGCCTGGCAATGCTGTTGGAACCAAAGGAGGAATAAAACACTGCCTGTTCATCCAAAGCCGTCCTTTCTTTTCCCTTTAAGGACAGAGTACAACGGAGGAAGTGGAAAGTCGAGGTCACAGTGAGTCTGGTAGGGGGCCTAGTAGAAGAGGGTCAGGCTTTAAGACCAGGAGAAACCAAAGAGGCTGGACCAGGAGAGAGGAAGAAAGGCTTCGGAGGGAGAGGGTTGCCACCCTTCTAGAGTTCATGGGGACAGGCTGACCTCCAGGTAGCTGCCTGCCTCACCCTGGCCCACTGGCTCATTCTGGAAGGTTCTTCTCCCCTATCTCTTTTTGGTCTCAATACTGAGTTTGTAGCGGAAAGGAAGAGACAGAGTTTCTGCTCTGCGTGGGGCTCTCAGCTCCCACCAGGCATCTGAGGCAGGAAACCCGCTCCCCCCCCACCCCCTTTCTCCCAGATGGCATGCTGCAGGGAGGGGCAGGTGGTGAGGCGGGTGCACCATTTAGAGGAAGGAATTAGAGGACATGGTCTCGGAACTCCAAGCTGGATAGAAAGGAATGAAAACACAGCGGACACTGTGCAATAGAATACAATTCAACATTACAACAGTTCCTTTGGGACTCCGAATTAAATCAAAGTCTCCCAAACAGAGAAGCAATGGGTGGAGTGATACCATTCAGGTAGCCGAACATGCGGGTGCTGGCCCTGTCCTCTTGATCCACGGGCACCAAAAGAGTAGTGGGGGTGATGCCTTTTTTCCCCCAGAAATGTGGCATCTGATGCTGGCTGCATTTACAGGTCAGGTGCATTCATACCCCAGTCTCCTGTGCAGCGATGGTCTTTGGCAAAAGCCCCTCATCGTGATGTGGGCATGTTCCTTGACCCATGCTCATCACGGATGATGCTTGGAGAGCTTTTCTCATTATTCTTCCTGAGACACTAGCTTAAGGGGGTAGGGCGCGTGGGCAAGTGCTCCTGGAAACCGCAAGATGAGTCCAGATCTTGGATACCTTCTAGAGTCATGGCTGCCCCCAAACTTCCTTCTATCAAGACACACGTGTTAGCAGCACCCACACAGACCCTTCTAACACAGCTGTGCCTGGACCACAAGCTTGGGGGTGGATACGAAATGAGACACAGGAAGTGTGGGTTCCCAGTGAGCTAGCTGGGGGTCTACCTCACTTGCCCCCATATGCAAAGCAACAGGAATGGAAGAGTGATTCCATAGGGCCGGTAATGAATCTGCATTCCTGTCAGAGGAAGGGACATGACCTGTAAGCCCAGCCACTTGAGGCACCAGAACTACGATTGGTGACAAAGCACTTGCGACGGCCCCCCTGCCCCACAGATTGGTCTGTCCCACCTTTGTTCAGGGGACAGGTTAGCTAGCAGACTTGGCTACACTGTCTGAATGAGAGACATGGTCATTTGGGGTGAAGCCCGAAGGCCACAGGCTCCCCAAACTCTGGGTTCTTGGGGAGGGGTGGGGCACAGGGTGTCCATGGAATTTCCCATGATACAGATGGACCCATGTGAGATTCTTACTTTGCATATGGAACCACCACGAAGGATGGAGATGCCTGGAGGCTTGTAGAGAGAGAGAAAGAAAGAGAGAGAGAGAGAGAGAGAGAGAGAGAGAGAGAGAGGTTGCGTGGTGACCAGGGAGGTGGGCCCAGAAGCCCCCGTGAGGGGACACAGCTCAAGCCAGTAGTGATTTCGATGTGGGATGCCCTCCCTTCACACCTTACTATCAAGTGCTCTCCCCTGGGCCTCTGGCCTGGCCTAGGGCAGCCTCCTGGTGTGTCACCTGAGAACCTCTGGTTGCTACCGGCAGCCCCAGATTCTGGGAACACTCACCTCATGGGTGCTCCCTGCTTGGTGGGTCCCCTTGAAACTCCCTTCCAGTCTAGGACCTCAGTGTGGTCTCTGGAGAAGCTGTACTCTGGCAGGTGGGAAGCAGGCCAAGAGAGGGGACATTGCTGTGCAGCTTCCTAATTGTGTTACACTCCCCACTCATGCCACACGAGCTTCTATATGGCCATTTCTGCTGCTCAAAATGCCTCCCTGCCTCTCTCCTGCCCCCTTTACTAGCTCCTATCTTTCTCTCTGTTCTCAGTTCGGATGACACAGTGTCTGGCAATCCCTCTAGTGAGCTGCCCCTTCTGTGTTCCCACACCTGCCACATTTCTCCCACAGAAATGGAAGGGAATCACCCCTTGACCTTGTTGTACTCTCTCACTTTGGATAGAAGGTGAAAGCAGGAACCTTGTCTGGCCTGTTTCCATCCCAGGGCCTGGCCCAGAGCAGGGCACCCAATTAATGTTTGCTTGTTTGGCGGGTGGGGACAGGGAGAGCAGATAGGATTTCCTAAAGCAAATCCTATCTCTGGAAACCCACAGACCATTCAGAGGTGGCGTGCCCTCTTGGTTTTGGTTCTCAATGGAGGCGAAGGAGAGAACAATCCTACAGAATGCCTCTGTAGGTCTCTGTCTTGCTGTGCTAGAATTGAGGGTAGAGGTGTGAGTTGAGGGAAAGAGGAAGTTAGGGCAACATGCACTGACTTGTTCATGGCTAATCGTCAAGTTCAGAGGGAAGAACCGTCAAGAAGGTCAAACTGTGGCACCCCCAGCCTTCCCCTCCCACCCCACCCCCAACCCCAAAGGTCTCTGGCGTAAATACTGTCTTAACTGGGATGTAACTTCCTCAGCCGGCTGACTTGCAGAGCCTTTCCCAGGGGCATTGCCCTCCACTGTTCGCTCTTTGGGATATTTCTTACTTGCGACTTGTCTTGTCCCTTGAAATGCCAGTCAGTATCTCATCTGCAAAGTCGGCTGAGGCTGGCGAACCCAGCGAGCCAGAAGCCGGCCTTCCCTGTCTTCTATGAGGGAACTCCATGGGTTGGTTTGAGTTCGAGAAAGATGCAAATGGGGAATGCAGCTCGGGCACTCTGACGTGCAAACGTGAGGTTCTCCTTTTGGGGCACAGCCTAGCCCAAGGAATTTCCCAGCATGCATAGCACTTGGCAGAGAGAGTTAGATGAGCGATAGCTGGATGCAGGTGCAGGGAATGAGCCACGAAAGGGGGTGGCCGTGGCCAGCATCACAGAAGGCGTAGCAATATTCGCAAGACTAAAGGAGATGCAGCCAGCAGCATCCCCCAGCGACATGAGGAGCCCTGAGCTCTGTCCCACGGGGAGGAAGAGGAAAGCCTGTCCCAGGAAGAGGCTTTGCCTGGCTGTCTTGTGGCTAACCACACCCCCATCAACCACCACCACCAAGAAGATGGGGATGTTGGATGTTATCAGAGCTCCTCCTGGTCAAGGCCACAGGGTGACGGGGAGAACAGGGTGAGGCCACCATCAGCGATTCAGGAAGAAGGACTTGAGGGTCTGGAAGAAAACGGACTTCTGTCTCTGCTTCTGTTTCTTCTTGATGATGGGCACCCACACCAGCCCGCACACCAGCATCATGAGTCCCAGGGACAGGAAGGCAGGCCCTATCATCTTAAGGACCTTAAGGCTGTTGTCACCCAGCTTTAGGGTATAGGCCAAGCAGGTGATGACCACACCAAAGAGGAGGATGGCGCCACCCACCGACATGATGACGATGGGTTTGCGGTAGATTTCCCAGTTACTCCGGGGCGAGGTGGTGGTCCAGACAGACTCACTTCTGGAGCTGATGCACAGGGAGCTGGCAGTCTGGCTGGGCAGCAGGTCCTTGGATTCTGGAGACTTCTCGTCGACCTCCAGGGCCTTGGGGAGAGCCTCCATCGTCATGGCTCCTCAATACTGGGCACCCAGTACCCACAACAGCTAGAAGCAAGGGTGAAGCCAGTGGAGTCCTCACACACCCTTCCTGTTGCCAGCATCCGTCTCCAGCCTGGCTCTCAGTGGAGGGCGATACTGGGTTCTGTGCTAAAGCCAAACAGAAAGATGAGATCCACATAAATAAGAAACCACTCCCTGGCATTTTTTTTTCCTTGTGAGAGATAAATACTATAGGATTCTAATCAATTGCTTTTTAGGATTTAAAACAGGGAACAGTGGGAAGCCTGGGTGGCTCAGTGGTTGAGCATCTGCCTTTGGCTCAGGGTGTGATTCCGGAGTCCTGGGATCCAGTCCCACATCAGGGTCCTCACAGGGAGCTGAGCCTGCTTCTCCCTCTGCCTGTGTCTCTGTGTCTCTCATGAATAAAGAAATTAAAAAAAAAAACAGGGAACAGTGGTACCCCTTTTTTAAAAAAGCCAAAGCCATGGTTTATCGAATGGCATCTTATTTTTGGACTCAACCACTTTCTCACTGTGTGACCTTCAGTGAGCGACTTAATGTCTCTGTGCCTCAGTCTTCCCATCAATAAAATAAAGATAACAATACTATTCATCTCATAGGATTCTCAAAGGGTTAATTGAGTTAAGACGTGTAATGTGCTGGAATGATGCATACATAGCATTCTTGCAAATGCTTCGTAAATGGTATCGTTTGCCAATCACAGAGTGAGGAGCAGCCAGAGGTTTGATTTGAACCTGTTCTGCTCTTGCTCTTAAAATACCAGACTACATGTGGGCTAGAGAACATCTTTCTGTGCAGCCCGTGCTTGTATACATTTTTCCAAGACAGGACAGCTAGGTTCCGAGTGTGACCTTTTCACATCTAAATGCCCCCTTTCCCCATCCTTTTTGTGAATGACATCAAGTCAGATTCCTTCCTTCCCATTCTCAGGCCTATAAAGGTGTGAAGTCTAGCCAACCACCTGTTCTGATTTCTCAACCAGAGCCCTTGTGTGTACCCCAAGGTCACCAGAGCCCACTCCTCCCCCAGTCCCCACACAGGAGAGGCAGCAGGTCACCTGTGCAGAGCACCTCCAGAGTTTCTGAGTGGCACCACTTACCTGCCAAATCCTCCTCCCAAACCATGCTAGCTCAGATTCCTTTACCTTGGGGTTAAAACCTTTCATTACATAATCAAATATTGGGGTTTGAGGGCCAACACCTATATGTTTGCAATAAGGCAATAAGATATGAAAGACCGAATTTAGAAACTTTGCTGGTATTGGGTCCTTTTTTGTGTGTGGGAGGAAGGGGAGGCTGAGAGAGCCCAGGTATGCATCCTGGAGGTCCTTACCGAGTCACCGCCCTAATTCATTGCCCTTGACCTGTTTCCAGAGGGTCTGGGGCAGTGGTTCGTACCCTAGAGATAGATGCTGCATCCCTTTCCATCCCTTTCAGTGAGTGAGTGACACTCTACGACGGAGAAACAGGAGCACGGTTGTAAGTTTTTTCATAGTTTTACCTTTACTCAATTTAAAGGACAATTCCATTCTGAGATTATGTTCTTCTTTCTTTTTCTTTTGGCAGTGGAATATTCCTCATTTTATGAAATGACCATGATGGAAAGAGGATTATTGGCTTTGTTAGTATTTGTACTCGGCAATATAGAATTTGGTCATTTTATGTGGATATCTATGTATCTCTCTATCATCTATCTATCATCTATCATCCTCTATCATCTATTTATCTATCACCTATATATCACCCTCTATTATCTATCATCTATCATCTATCCATATTCCATTGTCCTGGTTTAGGTGTGGGGCTAGTAAGTCTCAGGGAGTTAAGTAAGCAGCCCAGGTTCCCACGGCTTCAGTAAACTGGTGTCAAGTGGTGGTCCCTCTGATGTCAGGGACCTGAACCTCCCCATCATCACACAGACACCTAGAATAAGCTCAGTGACTTGCTGGAATTGTGAAGGAGTGATTTTGCCCAGTGTGGGGTTCATTTCATGCCTGACCTCCTGCCCCTCTGTCTACAGCCACTCCTGCCTCCTGCCTGGCCAGCAAGAAGGACTTCATTTTCTAGGCAGGAACCAAAGGAGAAGCAAGGGTGAGCCCTGTGACTTTTCTTCCTCCTCCCATCCCCTGCTGGCCATTGGGCTATGGGAATGGTCACACCCCACAAACACTGCTGCCCTGTGTGACATATGATGCGTGTTCCAGACCCGGCTGTTATAATTCACATAGAGAGAGGCAGAGACACAGGCAGAGGGAGAAGCAGGCTCCTCTGTGGGGAACCCATTGTGGGACTTGATCCCACTACCCTGGGATCAGTCCCTGAGCTGAAGGCAGACGCTCAACCACTTAGCCACCCAGGTGCTTCTGGGCTAAGGGGCTTCTAAAACTATCTTAGATCAGTCCTCCAGTGACTCAGACTTGAATTCTGAGAATCCAAGTTTCCTGAAAAATCACCGACTCAGGGATGATAGGAGGTTCATCACACTTTATTAAAGTCCTAAAAGATTCTCTCTCTCTCTTTTTTTGATATCAGGGTTTCTCAACGGTAGCACATTTGGGGGGGCATGATTTTGTTATAGGGAGGCAATCCTATGCATTGTAGGGTATTTGGCTAATGGCCCTGACCTTTACCCACCAGATGCCAGTAGCACCACCACATCTGGTCATGATGATCAAAAATATCTCTGGCAATTGCCAGATGTCCCCTGTGTGTGGTGAGGGTGGGGAACTAATCTGGTGTGTAGACTGCCACCTCATACCAGCCTTTCTCTTTCTCCTAGCTTGCAAACTGCCTGAGGGCCAAGGCTGAGCTTACTTATCCGCCCTGAGGAGGGGGCCCCCTAGCCTGGCCCTTAGCAGGTGCTCCAAGGACTTGGCCTCACTGCTGCAGCTCTCTGAGGACCCAGAGAGCAGATGGGGAGCCAGCCAGGTGAGGGCAACCACATGTTCAGGTCTGAATTAAGTTCTTTGGGGTTTGGTTTGTATGTCTCAGAGGATCCCTCACTCCCTGCAGTGGGCTGACTTGTCCACCCAGAACCTCAGAATGTGACCTTATTTGGATTAAAGGTCTTTGCAAATATAATTAAGGCAGGGGTCTCCAGACAAGGTCATCATCCCCAAATACCAGTCCAATGACTATGGACTCCATACAGAGGTAAGCCATGGTGAAGACAGACCCAGGGGTCAAAGCAATGCCTCTGCAAGCCAAGGAAAGCCAAGGGTTGCCAGCAACGGCAAGAAACTAGGAAAGAGACATGGCCTGGATTCTCCACCAGACCCTCCAGAAGGAACTAGCTCTAACGGCACCTTGATTTTGGACTCTGACCTCCCAAATAAACTTGTGAGAATAAATTCCCATTGTTTTAAGTGACTGCATTTGTGGTAATTTGTTACAGCAGCCCTAAAAAATGAACACACCTGACTTTCTTTGAAGTCTTTGACACCTTAGAGGTGGACAAGTACTGAGGCCCCAGAGGCTGGGCTTATAGGGGAGAGACAGGAAGGAAGGCTGGAGGGCAAGGCCTCCTGGACTCACCACAGATTTGAATATGGGCTTGGCCCCCAGGGCAGCCATTTGAGAAGAGAGGTTGAATTGCTCTCCACGGAAGCCACACTTTTGGAGGGTCAGGAGGCACACTTAGAGGGGGGAGACTGTAGTCCACACCTGAAGTTGGGTAGGCCATGGGCTGGTGCCAAGATGGCACACTGGTCTGGGGCCATTTGGCCATGAGAAGGAGCAGGAATGACCCCAAGCCTGAATGTGAACCGACCTCCAAACATGACCAAGAGAAGCCAGGCACACTTCCATTTACATAAAATGAGATTCTATTTACATAAAATTCAAAATCTGTGCTATTTGCAGGGAGGATAGTAGTTACCTTTGGTGGGGGTGGTGGATGGGGAACGCACTGGAAACTTCTGGGAGTGCTCTAATGTTCTGATTCTTGAGCTGGCTACAGCTGGTTACATGGGTGTGTCCTATTCATGCTGTGTGGTTGTGATAAGACTACTTTTCTGCATGTAGGTTAAACAACAATAAAATGTTTAAACAAAGATAATTAAAAGGTATAACTAAATGCAACATTTTTTTTTTTTTTTTGGATTCTGACTAGAACAGACCGATTGTACAAAAACATTCTGGGATCATTTTAAGGAAGGCTGAATTTGGATTGGGTGTCAGATGATGCTAAGAATTTAACATTTGTATTTGGTACGATAATGATATTATGGACACAGAAGAAAACGTCTTAAAGGTAATGGAGCTACATCTTGAAACAACATCCAGGAAAGAAGTGCCATGATGCTGTGATTCACATGAAAACATCAGATTCCAGGGCAGCCCAGGTGGCTCAGTGGTTTAGCGCTGGCTTCAGCCCAGGGCCTGATCCCGAAGACCCAGGCTCGAGTCCCGCGTCAGGCTCCCTGCATGGAGCCTGCTTCTCCCTCTGCCTGCGTCTCTGCCTCTCTCTCTCTCTCTCTCTGTTTCTCATGAATAAATAAAATCTTTTAAAAAAATCAGATTCCAGATACATATGACAAAAAGCTCAATAGTATTAAATCCAGATGGTGGATCTCTGGGAAGTTCGTTATGATCACTAACTCTATTTTTATGAACGTCTGCAAATGCTTATAATAATGGGAAACTGAATATACAGACAGACAATGGCCGGACCACATCTAAAGCCAGAACTCTGGGGCGCCTGGGTGGCTCAGGGATTGAGCATCTGCCTTCGGCTCAGGGCATGATCTCGGGGTCCTGGGATGGAGTCCTGCATTGGGCTCCCCGCAGGGAGCCTGCTTCTCCCTCTGCCTATGTCTCCGCCTCTCTCTGTGTGTGTCTCACAGATAAAAAAAAATAAAATCTTAAAAAAAAAATAAATAAAGCCAGAACTCCCAGGGGCGCCTGGCAAGCTCAGTGGAGCATGCAACTCTTGATCTCTGGGTTGTAGGTTTGAGCCCCATGTGGGGTCTGGAGATTACTTAAAAAAAAAAAAAAAACAGAACTCTGACCCCAAGTCTGCAGGAAGCAGCCCAGGAGGCCAACCTACTACCTGTGTAAGTCTTGACTTTTAGGAAGTCAGGCCAGCGTCTCCAGCAACCAGCCCTGCAAGCCAAACAGTAACCGAGGACAAACTGCCTTTTGACAAATAACACTGAAGCAATCCAGTGGGGAAAGAGAAGTCCTTTAGTCCTTTCGACAGATGTTGAATGGGGAAAAAAAAAAAAAAGAAAGAAACCTGACCCCACCTCACAGCCTTCAAAAAAATAAAAAATAAATAAAAAGGATTTGAGATGGATCAGGGGCATCACCTAAATGTAAAAGCGAAAACCAGGAAGATTTTAGGAGGAAATGGTGGGGAATACCGTTGTGACCCAGAGGCAGGCAAACTTTCTCAGACCAGACAAGGCCACGAAGCAAGTGAGGTAAGAAAAGCACTAAAGTAAGATTTCGTCATCATTGAAAACTGTTCGTTAAAAGCTACTAAGAAGAAATAAAGGTGCAAACTCTAGGTTGGGAGAAAAGTTTTTGTGAAATACATATTTGTCAAAGGATTTCTACCTGGGACATATGAAGAACTGCTACCTTGGAGTGATAAAAAACACAGCCAGTTTCTGGTTGGGCCATGGTGGGTGAGACCCTGGCCAGGGTCAAGCGTGCATTCATGTTCCTTCCACCCAACTGTTCTCGATGACACCTCGTGACCTTAGCGAGGCTGGTAGGGTGGGACTGCAGGAGGAGGGGATCCAAGGCAGCCCCCTGTCCCTGGCCTCAAATGGCCTGACATCTCGCCCAGCAGTTGTTCTAGAAGGTTCCAGGTGCCCTGAGCTGCTTCTCCAAAGCCGAAGCTGCAAACAGTGTACTCAGACAGGGGGCCAGACTCTCCATACCGAGCCAACTGCCGTTTATCAGACACTTGTTGTGGGGTGGGACCCACGCGGGGCACTCTGCACCATGCCACAGGACCCTCCCCCAGCGCCCGAGATGGACGGCGGACCATCACCCCACGTTGCAGGTGAGGATCAGAGAAGTTAAGTGGTTTGCCTGAGGTTACCTCAGTGCCGAGGAGCCAGCCAGGGTCAGAAAGGGGGGTGTCTTGGAGACCGTGTGCCTCCAGAGCCCGAGTTTGGGTGGATCCTGCTCCCCCTCAGGGGACAGTTTTCATGTTCTTGTCAAACCAATGGGACAGGGAGCAGGGAGGACACTTGGAATGGGGCCCGGGCAGTGAACAGAACCGCAGCGGTGGCTTCCTTGGCCGACAGGTGAGGCCTTGCTCCGCGGGGTGGAGGTGCCAAGGATGGGGGCGGGGACTGGGGTCCCTAGGCTCTGTCACAGGCTTCCAGCTGCTCTGCTGGCCTCAGCTCAGGGACCCCTAGGTAGGGGGGGCCTGTTACTGTCACTCCCATTTTACAGATAAGGACACAGAGGTCCAGGCTGCCTGGCTCCAGCACCGTGCTGTCGCAGGGATGGAGCTCACCTCTCCCTTCTCCTGTCTTCCCTGCCCTCTGTCCTGGCGTCCTGCCACCCTCTTCCTGCACATCTTCACCTTGGCACCCACTACCCTACCACCCTTTGCTGGCTGCGCCTTGTCAGAATGTGTCAAAGCTGGGCAGTATTAACAGTCTCTAGATTTAGCCGATAGAATGACAGGTGCCCGGGTAAATCTGAACAAGTCCTTCCCTTCCCTTCCCTTCCCTTCCCTTCCCTTCCCTTCCCTTCCCTTCCCTTCCCTTCCCTTCCCTTCCCTTCCCTTCCCTTCCCTTCTCTTTCTTTCCATTTATTTTTCTTTCTTTCTTTCTTTCTTTCTTTCTTTCTTTCTTTCTTTCTTTCTTTCTTTCTTCTTTTTTTTCTCTTTCTTCTTGTACAATAATGCACCAAATACCATATGGGACGTACATTGAACATTTCTATGTTGTTTATGAGAGATTCAGTTTTAGCTGGGCATCCTTCTACGCTAAGGGGCAACTGTCACAAGAGACCCCACTGCATTTGGGCCCCGAGTTGTCTGTCTCTTTTCAAACTTCTCCTCCCTGATAGGAGCTGGGCTATTCTGGGAATCGCAAGAACCAGAAGCAGAGCTCAGTGAGAGGGCATGCACCGGCTGCCTTGCTTGCTGGAGGCTGGGCCCAGAGAGCCCAGGTGGGAGGGAGAACCGGGGAGGGCCCGGCCGCAAAATACAACTGGCAGCAATAACACGATGGCTTATTTCTGAGAAAGGCTCATGCTGTGGACTTGTTTGCGACATTCCCGAGAGACATGGAAGCTCTCTCTCTCTCTCTCTCTCTCTATTGCCTGGAGTCCTCACCACCGCCCCACCCGGCTGTCAGTTCCAGGCACTGCCCTCTCTCCAGCAAGACATTCAGTTGGTGACCCCATTCCTCTGATAAGATGAGTGGAGCCCGGTGTCTGAGCTGATAAAGTAGAGGCCAGAGTGTTTCTGAATACGCCGCTCCTGTCACCATGGCTCGGCCACACATCTGTCACCTGCTCACGGTGCTTCTAGGAAGGGAAGTCCCTCAAAGGTCACACTCAACCCAGACAGTGCCACTCGCCTCCCCCTTCCTGTCACCCAGCCAGCACCCAGGCCCTGCCCAGTAGCAAGGTGGAAAAAATAGCTCAGGTGACAATGTCTGCTTGTAGGAAGCTGGCTGGTCCCCGTGCACATGTTCATCCTACGTGGTTCTGTCCCTGTTATGTGCCTGCCTGGTTTCCCCATTCTGAGATGAAGCGTGCCCCAGCCAGCTTGCTATACCGTGTCTCCTGGGCACCTGCTCTGGGCTCCTGCCACACCTGCATGCAGCAGGAAGGGACCAGCGGCAGACGCTGAGGTCTCATCTGGGATTCCCGGGAGGACATTCTGAGTGTGAGGTCCCGCCCATGCACTCTGGGAACAGAAGGCCATGCCTGGTGCTTCACTGTCTGGATTTTTTGGTTCCTGCCCAGCCTTCCCAGCCCCTCCCAGCTGCTACGGGTGAAGACTAGGTGCTAGATACCCAGGGCTGAAGCAGCCGTCTGCACCCGGTTTTCCGTCTGCCAGGCACATAGCACGCAGCCCCCTCCTCCCCTGCCACCATTCTCCCTGGGCAGTTCCCTCCAGCCTGCTGGTGGCTGGTTCACCCTGTCCCAAGGCTCAGTTCGTCATATTTGTGTTCCATTTCTAGTTCAGAGACTCAACACACTCCAAAGCAAAGTTAAAAATCAGCTCATTTCTCCAGGGAAATGGGAGGCCAGAGAGGATGGATCCCCCTCCTTACTTACTGTCCTCAACGTCCCATGGGAGAGGATGGTGAACCCGGTAGTCACACACGGCTCGATCAGGGGCAGGAAGCTTGCAACGAGTTTCTGTTCAAGTTCTGCATCCCAGCCGGAGAAAGCCTCCCTGGCCCCATCTAGGAGCTGGTGTGCAGCGGATCCCTGCCACTGAGCAGGCTCCGGTGGGGATGAGCTCACCAGGATATGGGCTAATGGGTTAACCCTTTGCGGGCTGCTGGCACAGGCACTCGTGATGTGGCTTTGTCTCAGCTCTGCTCAGCCACTATTGGACGGATCTTGTGAAAAATTAATGAAGCTTCTCTGCAGTCTGTCTTCAAGTTTTAGTGCAGATGTGCATTAGGTCGGTGTCTGGGCAGGGCTGCTTCTCTTGGCCTGAGCTCAGAAATCAGGAGAGCCGGACTTTCTGGGTTGGTGATGTGAGCGATGGTGATGGTGGTGGTGATGGGGCTGCCAGTGGGTGGATTTCTCAGAGGCTCTGCTGGCTCTGTCCAGGGCAGGTCGTGACAATGAGATCTGGGAGCTTGTGTTTGTTCTGAGGGTTGGAGAGGGCAGGTGGAGAGGTTATTTAACATCCACGTTTCCAAGAGGGCAGGGGTGCCCCTTGGAACCTCCCAGTGCCTGTGGGTGGGCACCATGTGTGACAAAAGAGCAGGAGCACATGGGGTACTGCCCCAGCCCAGGCCCAGGCGTCTCTGAACTGGGGGCAGACGTTCACCATGGCCTCTCCCATCCTCCCTTTTATGCCCCTGTGGCTTTTCATGTGACCATGATGAGAACCAAATGATGGCAGCCATGAATGGAGGGCAAGTGTCTCTACCTCTGCAGTCGGACTGCGTTTGCAAAAGCTGCTTGTGAGGCATTGGGTTGTCCATCCCCAAGGTACTGAGCGGAACCCAGAAGCCAACAAAACTGCCTAAGATGTTGAAAGCCAGACTGGCTCTGCCCTTCCCGACACTAGCTGGAGGATGGGAGAAGCCATGACTTCTGCTGGCTGTGAGCCACCGGGTGGGGGACAGTCCTTGCCAATGGTCCCATCCACTGGATGGCTTCCTTCCCAGTTTCTCAGGGAGGCTCTCCCAGCAGTGGTCCAGAGACTCAGAAGACCAGGCAGGCAAGGGGATCGTTCATCTTTGCCAGCTTGATTTCTACACCAGCTGCACAAACAGGAAATTTCCAGACCCAGAGAAATGGCAAGAGGGGAAGCTCCGAAAGCCACACACTGTCCACTCTGGGGATGAGTGTCCCTGGGAACTCGATCAGAAGGCTTTCGAGGACATTCTGCACTGCTGTTACCGCCTCTGCCTCTATGCTCTCCAACCTGTGTACTATCCGTTTCTCAAGAAGAAACCCTGGGGTGAATTATGCTGTGATGCAAGTAATCAAATCACATGTTTCCCCTTAAGTCCAGACTCTGACGCTTCCTCTGGGGGCTGCAGGGTTTGGCAGGTGGCATCGGCACGGTCGTGGGGTGAGACCAGCCCTCACTGAGCCCTTTGTCCACGTCGGGCACCAGGCCACATACTTTGCATGTGTAATAATTCACTGATGGCCCCATGGAGCCCTCTGACATAGCTGTGTGAGGCAGGCTGCTATCCGGATACGTGGCTTTGGACAAATTACTTCTCTGAGCCCTGACTTCTCCACTTAGGGAGTGGATGCGATCATGACCATGTCAGGGAGTTTATGTAGATTGAATAAGCAAATGCATATAGCAAGTGCTCAATGAATATCGCTGTGCCATTAATATACAGAATACACATATAAGCAATGTACAGATATTAGCATATATGCAGATGAGGGGAGATTTGGGTCCAGGAGAAAGTGTCCAGATTGAAGCTGTGCTGTCTGCAGGCTCATCCCTAGTGGGACAGAAGAAGAGGTGTGAGAAGCCAGGGTGGTCCCTGGGCAGTTGACTCCAGCCTTCCCGGGAGGGTTACTGTGGCAGTTGGGATGTTCAAGGGGGAGAAAGCAGGCCTGGCATTGCCTAGGAGGGTGGCTCTTAGTTCTCCGATCCTCCCTCCAGACCTCCTAGCCACTCCAGCTCAGGTCCGCTCCCCCTTGACCAGCTAGCACCATGTTCCAAGGTTTGATTGATGAGGTGACTAATCACCCAGGTCTGCTCCAAACTGAGGGGCCCCCGGGACACAGCATGGGACTCCCAGTGCTCAGCCAGGCCAGTTTGAAGCCAAGTGGGATGAACTGGTTACCCTGATAAAGGTACTTGGAGCCTCTGTGCCTCTGCTCATGGGCTCTTCTCATCTGGAATGCTCCTTCTGTGCATCTTCACGGAGCCACTCCACCCAATCTGGCTTCACCCCCTCCTGACCTCCTCAAGTGCATGCTGGGTTCAGAGCTCCTCCTCTGGGCTTCTACAGTTGTTCTTTCTGCGCTCAGTGATTGTCCTGACAAACTCCTTGGAATGCATCTTTTTAAAAAAAGATTTTATTTATTTATTTGAAAGAGAGAGAGAGAGAACACAAACTGGGGAGAGAGAGAGGGAGGGATAAGCAGGCTTTCTACTGAGCAGGGAGCCTGATGTAGGGCTCAAACCCAGGACCCTGAGATCATGAAGGCAGATGCTTCACCGACTGAGCCACCCAGGTGCTCCCCCTTGGAACACTTTTTTTTTTTTTTTTTTTTTTTTTATTTATGATAGTCACAGAGAGAGAGAGAGAGAGGCAGAGACACAGGCAGAGGGAGAAGCAGGCTCCATGCACCGGGAGCCCGATGTGGGATTCGATCCCGGGTCTGCAGGATCGCGCCCTGGGCCAAAGGCAGGCGCCAAACCGCTGCGCCACCCAGGGATCCCTGGAACACTTTTTAAAATAAAAACATATATATACTGAAAGTTTAACATACACAAAAGTGGAAAAAACCAATGATCTAACAAGCCCTTGGGTATCCACAGTCCAGCCTCAGCAGTTATCAATGCTCGTTGTGTTTCATTTGACTCCCTCCTACATTTTTTTATTTTAGTATGATTAAAGCAAATCCAGACTCTTCTTCTTTAGTTGATCCCTGCAAATAGAGATGTGTATCTCTAACAGATAAGGACTTCCTTCCTCCCTTTTTAAAAATTTATTATTTATTTATTTATTTATTTATTTATTTATTTATATATTACAAATAACAACCACCATCCTAATCATACAGGAAACTTATACATGACTTAATGTTAATACTCATTTCACAGTTATATGTCCCTGGGTGTCTCAAACCATCTTTTTATGGTCAGGTGTCCATAAGCAGGATCCTGCCCTGCACCAGCCCAGCCCTTACTCACCGGAGCTCCATCTCCCGAGCTTCACTGCACCTATGGCAGCCACTCCCTGCTCTGCTTACACCACTTGGTTCCTGAAGATGCCAGGCTGTCTGACTTAGCCAACTCCCACATTCTGGACTCAGCTGGTGGTCTCCTAGTGGTGCCATTTAACATCTTCCTCTGTTCTGCAAAGGCTGCATCTCAACTTCACTGTGGCCTGGGATCCTAGGGCCAGAAGAGGCATCTGGCCGGTGCGGAAATAAGTGGCTGAGGGAACATTCACAAGGTACCTTACAATTTTCAGAGGCCTTTTGCCTCCATGGTTCTCATGGTAGTCCCATGATATGGGCTAGTCACATTTTTTTTTTTTTAAGATTCATTTATTTATTTGAGAGAGAAAGAGAGATCTGGGAAGGGGCAGAGGGAGAGAATGTTCAAGCAGACTCCCACTGAGTGGGGAACCTGACTCAGGGTTCAATCTCACGAGCCATGAAATCAGGACCTGAACTCAATCCAAAGTTGTATGCTTAACCGACTGAGCCACCCAGGGTCCCCTTAGGTCTGCGTTCTGTGTAGTATCTCAGTCATACTGCTGGGAGTCATTGAGACTCCAGGTGCCAAGATCATTTCCATCCTCCCCTCCCTGCCTCTCACATTAAGTCATGGGGATTCACAAATAGGGACACTCAGGTGGACTGCAGGTCTCTGAGTCCTCATCAGAGGAGGCCTCCCTGAGCAGGCATTATCAGGGGCCTGGGCAGCTCCTGCCAATGCCCCTTCAGAGGGGGAGCTAGGTCTGAACATGAGGAGGGAGCCTGGGGCTGGTGCCAATAAGAGAGGTGAGCAGATAGGGATCTCACCCTAGGCTGCAGGGCTACAAGTCTAGTGAAGGGATATCTGTGTTGATACCTCGTCTTTCAAACTGTTTGCCCCAGTGTCTTTTTACTGGATTTTAATAACCATTATGTCAGCTTCCTATGTTGAGAAAACCCAACAACCAAAAAAAAAAAAAAAAAGAAAAAGAAAAGAAAGAAAAACAAAATCCAAACACCACCACATTTGGAGAATATGCTCAGAGGAAACACCTGCTTACACCTGGTGATGTTCCTGACCCAAACCTTGCCCGAGGGAAGGCACAGACATCGACTGAGGTTCCCATGCTCCACAGGACCCATGGCTCCTTCTAGGGCAGTCCAGAGGCCCTTGCGTTTTCCAGGGTTGGAGAAAATCATGCAAAGCAACTACTCAAATCTGGCAGCCCCAGAAGAGCCACCCCCTTCCACCTGGCCAATCTTGACCTCCTGTCCTGTCTCATCAGGGGCGCCAGGGCCAAGAAGATGGGACTTGAGGATCCTATAAGTCTCTCTTCTGCGCCCCCTCGTGGGCCCCTTGAGAAACTCAGTTAAGTAAAAGCATCTCCCCACTGGTCCCTCTGGCTTGGTCAAGTGTCAACATGGAGCCTAGGGCTGCGACTAATGCCTTCCCTTCCAGCCACCCTCATCTTGGCTTTTCTTTCTTCTTGTCTCTTCTCACACTCTTTTTACTTGTCTCTACCTTTCTATCTTTCTCCTGTCTGTGACAGTTCTTAACATGTCCATGTCCTCATATCCTGGGGCGGGGGGGGGGGGGGGGCACCCAAGGAGATACTACTGCTCCTTTTCTTTGTCGTACATATTAATGCAGCAGGTGGGCTAGGTCCTGTGTTGGGGAACTGGGAGTGCCCCCCACGATGGGAATTTATAATGTGGGGTGGGGGCTGGAGGGTGGGGACCTGAGGGGTGAAGGGACTGTAAACTGAAGAGTTTACAGGAACCAGTGGGAGTGGAGTCAGGGAGGAAGGAACATTTTCAGGGGGTTGGGTCAGGAGCATCGGGACCCACCAGGACCTGCTGAGGTTGAGTCCCGGGAAGGGGTGCCACACCAGGGCTGGGGGACCAGAGGTCACCAGCCTGGGACCAGACCTGGAGTGTGGGGCTCGGTCAGAGGCCAGAAGCCACCTGCTCCTTGGGTGTGGCTGCCATCTAGTGGCGTACATGAGGTAGTGTTGTTGTCTGAAGTTGACTTCCATTAGTCCTTGGCCCGCCTTGGGCCAGCAGCAATCCTGTCTGTGGTGTGTAATTAACCCAGGAGCCGAAGCTGGAGAAGTCGACTTCATGCTTGCTGATAGAGGCGATCTCACAAAAATAGCCACCACCGTTGCAAAATGTCAAAGGGTTCAGGCTTGCTACTTTTTGAATAATTTAGAAGATTCATGTATTCATCACTTCATCAAATATTTATTGAATGTCCATTATATGCCAGGCGCATTTCAGGCTAGGCACTGTAAATAAAGAGAGGACCTCGATGAACTGTACTATTGATGTGGCAAAAGAAAGACAACTAAACCAACAAGTCCAATCCAGAAGGAGAAACTCTTCGATGCAGCAAAGTCTGTGCTGCGCTTTGAGAATGCAAAGGGAGATCATCTTAAAACAGATTGGCCTACAGTGGTAACTGAGATGGGGGGGAGGGGGAGAGGCTTCTTGAAGGAGGTGATGGCTAAGATGAGTCTTGAAGGACATAGAGGAATCAGAAAAAAGAATGTTGGAGGAGATGTAGGTTTTGGTGGAGGAGGTGGAGAGGGTGAAAGTGGATGTGGTGATAGTGGTGGAGCTGGAGGTGAAGGTGTGGTGGAGGTGGTGATAGTGGTAGAGGTGGAGGTGGTGGTGGAGGTGAAAGTGTGATGGAAGTGGTGATGGTGGAGGTGTGGTGGAAGTGGTGGTGGAGATGGAGGTGGTGGTGGAGGTAAAGGTGTGGAGGTGGTGATAGTGATAGAGGCAGAGTTGGTGGTGGTGGAGGGGGAGATGTATTGGAAGTGGTGGTGGTGGAGATGTAGATGGAGGTGGTGGTGGAGAATGTGATGGAGGTGGAGATGTGATGGAAGTGGTAGTGGTGGAAATGGAGATGAAGGTGGTAGTGGAGGTGGAGGTGAGGGTGGAGGTGTGATGGTGGAGCTGGTGCAGATGCAGGAGGAGGAAGTGGAGATGGTGATAGAGGTGGACGTGGTTGAGGTAGAGGTGGTAGTGGAGGTGAAGGTGGTGGAGGTGGATAAAGGAGTGGAGGTGGAGGTGGAGGTGCACAGATGTAGGTGGAGAAGGTGGTAGTGGTGGTGAAAGTGCAGAGGATCTTGGTTCAAGAGCCAAAGTTGGTTGATGTTGGCATTGATCAGGAGACAGAGGGAACAGACCATGGGAAGCATAAACTTTCCAGTTCCTTTTTTTTTTTTTTTTATGAATTCCCAAGCATTTGGTTGCGGATCCAAGGAATCCAATGGAAATTTTGCAGTGTTATCTAACCATGTATTTGATTTATAATAATAGTATGATGGAACTTCGGAACTGGAAGGATCCCAAATTATATCTCAATACATTTAAGCAATTCTTCTGTTAATATTTACACTGTGTTCCCAGTTTCTCGTGCTAGGATAACAGTACCTTCCTGTGCCTTGGGTGATTGGGATAGGCCCTTCCTTCCTTCCTTCCTTCCTTCCTTCCTTTCAGATTCAACAAACCACTGTGACTAGCTGCTTTGTGCCAGGCATATTTGTGATTCAAAGGTACGTGAGATCCCAGCCCTGCCCTCCAGGGCCTGGCAGTCTAGTGGGGGCAACAGACAGGTAACTAGGTGTAGACAACTGTTAAGAGACAGCTCGTCCCCAGGCAGCAGGAGGATCTAGTCCTTTGCCCTCCTCTTTCAGGAGGCACCTTGCTCTAGGGTACTGGGGAGAGAGGGGCTCTTGAGTCGGCTGGTCCTCTGTGTACCTTCCCCCTGGGCTGCTGTCTGGCTCTGCCTATCTTTGTCAGGTCCATCTCAGGCCTCCACCTCCAGAGCTCCCGCCACTACAGGGCGCGTGTGTGTTACAGATACTTAACTCTAAATTTGAGAGAGAGCGCAGGATTTCCAGGCAGGGAACCACTTAATTATTATTATTATTATTATTTCTCATTTAGAACAGTTGCACTGAACACAGCTGAGCTGACACATAGACAGTTAAACCCTCCCCAGGGAAATCTACGGATTATACGATACAATTGGTTTTTTTTTTTTTTTTTTTTTTTTTGCTGAACAATGGGTTTCTGACTTTTACCTCATGTAAAGATTTGTGTAACCACTACCATAATCAGGATAAAGAATCCAAGGTGTTCCCTCAAATTATCCCTTTAGCCCTTCTCTTTCCCCTGGTAATCCCTGGTGTGTTTTTTTGGTTTTTGTTTTTTGTTTTTTTTTGTCTTGAGAGCTTTGTCCGACAATGGCACATAAATGGAATCGTACACCTTGTAAATGTCTGAGACAGGCTTCTTTCATTCCGTATCATGACTTCAGGATTGCTTTGAAGAGATGCACCCATTTGCTCACCTATTCACCTGCTGAAGGGCAACTGAGTTGTTCCCGCATGTCTGACACTTTCTAGCAGAGCTGCTAGAAACATTTGTTTCTACGTTTCTTTGGTTCACATAAGTTTTTCTTTCTCTAGGAGTGGGCCTTTGGGGTCATATGGTAAGGGTATAATTAACTTTATAAATGCCAACGGGTGTTCCGGGGTAGTCACACCATACAGCAATGTATGGCGGAGTTCCCATTGCTCTGCATGCTCATCAGCCCTGTATTATTAGGGATTCTTTTTTTTTTCTTCCTTCTCGTTTAGCCAATGGAACAGGTGTGTAGTGTTATCTCTATTCCACGTCTCCTCGTGACTAATGATGTTGAGTATCTTTCTGTGTGCTTATTTGTTACCCTTATTTCCTTGCTGGGGAAGTGTCCGCTGATGCCTTTTGCCCAGTTTTAAAGATGTTATTTATTTGAGAGAGAGAGAGAGAGAGAGAGAGAGAGAGAGAGAGAGAATGAGCCATGGGAGGAGTGGAGGGAGAAGGAGAAGCAGACTCCCTGCCAAGTCAGAAGCCCAATGCGGGGCTCGATCCTGGGACTACAGGATCATGACCTGAACCAAAGGCAGATGTTGGTGCCCTGCCTTTTGCCCATTTTTAAATTGAATAATTTGGCCTCTCATTGTTGAGTTTTAAGATTTCTTTATACATCTGGATAGAAGTCTTTTGTGTTTGCAAATATTTTCTTCCAGTGTGTAGCTAATCTTCTCCTTCTCTCAAGGAAGTCTTTGTTCTTAGGTGATGGATAATGGCCCCCTCATGGTTTCCCTTGACCCACCGGCCAATCTGCACTTTCCTTGGCACAGGAGGGAGAGCTGTCTTTGTCCTGCACCTAATCCACTGCTGTGGGCTTGGATTTCAGTCCACTCATGGAAACCAGAACTATCAGCATCCTTTGATTTCTTTTCAAATGACAATGTAGCTTCTCTCTTGAGCCACTATTGTGCTTGAGTGACAGAAACTTAGTGTTGGTAGATTCAGTTTTCCATTTCACATTTTTGGGGGGTTGTTCTGAATTTTGGGGGGTGCCAGAGCCTGAAGAAGGGGCATCTGATCTTCAAGTTATCCACAGATGCTGCTCCTAAGCAGATCACTACTAAGCCTTCCCTGGTTTTACCTTCATGGCCTTGTTGGATTTGATGACCTTACCTCTACTTCTATTTCAATCTTGGGTTCTCCAAAATCCTCTTGCTTCCACATTGGTTGGGGACAAGGGCAAAAATTTGCCCAGCAGGCATCCAAGGTGATAGTTCTCTGGATAATGAATGGTCATTTCTCAAGCATCTTGTCACCTTCCTGTCTTTTTTCTGGAGTTCCATGTGGAGCTTGGATTTTAGTTTCCCCTGCTATATTCCTCCTGAATATAGCTGAGGTCTTCACCAGTATGGGCCTCAGGCTGGACAGTGGGTGCAGGTCTCTGTCTTTGGAAATCGTATCTTCATATGTTTTCTTCCCTTATCCCCTGTTATGGACTGAATCACATCTCCCAACCCCTGCGACCCCAGGTTCATATGTTGAAGCCCTAATCTCCAATGTGATTGCTGAGCCTTTAAGGGGGTAAGTAGGATTAAATGGTGTCATAAGGGTGGGGCCCCAACCCAATAGGACTGATGTCCTTATAAGAAGAGGAAGAGACACCAGAACTATATTTGCACAGAGTAAAGACCATGTGAGGACATAAAGAGAAGGCAGCCATCTACAAGTCAGGAGAGAGGCTTCTAGAAGAAACCATTCCTGCCAACACCTTGATCTTGGACTTCCATCTTTCAGAATTGTGGAAAAGTAAATATCTGTTGTTTAAGCACCCCCTCCCCTGCCGTCATGGTACTGATTGAGCAGACTAATGCACCTTCTTCTCTTCCTTCCTCTCAACTCGGAATACTTTTCCATTGTTGAGTGTGGCATGGTGGGGTGATGCACATAGTGGTGGGTGGTGGAGAAGCCTTTCTCTTCTCAAGGCTTTTTTCTTGACTGTGTCACTCATGTGGCATGCTTTTTTATTCTTGTCTGTGGACCAACTTGGCTTTTTGGTAGGCGGGGCCCAAGATGGCTTCTAGCCAAAAACAACAGTGAACTCACCACATGGAATCGGCCACATCAGTAGAGTGACTCTTGATCCTTGTTACTCTGAGATAAACACAGCAGTATATTTGCAAAGGGAATAGTATTAAGCTCTTTTGAAAAAGCTGTGGGCTGGGACGTTAGCCATGGAAAGAGATTAGACCTTGGTGAGTCTCCAAAGTGCCATGGGTGTGAGGGCCAGTCAGGGACCACAGAAGGAGCTTGGCCAAGGAAGAAATGACACTCAGCATCCAGCAGAGCCCAGAGACTTGCAGAGGAGTGGAGTGGGTGGCAGATATTACTGGCCTCAAGCCAACTTACCTGTGGACTTCTTGCAGGAGATTATCCATATCCTTATTGTTTAATCCACTCAAAAGGGCATTTCTGTAATTTTCAGTGAAAGAAATGTGCTCAGCCTGTCCTGGAGCCCTGCCGTGTAGTGTAGTGGCAGGGGCAGGCTTCAGTGAGCCACCAAACAACAACACTGCTAAAATATTCTATTAACTCATTCCTTCAGGACGATGATTTTCTTTCCAAATACCATGTGGTGGTCTCTCTTTACTGATTCTCTCCCAAACAAGGATCTGCCCCGCGATTTCTTATGGATTTCACACCAGAAACAAACAGGGCTGGTAAATTGTACAAGCAGGTTCTATCCCTAAAAATTAATAAAGCACCTTCATTAGACCCCTGCTGTATCTCTGAGTATGTACTGGGATGGGGAAGGGGAAAATGCATAATTGTAATGAATAAGAGTATTTCCCTTCCATCTGAGTGGCATATAAGAAAGGCTTCCTGAAGATGTGGTTGTTAAATTATCTTAGTTAGAATGCAATTTTCCTTTGAAGTCCAATCTAGGAATGTGTAGTTCCTCCAGTGTGACACTTTATTGCACTAATTTCCATGTGTGTTCCTTCTCCCCTAGTCAGTTTAGCCCCTCAAGGAGGTGGTGGTGATTCTGCACCCACTTCCCCATCTGTAGCACATGAATTCATTCAAAGGATGTTTCCTCAAAACCTGTTCTACTCCAGACTCCAAGATGTTTCTGCTGCATGGTAGACCAGAAAGACATGTAGCTCCTGCTAAGCATTCAGAAGAGTGGTAACCACTGAACAGATTATAATGGCAGTTATTACTTCATTGTAATAAAGACTAGGAAGGAGAAGTACAGGAGCCATGAGCTTATGCCACAGAGGAGCCTGACCTAGTTTAGAGGATCAAGGAAGTTCCCTTGAAGGTCGAACATTGTAATAGAGACCGGCAGGCTGAGGGGACAACATATGTTAAGATCCAGAGCCTGGAGGAGCCTGACTCATTTGAGTGCTGGTTAGCAGGAGAGCAGAGAACTAGGAGAGAGTGATTCATGATGAGGCTGGAATTGCAAACAGGGTTCGACCTTTATGGACCTTGTAGGCTGTGATAAAGCCACAACAGAGTCTTAATAAATGCTAGCTTCCATGTATGAATGAAGGAAATGTCAGAAGGATGCCCTTCCTTAGGTAACCTCGTGTGGATTTCAGCATAAAAAGACAGTGGTGGCAACGTTCTAGTGAGGGGATGGTGAGAAGTATTCCTGGGTAAGCCTGGGAAAAAGGTAAGTTCAGGCAAGGGGTAGATTATAGGATTCTCCACAGGTCAGGGTCACTTTGGGGTGGAGATAGACTGAGTCTACTTCAGTGTTTGGTGTCTTTGGGAGTGATAATGACATAATTGTGGACCCCTAAACCTCCAGTTCCCCCCTTTCCTTTCCCAAGATATTGATCTCAAAGTCCAACCCAGTGGAAACCCTCAAACAGAGCTGGTGAGAGAAGACTCCAAGTCCAGTGAGGTCAAGAACTTCCCCACAATATTTTTGACATGTTTGGTTCCAGGTAGCTTGTTGAAGGACAACAAGGAGTTGTTGTCCAACAAAGAGTTCCCAATTACAGGGGTGAGGGTTTAGGGACTCTGGCATCAGGCAATCGTGCTGTCCCTCCCTACTTCTATGTAGCTTAAACAGCCCCAGAGGCAGGCCTCCGTCTGCACACAGGCTGGCAAACATATGGCAAACATATCCATCCATTTGGGGAGTTGTTTTCAGACTATTCTTGCACCAAACACTTCTAGGGTCTACCAACTAACTCCTCTTCCTTTGTAACAATTACAGTTGCATTTGGGCAGAAATATTTCTGTATTTGGTAGAATAGTCTTGTATGGGATGAGAACAAGTTTCCAAAGTTCAGTGGCTTGATGTAATAGAAGCTTATTTCATATTCTCAAAATAATATTTGGCAGGCACTTAGTTTGTCAAGGGAGCTTTTTTCTACTTGGTTACTTGGGGACCTGGGCTCCTTCCATCTTGAGGCCATGCTATCTCTCAGGCCCACTTCATTATTGTCTGCAATGAACCAGCAGAAGGAGACTAGTCAGTTTGGAAGGAGAAAGTGATTGAAGGAGCATATGTAGGTTTGTTGGCCATGCCCAGAAGTGGTATATATATATATATATACCACTTTTCATATTCCACCAGATAACACTTAGTCACATGGCCACATCTAACTACAAGAGAGGAAGGGACATGTATATCATCTGGCCATGTGTTCAAAGAAGTGGTAAATAGATTTTGGTGGAAAACTAGCCATCTCTGCCACAGTGCTGACCCAAATCTATATTTCATAGTCTTCCTCTGTATTAGTTATCTATTGCTGTGTAACAAAACATCCCCAAACAGAATAGCACCATAAAAAGCTATTATCTCCCAAAGATTCTGTGAGTCAAGAATTTGGCAACAATTTAGCTGGATGTTGCTGGGTCAGGGCTACTCATGAAGTCATGGTCAGCATGTTGGCCGAGGCAATACTAAGTTGTGGCCAGGTGTCAGTAAGTCACCTGAAGGCTGGCCTGGGGCTGGAGGATATGCTTCCAAAGTGGCTCCACTCCCAGCCCCAAAAGACCAGGGAAGTTAATACCTGTTGTTGGTAGGAGACCTCACTTTCCCTGCATGTGAACCCCTCCGTGGAACCCCCTGCATGTCCTCATACCATGGTAGCTTGCATCCCCTGAGAATGAGTGATCCCAGAGAGAAGCCATGATGTCATTCATGACCTACTCTCAAAAATTACATGTCATCATTTCTGCCACATTCTACTTATTGGACACAGATCCCTAAGTATAGTGTACACACAAAGAGCGAAAAATCAGGCTCCACTTCTCAAAAGGAGGTTTATCCAAGAAATCATGGATATATTTTAAAGTTACCACACTCTTAAAGAAAGGGGAGTCCATGAGACCTAGTTCATGCCATGAGATGTGGCGAAGACATGGCACAGGGCCTCCAGGAGATCTTCTTCAAGGATGGGCACACTTATCTTGTTTGACCTTCACTTTCATCTTTCTGACTGTCTGGATCATGAGTGTGACTGTCAGTGCTCCGGTGGCCATCTGGAGGCAACAAGGAAGTTGTGAGCAGCAAAGGGATAAGAAAAGGCACAAAAGTAACTCAGACATTTATGATTTGTGGACTTACTATGACACCCCTGCACCTCCTTTTTCTGGACTAAATTCATGGGGCAGGCAGAAGGAAGCATTATCTGATTTAAAACAGAATATTGGGGAGTGTGTGTGGATCCTGTTACTTAGAGCCAGATACAACTCCTAATTGATGCAACATCTATGTGCTAGCTATTGACCTGGGTATTGGAAAAATAAATTTGAATGAGAAAAAGGTCTCTGTCGTCTGGTTCAACAGGGACAAATGGTGGCCAGCATATGACAGAAAGAGGACCCTTTCTCATACAAACCAACAACATTCAAACGAGGTTGTAGAGGAAACTCATCAAATGGAATGTAAGCCCCACAGAGCCATGAACTTGTTACGTTTACTGCTTTATCTCTTGTGCTTAGAACAGAATCAAAAGTGTTCAAATAATACATACTCGATGAATAAAATGGAAACAGAGCAAATTAGAAGAAAATGTCTTCTGGAGGGAGAAGATGATGATGGAGGAACTTCTTGGATCTCTGGCTTGGCTGGACGACAAAGCCAGTTGGGCAGGGCATTCAGGAGATGGGTTCACACAGGGACCCTCAGGAAGTGGAGGCAAGCCAAGCACCTGCCTCCTACACAGTTACCTTTGCAATAGCTTTCAAAACATACGGTACTTGTTGCAACATTGATTATGGGAAGCTCCGGGTGCTCAATTTGCCTTGAAAGTGCCTCTCCTGAAAGTCAGAATAGCAATTAAGGAAAGCATGGGGAGAGTATTAACCCATTTAATTAATGAGGTCATTTGTTTTGCTGAGACTCTCACAAAGGTCTTTGAGGAGGACTCTTGCAATGGATCACACCCCCAAAGGATGGACATTTTCTGCTTAGCCCATAAAGCCTCCATCCTGTCCTGCGAAGTCGATTGCTGATTTTAATTGACATTCACTTGTCCTTTTGCACTAATTTCTCTGTGGGCCTGTTTGACTCAAGCTGTCCTCCCTGGTGAGGTTCTCAAAATGGATTACACAATTCCAGTCAGTGTTTGCAGCATCCTGGACCCTGGTCCTAAGAATAAGTATGAAATTAAGCAGCTATGATGTGCTTCTCCCCGCCTAACGTGACAGAGGACACAACCTTGGAGTCTGACCCCTGCATTTGCTAAGCTGGCGACTTTTGCACACTGTCTCTTTCCATCCAGTCTGGATGGGTGGACTCAGCATTGTAGACGCATGCTCAGGGTCTTCCCCAGTGTCAAGGCCCTGCAAGATTCACCAGGGCTTACAGAAATAATTGGATTTTTTTTTAATGTCTCCAAAACACAGAAAGAAAAGATTAATTAATTCTTTGCCAAGGTAACATTAAATCACCGAGTCTAGTAAAATTCAACTCGACACTTACATCATTATGTATGAATTATGTTCGGTGTGGGCATAGTTTAATATGATAGTAGATCAGGAGTGTCCAACATGGAGACAGCTAGTGCCTTTGGAAGTCCTAAAATGTGCTTGGGTCTCCTCACTTCTTGAAATCAAGGTAAGATTATTCTAGAATGCTATGGAAATTCAAAGCCCTCCCTATGATTGCTGCTATCAGCTGTGTTTCTGCTGTGGGCATGGTTTATAATCTCAAATTCCCCTCCATCCCACCCCACCCCAGCTCCAGAAATTTCTTTAATAGAATTAATGCAGCTTAGTGATCTGCTCATAGGTGGTCTCTCTTATTCTCTCAAATTTAGCTTGCCCGTCAGTTTCCACAGATCCTCTACCTAAAGAATAACCTTGCAGAAGCAAGGCAAGATATTACATAACAGCAATGCTGAGAGCATACTCCCAGGTCCCTTAGTTACTATTATAGCATCCTGTAACTTAGCTCAAAATGCTTCTGAATTTAACTGTGGGGTATAGGTAAGTATATAATTTACATCTGGAATCATGCAGATTAAAGTTAACTTTTGACACCATCTGAGGTGTTTTCCAACACCAATAGCCAGTTCTCCAAGTTTCTGGACACCCAAATGGGTGTCCAACAATTCAATCCAATCCTGACACTGAGTACCTGGAGTTAGGGTCAGATTCCATGGATTTGAGAGCTCGATCCTGCTAGACTGTCCCCACCTCAAACAATAGTCACAGGTCTGGAGCCTCTCATACCTGTGACCAACCAGTTAGGGTTTTTTTGGTGTTGTTGTTGTTGTTAGTTAGTTAGTTAGTTTTTGAAAGATTTTATTTATTTATTCATGAGAGATACACAGAGAGAGGCAAAGACATAGGCAGAGGGAGAAGCAGGTTCTCTGCGGGGAGTCTGATGTGGGACTTGATCCCAGGACCCCGGGATCATGCCCTGAGCCAAAGGCAGATGGTCAACCACTGAGCCACCCAGGCACCCCTGAGCAACCAATTATAAATGGTGGGTTCCCATGACACCCTCTTCTGGATTTAAATTTGTAAAGATGGGTCACAGAGCTCACTCTGTTTACTGACTCATTATAAAGGTTGCAATGTAGGAAGAGCAGGATGGAAGAGATGCACAGGGCAAGGTGTGGGCATGTGGGTTGGGGGCGGGCAGAGCTTCCATGGCCTCCCTGGGTATACTACCCTCCCCAAACCTCAGTGTGTTCACCAACCCAGAAGCTCACTCAAACCTCTTTGTTTCAGGGTTCCTAAGGAGCCTTCATTACATAGATATGATTGATTCAGTCATCTGGCATTGGTAATGGAACACAACCTCCAGCCCCTCTTCTGTCCTGAAGCTATCTGGGAGTTCTTCTTCTTCCCTTTCTCCTTCTCCTCCTCCTCCTCCTTTTAAGATTTTATGTATTTATTTGAGAAAAAGAGAGAGAGAGTACTACTGAACACAGAGGGAGAGGGAGAAGCAGATTCCCTGCTGAGCAGAGAGTCCAATGCAGGGCTCAATCCCAGGACCCTAAGATCATGACCTGAGGCAAAGGCAGATGCCCAACTGGCTGTACCACCCAGGTGCCCCTATCTGGGGGCCCTTAACCATTAGCTATCTCAATGACATGCAAAAGACACTATTACCACTCCAGAGTTTTCAAGAATTTGAGGAGGAGCTGTGTGCCAGAAGCTGTGATCAAAAACCAAATATATTTCTTATTATGCCACACACCCTAGTTAGGAAACTATACTCCAGGGGTGATAGCTAAAGTGCTTCATACACTGCTATATAAACCTGCACCAAAAGATTTATTAATGGAGCATAAAGGGATATTTTATATTTCTATATAGATATATATACGTTTGCATATAAAATATGTACATGTGCATGTGTGTGTCTGTGTGAAATGCGCGGAGCTCAAGAAATGTAGTTAACTATTAAAACTCTTGGCTTGATTGCCCTCCAGTGAACAAGGCCTAAGAGTCTGCTGAGCCCACAGGCTGGTGTCCTGCACCCCAGTATCCTCCCAATGATCTAAGCAAGAGGGGTCCCTGTCCTTTGCTCCATGCTGGAAAGCAGGGCTCAGCAAACTTTTTCTGTAAATATTTTAGGCTTTGGGGGCCTTAATGTTGGTGTCACAACCACTCAGGTCTGCTGTTGTGATGCACAGGCAGCTGTAGGCAACACAACATGGAAATGGATGGGGGTGGCTGTTTCCAATTAAAGTTGAAAATGGGGATGGGAGAGTGGGGGTGGTGGTGAGCAGTGAGTTTGGTCCCTGAAATCCAATTTGCTACCCTAACCAGTGGTGGCAGATCTACTCATGAATTTTTCAATTGCACAAATTAATAATTCAGTCAATTTCCCCCTTTCAACCAATATATTTGGGTTTCTGTCATTTGGGATAAAAACAGTCGGGGAGAAAGGTGAAGGAGGCCCTACATTAGAGCAGTTCTTTTCAAACCTTTGTGCAGGTAAGAATCACATGAAGAGGATGTCCAAGCACGTTGCTGGGTTCTGCCCTCATCAAGTCTGATGCGGGCCTTTAACAGGGCCCAGAATTTGCATTTCTAACAAGCTCCCAGGTGCTGCTGATGCAGTTGGCCTGTGGACCACACTTGTGTGGCAAGATCTGTCCCAGGTCAGTGGTTCTCAAGCCATAGTGAGTGTCGGGATCACTGGAGGGCTTGCTAAGACACGGGTTGCTAGTGACCTTGTCCAGAGTTTGTGATTCAGCTGATCTGGGGTGGGGCCTGAGAATTTGCTTTTCTAACAGCTTCTCGGGGCTGTTGGTATTGCTGGTCCTGGGACTCCACTTTGAGTAATGAGTCTTTGGAGGACCCTTCCTTGACCCTCTGCTAGCTGTGCCCCTCCCCAATGAGGAAGAAGTCTATGGGGTCAAGGGTCTATGCTCCCTGCTCCTAGACCATGCTGACTATACTGTCAGTACTCAGCATCCCAGAATTGCCTATCCAAGCAGCCTTGAGCTGGTTTCCAGAGCCTGCATGGGGTCTTTCATGGGGAGTAGAAGAGGCAGCTGGAGATACAGTTTGGGGTGTCCACACACTATGTGAAACTCTTGCAATTTAGGATGGAGCCAAGTCTGGGAAAAACTGAGGAGAGGGTCACACCAGGGCCCAAACATTCTTTCTACAAAGGAACAAGTGGAATTCTTTCCTCCATATGGGACCATCCTGATCCAGGAACAAGGGGCATGAGCAAATAGGACCGTGGGCTCTGGAATCAGGCATACTTATGTTCAATCTTTGACTCTGATACTTGCCTACAAGGGACTTTAGGCAAATAATTTAAGCTCTCTGGGCCTAGTCTCTGCATCTGTAAAATTGGAATAATGCCAAACAGATTTCGTCGGTATTTTGGCAAGAGGAAATGCAGGAACTTACATAAAGCATTTAGCATGAGCCTTGACACATAACACATGTTGTTCCTATTGTTGTTATTGTCAGTTGCTGTTTTAAGTCTTTGGGGGCTATGTGTTATTCATGACCGTCCTTCCATTGTATCACCCCAGAGCCTGCCAGGCACCTCTGAGCAGGGGACCAGCTACTGCCATGATCCTATGGCTACCCCCCACTCTCCGCCGCTCACAATTGTGAGTCCTAAACTTGCAGAACACAAGTAAAGGTTATTAGAATCCAGAAGATAACATGCCTTTTTATAAATGGCTAATCTGAACTAGTCATTCTATAGGAAAATAAGACTTGCCCCTCTCCCTTTTTTTGCACCACTGTAATTACAAGGTTCATGAAGCTGTCTATTGTGGTCCAGACAATGATGTTTGCCGAAAGCAGTGCGCCCATGATTATTTGACCCTTGCTTCTATTTTTTTCAAGGGTTTAATTATGTTTTCATTGCTTTCGTGACAGCCGTAGATGCAGCCCCATACTTGGATGCTTGTTGGCACGTGGCTGGGGAAATGAGTGCCTCTCCTTGTGTGTATGAGAAGTCCAACTTCCAGTAACAACAATCATAATACAGTTTGTTTTTATTTGTACCAGGTTTTATCCTTGAAAACAGGGTTGTTGGTAGAGCTTTCCTAGATGAGAACAGAAATGTCTTCTATGTGAGCTGTCCAATACACAACCACCAGCCACACGAGGTTAGGAGTCCTTGAAAGGTGGCTAATGGGTGAAGAACTAAAGTCTTAATTCTCTTTCACTTTAATTTAAATTTAAATAGCCATATAAAGCAAGTGGCTACCTCACTGGAAAATGCAGGTTAAGGAGGTACTTGCTTGTTTGATCTTCATAACTCTTCCTAAGAGAGGAATAGAAAAATGTATCATTTTACAGACAGTGAAATAGCATATCAGATGCTCACCTTTGTAGGTGAAGCAGGTGGTCATCAAACTGTGTGAATTAAAATATGAATTGTATGGGACTCCTGGGTGGTGCAGTTGGTTAAGCATCCAACTCTTGGTTTCAGCTCAGGTCATGATCTCAGGGTCATGGGATTGAACCTTGCATTGGGCTTTGTACACAATGCAGAGTCTGCTTAGGTTTCTCTCTCTTCCTCTGCCCCTCCCCCACACTAAAACAAATTTTAAAATCTTTAAAAAAATAAAATAAAATATGAATCGTATAGGGCCCTCCCCACATTTCCTCAAAATAGTTCTATAATCAGGCTACTGCAGAGGATACAGTTTTCAGTAATTTGAATAAAGACAATGGCAAAGACTTGTTATTTCTTGTTAGAGGTCACTGGTCTACTTGACATTCCCAAACCACTGATTGTTCCATAGGTAAAAAGTAACCTTATTAAGTAGAGATTTTATTCTTGCCTTTGGAAGGAAAATAACCTTTGGATGAATGCACTGTTCAAGCAGAAGGTAGCTCATCAAAAAGGGGAGCATATTTGAAATATGTATGATAAGCAAGAGTTAAAATATTCCATGTGTAAAGAATTCTCTTAAATTACTCCAGACAGGAATATAAAAAATAGTGAAACGGAATAAAGGGGAAAGGAGAAAGAATGAGTGGGAAATATCAGGGAGGAAGACAGAACATGAGAGACTCCTAATTCTGGGAAATGAACTAGGGGTGGTGGAAGGGGAGGTGGGCGGGGGGTGGGGGTGACTGGGAGACGGCAACTGAGAGGGGCACTTGATGGGATGAGCACGGGGTATTATTCTATATGTTGGCAAATTGAACACCAATAAAAAATAAATTTATAAAGGGGATCCCTGGGTGGCGCAGCGGTTCGGCGCTTGCCTTTGGCCCAGGGCGCGATCCTGGAGACCCGGGATCGAATCCCACATCGGGCTCCCGGTGCATGGAGCCTGCTTCTCCCTCTGCCTGTGTCTCTGCCTCTCTCTCTCTCTCTCTCTCTGTGACTATCATAAATAAATAATAATAAAAAAAAAATTAAAAAAAATTATAAAAATAAATAAATAAATAAATAAATAAATAAATAAATAAATAAATTACCCCAGACAGGCCAAGTAAGTTTCATGCTGGACACTTCGTTCTCATTTCAGAATATCTGTCACACTCAAAGCCCTTCTCAATGGTGTGTCTTACTTCTACTTCATTATGCTCTCAGCCAATTGTCCTCTGGTTTGCTCTCCAGAGGGCATTGAGCAACTTCAGGAGAGATTTTAGTTGTTATGACTTGGGGTAGAAGCACTACTGCCAGCTAGTGGGTAGAGGCCAGGGATACTGCTAGCCATCCTACAATGCACAGGACAGCTCCCCTAGAACAAAGAATTAGCTGGCCCCCAAAATCAACATTGCTGAAATCAGGAAGCCCTGCTCTAAGCCCTTGCTATTCAAAGTGTGGGCTGAGGACCAGCATTGCAGGCATTGCCTGGGAACTTACAAGAATGATAGAACCTCAGGCCTCATCCCAGACCGACTGAAGCAGAATCTGCATTTTAGGACGATACCCTGATGATGTGTGCATGCTCTATCATTTTCATTCTCGTCTAAGCTGTGAACCCTATACTAGTCATAGCTGGTTGCTTTGGGGCAGCTGATCCGTAGGCTGAATAACAGTTTGGTGTTGGATCTAATGTCCTTGACATGGACATTCCTGATTAAACAAAGCACTTAGCCCTCTCTCTTTGAGACCATGGATCCAAAACACATAGAGAAGCTTCATGGATGATAGTGAGGACAGAAGAAAAAACCATGAGGGTTTGCTACCTCTGTGTTAGCAAATGCTTGAGGCAGAGAAAAGCTGGTGGTATCAGAGAGTGCCTGGACCATAATTGTGGTGTTCGTGGACCACAAGGACCAAAATCTATGGCAGAGGAAAGGACACTTTGAGTGTTCACATGACTCAGGTCATTTGAGTTACCTTGAAGTTTGAATTCTCTGTTTCAATTTCCTTTCCTCCATAAGACCTAACTCTTCGGCTGTTTCTGTTTCCTACCTACTTACCCCATCACCAAAGGTGATTACTTCTTCAAAACTTGAGAAAGCTTAATTAATATATGAACCAATAAGAAAAAGACAAATACTCCAATGAGGCAGGGGGACAGGACAAAAAAAAAAGCAACATTTGAAAATTCAAAAGTGCTCCTATATACTAGGAGTGACCAATTAGAAAATGTCAGGCTTTCGATATGAAGAAAAGCTATATAATTGTCTAGAAGGACAAAAAGGAAGACATGACTGGGGGGCCTGCGTGGTTCAGTGGTTGAGTGTCTGCCTTCGGCTCAGGGCGTGATCCCGGGGTCCTGGGATCGAGTCCCACATCGGGCTCCCTGCAGGGAGCCTGCTTCTCCCTCTGCCTGTGTCTCTGCCTCTCTCTCTGTGTGTCTCTCATGAATAAATAAAATCTTAAAAAAAAAAAAAAGGAAGACATGACTAAACAGGGAGGGGCATGTTATGTTCCTGGTGGGAAATCCCATCCTGTTAATATGTTGATTCCACGAAAATTAATCCGTAAACACAGAGTCATTTCAATAAGAACTCCCAGGATTTTTCACAGAATTTTTCAAACTGAGGGGAAAAGATGCACCTGGAATAGAAAATGCACAAGAACAGCCCAGAAATTTTAAAATAAGAATCAGGTGTTTCAGAGGGGGTAGAGATAATATAACAAACTTATGACAAGTAAAACAATAAGGGATCAATGTATAAATAGCTGGAGAGATGAACGGAACAGAACAGAGTCTAGAACAAACCCACGTATCAATGGAAATGTAGTAGGTGGTAGCAACTGCATATCAGATCAGTGACAGGAGACAGATGTTCAGCCCATAGCAAAAATTCCACACAAATGTCCCATCATAGAAGATTAACGGAACACATTTCAAGACCTTGCGTGCACAGATTGGCAAAACAGCAAAATGAACATCGGTACAGAGAAGTTCGTGATACACTGCTAAATGGAAGAAAACACAGCTACGAAACAGTAAAAGGTATAGGAATGATCGGCATTTTCTAAACACACATATGTGTATATTTATATTTACAAAAGTCACAAATGCAAATGTCCAAGCCTGTCCCATTTTTTTTTAAACCAACTTTAACCAAGGTAGTAAATATAACATCAGTAGCCACAGTGTCTCCATCTTACCTCCCAATCTTGGCTTCTGTGTCCAGTCTTGCAGGCTGGGTTTCCACGTGGCTCCAGAAACTACCCTTGAGGCAGAGCACATTCCCAACCCCGTGGCTCCAGGGAAAAGCCCCATGGTCTGTTTCCTTTGGGTCGCAGCTTCTCTGTGATCCCCCTTCTTTCCTTCCATCATCATGTGAAGTTTTCCCCACCCTAGGTGTAGCATTCATAAGTCAGAGAAGAATCAGTTAAGGAGCTCCACCATCGTTCTGAGCAAAATGGAGTAAGACCATGTAAAACTCTAGAAAGGCAATAAGGGGAAGAAAATGAACCACAATAACCATCCACATTCCCATCTCTTAAGTGGGCAGTCGAGAAAAATCCCCTCTGATCCAAGCAGATTATTCAGCCTTTCCATCATCCCCCCACATTTCTGGAACTGAGAATGATGAGTTAACCCCATTGTGTGAACACTGTGCTTGGCACACTCAGCCTTACTGTCACACCTGGTCCCCCACCCTCCGGACCAATTCTGGCCCATCCTATGGCACTCAAACCATGACAGTTTCCCAGGACTTGCATTCCTGACCACCTTCCAACCCATTCCTGCCGCAAAATTTCAGAGACATGAGGTTAGGGACACAGGGAGGTGGGACTGTGTTGTAGCTGGTATATTCTAGAACAAATTCCTTACGTTGCTCCTGAAGAGCTCCCCGGCGTGGTGGTGAGTGAGCAAAAATTAACTGGCAGCGAAGGAACTAAATTACCATCTATTGTTCCTCTCTTATAATTGGGTTATTAATTAAAACACAACTAACAGGGGCCCCATCCACACAAGGAATCATAATGTGCTTCTTTTTCAGACGGTTGCCACAAGATATGAAAACCATATCTTCTAGGGTGAGTGTTCCCAGAACTGCTTAGCAACCTTGGCTTTAATTGTCACCCAGTTTATAAGAACAGGCAGTTAATTATCATGTCTCATAGCTAGAATATTAGGTGCGTGGAAAAGTCACCGAGGTGGGTCCTCCTTGTAGTGAAACATACAGATCACCCACAGCAGGGTTCACCCTGCGAGGATAGGTCAGAATTTGTCGGGAGATCCCTGGAATGGACTTCGTGAGGATGCATAATTCTATAATAAAAAAAGAGTCCATGTGGGTTTTCCATGGAGGAAAACATGTGTTTCTAGCCATATGGCTGCTGCCATAATGGTACAATTGCCGAACAAGGTCCAGCTTAGTATACCCATTGGTGACAAGTGTCTGTGTCCCATAACAGTGGTGTGGAAAATTTAGGGGTGATGACAAAGAATCAAATGCTGGGTTTAAGAATAAGGAGGCTTGAGTCTAATTCTTATTCTTCTGCCACAGCTTTTTAAAAAAGAGTTTATTAAAAAAAAAAATAAAATAAAAAAGAGTTTATTTATTTATTTATTTATTTATTTATTTATTTATTCATTCATTCATTCATTCATGAGAGACACAGAGAGAGACAGGCAGAGACACAGGCAGAGGGAGAAGCAGGCTCCCTGCGGGGAGCCCAATGCAGGACTCGATTCCAGGACCCCAGGATCACACCCTGAGCTGAAGGCAGATGCTCAACCACTGAGCAACCCAGGCCCCCCTACCACTGGTTTATGAACCTTTATTCAAACTTTTCCTCATTAAGCCTTAGTTTCTTTTCTTTCTTTTTTTTTTTTTTTTTTTAAGCCTTAGTTTCTTTATCTGTGAAACAGGTGGGACTTTGAAAGGCTGAGCTGGTATGCCTTGGGCCGCTGCCCAGAGCTGGTAGTCAGCAAGGACAAGGAGGACATCACGGTCTTTTAATAAAATGCAGGAATGCAGGGCTTATGGGTGACTCAGTTGATTGAGCGTCCAACTCTTGGTTTCAGCTCGGATCGTCATATCTGGATGGTAGGATTGAGCCCCGTGTGGGTTCTCAGCTCAGTGCGGGATCTGCGTGTCCCTCTCCCTCTGCCTCCCCCCCAACGCCCTCCATGAAAGAAAGAAAGAAAGAAAGAAAGAAAGAAAGAAAGAAAGAAAGAAAGAAAGAAAGAAAGAAAGAAAGAAAATCTTTTAAAAAAATTAAATGCAGGAATGCTTCTGCACAGCTGATGGTTACAACCCACCCCGAAAGCCCTCCCGCCCTCACCCCTTGCCCATGGCCTCTCGATTGCTCTGGCTGCAGGTTCCCTCACCTGGATCTCCCCATCATGCATCCAGTAAGGTTTAATATCTGGTCCCGCAGGGGCCTCCTGACATGACACGCACATGTCAGGGTCTTTCCCGGAGCCCTCTGTGGCTTTCTGACGATAGCCACCTACCCAGGGAAGAGTGTTACCCATGTTAGGAATTAGTGGCTGTTTACATTTCCAACAAACAGAAAGGAAAGCGATTTTCAGAGTTGCCCATCTGTCTCTGTGGTTTGAGCCAGCTGGGGTCGAGCACTGATTTCCGGCTGTGTCGATTGATACGTGCAGTTGTATTGTGCTTCGTAAACAGGAGAACATCCCATTAATGGCAGAGTTTGGATAATTCAAGCAAGGATTAGACCAAAGATGACCTTGACTTTGGAGATAATTAGATTTAATTATACAAATACAATTTGAATACTAAAAGCAGATAAATAAAATTGTTTTCGAGCATCCAAGTTGCTCTTCAGATAGATGGTGACTATCGAAGCAGTTATTATTATATAGCCAGAGTCCCCGCAAGCCGTTCTTTATCTACGTAAAGGGCTGCCCTTCCTTTCAAAGATCCTGTTGGCAACCCTGCTCATTAAGGGTGAATTACTGAAGACTCACGATATGTTTTCTCTCTCACCCAGAAGCGCTTTTTAAAAAGTATCTTTGAATGTCTCGGACATACTTATTCATTCATTCAATAGTTATTGAGAATTTACTCCTGTGCCAGGTGTCTGGGCTAACTACTAGAGTAAAAGCCATAGAAGCCTCTTCATGAAAGGAGCTTCGAGTCTAGCAGAGAAAGAGACACAGTGACCAAAATTAGGATGCAGCTGACAAGCTGCTTTAATGGACACTTTCTGCTCATTTCCCCTGGCCTCTTGCATTTCCATTCTTCCCGAAGCATCCACTCAGTGCAACCCCACTGCTTTCCCCCTCGTGTCCGCTCCCTCTTTGTCTATTCTGTGGGCTTCTTTTCCTCTACCGAGACAGCTAGAAGCTGAAGACCTCTGGCATCTGTCCTTAGCATCTTTCTCTCCTCATGTTCTGTGCTCTTCCCAGACCATTTCTTTCACTTCTGACGTTCTAATTACAGCCTCTCTGCCAGTCTCTAAAGGGCGGCCCTTTCTTCTGGACCTGTATATCCAAAAGTTCATGGCCATCCCCACTTGGATGTCTCAAACTCAACATGTCTCAAACAGAGTTCATTGTTCTCTGAACCACACCTACCCCAACCTGCTTCTGTTCCAATGTCCCCCGTATTTTATAAAATGACATTCCTACAGTCCACCCAGTTGGTCAAACCGTGAATCTGACAATCACCTGGCAATCCTCTCCCTCATACCTGAGGTCCCACAAGTCGCCGGTGCCTCCTCAGTGTCTCTTGAGCATTTCCCCAGCCCTACAGCCACCACCTTGAAGTCAGTTCTCACCTTCTCTTACCTGGAGGGGATAACTTTGGGGTGTCTATAGCACCACTGTCACACCTCTGCAGGACAGGTGAGGGGATCTGTACCAGTTTTGGGTCTGAGTAGGTCTATGATAGCTGCCAGTTGAGGTCTGGGGCTCTCCTTTGCAGAGACCTCTGTCTCATATTCTGGAAGCCATGTTTCTATAATGAGATCCTGTGTTTCCTATACCTGCCCACCCCCCTAGCTCATCAGAAATGGAATACTGTGGCATTGTCATGTCAATGCCTCCCACCCCCTAGGCTCCCCTTGACATTAAGATGCAGCCCTAATTCCTAAACCAGCCCAAAGGTTTGGACTATCATTCTAGCCTTCTTTGGCTTCATACCCCTCTGCTCCCTGTGCTGCGGTCACCCTAGAAAACTTCTAGTTCCCCGGCATGCCATCTTCTCTTCTGTCTCTACCCTGTTATGCTCCTGCCTGGAATGCCCCAGGTCCCCTCCCCACCTACTAGTGCTATGCCCCTCCTTTAGGCCTCACCATAAATACTGGCTCCTTAGAAGCCAGCTGCCTGGCCTTCCAGGCTGGGCTTCTGCCCAATCTGAATTTCTTTGTTCCACTCCCTACACCTCCCTCCCCTATCACTCTTCAGCTCTGAGGGTAGGAGCCACGTCTGCTTCACGTGGTCAACCAGCTATAAGTTCTGCCACTAGTGTGGGGTCTGGCACGTGGATGGCCCTCAGTCAATGTCTGTGAATGAATCGATTGCTGGCAGGACTCTGGAGAAGGACCAGCGAAGTCTGCATGGATGGCCAGGGAAGGTTTTACACAGGAGCCGGTGTCTGAGGGGAGCTTTGGAAGATGGGATGGGAGGATCTCATCCAAGGTGATCACTTCTTAGGAATTTAGGGACCTGGGTGGCTCAATGGGTGAAACATCTGCCTTGGGCTCAGGTCATGATCTCAGGGTCCTTGGATTGAGCTCCAGGTTGGGCTCCCTGCTCAGAGGGGAGCCTGCTTCTCCTTCTCCCTCTGCACCTCTCCCTACTCTCTCTCTCTCTCTCTAATAAAAAAATAAAATCTTTAAAAAAATGAATTTAAGGACTGGATGGGACCCTTGGAGATGATCTTGGCTTTCAAATCTGATGCTCCTATAACTGTGGGACTCTATCTGGAAGGGCTAGAAATAGCGAATATGCAGTAGCTGGCATTACTTTCTAGTAAATGAAAACAATATTTTTTTAGATCAAAGTATTCCATAATGCTATGGGATCTTGCATAAATCATTTCAAATCTTTGAACCTCATTTTCACAATCTGTGTTGCCACTTACCTTCTCTACCACGTTATATTACTGTCAGGAGTGCATCTCCAGACCTCTAAAACTTATCATCATCATCACCATCATCATCCTCATCATCGTTAATTATTAGAATCATCACATCTTGGAATCCACAGTGAGGTGGCCCTTTCCCTCAAGACTCAGGCAATCATTCTTTGCCTTTGAGAGTTAAACTGTGCTGTATGCAAAGTCACCAGAAATATACAGAACGGTTCCCAGACCAGCAACATCTGAAAGTAACTTGCCTGAATATATTAACATATTTAAAAAGAGTATGTCAATCACAGAATGGAGGAGCAGAAAAAGTTGTCACACAGGCAAATGGGGACTCAGCCAGCAGAAGTGCCGCATTCCTGTTTCCAACGATAAGACCATCCCTAGAGTGGGTAGATGTCCTGAAGATGCCAATCATTTTCTCTCTGCTCCCCGATGCCTTCTTAAAAGATGCTGCCCAAATCGGCAGCCCCAGATGTGGCAGCCTTTGTAGCAAATGTGATTGCTCTCAGTGCCTCTATGCTGACCATACCTGATAGAGTCAGAAGTGAAGCCTAGATTAGAGCCGAGCTTATCACTTTGTTGTTCTGACCATATGGAGCAGGGATGAGGAGATTGGCTCAGTTGGCTACTGTAGGGGGCACCAAGCTGGAAGTTTAGAAGGTCACTGGGACAAAGGCCACCCTCTTGGGATGGCCATGCTAAAACCTCATGCAAACAGGAGATTTAGCAAAGAAGTGTCTGCAAGAAGAGAATAAATATCATGCCTGGAAGAGTGGAGAGAGGTGAGGCATACAGACAGAGACAGAAGGAGATCCACTGATTTTTCTTTTTTTAAAGATTTTATTTACTTATTTGAGAGCAAGAGAGTATACAAGCAGGGGGAAGGGCAGAAGGAGGATATAAGCAGGCTCCCCTCTGAGCAGGATTCCCCATGTGGGGTTCAGTCCCAGGACCTGAGATTGTGACCTGAGCCAAAGGCAGATGCTCAAGTGACTGAGCCACCCAAGAGCCCCTCCACTGAGTTTTCTAGTTCTGTGAGCCTCAGTGGGCAAAGACAGGTCCATGCAACTAAACCATCCTAATGAAGATGGAACTTTTAGTTAATAGACTTGGCGGACATGGCCAGGCAGGAATTTGAGCCCTGCTCTGCTTCTAAGATGCACGGCTTGCCCCTGCTCTCCCAGGAAAGCTAGCATCTCATTGCATAATAATCTGGTTTCCATGCGCTACATTGATTTTCTATTGCTGCTAGAAAAGAAATTAACACAAACTTAGTGGCATAAAACAATACACTTTTTTTTTTTTTTTTTTTTGCCTACAGTTCTATAGGTAGGAAGTTGGATGTTGCTCTTGCTGAGCTGAAATCAAGGGGTCAGTTGGGCTGCATACCTTCTGGTGGTTCCAAGGGAAATCTACTTCCTTTGTCCTTTTCAGCTTCTAGGGGCTGTCCACATTCCTTGTCTCATGGTCCCCTCCTCCATCTTCAACCCAGTTGCATAGCTGCTTTCTGCTTCTGCTGTTGTCTCATCTCTTTCTCTGACTGCCCACCTGTCACTCATAGGACTATGGTAATTACATTGGGTCCACCTGGATAAGTTGGGCTATTCTTCTCATCTCAAGGCTAGCTGACCAGTAACCTTAACTCCATCTGTCACTTTAACTCCCCTTTTCCATGTAACCCTAACCATTCACAGCTTCTAGGGATTAGGGCATGGACGCAGTGGGGGGGCATCTTTCTGCCTACCACATGTACCTTGACTAAAGAGAGAGAGAGGACAAAATATTGACATACAGCATTCTTTGAAAATACTCACTTGGCTTCAGAAACTTCAGTGTAAATGAGTAAACTTGGAAATTTTCCTTCTCTGATTAAAACCTAAATCTATACTTCTGTGGAAGGAAATGGGCTTTCCAGTCCTCCAGGACTGGGGCTCTATCTTACCACATCTAAGACTTGGTGCAGTCCAGCATTCTCCTCCATAAAATGGAGGTGATAGTATTGTTTGGGGGGATTAAATGAAATCAAATTTTTTTTCCAAAAACTTGATAAACATGTTTTCTTCTCTTTCTTTTTCTTCTCCTTTTCTTCTCTATCATGATGGCCTGGAAGCATGAACTATATATACTAGGAATTCTCCTACTATGCGAGAGAGCACTCACTGTGTCTTGGCTGCAGAAGGCACGTGGTGCCATGATGGCAACCTATAATCTTCTCTTACGTCTTTTCTTCCCCCATATATTGGATATTTTTATCTCTGGGAGTGGGAACTCCCCCAGGGTTTCTTTCTGTCTTTCTTTTCTTGCAACTTGTAATGACAAGGGTCAGAGAGCCAAGTACGGGATGTGCTGGGGGCTGCCTAAGTAGGAGCTGCCAGGATAGTGATCTTCAGGGCCTGAGTGATGGGGTTTTGGAGATTTTCCAGTGAAGTGCTTCCTGGCCATGGCCTAAGACAGCTATCTTTGTCCCTTTGAGCAGCTTATTATTCCTTTAAAGGATGCGCTATTTACAAGTGTGGGTGCTGTAACATGTCTGTGCATGGCTGTAACTATAGTCATGGGCTTCTCACAGGGACATTTTCTTCTTTTATGTTTGAGGGAGTTTGGGAGGCTTTGGCCTCATCACCCTAGTCACTCAGGATGGAAATAAGTGAAGGAGCTGCTATACCGGTTTGTAATAGGGAGACTCAAACTGGCTGGATTTAAATGATGCCCTTATGGAAATGTAACCAGTTCAGATATCAGAGACTCTTTGCAAAAACATTTTAGAAAGTAATTCCTGTTGTAGCTGATAAAGCAGTCTGCAAATTGGCAAGTGTGGTTCCTTTCTAACCTTCCTTTCATTTTGATTTCAGACACAGTACCCATGTAGCCTACTTGGCAGCTCTCAAAACACCATCACACACATTAGCACTTTTTCTGACTCTTGAGTTCTGGGTGGAATCTCAGATTCAGACAGGTCAGTGTAGAGACCCCAGCTTTCCTGAAACTATAAATCACTTTGTCTGAATCTCCTTTCTCTCAACTGTAAAATGGGAGTGCTAATACTGTTTCACAGGATTGTTCTGCTGATTAAGAGCCCCTCACATGAACCAGACCCTTATTAAGCACTTGGGAGTTCATATTCATCAAATGACCTTTGTGGGTCATTTGCACTCAGTAGTTGTATGTGCTTTAATTCAAACTAGCTCTGTTTAGGGCCGGCTGGGTAACTCAGTCCATTGTACATCTGACTGTTGGTTTCAGCTCAGGTCATGATTAGGGTTGTAAGATCAAGTCAGGCTTCACACTCAACGTGGAATCTGCTTATACCTCTCTTTCTGTTCCTCTCCCCGCTTGTGTGTGTTCTCTCTCTCTCTCAAATAAATAAATGCAACCCCCCCTTAAATCTAGCTCTTTCAATCCCCCCTCAATCTAGCTTAGACTCTTAGAAGTCTAATATTCAGGAATGGAAGATGCTTCATGGACAGAGATTGTACCCACCATTCTGTCCACCATCCTTCCCTGAGTAGAGGAGACATTTATTTGCCTTTCCAGTTTTGGAAATAAAGGAAGTAAGACTGTCTTGGGGGAGAGTGAAGCTGTGGAATAACAATGGATCACAGAAAAGGTATACAAAGTCAGCTGAAGGGGAAGGCACAGTTCTCAGGTGGGCAAGTCTCCATGGTCCCCAGATTACCATAAAGAAAGGATGTGTCCATTAGAGGAAGTACTGGTTACCTCTGAAAGCAAAGAGAAATGGGAGCACCAGAGGCAAATGATGACAGAGTCCATCTGAGGGAAGAGAGAACTTAACCAATGTCCAAAAGAGCTCTGGTTCCATGGGGGCAGACCACTGAGCTCATACACTTTAAATGTCGCTGACCCCATGGGCAAGGACACACCTCTTGTGAGATGGGAACCTCAGGCTATCTCTGCTGGATGCTTTATGCACTGGATTATCAAACTTCCCTTTTTCAGATTCTGGGCTCTCCAGAAACTTCCAGATTGTGGTTTGGGTCCTCTAGGAGTTTGCTTGGGAGATGAGGATGGACTAAGTCCATGGAATTTGAGTTTTCAGGTCTCAATGTCACTAATTTCTTAATGTGAATGAAATAATTGGCATTTGGGTTTTACACATCAGTGGTCTCTGCTTCATTTGTCAAGTGTCTGCACTGAGAGATGGAATCTCTCTTCAGATTATTGCATCCCAGCATCAGATGTCAGACCCAGGATCATGGGAGATTCCCCAAGGTACGAAACACCTGTTTAGGAGACATCTTGGAAGACAGTCTGCTGGCCTTACCGCTTGGTGATAACAATTTGGCATTTCAGAAGAGACAGAATTTTAGGTTTTTGCATGTTTTTTGGTCTTTGTTTTTTAAAGATTTTATTTATTTGAGAGAGAGAGCACAAGCAGGGGGAGAGGTAGAGGGAGAAACAGATTTTCCACTGAGCAGGGAGCCCAACGACCATTCTGGGATTCCAGGATCATAACCTGAGCCCAAGGCAGATGCCCAACTGACTGAGCCATCCAGGTACCCAAGACAGCATTTTGAATTGAATTTTGACACTAACTGTACTCCTCCTCTCACTCAGTAATAGCTCACAATGGCAGTGTTATATGGTGGAAAGATTCTGGGATTTTGAGTCAGACACTCTTGGGTTTGATTCCATCCCTCTGGGTTTCTGTCTATGAGATCCTGGGCATGTAATTTAATTTCTGAACATCAGCCTCTCCATCTGTAACATGGGATACCTCACAGGGCTATTTATTGTAAGGGTGGAATTGACAGGACTCTTAGTTTTTATTTTCCTGTGCATTGAGAGGGACTCACCAAATGAGGAATGCTGACCAAGCATGGATCTTTCATTCCACTATAGACCAAGAATCTATTGTTGTGCAAAATCAAATCCAGTCTAATATGTAAACCCCAGACTGTCCCTTCTGTCACGTTGGCCTATTCCAGGTTTAGAAATCAGCGGGGGGATGGGGGGGTTGGGGATAATCTGGACAATTTCTCCATGTTCTAAACAGTCTTGACCTTCCATGGAACGCTTGGTGATAGAGTAGATTCAGAGCAGCTTTGCCCACGGCCTTGAGTTGGGCCCATGAAGGTATCAAGAGATGACTTCCAGCAAAGCGAGTTTGCCTTTAAAGGTATGAACATGTGTACATATGCCCACATTTTGATCTTCCTTGGAGAATAAATTTTGGTCTTCAGGTACCATTTGATCGAACTTGGCAACTGGTTTATTGAATGAGCTGGTTTCAAGCAGAAAACAGTCTTACTCTTTCTCACATATCCATACTTTTTTTTTTTTTTTAAAGATTTTACTTATTTTATTTTAGAGAGAGAGAGAGAGTATGTGTGTGTGCAGAAGCAGGAGGAGGGGCAGAGGGAGAGGGAGAGAATTCCCAAGCAGACTCCACACTGATGCGGGGTTTCTATCTCATGACCCTGAGATCTTGACCTGAGCCAAAACTAAGAGTTGGACCAAGCCACCCAGGCACCCCACATCTTTCCATGTTTTACCTGCTATCTGTCCCTGGATAACATTTTTGGGTCAATGAAATAGCTTTCTGATCACTCATAGACAACAATAAGGAAAAAGGTATTTGGTTAGTTTAAGGTCATAGAAAGCCTAATCCAGGATAATAAACTCCAAGCTTTCCTTCCATCACTTTGGCCTATTTTGGGTCCAGAAATCTGCACTGCGGGAAACTGTTATGATTACTTCTTCTATCACCCCCACCTCACCTCCCTGATCTCCAAGCAAGCAATGCAGGGGCTTCCTGTGTGGCAGGAAAGAAAGAACAGAATAGGTCTAGCACAACAATTGCAACTGGGTGCTGTAGGTGTGTACAGATGACGTTCTCCAAGTGGAACTTTTGTGAACTCAGGGAGCCTTCTGACTGCAGTCCCCTCTGAAGCTGGTGAAGCCATCACAGCTGAGTGCTTACAAATCACTTCTCCCAACATCCCAGTGCCTGATGGCACACCCTCAGCAGCTCAGCTGAGATCACCACCCCTGCCAGGAAGCCCTCATGGCCGAACTTCATTTCTTCCTCTTTACAAAAAAAATTTTACTTGTGCCCCAACTATAAAAGCAATACACATGACGATGGAATATTTCTAAAAATCATGGAGCAGAAGATAATTAGTTGAACTCCTGCAACCTACAACCCAAATAGATGAAGACACATGCTGGAGTATACTCCACCATAAAAAAAAAAAAAAAGGAGGGAGAAATTGATGCACACAGCAGCAGGAATGAATCTAAAGATAATCATGCTGAGTGACAGAAGGCAGACAAAATAAAAAGGATGCATATTGTATGATTCCCCTTATATAATATATTTGAAAATATAAACTAATTCGTGGTGACAGAAAGCAGATAGGCAATTGCCTTTCAGTAGGGAAGTAGGGAGGGTGGGAGGGCTTGATTCCAAGAAGGAGAAGAAAACATTTGGGGGTAATGGATATGTTCATTGTCTTGACCGTGGAAGTGGTTTTATGGGTGCAGCCAGTTGTGTCCTTTAAGTATGCATAGCTTATTGATATCAGTTACATCTCAATAAAACTATTAAAAAATTCTTACCATCTGACATAATGATACAGTCTTCTTTGAGAAGGCCCATGGCTGGCTGCTTCCTTCAGGCTTCCATCTGAACCACTCAGTGGTCACAGGCTCTTTGTCTCACCCTCCATGGCTGTAGCCTCTTGACTGTAGACTATTTTATCATGAGACTGGTTCCCATCCAGCCTTGGGGAAGGTTGAAGTGCCTTGAGTTGTTCTTCCAAAGACTGTGTCCTTTGTCTGTCTTGAGGAGGTGACCTTTCTCTTTTGTCCAGCCCATGTGTGGAGAGCATCCCACACAGAACATCTGTACCTCTCCTCAGAGATCCCATCACTTCTCATCCTCTCACCATCCTGTGAATCTTGACTTCCTCCTATATGGCTTGGAGATGAATGGTGGACTAATGAAAGCAGAAGTAGCTCTAGGGGATACCTTTCCCAAGTCTGCATATATGGCCCAGCCCCTCCATGGGGGTTTACTTGTCACCCATTGTTTTCAGCCATGGGGCCTCAGCTGGAACTCTGAGACAGGAAAAGTCTCATTTTAATCACCTCTTATACTTGGTCTTGCTTCATTAAAGTACAAAGAGATCATTTGCTCCCCAACATATTTTTAGAGGCATAGTTATTGGAAGAGCCAGCAAGCTGCCTCTCTGAGTACCAAAGCCCTAAGCGAGGACTTAGAGGTCATGTATGTGCTCCTTGGAAGACGCACGGTGTGCCTTTTGGAAGATGCACTCATCTCTTTAATTACATTGTTTAAGAACACCAGACAGTGGTCACAGATACGCATCTCATCTGTTTCCTGTTCTGGAGAAGGGAAAAATATGACAAACACCATGAAGACCCACATATGCCAGGCACTGTATCCAGAACTGATACCACACTGGCAACCATAGTAACCTCTGCTGGCGTGGATCCCACGGTCTAGCAGACCAAGTGATAAGAAGCACCCTGGAGAAGGCGGTGGGATGGGAACCGGGGCCAAAAGGCCACGTGGCCCACTCTCAGAGACATCCTATGGGAAGGAGTCGGGAATGGACAGTGTGAGGCCTCCCACGGTAGCTAGGAACACTGCCTATGCCAAGATCTTTCCCTCATACAGGCCACCAGCATCAGGATGATTCTGACGTATTCCCCTTCCTTCCACCAAACCACATCCAGGGCTAAAAACGAGTAACATGAATGGAATCTTCTTTCCTCCTGTTGTTGCTGCTGGACTGCTGGCCATCGAGAGCCCTCTTTAGGATTAAGAGTCATGCAGGGTGATGGAGGAGAAAAGTCCAGGAAAGAAGAAGGAAACGAGTTGACCAGATGTCCCCTCTCCCCACCCCCACCCCCAGTTCCTAGTGCCCAAATGGTTGGGTGCTGGGAGCTGAAGTTATATTAGAGTGAATCCCATTATATATGGGATTGGGCCAAACCCCCCATGGAGGGTTTGAAGTGCCTTATATAAGTGCCCTTAACCCACACAACAGCTCCACAGGGGACAGGTGTGGTTATCAGCAGCCTCCTTCTCTCCCATGGGTGAAGTAACTTGCCCAAGGTCATCCAGCTTGAACTTTGACTCCAGAAACAGTGCTCCCTACCCTCTCTGACCCACCTCTTGTGCAACTCCCTGAAGCATCCCATCACATGGCTGAGGCCAGGAGCTCTCCAAGGTCCTGGAGAGAGACCCAGAAGCCCCGGACAGAGGCGGCTGGGACCTTACCACGTAGGTAAGGTGCTCCAGGCTGCGATTTTATTCTGAGTTCAGGGAAGCCACAGGCATCTAAATCTTTGCTACTTCTGTGCTTTCATAGCCAGTTCTCTGCCTGTGCCCGCATTTAGCGCATGAGTGCTGCCTGTGTACTCTCCTTCGGACTGGGAATTGGTTATAGCACAAACCACATCTCAGCCATTTTTATGTCTTTCTCACGCTGTCCCAGTTACACAGCACAGGGCTGGCATCTATGAAGCATTTAGTACGTGTTTATTGAATGAAATTAAAGGGGGAATGGATTCTTAATTATCTTCAAAAATTTCATTTTCCCACAGCCCAATTAATTTTAAAGAGACTCAAGTATTTCTACAGCATCATGGCAATAATAATGATATTATTAATAATTGCAGTCACTACACGCAGAGCATAAAGCGCCAGGATCTGGGCCAGGTACTTTATGTTGACTCTGATATATCTATATACAGAAGCTTTAAATCCTGTCAGTCCCCAGTAGTTGTTTCCCCAAGTTGAAGACCCACCCAGGGTTGGGCTCATAAATTCCAGAGGTGAAGAATATGGTTTCTCAGCAGTGGCCACGAGGTGGCGGTGTGACACCACCATCACCTCGACCTCGCCATGGGGTGGTGAGCAAGGTAGGCCAGCTTTGAGGGGTGACCATGATGATCAAGAGGTGGCCCAGGCACTAAGCCCCATAGTTGGAATTTCCAACATATGCCCACGAGGGGGCCTTTTGAAAGGACCCTCGTTGAGCCAGAGAGCATTTTCTGGTTAACATCTGAAATCGAGTCACTTCATTTTAATTCAGTTTATTGAGGAACTATGGAGCCTCAACTCTGACCTACAGCTCTGTTTCCCTCCCTCTATTTCAGGTGAGGTTGGGCGGGAGGACAGGAAGGCCATTGGGCTCCATTCATGTTCAAGGAGGACATACTTAGGCCTTTAATGTTACATCCAGATTAGGCCGTACCTAGGACCGTTATGTTTCTCCTGGTGTCAAAACGATTCATCTGTTCCATGAGGAACACTTCAATTATTCCACTATTTTGTACTCTCTGTTAGCATACTTTCATTTTTTAAACTTATATCAGCATTGTCAAAAATTGGAATGGTCTCTTGCTGCTCTCTCAATATTTGAAGAACTTCAACTACAATGCTTGCAGTCCCACCAAAATGACTCACTGATCATGTTTTCTCTCATCTTGTGGTTTTTGTACTCACTAATTCCCACACCTGGAGCTCTTTCCTCCCACCTCAGTTAGCTAAATCCTGCTGTTCTTCCAATCTCGGATTGGGTTTCATCTCCTCTGCAAAGCAAGCCTTGGGTGCTCTAAAAGCACCCCCACATTTACCCCATTGGAGTGCTTTAATGCACTACACTGTTATTCCTATGTCCTTCACTGTGTCCCTTAAGAGACAAAGTTTCCTCAATTTGAGATCTACAGACCTTTAGGCCACCCATAAAGCCCTTAACATTTTCAATTATTTACCAACTACCACAATAATAGTAGACCCAGACAACCACAACACCTCAGTGGCCTCCCATGGTGAGTGACTATCACTTATGTGTCTGGTGTCCATTGGGGTTCTTTCCTGCTTATATTGACTGGGCTTTCTTAAGTCTTGGGATATTCTTAAGTCTTTCTTAAGTCTTGGGCTGATCTAGGTTGACCTCTGCCGGGTAGCTGGGTTCTGTCCCACATGTTCCTCTTCTCCCTTCTGGTCGAGACAGCTAGCCCAGGGTTGTCCCTCTCCCAGTAGTGGTGGAAGCACAAGATATGAAGCCCCAAAGTGCAAGCTTGTTTCAAGCTTTGGCCTGCATCATTTCCACTAATATCCCACTAATGAAGCAAGGTATGCAAATGATCTAGATCAAAGCAAAGTGGTGAGGCAGGTCTTGCCAAGCTACATGGCCCAGGGCATGACATAGAAAAAAACGTGAAGGATTAGAGACAGCACTACTGTCTAACAACAACTGTGTGCCAAAATACTCTTTAGTTTCTGGTAAGATGATCAAAGGCTTTTGCCACTTTTTCACTGTGACCTCCAGATTTAAAGATCACCCAATATATACTCATCCTTGAATTCAAGATCTACATCTACTTCATTTTTATACCTTTAAAGCCTAGAGTGAAATCTGGAGCATAGTAGGTACTGAACAACTGTTTGTTGAATGAGTGAGTGAGTGAAAGAATGAACGAATGATTAAGTGCCTTCTGTGTGCAGACCCAATGCTAAATTCAGAGGAGAGAGAATTGAGCCCTATAAGGCTTCTACCCTCAAGGAGCTTCTGAGAGAGCCTTTGTGCAGGGCTTGAAGTCAGGAGGTGGGTGGACAGCCCTCAGGCTCAACCAGAATAAAGTGTGCATCAGTACGAGAACTTAGGGGTGAAAGACAAGGGAGGATAAGCTCTGGAGGAGACAGAATAAATGAATACACTTTACTTCCTTGGGTCCCAGCGTGGGTTATCATACAGAAACCATATGGTAGGCAAATAAACGTATATGTGGGCTTAAAAAAACTCAAGTGGAGACCTTATATTTATTGGTGTCACAAAGTGAATAATGAATTTTCTTAGCAGCTACTTCTAGAATCCCCCTCAGAGGAGGAAATTGGCTCTGTCCAAGAAAATATCTTGATATGCTGTTCAGGGCAGAAGGTGAGACCCCTGAAGGCATGGCTGTCCAATACAATGAATTGTTTGTTTTCTTCACACACGGAAGGAGAGAGAAAAGGGATAGAAGAGCGTGGGGTTTGGGAAGAGATAGAATCTGGGGTGGTAAATCACAGCTGAGACTTACAAAGAAGAAAAGAGTAAGAAATCTTTGTAAGAAAACCAGTAAAAAAAAAAAAAAAGCCTGGGCCTTTGCAGATAATGTCTAATAAGTGTTTTTTTTAGCAGTATTGCTAGGATGTGTTCTGTTTTGTGACCCCCACTCTATGGCACTCTCAAGTGCATCCTGCATTTTGTTTGTCCTAGCTTTGTTGGTTGTCTTTGTTATGCTGCTGTAGGAATTGAGGAAAAGATTGAGTTACTCATTAGGATCCATGTGGTCCCAAACAGATAGAACAGATTTGGAAGCAGGAGCCTACAGGTGGAGGCACCTAGGTACATCTTTGGAACCTGGGGAAGGCTTTGGATATCCAGAGACTGTAGAGCCCAGGACACACCTAGATGGTGTGCCAGGCGGTTTGTGTCTGATGGTTGTTCTACAACACTCTCTGCTTGTAACTTTGGGCTGGCTTTTCAATTCTCTGCCTTTGTTTTCTCTCCTCTAAGCTGAGGATAAGAGTAATGTCTCCCTGAAATCTGTGGAAGAGTTAGCAAGAGAGAGAAGCATAGCACTAAGCACATACACTCATGCATGTCAGCGATTTAATATCTAACAATTATTATTATGGCTTTTGTTGTTATTAATAGCTGACATCTGGGCAGCACTGGCTTGGTGGGTTGGAAGTCCCACAGGACTGGGAATCAGAAAGCTAACATCTGGTCTTGGCTCTGCCCTGGGTGCCATATGTCCTTGAGAAAGTCACCAGTCTTCCTTTCCTTTCTTTGTTAACCTGATCCATGGGGTAGTGGGGGGTGGGGGGGGGTTGGTGGTGGCGGCATTTGACAAAGGTCTCTCCAAGGGTTGATTTTTTTTCCTTTCCACCGGCAGGAGGCGCCATGGCCCCACAGCTCAGCCCCTAAACTCCCCACCCCACAAAGCCCAACTTGACATTGGAGGAAGGAACCCTGGGTTGCAGTCCACTCAGAAATCCATTTTCCCCACTCAGCACAACACCGAAATGGGACTGACTTGGTGTGTTTGTTTACACCCCTTGGGAAGTTATTTCCCGTTCACTTAATTACCTGATCCTCAGACATTGCTGTGCAAAATTCGCCTCAGATACATTTTGTAAAGTCATCTAGACGCGCTCATTTGGTGCTTTGATTAAAATGTGCAATCTTCCCCAGGCTTCAGCACGTCGTTAAATAATTGCACCTCCAGTGAGAAAGTAAACAGCACACTCTGGGGCACAGAGAACAAGATAAATGTGGTGCACATCCAGCAGATATTTTACACTCCATCCCCCAGGCAAACAGATGACAGCTGGGTCAAGTGCGCTGTGCGGATGGATGCTGCCTTTAGGTTGCTTTCTTCTCGCTGTCTTGTTGGGAAGACGCATGGTCCAGAAGCAGAGCAGAATCCCCTCTGCCTGTCCTTTCCTGCCTCCATGTCTCTTTGACTTGGACCCAGTCTCAGAGAGCGAATGATGGAGGGTTGGTTGCCCACCAGAAACCTGGCTCAGCCTCAGACTCTTCTGTAACTGCTTTGCACTCAGTGTGGAGGGGTCAGGGGACGGGACGCAGGACACACTGCGTAGAGGGCATGTGATGCCCTTGAGAAGGTGCCAACATTGAGCCAAGCAGCCCCCCTTTCTCAGTAATTAGTGATATTGACCTTTCCACTTTACATTTTTGTCCTTCTTTTTTTTTTTAAGATTTATTTATTTTAGAGAGGCAGAGAGAGAGAGAGAGAGAGAGAGAGAGAATGGGGGGAGGGACAGAGCAAGAGAATCTTTAAACAGACTCCCTGCTGAGCTCAGAGTATGAAGCAGGGCTCAATCCCATGACCCATGAGACAATGACCTGAGCCAAAACCAAGAGTCAGAAGCCCAACTGACTGAACCACCCAGGTGTCCCTCTTCTCTTTCTTTTATAAAATGAGGAAGTTTGATATTTGCAGATGGCCCAAGGTGAGATCCACCTGTGCCATTCACTTGCATTATGACCTTGAGCAGGTGATTTCTATATACTTCCTTGAGACTCAGTTTTTTTTAATCTGGAAAAAGTGGCTGAGAATTGACACGAGAACTAAATCACTTGAGATAATGTGTTTAATGGATGGCACGCAGTATCAGGCACAGAGATGGTGCTTGTCAGGGAGGTAGTGTGCTGGTTTGGAACAAGTAATAGTCAGATTTGGATTTGAATTTTGGTTCTGTCAACTTTTAGCCATGACCTTGGGCAAGTTGCTTTTTTTCTGTGGATCTCTGTTTCCTAGTTTGTAAACAGAAATAATAAATACTTATAAGGCAAGAGAAAGATGACATTAAATTAAATGAGATGATCTATATTACATACTCATCCACCTGTCTACATAGAATAAATGCTCCATAACCTCTATATCATCAAAGTGATGATGCTTAATAGCATAATGAGGCAGTTCTGAGCTCCAGAATCTTTGGAAAGTCTGTCCAGGATGATGTCCCAACCGCTGTGGTTTAAGAAGAAGCTGAATGAAGCTGGTTGATGTAGGCGCTTGTGGGAAATTCTTTCCCCTAGTGTTCTGACCCCAAGGTATGGTAATGAAAGTTCCCAATTTGTTATCTATCTATCCATCCTTGATTGAGCTCTCACTATATGCTATACTTATACTGTACATACTTTCTATTTTTGAGGCTTTGATATTGCCAAATGGCATGGGATCATTTCCCCCCTCCCATGCGTCTACTTACATCTTCAAACTGACACAAGAAGATTTATTCCAGGCACAAGATACTGAGAGCTTTCTTGTCCAGTCCTCCCAGGGGCTGGGAAGACATGGTTGTATCCATGGAAGCTGAAAGTGGATCTCCCCTGCCCTTCACCATCTAGCCTGAGGTTGCCTTCCATGTAGATAAAAGCAGAGGCAAAGCTATTTGAGAAAGCAAATGCTTGAGAATATGAAATTCCTAGGACAAATTAATTTGGGCAGGATTACGTTGTATCATTTGTTTCCTCCAGAGCTAAGCGAGACATAAATCTGATCCTTAAGGAGTTAACATAACTTATGGTCTAGAAGCCACCATGTTCCTTCATATCTTAGGACCTTGAACATGCTTGTTATATATCTTTAATTCATCCTTACTCTTCACAACACTCATTAGCAACATAATGGATGATATATCATCAATTGTTCAATGTTTTTCTGCTCAATGGAATGCAAGCCCCAGGAGAGCAGGAATCGTTCATACCACAAATAGCTACATTCACCATATACATTCCAGTACTGTTCAGAGTCCTGCAGATGCACTCCGCCTTCTGGAACTTCCAGTCTCATTCCAGGCATGGAAACAAATGGTATTACTACTACTTAATACAGTGGTTGGGTGGCATTCAAGAAGACATCTGAAAGAAGTGAGGGACTGTGTTGTGACGAAGAGTATTTGGGGAGAGGGAATGGAAAGCACAAAGGCCTTGAGGCTGGAACATGCTTGGTATGTTTAAGAAATAGCAAGGAGACAAATGTGGTTGATGCAGAATGATCTAGTTCTAGAGTGGCGGAAGACAAAATCATAAAAGTAGCGGGTGGCCCTGGCTATTTCTCTGAGCCAGAGGGGAAGCTGTTTTTGAGCAGAATGGTAGCATGATCTAATGAACATTTCAAGGATTCCCCCTGGCTGCCATGTGAACAGATCACCATGAGGGCGAAAGTGGAGGCACGGAGTTATTTCTATTGCACAATCCAGGTAAGAGTGGCTTGGACTGGGATAGTAAAGAAGCAGATAATCTACATGTCCTGCAGGAAGAATGTTGAGCAGAGTGCCATGTTTCAGTCATCAATCCCGGGAGAGAACTCTAAACACTTCTGTCCATTGCATCTTGGTTTTGAAATCACCAAGGAAAACACAACACAGTCTAGCATTGGATGGAATGATGCTTTACCTACAGAGAGAAGAGGCAGAGTAAGATCAGCTCCAATAGTGACAAGCAGGGCCCCCCAACATCTGGCACAGGGTTATTGGCCTATGCACACCCATCTAGTGCTGCAGTAGAAGGACCTCAATCTCCCTCCCATGGAGTCAAAAATAATGGAATCTGATGTGTGAAGAGCACTGACATACACATGTAAGTAGAACAAAGGAACACTCACGGTGCCTGAAATGGAAAGATATTCCCACATGAGATGGTAAACTTGCACAGGCCATGTGGACTCTGTAATCTCTTGGTAAGGAAGTGTTCCAGGCCCGAAGCCCATTCTTTGCAGCCAAGTGGGGGTAGAAAGACTGTACATGATACTGCCTTTTCCAAGAGTTTGTAGGATTTGTTGTTTGAGTATTGGGAGTGAGGGAGAGAGGCAAGAAAGACTCCATGGATTTTAGGTGGAGGACTTGAGTTACTGATGACTGTGGAGAAGTGTGCACGTGTGTGTGCGTGTGTGCATGCATGTGTATTGGGGGTGGTGATGAGTCAGGAGTTGGGTTTTGTTCGTTGGTAGTTTGAGGTGCCTATTATATCATTGAGATGCAAGGTTAAGTTTTGCAAAGTTGAGTTGTCTGGAATTTAGAGGAGAGGTATAGCTGGAGATAGAAATTTGGAAGCCATCACTGTAATTGAGTTTCAATGCCATGAGACTAAATGAGATCCCCCAGATAGGAGCTGAGGTCCCTTCAAAGTTTAGAAGTCTGGAATATAAGCCAGGACCAGAAGAGAAGACCATGAAGCAGAAGTCAGTCATATGGAACCACAGCCTAGGATCAAATAGAAGGAGAAGCTAGAGAGAGAGAGAAAAAAAATCTGGAGGCAAATCATAGGAGGGCTTCAGAAAGAAGGGAGGGACAAATCTGGTTTAAGATTTCTGGGATTAAGTAAAATGACAACTGAAAACTGACCATGGGATTTGGCAACCCAGAAGTTACTGATGACCTGGATAAGAATTGTTTTGGTGGAGCAAGGGGGAAGCCAGCCTAGGAAGATTGAGTTTAATAGAAAAGAAGAACAAAGAGATGGTAGGAGCTGGAAGAGAGTGAAGAGTCAGGAAGACTCTCTTTTTTTGCCTTATCTCATGGGAATGATCAAGAAGAGAGGGGAAAATGTGATGATGCTGGTAGGAAGTGATTGATTGACCAATAAGTTTGGTATTGAAAAGGAGAATGAGGATACAGATTCAAGTGGAGGGGTGGGCTTTAGACAGGAACCTTTAGGTTCATCTATGGTAGCGGGAGGGAAGGCAGAGTGTATGGGCTGGATGCCCCAAGGCTTGTAGAAGTGTTGTTGGGAATCTGCAGAATTCGCTTCTGATTGCTTTTATTTTCTTAGCTGAGAGTGAGAAGCAGGAAAGAGAAGTTGTAACACAATTGTTTAGTCCTCTGATCAGATTTCCTCAGAATTACTCTGGGCAGCAAAGTCGATGAATGAATGGCTTGGGAAATGTGGTAGGAATGCAGATAGCATTTGGGCCCATTGAGCTTGGTCATCACTCATTCAAACAAAGCCAGTCAGAACTCTTGTGTATTTTTCTCTCCCAAAGTTCAGTTGCTCAGATGAAGGCTCAGAATGATTAAGAAAGTGAGATTTAGTAAGCGTTGTATTTTCTCCAAGTGTGTGTTAGGGAGAGAGGAAGAAAGGGTATATACTAGTATACTAGCATATACTAGGCAGTAGTGATAACAGTACATATCGAATGTAAGCAGGATAAAAAGAAAAGTGAGGAAATGAAAGGATTGAGGTTTATGAAGAGGTCTAGGGTATGACCATGGGAGGAAGTGGCTGAGTTAGGATGAGTTAGAAAGGGATGGAAGGCAGTCATGGAGCTGTCAAGGGCTTTGCAGGGGTTTTCTCTGCGGAAAGAGAATTCACTGAGAACCCAAATTGAAATAGTATTGGAGAGGGAGACAATGAGCCAGGTACTCAGCTCTTATAGGAAGGAGGGGAATGACCAAGAGGTCTATAGATGGCTCCCTAACCACAGAGTTCAGTCTGCCAACATGACCTCTAAAATCAAGAGTGTTGGGTGGGGGGCAGAGGTATGGGAGATTAATAAAGAATAGGGGGGATTCCTTCCGCACCTTCAGGCCTAGTGGAACAAGGGTAGGAGAATGAAAAAAAAAAAAGTCAGTTCTTGAGAGGACAGCAGAGGAAGCTGTGTCCTTAGGTAGAGCTTTAAGATTTTTTTTTTAGGGGCAGGTTCTAGACGCATAGGGATCTGACATCCTCCATGAGCTTTCTCCCTGTTGTGGTCATGTTGTTTTTTCCTGAAGTTGTCTTCTTTTTGGCCACAGACCCTTCTGTGATGCAGTATATGACAGTGGCTGGTGCACACAAGCTTTGAAGTCCAATTGCCTTGGTTCAAATTCCTGCATTCTTGCTCCACGACTTTATTAACTCTGTGAACTTAGGCTAATTGATTAGATATTCTGTGCTTCAGTTTCGTCATCAGAAACACAAGGGTAATAATGGGCTTAATTATAGGGTTGTTGTGAAGATTAATGGAATCAATATAGGCACCATGTTTGGAACGGTGCCTGGAACACAGTGAGTGTGCATATTACTTTCTGGTCTTAATAATATTATTTTTAAAATTAATATTCTGCTCCTGGTGGGTTCCTTGTTTTGTTAGGACAGAAAGGGGAAGGGACCATTTAGAGATGCAACTGAAGGTACAGGATAATGGACTATGGGTTCCAGAGGACGCAATGGGAGTATCTGGGTAGTTAGGGATAGTGAGGTTAGATGTGGACAGAGGTCTAGGGGATGATAAGAGATGAGTTGAGAGGATCTTAAGGCTTATGCAGACGTGAGCAGAGATGAAGAGCAAATGAAATCAGTTCTGTTGGTGTCTCAGGTAAGAAAGAAAGGTATTGTCGGGACAGAGAACCCTGCGATTGCCTTCCGGTCTGCTGCTGGAAGAGCAAGGCTGGGTGAAAGGCCATCTTGCCTCGAACTCAGGGGCTCCCTCTTCATCTCTGTCAATGGACATGGATAGTGTGGTTTGCAGCTGTATCTCTGGTATCTAGCATGATGTGTGGCTCAAGGGAGCCCCACAACATCCTTGCTGAAAAAACGAAAGATGCTTTTAGAGATGAGCACACGGTCATGAGCTTCCCATCAGCCTGACCCTGCTAACACCTCACACTACCCTTTTGGAAATCTGTCTCATCCCTTGGTCAGATTCCTTCTGAATTGCACCAGGCATCCTGGTATACCTCTGTACCTGAGATGGTCTGGCTGATAAATAGTTGTCCTTGTAGCTCACCTCACCCAGAGTTGGGATAAAAGGTGTCATACAATGTTCCCAAAGCTGTGTTTCACATTGCCTGAGCAGATGCTATTGCGGCAGAATAACCAAAAGCGTTAAAATTCAAACCGGAAGGACATGTTGAGCCTTGCAGTTTTCTGATGGGACAGATAGTTTCCTTTCTCCTTGGCTCAGTGCTCAAGATTTTGTGAGATATGAAGCCATCCCGCTGTTGTCCCCCATGGCTGCCCATCCTTACCTGCTGTGGCCGTCTGCTCTTGGGTTATGGGCTGTGCTGATGAGCTCTAATGAGATCATCCAGGACCTGGGTCCTTGGAGACAGCACTGTTGCAGACAATAATCCAGGGGTCGTAGACTGCATGGAAAATTACTCTCAGGCATATGCTGTTTGGCTCACATACCATCTTACAAATCAGGAAATTTTATGTAAAATTCCAGATTTATGGCTTTTTTTGGAAAATCAGAAGACTCAGCCACACTGATGCTGGGATCTTACATGGCAACTGCTAGCTAGAGGTGACTCATGATGCCCCCTGCAGGCGGAGCACACTCTCTCTGAATCACTAGAGACCCCACCATGTATGATCTGTGTGACTCTTAACATTTATATTCCGGATCGGCTTCTCACTGGGCATTGGCCTTTAAAACTTGAGCCACCCAACCTAAGTAGACGGGCATTTGAGGGCATGTGCAGTGTAAAGTTATCTATGAAGGATTAATGACTACATGGAATATTGATGTGCCGGCCACTGATGTTCCGGCACTTGGACTTTTTCTGGCTGTTTGTGAGAGTAAACAACTTACATAATCTCTAAAAAGAAAAAAAAAGCAAAGGCCTAACTAATTGACACATTCTTCTCTTCCTGGAAATTTTGAACTTAAATCAGGAGCATGGGAAACTATTGCCTAATATGTTTGAGAACACCGTGGTTATCAAAGTAGAAAAATGCCTGATTCCTTCCCAGGGTAGTGGAGAATTTCTCAGTTCCCTTTACTCCTTCGTGCCGAAACAACACCAATTATCACCTGCTGGACTCTTCGTGGTGTGTGTGCATGTTTTGTCACTTCAGAAAGAGGTAGTGGAGTATTGCATTTTTTTTTTTTTTTTGCGTCAGCAGTGCAAAAAAACTGAACAATCTCGTGACAGAGGTTATTTATTTTTTCCCCCAAGAACAACTCAGCCCCTGAGTAGCTGTGATCTTGAGTGAGTTATATAACCTCTGCAAGCCTCAGTTTTCACCTCTACAAATCTGAAAGTAACAGTTTTATCTTACAGTGTTTTCGTGAGGATTTAATCAAATCCACGTAGAAGTGCCTGGCACAGAGCTTGTTACTGAGAAGCTTTCTGAGGAGTCTTTCCGTTCAGGTCATTCATAAGGAAAGACCCTGAGCAGAAAGAGGACCCCTGGGGAGGCCCACACACAGAATCTTCGAAAGATAGGGAGGGCGAGGGGGACTGAGATTCTGCATCATGGAACCAGTACAGACAGTCTGGAGAGAGGGTAGCTGTTCATCTGCTGGTCTGAGTTACCAGCCCTGAGAGACTTCTCTTCCTTCAAGAACCAGGTTTACAACAATATTGCTCAAAACAATAATTTCCCCTGGAGAACATGCCAGGAAAAAATTCTTTGGCCACAACTCTCTGACTCTGATGTCTATTTCTTAGGGCCATTTCTCCAGGGAGGCAGACCAGTCAGCCCGGATTTTCTAAAACAGCCCAGCTTTAAAATGTTCCTTCCCCATTGGCCATTATTAACCTTGTTGAGGTAACAAACATTTATTGACACCTTTTAATTGCCAGGCACTGCATTAGTTTCTGGGAATACAACAATCAATGATCTGCCTCTCCCCTCAAGTAGCTGAGAGTTGAGGGTAAGATATAGGTAAGTAAACAGACACTAAATATAGTGTGATAAGCACTACAATCAAAGTATACTCAGGATGCCATGGGAGTTCATGAGAAGGGCAACAAAAACACTTTGGGTAGATTTGGGATGTCTTTCTGGAAGAAGTAAGTTCAAATGGAGACATGAAGGATAAGTAGGGGTTTTTCAGGCCAATAAGGAAGGGGAGGACAATTCAGGCAGAAGAAGCAGGTTGTGCAAAGAGCCAGGGACAAGACAATATGGCAGGTTTAGAAGTCTGGCAGTGCTCATCAAGACCAGAGTGCTGTTGGGAAGTCCCACTGGAACTGGTCAGAGAAGCAGGGCCTCATCAGGTAGGGCTTTGTTTGCTGTACTAAGGAGTTTGAAATCAACCCTTGAATTGTTCCAGACACCCCAAACATTTTGAGGCCCAGCCTGCATCTCTGAGATAACTTTGCCTACCCAGAAGTGGCCCACATAGCTCGCCTTTTGAAATGCACAGTTCCCATAGATGTTAGCTGGTCAGAATGGCATAGTCCATGTTCCTGAGAACACACACTTCACATTTTCAGGGATAGTCCTTTTCACATGTGTTCCATGGTCAAAACAATGCAGCCCAAAGTTTTGTTTGGACAAATTAGAATTCATATATACAGCATCAAAATGGCCCACTGCTTCTTCTCCTACTGCTGCCACCACTGATGTATCTCCGTCCTCACATGTCTGGACTTTTAGGAATGTCAAATACAGTAAGTGCCCATTTCATAGACTTCCAACTCAGGTTTGCAAAATCATGGGTAATACTCTGTTTTGCCAAAACTGGATTTGATTTCTATCTCTAGCTCCATGCCACTGGCAGGGGAAACTTAATCTTAGTTACATCAGTACAAATTCAACCAATTCAAGGTTTTCTCAGTCAGTTCCCCATCTTTTAATTCTCCTCCAGCCCTATGGAGTTAACCCCAAAGTAACAGGACACTGAGCTCTCTTATAGGACCACTCATCTCTTTCCCCTTTTCTCCACTTTAGGAGAGTTTATTCTAATATGAATGGTCATAAAAACTGACTCTAACTAGTCATGGGTTCTTTTTGCCTACTTTTTTGAAAACAAACTTTCTGCTCGTGGTCTTTATGGGCTCTGCTTTGGAACTCCAATATCCCTTTCTCTCAAACTGCCTCAGCCACAGGTTCAAACATTCATTTTGAAACATGAAAGCTGAGCATGACTTTATTTATCTTCTCCCTTTTTATTGCTGTAACAAAAAACAACCTTCCCCAAGGGCAGTTGGAACAGAACAGTCTCACTGTTGGTTGATGGAAAGTGGGAATAAAGGAGTAAGCAGGCAAAACTCTCATAGATAGAGTATGCTTCTCCTAAAAGGTTACTTGCTGGGAGTTATAAACAGGAGGCACTATTGGATCTTAGAGTGGATGCAGTAGGAAGAGGAAGAGTAGAGTCCATAGTCCGTGTGACCATGATGAATGTCCATAGATATAGTTGATGCTGCCCATGGTCTAGAGTACTAGGTGTAAAGGCCCCATTTACTTTCTTCCTTACTCAGAAGGTATATCAGAATGCAAGTTGGTGATAGAAATGCTATGCTAACAAAGACATTTGCCCTAATTTCCCTCTCTTCCCTCCAACTCCTTCTCCATTCCTCCTCTCTCTCCATACCCATCCATCCATCCATCCATCCATCCATCCATCCACCCATCCATATCCATCCAATGAATACATATACTTCAACTCTTCACAGCCTGTGCACCTGGAGAAAGTGATGGTTTTTGCTTACTATTTCCTCCAAGTGCAAAAAGATGGTAATCTCAGTTCTTCCCAGTGAACTTACTGCAAAGTTAGACCAAAGCACACCAGCAGCTTCCTGGTTGTTTGGAACTGGGAGCGTTCAAGCCATGGAGCTCCCAGGAACATGATTCCAACACAGAGTGTAGAGAGGAAACCTCCTTGCGCTATGTTTATAAAAGTCTAATGGGTATCAAGGACTATGTTTATAAAAGTCTAGTGGGTATCGAGGACTTCTTCTGAACTCTCATTCCAAGGTTGGGTATTAAAGTTGTCTGTTTATTTGTTTGCTTGCTTTTTCTAATGTTAACTGGGAAAGCTGAACTGTCTTGAGCAGAGACAGCATAGACTTTCCATAGTATGTAAAGTTAGCCTATGTAAAGGCTAACCCTTGGGTTAGTCTCAGAGACTGAGCCTACCATGAGCCCCAAACTCAAAAAGGATGACATTCTAGCTTTGAATGGAAAGCTTATATTCAAGTGATTAGGACATTCTTGGTCGTTGGGGATCTTTGTGGTGTTTTGGGTCAGAATGGGTCTCAGGCATGACAAATCTATTTATTTGGGTCTCTGGCATAGTATTCTATAAAGGGTTAGCTCAGAAGTCTTGGGACACTCAAACCCTACACATTTAAAAGAAAGAACTGATGCTCTAATCAAGGAGACCTTCTAAGCCTTCAGAGTTTGATGCCTAATAAGAGCATCTTTGTATATCTGGGGCCCTGGGCCACCCCAGGGAGTTTATGGCCACAATGCAATTTATGGTGAATGCCTGCTTTTGTTCACCTGGAGCCATCCTCTATCTGTTTCACCTCTGGAGTGCCCTAAGAGTGAGTAGCTAAGGTCAGTCATGTAGAGGTTCCATGCCCATGTGACTGACTCCTCACCCACTGTTACCTCCCATACCTTGTCCCTCATTTGGGATAGCTCAACTTACACTCAAAAATCAAGCCCTACAACCCCGTGGAGCCAGATGTTTAGGAGCATGAGCCTTATAGTCAGAGAAGTCCAGAGTGATTTAATTTCTTTGAACAGCAGTTACTTTTCAGTAAAATGAGAGAAGACTGAATGAAACCTTATGTGTAAAGCTCTTAGCATAATGCCCAGGACACGCACGCCAGGGATTGTAGTAAGGGCTACTATTACCAAGCTTGTAATGGGTAATTTTATGTGCCAACTTGACTGGGCCATGAGATGCCCAGATATCTGGTTAAACATCATTTATGTCTGGGAGGATGTTTCCAGAAGAGATTAGCATTTGAATTTGTGGATTCAGAAAAGCAGATGGCCCTCCCAATATGGGTGGCATCATCCAACCCACTGAGGGGTCTGGACAGAACAAATAGGCAGAGGAAGGCTGTGTTTTCTTTCTCTGCCTGTCTGTTTAAGCTGAGATGAGAGTGCCCTTGGACTGGGGTTTACAACATGGACTTTCCTGATTCTCAGGCTTTCAGACTTGGACCCAAACTACCAACTTTCCTAACTCACCAGCTTGAAGACAGCAGATCATGGGACTCCCCATTCTCCACAGTTATGATCACATGAGTTGATTCCTTATAGTGAGACTTACAAAGAATTGGTTCTGTTTCTCTGGAGCACCTTGACAAATACAAAGCCTTTTGTTTAAATACACACTCTATATATTTGACACCTGACTCCGCAGCCTGAGACCTCTCTTGGCCTTGCCCTTCTTCCCTCCCGGGGCTGGACTTAATCACCCATCCCTGCAAGGGCGCTGTCATCCAAGCCCTCATCTCCCTCAACTCCTTGCTGTCCTTCCACGGTTGTGCCTCTCTTCCATCCCCACTGCTGTGTGGGTCCCACTGCTTGTGTCCTCTCTCCCTGCTCTGAGGCTGCTGGCCAGTGCTAGAGAAAAATCACACGACCATGCTGAATTAGCTCCATCACACATTTATGAGCTTCCTGTCCTCTGCTGGGCTGCCAGGACTGCTCAGCCACCTTTTAATGAGTTCTAGTTGACTTTCTCTCACTTTTCCTTCAGCAGCTGCCCCTGACCGCCACTGACCCCATCCAACCCACCATCACCCTTTGAATCACCAGCCCATGGCCAGCTGAAGCTCTAGAGAGGAAACAGAGACCATCCAGAGGTGATAGATCTCATGTATACCCACTGTTCTTCTAAAGCTAGCTATATGTTTACCTATATTTACTTCCTTCCTGATTCTATCCAAATAAGTTCTTACTCATTTCCAAAGTTAACCTTCCCATCAGTGACTGCTGGCTCTTTTATTTGCTGTTTTCTTCTCTAGGAAAGATTTAACTCTCTCCTCCATCTCTTTCTCTCTCTCTCCAGGCTTTCCTTCCCTATATACAAGTATATTTATATTCCCTCTCTCTTCCATCCTTTTTCCTCTTCTTTCTATTTTGCTTCTCTTTCAAGACTTGTCCTTTGGGTCTTCACAGCCTAAGGAGAACCTGCTTGCTCCTGTCAAATGGCTCTTCCCTTTGCTGCCCAGTGAAATCATGTGGGGAGCTTTTAAAAATACCCCACTATTTATTCCTCATCCCAGACCAAGGCTGATGATCACTACTCTGTTCCCTCACTTCCAATTCAAATCTCTGTGCATGATGATCCAACCTCTATACTGAAACTGAACTTCCTAAGGTCACCAAAGACCCCTTCATTCTCCAACTCTGTCCCCACCTCTCAGACTTCAGGCTATAGAACATTTATGGAGCTTGCAACTTTTAATGTATGCTTTCCTGCCTGGACTTCTATGGCATAGTTCTCCCCTACTCTGTTGGAGATATCCATATCTCTGCTCTTATCCATTTGATTCCACTGTATACATTATTCAGTGGTAATATCATTCACTCTCATCTCTCTCTCTCTCTTTCTTTTTCTTTTTAAAAAAGATTTTATTTATTTATTCATGAGAGACACAGAGAGACAGAGACACAGGCAGAGAGAGAAGCAGGCTCCCTGCAGGGAACCTGATGCAGGACTCAATCCCAGGACCCCAGGGTCATGTCCTGAGCTGAAGGCAGGTGCTAAACCGCTGAGCCACCCAGTGATCCTCTCCCCACCACCCCCCATCTTCTCTGTTCTTTCTCCATCAATGTGGCCAACATTCCGCCTGTTCCCACTAAATTGGCCAAGCTACAAAAACTTGGAAGTGTCATTGATATATCTTCCCCCATCAGATTTTGCCCCATCTTCATCTAACTGGAGAATAACATTTGTCAACAGTCTCATTCCTGCTTGATGGCCTTTGCCAGGTCTTGGTTGGAAACAAGATAAAGTCTAAACCCCTTAGCATTTGAAGACTCATTTGAAGACTCATCACAACTTCATTTCAGTGGCTGGCCCCATTTCCAGCCACTCCCTACACTTCAGTTTCACCACAAAGATGCACACTGTTCACTGAACATTTTTTTTTTTATCCCTTTGTGCCTCTCTCTACTTGCTCTTTCCTGGACTCCTCTACCCTTCTATGTATCTGGTGACCTTCTAACTCACCTTCAAGGCCCAGATAAAATATCAGGTCTCCCTGGCACTCTGCACTCATTTGTATTCTCGTAGAGCTCTATAATAAACTCTAATTAAGCACTTACCAAAGAGTTTTACGGTTGCTGATTTATTTCCTGCCTCCCCTCCGCGATGGTAAATGACTTGAGGCCAAGGGTCATGGCTCATGCACCTTTTTATCTTTAGTAACCAACATAGGGAACCCTTGCAGGGATGGGTAAGTAAATCTAGCCTGGGAAGGGGACAAGAGACATCTGCTGAGTAAGAGCAGTAAAAGTGATGTGCACATCGTGGTCCAGAGAGAATGGAAGAGTAGAGATGCAATTAGACTTTTGGAGAGAGAGAGAGAGAGAGCAGGACTTGATATTGTGTTACATGGAACAAGGACTAGATTTGCTCACAAAATATCCCTTGCTCTTGGTGTCAGGGATAGAATGCTGAGCTGGATAGAGCAGGTGTCTGACATAATATGTTATACATTATGTTTTTATGCCCATGTGCTGGGAAGGAGCTGAATTGGATTATCTCCCTGCCCCAGGAAATAGCCATGTAGTAATAATAATGGGATCAACGTGCCCTGACTGAAATTCTTCACAGCCTCCTGAGGGGAGATCAAGGAGAGTCTCTCAGGGAGAGGGTGTGTGGGCCCCACTTGGGGATAAGAAGAGACCAGTCAAATCAGGTGACACTTTTGAGAGCTGCAGGGCAGAAGATGGTGCCAGGGCCCCAGGTTAGATTACTTTCCCATATGCCTCCCTGGCCAATTATGCTAAATAAGACTGTGCCTTGGGTAAGAAAGATATTTGCAGCCCTTTCTTCAAGGCACAAAGCTACTCAAAGCTTCTTTCCTCTTACCTTCCCTCTTCTTTGTACCCACTGGCATTTGTGTGTTCTGGATTTTTTGCCTACATCACCTTTAAAGCAAGTTTCAACCCTATGATGTTGTAGATATTAGGGACTGAGGGCTTAACATGAATGCTTTCTACTTTATGCATCATATCCCAAACACCTGTAGCAGGTAGGAATTTGTCATCTAGTTAAGGTAAGAACAGGCACGATTTGTTCTATGATGGGGAAAGCAGCATTTAGTGAGCAAGTTAACATGTGTGGTCACCAGCCCAGCCTCTGCATTTCACTGTTGCTTTCTCCATTCATTCTACCAAATATATATATATATATATATATATAAAATATATACATATATATCTTCATATCACATCACCCTGCTATATATATATATACATATACATACATATATATATACATATATATATATATATATATATATATATATAGAGAGAGAGAGAGAGAGAGAGAGAGAGAGAATCTACTATCTGCCAGCCCCTATGCTGGGAGGCCAGGTTGGGGAAAAAATGGTGAAGGAGAAGGTTCTCTTTTCCTGCAGACAGTGATTTGGGGGAAGGATGGGACATAAAAAGGTGAAAAAATTAATTTTATGCAGTGTTATGTTCAATTAAAAAATATATATCAGGGTGATGTGATATGAAGAGAGAGGTCAGCATTTAGAACCACCACAGTGCTATTCATGGTAGCCCCAAGGTGGAAACCACCCACATGGCCATCCACAGATGATTGGATAAATGAAATGCAGTGTATTCTTGAAGTGGAATTTTTTTTCTGCCATAAAATGGAACAAAACTGGGATACATGTTACAATGTGAGTTGAATCTTGAAAACGTCATGCCAAATGAAATGAACCAACACAAGAGGGTAAATATTGTATGATGCCACCTACATGCAATCTCTAGAATGGTCATATTCGTGGAGATGGAAAGTGGATTAGAGGTTACGGGAGGCTGGAAGAGGGGATAATGGGGAGTTGTTTAATGGGTACAGTTTCCCTTTGGGGTGACAAAGAAGTTTTGGAAAGAGATCACTTTGAGCATTGCATGATGTTGTGAATGCACTTAGTGCCACTGAATGGTATGCTAAAAAAAATGGTAAAAATGGCAAACTGTAAGTTATGTATATTTTACCACACTTTTTCAAAAGAAGGGAGATGTATAACAAAAAGGAGTCAGCCACGTGCACATTGGAAGATGGGGGATGTTCCTGCCAGAGGGATGAGTCCCTGCAGAGGCTGTAAGGTAGGGAAGTGCTTCAGTTATGTTTGGTCCTCTAGTGCTCCATGCACAGCAACTACCATGAAGTGTTAAAAACATGTTTCTTTGTTTAAAAAAAAAAGTTTGGGAAAGGAAGGGGTCTGTCAGTGCTGGTGAGGGCAATAAAAAGATCTAAGAGCAATGGCTTGTGTGAATTTGGGGATTTGAAAGAACTGCCCATGCATTCTTCGGGAAAGTCAAGTCTGATGCGGTGGGTTTGCATGGCCAGCTTCCCGTCAGGCCGTGGGCATTTCAATGCCACCTTAGATCATATTGCTTTAAGTCTGTACCTCTCACACTGATATCTGATGCGTGATGGAGTGACTAAGTAGACAGCAGTGGTTACATTCTTATGGGACAAGGAGCTGTAGTGTTGATAGTGCTATACCAACAAGCAGGAAAAATAGATTCTCATTCTCCTTCCACATGGATTAGTTGTATGTTTGCAGAGAAGAGGCTCAATCTCTCTGGGTTTCTGTTTCGTCCTCCATAAAATGCTTGCTTTGGACAAGATTAGAGGTCACAAATGTATGATATGCATATTTCTTTTCCCATGTTGGGCAGCAGAGCCAGATGGTGATGTGTGGACATTTCAGGCCTAATTGGCCCTCATCCAAATCAATAATCTTTGCACACTTTTTTTTTTCAATATTTATATGACTGGGAGGAGGGAGAAGTCAAAAGCAACTGGGTTTTATTATTATTATTATTAACAAAATTGTATTTGCTAATTTATTTCAACAAGGCAAAGAAGAATCACTGACAATTTCTCTAAAATACTCCCATTTTTTTGAGTGTTCTTGTCTTCTCTTCAGATTTCTTTAGTCCACTTAACAACGTCTATAATAAAATAAATTTCCTCTTCTGAGAAAAAAGCACTCTATCACGAGATATTTAGATGGAGAATTTTCACTCACTGGGCCTGCATGAGAAAGTTTTCAAAAGGCCCAGCAGAGACAGTCTTTTCAAAAGTTCATTTCAGGGCCACCTGGGTGACTCAGTGGTTGAGCATCTGGTTTCGGCTCAGGTCATGATCCTGGGGTCCTAGGATCGAGTCCTGCATCGGGCTCTCCCTCCGCCTATGTCTCTGCCTCTCTCTCTCTGTGTTTCTCATGAATAAATAAACAAAATCTTAAAAAAAATAAAAGTTTTATTTCAGAGTGCTTCCCACTTTGGGTGGGGAAGTGGGACAAGTGACATTTCATTGGATCATCCCAGTGATGTTTTCATATTCCTCCCGGGTCAGTGTTTCCCAGCATCTGCCTGAAAGGCCTGGAGGTCCTGCAGCTGTCTAGAACAGACACTGCTCATGGATCACAGTGCTTTTTCTTGCAGGGTCCACACAGGACTCCAGCTTCCCTGTGACCTGTACCAAGCAGCCACTTCTAGCTATGGATACTACTGGCCATCTCTGGGTGGGGCAGATGCTGCGATTCCTTCCAACTTCAATGTTTTAGGATTCCATGATCTTAAATTTTATGGGATGTAAGAATGATCACCATGTGCCTGGGACCTGAGTAACTCACATGTAATTTGGATGGAGACATGTTGATATTTATCTAAATGTTTGTGCAGAAGACAATGATGTAGAATAAATGCTCTTAGACATTTTTTTCCTGGCTTTATGGCATTTAAAGGAAGCCACAGTTGAAGCATATTTTACGGGAACATTCTAGCCACTGTCAAACAGGATTGAGAGCAAATGAAGACCCAGAATTGAGAGGGAGGACCTAGAACGTGAATGGGAAGGAGGATCTTTTGGATTGAAGTGGTGGATGAGCTAAGAAGGTCTGCAGGCAGCTACAGAGGCTTCATTTGTATGAACTATGGCAAGTGCCGATGTGAATTTGGATGAACTTTGAAATAGCCAACACTGTAGCAGGGTAGCTTTTGCTCCTAAGATCCTACAGCAAGAATATTTAAGGGAGATGAGCACAGGCTTCAGAAATCCATAGGCATGGAGATGGGTTTTGAGTCGCCCCTGTGATTATGTGCTATGGGAACTTGAAATAAGTAATTTGTTATGTTTTGAGCTTGTTTGCTTATCTGCGCCATGAGGATACTCACCACTTACCTTTCAGCATGTGGTGGGGTCTAAATAAGATACTGGTGGTGAATCACCCCACTGGGTCTAGAGCAGTAATGACATACAAACCGGGTGATTGAATCATGCATGAGGCGTGATTCATGCACTCTTTCTAGGAAGGACTCTGTGGTAAGAGCACTGCGGGGACACTGATAAACTTGGAACCAGAAACGAAGTCTATCAAGGAGAAATATGAATCAGCTGGACAGCCCAGTAGAAAACCCAACACCAAGAGGCAAATCAGAAATTAATCAAGGAAATGAAAATCCATATATTTTTCACCAATCTAATGGGGTTGGGAGGAGGTGGAGATAATCCTACTGTGAATGGGATTATAAATCAGTATGGCCATGGGGAAAGACAGTTTGGAAGAGTTTGTGAAAATGCCACCCAGCAACACACCTCTCTCTGCCATATATGGTGGTTCTGCCCTGTGCAAACCGCCAAAAACTTGGCCACCACCTTGGGAAGAGGGTGACTCCCTTGCTATGATGTATTTGTTCTTTCTAAGTCATAAATTCCTGTCCATGTTGCATATGTGTTCATTTATTTGTTGTTTACTTCCCATTAGAATGCAAGCTCAATGAGGTCAGGATTTTTTGTCTCTCATGGTCATAAGACATATTATCGGGAAATTCAGAACGTGAGTATACAGAAAAGATCCTACGAAGTGCTCAGAAGAGGAAAAACAATACTTTTATCTGAGGAACAGAGAATCAGAAAATATGTTGTATTTAAATATACATAAATAATTATCCTAGGTATGCATTATGCTGCACCTTGCTTTTTCAGTTCATGGTGGGCTTGGATGTCTAGCCATACTGGTGTTTATAGATAGATCTGCAGCATTCTATTTATTTTTTTGAAAAATTTTATTTATTTATTCATGAGAGACAGAGAGAGAGGTAGAGACACAGGCAGAGGGAGAAGCAGGCTCCCTGCTGGGAGCCTGATGTGGGACTTGATCCCAAAACCCCAGGATTATGCCCTGAGCCAAAGGCAGATGCTCCATCACTGAGCCACCCAGGCGTCCCTACAGCATTCTATTTAACTTCAGATTCTATAATCATTGGTTTCTTGTAGGAGTAGCAGACTCAAATACTACAGGAGTTAAACAGAGTGTGAGGCAGCCCTAGAGGAAGATGTGCTATAAGCAGATATTATGCCTGCCTAATTACACAGCCGTATAAAACATTGTATATATGTCAAATAAAGTCACCCAGCAATACATATACCTGGGCTGTATTTTCCTAACAATTAGCAGCTTGTGGACTTCACTATTGTCTTCTCGTATTTGATGTGATGAGTGATCTTTTGTGGGTAACCACAGGTATCTTGAATTACGTCCTCTTTTCTCCTCTTTTGCCTCTTGGTGTTGGGTTTTCTACTGGGCTGTCCAGCTGATTCATATTTCTCCTTGATAGACTTCGTTTCTGGTTCCAAGTTTATCAGTGTCCCCGCAGTGCTCTTACCACAGAGTCCTTCCTAGAAAGAGTGCATGAATCATGCCTCATCACTTGAGGAGAAAAATTACATTTTACATTACATGTAATGTAATTTTACATTACATGTTACATTTATTTGTTCTGCTTTTTCACATGGGTTAAAAACTTTGGGATTAACTTGAGAACTGGAACATAGGAAAAGGAATGTATGTTGTATTATTTTGAGGTTGATTGGAGAAGGTGGTTTTAAACCTGTGGCTAAAGGGGCTTGTTAATTTCTACCTTCCAATTTTGACAGACCCATGGACAGAGACTGGACAGACATAACTGGATGTCTCCACCCTGAGGGCTGGACTCCCAACACCTAGCAGGTAAGGAAACAGGGTGTATGCTTTTTATGGCTGATGAATTTAGCCAGAGGGACAGGAGTCAGAGCTCGGCTAGGGATGCTCAGTTTCTTCTCTCAAATGCAAATACCAGATAAATCACTACTCCTTTTATGTGGAGAAATGAATAAAGTTGGAGAGAATAGATAGGAGCGCTGGTCTCAGAAGTTTCTTTTCATGGGAGATGAGTCTAGCAAGGAGTTTGGTTCCCTTAATAGTAACCAACATTCTCTAACTGGATCTAACTGGAAACTTGTTTCCCTCTCTCTCTCTCTCTCTCTCTCTCTCTCATTACAAACTTAACTAAGATAGCTCTTGACCTTAATCTCTTTTCATTAATTTTTCCAGCTACATGGGAAAAACTTTCATTGGTAGTTTTGGGTATTTCTGTAAGACATAGATTCTTTCTTGTGGCATAGCTTCGATTACTGTTTCTATCCTTTTTTTTCTTTTTAAGATTTTATTCATTTATTTATTTAGAGAAGAGCCCATGTGTGAGCAGTGGGAGGAGCAGAGGGAGAGAGACTCTCAAGCAGACACCCCACTGAGCGTGGAGCCTTAGGTGGGGCTCAATCTCAGGACCCTGAGATCATGACCTGAGCTGAAATCTAGAGTCAGACACTTAACCAACTGAGCCACCCAGGTGCCCCTACTGTTTCTATTCTAATCATTTTGAGCTATTCTCTTACTGTTGAACATTTCTCATGTCAACTCTTTGTTTTTTAAATATATTGACTTCCACAGATCATTTCATCCCTTCCCCTAATTTCATTCTCCTCTTAAAAAATCTACATCTCCAGCCCAGACGTTCTGTCCCAAGCTTCAGATCCACATATCCAACACATTCAATGCATCAAAAATAGGTTCTTATCTTCCCAGAACTTGTTCTTTCTTCCCCTGACATATAGCCTCTCTAGCCTTTAAATGTGCAAAGTTAAAAATCGCATCTACCTTGTAGTTTGGTAGGAAGACGAGATGAGACAATGCAAGTGTTTACTGCTTAGCTGTCTAGAGAAATAAGGACCTTGAAGACCAGTTGCAGAATTTAAGCCTATATTAGACTATAAAGCATAGCTGCTTTCTTGGAAATTCTTCCCTTCAGATTTACTGTTTATCTTCTATTCTGGGTAGGTTCCCAGGAGAGATTGAACAGCAAGAAAGAGTTCTAAGTCCTTATAAATGTCCTGAAACATCTATATTCTTTCTCACACCCAATTTATAGTTTAGATAGGTATAAAGTTCCAGATTGACAGTGAGTCCCCCTCCCCCCCCCCCAGAATTCTGAAGGCTTCATTCCATTACATGGCAGTGTCTACTGTTGCTTATAATGGCTTGTGTTTCTGATTTCTTTTCCTTAGCGTATGATCTATCGTTTTTTTTTTTTTTTCCTCTCTGGATATTTTTAGAACACTTTCTTTATCCCTAGGGTTATGAAAATTCAAAACAATGTGCCTTATTTGGCTTTTTATTATTCATCTTGCGGAGTATTTTATGGGCCCCTTCAATCTGGACACTTAGGCCTTTCAAGTATGAAAAAAAAAAGTTTTCTACCTCTTGATCTTTTGTCTATTTCTGGAATATTTTCTCAATTTTATATTCTATTACTGAATTTTTGTTATCAGATGTTTTCATTTCCAGAAGTTCTTTCTTTTTGAAATGATCATTTGTATAGTATGCTGTTCTTTTAGTAATTTGTGTTTTTTTTTTTTTGTTTGTTTGTTTGTTGTAGGGGCAGCTTCTTCTTTCACTACAATGAAGATTCTATTTATACATTTTTCTTCTGCTCCTTGAGTTATCTCTGTGTAATCCAGGTTCCTTATTTACATTTATTCGTTCTGCTTTTTCTATTTTTTAAAGATGTTATGTATTTATTCATGAAAGACACACAGAGAGAGAGGCAGAGACACAGGCAGAGGGAGAAGCAGGCTCCCTGTGGGGAGCCCAATGTGGGACTTGATCCCAGGACCCAGGGATCACGACCTGAGCCAAAGGCAAATGCTCCACCACTGAGTCTCCCAGGTGCCCCTGCTCTTTTTCTATTGGAGGCCTTTCTCAAGTGTCTAGTGATCATCTGCTGGGCATTTTTTATTGTGGCAATATATATATAATATAAAATATACGATTTTAACTATTTTTTTTCAGTATCAATTCGGTAGTAGTAAATTCATGGTGTCAGGCAACCATCACCACTACCCACCTCCAGAATATTCTCATCATCCCAAACTAAAATTCTATATCTATTAAACCATAACTCCCCATTTCCCTCTTCACCAGGACCATGGTGACCATTATTCTGTTTTCTTGATCTATGAATCTGACTCTTCTGAGTGCTTTTCTATAAGTGGAATTATACAATGTTTGCTCTCCTTATCCAGCTCATTTCACTTAGCACAATGTCTTCTTGGTTGACTCATGTTGCAGCAGGTGTTGGAAGGTCATACCTGGCAAAGGCTGAAAAACGGTCCATCATTGTGTGTCTCCACTACATTTTGTTTATCCATTCATCCACTAATAGGCACCTGGGTTGCTTCCTTGTTTTACTACTGTAAATAATGCTGCTGTGAATGTGGGTGTAGAAATAGCTGATTAAGTCCCTGTTTTCAATGATTTTCATTTATTTTTTAAAGTGAGAGAGTAAAAAAAAATATATTAGAGACTGCGGAGGTATGTTTGCTCCCAATGCTGGTCGGGGAGGTATGTGTGCTCACGATGCTCTTCGGGGGAGTTTGCAGGGCTTGTCAGGGAGCTCACAGTGGATGAAAGGGTGTCAGACTAACTATTCATTAGGGGATCCTGGGAAGAGCATAGTCATTTCAAAGGCATCTGTCAAGCTCATGCGCCCTCCTCTGCATCTAGCAGAAATATTTGACATTTACAATACACAGCACAGGACCTAGTACAGTGCCTGGACTTTACCGAGTGAATGGCACGCAGGTGGCATTCTTTCTCAACTTCCACAGGTGATTTTCCTGTACTTTGATATCTCTTTGATAACTGTAGTTGTCATCTGGGAGGTTGGCAATGCGGCAAGGGGGAGAGGAACTGTACAGTTAGACGTGTGTGCTCAAGCTGCCTTGTTCTTGGAAATTCCTCAAATATATATGTTTTAGTCAGCTCTTGCAGCAGAGACCGTTTTTATAAGCAGCAGCTACACATATAACTTTGTGAGGTGGGTTAGTTGGTTGGGCATCTGTCTTGGCCTCAGGTCATAATCCCAGGATTCTGGGACTGAATCCCGTGTGGGGCTCCCTGCTCAGTGGGAAGTCTGCTTCTCCCTCTCTCTCTGCTGCTCCCCCAGCTTATGCTCTCTTTCTCTCTGTGTCAAATAAATAAATAAATAAATAAATAAATAAATAATAAATAAATCCTTAAAAAATAAATTGTGTGAAGATAATTCAGGAATAAGGGATGATGGCTTCATCTTGGAATGTCGTGGAGACAGGTTTCATAGGACAAAGTGCACTTTTGTACTTTTATCGAAATGCTTTTTGTTTTGTTTTGTTTGTTTTAAGTAAAATTAGCTTCCATTTGAGCTTGGCTTACAGACGGGGCCATGACATCATTATCCTGATTCCAGCTTTAGAGCACGGCACTGGGGTGAAGACAGGATGGAGAGCAGAGCTGAAGCAGCTGGCATTTGGATCTGTGTCATCCTGAGTCACCATGGAGCCATCAATAAATAGGAATGGAGCCATCAGTAAATAGGAGCAAGGCCCTGCCCTTCCCTGCATGGCCTTGGTGCAAGGCACGCACTGTGCTGTACAGATAGGGAGCTTCATTTGCACTGGCTTTTTTTTTTCTTTTTTTCTTTTTGATTTTATTTATTTAACTGTCTTTTCAATGATCTTTTTTCTCATCTACTTCCTGGCTGCCAGAGAATTTCTGTGAAAATAAGGCATGTCTACTTAAATTTTGCTCCTATGGATGTTATTGTTACTCATTTATTTACTTTACAAATTCCTGAATGGGTTCTATACAATGCGGCAGTTTCTTTCTTGACGTCTCACACTTTGATCAGATCAACGCCATCTGCCATCATTAGGCAGTAGTGATTGTAGATGTGTCTCAGGAATTGGTGGATGCCCCGTGAACCAGATTTGCATAAGCCTCTAACAGCCCCTGCTAATCAGTGTAGGATGGTTACCAGGGCCCAACAATGCTGGAAAGCGATTATTAATCCTACAGAGGTCCAAGAGCCTTCCCCTTACACAGAACCGAAACCAGCTATTCAGACAGGCAGGGGAAAATTCCCAGTGTTCTCTGCCTCTCCATCTACTGTAACTAACTAGAAATCTGACATTTCTTCAAGGAGATGTCAACTATTTCCCCCATCATGTACTTCTTCACAATTCTCTTTTTTATTTTATGTTTGACCAAGATAAAATTTACAGTGAACACATAGATCTTAACCTTACACTTTGATGAATTTTAACAAATATATCTACTCATGTAACCAACACCCCAGCAAGAGGGAATATTTCCTTGCCAGCCAGTTCTTTGCGCCCAGCTTCATTCAATCTCCATGCCTCACAAGCAATCAGGGCTCTGATTTCTATCGGTAGAGATTTGTGTTGCTGGTTCCAGAGCTCTGCACAAATGCCATCGTCCTTTGTAATCATGCACCGTGCATTCCTTTGTGTCTGGCTTCTCTTGCTCCCTCATGTAATTGTGTATGTAAGTGGTTCTTTTTATTGCTAAGTGCTAGTCTATAATATTGTTTATCGTGGCATACTACTTAAAGGGAGAATTCTTTCCCTACCCACAAAGTGCTTCTTTCACCAAATGTGTGGGGTTTTCCCCCACATGAAGCGATTCTGATACTAAGCACCCAGAGTCAGCACAAACTCTAGAGGACTCAGTCTCACAGGGATACACTCTCTTCCCCGCCTGCCTCGCTCAGACACCAATCACAAAGTCCCAGTTGTCACCCATACTTTTGATCAACAGCTCTAAAATCAGGGGTTCCCATTGCGCCCTTTTCGAGTTTGATAATTTGATAGAGTGGCTCACAGAACTCAGGGAAACATGTCTGTACATTTACTGGTTTATTATTTAAAAATTTATAAAAGATACAGATGAATAGTGAGATGAAGCAGTATATAGGGAGAGTTCTGGAAGTCTTGAACCTCTGTCTCCTTGGAGTTGGGATGTACCACCCTGTTGTCACATGGATGTGTTCACAATCCAGAAGCTCTCAGAACATTGTAGGTCAGGGATTTTTGTGGGGGCCTCATCAGAGAGGCACAATACATTATTAACTCAACCTCCAGCCCTGGTAGTCTCCATCAGAGAACTGGATGGGTTGGGTGGCTGACAGTTTCAATCATGGCTTATTCTTTCTGGTGACCAGTTCCCATCCTGAAGCTATTCAGGAGCTCACCAATAGTCGCCTCATTTCCCAGTGGTCCTATGATCCAGAAAATTCAAAGGGATTTAGGAGCTCTGTGTAGGGAATCAGGGTCAAAGCTCAAATATTAGAACAAAAGATACTGCTAGCATCCCCACCACTCATGAGTTACAAGGGTTTTAGGAGCTCTGTGTCAGGAACCTGGGGTAGACACCAAATACATATTTATTATGATGTCACATTATGCCTATTTCACAATATTTTTTATACATTCTCTCATGGATGGATATTTGGGTTGTTTCATTTTATGAAGTTGCTATAAATATATCATTGCAAGTTCTTTTGTAAACACATGTTTTCACTTTTCTTGGGTAAACATTTACTAAGGCATAGCAGGATAGGGGTATGATCAAAGTTCTTGTTGCATTTGTTTCCAATATTACCACTGTTATGGTTGTACGTAGAGTGTTTCCCCCATTCCATTTTCTAACTATTTATTTCTGACTTATAAGTAAGAGAACAATTTTATTTTTATTTTATTTTTTTTAAAGAGAACAACTTAAAAAATATTTGGTTGCTAGAGTCTTTGTCAATCTTTTGTACTGATTCTTTTATTTATTTTTTTAAATATTTTTTAAAGATTTATTTATTTACTTATGATAGACATAGAGAGAGAGAGGCAGAGACAAAGGAAGAGGGAGAAGCAGGCTCCATGCCATGCCAGGAGCCTGATGTGGGACTCCATCCCGGGACTCCAGGATCGCGCCCTGGGCCAAAGGCAGGCGCCAAACCGCTGAGCCACCCAGGGATCCCTGTACTGATTCATTTAAATTGTCTTTTGTTTTACCCAAGCAAAACATGATTGGTCTCGTCAAAAAGGACTCAAGTAATAAAGATATAGAGAGAAGGTAACATGTGAATGCCACTCCTTAACTCTGACTTTTTCTTTCAGAGATACTGGATGCTGATAGCTCAGTGGGTTGCTTTCAGACTTCTTTTCTAAGCATGGAGATGTGTGGTTTTGCAGATAATCTGTTGCACAATGTACCACCCGTAGATATCGTAGATTTGTGTAGTTATCATGTCAGTTAACGGAAGGTTATAAATGTCTTGTGCTAACAAAATTAGAATATTATTACAATTTTCTGAGAGCTGGAAGTAAACTATCTTAAAGAAAGGGTACCTTTTGTAATTTGCACAAAAGTCTTGTGGATCTTACATTAAATATATATGATATACGTATTTAGGTATACCTTTTTTGTTAAAAAATCTTTTTTAAAAATGTGGAATCATAAAATATTTATTGCCCTATGATTTTCTTCTTTCAGCTATCAATATACTTTAAATACCTTTGCATTTCAATACTTAACATAGATTTAGCTCATTTTTCTTAATTGCTACATATTTTCATATACTCTGCACATTAAAATTTAACTTGGACATTTAAATTGATTTCAGATTTTCATTATTTCAAAGATATGCACATTTGTATATGCACATTTGTATACATATGTAAGTATGTATTGAGGGAGGATTCTTAAAAGAAGAATTTCTGAATTTAAAGGTCTGCACACTAAAACAAAGTTGTGCACATTTACAGTTGTGTAAGCAGTACCATTTATACCTCCAGCAATTTTTACAAAAGTACACTGCTATCATCGATGTATGAAAAGTACCTATTTCTATCCATTTTGTAAATGCAGGACTTTGCTGAATTTTTGTAGAACATTATTTATCTCTTTAACTTTGGCCAAAAAATGATATGGCATTATTGCTTTAATTTTCATTTTACACATTTACTCATTAAAGAATGAACAATGTGTCATCTATTTATTGGCCGTCATTTATATTTATCTTCATGAATGTCCCTTGCATATTTTCTATTGATTTTTATTCTGTTTTTTCCCCTTTTATTGATTTATGAGGACTCTTTATATATGCTGGGTTGTAATCTTAAATCCACTCTTGCAAATATTTTTGCCAGTCTATTGGTTGGTATTTTACTACGTGGGGAATTTTAAAAATATGTTTTTACAGTTAAATTTTTTGTTATTCTCAAGGTTTTTTTTTTCTTCTTCTTCATTTTGCTCAAGAAGGTATTTCTGAATTCAAAGTTATCGGTGTGCTGTGCGTAGGAGTTGAGGTTGGGAGATACTTTGAGGGGTGGTAAAGAAGTAGACAGTGGAGACATCATTCTGAGTAGATAAAGCAGCAGGGGCATGAGTGTGGAAGAGATTGCAGCACAGGTAGAAAGACAGCTACAAGTTGACTAGAAGTATGATGGGATGAGGTTGTAAACTGCATTAGGTTAGGAACTTTGTTCATCTAACTCAGGCATTTGGCAAACTATGGCCCAGGGGCCAAATATCTTTGTAAATAAAGTTTTATTGGAATACAACCACATCCTTTTGACTATTCATTGTCTATGGCTGCTTTTGCACTACAACAGCAGAGTTGAAACCATATGGCAAATAAAGCCAAAAATGTAAATGATCCAAACTTTCCAGAAAAGCTCACTGATTTCTAATCTAATTCATAAGCATGGCCCCAAACATATAGATTCTAATGTAATGCCTGGCACGTAATAGATGCTCAATATACAATGATTACATGGAATCAAAGCAATTACTGGAATTCCAGTAATGAAAGAGCTTTTGTGGCTTCTTGTTAAGGAGATGGGGCATTACCTTAAAGGTAAGACATCTTTGATCCATTCACTCATTCATGTATTCATGTATTAATTCTGTTTTTGAGACTAGCCTCAAACTTGAATGGGCCTCTCTAGTGTGTTTCTATAGCAAACTGGATGAAACGTTCATCATGCTGTTTCCCCACATGCTCATTGTTTTTTTCCATTAGACTATGATCTACTTGAAGGTAGAGAGTATTTCCTTTGCCTTTGTCTTCACAAAGCATGGCATAATGCCTGGAACATTGGGATCCCTTGATAAATACTTTTTGAATGAATTGAACAAGCATTTATCAAATGCTATTTTGAAAGAATCAAGAAATCCGGAAATAATGCTGATTTGAAGAGACGCTTGTGTTCATAAGAATTATGTGGAAGTGCTTTGTAATCAGAAAAGAATCACACAAATGGAAAAATTCTCTTATTGCTTAAAAATTCTTTCTACTTGTGTGCATATATTAAGTGTATAAGCTCCTGCAGGAATTGCTGACAAGGAAATGTGTGGCCAGGTAGATCTGAGTTCAAACTCCACCTTTTTTCATGAATTCCTATACCTGTTTGCACAGGCCCAACTCAGAGGCCACATTTTTTAAAAAGTAATGAAAAATGAAAATTTTTATTGAGACCTATGGAAAAATACCCATGCTTACAATTGGGATGACCCATATTTTTCAGTATATTTCCTGGAGATCTTTGTTCTTCTACTTCTTATTCTCTTGGAAGAATTGAAAAGTTGCTTCTGATGTTAGACTATCTGACATGAAAGAAGGTTGGCGGTTGGGTGGGCATTTGGTCAACAATGGGCATCCATGTTTCAATACCATCTGTCCTACAAGATTTGTTGCACACTATTGCCTCCTCAAATCTTTTGGATTCATTTACTTAATCCTTCTGGAGTTTGATCTTCTGGAACTTTGTCTCCGACATCCTCAACTCCTAGAGCCTTGAGAGGCTCTAAATAAATGGGAATCTAGGACACCTGGGTGGCTCAGCCGTTGAGCATCTGCCTTTGGCTCAGGGCATGATCCTGTAGTCCTGGGATCGAATCCCACATTGGGCTCTCTGCACTGAGCCTGCTTCTCCCTCTGCCTATGTCTCTGCCTCTGTGTGTCTCCCATGAATAAATAAATAAAATCTAAATAAATAAATAAATAAATAGGAATCTTGCAGAAAGAAAGCAAAAGGGCAGATGGCACAGTCAGAATACTTAAGCCTGGATCACCAAATCCCACCCTCCATTCAGTTTCAGTTCATTTCCGTGTTACAGAGTCTGGCATTCCCTGCCCCTCACTATCCTCCCATCCTGTCCTCTGGGTCTGCAAAGTCGTCCTCAAGGGCTAGGCTCACATGAAAATGTGGGGAGCTGGGATTTACTTACAAGTGACTACTCTACATTTGAAGGTCAAAGAGTCTTTCAACTGGGACAAAGAGGCACAGGCTTGAGAAGGGTGCCATGTGCAGTCCTCTATGGGTGCCATGTTCAGATTTTCCCAACATACTTAGACTAAGCAAAAGAAGAAATTTCATGCAGCATAGTGCTCAGTCTCCAAGAGGACACCCACTGGGCAAGATTCATTTACAAGTCTGCTAGTCTAGATATGGGACCCTCTTGTCAAATGGCTCCTATGGGAGAAGATCCGGGAGAATGGCTCCGGAGAAGATCTCCGGCTCTGTCCGGAGAAACCTGAATGACCCTATAAAGGCAAGATAACAGGCTTACAGAGTTTTAACAGCAGGAGAAGTGTACATTTGAACAGTGTTTTACAAACTAATGCAGAGACCAAACCTGACAGACAGGATGTGGAGTGTCCAGGCCAGTCCCAGCCATTAGTTCACACTCAATAACACTGGTCCCTTCATCTATTTATCTCTCAATAGACTGATTGATTTTATCAATGGTAAACAGACAGACGCTGGCTCTGCTCTGGAGAAAATCCCATGGGTTAATTTATTTCCTCCCCACCCAGAAAGGGGGAATCTCTGGAGCAAGGTGCAACATTTTGCACATCCTAGTTTCCCATCTAGGAGGCCAGACATCCACTGAGTGCTTTCTGAAGGTGACTTTTTTGCTCTGTCTGAAAATACTCAAGTTGCATGGGCTCCAGGACTCCTCTCAGGTTTCTAAGTGAGGGGTGAGCTGTTCTGAGGATGAGCCCTGGCACCCCACGCAGCACATGAAAATTTGATGCGAGCTATAAAGCCTGTCTTGCTTAATGCAGTTGGCCCCTTTGCCCACAAGAGCTAATACCCTTTTGGGAAATGCTGTGATTTAAGCTGAAATGTCGGAGAAGGGGAGGGTGGAGAGGGAATGTGGGACTCTGCCACATAACCCCCTATCTCCAACCACTTAATAACTTGGCTAAAAGCTGCGATCAATACAGAGCCATCAGCCAGGCTCCAGCCCCTCACTGCCTTCCCAATCAATCAACAAGATTTAGTAAGCTACCAGTTGGAATTTATGTCACTTAAAAAGTGTGGGTTCCTAGACCAGTCCTACAGAGACTGATTAATTCCTCCTGGGCACTTTGATTAGCTTCCATTTGGAGAACAGTAGCCTGTTGATAGAGGCCCAGCTGTTAGGCCTTCCAAATGCATACCTAAGAAAAGTAGGCAATTAGCACAGTCTCTACTCAGCTCTACATTTTCCTCACAAAACATAACTCTGCCCTCAATTAATAGCACATTTTTGTAGTGGAGTTGTGGTTGAGAAGAAAGAGAACTACTGGAATCATCAGTGCGTGCCAAGCTTTTTATATTCATTCTTTTTTGCATTTATTCCTATGACACCTTTAGGGAGTGGTTCTAATTATGCCGTGTTTTTAACACACAGAAACTGAGGTAAGACCATCCTCTCCCTGGACGGGAGTCAAAAGTAAATCCCATGTACCATGCATGAGTATAAGAACTCACCTTGCCAGGAAACCTATCAGCATTGACAGGAATCAGAGAGGAGCCTGTGGACACTGGAGGAGTGCTTGGATTCCTTACAACTCCTCACCTGCATGACAGAACCCAGAGGAAGCCCCAGACAACCACCATTGTCTCTCTTTCAACAGGTTTGGCCCCAACTACTGTTAAGTACCTTGAGTCCTTCACGATGAATCTCGTTTTTCCCTTTATCTCTTGTTCATTTCCGCTGCCTACAGAGCCCCAGATTCCCAGATCACCTTGGCTCTGGCTCAATAGATGCCCAAAGGCACTCCACATCCCTACCAAATCTCCCACCCCTTCCCCAACTCATGAAAACTATCTACTGTGACTTCTGGAATTCCTGGTCTGTCATCAGCAAAATCCCCTAAAACCTCAGCATGTTCTCTGGCTGTTCCTTTTTCCTTCTTGCTCTAATGGGAACCTGTTACTGAACACGGTTTTCTCTGCAGCCCTCTTGCATGATGACTTGTCTTTTTTACTCTCTCCTCCTCCGCATGCCTCTGGGGGTCCTGCTTCCAGACCAGCCTTCCTCCTGCTTTCATGGAAACCCTTGTTTCCCTTCAGGTCATCAGCCCATCAGTCCATGCTATGCAGTTCCACTCTACTTTGTTTTGTTTTTAAAGATTTTACTTATTTATTCATGAGACACACACACACAGTGAGAGAGAGAGAGAGAGAGAGAGAGAGAGAGAGAGGCAGAGACACAGGCAGAGGGAGAAGCAGGCTCCATGCAGGGAGCCCGAAGTGGGACTCGATCCCGGGACCCCAGGATCACACCCTGGGCCAAAGGCAGCGTTAAACCACTGAGCTGCCCAGGGATCCCCATCTACTTTGGCTGTTCATCTGCATGGTTTTATCCTAGACCTGGTCATTAACCAGTAATTGCAACTTTCCAAAAATCCCTATTCTGTGCAGTTCTCTGTGACCATCACCTCCTGTCTCTCTACTCACTCCATCTCGTACCTCCTCAGTTCACTCGCTCTCCTTCTCCCCAGATTTCTCTTTTTCATCTTCCTCTCTTGCCTTGAAATCCCCCGAACTTCCTTACTCACCCACACTCTCAGATGTAACCTCACTTCCTATCTCTCTGGGAAAGTGAGGCAATCTGAAGAGAGCTTCCTCGGGCACCCACCACCAAATCCACCTTCTCCCCTGCACCTGCACCATGTGCTCTGCCTTCTTAACCGTCCTTACCCATGAACTACCTGTGGTCTCATAACACATGAATTAGCGCCCTCCACCCCCACCCCGGGACATCGCACTAGCAGTTCTGCTCCGTCCGGTCTTCAGCATCAAGATCTCCCCTCTACTGGATCAGTCTCCTGTTGGTCCCATTTCTTCCCCCAACCCTGCCTCCTCCCCTCACTCCTGCTCTCCGTCATCTACTTTCTCTACTCCTTTTTGGATTTAGCAATAACCCTGACCAAAGCATTTTTGTTGGAATGACTGGGGCAAAAGCCTAATTAGGATGGGTTTAAGACAGAAGAGGAGGAGAGGAATTGGAGACAGCGAGTCTAGACTATTCTTTCAAGGAGTTGGCTATAAAAAGGAGGAGCAGACCTCTCTTACACCAGCAGTATAGTTAGTTTAAACTTAGGGAGTTAAAGTTGTGGGAAGGGAACTTGGGAAAGTTGGGCTACATCGATAAGATGCTCACAAGAAGCCAGGCATGCTCACTGGACTAGAGGCAGATGATTGTAGAGAGATACAGAAGTCTGGCCCTTCTCTCTAAGAGCTCTGGCTGTGTGGGAGAAACAGAGAGGTGAACAGGATGGGCTGGCAGGAAGGGGACTTGATTTCACGCTAACAACCAGACAGGGATCTTTGCTTCATCTCTCTCCATCCTAGGATGTCAACTTGCAGACACTCAAAACTTTGCATCCTCGCGTCCCCACCTGGTGTCTTTTGTGACCTCATCTGAGCTGGACAGCATCTCAGGCAGACCATGTGCAGGACTCACCTAGAAGCAGACCTGGGCCTGTGTGGAGTGGAGCAACCCCCTTCATCCAGCCCTCAGGGCTCCAATTATGTGTTCATATGGTGGGATTCGTTGTGCTTGCCTCCTGGTGCCATCCCATGGGAGACCAACTGACCAACTCCGCCTGCCTCCCCAGGTTGTCTCATGGAGATTCATGGAGTATTTCTCCATCCAAAGAATGAGGGCAGCTGTCTACATCCATAGGTTTCAACCCTGCTCCTGCAACACAGATAATGTTCACACACCTATGCCCAACCGACATCCTGCTTTACCTCTCCTCCCTCCCCCTTTGTCCAGAAAGCATATCAGAATACAAGTAACTGATAAAAGTATAAGATTATTCCAAGGATAACTTTTGGTGCTGCTCTGATTAGTTTTGGAAGTAAATTACTTGCAAATATTGATGCTCTAACCATCATTAGCAACTTATTACTAGCATCCTACCTCACGAGCGGTCAGAACACTCCCTGTAGTTGAAAGCTGCAATTAACACATTCAAGCTAATTGCAAGCAGGTGTCAACCAATCACTGGAGGGAGAGAAGGCTGGGTAGGGATTGTAATGTTTGTCAGGAAGGGGCTGAAAACTGCTCTCCTCCAATCCATTGCTCTTGTCATCTGCCCAGATGTGACCCATCTTCTGAGTTTTCAGAAGAAGCAGGGAATTCAAATTTTAGGGGAAACTTCCTGATTGTAAAATACTAAAAAAATTCAAAACTTTCAAAAACACTTGGCACGATAAGGAAAATACAACTGCAAGCTGAGTTTTGTCCCTGGGTGGACTTTATGCCAACCAGCTCTCTCACCTCTGGGTCTGTGATTCCCTAGGTGGCTTTCTCCCTGTCTTTCCAGCTCTGTGTGTCTATCTAATCCCACTCTGCTTCTCTTCTAGGAAGTGTTTCAGCACTATGCCCTTAAAAGGCATAGGGGTACAGGGCACCTGGGTGGCTCAGTGGTTGAGTGTCTGCCTTTGGCTCAGGTCATGATCCCTGAGGGGTCCTGGAATCAAGTCTCAAATGGGACTCCCCACATGGAGCCTGCTTCTCTCTCTGCCTATGTCTCTGCCTCTCTCTTTGTGTCTCTCATGAATAAATAAATAAAACATCTTTTAACAACAACAACAAAAAGGCACAGAGGTGCTTGGGAGGGGAGGGGCTCCTGTATTGCTAAGAGGTGGTCAGGCAGGGGAGAGAGCAAATTTGCTGCTTTTAACAATTAGGATCCTAATGGATCACTCACCTAATGAGGAACGCGGCCGAGGATTCAGTGACATTTCCAGAACTCTGACAAACAAACTCCTGAAGAGCTGGCTCTGCTAATTTTGTGAGCTTTGGGATTTCTTGTAATCCGGGAGCAGGCTGCTAGTGGCAACTGAGTCAGCCTGACAGCCTCTTCCATGTCCTGGGACACCAGCTAGCTTGACTTTGGGCTTAACACTGCAGGAGAGCCCTTTGGCCTTTAGGTGAGAGGAAGGAAAAAGGAACTGAGGATGGGTGAATGCTGAGGGGGGCAGGGAGTCCAGCTGCCAGCTCAGTCAGGGTCTGAAGACCTTCCACTCCTACAAGTGAGGGCCAACTCACCTCAACTAGAGTCACAGAAACAGAGAATGGGGGTAGGGGAGCTATAATTACCTGGCTTACCTCCACTTCTCCATACCTGTGCCACTCTCTCTCCTGCCATCACTACCTCAGCGGGGACTGGTGACTAGATATGCACATGAGTGAGGACTCGTGACTCAACGTGCACTTGAATGTTTGCTTTAACTTGTGGGGGGAAACTGTTTGCACGCTCATTTTGGGTAGGGGGTAGGGGTGCACCTAGTCTCTGAACCACTCTTTTCTTTTAAGGAAACAGAACATTAGGGCGTTGGTGAATTTGCTGAGAAACTGCATCTCTGGTTCCTAAACTGAACCTCCATGAGGTCAGGAATAGTCTCTGTGAAATCACTAGGTTCAGCACTGTGGCTAGCACATAGTAGGAGTTCAAAAATACTGTTGAATGGCCAGAAGAAAGAAGTGAAGAAGGAGGGAAAGAAGAGAGGGAAAAAGAGAGGTGTCTGTGAGAGTTGCTCCTGTAGGTGATGCCTTGTAGAATGTATGATAAAGACTATTTCATTTGGGAGTGGGGGTGGGGGAGGAGGTGTGTGGAATAGGTCTTTCTCTTATGCAAACAACACAGAGAAAGGAGGAAGGGGAAGCCTTCGCAGCACAGATTTATTTATTTATTTTATTTTATTAAAAAATTTTTTAAATTGCTAGACAATTAGGCAGTTTTCTTTCTGTTAAAATATAAAGCTTTTCCTCTCATCTGGAGAGAAATGGTTTTAGTAATCTGGCAGTTTCAATTTGCAGCTAGAGAAGTAATTTATGAACAGAAACATGAAACAATTTGGTAAGAATGACCATATAATTTAAAGCCCCAAATGATCATATTAAGGGTTTAGTTAATATTATGCCAGCTTTGAAACATGGAGAAGGAGGCAGAGTTGCTGGTGTGCAGTCGTACTGAAGTGCCAACCGGTAGGTGCTGTAAAGTTGGCTTTCTCTGAATTGTGGTGGACATGGTTTCCCAGGGTTATTGAAGCTCCCCAAAGGCGATGTTTCTGGAGCTGACTGAATAGAGAGCATGCATTTTCTTGGCTACTGAACTCAAAGCACAGTGAAGACCAGGTTCCCTCCACTTCATCTCGTTAAGATGGGTAAAACATCTCCAGGAGCATTGATTGCATGCTTGCAAGTCTGATGCATCCTCTCCATCTGGAGAAGAGGCTGCCATTTTGTCCCAGAAATCTTCTAAAAGATTAGAAGCTCTTTTCTTTTAATGCAAATCCCTCAGTAATTTGCTCCTTCTGTTCATCTAGGGAGTCTTTTGAAGGTATCTTCCTTGGGCCCCCAAAGCAGTCCTCTGGGCATACTACAGTGAACACAATACCTGCTGTAGAGGGGGATCATTACTTCCTCTTCTCTTAGAAGAAAAACTTCCATCTTTCTTTCCAACTCTATTATTTCTTCTTCAGGAAGGAGGAGTGACCTACCCAAATGCTGAAACTGGAGAAAGAAATCTTGCCTGTGTAGTAGCCCAGTCCCCTTTTTGCTCCCTACATGGATCCTGATTTGTGTGCATTCTCATTTCTCCATGTAGTGAATGCCCTGCTCTCTCTCCCTCCCTGGTGTGTGTGTGGAGGTGAGTGGGAAACAGAGTTATGTGATGTTGAATTGCAAGATCATTTCCATTGAGCACTAGCTATCAACATGGCTGGAATATGTGTAGTGGGAGGTGAGGAACAGGAGGAGAAAAGCAGAGACTAGGGAATAAAGGACCAAATGGGTCTTTGTGGAGGGGTTTGGATTTTATCTTCAGAATGGTGGGGCTTAGGCCAGAGTTTTAAGGAAGGGAGCGAATGAGTGAATTGATCAGATTTTAAAAAATTACTCTGACCTGTAATGTGAGAGGTTGGATGGAGGCAGGTTTGGAAAGTGGTGGCCTGAAGAAGGGTATAAGCATAGATAGAAGTGGTTGCATTTGTGTGATTTTTAGAAATCCAGAGGGCTTAGTGAGTGAGTAACTAGGCAGGGGAAGCCTGATAAAGTCTTTGACAACCCCCAGGGTTCTAGTTTGGGTCCTGGGGTGGATGGCGCACTTTTCACCAAAGTAGGATCTCTGAAGGAAACAAGCTTTTAGAGGAAGATGATGCGTTCCATTGGCACTACTGAATGCAGGTGCCAGTGGGATTTCCAAGGGAGGATGCTTGCTTGGTAGTTAAGCTAAGAGGGTGTGCATCTCAAGGACAGATCCAGGCTAAAGGTAATAGATGTTGGGAATCATCAGCGTCATCCAAAGGGTGGGATCTCTCCCAGGGAGGACATGTAGAATGGGAGGAGGAGAGTATGGAGGACAGAACTCCAGGGAACACAATATGAAAGGTTCAGGAAGAGGGGAAAAAAAAAAAACGGGACAGAGTTGGAGAAAGTATGACCAAGGGAGTAGAAGGAAGACCAGGAGAAGATGTTTGAACTAGTCTGTGTGGACCATAGGAGAGCATGTTGCCTAAGAGAACTTGGAAGTGTTCTTGGTAAGTATGGAGGTGCCATTTGTATTTTTTCCATTAATGTAGCTGTGCTGGGCATGGGTCTACTTACTGAATCTCTCCAACCTACAAGTCTGTGTTGTTCTTCCTCTGTGGACAGTCTTTACCTTAGGCCACACCCTTAAAGTAGCACTAGTTGGTTCTGAGTAGATGCAGAACTCAGGGCTTCCATGTAAGAATTTCAGGGTATGTCTATTTGCCTTCATGAGCTGCAAAATAAACTGAATTCCGCGACCCTACAGTTCAGGGACTACTGGGCTGGTGTTTATACGTGCATCTAAAAATATTCCCCTCCTTGTCCCTTTAAGGGCACTCTGGCAACTCACTGCACATTGGAAACAACTGCAGAACTTTCAAAGGCAACATGATGCCCTGGACCCTGCCCCAGTCCATCTAAATTAGAATCTCCAGTGATGGAGCGCCACAGGCGCTGACATTTTCATAAAGCTCCCCAGGCATTTCTAATGGATAGTCAGGAGTGTGAACTACTGATCTAGGCACACTCTAGCCCTGTGAGCCATTAACCTTCACCAAATTAAGTAACCAATTCTCCATAAACAGGAAATAGTTGCAAATCTAGAGATGTTGTCAGTAGTACTATAGAAAGTGATTTTTAAAAAAACTTCCAGAATCTTCCAGCTGTAGAATAATGCATCTTTTGCCAGAATAGACAAACTCAAGGAAGACTGGGGCAATGATATCTGGGCTCATCTGCTGGGGTCCCTTAGCCTCTGGCTGCTTAGGAGCATATCCTCCTCACACCTAAAGAAGGCAGTATTGCTATCTGTAGAGTAAGAGTGGAGATTCCAGTAAATGTCTGGCAGTGAGCGCCCAGAAAATTGGGTTCTGCTATGTGGAAACCTCTATGAAGATTGCTCTGGGCCGATATTCCTGATGTCTACTTACATTCTGGCTCTCACTTACTTAGACATCATCAGGAGAGAGGCTGAATGTGATGTCCTGGGGATTGGGAATCAGCTTCAATCCTGCTGGGTTAAGGTTCCCTGGGAGAAGACATCAGGGTTCAGCACCACCTTATACAACCTAACCAATTCTAAGCTCCAATGAATCAAAGAACTGTAGACCTCTGCCTATGGGCTAGGCCCCTATCCATGCTTTACAGCCACTCAAAGTCAAGAATCAGACATTTGTCTTCCTTCCTTCCTTCCTTCCTTCCTTCCTTCCTTCCTTCCTTCCTTCCTTCCTTCCTTCTTTCTCACATGGGACATTCCCCACCCTCTTGTCCTGCAGGCACCTGTCCAGGTGAGCCCTGGAACCCATACACAGTGTATTCAAGGCTTCAGAGAGCAAGAGGGCAAGCTCACCTTTCTTCCTAAGCTACACCAGCCTTTTCACTCATAGGAGTTGACAATTTTCTGCTTTTGCAACAACTAAATGAGCTTTGTCCTTTGCCCAAGACAAGTTGTAATTCATCAAATCCACTCATACTTTTTTCCCTTGCTTTTTACCCAAAGAATGCAGCAGAGAGGTTATTAAATCCTTTTCTAGGGGTGAAATACATAGAAAGGCTGTGTGATTCAGTAATGCACTCCAAGAATTTAAGTAAATTTGCTATGCTTGATCTCACTGTTATGAAGCCAAACTTGCTGCTCTTTACAAGATAATACGTAAAAAGTATATTCAGCACATACCAGCCCTAATATTCCCTGCTGTTCTCAACAATGGGAGCTAAGCTTCCTGCTTTAGCTCATATTTTTCTGAATAAAAGGAACTATAAGGACAATTTTCCATCCCTTCCTCCTGTGCCTGGAATTTCCACCATATTCCCAGAAGGTTTTTCTGCATTTCTTCTCCATGGTTCAGTATTTCTACTGGGCCATCATATTTATCCACATTTAAATCCCACTTTTGGATTCAATGCAGATGTGGACACATCTTAGAAGTTACTTGCTTTTAGGTGAAATTAACATCGTGTTTGATAATTTTGGTTTTGTTTATTTGAGCATCAAAGAAATAATCATACTAACTTCTGTTTATTGAGTATCTAATATGTGCCAAGCTCTGCATGGATGCTTCATGACAATAGTTCATGTAATCTCGAGACAACCTTGCAAGAGAAACATTCCAATCTCAAGTACAGATAAGTCAGTGTTAAGAGAGGTTAAGTTTCATGCTTAAGATCAGAATCAAAGTCTAATCAATTAATCCATTTATTAGCTTATTTGATTGAAAAGTCCATATAGAAAAGTAAACAAGTAAGAATAGCCAGGACAACTCTATAAAGGAAAAGCATGATCAAGTTTTAAAATACCTTTTAAAGCCTCAATAATTAAAGCAGTATGGTGTGGTCCTTGAATAGATAAGAAGGTCAAACCATGGAAGCAGAAAACCAGACACTGGAGTGAGCAAGTTGTGGTGGGAACCCTAACACATGGTCAGACCCAATGGATATCTTGGAGAATTTATCACCTTTCTGCCCCTCCCCCTCCCCCCAGCTGGGATTCTGGTTTCCCACAGCAGAGCTTAAAGTGAGAGCAGAGGCATTGAATACTGTGAGTCAACTTGGGCTTGAATTATTCTCTTATTTAGAGACAAGGGGATGGAGATTTGGAGATGGAAAGGGACTTTCTCATTTTTCATTACTGATGTGTTGGGATGACATTTCAAAGTATTAGTAAATATTCCATTTCCTACTGGACATGGTATAGCTGATGACCCTCTCCCCTTCCCAGAAAGATAAGAGGGGTTTTCACGGCTCCAGGGCCAGCCTGCCACTGACCACAGAGGCACCAGATTCTATTATCAGCTCAGACAAGGTTCCAAGATTTGCCCAAGCATGTTTAGATAGAACTACTTTTATGCTCCGATGGTCTAGAGCAGTGCTTCTCAATGAAGGGAAGTTTTGCTCCCTGCCCAGAAGCATAGGGCAATTATCAGGTGACATTTTGGGTTGTGGCGATAGGAGGTGGGGGTTGTGACAAGTGTGCATCTGGCATCTAGCGGGTTGAGTCCAGGGATACTGCTAGTCATCCCACAATGCACAGGGCAGCACCACAACAAAGAATTATCTGGCCCAAGATGTCACTAGTGGCAAGGCTGAGATGCCCCATTCTATAAGAGAGCTGGAGGGTGGGAAGAAGGAGGATTTAGCATGGATGAGATGGAGAAAAGCCGAAGGGAAAAAGACACAATACAGAGCAGGGATGACCCAGGGACCTGATGTTGGGAGGGAAAATATTCTCTTACAGGAAAATGTGGTTTCCTTGATTCATATTATATTTCTTTTTTTAAAAAAGATTTATTTATTTAAAATATTTTATTTATTTATTGACAGAGAATAAGAGAGTGAGAGAGAGCACAAGCAGGTGGAGTGGCAGGCAGAGGGAGAGGGAAAAGTAGGCTCTTTGTTAAGCAGAGAGCTCAATGAGGAGCTCGATCACAAGACCCTGGGATCACGACCTGAGCCAAAGGCAGATGTTTAACCCACTGAAATGCTGGGGTGCTGCTAAAGATTTATTTATTTATTTGAGAGAGAGGGTGAGAGAGAGAGAAAATGAGTGGGGAGAGGGGCAGAGGGGAGAGAATCTCAAGCAAATTCCCCACTGAGTGCAGAGCCCCATGCAGGGCTTGATTCGCAACCCATGAGATCATGACCTGAGCCAGGCACCCCCAGATTATATTTCTGATAGCAGAGGACCTCTGTCTTAATGAAAGGATTGGTGGAACACAAATCTTCCGTGTGCAAAGTTATTTGTCCAATGGAATGAGAAGAACGTTCCATAGACGGGCTTCTGGCTTCTAAAAGTTCCAGGTGTTATTTTATTTCATTATACATTTATTTTGTCTGCTGTGAGGTTCAAGGCATGTTCATACAGTGACACAGCTCTGGCCCTGTATCTTGTACAAAGTCAAGACCTGGGTGAAGCTCATAAGTGTACCCCACCAAAACCACATGGGATTCCTAACTCAACTTACCCCCAACTATATTCCCCAAATATTCATGATCATCCCAGTGCCATTGAGTGTGACAGGAGGTATGGTGGAGGGAAAATTGGAGTAGAAAGAAACACGGGTCTTAACCAAGAGAGATGAAAATATTTGACTTTTGCAAATTTTACAATAGTGAGTGGTCACTGTGTGAAAACATTGCTGGGTCCCTCCCAGGAACTCAGAGAGGGGCCTGTGCCAGGTGAAGGTCTTTGAAGCTTAAGTTTGGTTTGCATGTTAATAAATATGCCTTGGTGGGCAGTCTTTGCCTACCCCACTCCCTGTCCATCTGGTCCTGTGCAATAGAAGAGAACAAGGTAAGTATGTTTGTGAACAAGGGATGGTGGCAGGTTATTTCTTGACTTGGAAACTAGGGGTCCTGGTGGAGTGGGGCGTGTAGGTATACTTTGGGACCTGCACCCCCTCTTAGGTTTGCAGGTTTATCAGAAACTCTCATGGTTGTGAGTTGAGGGAACTGAAGGGTAATTCAGAAGAGATTCTGTTAAGATTGCCTTGGTGGGACTCACAGCCACGCAACGGCATCATCCAAGATGCATGTAGCCAGAGAAAGGATGGAAGGTGCCACCAAATCTCTTGGAGTTGGAGGAGGTTGTGATATTGTAATATAATGAGAAATATAGACTTGGTGTCTGCCCCAGTTTCCTGGCACAGAGCTCCTAAAGCCCTTGGAATTTCCTGAGTGTGGTGGGCAGGATGGCAGCATCTTTTGTTATTCATAGTAAAGCCCTTTTTAACTACACCTGAGTTTTTGCTAATGAAGTGGGTCTTGGAGGATGGGGCTGGTTGCCAGAGAAACCAACCATGTGATCTGAGAGTGGGTAGGAGGGTAGAGGTGCTGGGATTGAGCTAATAACCACTGGCTAAGGATCTAATCAATCAAGCCTCCCGAAATGGAGGCACCATCAACAAAGGAGTTCAGGAAGCTTCTGGGTTGGGGAGGGCAGGGAGTTGCTGGGAGGTGTTGTGCATAAAAAGGGGATGGAGGCCACTGCATGCCTTCCCCCATATCTTACCTGTGCATTTCTTCCATTTGCCTCTTCCTGAGTTGTATCCTTTATGATAAGCTGATACTGGTAGATGACACACTTTCCTGGTTCTGTGTGCCATTCTAGCACATTTTTGAATGCCACAATGGACTCGTGGGAACTCCTGGTTTACAGCCAGTCGCTCCAAAGTATGAAAGGATATGTCTTAAATAGTGCCTGTAAGTTGCTCTCTCCCTGGTCCTTAGCTGAGTTTCTTCCTGGAGGTTGAGGGGTGATGCTGCAGCTTCAGGGTACCACCTGAGGAGCACGATTGTGGTGGTCAGCAGCAGAGAATGAAATCCGTGACCTGGTAGCAGGAGTGAGGTGACCACATTGTCCTCATGGCCTCACCGGATGCTGAGTTCTGCCCATAGCCTTCTCCCCATTACCACCAAGGCCTCCTCAAAGCCTTACTTTGAAGCAAAAGTGAAGATGAACAGAGTTTGAAGCTCCTGTCCCTGGACCAAGTCTCTTGCTCTACCCATGGGAGGGGGAGCTGCCCTTTGCAGGACTATAGTAGACTGGGTCAAAGCCACAACTCATGCAGGAAATGAGCCTTTTACACAATGATTTTTGTTGTTTGCGATTCAATATAATATAGTCTTTTCTGCTCAGCTCTCATGGAAATGTTTTCAAAAATTTTTGTCCACTTGCACCTCATTAAGAAAACACAAGTCGGTTGCACAACGGACCCTCAGTGTTGAAGGACATAGGTCATACCTCCAGGAAAGCCAAATTTTCTTCCGCATTGCCTGGAGAGAACAGTTGCATTTGCCTTTGAGGGGAAACAGGGAGGGCTTTGTAGGAATGGAGGGGTGCTGAAGACTGAATGGGGATCTCTCCATGGGCTGGGTAGGAGAGACTTTGTGAGGTTTGGAAACGGGAGAATAGTCTGAACATACTATGCTCTGTTTAGGAACCTGTGTCAGTCCTGCCGCACAGCCAGAGCCTCCGATCCAGAAACAGAGCCTCTATTCTACTCAGTGCCTGGAAACCAGAGCCTGAGAGAAGGTGGGAGGGAAGATTTTATTTTACTGAATGAATATGCTTTCTAATTTCCTGTCACCTTGGGGCCCTTGGGGAACCTTCCAAGCTGTCAGAGGGAGTCCTATGGAGTCTAGAAGCATAGCATTCTATTCTGATAAAGCCTAACCGAGGCAGCTGCCCACTTCCTCTGCTAGGAGCAAGGTGGAACAGTAGATGCCTTGATGTTTGGCTACTGAGAGGGGTGGAGAACACCCATGCTTCACCAATGAGTCTTAAGACAAGGGAGTGGAAAACAATTGCATGGGTGAGCCTCATGCCTGCCACGGGTTTGTATGTAGAAGACAGGCTGGCAGCAACTGGGGAGGTGGATCCATGTAGTGTTGGGGCTCAGATCAGGGAATGGGGAGATCTAGTGTTGATTCCCAGGTCTGCCCTCTCCTGCTCTTTGAGCTGAGACCAATGACCTTGTATCCCTTGTAACTCAGTTTCTTTATCTGTATATGTCATCCATTTAGCTAATATTTATTGAGCCCTTTCTTTGTGCCAGACCTTGCCAAGTGTTAGGGATATCAAGGGGGAAAAAAGCACTAAGCACTAATCTTGGCTTCAAATTGTGTGCCCAGTGGTAGGTCAGATGCGATAGCATTGAGATCTTTCTAGTCCCAGGCTATATGTTCTGTTCTGAGATTTGAAAACCCTCCTGAGAATTTCCTATAAGATCTCTTCTCCAGGAATCTCCTCTCTTTCCAGGTGCTTAGCAAAAGTTGTCCGTAATCCTCATTCCTCATTCTTTGTCCTTCTGAAGCCCCACCTCCAGCCCCATCGGGTTCCCAGGGCTGCTCTCCACACATCTCACCTGCTTCTGTCTCTCCATGTCATGCTGAAGCCATGGATACTAATAACACAGACTAGTTCCAACCGAGGTATTTGTTATTGATTTGCATGCTTACACATTTAATCTGTTACTCCTTTCAGGTAACATTTACCTATTAACAGCAATTTCCAACACATTGATTCCAACATCGATCTCAAGGAGGATTTGATGGTTCTTGAAAACTCATTGATTACAGAGAAGAAATGAAGGGAAGGGAAGTGTCAGAAACTAATATTATGGATCTGAGTCTGGGTGATTAAAGAACGGTAACATTAGCCAATATGGCAAATTGAGTGGGATAATCACAGGCTTTTTAAATGAATTATTATTACTCAAATAATATACGCAAATATCATCCTCACTGAGACATGAAAACATTATAGCCATTATTGATGACTTCCCAGCAAACCCAATTCCTTTCTTAGAGATAAACACGTTTATTATCTTCATGTGTTTTTCTAGACTTTCCTACTTTTTTTAGATTTATTTATTTATTTATTTATTTATTTATTTATTTATTTATTTTGAGGGAGAGACAGAGAGAGAGAGAGAGAGAGAGAACAAACACAAGTAGGCAGGGCAGAGGGAGAGGGAGAAAGAATCTCAGGCAGACTGTGAGTTGAGTGTGGAGCCAGATGCAGGGTTTGATCTCAGGACCTGAGCTGAAATCAAAAGTCAGATGCTTAACCGACTGTGCCACCCAGGGACTCCTAGACCTTTCTCTTTTCACTTAAGAACACAGAACAGTGCCTCAACATCATACGCTCTATACAAGGTAACAGTTATTGTCCTTTGTAATTGCTGCATGGGATTTCACAGTAGGGATCTACTCTAGTTTATGCCCATATAACTCTCTATTAATACACTATTGGGCAATTTCCATTTTGCCATTATGAACAATGCTGTAAACAGCACCCTTGTACCTCCTTCTTATACACACATGCATGTGTTTCTTTATACAAATGGAGCATGCATATTCTAAATTCCAGTATTTACATTCTCACTGCGATCTGGACACATTGCCTCAAAAGTACAGTGTCAACCTGCATGGGATGCAGCGTTTGTGGGGAGAGAATGGATCTAGTTCAGAATATGTTGAGTCTGAAGAGTCAACACAGAGCATATCTATTTGGATACTTTAGGGTGTTTGGTGAGAAGATGGGGTGAAAGTTTAAGGTTAGATATGTGGAGTTTTACAATGATTCTGTAAGATCTCTGAGAGTGTGGAAAGAGTGAGAAGTAATCAGAGCAAAACATTGATTTGTTGGCAAAGGGAAAAACTTCCACCATTGTGCAGAGAGAGGAGAGAAAAGATCTAGGTTAGGGTAATCAACAATCCACTTTGCTGAGGCTGAAGGGGTTTCTGGAATATTGGACTTTCACTGCTAAAACTGGATAAGTCCCGGGCAAACCTGGATGAACTGGTCACCCTACGGAGTGGAGGAGGGATATTGTTTTCTCTAAAACTGTAGGGAAGGAGGCCCAAACCAAGTGACTTAAGGCAGCTAGAAAATGCATGGATTTTGGAGGAAGAGGCTTAGCTTCTTTGCTGGAGGAAGTTTTGAAGCACAGCTTAGTGGCTCAAGCTCTAGCCCCATGTGGTGATCTGGTTGCAAGCAACAGAACATGACTCTCGCTAACTCCAGCAAGAGGGAACGTATTGAAAGACTATTAGAGATTCACAAGTGGGGGAAAGGCTAAGGGCTGGCCTCATTAGTATTGGCAGACAAGGAGCAGAAGCATGGCTACCATTTTGTGGCAGAGAACCTGGTCAAAATAGTGGTGTCTGGATGTCATGAAATCGCCAACACTATTAAGTTCAGGAGGGAAAGCCCTGCTGTGCCAGCCCAACACCTGACCAGGAGAGGGTAGATATACTGGTTGTATTCTTCCATGATGGATCCAAGAAGAAAGAGGCAACTCCTCAAAAGGAAATCAGGGTATTGTCAAAAGGTAGAAATGGATACCAGTTAGCAAAAAAACATTAATAGAGTTCCATTTTGAGTCCCTAAAGATGGATCTCATTTCCTGAACATTCCATGTGTTGCAGGTATATATTCATGTAGATGTATCTGAATATGTTAGTGCACTATGGGTGCTCTCCACAATCTCGTTGGATATAGAAATGGATGAATATTCCTACAGAAATTCACATACTCCAATTAGCAGTGAGCAGGATGAGCCATTCTTTTTCCATACAAACCAAGGGTAGCTATAGAAAGCCACAGACTGTTGTCTGCGCCAGGCTGGCCTCACAGGAGAGCATGTAAAATGTCCCAGACTTGCTGACATAAACCAGCCCCACATATATGGGTCACTATATATAACTGACATCTTACTAAGAAGTTGTCCTTAAGTTTATTTTATGGAAAAGAGTCAAATTTTAGAGTCAGTAGGAAAACTTCTTGTTTACAGGAGTATCGCAGCAGTTTTTAATAGTATATTATTTGTTTTATAATTATAGATTTTCTTTGTAGATTAGATATGCTTAAAGTGGAATAAGCTCTCTGTTGGTAGGGGTGGAGAATAATCTGAGTTACTTTTTCTTCTTTCTTTCTTTCTTTCTTTCTTTCTTTCTTTCTTTCTTTCTTTTTTTTGAGAGCAAGCATGAGCATGGTGGAGACAGGGTGGGGGGAGGATGGGCAGAAGCAGGGAGAGAGAGAATTCCAAGTAGACTCCATATCCAGCACAGAGCCTGACCCGGGACTCAATCTCAGGACCCTGAGATCTTGACCTGAGCTGAGATCAAGAGTTGGTTGCTTAACCAACTGAACTACTCAGGCACCCCTTGAGTTACTTAAAAAACAAAAAACAAACAAACAAAAAAAACCTTAGCTTCTTATATTGGATTTCAGACACACAACACTAATTGCTGACAAAGTGTTTCTGAGTGGAGGCCATGAAGGACCACTTTGGAAACTCTCTGAAACCCATCGGTAATTGGTTCTATCCATCTTTATTCCAACGATTAATGTGCTAAAGTCCTTAAAATCAGTTTGTTCTGGTAATTCCCTTAAATAGGATTTATGCAATCTATTTTACTTTGCAAACTCTTTCGTTGCAGGGAATGCAAGTGTGAACTTTACTCCCAATTCAGAGGCCCGATTAACAAGGTTTAGGTAAAATTTCAAATAGCAATCCATGAACGCCCTTAACTCTGCAGTCACACGGCCTGTGCTTCCTTTTGGGGACTATTCAGCCTGAGTTGGGGTAAGCAACCCTGGGCTCCCATTAAGGGGTAGGAGTCTGAAATCAAGTCTCCTTTGGCTAGTATTTTCCTGCTCTTTTTCCTTTGGGTTAGATCCTGTTGCTGCTCAAGAAAATTTTGCATTTCCGTATCTATAGATGGGCTATCTGGTGTTTTACCTTGCATTTCTTCTGATGTCACAGTATTTGCTTTCATTGTTCCCCTAATAAGTAGGATTTGTGTCCTTTGCATTCATCTTGTCTTTTGTTGCCTGCTGTTGGCAATTATGCATGGATCTATAACATAGTCTCAGTGGCAAGAGTCTGGATCCATCTAGGTTTTGCCAAGGCTTAAAGTCAGATGTAAAACCTGAAACCAGGGGCACCTGGGTGGCTCATTGATTAAGCATCAGACTCTTAGTTTCGGCTCAGGTCATGATCTCAGGCTCATGGGATCAAGCCCTGCATTGTGCTCCACACTCAGTGTGGAGTCTGCTTGAGTTTCTTTCCTTCTTCTTCTCCCTCCCATAGCATCCCTCCCCATCACTTACTCTGTCTCTCTCAAATAAGTCAATAAAATCTTTTTAAAAAGCAAAGCCTACAACAAGAAGATAAGAGTATTGGGTAGGATCTCCAAGGAAAAATATCTCTAAATCTGGGTGATAGGACCTACACAAACCTTTGCCAAAGTATACTTCTGGTAGTTGGGCTTGTCCCATTCTTTGCTTCCAAGCTGCTGGCTAACAGCTTTAACAATGCTCCATTCAGGCTGGTTTCTGCCTTCATGTGTCATCCCAGGGCTACAGGGGTCAGCTAAGCCTATTGAACAAGAATAGGTCTCCTCACCTGCAACACTGAAGACAGCTGCCCTAGGAGAGAGTAGATCCCTCAGAAAATGCTGTGACTGGGACAGCCCAGGTGGCTTAGCGGTTTAGCGCTTCCTTCAGCCCAGGGCGTGATCCTGGAGACCCGGGATCGAGTCCCACATTGGGCTCCCTGCATGGAGCCTGCTTCTCCCTCTGCCTGTGTCCCTGCCTCCCTCTCTCTCTGTATTTCTCATTAATAAATAAACAAATAAATCTTTTTTTAAAAAAAAGGAAAGAAAATGCTGTCACTGCTCCCAGCAGGGCCATCACCAGACTTCCCATGATATTCTTTCCTGATGAACTCAAATGTGGCTTTTACAGCCCTCAACTAAGGGAAGCACTCACTGATTATGGGTGGGCCTATGACCTGAAATGGAATGAAAATCCTGGATTAGATCATGAGGGTCTAGGAAAAGGATTCCAACATTTGGCAGTAGGCTACGTTCTGAGGAGCTCAGATATCTGTGATTCTGTAAGTCACTGCAAAGCAAATCCACTGTGAGCCCTGCCTTCCATGGACAGAAAGTATATCTGTTTCTATGTAATGCACACCGTGCTTTGTCTGGGCTTCCTCTTTTTCCAGCTAGTCCCAATGAAACTGTGCGGAGCCCAGGGTGACCTTGGGCAGGCCAGCTCCTCTGTGTGAGGTGTTTGTCCGAAAGACCCATCTGCTCCTAGCTGCAGCTGTCACTCCGAGTGAACTCACCAGCTGATCAAAGCCTCCTCTTTCTGAACATAAAATGAAATCTGAAAAGTAAGGCCATGTTGCCAACACCTTTTGGGGGAAGCCTTTTATAAAGGTGGAATGTCAGCCTTGGTGGGTCCCATTTTCATATCTTGCCTGAGCCCTGGCCACCCAGCTGTCAGCTGGGAGCAGCTGAAAGGTACCAGGAGCCAAGAAAAATCAAAGCTCTCTCTGGCCACCAGTTAAAGCTCCACAATCCTGGATGGAATGCGTACTTGGAAAGGTGCTGGAGGCTTTTTGTTCTCTTCAGGTCAGCTTTGCTGATATCCAGGGGCTAAGCATAACTGTAAGCATGTGAATTTCAATAAATATGTTTCCTTCAATTACCCAGCTGGACAGTTTACTTCACCAGAGCCCGTAGTCATACAAAAGCTGCCAGGGAATTGTTGTAATTTAGATAATTTCTAATCTCCTCTCTGCTTAACCTGCAGGGGCTATGGGCAGCCTCAGAGACCAGGAGTTTCAGTGAAAGGGGTGGATAGAGCCTGTTCTCATCAACCCAGAGAGGCAGGTCCTTGGCTTGGCTTGGGGACCGATGCTGTGATCAGACACAGTGGCTGAAAAGCATTGTGGAGGGTGAAGAGGTGGGTGTGTGTGTGTGTGTGTGTGTGTGTGTGTGTGTGTTGGGGATGTGATTTGGGAGTGAGACGGTTTGAGGAGGGGTGATAGAATAGAGCTGCTAGCTGGCTTGGATGCTAAGAAGTGAAAGACCCCCCCCCCCCATTACACACACACACACACACACACACACTCAAGCAAAGACTCAGATTTGAGTCCCTGATCTTATACCCAGCACCCCTTTTGCAAATTCCAGGGGGCTGTCCCTGGTTGACATGGACCAGCATTTTAATGTATTATTTGTAAATGTGATTTGATAGAAAACTTGCCAGCAGAGCATATTTCTGATGTCTGCTTGGCTAAGCCATTAACTGCGTGGAAGATTTTTCCCTAAGTTACTTGGTTTGGAGGTTAATGACCAAGGGACTGTTGGTCTTTATGGAAAGCTGCAAAGGATAGTGGGGAGCCAGAACTATCATCTGGGGGGCTGAGTAGTCATGCGGTAACCTTGGAAGTTCTCCATGGGTGCACATGTGGTCCAGGGCTGTGGGGATTCTAGACTTTTGGAAGAAGAGGGTTTCCTCATAGAATGAAAGATTTTATCTCCCATCTTCCCTTAATATTTTCTGGATGCTTGGCATCTGCTTCCATTCCCAAGGGTCTTCTTCCTTGTTAAACACTGTCTGATAGAGAAGTCATTGGCATTTAGCCATCCCCTGACCCAATCTAGGCCAAGGAGGTGATTCCTCCTATGCAGAGAGACAGGACTCCTGAAAATAACTGATATACCACAGCACCCAGTGGTGGGGTACCAGCCAGTTTCTCTTGTTATGGGACAAGTGTGGTCCAGGACTGGGTCTGCTTGCCTTCTGCTGCTCTCAAGCCTGGCTTTCCAAACTCCCTTCAATCCTTTATAACTCAATTATCCCTTATACTTAACTTAGCCAGAATTGGATGCTGTTCTTTACAGCTAGAAGACTCTGTCACCCAATAGGTCTAGATCCAGTCCTGGTGATAAAAACTTTTATTCCTTTATTACAATTTTTATTAATCCCTGGGCAGGGACTTTAAAGATTGCAGAATCCTCCATGTTTTGTTTTTGTTTTTATGCTTTAACACATGGGGAAACTGAGAAGTGAGCCTTGGCTGGCTCGCCCGAGGTCCTGTGGCTGGTTCGTGACAGAGCAAGGCCCCCAAGTCGCACATCCCTGTTCTTCCTGCTACAGCCCACGTCTTCCTCACTTGGACATCTGCTGGCTCTGTGGCCCGTCATTCCTTTGGTTTGTTGCGATGGGCAGCATGGAGGGGAGGTACACAGACAGCCACCTCGCCTTCTGCAGCGGGGACTGGTTGGGGCATGTGCACAGGGAGGAGACAGCATTTGCAGGACCTCAGGGGGAGAAGGCACCTGCATTTCAGAAAACACCTTCATCTGCCCTCTGCTAGGTCAGAGAGCTCAAGTCTGTAGTAGTTAGAAGTTGCACATAATAAGAGTGCATTAATATAAATGGGAAATAAATAAGCAATAACCACAACATGCACATTTCAAGATCACCTTGGAGAAAAGTCCCTAGGATCCCCCAGGGGAGAGGTTCTTCCTCCCTCTGCTTTATTTCTTGATTTGACCCCCTACCCCTCCTTCTCTCCTCCAAAGCCCTTGCAGCTGCTATCTCTGACACTTATTTCAGTTTCCTGGCAGGAGCCTGCCCTCTGACACTCCCCAGGGCCCTGGGTGTGCCCTTCCTCCTGTGAATAACCCCACTAACGAGGGTGACATTTCCACTTCCCCTCTTGTTGGCTTTGTCATCTTGCAACATCCCAGGCCTGGTCCCCTGGGATCCCTAATTAAAGCATGACAGTGCTTTTACCAACAGTCATGTTCGGAGCTGAGCATTATATCTCTGTGACAAAAAAAAAAAAAATTAGCAAGCATCTTTGTATCTATCCCAGAGGCCTATATTCTGTATAGTAATGTAGCCCACACCCAGCAGACTGTGTGCATCCGCTGAGAGGAGGGAGCACCTCGTCTGCAGCCTCTGAGGATACCACAAGTTATGACACAGGGCAATAATAGATGGTTTTCATGATAACTCGGACTGGATTCATTCATTTTAACTGATTGATTTATTAAACACAAGCTCCCTTGTATATGCTCAGTGCTATGCCAGGAAAGTGAAGATCCATGGAAAAGCCAGAGGTCAAGATCCCTGCTCTTAAGGCATCCAAGTGTACTGGGCCTTGCTGTGTGTGATTTGCACAGCATCTGTTTCTCCTTCTTTGGATAATTGCACTTTGATTTCTTCTTGAGGGACACCCCCTTCAACTCTATCCACAGGGATTTGGGGGAAGGGACTGATTCCGTGCCCTGGACCCAAGGGCTGGATGGAAGAGGAAGGCCTGGCCCATTAAAGTACATCTTCACTTTTTCCAAACCATCAAGATTGGTTCATGGAGGGACCATGACCCAAGTCAGTCCCAGAGAGAGTCAGTCTTAGAACTTTTGTTAGGATTCTTGGGACAGAGGCGTTATCCTTCTGCCATTGTTGCTAAAAGGCAGCACAGAAGCCTGGGGATTCTGAGGGCCATCCTTGCTGCCCTCTACTTGAGAATGAAGTCAGATTTCTGAGTGCATCATTGAGCACCTACATCCCATGGTGACAAATCTACCCATGAATTTTGCAATTACATAAGCCGATCGATGATCTCTTTCTTTTTAAAAAAAATTCAATTAGAAGTGGGCTTCCCTCTTTTAAATGAAAGTAGTTCTTATTACTATTACTGTCTTAGGGGAGCAGAATGAGTTGATCACTTACTACAGCACGATGTCTCATTAAAAAGGCACAGAAATGCCACAGGAGTAGAGCGAGGGGGAGCCTCACTCCAAAAAGAAAATTGGAGAGGGACTTGGAAAAAGGTTCCAAGAGAAGGGACTACTTGGACTTAGTCATGATGGATGAGTGGGAATTGTCCAGATACATGGAGGCTTTCCAGGGACAGGGAAAAGCAAACACAAAAACAAACTAACATTCATTGACCACACTTTTTTTTTTTTTTTAAGTGGCATTACATTCAGAAAGATTTGGATCTGAAATGACTCACTTTATTAAACTTTGGTGTTCAAAAGGGGGAAGTTCCATTTTATAAACTGAAGAATGGCATCTTGTTTATAATGCCATATAATTGCTTCTGTAAGCTATTTCTGGAAATACCCTTCAAAGTCTTTAAGAATCCTGGAGGTGAAACCAGCTCACATAAGAGAATAGAATCTGCAACAGTGGTCTACAGACCTGGACACTCATCAGAATCACTTAGGAAAGTGAAAACACAAACCCATGGACACCACCTCTGACTGAATGAATCTCAGAGTGGGTCTAGTGTTTTATAAAAATTTCTTGGGGTGTCTGGGTGGCTCAGTGGTTGAGTGTCTGCCTTTGGCTCAGGGTGTGGTCCCGGGGTCCTGGGATTGAGTTCCTCATTAGGGTCCCTGCAGGGAGTCTGCTTCTCCCTCTGCCTGTGTCTCTGCCTCTCTCTGTATGTCTCTCATGAATAAATAAATAAAATCTTTAAATAAAAATAAAAGTTTCTTGGGTGATGTAGCTGTGTAGCCAGTCCTGGTTGAGAAACAAAACCCACAATGACAAAAAGGCACCAAGATACGGAAATCAAGCATATCTAGGACTCCAAATTCATCACTTATCAGTCACACTACAGTTTATGACCTCCTTTTGTGAAACAGAAAGAATATATTCACTTAACATTCATAATGATTTGTGGGATGATTCCTGGGTACCGTTTGCTGTATTAAACGCTTGGGATATGTTAGTAAATGAAGCAGATAAAGTTTTCACAGACTGTGAAAATAGTTCAATGAGTAAGTTATATGTGATGGAAGTTAATAAGTGCCATGAGAAGAAAAGAACCAAAGCACAAAGGGCATTGAGAATGCCATGGGAGGTATGGTCAGCAGATTGTAATATTACGTGGTGCTGGTTAGGGTAGGCTCAATGAAAAGGGATCTGAGCAAGGACTTGAAGGAAGAGCAGGAATTCATGCTCTTGCATTAGAACATTATAGGCAGAGGGATGAGATACTGGGCTTCAGAGAGTCCCATCAGGGATCACCCCAAATTCTTGGCCTGATAAATTGGAAGCATGTAATTGCCTTATATTGAGACAGGTAATCAGCCTGCAAATAAAGCAGGTTTTGAGAGGGAAGATCAGCAATCCAGTGTAGAACATGTTAAATTTGAGATATCTACTAGATCTCCAAGTAGAGAGGTTGAGGATGGAGTGGAATATATGGTTTGGGGTTTGGGGTTTAGAAGAGGAGTCTTTGCTGGAGATATAAATTTGGAATCCGACATAGATGAATATTGAAAGCCTTGGAATTCGACAAGGGAGTGGGTACCAGTGCAGAAGAGTGGAGGATGAAGACCTGAACCCTAATACTCTCCAATATGGAAAGATCAGAGAGAGGAGGAAGAAGCAACAATGGAGACTGAGAAGACTCAGATGTTCTAGAAGGTGTTCTAGAAGCCAAGGAAAGGAGCATTTTAAGGAGGAGAGAATGATAAATCATGTCAAATACTGTCACTGCTGGTGCCATACAAGTAAGTTGAGGGTGAAGAATTGACCATCAGAGTGGAGAAAATTGTTGGCCTTGAGCAAAGAAGCTTGGAGGATTGGTGTGGTAAAAAATTTTGTTGGAAAGAGTATGAGTTTCCAGCACATGATTGTTATGGGCATTATATTACCACTTTAATGTCACGTAAATTAATTTCTGTCATGGGCAGTATTAGCAATAAATCTTAATCCTCTTTATTTTATCTTAAAACACTTTTCTGTGTCTTCATTCCCAACTGAGAGTACTGATACTACAATACTGGACATAAACTCAGGGATCTTGATTGGGATTGCATTGAATACATAGATCAAATTGGGAAGAATTTGACATCTTAAAACAATTGAGTCCTCCAATCCATGAACACGGAATATCTCTCCATTTATTTAGATTCTTGATTTCTTTCATCAGAGTTTTGTTGTTTCCCCATATACTTCTTAGATATATATCTAAATATTTCTTTTTTTCCAGTGCTATTATAAATAGTATTGCAATTCTACTTTCAAATTCCAGTTGTTTGTTGATGTTATATAGGAAAGCAATTGGCTTTTGTATGTTAGCATTTTATCCTGTGACCTTGCTAAATTGCTTATTAGTTCCAGGGTATAGGCCTATATGGCTGAGTCTTTGAGATTTTTTATATAGGCAATCATGTCGCCTGTGAACAAAGACAGTTTTAATTCTTCTTTCCCAATTTGTACACTCTTTATTTCCTTTTCTTATCTGTTTTTCACCCATTGGCTAGCACTTCTAGTATGATGTTGGATAGGAGTAGTGAGAGGGCGCACCGTTACTTTGTACTTATCCTAAGAGAAAAGGTTCCAGTTTTACACCATTATGGTGTTTGCTGTGTACTTTCTGTAGATCAGTTTGGTCAAGTTAGTTACCCTATATTCATAGTTTTCTGAGAGTTTTTTTTTTTTGAATCATGAATGGATTTTGGATTTTATAAAAATATTCTCTGATAGTTGATATTTTGTGATTTTTTTTCTTTAGTTTGTTGATGTGCTACATTATACTGATTGATTTTCAAATGTTAGGCATTGCATAACTACAATAAATCTCCCAGGATTATGGTACATAATTATTTTTATGCTTTTCTCTCCTAAAATTTTTTTTTGCCTTCTTGGGTTATAATAGAGCATTTTATATTATTCCATTTTGTCATAGAATACCAATCATATTTATTTAAAAAGTAGCAGTTGACCTAAAATTTGCACTATATATTTTTAAGTGATCTAAATCCACCTTCAAATAATATACCACTTATAATGTAACCACCTTATAACAGAGTTTTTCCCAATTTCTCCCTCCCATTTCTTATGATATTACTGTCATTCTTATCCATATGCCTTAATTTATTTATTGTTGTTACTTTAAACATTGTCTTTTTTATAAATGAAGCATAAAAAACATAACATTTTATTTTACCTTTAATTATTTCTTCTCCAATCCTCTTCCTTTCTTAAATATGTTTTTTTAAATTTTTATTTATGATAGTCACAGAGAGATAGAGAGAGGCAGAGACACAGGCAGAGGGAGAAGCAGGCTGCATGCACCGGGAGCCCGAGGTGGGATTCGATCCAGGGTCTCCAGGATCGCGCCCTGGGCCAAAGGCAGGCGCCAAACCGCTGCGCCACCCAGGGATCCCTCCTCTTTCTTTCTTAATGTGGATCGATATGCTTTAAACTTTTCTTCTTTGCTTTTGGTTTTCTGAAGTTATTTTTGTTTGTTTGTTTAATATTGTATTTATTGATTCATGAGAAACACACACACACACAGAGAGAGAGAGAGAGAGAGAGAGAGAGAGAGAGGCAGAGACACAGGCAGAGGGAGAAGCAGGCTCTATGCAGGGAGACTGACGTGGGACTCGATCCCAGGTCTCCAGGATCAGGCCCTGGACTGAAGGTGGCAGTAAACTGCTGAGCCCCCCTGGGCTTCCCTGGTTTTCTGAAGTTTGAAGACAATATACCTAAATGTAGATTTCTTGGTATTCAACTTAGTGTTCTCAGAGTTTCTTGGATATGTGGTTTGGTGTCTATCATTAATTTTGAAAAATTCTCAGTTCTTATTTCAAATATTTCTTCTGCTTTGTTCTTTCTTTTCCTTGTAGAATTCCAATTGCATATAGGTTACACTCTTTGAAATTGTCCCATAATTCTTGGACATTCAGGGTTTTTTCCCCCATTCTTTTTAACCTTTGCATCTTAGTTTGCGAAGTTTCTCTTGATTTCTCTTCTGGTTGATGATTCTCTTTGCAGCCATGTCAGAGGAAAGAATTCTATTGATGAGCCTATCAAAGACATTTTTCACTTCTATTACAGAGTTTTTGCTTTCCGACCTTTACTTTTGATTCTGTCATAAAGTTGCCCCCTCTTGATTCCATTACCCGTCTGTTCTTGTATAGTGTTAATTTTTTCCATTAAAGCTCTTAACATATTAATCACAGTTATTTTATTTTTTTAATCACAGTTACTTTATTTTTTTTAAATCTTGTTAAACTCAACAGCAAAGAAACAAACAGTCGAATCATGAAATGGGCAAAAGACAGGAACAGAAATCTCACAGAGGAAGACATAGACATGGCCAACAAGCACGTGAGAAAATGCTCCGCATCACTTGCCATCAGGGAAATACAAATCAAAACTACAATGAGATACCACCTCACACCAGTGAGAATGGGGAAAATTAACAAGGCAGGAAACAACAAGTGTTGGAGACGATGTGGAGAAAGGGGAACCCTCTTGCACTGTTGGTGGGAATGTGAACTGGTGCAGCCACTCTGGAAAAATGTGTGGAGGTTCCTCAAAGAGTTAAAAATAGATCTGCCCTACGACCCAGCAATTGCACTGCTGGGGATTTACCCCAAAGATACAGGTGCAGTGAAACGCTGGGTCACCTGCACCCCGATGTTTATAGCAGCAATGTCCACAATAACCAAACTGTGGAAGGAGCCTTGGTGTCCATTGAAAGATGAATGGATAAAGAAGATGTGGTATATGTATACAATGGAATATTATTCAGCCGTTAGAAATGACCAATAAATCTTATTATTGTTATTTAATTGTGTGGTTTGAATACAGGGCCCTGAGATCAAGACCTGAGCTGAGATCCAAAGCCAGACACTTAACTGACTGAGCCACCCAAGTACCCCTAATCACAATTATTTTGAATTCCCTAGGTGAAGGGCATGTGAGTGGCTCAGACTGTTTAGCATCTGTCTTCAGCTCAGGTCATGATCTCTGGGTCCTGGGATCCAGTCCTGCATTGGGCTTCCCACTCAGTGGGAGTCTGCTTCTCCCTCTCCCTCTGCCTGCCCTCCCCCCACCTACTCATGCTCTCTCTCTCTCTCTCTCTGTCAAATAAACAAAATCTTAAAAAAAATTTCCCAGGTGACAACTCCAAAATCTGTATCATATCTGTGTCTAGTTTTCATGCTTGTTTCATATTGTCAGACTATTTTTTTCTTATCTTGTAGCATGGCTTCTTATCCTTTTTTATTGGGAGACAGAAATGATAAATCAGGTAATAGGGACTGAGTAAATACACCTTTAGTGTGAAGTTTTTTTGTTTTTTTGTTTTTTTTTTTTTTAATTAACTTTTATTGGTGTTTAATTTACCAACATACAGAAAAACACCCAGTGCTCATCCCGTCAAGTGTCCACCTCAGTGCCCGTCACCCATTCCCCTCCAACACCCGCCCTCCTCCCCTTCCACCACCCCTAGTTCGTTTCCCCGAGTTAGGAGTCTTTATGTTCTGTCTCCCTTCCTGATATTTCCCAACATTTCTTTTCCCTTCCTTTATATTCCCTTTCACTATTATTCATATTCCCCAAATGAATGAGAACATACACTGTTTGTCCTTCTCCGATTGACTTATTTCACTCAGCATAATACCCTCCAGTTCCATCCACGTTGAAGCAAATGGTGGGTATTTGTCGTTTCTAATTGCTGAGTAATATTCCATTGTATACATAAACCACATCTTCTTTATCCATTCATCTTTCGATGGACACCGAGGCTCCAATAGCCAAACTGTGGAAGGAGCCTCGGTGTCCATCGAAAGATGAATGGATAAAGAAGATGTAGTGTGAAGTTTTATGTTAATGTGGCTAGGAGTTGGCTTGTAGTTACAGGTACCAGAAGCTTTTTGTTCCTCTAGTGTCCTTGGTTTTTTTGTTTTTGTTTTAATCTTTGGACTTCCCTAAGAACTCCTCCCTAAATAAAATCTGTACCTTGGATGCTTGATGATGTGGTGATAAGCAAAAGAGAGGGAAGCATTCTGTAATTTTATAATTAAATCTCAGTTTTTCAGTGGGTCTCTGTCCTGGGTTGTGACCTTTACTAGTTTTTCTTTTTTTTTTTTTTTTAAGTTTTTCTTGACTTTTATTTTCACCTCTTAGCTGAGAGAGGAAAACTATAAGGGGCTATAGTTGGAGATATGACCTTACCCTGAATGGGATGAGGCTCTGGTAGTGTCTTTCCCTCTGTAGAATGAGTCCTTATGATGGAGAAGGGTATGTTATAGCAGTTACTTTCCTCCTTACCCTGCCAGAGCCAGGAGGGGATCTTTTCTAACTCTTGCTGCTGTCTGAACTTGGGCAGGGAAACCAAACTTCTCTAAGAATCAGTATATTCATCTGTGAAATAATTCAACTAACTCACAGGATGGTTATAAGGATTGAGGCAGATAACTCATGTAAAACACATTATGCTATGCCTGGCACATGTTAAAACTTATTATTTTCATTTATCATAACTAGTTTATATTCTCATTTCAGGCTCCAACATTGTGTAGGTTCTGATCAATGAGTTTCTACCAGAAAAACATACTTCATGTAAAGAGCCCAAAGAGACCTCTTTTATGTCCTTGATATAGTAATTCAACTATTTTTTTCCCTGTTTACTTTTTGAATCCTCCAATGCATGAGGTTTTTGTTTTTGTTTTTTTTTTTTTTGTCAATCACTATATTGCTTTACTAGGGCTATTTTAACAAATTACTATAAACTGGGGGGAATACATAACAGAAATGCATTTTCTCACAGTTTTGAGGGCTGAAAGTCCAAGATCAGGGTGTTGGCAGGGTTGATTCCTTCTGAGGGCTCTGAGGGAGGATCTCTTCCACACTTCTTTCCATGGTGTGTAGATGGCCATCATCTGTCTCTGCTTCTTCACATGACATCTTCCCTTTATGGGTATCCCCCTGCATCTAAACTTCCCCTTTTTATAAAGGACCCCAATCATAGTGGGTTAAGGACCCCATGGATGACTTTGCTTTAACTTGACTACTTCTATTAAGACCCTCTCTCTAAATAAGGCTACATTTAGAGGTCAGGACTCAGAATGTGAATTTTAGGGGGACACAGTTCAACCTATAACAGTTACCTTGTGAGTAACTTCTTCCTGTTGTTACATCTGTCCTGCTAAGGCTTCTTTTGAGGGATCTCTCTAAAACTTAGTCATTGCTTCACACACCTTTCCCTATTTCAGAAGTTTGGCTTGATTCATTCTCTGCTCTTGGGCTGTCATTACCTTTTCTGACTCCTTCTTGGTTCATTGAGGAGAAATTTTATCACAAGCTGGCTGTTCTCTTCTGGCTGTGTTTGTCTTGGCTTTGAATGAATTCCAAAAATAATCCTTTGTAACCTGTAATTTTATCTCCGTGTTGTCTTTTGTTTTTCTTCACATTGCTGGAACCATGACAGAAGATTCTCAGAGTAATTCTGATCAGCATATATTCATGACAGCTCCAAAAAGGCTATTTTATCCTTAGGCAGATGCACCTGTAACTTTGCATTTCTTAGTACTTTTGGACACACCAGGGAAATTGGCTTTGGAACACTATATATTTGCATGCCTAGATATTTTGTTTAATTTATTTCAATTCAACAAATATTTGTTGAGGACCTACTAAGCTTCAGATCCTGAAGACATAATAATTTGTAAGATGTAGTTGCTAATTGCCATAAGCTCTTGGTCCAGCAGAAAAGACACATGTAAATACCTTATTGACACAGTGTGATAAATGATGCTCAAATGGTAGGCATAAAATGCTACATAAGCTCATGTTGCTAAGTTTTAAATTCTATTTTATTTTACAGAGCACTTTTGATCTTTTTTTTCTTGAAGTATTGTCATGGATGTTAGCCTGGAGTATTAGGGATGATTTACCTTGATTTCATGGCTTTCCAGTGTTCTTAGGATATACTTAAAATCCACCAAGTGTACTATGGGGGCTTGTGTGACCTGGCCATTGCCCGCCCCTCCTGCCTGAGCTTGAGTCACCTTATTCCTAGGATAATGGTTTCCTATAACACTGGTGATCTTCCATTAAGCCAGTGCTCTATATTTTTTCCCACTTCGAGATCTGAGCAGCAGCTTCTGCCTGGAATGTCCTCATTCATCCCACTTGGTCAATGCATCTGTTTGCTTAGCCATGTCTTAGAAAGAAGTCGGTTGGGCCCCCCTCCACCTGACTCATTTAATTAAACTGTATTGTTCCCTTTGTCACTTTGGACTTTTCCTTCATAGCATATACAATATCTGCTTATTTGTGTGACCAGTTCTGTAATGTTGATCACTTCCACTGGATTACCAGATCCAGGGGGCAGAGAATTTATTTCTGTAGCTTATCACTCTATGTCCATTACCGTACTCTACCCAAAATGAGATCTATCGTAATTTGTGCTTGTAATATTTCCTGTCCATCTTCACATTCTATGTTTACACGGCTGTGAAAGGTCCAGCAGGCACTCACACTCAGGTCCTCTGTCCCCAAATCTCTTTCCTCCTATCACAGTCACATCTGGAGATCATTTGATCTACTCTTTTTTTTTTTTTAAGATTTTATTTCTTTATTCATGAGAGACACAGAGAGAGAGGCAGAGACACAGGCAGAGAGAGAAGCAGGCTCCCTGAGGGGAGCCTGGTGTGGGACTCCATCCCAGGACCCCGGGATCACGATCTGAGCCAAAGGTAGACACTTAACCACTGAGCCATGCAGGTGTCCTCATTTGATCTACTTTTAAGGATGGAGGCACATTTGCTAAAAAGTATAAGTCTGGATGTAGCTTATAAAATGTGATCCTGAGCTGTCATTTATATGTGTCCTTTAAAAAATATATATGCACTAAATTAAGATACAGGAGATGAAATTAGTCACTGAAGATAAGTTAACTTTGTAAGCATTATACCCGCACTTTTTTTGAATATAAATAAGCACATGGGTTTCAGGCAGCAGATAGGTTTTATCTAATGCCAGTTCCAAAAGATTGTTGGTGGCTGCCTGGAGTATTCTGAAAATTCTCCATGTCTTGCCCCAAAGTGAAATAAAAATGTCATAATTGATTATCAGTATCTACTGTAAGCACAGAGAAGAGTAGCAGCACGTGTACAGATGGTCTAGGAACTGGGTTAACTTACTAGATAAATATCAAGGGAAAATCTACTTAGTATTTTCCAGCAGATGCTGAAAAAAAGTTTTTCCTCATTATTTTAAATTTATGCATAACTTACAAAGAATAAAATCCACACTTTTTAGGGTGGAGTTCTGAGCATTTTGACCATCCTATAGATCACGTGACCAGCACCACACAAATCACCATACGCAAAACTGGCTAGGACATTGCTTCAGGAAATGTCAAATATCACTCAGAGGGTATCAAAGTATTCTCTTTTGCTCCTCCAGGGCTCATCAAGCCTCCCCTGCATCTAGCCCAACCTTATGGCTGTGCACAGGCAGGAAAAGGAATGGCTTGATTGATCTTATCTTTTTCTTTTTTTACTGTAACAAACATTTACTAACCATGTACTCACTGTGAAGTTGAATGCAAGGTGCCCTGGGAAATGCAAAAGTAATAAACAAGACATAGTTTTGCCTACTTGATTTATTCTTTATTGATACCCCACTTTCCTTGATTCTATCCTCATTTTTCCATTTTCTCTCTTCTTGTTTCATAAACAAGAAGCAGCTTCCAAAAACACATGGGAAATAAATCACTGAAAATGTTAGGACAAAGAGATAACGTGGGTCAAAAAACAAGTCAAGGGTAAATCTACCTACCTCTCAGGAATGTGTGCCACATTGTTTTATAAAGGTACCAGAGATGAGCCACAGATAGGGTTGAATGTTTCCTGGAGACTAGTAAGTAGGGAAATATGCTCTGTTAAAAGATCCAGATCGTCCAGATCAATCCAGATAAAGACAAACCAGTTGTTCAACGTTTTCATTTTGCTAACCTAAGAAAAATTTCTCTCTTGGGCCTTCATAAGGAAAACACTTTTTGGTTCAGAGAATAACATCCTGGACTCCAGCCCAGCAATAAATACAAGAGCAAAGTTTGCCTCGTTGCTTCTTACAGCATCCTTCAATGCAAGCCAATATCAGAACAGCAAAGTTCAATTCTGTCAAGTAAATTTGACAACAGAATGATGCCATTCAGATATGCAACTTTCAGATGGTGTGATTTGATCCAAGGGTAAAATTTATCATTTCTAGAGGATAGATAAATAGCATGTCCTTCAGGCAATCCTCCATAAATATCTGCTCTCATAAACAGGATTTTGATAGGATTTGGACAACAGAGTTATCTGACAAGTAACTAGAGTACATCTATTCAATGTTTCCATTAAGAGCTGATGCCTGTATTTTGACACCAATCAGACAGAAGGTAGGATACGGTTGTTTATTAAAAATCACAGAGACTATATAAGGCATATTTTAAAAGGTTATTCCTCCTTGGCGCAAAAGTGTACTTGTTCTAAAACAAGGCAATAAGCTAACAGTTTTCAATGTGCCCTATTGTTTTAATATCCTATAACATTCGTATGTAATAGCTTCTATTTTAATCCCCATTTTACTGAAAAGCAGACTAACATTGAGAAGAGTTCAGTAATTTGCTCAATGTAACACAGCCTGGAAGTAAAAGAGCCAGGATTCTAACCAGTTCTCTCTGGAACCAGGAACCAGAAATTGCATGAGCCTTTGTTTTTGTTTTATTTGTTTAAAAACATTTTAGACATAAAAAGTATAAAGTATACTACACTGAACATCCTTGTCACTATTGCCCAGTTTATGATATAAAATATTAGGAATATTTCTTCTCTAATCTCATGTTCCTCTTGCGCCCCACCAAGATATAGCCACTTCTCTTTTTTCTTTTTTTAAGATTTTATATATTTATTTATATGAGAGAGAGTGAGTGGGAGGGAGAAGGAGAGAGAATCTGAAGCATGCTGAGCACAGATCCCAACACGGGGCTCAATCCCACAACCGGGAGATCGGGGACCTGAGTTTAGACTGAGAGTTGGACACTTAACCAACTGAACCACCCAGGTGTCCCAGATAGCCACTGTTCTTGAAATCACTATCATTCCCACCCATGGCTTCACTTATCTCTAAGTGATGTGTACTATTGTTTTGCATGTTTCAAAGTGTTAAATAGTTGGTGTTATATTATATGCATCTTTCCTTGACTTATTTTTTTATTCAGCTACATGTACTTTAAATGTAGCCATCATATTCATTTATTATCATCTGCTCAATAACACTGAATTGTGGGACTTGAATTTATTCTTCTTTTGATGAAAACTTGGTTCATTTGCAATGCTTTGCTATTACAACAATGCCACCCTGAACATTCTTAGACTTGTCTCCTGGTGGACAGGTTTAAGAATTTCTCCAGGGCAGTGATTCTTCATGGGATATTTTGGGAAAGTGTGGGTTAGCTTTTTGTTTGTTCTAGTGATTGGAGTGTAGTGCTGGCATTTAGTGGATGAGGTCAAGAGAAGCTAGGTGTACCATGATGCATGATACACTCTCAAACAAAAACCTGTCCTGACATCTCCTATAACTCTGGAACGTCCTACTTGACCTTCAGGTGAAAAATCAATTTGTAATTATCTGAATCTAGAAATAACTCTGTTTTGGGGCTCCTGGGTGGCTTAGTTGGCTTGAGCATCTGACTTGGTTTCAGCTTCAGGTCATGATCTCTTGGGTTTTGGGATCTAGCCCTGAGGTGGGCTCTGCACTCAGCGGGGAGGCTGCTTGAAACTTACCTCCTTCTGCCCCTCCCCCTACTTACATGCACACACACACTTTCTCTCTCTCAAACAAATTAATCTTTAAAAAAAGAAATAACTATTTTACATAAAGCCCACAAAGTATCTGCATAGCTTTAATCTAATCAGTGTCCCAAGAATGTAACAGCCATAAAGTTTTTTTAAAAAACATTGTTCGGTTCAGAATTTTACCAAGTATTCACCATTTTGGAAAACCATGTCATCAACAAACTCCACCAGTGACCATTGAGTTGTCCACTCAACATACTTGTGTCAATGTTAGTAACTGCTGTGTGTATGGTGATCCTACACAAAGTTGTATGCCAAAGTAGTGAGGATTAAGCATTCCCCTGGAATGGGACAAGGAATCATAATGGATTAATTATAGAATATATAAAGAGCCCCTACAACTCAATAATAACAGCAGCAACAACCAAACAATAATATTAAAAATGGGCAAAAGACATTTGCATCGACATTTTTCTAAAGAAGATAAACAAATGACCAACAAACACATAAAGAGATGCTCAATATTGCTAATTATTAGGGAAATGCACGTCAAAACCACAATAAGACACTCCATTCCATTCATTAGGATGGCTATTATTTAAAAAAGCAGAAAATAAGTATTGGCAAGGATGTGTAGAAATTAGAACTCTTGTTCATTGTTAGTGGGAATGTAAAATGGTATCGCCATTGTGGAAAACGGTATAGTGGTTCCTCAAAAAAATCAACAAGGATTACCAAATGCTCCTGCGATTCTACTTCTGGGTATATACTCCAAAGAATTGAAAGCAGAGACTTGAACAGATATTTGTATACCCGTATTCATAACAGTATTATTCACAATAGCCAAAAGGTAAAAGCAATTCAAGTGTCCATCAATAGGTAAGTAGGTATACAATGAAATACTGTTCAGCCTTATAAAGGAAGGAAACTCTGACATAGAACCTTGAAGGCATCATGCTAAGTGAAATAAACCCATCTCAAAAGGATAAATATTGTATGATTCCACTTATATGAGGTATCTAGAGTAGTAAATTCATGGAGGCAAGATAGTAGAATGGTGGTTTTCAAGGGCTGCAGAGAGGAAGAATAGAGAGTTATTGTTTAATGGGTATGGGTTTTCAGATTGGAGATGAGAAAGTTCTGGAGGTGAATGGTAGCAATGGTTGCATCACTGTGAATGTATTTAATGCCCCTGCAAATGGTTTAAAATAATGTGTTTTATGTTATGCATATTTTACCACTATAAGAAAATATATTTTCTTTAAAAAAACCACAAAATACTTATATATTGAGATAATACTATTTATTATAATTTATTTCCTTTTGAAATTACAGCTAGGTATCATGCTGACTTTTTATGAGTTTAGAAGTATAATATCTTTAATTGAGAAATCGAGTAGCATTTTAAAATTATTTTCCTTCTTCACAGGCTTAATGCCCCTCAAAGGAGCATATTTGTATCTCCAAGAGAAAGTAAAAGTTACCTTTTTATTCTCCTTCAATTGCTCAGAATCACAACACAATGTAGTTTGCATCATCCAGGAGATCCTGGATGTGTTGACTTTTGGAAAACAGAACAATAAAGAAAATCAATAATTCCAAAAATGGGTTTCTTTTTGAAAAAACAAGTTAACCGATAAATCTGGTCCAGCAGACTAAACTAAAAAAAATATAGTAAGAAGACACACATTACCAATACCAGAAATGAAAGAGGGTCAACACTAATGATCACATGAAAAAGGTTAGTAACAATAGTAAGAACAACTACACAGACCAGACATTTGATACTTAAGTGAAACTGATCAATTCCTTGAAAGATACAAACTATAAAAACTAATTCAAGAAGAAATACATAATATGAATATTCCTATATCTGTTAAAGAAATAGAAGCTATGTTTAAAAAACTTCCACAAAAGAAAACACCAGTAGCAGATGGTTTCACTGGAGAATTCTATAAAATATTTAGGGAAGAAGTAGTACCAATTTACCACAATCTCTTCTGGAAAATAGAAGCAGAGGGAACACTGCTCAACTCATTCTGTGAGGTCAGTGTTAAACTAATACCAAATGAGATAAGCACATTACAAGAAAATAAAACCATAGATCACCATCTCTCATAAATGTAGATATAAAATCTATTAAAAATTCAGCAAATCAGGTCCAGCAATATATTAAAAAATTGATCATGAACAAGTAGGGCCCATCCAGGAATGCAAAGTTAGCTCAACATTTGTAAATTAATTTATGCAATTCATCCTATTACTAGACAGAAAAAGCAAAACTACATGGTTATATTAATTAATATAGAAGGCTTTTGACCAAATTCCCCCACCCATCATTATCAGGCTCCAAGCTCAGTGCAGAGTATGCTTATCCCTCTCCTTCCCCCTCTGCCCCTCCTCCCTCATTATATCTCAAGTAAATAAATAATATATATTTTTAAAAAACCACATTAGGTTGCATATCTTAAGTATAGACAGTTTTTGTCAACTGTACCTCAATATACCTGGGGGAAAAATGAGCTATCAAGATTTGCAAAAACGTATATGAATCTAAATGCCTATTGCTAAGTGAAAGGTGACATTCTAAAAATGGAAAATTACAAGACAGTAAACAGATTGTGGTTGGGAGGGATGGGAGGACGCAATATTGGATAGGTAATTTTTCAGGGTGGTGAAAATATTCTGTGCATTATGATGATTGATACTGTAATCAGAGGGAAAAATCGTACTGTATGTATTGAATGACAAGACTACTCAGCTTCCTTCCTCCCCTGGCTCCCAGAAGACTGCAAGGTGGGCTCCACCTCCTGGACGAGATAGTTGGATCATTTCTCAGGAACATGGATCGACCAAGAGAAAGGATATTCTGAAATCGATAGTAGGGAACATCTCATCAAAACCACCTTAACCAGAATGCCTTAGTCAAAGGTTCTACTCAGGATACACAGATTCCTATTAGTATAGCAGTGCCTCACTGCTGAGGATCACCAAGCCCCGAGGAAAACATCTATCATCAGAGAAGTGATGGAGCAGAAAACAAAACTCTCAGAAGAAGCTGTAGCAATATTGGCAGGCGAAGAAAAGCCTAAAAAGTCCTTTTCTGTATCTCCATAGAGACATAAGAGAAAACATTGTAGTGTGAAACAGAAACAGGATGCTATAAAAAAGGAATATTCGATGAGAAGCAAAAAGCTTTTGGGAGTTAAAAATATGACGGAAGATGAAAAATTCAATATAAATTTTGGAAGGTGATGTTGAGAGACTCCCCCACATATAGAGTGGAAAGCTGAAAGAAACGAGAAACATAAGGGATCCGTTTGGTAGAGTTGGACAGCTGAAAATAGGAGAGGGTTGAAAAAAGGGATGAAAGACATTTTTTAAGAACTATATCATTAGAATGCCATATAGCTGAGGTGTATGAGCTTCCAGACTGAAAAGGCAAACCAAATATCTATCGTGATGTATCTTTATAAAGAGAGAGGATGGGAGGGAGAAGAGAAGAGTTGGAGGAAAAATGGAGGATTAGGGAGGGGTTTACAGGGGAAGAAGGGTAGAGGAGGGAAGGGGAGGAGGAGGAAGGAGAGAAGCCATATACAAGGTATTAGGAATCGGACAAACATTACAACTATTCAACTAACAGCTTATGTAACAATAACCTAGATGACCACACAGTCAGTGCCCTCAGAATTCTGAGAGAAAATTGCCACTTGGTTTCTGTAGCCAGCCAGATTATTCATCAGACTTCAATGTGGGAAGTACATATCTTGGATCTGAAACGTCTGACACATTTTATCTCCTATGCCCACTGGCCCAACTTGCTCAGGAAGATAAATCCTATAGAAACAAAGAAGCAAACGAAAAAAAGAGAGAGAGAGCTCAAACAAACAAACAAACCATGATCCCGAAAAGCAGGGAATTCAGTTACAGGTGCAAAATAAAGGCAACCCTGTAGGATGATGGTAAATAGAGCTCCCGGGGGGCATTTAGGGATAGAGAACAACCAGTTCAGGCTGGAGCAGGTGGGGGAAAGGCTCCGGAGCAGGCGTGGATTCACCATGTAAGTTCCTAATGTGTTGAAATGTACCAGGAGAGGATGCACACACCTGGTAGAGAACTCGAGAATGAGTTGGTGATGGATGCTCAGAAAATGAGGCAAATGAGATTCAGGAAAAAAAATAATATTCAAGAAAGGAACATCTAGCTCAGCTATGAATAACAGTCATATAGTAAAAACATGGTAAGTGATAAATATATACTTAAAGCAAGATAAATCTACACTTGGAAGAAAGAGGGAAGGGTAATCTCTGTGTCTTTAAGGGACAAAGAGACTTGCATCAGAGAGCTAAATTCTCATCATCTGCAATGGCAGTTCAAGAGACAATATTTAAAAACTGAAAAAAAAAATCAAAGATTGTAAGTATGTTCCTTAGCAAGGTAGATGTAAACACCAGGGGTAAAAATCAAGGCATGGAAGGAACTGAAAATTGTTGCCTCTAGAAAATGGGAATTAGGGATTTGAGTGGTAGGTAAAGGATAGTTCTTTTTTATTTTGTTTTGCTTTAAGCCATATAGAACTATTTGACTTTCTCAAAAATTAGTCAATAAACAAATAAATACATGAGAGAAATTGACTAATGGAAAATTGGCATGGGGTGCCTGCATGGCTTGGTGGGTTCAGCGTCTGTCTTCAGCTCAAGTCATGATACCAGGGTCCTGGGATGGATTGAGCCCTGTGTTGGGCTCCCTGCTCATCAGGGAGTCTGTCTATCTGTTTCTCTCCTTCTGCCTCTCCCCATCGCTCATTTTTTCTCTCTCTCAAATAAATACATAAAATCCTGAAGAAAGAAAGAAGAAAGAAAGAAGAAAGAAAAAGAAAGAAAGAAAGAAAGAAAGAAAGAAAGAAAGAAAGAAAGAAAGAAAGAAAAAGAAAGAAAGAAAGAAAGAAAGAAAGAAAGAAAGAAAGAAAGAAAGAAAGAAAGAAAATTGGTATATTTTGGTAACTTTAAGAGGTTTGCCTAAAATGATATTTCTCAATGATTGATTTAGTATCTTGAGTGTAGCTTAAAATTTCACCTTAGGGATAAAATGTAATAATTTTAAGGATGAAAAATCAAACCTCAGGATTTTTCAGAAAGACCTAACTTGGTACAAATGGCCCAACTGTTGAAAGCTTTCTTTTCCATAACTTGCCGATTTTCTTTTCACTTCTCAAGAAGTGACTTAGCGGTATGTTATTTAAAATCATACACAAAGGCTGCCACAAATGTAAACCAATATGGATCACTGGGTCCAGTTGAAGTATAGGATTAGGAGCTCATTTGCCATCATCTCCCGAGTTGAGGCCCTCAGCCTTCTAGTTTGGACTTTGTTGTCTCCATGTCTGGCAGGATGGGGGAAGTAGTTTTTTTTTTTTTTTTTAAGAGAGAGAGAGAGAGAGAGAGAGAGAGAGAGAGAGAGAGAGAGAGATGGGGGAGGGACAGAGGAGAGGAAGAGAATCTTAAGCAAACTCCACACCCAGCATGGAGCCCAGCACAGGACTCATTCTCATGACCCTGAGATCATGATCTGAGACAAAATCAAGAATCAGATGCTTCAGTGACTGAGCCAGTGAGAAGTCTTTCCAGTCCACCCTTGACCCAGTTATTCTCAATTCTCCTAAAAATAAGCAAACACTTGCCATTGCCATTCGTGATGACCCACTATTGAAAATTAGATCTTTCTGATTTGAAAGAAATCAGGTGCACAAAAAAAACCTGTTAGAATGAAGAACTTGACAGAGCCATCATTGAGCTGAGTACTGCTGGCTAGGCACAAGATTATCAATAGAAAACAATATTGTTGATATAAAATACTTCCTTTTTTAATTGCATGAAAAGAAGTTGCAGTAAGTTTAAAATTTTACCAGCCATTCATTAGTCCAAAGGTTGACCGAACTTACACATTGGAAGGTCCATGCTGGCTGGTATTTAGTTGGTGGAAGCACTGTATCCTATAAGCCAGCATCCTTTCTGATGGATCAAAAGTTTGCTCTGTTTGGTTGCTATTCTGGAGTCCTCTGTTTTCCTTCATGATCTTTCCAAGATTCTCTGTTCTCATAGAGTGGTTCGCAGTAAGAGGTCAGAGTTTATCAGCATCATCTGGGACCTTATATAGTCAAACAACCCCACTCCTATTTCTGTTAAGCCCCAGGTTGACAGTGGTGGTGCGGAAGATAGAGGTAGCAATGGTTGGTTTCTTTCCTGCTTAGGAACTTTACAAATTATTCCTCCTCCTTTCCCTTTCCCCCTCAATTGGTGATTATACACTGAGTTTATGGGGAAACAAAATGCCAGTCTTCTTTGAAAATCAGACTGAAAAAAAAAAAAAAGAAAATCAGATTGAGAAATTCTGTTCTAATGCACTAACAGATCTCCCCTCCCTTTCTGAATGATTTCAGAACCTCCAGTCTCCTGTTGAAGGCTTGAGGTAGAGAATTGCACATCTGGTTTATCCTTCAGAGAACCTGGCCATCAGAGATGCCATATGAAGTAACTCTATAATGAGAGTCTGTTTGGTCAAGCTCAGCTGAGTCATGAAGTAGTGTGTGCGGGTGCTTAATGGCCAAGGGAAGGGATGGGGAGACAATGGAAGGAAGGCAGATGTATGGCTGTGTGGAGGAAGGGCACCTGGGAAGAGGAATGGTAGAAAGACCTGATAATGCTTCAAATATTTGAATTCTCAGTGCACAGAGCGGGAGTCAAGCCCTCTTGTTTGCTCTGGCTCCTGTAGACAGAAGCAGGTGTTATGGGTAGACCTATACTTGATGGGCGGAATAGTACAGCTATGAGCATGATCTCTGGAGTCAGACAGCCTCAGACTGAGAACCAGCATTCTTGCTTACCAGCTATGTGACTTTGATCTTGGGCAAGTTCTTAACCCGTCTGGACTCTGGCCTCCTCATCTATCAATTGGGGTAATAATAGCATCCATCTGGCAAAATTACTCTAAGGATGATGAGATCAGCTGACATACAAAATATTTCAAAGAGTGCTGGGCACATGGGAGGTATTCCCTTGTTAAGGGACTTATCCATGGTACTCAAGAGTGGTAGCATAAAGCACAGGGAGTGGACCAATGGTCTTGGTATCTTCTGCTCTATGCACAGTTAGTAATCATTGCAGGGGTCAAGCAGAAGCTGGCTGACAGCTTCCTACAGATAGGAGGATGTGTGCAAAGCATAGGAGGTAGGATTAGAAAACTTTTATACTCCTTCCCACTTCTACTTGAGGCTCTCAAGTCTGAGCCATGTGGCCGTAAGCTGGTCAGCTGGGCTTGGGGTGCTGGCTTTTGGTATGTCCTGTGCTCAGAGCCACTTCTCAGAGCATCACCTGGAGCTACGTCTCACAGGCATAGCCATAGTGGGATCCAGTCCCCGGGCGCTTCATCTGCATTACAGAATGCAGACCCTTGGATGGAAATTGGAGCAACATCTTCCCTTCAGTGCACAGTCACAGCAGAGCTCACTGGTGTCCTCTGGGTCAGAGAAATTCCACATTTCAGGAGGAACTCCATATATGGAGATCAACAAAAACAAAAGCTTTGAGCAAGCTGTGCAGGGAGGAACTGTGTGTCTCTGGGCGTGAAGTACAATGTATTTTGACACAACCGACTCACAGGCACAAATCCACACCATCTCCCCAGCTCTGTCTCTCATGTACCCCAGCTGCTGCAGACAGGAAAATGTTTTCAGGGCAGACCAACCGGCCAGCTGTGGGTGCTGGGTTCAGTGGCTCCCCATCCAAAGCCTTGCAGTCATGCAGTGGCCATGGTCAACTGCATTACACTCAGTGTCTTGATGCACTGGAATAACTGTTCTTTTATTTTTTTTTAAGATTTTGTTTATTTATTCATGACAGACACAAAGAAAGAGGCAGAGACACAGGCAGAGGGAGAAGGAGGATCCCTGCGGGGATCCTGATGTGAGACTCCATCTCAGGACCCCAAGATCACGCCCTGAACCAAAGGAAGATGCTCAACCACTGAGCTAACCAGGTGCCCCTGCAGTAACCGTGTTCTAATGGGTGGTGGTGGTGGTGGTAGTACTTTTTCTTTTCCTTTAAACTCTGGCTATCAGAATGCAGTCTATTCCCACCAGCCCCTCCTTATTTTTTTACTTTATTTATTCATGAGAGACACAGAGAGAGAGGCAGAGACAGGTTTCATGCAGGGAGCTCGATGTGGGACTCGATCCCGGGACTCCAGGACCACACCCTGGACCGAAGTCAGGCGCTAAACCACTGAGCCACCCAGGGATCCCCAGTACTTTTTTATTTTGAATTGCAAAACCAATGTGCCATTAGAGAAAGCACATCACATGAAATATTGGTGCTCCTGTAGGATTTCTAGAATTTGTCTTTACTCTTGGTCTTTTTTCCCTGTGCTTACCTATTTTTTTTACACATTTGTAACCAGTCTTTGGACTTGACATTATATCATAAGAATTTTTGTAAGTTTCATCTTGATCTTAGCACTTATTTTTATTTTTTTAATAAATTAATTTTAAATATTTTATTTATTTATTTGAGAGAGAGACAGAATGAGTGGAGAGGAGGGGCAGAAGGAGAGGGAGAACAGACTCCCTGCTAAGCAGGGACCCCTACATGGGCTCGATCCCAGGACCCTGGGATCATGACCTGAGCCCAGGTCAGATGCTTAACCAACTGAGCCACCCAGGAGCCTCTCTCTCAATTTTTTTTAAAAAGCTACCCAATGCTATCTTATATGTGCTCAGTGTACTTTAAATTGCTAACTACATACTCCTGGACTTTAAGGGGTTACCAGTTTGCCCTCTGCTAATATTGATAGTTTTAGCTTCTTCTTGATTCTTTTTGTTTACTTAACATTAAGTGGGATACTTGGCTTAAAGAGCATGGATATTTTTATTACTCTTCACTTTTTTTTTTCCACTAAATAAGCAATGCTCTTTTGATTAAACATTGCAGATGGATCATGTGTGTTTGCGTCTTTGTTCTCCTGAGATCCTGCTACATGGGCAGAAGTAAGAAAGCACCATCTATGTTTGAAGGGTCTGAGGCAGGGACTGAATGGAGAGGTAAGCTGCAGCCTGATGGAGAGACCAGGGGTGAGGCCCAGGGGATGCCAGCAGAGAGGAGGGCCCCCCCACTGAGCCAGAAAAACCAGAGAAGTAAAATGAGAAAAAGCGCTAATCCTAGAATGCAACTCAGCCTCTTGTGAGTGAACGAGAATCTACTTAACCAACACTGAGTGATGTAATGGCTAATTTTATGTGTCACCTTGACTGAATGACTGAAGCATGGGGTGCCCCGATATTTGGTGAAACATTACTTCTGGGTGTGTCTATGAGGATTTTTCTGGAAGCAATTACATTTGAATTAGTAGACTGGTTGTAAGATCACAGCAAATAACAGAATATATAGAAACTGGTCTTGGCCCCTGGCCCCTGGGCACAGAGGCCCTACAACCTTGATAAATTCCTAAGTGACAAGAGCACTGGGAACATCTTGTTCTAATGAGGTGACTCTGGTGGGCTCTTAGATGGCTCCTAGGTTGGGGCTCGTCACCAGACAGACCAAACCATGGTTGGAAGCTTGGAATTTTCAGGCCCATTCACATCCTCATTCATGCCTATGTGAGGAAACCTCTAGAAAATCCCAATAGTTGGGGGTTCATGAAGCTTCCACCTTGGTAAACACATCCACACTGGGAGAGTGACACTCCATGTACCTTCCCTATGTACCTCCTCTTCTGGCTGTTCATCTGTGTCTTTTAACAAACCAGTGAACATAAAGTATTCTCTTGAGTGCTGTGTCACTAACAAATTAATCCAACCTCAGGGGAGGAGTGTGAGAAGCTCCGATTTGCAGTTGATCCGTAAGAGGTTGACAGGTGACAACTCGGACTGGTGATTGGCATCTGAAGTGGAAGGCAGTCTTGTAGGCCTAGGCTCTTTGCCTGGGGTCTGCTACTACCTCTAAGTAGACGATGTCAGTTCGGAGTTAAGTTGTAGGGACACCCAGCTGGGGTTGTGGACAATTGCTTGGGATGGGGAAAAACTCATACCTATTTGGTGACCATGAATGTTGTGAGTGTTCTGGATGAGCAGAGGAACCATGCGGGAGGAAGATTTGTTTTTGTTTTTGTTTTTTCTAACTCAGGAGGCGGACTGGGTAGCTTTTCTAACTCATTGAGTAAGGCAGATTGTCCTCTCCAAGGTGGTTAGACATTGTGCAATCTGTGGATGACTTGAATAGAACAAAAAGGTAGAGGAAAGAAGATAGTATTGTCTTTGCCTGACAGCTTGAGCTAGGAATGGGGCTTTGCCCTAGGAATGGGGCTTATAGCATCAGCCCTTTAGTTCTCAGAACAACACTGCTGGCCTCCCCTGGGCCTCTAGCTTGCAGGTGGCAAGATGTGGGACTTTGCCGTCACAACTATGTGAGCCAATTCCTTGTAATAAATCCATTTATATATTAAAAAATATATAATATATAAAAATATTTTTAAAAATTCAGTATACAAAGATCTTATATATAATAAAGAAAAATATATATTAGATCTCTATTATCTATCTATCATCTACCTATTTATTCTATTGATTCTGTTTCTCTTATTGTCTGATAAGCCATGTTTCAGTGACTGCTCACACAATTCGAAGGTTTTCTAACGTTCTTGATACACACTGTCAAGTTGCCTTCAGAAAGGCCACCCACTCATGGTCCAGCATGCTGAGAGGCTGGTGTCCATATCTACACATGCAGAGGTTCATACAAGTGCACTGGCATCCTCAGAAGCTTGACATTCCCCACTCCTCTGACTTTGGAGTCCTCCCCACTACCTGCCCCGGGGTGTCCCCCCAATGCCTCTCCTCTGCACTGATTCTCAGATAACCCACTTCTCTTCATCTTTTTCCTCCTAAAGATGGGTTTCAACAGAAGTCCAAACCCAGTTCTTATAGGACTTGGGGGTAAATCACTTAAATCCACTGGAAACCAATTCCTTCTGTGGCAAAGTGAAAGGATCTTATCACATAATCTCTAAGGGCCCATCAGTTTAGGCTTTATTTATAATAGTGAATAATTAAAAATAAGCAAATGCTCAACAGATACCAACCAGTAATTTTTTTTAAAAGATTTTATTTACTTATTCATGAAAGATACAGAAAGAGAGAGACAGAGACACAGGCAGAGAGAGAAGCAGGCTCCATGCAGGAAGCCCGATGTGGAACTCGATCCTGGGACTCCAGGATCACGCCCTGGGCCCAAGGCAAGACCGCTGAGCCACCCAGGCATCCTAACAAGCAGTAATTTTTAAAAAACATGTACCTAATGTCGGGGTGCCTGGGTAGTTCAGTCAGTTTTGGGCATGTGACTCTTGATTTCGGCTCAGGTCATGATCTCAGGGTTGTGAAACCGAGCTCTGTGTGCTGAGCCCACAGCCTGCATGAGAGTCTCTCTCTCTCTCCATCTCCTTCTGCTCCTCCCCTGCTTTCTCTCTCTCAAAAAATAATAATAATTAAATCTTAAAAAAATGGTATACCTAAAGTCTCATGTTATCATGCTAAATGAAAGCAGCATGACACTGTAGGATTCCAAATTTATTCATACAAATCTTAATGCATCAACATAAGAAGAAACACACCACAAGGCTCTCAGCAGTTTTCTAAATAATTGTCATTATTGATAACATATAGTCATAAAAATGGCATTTTCTTTCACTGTGAAAATCAGATACTGAAGTAGGATTAGCTTAAGCTTGTTAGCCTCTGCACAGCGTTTCTGGACCTCTTGGTAGGATTAGGGTACTCGGCCCTGGCTCTTACCACATCTAGAACAAGCTTCCATTACAGCAGGCATTATCATCACTGGCCATCACTGGCCGTCACTGGGCATCACTGGCCATCACTGGCCAACATGTCTGCTTCCTATGGAATTCTGAGTCTCCAGACAGCAGAGCCTTTGTCTTGTCTATTGATGTAGCATGATGCCAGGCACTTGGAACATGCCAGAACCATGTTGACCAAGGGTCAGAACAACTTCTGTTGGAACTACAGACCAATTTAATAGAATTTAATTCTGAAGCTTGATAATACTTTTCGATTTCGGCTCATAATAAATACTATGAATATCTCAGATACTATTTTCTCCTAAACGCTTTGTCTACAACTAGGGTGAAATGCATGCACCTAGAAGATGGGGGCTGCCTGGGTATATGGTAGGAAAATTCTTTCAAGGGACATAGAAGCATCAGACACCCATACCTGGTGGCATTCGTTGTGTACACATACATTTATCTCCCATGGCTTGGATCCTTGCTCACCAGGCAGCTTTCAAGCTGTAATTTAGCTTCTTGAGGAAATGTCAAAATGGAGTATAAATGTGCCAGCTGGGCGAGAGGACATGAGTAACTATTTCCCCTGGCAGTCATGTTTCTCAGGGTAAATGAAAAAATGGGCAGAATTTTGTTAGCTCAGCCTTTCTGAACTTAATTAACTTTGGAATACTGAGGAAACTGGGTTTGGGCATCTGTGAAACTGGGGATGAGATTTTGGACTCTGGTGACCCAAATAGGGGTATTGATACACCCGTGTGAAGCCGCCTGATGTGCTTCACACTTGTGATGCCATTCATCTCACCTCCACCAACAGTCGCTGTCATGAATGCTCTAGAAAGGCAGTCTGAGACAGAAGGCGTGCTGCTTGCTTGGTGAAATGTGGGCACGCCAGGGGAGCTGTGGACAAACCTTCAGGTTTTGGTTCAAGAAATTTTTAATGTGGATTAACTCCACATTTGCCTAGGAGAAGACCAGGTTAAGTATGTGATGACACAGTATAGTTACACATTAATGGAGAAGGCACAGAGCGGCCCTTAGCCATTTACCCTCTGAATTGTTTTCTGCTTGTCTCTGTAGCCAATCTAACTAATCCTCATGTGTAGCTATTTAAAATATGTATGTTTTGTTTTTATAGGAAAGAGCTTCCTATTTTTATTGTTTTTAAAGATTTTATTTAGTTGAGAGAGAAACAGAAAGAGAGAGAGCACGAGCAAGGGGGCAGAGGCAGAGGGAGAAGCAGACTCCGTGCTGAGCAGGAAGCCAGATGTAGGGCTCCATCTCAGGACCCCAAGATCATGACCTGAACCAAAGGCAGATGCTTAACCAACTGAGCCACCCAGGCACCCTGGAAAGAGCTTTTTGAAAGCCACTAAAAGCATCCCAGCTTCTCTTCTTTGATCCATATGATCCCCCAAAGCCCTCCTGGCTTCTAGGTAGCCTCTCCTGGCACCCCACACAGACACAGACCAAAGGCTATCTTCTCGAAAGGCAAATAGGATCATGTATTCCATGTATTAAAAATCTTAGGAGAGCTCCTGGGTGGCTCAGTCAGTTGAGCGTCTGCCTTCTGCTCAGGTCACGATCCCAGGCTCCTGCGAAGGAGCCCCACACTTTGGAGTCCCTTCTCACCAGGGAGTCTGCTTCTTCCTTTGCCTCTGCTCCTCCCCTTGCTCATGGTCTCTCTCAAATAAATAAATAAAATATTTAAAAAGAGAGAGAGAAACTCCTTTAGCTTTTGTGAATCCCACATCAAGTCCAAATTCCTGAGCTGGGATAAAAGGCTTTCACAATCTGACCACATCCTCCACCGTGGAACCCATGTCTTAGAAACACTGAGATATTCACATTGTTCTGGTATGGCCTCTGGCCTCATCTTGCTTCTGTGTCTTTGCGCCCCTAATACCTGGAATACTGGGATGCTTGGAATGCCTTCCCTTGCCTCTTTGGAAGTTTTGTTTGCCTACTTCAAACCAGCAAGCACAGATTCTTGCTCTCTCCTTTAGGTTTTCACAGTCCTTAAAGCAAACCTATTCTCTAGCAATTACCCCTGGTATTATAAATATCTATTTGCGTATGTTCGTCTCTTACTAAACTATGAAATTCTTGAGAGTGGAGATCTGCCATTCATCTCTGTGGAGCCACTCACTGCTTTGCACAGTGTCTGACTCATCATAGATTCTTAATTCTTGTTTATTGAATTTATTAATTAAGCCATAACCAAGCATCACCATTCATTTAATTGCAAATGAAGTCCCAAAGATGAAATTAACAGCCTCATTTCTATCAGCCTCGCTGATAAAGTGACAACAAATACTGAGTGCTTCTCACAATCCCAGCCAATGTAGAGCAAAGGAAAGCATCCAAGGGCGTTGGCCCTGCCCTTGAGTAGATTATAATAGAGTGGGGAAGATAATATTTCCATTCACAAAACAAAATGAGGGCAACATTAAAGATGTTTGAAAGCCTTGTGAGTTGTAGGGAGAATCTGAACTGCCTGGGGCAGATCCCTCCCTCCCAGCAGTATGGTTGGAAGGCATAGTCATTTGGAATCCAGTGTGGGAGAGGGGGACAGGGGGATACTACACTCTGCATGCTCAGAAAAGGCTTCTCCTTCTTCTCCTTCTCCTTCTCCTTCTCCTTCTCCTTCTTCTTCTTCTTCTTCTTTCTTTTTTAAGTAGGCTCCACACTGGGTGTGGAGGTTTGAACTCCTGACCTAGAGATCAAGACCTGAGCGGAGATCAAGAGTCAGATGCTCAACTAAGCCATCCAGGAGCCCCTCAGAAAATGTTTCTATATGAAGGCAGATCAAGGCTGCTGTTGACAGAAGTTGGTTTGGGGATGGGCAAAGAAGAAGATTGGGAGAAAAGTGTTCTAAAAACTGAAGCGATGTGCAGGATGTGAATCATGGGCAATCTGAGTCAAATCTTTAGGCACCACGGTAGTTTGAAGGACTCTTGTGCTGCATAGCCAGAGAACAACGATAAAGATAATTCTGTTCATCTCTTTTGTTTTAGCATTTACACAATGCTGATGCATCCTTGAAATAGTCATTGGATCCTTAGGACAATCGTATCTGGTGTGCCGAGTGCTTAGAGGCTGAGTCCTTCTTGACCCTGTCACACCACAGGCTAAGGCAGAAGTCTTCCTTGTGCTCCAAAGGGCTCCAAGCTTCCCTCTGACCCAGCCCATTCACACTCTGGGGAGAGTAGGTAACATGTCTTGTCTGTGTCCAGCACCTGAAATAAAACGGGAGCTTGGTAAATGTTTGTTACATGAGTGATTGGATGCATAGGTGGAATACAATGCATGGTAATCTTACTTGCTATCACTATCTCCATCAAGTTCCTCATTTCTCCATCTGAGTTCACAGGCTACTAACCATGTCCCTGGCAGTGAACACAAAGATCCCAACCCATCTCAGGATCTTCATCTCACCAAACACTGAATGCAGAGAGTTGCCCAGCAAAAATCTGGATCCATCTTTCCTCTGGGCTTGGAGTTACTAAAGGCTGGATGATAAAGATAACAAAGCATGGCAGTCCTGCTAGAGCACAGAAACAGACGTGACCCAGTAGCCCCAGGCTCCGTTGATAACAAAGGCTTTCTGAGCAATGGCCCTTCAGAGCAACAAATCAAGATAGACAGCCTGCCAAAAACATGCCAACCCAGCAGACTCAGAATCCCTTACCCGCCGAGAAACAGCCCTTCCAGCCCATCCATCACTTAGACAACTGGAATTAGATGGTGAGAACATCAAAGAAGCAGAGTCCGCCGTTGTAGCTGTAGGAAAGCTCCCAGGCAGCTCGGTCTCAGGTCCCTCCCCACCTTTCAGGAAACCTGAAGAATAAGTACCCTTATCTGCCCTGCCCATCAGATTTCTATTCATCCTTCAAGACTCAGCTCTAATGCCACTTCCTCTGTGATGCCTTCACCCATCTCTGAACTGCACATTGTTAGGTCAAGAGTAGATTTTAATGTTGTTCCAGGCAAGGGTCTGTGCCCTGCCCAAATTCTGATCTTCTGATCCATCACCTTTTCCCTGAAGGAGGTCCACAATAAGAGAAGCTATGTGAGGGCAGAGAACCCATTTGTACGCAACACCTCAATGCAGAGTTCTCAGAAAGAGCAGAACTAGATGATAAAACTTAGCTTGAAGCCTGGATTGAGCTTCTATCTCCTCCTAATGCCAGAATCCAAGTCCTGGGGTCTTAGCCTTTCTCAACATGGCCATGATGAATGAGTTCATGTGGGTAGGAGGGAAGAGAGACCTTGTCAGTCCTAGCCTAATGAGGCTGTTGAGTTCAACATCAATCCTACCTTATAGGAGGGGTAGGCAGGAGAGGAAAGAGATTGATTATTACCTTTTTCAAATCAGGTGGCCCCACTCATGTATAGATATGGCTCGGCCAATGGCTTGGGCTCTGGCCACTTATATCAACAAAGGGAAGGAGGGCTACCTTTCTTTTGAGTGTAACTTTAACCTTTTAACTATTGATCACACATCCATGGAATCAGAAATTTTAAAGTGACTACACTCTACTCAACATCTATATTTCTATGTGTGGATCCATGATCCTGGCAAATTTTGTTTTCAGGCCCCACTTCACAATGTCCTTGGTGTCTTCTCACAGGTTGGCTAAGTCAGCAAGAAGAGAGGTGCAGGTATTCTATTTTAAAAATTAAAAATATCTAAATCCTTCTGTGGTGCCATAAGCCCCTGACATCAGGACTATCTTGGGGAACATGTTCAAGAATTCAGAAGCCTGTAGACTTTCTCCAGGATGGAGCTGGGACACGGTAGGGAAGGAGAGGTAACATAAAGTGTTAAAGAAAGTAAGGGGATCAGTCTATATATACAATGGAATATTACTCAGCCATTAGAAATGAGGAATTTCTCACCATTTGCTTCAACGTGGATGGAACTGGAGGGTATTATGCTGAGTGAAGTAAGTCAGTCAGAGAAGGACAAACATTATATGGTCTCATTCATTCAGGGAATATAAAAAATAGTGAAAGAGATTAAAGGGGAAAGGAGAGAAAATGAGTGGGAAATATCAGTGAGAATGACAGAACACGAGAGACTCCTAACTCTGGGAAACGAACAAGGGGTAGTGGAAGGGGAGGTGGGCAGGGAGATAGGGTGACTGGGTGACGGGCACTGAGGGGGGCACTTGACGGGATGAGCACTGGGTGTTATACTCTATGTTGGCAAATCGAACTCCAATAAAAAAAATACTAAATAAATAGATAAATAATTTCAAAAAATAAAAGGGGATCACTGAGGGAGGAAAGAAAATGAGGCTGGGAGAGATTAGGGAGGGAAAGGACCCCTGACATCCTTCCATGAAGACTCTGGATCGAAATGAGACTCAATAGACAAGTTCATTTTGGACCATATCTACTCTGTGTAGAGTTCATGGTCATCTAATGGCGAAATTATCTCTCTCCTGGCAATACCCTGTTCCTGTAGAGCTTCCTGAACATGTGGATGTAACTGGAGAACTCTGGTACTCTTCTAACACTCCAGCTCTCCCATCTTCAGTTATGGACACTGGTTTCAATTCTAGCATTTCAGACCTAAGGTAGCCCACCGTAAGCTTTGGCCCAGATTGTGAACAGTATCCTCAGCTCTTTCAAGGGCAGAGGGATTGGTTGGACACATATAGCACATTTACATGTTGGAACACTGCCTGGCAGTCTGTTTCACCAGGATGGGGCCCTCTCCCTTTTCAGGCACAGGGAAGCATTGTATCTCCCTGCCAACCTTGGATGTTAAATCAGATATATGACTACCTTTGGCCTTATGAAATGTGAGCCAATGTGATTTCCATAAGGGTGGGAGCATTTAATTGCCACTGGCCAACATTCCATCCTTTCTCCTCCTCTCAGAAAGCCTAAAGCATTATGTTCAGAGAGACACATAGTTAAAATAATGCGGTGTGGTTACATGGGGCAGAGCTACCTCCCAAACCAGTGGAGCTTCCAGCATGGACAATAGATTTTTGTTGGGTTAAGCCACAGAGATTTTGGTGTTTTTTAAAGCATGCATTTATATGTAAATTATGAATCTATATATAATATTTACATATAAATAATGTATACTATTTTTTGGATAGTAAGATGACCTCTTTCATCATTTTACTATTTTTCCCCCCACAATGAATGTATGTTATTCTTATAGAGATGAAAATGCTATTTTAAACAAATAGTTAGCACTTGTTCTTTCTCGCCCTCTTGCCTCCCTGAGTGGGCTGTCTGATAGGCTGACAGCCATTGAAGGCCTGAGTTTTGCTTTCTGCTTCTCTCATGCAGATTTGTCTCATGCAGGTGGTGCTCAAAGAAATGTATATGAATGAATGATTTAGATTCCTCCCTAGCTGTCAGAGAAGCTCAGAAGAGCATCACCTTAGAACAAGGGTGGAGACAGAGTGAGATATCAAGGAGAAAAGAGACACAGGAAGTAGACACAGAAATGGACACAGGAAGTAGGTGGGGAAGTCCAGGGTAGAGAACTTTCTGAGGACCCATTGGAAACCTTTTTCACCCACCACCTCCTATCCATCCTTCAAGGACTAATTCAGATCCTACTTCTTCCATGAAGACATCCTTGACTTCTCCAGTCTTCAGGGGTCTTCTTCTTCTTCCAATTCCTATAGTACTTGCATTATAGACCATTGGGATTTCAGACACAGTTCTTTGTAGAACCCTGGAGCCCTCCTGTCCTCCAGGAGTACCTTGTGAATGCCCTCAAGGAGGGGGGATGTATAATCTCCCCATCCGGTCCTTGACCACTATAACTAAGACAACTATCCTACTCATAGGCTTCCATCAATAAAGAACAGGTTCTGCTGCTGTAACAAAAGTTCTTTTCATGGGTATCTCCTCAGATACTTTATTTCAGAAGGAGTGGAGACCGAGGCTTTGTGTCCATTGGGATGGCTACGTCTTTGTCATTGGTGAGGGAGAGGTTAACTGTGCCCATCTGTGATCCAGTAGCCAGGGCCTCTCAGCCATGGGTTGCCATAGTGACAGTCACATGATACTCAATAGTACAGGCAACTGCACCAGGAGGCTCCCCCTCACTCAGTCTAAAGCAGTATGTTCCTGTGATAGTGTATTCTGCCCTTTTCTTTTCCCGTCCAGATGCCTCAGAAACTGCTGCCCTGAGAATCCATGTAGAAGAAATTCTAGTACTTCATGTACATTTTTCAGCTCTTTTGCCCTTTGCAGCAAAGCAAAGCAAAGCAAAGCAAAGCAAAGCAAAGCAAGGCAAAACAAGACTTCTGTTTTGGAAGTAAGAGTCAGAGGGGACCTGTAGTTGATGACCTGCACATAGAATCATTGCTTCGATTTTGGGTCCCAGAATGAAACAGAGCCTGTCTCCATGCTGGGATCTTTCTTCCTCGTCAGATGATCCTTTACCCAGACCCTCCAGTCTCAGAGGCTGGCCCCTGACGGGTGACCTTGCCCACTGTCAGAGCACTCTGTAAAAAATGTTCTTTCTGGGGCTCCTGGGTGGCACAGTTGGCTGAGCGTCCAACTCTAGGTTTTGGCTCAGGTCTTGATCTCAGGGTCGTGATCTTGGGCTTGTGAGATCAAGCCCTGTGTCAGGCTCCACGCTCAGTGCAGAATCTGCTAAAGCTTCTCTCTCCCTCTGCCCCTCCCTCCTCTCTCTCTTTCTTTCTCTCTCTCTCTCAAATAAATAAATCTTAAAAAAAAAATTTTTTAAATGCTCTTTCTGATCCTAATGAAACTAAAGAGAATATGGTCTGGACACAATGCTAAACACTTTAAATACTTAATCCTTATTTTGTATATGAGACAATTGAGGTATGGAAAATCAAATTGCATGCTGAAAATCATATAGCTGGTTAACATCAAAGCTCATGCACTCAGCGGCTCCACTCTTGTTTCTCATGCTAAGTAGAAACTAATCTCCAGGGCAGCCTGGGTGGCTCAGTGGTTTAGCGCTGCCTTCAGCCCAGGGCATGATTCTAGAGACCCTGGATCAAGTCCCACATCAGCCTCCCTGCATGGAGCCTGCTTCTCCTTCTGCCTGTGTCTCTGCCTCTCTCTTTCTCTCCTGTCTCTCTCTCTCTGTCTCTGTCTCTCTGTCTCTCATGAATAAATAAATAAAATCTTTAAAAAAAAGGAAACTAATATACCCAGTGAATTCTAGGTCTTCATCTTCATTCATTTCACTCTCTGGAGCAATAGAGAACAAATCCCCTTCTGTTTCACAGCAACTTACCTTGGAGAGAACCTGCGTGATGTCCTTCAGTGAACTGGAAGCAGCATAGCCAATTGGGAGGAACAGTTATGCCCAGAAAGCAGCACTGTGCCTCCCTTTGGTCCCTTTAACTCCAGACTAAACATCTTTGTCTTCCCTTAAAATGTATATAAGAGTTCTTGGTCATGATCCCTAACAAACAAATACATTGATCTCAGCATTCCACAAAACAGCAGACAACTCTTGATTGTTGCTCGTCCAACCATTCCTTCCCATAACCTAGTGTTAGGCTAGCATAAATATCCCTCCACACTATCTGCTTAGGCACTGCCTGGCACTCACTGAGCGAGAAATAACCACGAAGCTGTACTTGGTCCCCTGATGCCAGAAGTCATGTCAGTGACAACAACAAAAGGTCATCTGTCTTGGTACAGTCTTTCGGAAGACAATTTCGTGACAGACAATTTGGTGACCAACAGGATACACCTTTGGATATTGACTAATTGTCAAGCATGGGTTGAAATCCTCAGAAACTCACCTCTCTTTCTGCACTGAGCCCTCCAAGAACAAACCCCCCGCGATCGCAGGATGTGGTATTTAAAGGGACAATGGTGATTTTTTCCAATCCAGTTTGATCGTGACTGAGACCCAGAAAGATGAGACTGTGTTGTCAGTCAGTAGCAACACCAGGAATCAAATCCAGGTCTGTCTGAATCCAAAGTCCACCCTCTTAGCTCCCCACTCTGTAAGGCATATTGCTCTCTAGTATTGACCAAAACCCTGGCTCTGAGAAGTCTATAAAATGGACATAGTGCAAGGACAATATAGAGTTGCAAATACTAAGTGGGATGTAATCTGTTACTCGCCTAGCACAGTGCCAAGCAGGGAAGGAGACTCTCCATTAAAGGTAGCCAGTGTCATCAGCAGGGACCAGGACCCATGCCTCTTTTGTTTTTCCCAGTGTGGCCCTTTGTACTTTGTACACCTGCCTCCCTAGTGCACCTTATCACAACGGGCTCAGGGATGGTACAATTTGGGGTGCAGAAGGTTGCAACAACAAAATCTTGGCCCTCAGTGAGCTTGCAATTCTGTGGAAGAGGTAGGAACAGCCCCATCTTGTGGATTTCTCAAGCAGAATGTGACATGGCTCAGTGATTCTGCCTCCTTCAAACCCTTTCTTCTCCTGGTTTCTAACATAGTACCATCTATCTATTCTTACACAATCATGAACTCCTTTGCTGACTCCTTATGCTCTCCATTTCTAAATAATGGCAGCCCTCAGGGATCTCCCCTCTCATCTCCAAAGAGACCTTATCTTAGGTGACCTCCTCAGATCATGTGATGTTGAGTACCTACTGTACTCAATGACACTGATGCTGACCCTGACATTTTTCTCTTCAGCCTTGACCCCTTCCTAAGCTCCAAGTTCCAACATCCAACAGCCTATATAACGTTTTCACTCGATGGTTCTTGGTATTCTTGAACTTAACATTTCCCAAACTGAACTGTACTTCTCCCATTCCAAACCCATCTCTCTCCTCAATTGCTGGTGGGCTTTCCCTTCGCTCCCACAGTTTATTCATTCAATACATGTTTACTGAGTGTCATTGTCATTGCAAACATTATTCTAGTCAGTGAGAAAAATCATAAACAAGACCAAGTCTCTGTGTTCATGAAGCTTATCTTCTAGTGGGAGAGCCAGGAAATAACCAGCAATTAACTGCATAAATAATATAATTTCAGGCACTGATACTTGTTCTTCCCTTTAGATCTCATTTTTTAAAAAGATTTTATTTATTTATTTATTCATGAGAGACACACAGAGAGGCAGAGACATAGGCAGAGGGAAAAGCAGGCTCCCTGCTGGAAGCCTGACGTGGGACTCGATCCCAGGACCCCTGAGATCATGTCCTGAGCCGAAGGCAGACATTCAGCCACTGAGCCACCCAGGTGTCCCATCCCTCTAGATTTCATTGTTGATATCACCATTTGCGAGTCACGGAGACCAAAATACTTGAAGTCATTCCTGACTCCTGCGTTTCCCTCAACTCCTCTATGTAACCCATCAGCAAGTTCCTCCAAAATGTGTTGAGAATGGATGGGATCGGTGATGATGAAGTATGTGCCATATGCTGTATCTGGAAAAAAAAAAAAACAGGAGTAAGATGAAAAGACTTTCCTTCTTTCTTCAAAAAAATATGGGGAGCAGGGATCAGTCACCAAACACACTCATGTTGGTTACCAGGACAATTTATGCTATTGCTGCCCCTGGTTTCACTTGTCTCCAGGACTCATCCTTTGGGGAGGGGGCTCTCTAATTCCTCTTTTCAGTGAAGTGGGGTGGTCTTGCCATGGTATTCACTCCAAGGAAGATCACAAACCATTTTTACAAAGTCTGATGGAGGCACAGGTGCCAGGGCATGCCTTTTCATGCCTCTGCCCACCTCATTGGTTATGTCCATGCCCCATCCTCTGAGTCGAGAATCTTAGAAATGTCTTGCAATGGCAACCCAAAATAAATACGTGCATAACAGGTGTCACTTCTGCAGGATGGTCATCAATGATCTGTTGGTCACTGCTAACTTCAAAATGAGGTTTTGAAGCCACAGAGTTTCTCTGGAGTGCTCATGCAAATGAACACACTGAGTGGCCTGCAAAGGCTCCCCTGGCTTGCTCATTATTCCTGAGTCCTGGAAATATTCGGAGCTCTCTTTCTGACACAGGATGAAGTTTGGAGGGCTCTTCATGTTGACTCTATATCTTTCCACTTGATCCCTCTGGGTCTCATCCATATTCTATCTTCTCTCTTTCCTTTCTTTGGTGGTGGAGGGCGAGGTAGAGAGAAGCCTTGCTTTGACCCAGCCTATATGAAATCTATGGCTGAGACCCCATGTTGTTCTTCTTCTCCCAGAGACCACGCATTGCAAATCTCAAAAGCAAGACTTGATCATTTTGTCAATCTTCTCCTGAGACAACTGTAGAATATCTAGCTGGCTGAATGGTGAAGTTAAGTATGAGAAAAAACAAACAAACAAACATTGAAAATAACACAGAATCTCTTTACCAAGTTCACCCTGCTATTGAGGAAGGTGCAAAATTGTGAGGAATGCTACACCTGCAAATATAAAACTGTTGGCATTTATAAAGAGTCTCTATGTACATAATCTCACTTAATCTTCACATTCCTGCTGTGAATTAGTAACCAGTTACACTTAAGATAGGTAAATGATAGATAGATAGATAGATAGATAGATAGATAGATAGATAGATAGATAGAAATTGCCCCGAGCTAGGGCTTAAAAGCAGTTTTCTGCTCAGGTTTAGCACATTAATCAATCCCCAGGTGAAAATCCTGGCATTAACAACTATGAATTCTACTGATAGAATTCTAGCCCAGACATTTGATCCAAATCCCAATCTTTGTCCATCTGAGTTTCCCTCAAATAGCCAACTTAAGGCGATTTCTCTCTCCCTCTCAGATCTGGGCAGCTCATCATGGGATCATAGGCTTACTGCCCTAATTCACTACTTCCAGTGAGTTCTAACCCATTTCTTTCCCCCATTTCCTAAAAATAAATTGTGATCTGGAGCCAAGGCAGAAAGATGGGTCTTTAAAAGAGGTGGGGTCTTTAAAAGAGGAAGTGCACTTACGAGTGACTTTGACAGGGTTGGGAGTGAGCTGCATGCATGAGTCTTAGAATGCAGAACAAACTTGAGATCTTCAAAGCATGAGCAACAGAAAGAGGATGGTCCTGATTTTTCTTCCTTTTGATTTGTTTTTAATTAGACATTTTCCAAAGGGGTGGAGGGAACCTGAGTTGCTTCAAGAAGAATTTGAGTTTCAGCCCATCTGCTGAAAGCCCTTTAAGGACGCTTGCATCCTTCTTATGACTGAGAAGTGAAAGTGCCCCAACAAAGCTCCTTTCGGGCTTAAACAAGAATGAAGGGAGAGGAATCTGGAGTTGACCTTCTCAGGTTTTGTAGAGAGTGGTCACATCTTATTATTCACGATTGCGGCATAGAGGAGTGAGGGTGTAGAGTGGAAGGCCACTTTAAGGAAAAGGAAAAAAAAAAGATAGAAGAACAAATATTTACTTACAATAAAAAAGCAGCCAAAATAGATTTATAGAGCCCTGATAACTCAACTACTTTTCTTTCAAAATATCTGTAGACAATTTATAAAACAAACAAATAACACCCCCCTACCCAACCCTCAAAAACCAAAACCCAGCAGCTTGAATAGAAACACGTTCTGATGACAAGCTGGTGTCCCCATTCCTCCTGGAATACTCCACAACCCTCAGTGGCTCCCAGCATTATGGGGAGGGGCTTGGGATCTTAAGCACCCATGGACTTCTAAGGAAATGTACAAGCATTTGTGGGGTGGCTGCCAGTGGGTTGCAGGGATGAGGGCATGTGTGTGAGGAGGTTAATTACCCTTCCTCCCTCCTCAGGAACATCTCTGGACCAAGGTGGAGCTTTCACCCCACAACTGATCACATATTGAATGAGTTGGACCTCTCTGCTCAGGAGTCTGGGGACCCCCGGCAGCCTGAGCTGGTTGAGGGCGTCTCAGGACCCTGGTACCTCTTCATTCCAGGTTTTAAGTGGTAGCCAAAGCAGGCTTCAGATTAGAGCATTGGAAGTTTTCCTCCTACATGGATCCCTTTGGGAGTATAGATTCTTTCCCCATTTTTACAGGGGGGATCTTCCCTCCTAGTATTTCTTCTTCACCCCACAGGGGATGGAGAAATCTGTTCCTTCTACCCATGGTGTGTAAGGCTGGGTAAAGGAACTTCGTCTCTCTACCAACACCACTTAGTGGCTTCTCGTGAGAGGAATTGCTAATCTGACTGCCCCACATTCTCTGCATGTGTTCACAGACTATAATGACAGGATCCAGGATCATTTCTTTTGCTCCTGATGCCCAGCCCCCCACTTCTTTACCGCCCCCCTCCCCCCCCCACACACACACATACTCTCCCATGCCCTGTCCCTGTGAGATCAAGCATACATAAGGTCCCACCTGCCTTTCTGGCCAGGCCCTGCATGTTTATTCTAGCATCTCCAGCCGCATCTGGAAAGGAAAGCAACCTGGTCATCCTTGCTCATGTGGCAGAGGGGACAAGAGAGCTTGGTATGCTCCCACAGACCCAGGCATTTCTCTAAGAAAAGAAAATCCTGCTGGTCTCTCTGGGCTTGCGCACCAGACTGCACTAGAAGAGAAGTTCTGCATGGGGATGCATCTGATGCTGGCTCAGAGGCTCCCATTTACATATCCCCCCCCCCTTTTTTTTTCTGTATTGAGTTCTCTAGTTGGCTTTTTCCTTCAGTTGAGAACCCAGAAGGGAGGAGAAATGCACGGCAGGGGTCAAGGACTGGAACACCATCTGTGTGTCCTAAATGCACACAAGCGCCCCCAGAGCAAGTTTGGATATCATTTCAGGGGTGTCACAGATTTTTCTAAGGAAACCAAGGAGGTCCTCTAAAGCAATGCTTCTCAAACATGAATAAGCATGTAAATCATCCAGGGGATCTTGTTTGAATGCAGAACCTGATTCAGGAGATCTGGGGTGGGAGTTGGGATCTGCATTTGTTTTGTTTTATTTTATTTTAAATATTTTATTTATTTATTTTAGAGAGAGCATGCACACATGAGGGAAGGAGCAGAGTGAGAGGGAGAAGCAGGCTCCCCGATGAGCAGGGAGCCTGATGCAGGGCTCGATCTCATGGGATGAGATCAGGACCTGAGCCAAAGGCAGACGCTTAACCAACTGAGCCACCCAGGCATCCCTCAATCTGCATTTTTAACAGGTGTGCAGGTGACACCAGTGCCACTCACCCAGAGCATCTGGATCCTCACCACCCAAAGGCAGTCCTAGGACCCGCAGCATCCACACCCTCGGAAGCTTGTGAAAGATGCAGAATCTTGGGCTCCATCTGAGACCTACGGAAACAGAAATTTGGCCACTACGAGGTAGCCTAATCACCTTCTCGGTGTTTTCCCTGCCGGCTAATCCAGGGTCAGAGTACATAAACCATTGCAGCTGCTCTGGGCAGGACTTGGTTAACTTTAGAGGCTGGTCAAGTAGGAAAATCACTAATTTCCCCAAGGAGCCTCAGAGACGCCTCTGGCAGCTGGTCTTCCTCTGTGAGTCATTGGAGGCTGCAAACAGGACCTTGTGCAGTGTTTGTGGAAGGTAATGTGGCTGAATTAATGATGATGCAGGAGCCTTCACAGAGGTGATTCTCGGCTCTTTTAATTGCACCATTTCTCAACCTTAATGCTGCCTCACTGCCATTTCTGAATTATATCACCATGCACATCCAGAGACACGCATATTATAGATTAATTCTCCCACTCAAACTGATAAACTACCCCACACATAATTTATACTCATCTGTCTTTCCCCTAATCTAGCCAAACCCTCTGCCTGCTACTCTGTCAACCAGAGTGCTTCGAGAAAATTAGTCTTTGGACTGCGTCCCTGTACTTACATGCCATCCATGGGAGTCCATTTGAAAGCTACGTGAGGAAACCAGAGGTGATAAAAGTCCAGGGTCTTTTCTGATTCCATGCCAATGGATGGGATGGGATGGGATGGGATGGGATGGGATGGGATGGGATGGGGTGGGATGGGATGGGATGGGATGGGATGAACCATCAGAATGGTCTGGTACTTTACATACTCGAAGTTGTGTTTTGTTCTATCCCAGGCGGAACATCTATCTGTGAGTGTCCTGATCCCCTGAGCCAGAAATGCTGCTACTCTAGAGTTAGCACCTCTAGCTGGATTCCTTCCCTTTCTAGCCTCACCTTCTTGGGCCCCTCCCCTGATTCCTGGGTCACAGCCACCATGAGAGCTTGGCCCTCCCCTTCCCAGCCTTCCTTGAGCTCATGGGGGAAAAAGACTCACAGCTTTGAATCAGACTCATTGGTCCCACCCGTCACTCCTCCTGTCATCTCTAATTTCGTGGACGTGGTGTCTTGCTGGCATAGGCACATGGTGCCCTGCAGGACAGTTGTCCTGGCTAACATCTGTGCTTGTGTCTGCCTTTAATCCTGGATCTAGGGTGTTCCCAGAGTCTCCTAGGCACTCCCCCTCCCCAGGTCCTCTTGAAATTCACCTTCTTGGGATGCTTGAGTGGCTCAGTGGTTGAGTGTCTGCCTTTGGCTCTAGGTGTGATCCAAGTCCTGGGATCAAGTCCCACATCAGGCTCTTCACAGGGAACCTGCATCTCCCTCAGCCTCTGTCTCTGCCTCTCTCTGTGTGTCTCTCATGAATGAATAAACAAAATCTAAAAAACAAAGAATACTTATCTCCTTGACTGTTTGCTCTGCCAAGCCCGTTCCTACTTTGAACAAATTGCATGGTCTTATTTCTCAGCTATGGGGTCTTTCTAGAAAGAGTTATGAAACAGTCCTGGTAGATCAGCAAGGATCTCTGTTATTGGATCTTGATGGGGCTTCACTGACACTCAACAAAGCTTCCCTTCACCATGTGATGGGGGTTCTCACTCCTTGTGCCCCTTGAGCCCCTGACTTTATTCAGACTTGCACATTCTCAGCTGATGACCTCCCCTCTTGCTTTACAAAGATGAAGTCTAGAGAATGTCTAGAGAACACAAATGGGGAAGAACACACAAGGCCGAGGAAGTCTCTGGGAGTTCCTAGCATCTCACCAGGCATAATGCTAAGCCTTAAAGTTCTGGCTTCAGTCAAATAAGCTCAAGGCGGCTGCCGAGCACTCCCTTCCAATGGAAAGAACAGATGTAAGAGTTTGAGATGGCACCCGAGGAAACTGTTGCTAGACTTTGCTTAAGATTATAAGACCATCAAGGAAAGGTGGGAAGGGAAATAGAAAGTGAATCCCGAGGGACCCCTGGGTGGCTCAGTGGTTGAGCGCCTGCCTTCGGCTCAGTGATCCCTGGGTACTGGGATCAAGTCCCACATCGGGGTCCCTGTATGGAACCTGCTTCTCCCTCTGCCTTTGTCTCTGCCTCTCTCTCTCTCTCTCTCTCTCTCTCTGTCTCTCGTAGATAATAAATAAATAAATAAATAAATAAATAAAATCTTTAAAAAAAAGTGAACCCCAAGGTATCATTCAAGGAAGGATCGATTGTCTTGTTTGTGTCAAGCGGCTCTGGGTGTGTCCTGTGATGGAACACAATTACCTTCTGCATTCATGCCCATTTTCAATAAGAACTGACCTTGTTGCTGGTCACACCACATATACCTTCTTTGATTCACATCTCCCTCCTTTTCATTCTCTTTCCTGATTTTGTGGGACAAAATCTACCCAGAAAAACATGGAAGCCATGTTAAATATTTCAAATATCAGGGAAGCCCTGGATGGAACATGTTATAAAAGCATTGGAAGTGCTGAAAGAGTCACAAAGAGGAGGACAAGCTACTCCAGAGATTAGAAATGGCAGGAAGTCACTATTGCCCCTAGTGTTGAGGAACCAAAGTTGGGAGATCCCAGAGCCCAGGGGCATGATGGTGGTTGGCTGAGGGAGGCCACTGCTGCTCTTCAGAGAAATCACTGATGTACTACAGAAAGCAACAAACTTGACACTGGACCCAACAGCCACCTGCCACTGCTGGCACTAGGACCACCTGAGACACCTGCAGGTGCTGACCACTCTGGAAGCCACCCAGTGCTATACCACCCACCTATCACTACAGCTGCTGGGTGAGAGTGCCCCAGGAAAGGGTGGAAAGGATGCTTAGGCCAAACAGGCAATGGTCAGCACACCCTTCACTCCTTCTGTCTCTTAGCCTGCCTTTTTGAAATCCTTCCTTTCCTTTTTCCCTTGTCTTCTCTAACTGCATTCATTCGACCAGCATTCATGAGCATCTACTGTATGCTAGGAATTATGCTAGAATGGGGGGTGGTAAGGGAAGTGGATTCAGAAAGATAAAGATATTGACCTGTATCCAAGGTTAAAGATCATAATTTCCCACCCCCAAACACACACACACACACACACACACACACACACACACTTTGTTTTCTTGTTTGTTTTTGCTTTTGTTTTAGAAGATCAAGAATTGCTTCTGGAAATTGATCCAAGTTCTCTCCGCTTTTTCTTGAGTTTGTGTTTAAAAATCATAGAGTGATCTCTGGCCATTTTGCTCCACCAGTGAACACATATTGAGAATCTATAATATACATTAGACTCTACTAGGAGCAACGAGCAGAAAAATGACCATGAAAACCTTACGATATCATGGGGAGAGAGAGTACATGACATAGTGAACAAAATCTTGATTACAACAAGTGGATAGACTAACTTCCTAAAGTCTGCTAGTAGGACAGACAGGGTGTGAAGGGTGCCATGAAAGTGAGTGGGTCAGGGCAGGCTTCATGAGGAAAGAGGCTTGGCCTGGTTACGAGAGAGGAATAGGCTGCAAACTTACCTGTGTGCCCAAATCTCCCTTTTGCCTCTTGCCCCAAAGCTGGAACCATCATCAACCTCCGGGCTGTGGAAAAATCCCATATTAGAATGCCAGGAATGCAGACAGAGCTCTACTTCCTTCTCTCTCCAACATGATCTTGGCCCGGTGACCTTGGCTAAGTCATTTGACCATCTGGGAACTCAGTGGTCTCAGCTGTGACAAGGGGTTACTGATGTTATTCCTGGTTTAGTGTTCTAGGACACATCAAATCTTATGACTCCATCCTGCTATCAGACCCAGGACCCAATAACCCACCTAGGATGGGGTGGGTGGGGGCTGATTTACCTGGAGGGAAGTGGAATTCTCTTTTCAGGACCAGCAGAAAAGCTTGGTCCTTTCTCCCCAATGCACAATTCTCCTATTTTCTCTGTTTTCCAACAGCCCCTGTCCTGGAGCTGCTGGGGCCGAGAGGCCCCCAGATTCATTCCTCTGGTTGGCCAGTGTCCCGGACCCTACTATGATACCCAGTTGTGTGCAGGAAGCACGCTCTCTATTGAGCAGCCTTTCTTTATAGCCTGAATGAGGAAAAGCTGCCCAGTGGGCATGCAGGACAGAAGCTGACCTGGAGGTGGGCTCTTCTTTGTCCCCTGCCCCCCTTACTCAGACTCTCTGCACCTAGCATCGCCCCCCTCTTATGCTGCCCTCACAGGCTGGTCTATGCCCATGGACACCTCTGGGCCTATCAGCTGTCTCCATAATGGACAAGGACAGCTCATCACATTACGAGCCTGCTTCTCTGGCAGGAAGGCTAAGGGCCGGTGAGGCTCATTAGCGTCTGCCTGGAAGGGGACCAGGCAGTGGGGCTCTTCCTCCTCTCCGAGCTGCCCCCTCCTTCCCAGACACGATTTCTAGCAGGCTCTCTCAGCTGCATGTCATGAGCATGAGCAGTTGTGGTGTATCATGAGCCTTAGTGAAGAAGGTCAGACTAATTTGTTGTTCGATAGTAGTACCGGGAAAGAGGCACATGCATGGTTTATTTTTGAAAATTTACAACAAATGGAAGCAGTCATTTCCACTCTCTGGAATTCCAAGATGCTTTCCAAGGGAGGAAAAGGTAGAGCCACCAAGAGTAGAGCTAATGCACTGTGAGCTTGTCCCTGGAAGCGTGAGTGTGAATGTCACCCATAACATTGCCGGTGAAGGAAGATTGAGATGAGGACTACTGACTGGCCTCCTGCCTCCTGACTTTTGGCTGGGACAAAGAGGAAGATGGAATGCCATGCATCTTCTTAAGGAGCCCAGGATTAGAACATCCAACGAAGGAGATCCTCTGAAACAGAATGTCTGGAACGCGAGTGCCATATAAATCACCAAAGGATCTTGTTAAAATGCAGACTTTGATTCAGTGGGTCTGGAGTGGGGGGTAGCTGGGGATTTCCAGACACTGGTGTGAAAAATGGGGGAATGTGCTGAAGCTTCTAGGCTAAAAGCATCCAATGCCTTCTGTAAGTAGAGTCTGGAGGTGGAGTATTTTCTTACATTGTCTCTTTTACTAGGGCTACTCAAAGTCCCCTGAACCCAAGTCCTCAAGGAGAAAAGCCATGCTGGATCCCAATGACCATGACAGGGGCTTGTTATGCATGCGTGATTCATGCACACTAGCTTGGAAAGACTGGCCCTATTCATGAAACATAATTACATCCCACTTCTCTGGATTTAACTGAAATCACAGATGGATCAAAATTTAAAGCTGGAGGGGACTGTAAAAAATCTGTATTTCGGTTCATTTATTTTAAAGCCAGGACCTAGAGTTTGGGGCAAAAATTTGATTTCTAAGTATTGGCAGCTAATTAGAATTCAAAAGAGAATACTACATAGCCAGGGCACCTGGGCAGCTCAGTCGGTTAAGCATCTGACTCTTGGTTTCGGCTCAGGTCGTGATCTCAGGGTCATGAAACAGAGCCCCACGTTGGGCCTCCATGCTGAGCGTGGAATCTGCTTGAGATTCTCTCTCTCCTTCTTCTTCTGTCCACCCCCAACACACACTTACTCTCTCTCTCTCTCTTTCTAATAAATGAATAAACTTTTTTTAAAAAAAGAATACTATGTAGCTAAAATAAGACAACTCCCCCAAACAGATACACCTGCTTGCTCTCAGCCTCTGATCTACATGGATGTCAGGGATTGAGAAGTGATTTTTGTTCACATGTCTGTTTGGATATCATATTGCAGAGCCAAGGCTCAGGAAATACTTTCCCTACTAGCTTAGTCAGAAAGAGAATTTTTTTCCTAAATACCGAAGGGAAGTTTGTGGACAGGATGTAAGTGATGGATCAGACTGTAGAAGTCTCTGTCTCTGTGTATCCAGAATAAGGTGTTTGAAAGATTTAACTCAGCTTGGAACATGCTTGGAAATCGTCTTCAGGATGGGTGTCTGGTACTTAAGGCAGATGACTGGGAGTTTTTCTGAGCTTAACTGCTCACTCAATGAGCAGTTCCTAAATGGGTTCCCACATCTACCTACACACTGAGTGTATTGTGCCCGCGGGAATGTTGGACAAAGTACAAACTGTAGGGTGCCTGTCTATCCAATAGAAATATTTTGTAAGTGTTTAATCAACATACATATGGGAAATGTGCACACGATCTAAGTACAGGAAAGTGCACAGAAGAAAACCAAATAAGGGTGCCTGGGTGGCTCAGTGGGGTAAGCATCTGCCTTTTGCTCAGGATGTGATCCTGGGGTCCTGGAATAGAGCCCTACATCAGGCTTCCTGCTCAGCATCTCCCTCTCCTTCTGCCGTTTCTCCCCCAACTCATGGTCTCTCTCAAAAAAAAAAAAAATTTAAAATCTCAGAAAAAAAAAAAAAAAGAATGCCATACAATGTGGCAGCTATACTTGTGGTGAGCATAGTACAATGTATGGACTTATTGGATCACTAAACTGTACACATGACACTAATGTAACACTGTGTGTCAACTATACTTCCATTTAAAAAATACCATAAAATGAATTTACACAAACTTAACACACCTGTCTAGCCAATACTCAAATCAAGAAAGAATATGACCAGTTACTCACCCTGGCCCCCCAATCCCACCAAGTCGACCACTCTTCTGTCTTCTAACACATAGATCATCTTTCTTTGTAGACATACCGTGTCTGACTTCTTTTGCTCCACATTGTTTGGAAGAATAATTCATCGTGTCGTGTGTAGCTGTGTTGCCATGGCGTATCATTGCTGTAGAGTATTCCATTTTGTGTATGTAACGCTATGCATCCATTGTACTATTGATGCACATTTGGGTGTTTTCCATTTTGGGGGTTATTACAAATGGCACTGCTATCAGATTTCCTATCCATTTCTTAGGATGAACACATGTGTGTATTTCTTCAGGAAATACTTAGGACTAGAACTGCTGGACCATAGGTCATGCATATGTTAAGCTCTCGTAGATGCTGCCAGAACTTGTCCAAAGTGATTGTATCAATGTACATTCCTGCCAGCAGTGAGTGAGGGTTCTGATTGTTCCATATCCCTGCCAACACTTTGTTGTTGAAAAAGAAAATCTCAATTCTGTTTTCCAGTTGGTGGACATATAGGGTAACACACCATCATTTGCTTAATGGACGTATAGGGTATCACACCACCATTTGCAAAAGCTTAATTTACTATTTCCTAATAACTAAGAAAGCTGAGCACTTTTTTTTGTTTTTGTATATTGAATGGCCATTTGGATATCCTTTTCTATGAAAAGTCTGTTCAAATCTTCCACTCATTACAAAAAGAAAGGTTATATTTTCACTCTCTTAATGGAGTCTTTTGATAAATAGAAGTTTTTAACTTTAACGGTTGCCCATTTATCTTTTTTTCTTTCTTTCTTTCTGTCTTTTCTTTTTTTTTTTTTTTTGCCTTTATGGCTGGCTCTTTTGTGTCCTGTTTAAGAAATCTTTGTCTACTCAAGGTCACGATGATATTTCCTTGAGAAGCTTTATTAAGTTTTACCTTGCACATTTCAAATGGAGATTGGAGTAAGCTTCTTTGTCTTTTCGAGATAATTTCTCCCAGGCCCAGTGAGCACCCAACCACTAGATCTGAACCCCGACCACTAGACTTTCTAATCACCAGCTGCTTGAGATTAGGCATCTGCTTTCCTTCTCTCTGTCTCACCTCCTCAGGGGTAATATTACCTTCCAGGGCACCTGGGTGGCTCAGTCGGTGAAAAGCATCTGCCTTCAGCTCAGATCATGATCCCAGGGTCCTGGGATCAAGCCCTGCATCAGGCTCCCTGCTCAGTGGCTTGTGCTTTCTTTCTCTATATATACATCAAATAAATAAATAAATAAATAAATAAATAAATAAATAAATAAATAAATAAATAAAAATCTTTACAAAAAAATCCTTCCTTCCTCATGGTTTTTCTGGTAAGGACTAATTATCTTAATTACTGAGAACAGTATCTGACACAAAATAAACATTCACTAAGGGGTGGTGATCATTACTGGTCTTGATTTAATGAGCTAAGGAGGAAAGAGTAATGAGGAGGAGCAGGAGTGGGCCATCAGTGAGTGTGTCCTAAATCCTGGAAGGAATGGAGGGGAAGAGATGGAGAACCACTCATCTACACCCATCGTTTAGGTAGGCTCACGAGTCACAGACTGTCAGAGCATAAAAGCCAGAAGGTTACAAAAAGTTTACTCTGGGAATTCAGGGCAATAAATGCAGATGGCCAGGGAGCCCCCTCATCACATTTATCTCCTCCTCTGGAGCTGGGGATCACAGGCCACAACCCCACTACTGATATTAAGCAGGAAAAATTTTTAAAAGATTTTATGTATTTATTTATGAGAGAGAGAATGAGTTGGAGAGAGGAACAGAAGGAGAGAGACAAGCAGACGCCCCACTGAATACAGAGCCTGACACAGGGCTCGATCTCATGGCCCTGAGATCATGCCCAGAGCCAAAACCGAGAGTCACTTAACGGGCCAAACCACCAGGTGCCCCTAAGCAGGAAATTATTGAACAGTGAATGTGAAGAGCAGCTGTCATTTGGGGAGGACTCAGCTCAGCTTCAGAGAGATAGACCCTCACAGAGGGTTGAGATGGTTTTCCCAGAGTGGGTCATTGTGGACGAGTGGGTATTTGACCCTGAGCCCACGAAGCAGAGACCTGAGGACTACATCATTTAGTGGGTCAAAGAATTCCTCCAGAGAATTTCTAGAATTATGTGCATTTCTTCTCTTCAGGTACCTCTCCAGAATTATATAAGATAACACCATACCCCTCAGGTTGAACAGGAGTCAGCAAACTTAATCTGTTAAAATCCAGACAGCCAACATATTTGGGTGCTATGGTGTCTGTTGCAGCTTCTCAGCTGTGTCATTTTATCGTAAAAGCAGCCATGGACAATATGTAAGCATGTGAGCTTCACTGTATCCTATGTTCATTTATGGTCACTAAAACTTGAATGTCATAGAATATTCATATCAGAATATATATATAATATATATATTTTTTATATATATACTATATATATATTTTTTTCCAACCACTTAAAAATGCAAAAACCATTCTGAGCCTATGGGACATGTGCAAATGGGCAGCAGGCCAGACTGGTCCATGGGAAATAGTGTCAGTCAGTCCTAATTAGTGGTTTTCCAAGCATAGTCCTGGGCAAGCAGCTTCAGCATTACCTGGGAACCTGCCAGAAATGGGATCTCTCAGACCCAGCCCACATTTACTGCATCAGAAGCTGGGGTGATTCACCTACATGATCAAGGTTATTTTTTTTTAAGATTTTATTTATCTATTCATGAGAGACAGAGAAAGAGGCAGAGACACAGGCAGAGGGAGAAGCAGGCTCCCCAAGGGGAGGCCGATGTGGGACTCGGTCCCAGTACCCTGGGATCATGACCTGAGTCAAAGGCAGATGCTCAACCACTGAGTCACCCAGGTGCCCCACAGTCAAGTTTGAAAATCGCTGGTCTGCAATACAAGTTCTTCCAAGCACTTATTCCAAGCCAATTTCCCTGACTTCTGTCTGTATCTTTTTTACATTAGACAAGCCAATTAACCTGGCATCTGAAACCCCTTCTGAGAAACCCTTCCCCACAGCTGCTTGTTGAGGCAAATGGCTTCAGAATATTACTGGCAGGTGTCCACATTCTGGGCCACATGGATCTGACTTGCTTAGTACCAGACCCATGATCAAAATCTGGTCAGCGACAGGTGTCTGTCATCAAAGCTAATCGGACTCACCTTGGTAAGCATTTTAACTAGCTATGTAGGTCATTAATTGTTTATTGCTACTGGGAGCCAAAGTAAAAATCCAAAAATGCAGAGATGGAGGACAATACAGAGCTTTTGTGAGGCAGAAGATGTGAGGGTAAGGAGTTGTAAGGAAGCAGAGGTATGATGGGAGGCAACCAGCTGAAGCTCATGGCTACAGACAAGAGTCTACAGGAGTGAGGGGAGCTGAGTTTCCTTAACAGCCAAGCACTGGGGTGACTCCAGAAGACATCTCCGCTAAAGGGGCAGCATAGAAACCTGCTCATTAACCTGCCTTGAATCCTGAAAACATGAGTCTGCCCCTTAAGCCTGGGGAATCCCAGGTCGCTGTAAGATTTCTGGTCCCAAAGGAGTCCTGCCAACAAACAGGGGTGGAATATCTGTTCCTCAGACCCCAGTAGCGTGTTGAGGTTTTCCTTAATATGTTACACACGTATGTGTTTCTCTCTCCGCACCTAAAAATCTTACTCTCCAAGACCTCACTTCAAGGCAATATTCCCAACAAAGTTCTCCTTGATTCTTCTGCTCTTCCTCCCTGACTGGTTAGTCCACCTTTCCTTCAGAGCCAGCACCCTGTTCCCAGAACCTCTCTGCATTGCATTCCGCCATTTTTAAAGATAGCCACTGCAGGTCTGCTCAGGTGACTTGATGCCTTGGGAAAATCTTCATGTCCTTGCTATTCCCAGCACATGGTCAAAGTATAATCAAAGTTGGGGGGGGGTGGGGTCAGAGAATGTCCAATCATCTCTCTCTGAATGACCTCTCCACCTTCACCACCCACAGCCATTGGACAGACCAGAAGAGCGAGTTCCAGGGAGGGGACAGGATTTGACAGCCTCTGTTGAACAACGCTCTGGGACAGGACCACATGTCCCCAGTGGGTCCCCTTTGCAAGCCCTGTCTCCTTCACACTTCTAAATCCCTTCTCCACACTTCAGCTGAGGGGACCTGAGATAATTTCAAGGGCTTTCAATGACCATTTGCAATTAACTGTATGGGAAATATCTCCAGTCAATTAGTGTTGGCACATTTCCAGGGCTGTCACCAACCTGCTCTGGAGCAATCAGACTTAATTATCTTGTTGTCTTTGCTTTTTTTTTTTTTTTTTTATGTTAATCTCATTTGTGAGGGTTTCTGTAAACAATTAGGTAAGGAGAGCCTTTTCATTTGAATGAAGCAAATGGGATGAAGCAACTGTATTTTACAGATAACTCCAAGGCTTTAAAATTCTCAGCTGAGTCCCATAGTATCAGGGCCTTCAACTCTTTTTAAAATCCCTAGAATCATGCTCCCATGGAACAGACACTTGGATAGCTATGGAGGGAAGCTCACGTTTTTGTTTATTTGCTGACCACCACAGAGCACAGAAGAGGAGCTGTGGGAGGGGACAGTCTGTGTTTTGTTGGGGTTCCATTTCTTCAGACCCAACAATACATTCATGGAATTAAGCTTAACAGCTGTTTATTGGCAATAATAGCAAAATGCAAGCACAGCACCGCACAGCCTAGTGCCATGGAAGGTTAGCAGGTGTTCGGAGGGAATGCTCTTATTTCTGCCAGCCCGCATTCACCCTACAGAAATGGGCATCCCTGCCATTTGAGGGAAGCCAAGCCCTCCACACTCAGCTCCATGCAGGGGTGGGTAATCAACCATCCTGCATCATCAGGTCACAGTCGTTGAATTGTGATGCACAAATGACCAAGGCCAAGCTAAAGGAGAGGTGATTATGGGATGTTTTCTGGAACCATAGGGCAAGAGCAGCTCTCTTTCTATTGATGGAGGTAGGCTATAAGAATGAGGGTCTGATCCTGTCAGTGGCTATGCTGTCATTCTGTTAGAAGAGTGATCATTGGGACACCTGGATGGCTCAGTTGTTGAGCATCTGCCTTCAGCTCTGGTTGTGATCCTGGGGTCCTGGGATCTAGTTCCACATCGGGCTCCCCACAGGGAGCCTGCTTTTCCCTCTGCCTGTGTCTCTGCCTCTTTTTCTCTGTGTCTCTCATGAATAAACAACTAAAATCTTCAAAAAAAAAAAAAAAGAAGAAGAAGAAGAAGAAGAAGAGTGATCCTTATGAAGATGAAGGAAAAAGGAAGGAAAAGTAGAGGAGGGAAAGAGAGATTCTCAATGCCAGCAGTTGTGTTCATACTCTGATCAAACTACATCCTTGACTTCTCAGTTATGTGGCCAGTAACTCACCCTGTTTCCTCCTTAATCCAGCTGAAATTGTGTGTGCCACTTACAACTCAAAGAACCCTTCCAAATATAATATTAAAGGAAAATCCTTTCAAGGTGAAAAATTATGACTCCACTATTTCTTGTCAACTTTATGCAAACAGTTAAAGTCCCATTTTACTTGAAGCTCCCTCAAGAGCCTGAATGATAAACCAAGGTAGGATTAATCTGATGGAAAGAATAACTTGCATTTTACCTCTGTTCCTTCCTGGCCTTGAGGCACTAGTAGCCTTGTTCTTCAGAGTCCTCAAGGATTTCAGCAATGACCTATGTGCAGCTTACCTCTCAGCACTTCTTTGCTTTTAAGTCCAGGGATGATTTGATCTTGGCTGCCTGGAGTCCACAGAGTCCCCTCCCACTGCAAAGGGCACAGGGACAGGATCCCCAGATCTTGCCCCTATTCTGCTGATGACTGGCTGTGTCAACTTGGGAAGACATGCTGCTATCTTTTCTCTGTTGTGCAAATTCCAGTGGATTTCCTTCTCTTACCCTGAGTGCTCAAGGAAACAGCCACTGTTCTTTCAGACAAGTCTAAGAACAAGCAAACATTACTGAAAACTCAGAGCATATTGTGCAATTGAGTATTTCAATACCACAGATAGCCCCTACCCCACCCCACCCCGAGTCTTCTCTAAGTCCTTGGCTGCTCCTGCTTTGTCACAGCCTCCCCTACTAGGGCTCCCACACCCCTGACTCAAACCAGATTTCAAATATCTATTCCCACTGAAGCCTATGTTTTGCAGAATTCCTGATTTTTTCCCTCCCAAAGCCAGCCTCAGAACTCCATACTCCACTGTGCGTGTTTAACTATGGTATTCATACTTCAACTTCCCTCCATCTTTGGAATCGCTCAGAAAGAAAGGAGAATGTAATACACAGCATTTTCTGGGATGGAGGTTCTGGCTCCCAGGAGGCCCTGAGAGAGATGGGAGTGAGGCCGGAGTTGGTATATGCTTCCAGGCTCTGGGAAAGTGTGCTGAGGAGGGACTGGATAGAAGGCTTTGTACCTGTTACCACTGACAGTCATCACACCGTTGAAGAGTGTGTAAGACAAGATATCCTTGGTGTGAATTTGAAGAAAAACAAGAGAAGAGTGAGCAAGTTGCAGTGTTCACCCTTCTGGGCTGATGTAGCCTGGTCTTTCTGAGGAGACAACTGAACTTTAAGCCTTCTCATGTGTCCCTCATGGGTAAGGAAGCTGTGCCCTTAGTGGGATGGATTCTGGGGCAACTGTCAGCCCCACTTTACATGGAGAAGCTGGCCAGCTTGGCTCTGGGCCCAGTTCTGAGCATCTCCTGGGTTCTGTACAGCTTATGAGGGGATCGATAAACATTTAAATGTCATGCTTCCAGGAGCCATCCATCATAGTAAATGTTGTTGTTCAATAAATGTCACTAGAGGGTAACAAAATCTCTCTTGCAGAATACCCTCTGGCCACCACTTCCTCTCTTGACCCTTCCACTGGGATCATCACAGAACCTCTCCTGATTTCAAATAGTAAAGGGTGAGGGGCTGTTTCTGAGCTTGAAACAAAGAGTGGTCTTTTTCCTGGAGCTGGCTTCCTTGTCACATATACTCTGTGGTCATCATTGATGCAATTTGCTGAGCATTTCTGGCTCTTTTCATTTCTGGAGCAGGACTGGATTGCATTTCCTAGGACCCCTGTGGCTGGATGCATCTAAATGACTATTTCTGACCAATGCACTGTGAACAGAAGTGACTCATGTCACTTTTAGATTGGAGCACTTAAATGCCGATATAAGACCCTCTCCAAATCACCTTTCTTTAGAATACAGTAACTTAGAATACTGGATATTGTGGCTCCTCATCAGCCTGAGTTCCTATTTGGCTCCAAGGAGCTGAGCCCTCTGCTATTGTGGACATGCAGTATGAGCAAGAAATGCACTTTTATAATTTGAACCCAGTGAGATTTGGGGAGTGTTTTTTTTTTGGGGGGGGGTGGTGTTTTTTATTGCAGCATGACTTAACCTTTTCTGACTGATACAGATTCCAAATTGCCTAGACACTCCAAAGAAAGGAGCAGATACTAACCTGATTCTTCCTCTCGCCCGCTGTGGGCATCTCTCCAAACTTTGAGGTGGGAATAAAAGCTGCTTTTTCACTCCAAGAGTGGCTGTTTCTGCAGCACCAGAGAGATTGCTGGTAGATCTCCAGGAGAGTCCTTGTGCACCCAGAAAGGAGGCCTCTTCCTGGATCCATCAGTGTTCTCTTCCCCAGTAAAGTATCCTTGGGGAAGTATCTGCTCTTAGGGTAGAAAGCACAGAGAAAGTTGTCCACGTTGTTTTGGGATCTAAGTGGAGGAGCGATGGCAGAGCATGAGCTGCAGGCGGGAAGTTGTAGGCATGAGCATCTGGGATGTGGGAGCGATCAATGAGGAGGCAGGACAACACCCCATGTCTGCTCAGGATACTGCTTCCAAGGCACAAGGAGAAAGAAAGAGCCAACACATGGACAAAAGCTGGGCCTGCTCTGGTTGTTCTGATCCCTGGCAGGCCCTTTGTCAGGTGAAAGGGTGGCTCCTCCTCTCCAGCACGGGAAGCATCGGGATTGGTCCTTCTGTTTCAGCTCTGTCTCCAGATCACTTTCAAGATGCACAGGATGGACAATTGCCTTTGGCATTGTGGGATTGAAGAACTGGCCTCAGAGAACCCTCTGGAAAGCATGCTCATCACTTCTGTGGAGCTTTCAAGTCACATTTCCAGCATGGCTGCTGGCCAGGCTGTGGAGAGTTTGATGCCAGAACTTGAGGGAGAAGGTGAGAAGGATGGTTTCTATTATTCAGGAGGGCATGGTAGCAGTTGTCATTGACGGGTTGTTCAGGAGCACTATCTTTGTTTAGACACTTTCTGAGTCATATCCTCACCTTTACCTGTCTTCACCTGCTACCTACTCTGTTTGCTTCAACATGGATGGAACTGGAGGGTATTATGGTGAGTGAAATGAGTCAATCGGAGAAGGACAAACATTATATGTTCTCATTTATTTGGGGAATATAAATAATAGTGAAAAGGAATAGAAGGGAAGGGAGAAGAAATAGGTAAGAAATATCAGAAAGAGAGATAGAACATAAAGACTCCTAACTCTGGGAAACGAACTAGGGGTGGTGGAAGGGGAGGAGGGCGGGGGGTGGGGGTGAATGGGTGACAGGCACTGAGGGGGGCACTTGACAGGATGAGCACTGGGTGTTATTCTATATGTTGGCAAATTGAACTCCAATAAAAAATAAATCTATTATAAAAATAAAAAAAATATTGTCAGAGGGATGGCTCCTGGACAGGTGAGCCAGCACTGGAAATATAGGTCTATTGTAAGCTAGACTCACTCTGAGCACAGTGTTCTATCTCTCTTTCTTCCCCTCATCTACCTCCACAAGGAGGGGCTCCATTCACAGGTCATCATCACTAGCTGCCTTCCCATTCAGCAGCTAGAATTCTGGGCTTGTTCACTGCCTTGGATTCCAGGCCATTTCGGATTCTTCTTCTCTCTTTCAAAAAGAGAGAGAGAGAGAGAGGGCAGGGGGTCAAGGCAGAGGGAGAGAGAGAGAGAGAGAGAGAGAGAGGATCTGATGCAGACTCCACTGCCAATGCCTGACATGGAGCTTGATCTCATGACCCTGAGATCATGACCTGAGCCAAAATCAAGAATCGAACACTCAATGGACTGAGCCAGCCAGGGGCCCCACCACTTGGGATTCTCAGCAGGCTCTTCAAAGTTCACTCTCACATCCTAACAGTGTTGCCTTTTATTCTTCTCATGACAACATCTTTCAAAAACTGCAAAATAAATTTCCATAGTGTCCACACGGTATTTGCACTCCTTTCCTACCACCAGGAAAACCAAAACCATTTACACAAACATTTGGTTGAGGACACTGTAGCTTTTTGTAAACATAATACAGTCACATTTTAATTTTTTCCCATCTCTTCATTCTTCCTCTGCTTTTCCATAATGCATCTGACCCTTTTAGAATGTCCTTCTCATGGTTATATTATGTGCCTTCCCACTTCAGGGTTTCTGCAGTATTGGGAAGTATTCAAGCCCAATATGCTAACTGTAACTATTGTTTTGCTTCCTTTTAACAAGGCACCTAACCATTCCTTTCCCCTTTTTTAAAATTGCAGCTTGCGGGGGAAACAGGCAAGATGGCGGCAGAGCAGGGTCTCCAGGTCACCTGGTCCTCAACAAATTACCTAGAAAACCATCCAATCATCCTGAAAATCTACGAATTCGGCCTGAGATTTAAAGAGAGACCAGCTGGAACGCTACAGTGAGAGGAGTTCGCGCTTCTATCAAGGTAGGAAGACGGGGAAAAAGAAATAAAGAAACAAAAGGCCTCCAAGGGGGAGGGGCCCCGCGAGGAGCCGGGCTGAGGCCGGGGCGAGTGTCCCCAGGACAGGAGAGCCCCGTCCCGGAGGAGCAGGAGCTGCACCAACCTTCCCGCGGAAAGGGGCTCCCGGGGAATTGGAGCAGGATCCCCAGAAAGGCGGGGATGCCCTCGGGCTCCCTGGGACAGTAACAGAGGAACTGCGCCCCGGGAGATGCGCCGAGCTCCCTAAGGGCTGCAGCGCTCGGCGGGACCCGGAGCAGCTCGGAGGGGCTCGGGCGGCGGCTCCGCGGAGGGGGCTGCGGGGCTCCGGGAACAGCTCAGCGGCGGCGGCTCGGGCGGAGGAAGAAGCTCCGCGCGGAGGGGGCTGCGCGGCTCCGGGAACAGCTCGGAGGGGCTCGGGCGGCGGCTCCGCGGAGGGGGCTGCGGGGCGGGAGCGAATCCAACAGCGCAGGCTCCGGAGCACAGGGCGCCGGGACACAGCCCAGGATCTGGCCTCCCCCAGGGACAGGCAGAGGCCGGGAGGGCCCAGGACAGCAAGGACGCTCCTGCCCCCGACCTGAGCAGATCAGCGGCCCCGCCCGGGAGCCCCCAGGCCCTGCAGACGGAGAGCCCCGGAGCTACTGCGGGAGCTGACTCCAGGGTCCCAGAGCTGCCCCCGCCACTGTGGCTTCCTCCCGGGGCCTCACGGGGTGAACAACCCCCCACTGAGCCCTGCACCAGGCAGGGGCAGAGCAGCTCCCCCAAGTGCTAACACCTAAGAATCAGCACAGCAGGCCCCTCCCCCAGAAGACCAGCGAGACGGACCAGTTCCAAGGGAAGTCAAGGGACTTAAAGTATACAGAATCGGAAGATACTCCCCCGTGTTTTTTGTTTGTTTGTTTGGTTGGTTTTGTTTTGTTTTGTGCTTTTTTTTTTCTTTCTTTCTTCTTGATTTCTGATTGCTTCCCCCACCCCACCCTTTTTTTTTCTTTTTTCTCCTTTCTTTCTTTTTCTTTGTTTTTCTTCTCTTCCCCCCCCCTTCTTTTTTTTTTCTTCTTTCTCTTTTTTCTTTTTCTCTTTTCTTTCCTTCTCTCTCTTTTTCTCCTTTTCCCAATACAACTTGTTTTTGGCCACTCTGCACTGAGCAAAATGACTAGAAGGAAAACCTCACCTCAAAAAAAAGAATCAGAAACAGCCCACTCTCCCACAGAGTTACAAAATATGGATTACAATTCAATGTCAGAAAGCCAATTCAGAAGCACTATTTTACAGCTACTGGTGGCTCTAGAAAAAACCATAAAGGACTCAAGAGACTTCATGAGTGCAGAATTTAGATCCAATCAGGCAGAAATTAAAAATCAATTAAATGAGATGCAATCCAAGCTAGAAGTCCTAACGACGAGGGTTAACGAGGTGGAAGAACGAGTGAGTGACATAGAAGACAAGTTGATGGCAAAGAGGGAAACTGAGGAAAAAAGAGACAAGCAATTAAAAGATCATGAGGATAGATTAAGGGAAATAAATGACAGCCTGAGGAAGAAAAACCTACGTTTAATTGGGGTTCCTGAGGGCACGGAAAGGGCCAGAGGGCCAGAATATGTATTTGAACAAATCCTAGCTGAAAACTTTCCTAATCTGGGAAGGGAAACAGGCATTCAGATCCAGGAAATAGAGAGATCCCCCCCTAAAATCAACAAAAACCGTTCGACACCTCGACATTTAATAGTGAAGCTTGCAAATTCCAAAGATAAGGAGAAGATCCTTAAAGCAGCAAGAGAAAAAAAGTCCCTGACTTTTAGGGGGAGGAATATTAGGGTAACAGCAGACCTCTCCACAGAGACCTGGCAGGCCAGAAAGGGCTGGCAGGATATATTCAGGGTCCTAAATGAAAAGAACATGCAACCAAGAATACTTTATCCAGCAAGGCTTTCATTCAAAATGGAAGGAGAGATAAAGAGCTTCCAAGACAGGCAGGAACTGAAAGAATATGTAACCTCCAAACCAGCTCTGCAAGAAATTTTAAGGGGGACTCTTAAAATTCCCCTTTAAGAAGAAGTTCAGTGGAACAATCCACAAAAACAAGGACTGAATAGATATAATGACACTAAACTCATATCTATCAATAGTAACTCTGAGCGTGAATGGGCTTAATGACCCCATCAAAAGGCGCAGGGTTTCAGACTGGATAAAAAAGCAGGACCCATCTATTTGCTGTCTACAAGAGACTCATTTTAGACAGAAGGACACCTACAACCTGAAAATAAAAGGTTGGAGAACCATTTACCATTCAGATGGTCCTCAAAAGAAAGCAGGGGTTGCCACCCTTATATCAGATAAATTAAAATTTACCCCAAAGACTATAGTGAGAGATGAAGAGGGACACTATCTCATACTCAAAGGATCTCTCCAACAAGAGGACTTAACAATCGTCAATATATATGCCCCGAATGTGGGAGCTGCCAAATATTTAAACCAATTAATAACCAAACTCAAGAAATACCTTGATAATAATACACTTATACTTGGTGACTTCAATCTAGCTCTTTCTACCCTGGATAGGTCTTCTAAGCACAACATCTCCAAAGAAACGAGAGCTTTAAATGATACACTGGACCAGATGGATTTCACAGATATCTACAGAACTTTACATCCAAACTCAACTGAATACACATTCTTCTCAAGTGCACATGGAACTTTCTCCAGAATAGACCACATACTGGGTCACAAATCGGGTCTGAACCGATACCAAAAGATCGGGATAGTCCCTTGTATATTCTCAGACCATAATGCCTTGAAATTAGAACTTAATCACAACAAGAAGTATGGAAGGACCACAAACACGTGGAGGTTAAGGACCATCCTGCTAAAAGATGAAAAGGTCAACCAGGAAATTAAGGAAGAATTAAAAAGATTCATGGAAACTAATGAGAATGAAGATACAACCGTTCAAAATCTTTGGGATGCAGCAAAAGCAGTCCTGAGGGGGAAATACATCGCAATACAAGCATCCATTCAAAAACTGGAAAGATCTCAAATTCAAAAGCTCACCTTACACATAAAGGAACTAGAGAAAAAGCAACAAATAGACCCCACCCCCAGCAGAAGAAGAGAGTTAATTAAAATTCGAGCAGAACTCAATGATATCGAGACCAAAAGAACTGTGGAACAGATCAACAGAACCAGGAGTTGGTTCTTTGAAAGAATTAATAAGATAGATAAACCATTAGCCAACCTTATTAAAAAGAAGAGAGAGAAGACTCAAATTAATAAAATCATGAATGAGAAAGGAGAGATCACTACCAACACCAAGGAAATACAAACGATTTTAAAAACATATTATGAACAGCTGTACGCCAATAAATTAGGCAATCTAGAAGAAATGGATGCATTCCTGGAAAGCCACAAACTACCAAAACTGGAGCAGGAAGAAATAGAAAACCTGAACAGGCCAATAACCAGGGAGGAAATTGAAGCAGTCATCAAAAACCTCCCAAGACACAAGAGTCCAGGGCCAGATGGCTTCCCAGGGGAATTCTATCAAACGTTTAAAGAAGAAATCATACCTATTCTACTAAAGCTGTTTGGAAAGATAGAAAGAGATGGAGTACTTCCAAATTCGTTCTATGAGGCCAGCATCACCTTAATTCCGAAACCAGACAAAGACCCCACCAAAAAGGAGAATTACAGACCAATATCCCTGATGAACATGGATGCAAAAATTCTCAACAAGATACTAGCCAATAGGATCCAACAACACATTAAGAAAATTATTCACCATGACCAAGTAGGATTTATCCCTGGGACACAAGGCTGGTTCAACACTCGTAAAACCATCAATGTGATTCATCATATCAGCAAGAGAAAAACCAAGAACCATATGATCCTCTCATTAGATGCAGAGAAAGCATTTGACAAAATACAGCATCCATTCCTGATCAAAACCCTTCAGAGTGTTGGGATAGAGGGAACTTTCCTCGACTTCTTAAAAGCCATCTACGAAAAGCCCAGAGCAAATATCATTCTCAATGGGGAAGCACTGGGAGCCTTTCCCCTAAGATCAGGAACAAGACAGGGATGTCCACTCTCACCACTGCTGTTCAACATCGTTCTGGAAGTCCTCGCCTCAGCAATCAGACAACAAAAAGACATTAAAGGCATTCAAATTGGCAAAGAAGAAGTCAAACTCTCCCTCTTCGCCGATGACATGATACTCTACATAGAAAACCCAAAAGCCTCCACCCCAAGATTGCTAGAACTCATACAGCAATTTGGTAGCGTGGCAGGATACAAAATCAATGCCCAGAAATCAATGGCATTTCTATACACTAACAATGAGACTGAAGAAAGAGAAATTAAGGAGTCAATCCCATTTACAATTGCACCCAAAAGCATAAGATACCTAGGAATAAACCTAACCAAAGAGGTAAAAGATCTATACCCTAAAAACTATAGAACACTTCTGAAAGAAATTGAGGAAGACACAAAGAGATGGAAAAATATTCCATGCTCATGGATTGGCAGAATTAATATTGTAAAAATGTCAATGTTACCCAGGGCAATTTACACATTTAATGCAATCCCTATCAAAATACCATGGACTTTCTTCAGAGAGTTAGAACAAATTATTTTAAGATTTGTGTGGAATCAGAAAAGACCCCGAATAGCCAGGGGAATTTTAAAAAAGAAAACCATAGCTGGGGGCATCACAATGCCAGATTTCAGGTTGTACTACAAAGCTGTGGTCATCAAGACAGTGTGGTACTGGCACAAAAACAGACACATAGATCAATGGAACAGAATAGAGAACCCAGAAGTGGACCCTGAAATGTACGGTCATCTAATATTTGATAAAGGAGGAAAGACTATCCATTGGAAGAAAGACAGTCTCTTCAATAAATGGTGCTGGGAAAATTGGACATCCACATGCAGAAGAATGAAACTGGACCACTCTCTTTCACCATACACAAAGATAAACTCAAAATGGATGAGAGATCTAAATGTGAGACAAGATTCCATCAAAATCCTAGAGGAGAACACAGGCAACACCCTTTTTGAACTCGGCCACAGTAACTTCTTGCAAGATACATCCACAAAGGCAAAAGAAACAAAAGCAAAAATGAACTATTGGGACTTCATCAAGATAAGAAGCTTTTGCACAGCAAAGGATACAGTCAACAAAACTAAAAGACAACCTACAGAATGGGAGAAGATATTTGCAAATGACATATCAGATAAAGGGCTAGTTTCCAAAATCTATAAAGAACTTATTAAACTCAACACCAAAGAAACAAACAATCCAATCATGAAATGGGCAAAAGACATGAAGAGAAATCTCACAGAGGAAGACATGGACATGGCCAACATGCACATGAGAAAATGCTCTGCATCACTTGCCATCAGGGAAATACAAATCAAAACCACAATGAGATACCACCTCACACCAGTGAGAATGGAGAAAATTAACAAGGCAGGAAACCACAAATGTTGGAGAGGATGCGGAGAAAAGGGAACCCTCTTACACTGTTGGTGGGAATGTGAACTGGTGCAGCCACTCTGGAAAACTGTGTGGAGGTTCCTCAAAGAGTTAAAAATAGACCTGCCCTACGACCCAGCAATTGCACTGTTGGGGATTTACCCCAAAGATTCAGATGCAATGAAACGTCGGGACACCTGCACCCCGATGTTTCTATCAGCAATGGCCACAATAGCCAAACTGTGGAAGGAGCCTCGGTGTCCATCGAAAGATGAATGGATAAAGAAGATGTGGTTTATGTATACAATGGAATATTACTCAGCAATTAGAAACGACAAATACCCACCATTTGCTTCAACGTGGATGGAACTGGAGGGTATTATGCTGAGTGAAATAAGTCAATCGGAGAGGGACAAACAGTGTATGTTCTCATTCATTTGGGGAATATGAATAATGGTGAAAGGGAATATAAAGGAAGGGAGAAGAAATGTTGGGAAATATCAGGAAGGGAGACAGAACATAAAGACTCCTAACTCGGGGAAACGAACTAGGGGTGGTGGAAGGGGAGGAGGGCGGGTGTTGGAGGGGAATGGGTGACGGGCACTGAGGTGGACACTTGACGGGATGAGCACTGGGTGTTTTTCTGTATGTTGGTAAATTGAACACCAATAAAAATTAATTAAAAAAAAAAAAAAAAAAAGAACAAGACTGACCTCTCTCAAGCAAGAGGGAATACTGCCAGCAGAGGGCTTTTGAGCTTGAACTGCAACATTGACTCTGAGTCTCCAGCCTGTTGGCCCATCACACAAATGTTGGACTTGTCAGGCTCTGTAATTGAGTAAGCCAATTAATTTCATTAAAATAAATCTTCCTTTCTCAAAAAAAAAAATAAAAAATAAAAAATAAAAAATAATAAAATTGCAGCTTGCTTTTTCTACCTCCAGTCTGCCTCTGCCTAACATTCCTCAACTTGTTCTAAAACTCATGTAACACATTCAGATGGCCAGAGTTTTTCTGTATACACTCTCTGGATCCCAAAAGTGTTTCTTTCCTTAACCTTCTCAAAATAGAGCTAGGCATTCATTCACTCATTCAACTACTTAACACATGTTTATTGAGCACTTACTATGAGCTAGACTCTGTAACAGGCATTGGAGATTCAGCAGCAAATGAGGTAGGGGTAGTCCTTGAATTCCTGATCTTATATTTTGAAGAAACTAACAAAGCTGTAAATAATTAAAAGTCATTATGTCAGAGAGTGATACATGCTCTGAAGGAAAATACAGTAGAGTAAGGTTATAAAGAGTGATAGGGGCTGGGTGGTTTTTAAAAAAATTATTGAGGAGGTCTCTTTGAGGAAGTGAAGTTAAACCAAACATCTGAATGAAGTGGTGAGGTAGCCATGCCCTACAGGAGGAAGAAGCCCACATGTGAAAGCCCTGTGGTTGGAGGGTGCTTGGTGTCTTTATGACATATCAACGAGGTCAGTGTGGCTGAGCCTGGTGAGTGATGAGGAAGGGGTCAGAGGTGAGGCTGGAGAGGTAGGCTGAGAGCCTCCTAGGTCACAGTCAGATTTTGGAGTTGGTCTAAATAGGATGAGACTCACCAGAGAGCAGAGAGCAAGGAGTGACATACTCTGGTTCATGTTTCAGATGGATCAGCCTGAATGTTTGGGTGAAGAATGGACAATATACAGGGACAGAAACAGAGTTTGGGGCACCTGGATGGCTCAGTCAGTTGAGTGTCCAACTCTTGGTTTCAGCTCAGGTCATGATCTTCAGGGTCATGAGATTGACCCTTGTGTTAGGTTCTGTGCTCAGCATGAAGTCTTTGAGAATCTCTTCCTCTGTCCCTTCCCCAACTCATGTATTCACTCTTTTTTTTTTTTTTCATGTATTCACTCTTATTCTTCCTCTCTCTGGAATAAATAGATGAATTTTTAAGACAGAGAGAGAAGAAAGAAAAAGAAAGAAAGAAGAAAGAAAGAAAGAAAGAAAGAAAGAAAGAAAGAAAGAAAGAAAGAAAGAAAGAAGGAAGGAAGGAAGGAAGGAAGGAAGGAAGGAAGGAAGGAAGGAAGAAGAAAGAAAGAAAGAAAGAAAGAAAGAAAGAAAGAAAGAAAGAAAGAGAGTCTGGGTTGCCTGGGTGGTTCAGTGGTTGAGCATCTGCTTTTGGCTTAGGGTTGTGATCCTGGGGTCCTGGGATCAAGCTCTGCATCCGGGTCCCTGCAGGGAGCCTGTTTCTCCCTCTGCCTATGTCTCTGCCTCTTACTGTGTTTTTTGTGAATAAATAAATAAAATCTTAAAAAAAAGAAAAGAAACAGAGAGTCTACTTAGGAAGCCACTGCAGAAGTCCGAGAATGATAATGGTACAGTGGACAGAATGGTGCTGGTGGATATCTGGAGACAAGTGACTGGATTCAAGCTATACCTGGAAGATAGAGCTGATAGTGATTGTTCCTAGACTACACTTAGAGGATGAGGATGGTTTTGGTGTTGGTAAAAGTGAGTAAGTAGTGTTATCATGAACTGAGGTGGGGAGACTAGTGGAGGAACAATGGATGGGGCAAGGCTGGACATCAAGCGTTCAGGTTTAAACTTTGGGCTGAGTATAAAAATAGAAATGTGGTGGGAAAGCAGCTGGATAACTAAGAGAGATGTTGAGGTTGGTGATGTGGACAGGGAAGCATCAGGGTATAAGTAATGTGTGAAGCCATAGGACAGGCTGGGATCACCAGGGAATTAGTGAGGAGAGAGAAGAAAAGCAGTCTAGGGACTTAGCCTTAGGAAACTTCAAATTATAAAGGTTAAGCAGAAGCATGGGAGCAAGCAGAGAACATTTAGAAATAACAGCCAGTGACAAAGAAGAGAATCAGCAGAGTAATAGCTCCCAAATGCCAAGTGAGGGAAATATTTCAGGAAGGAGGGCATGATTAATGGGGTCAACCCTTTGCATCTTTAACACCACACAACTTGTCATCTGCATCACCAAGGTGGGGGGAGTCCTGTGAGGTTCCACAGGAAAAACTTCAGGAAACACAGCCAGCACAATTCTGCTTTCTTCTGGTGGCCAGAGTGGGGACTTTATTGTCCTTACAAGTGAGACAGAGAGACTTGCATAAAGGTTTCCCTCTCTCTGCTGGACGATCTTCCAGAGGGCAAGAGGATAATTATACAATTTACAGGCTAAAAGGCTGTACCCCGTAAACAAGTATCTGTAGCTTCCAGAGGGTGTGAACTGGCACACAATCTAAGTTGTGAAGGAGCAGAATAAGAGTCTCTCTTTGGTTAGCTGGAAGGTCTGAGGAATTTTCAGGAAGAAGATTCTTATTCCCTTATCTTTAATTAATGATAGGAGTTAGGAGTCACAGTTCAGGGGCTGGGAGGTATGATATGCAGAGACAGGACAAAAACGTGGCTCATGAGGGTTCCTTTCTCCATCCGACTTGCTGGCTTGCTTACTCTGAACCTCTAAATGGAGATGGAATCTCATGGAGCTGCCCAGAAACTCAGCAAATTGAGTTTTTTGCTCATCCTCCTCATGCCTCATCCTCCCTCATGCCTCAAATTGGACCTACTCCAAGTCTTGTCAGTTTTACCTGCTAAGTACCCAGATCACATCTTCCCATCTCCACCACCATTACTGGAATCCAAGCCATCATCACTCTTGGCTGGACTCCTACAGACTCCTAGTTAGTCTTGCTACATCTGCTCTGAGCCCTCCAACCTCTTCACAGCATTGTCATGTTTTCAGTCTCCACTTAGAAATGTTCAGCGACTTTCTGTGGATCCTGTGATGAAGCCCAAGTGCCAAGCATGCCCTTCCCCTGACTCTGATCTCTACTCTCCACCATTCTTTCATGAACACCTCTGACCTCTTTGTCCATCATGGATTCCTTTGTTATCTGCTCTCAGAGACCCACATTCCTTCCTTTCCTAGCGTGTGCATCAATTTGTAATTATAAACTTAACACTGTGATGATTGAGGATCTATCCTCAACACTGGACATTAAGACCCATGACCTATTTTTTGTTTTCCACTCTGTCCCCAGCCCCATCTCAGGGGCTGTCACATAAAAGAATAAATGATAGTGTGAAGGGAGCTCTCAAGAACACAGGTGAGTCTATGCAGAGAGGAAACAAGGTAGAAGCAATTGTCACTCGGGACCCCACTGTTGTTTGAGACCCAAATCCAATTACTATGGACACCAGGTTAGTTTTACTCTCATCCTGAAGTGCTTCTGCAGGTCCTGGCTAGACTGTGAGTCCAATTATTTCACCTGCAGATGCTATTCTGTTGGATCAACATTCCTGTAATCATACATTCGGCTTTATTCAGGTCTCTGAAAAAAAAAATCCACTCACACTAGCCATGTTGGATAGTTCCTAGCCTTTTCTGTGACATCACCCACTTAAATTTAAGATGCATCTGTATCTAGAAGGGACTCTAACATTCACTGAAACTTTGGTCAGCTCAGGTCATCAGTTTAAGGAGATTTTTCTTTTATTAAATTGTGGGTATTTGCATCTGCTACTCTATTTGCCTTATTTATCCCATCAAATACACCATTAATCCATAGTTCAGATCTCTTCTTTCTGTTTTCTATGTTCAGCATTGTTCCTTTCATGATTTGATTTGATTTTTTCCTTTTCCTCTTGATTTTGGGTGAATTCCTCAAAATTGTCTTCCACATTGCTGATGTGATTTTTTTTGCACTGTTGATTCTTTTATTTTTTTATGCATTTAAAAATCTCTTTTCACACATTTAATAGTAACATTCTCTGCTTATCTCATCTAGTTCCCTTTTTATAATTCCTTCTTAGCAGCTGCCTTTTGATCTCACTGTGTTGTCTTTTGTTTTAATATTGTTGACAATACAAGACAAATGTCTAAAATTTATGCAGTAAATCCATAAAAAGAATGTCCTCCTTTTGCTTCATAAGTATTATACTATCCATCTGTGTTTAGGATCTTTTCATGGGTCTCCTATTATCTTGTTTCTATTTTTTCATCTTTGAACAATAAAGCTTCTATCTGTGTCTGGAATTTGCTCACCAAACTGGATGAGTAGATCCTTCTGAAATCATCTCATCGAGGTCTTAAGCTTAAGCGGGCAGCCTGAGGACTTGAGACAGACCTACAGCCACAGACAAGATCATGTCAATTTCATGATGGGGTAGTATCTTTTCTAGGTAAAGCCACTGAGTTGGGCATCTGATTGGCAAATGGCCCTGTTCCCAGCCCACCACACCTGGATAAGCCATTGTTCTGTGGAATAGTGGGGCATTTCAGCAGTCTCCAGCCCACTGTTTGGTGTCACTGCCATGGCTTCGTTTATTACGTGGTTGTTCTACAAATTCCCCATCACTCTTTCTGCACTGTTACACTCCACATCAAGAGGGGACTTCCCAACCCCCATAATTACCACCAACAGTCTCATACTTGACGTACAGAACTCCTAGCATTCATCAAATTTTCATTTATATAAGTGTGAATCCACATATACACAGAACTCACATATAACCCTTCATGTGTTAGCTCTTTCCTGTGCCTGGAACATGTCAATGCAACTTCTTTATTCTTCACTTTCTTTTCTTTTCTCTTTCTTTCTTTCTTTCTTTCTTTCTTTCTTTCTTTCTTCCTTCCTTCCTTCCTTCCTTCCTTCCTTCCTTCCTTCCTTTCTTTCTTTCTTTCTTTCTTTCTTTCTTTCTTTCTTTCTTTCTTTCTTCTTTCTTTCTTTCTGTAAAGATTTTATTTGACAGAGAAAGAGAACAGAAGCAAGGGGAGCAGCAGGCAGAGGGAAGGGGAGAACTAGGTTCCCTGTTGAGCAGGGAGCCGAATATGAGGCTGGATCCACTGACCCTGGGATCATGACCTGAGCTGAAGGCAGATGCCTAACCAACTGAGCCACCTAGGTGCTTCTGTTCTTCTACTTTCAATTCCTCCTTGCACACCTAGCCCATTGGTCCTCTTGGATTTCTCCAGCGATGTCGTTGACTCTTATTGTGCCTTAGAAAGATCTCTATGCCAGAAATTGGAAAGTTGTGTTTTAATGGCTTATTCTTTCATTTCTGCAGTTAACATATGAGTTCTAAGTTTTCAAGGATGTGTTTAATATATCCCTATTATCCTGTCTACATCCTTGGCATCCCACAAACAGTTCAGTAAATGCTTGTAAATGAACTAATTGAGTCAAGAGACATACACACCAAAAAGCCACCAGCATATTCAATCTTAAGGTATTTTCTTTTTCTTTGGTTTCAGCATGGTGGTATGCTCGGATGCTCAGTTTTGACAGCATGGGAACTGCAATTCTTGTATGCACGGTTTTTTGTGCTGTGTATCTTGTCAGTGACGGTCCTTCTGGCTTGTAAAATCACACGAAACAGCCATAACTCAGATCACACTGTCTCCCACTCCTCACGGGTACATGGGTGTTTGCTAGCATCCCCTCCTATCACCAACTCTGCAAATAAAAGCAAGCCCTGTTCTCTGTTAATTAGAAGAGGCCTTCAGCTTGAAAAAGAAGACAACACACTTTCTCATGTGCTTGTTGCTATAAATCACACTATATAGCGAGGTGCCTGTCTTCCTCTCCTGACAGAGATGGAGAATTGAATATGCCAAGCTCTTTATGCTAGGTACACTTTATTTTCGATATTTCAACCAAATGTCAAGAGACAGGAGAATTTCTTTCCTTTAAGAAAATCCTGTCTCATGGTTTGGAGGAAAAATTGAGATGAGGCCGGGTGTTAATTATATTTTAGTTTTTTCCTAGAACTGAGTGGTACACTCAGGACCTATTCTGAATGTGCATTTATACCTTTAGATGCCGAAACTACCTCCAATAAACAAAAGCAGCTACTTTTTTCTGTGGCCTTTTTTCTTTCTTTCCTTCTTATTTTCTGCTTTGCTGAGGTGTAATTGTTATTTGACAAAGCGTATTTACTTAAAGTGTATAATTGGACAAATTTGGCATATGTATACACTTGTGAAACCAATAGCATGATCCAAACAATTTACATACATATGTAAAACCTTGTGAGCTTATATGCCAGCAGGACCAAGGGTTCTACATCCTTAAGAGCTAATGAATTTAGTCAATTTTTGCCTGTTGCAGACTTTATGTGTTTTTTTATCACTTGACCCTTTCAGCATTTCTGCTGTACCTTGAAACTGATGCCGATTAGTCTACGGCCACTGGCATTGTATGTCTGTTGGGGAAAGGGACCTCAGCCATTGTCCTACACATCTTCTCATGGGATTATAGTTCTCTGAGCAGCTATCCTCTTTCAGTACTCTAAAAGGGGTCCTTTTTCTACATTCTACCATGACTCCAACCAACTGGATGCAAGTTAGTATTCCCAGTCCCTCTTTTCTCTCACTCCATCATGACCTTGACTTTACACATCATGATCTTGGCAGACACAGATGCTGAACTCTGCCTTCCTCTTAATCAGGGTCCCTTCACCTACTGGACAGGGGGTAACTGGAGGGTGTCAGGTTACAGCTCACATGCTAACAAGCTTCTAGAGGTGGTCTTGTTTTAATATAAGCTTTCTTTTCTTCCATGAGGACTAAAGTGATAAACATTTTATGTTTGGAAAGCAAAGGAAAAAGTACGGGAATCTGAATGATAATTAGATCATCACATAGGTTTCATCTGAGTGCAAAATTGAAAGCATCCTAACTTAGAATAAGAGCTATCACTCATATTCTTCATCGCACAAGGGATAATTCACTTCAGGTTTCCCACACAGAATACTAGAAGTTAAGTAAGAATCCTAGGGCCTCTAAATTGCCTTGTGGTCATTTCTGTGATGAATAAGGCAGAGTCATTTCTCCATGGGACTATTAAGGTTGGTCTTACAAATAATTTTGAAATAAGCAAGTCATCCATGGGGGATGGTTTTATCCTTGATTAGACTCTTATAGGTGTGAAAATTATAATGTGATTTACTGCATTTTGTTTCTGTGGCATATTCACCACCAGGTTTGGCAAAGGCCAAAACTGGTGATAGAGTCTAACAAAGTTCAAGGTGAGTTGAGTATATCTGAAGAGGAGAGTGGTTGGAGAAAGAGAGAGGAAAAAAGAGGAGGAGGGAGAAGGGAAAGAGAAGAGATAGGATAGCAGATTATAGGAAGTAGAGAAAGATTCAGATAGAGATTTAGAAAAGATATGGAAATGCTCTGATTCTAGTTTACAAGTATGAAGATCAATGAAAACAGACATGGTTATGTGTTTTGTTTCAATTATTGCCTGATAAACTATCCAAAATTAGTGGTCTAAAACAACTTGTATTATACTCACAGATTCTATGGGTCCAGTCCCCCATGGAAATGGCTTATCTTTGTTCTGAGATACCTGGGGACTTAGCTGGGAAGACTCAATGGCTGAGGGCTGGAACCATCTGAAACCATCTTCACATATAAGCCCAGCAGTTGATGTTGGCTACAAACTAGGATCTCAGCTGGGAAACCTCCACTGGAATACCTGTGCACGTACTTTACACATAGTGTGGACCTCCTCTCAATATGACAGCCTTGAGGCAGTCAGACTTCTTGTGTGGGACTCATTGTTTCCAGCACAAATATTCCAGCAAACAAGGTAGTTGTGTTAAATTTTGGTAACACAGCTTTGAAGGACCCAGAACAGCTCTCCTGCTGGACTCTTTTTGCCAGAGCTGTTATATACATGTTTAAATTCAAGGGGAGGGGAAGTAGAACCTCACATCTTGTGTCAAGAAGTGTCAAAGAACCTGGGGTATGTCTTTAAACCATCACCATTTTGTTGTTTACCTCACCTGCCACCTTGAAGGATTCCTCCAGGGCTCTTAACATATATTTTAGCTTCCCTCCTGAGTGAATCTCAACATATTTTCATAAGTAGGTGTTGAATAAGTAAATGAGGACATTCACATTACATAGCCTCAAGTTTGCTAAAGTATATTCCATGAAGGCATTTAAAATGCCAATCCATGCATGGAGCTGCTCCTTCCTTCCTGACTCATGGTTTTCATGCATTTCAGGTATCACAAAGGCCAAGAGGTTATGCAAGACTTCATCCTTGTTCTGCTGGAAGAAGGTCTGGAGGATGATCATCGTCTCCTGAGTCTCCTCCATTTCCTTGCTGCAGCTGTGCAGGGGATCCTAGAGCTGTAGTTTTCATTGCCTTGAACTCCTCTTTGTAGGCACTATTGTTCAATTTCAGCCCGAGCTGCTTCTTTGGCCTACTTCAGCCATCAGATCTTTTGCTTGCATACCTTAAACATACTGAATCAGAAACTCATGGGTAGGGCCCAGAAAGTTATGTTTAAGCAAAATGTCTGGGTGATTCTGATGCAGGTCAGTCTGACCCATTGATTTTGAGATGTCTGAGGCTCTTGTCACTCTGAGATCCTGCTTCATCAATACACATACCACATAAGCTCCTTAAAGATAGAGATGAATACCTCATATTTCTCTTGGTACAAGAAGCCACTAGGGTATTCCCCGGGACCATCTCAAACAACTTGAACCTGATCTTCACATTACAGAGACAGACATCCCTTCTATTCCTATTTCCTGCCTTTCCTGAGCCTTCCTTGAGGCTCAGGAATTAACCAGATAGGATTTTATTCAGTTTTCCAGAAGGGAATCTTGCAAAGCTGGTAGAGGATTTAGGTCCATGTGAAGGGTTAGTGCTTTTCTCACTTTGGGATTAGATTTACATGTGATCAAACTGATCTCGATTTTTGCATATGTTCTTGGGAGGAACATATGTTATGAAAGTGTAACTTCTCATTTGACTGTCCTATACCTGGCTGGCAAATGCTAATGACCTGTGGAGGTAATTTAGAGACCCTTCCTTTTACAGATGTGCCAACCAAGGCCCAGAGAAGTGAAGTGTTTTGCTCAGGGTTGCACAGCTGTTCATAGTACACCCAAAATTAGATCCCAGATCTTCTCACATCCAGATCTGAGCATTTACCTTGATGTTTGAAATCCCCACAGGGGGATGAATGAGATATATCTCCATTTAAAAATCTTAGACTCATGTCAATCCCAGAGTGGCCACTGCCGTGGCCAGCCAGTCCATTCAGCAGCTTGCTGCAGGGCAGGAAGCGGGCCTTAGAGGTGTTTGAGGTCTGCAAACAAAAGATCTGATGGCTGAAGTAAGCCAAAGAAGCAGCTCAGGCTGAAATTGAACAATAGTGCCTGCAAAGAGAGAAGGAGTTCAAGGCCATGAAACTTGAGTTTCATTCTTGAGAAAAGACATTAAATTATTTCTGTATATTACACAGTAGGGCCCTTCACTTTTTGGAGAATAACAAGCCTAACTTCTTCATACAAACTTAGAGCTTACCCAAATATTTTCTTGTACCTTGTGTTTCTTAGAAATTTAATGTGTAGACATTGTCTGTTTTCCTCTACAGACTTGTAGCTCAGGCAATATATATATCAATACTTTTTCTTTCTTAGATGTAGTTAAAAGACATTTTTTTTTTAAAGAAAAAGCAGGATGAAATATTTTTCCCCCATCTCTTTCTTGGAGGTCAGGGGCTTTATCTACATAAAAGCAATAATAGTTATTTGTAACTTGTGCGAAGCAACAACCAGCCTTCAAAGAGTCCTTTCTGGCTAAGGGTTGGAACAAGGGATCCCAGTATTAATGTTTGGGCTGCTTTTAGCTTCTCTTAATCAAAATTACTAGATGACAGAATTAAAGAACTTGTTACGTGTTATTCCTCAGTGTACCGAAAATTATTTAAAAGTAAAGACTTTGTCACGCACAGACAAAAAAAAAATCCTAAATTAAAGTGAATGTCAAGTTGTTTTTTAAAGTTTAGCAACACTGGTGTATGCAAATCACATGGCTCTATTCAGAAGATGCGACGTGTCTGGATTAATCTTCTCTATTGTTACTTTAAGTAGAAATGACTAGCCATGTATTTCACTAACCGAAGCACATTGAATGGAAAATAAAATCACTGCCCCAGAGCCCTTTTCGACACTAATGTATGCATGTTTATCTTTATCTTCACATTCTGCTAGACAGTTGTGTCAGTGAAGAGACTTCTAAAAGTGTTTTCAAAGGAGGAGAGAGCTCTGCTTATAGCTCTACCCAGATTGGACTGGTGGTCGTTTAGTCATAGATGGGATTGAAAGGATCCCATTATGATAGTTCGTAAAGTAGATTCTGGAGCAGCTGGTTTGCCCCAAGCCAGGACCAGGCTATCTGGTCACCAAGTAGATATACCAGAAGATGAAAATTAATTCTTTACTTTGCAGCTTCTACCATGTCAGACATTATATTTACTTGAATTCATTCATTTTCTGGATTTTTATTCAAGAGACCATATGACCTGATGAATAAGAACACAAGTGCTGGAGCCAAACTGAGTACTGCTCCTTTACTTGCTTTGAGAACTCAGACAAATTACTCACCCTTCCTGAGTTCACTCTTCTCATCTGTGAAAGGTTTATCAATCAGTTAGAATTCAGTCACAGAAGCAGAGCCACACTAGAATATATATGTCAAGGATCTGGACTTATTCAATTGTGGCAGTTAGATAAACAGTCCCCAGGAGGCTCTTCGCTCCCTGCCTGATGCTGGTATTTGAAATCAGCAGGGCAGGCAGGTGGATGTAAGGTGGAGAAGAGTAAGGATAAATTGGAACCCATGGACACAAATCGAAGCTTGCCGGGACAAACCCAAACCAACTTCAGTGAGGTCCTGTAAGGGAGGCTGGCATTCTTCATCACACAGCCACACACACACCTGGCCCAGGAGATGGTAAAGATGAAGGAAGATCCAGGGGAAGGTTGAGCTGATTTCACAGCAGCTGCCCAGGCCAACAAGGTAAGTCCACAGATCAGAGACAAGGTGGGACAGTATAAAAACAAAATGGCAGCTGCCTCATATCCACCCTCAAAATCTAGCATAAAAAAAGATATCTTATGGCCCACCCTAACCAAAAACACACTACAAGGGAGTTCTGGGAAATGTAGTGGCCATAACACGAAGCTACAAGGTGTGGGTAACAGAACCATCTGTACATATATCATGAGGATTCATTAAGTGTGAAGCCTGGAATAATATGCAGTGATTATGATGAAGGCATGAACAACAGTCTATCTTGGGTACCACAAAGGCCAGGAATATGTCTCCAGATCTGCTCTCAATTTCTTTACATTCTAACCTAAGAAAGAGCACATGCAGATGAGACAGTATCATTTTAACAATTCTCCACCATCACATCTCAGGACTTGGCCAGTTCCAAATGGGGGCTTGCCCTTTAAACACTGAAACCCTTTCTTACTTTAATCATTTTCAGTGAACATCTTTGACTAGTGCACTTTACATTTTCTGACATCTTACAGAGCATGAAGGAAACCACTTAGCTTTCCTTTATGACTCTATGAGTCATCACTGGGAGCATCGGTTGTGGTATTGTTCTATAATGAGACCAGTTGTATTGGGGGCAACTTGGGGGTGATGCTAAATGGCTCCATGATTGATACCGTTCTCCCTGGCTCTCAGCTGGCATTTCTTAATCTTTTCATTCTTCTAGCTATGGCAGTATCTCTCCCTTCTCTTAATTTGCTGCTTGCAATCTGCTATAGGTTGAGAAACCAGATATACTAAGCTTGTTCAAACTGTATGCCAAGCACAATAAAATAGGCCCTGAGAGAACCTGAGAAAAATTCATTTTATTGCCTTTATTTTCCATTTTTTAGGAGCAATGCAATTTCAGTGTCCCATCCCCCCACTTCCAGTAAGTAGTCTCTTTTACTGTATAGGTTACTAAGTATACTACTATACAACATGGAGGCATTCCCAGCAAGTGAGGCCATGTGCTGCCCTGGCTCTCTGTGTGAACAAAGGTTTCCCCAATGCCCTAGGAGGGAAAACCAGTAGGAGGACACAGAGGTCCTATAGCACCAAGTAGTCTAGTATGTGTGTGCTCAAAAGGACCTTCCTATGGCAGGTGGGACCATTGTCACCCAGGGTTTAAAGATCTAGTTTCAGCAAGGCATCACCTGGCCCATGACACTTACATTGGTAATTTGAGGTTAATTTTGTATTTGGCTCCTCCTTGATTTCTAAATTTTATAATTTTTAAAACCTATAAACATGGAGAATTTATGAGATGTGTGTAATTGCAGTAAGCATGTGCCTGTGTGGGGAAGCATTTTCTTTTGACAAGCAAGAATAACTCCCCACTAAGCTTCAACCCTATCTGTCATGTTATTCTAATTTCTGTTTTCTGCTCAGGTTAAAGAGAAATCTTTCAATTCTGCCTGTCTGAGGACTGCTTTACCTTCCATCCTTCCATTAATGTTGTTTATTTCTGCTTTGCGACATAGCGCAGAATAGGAGCCAAGAAATGGGTCCTGGGGCCAGGTGGGGTGGGTATGAATCTCAGCTCTGCCAAATTACTAGTTGCATGACTTCAAGAAAGTTAACTGCTCTGTGCCTCAGTTTACACTTCCGCAAACAGAGGTAATACAGTATATACCCTCTAGGTATACAGCAGTAAAGATTAGTTGAGGCAATGCGTGGAAAGTGTTAAGAGTGCCTGGCAGAGAATGGGTGCTTCTCAAATGTTGGCTGTCAATGCTCTGGCTTTTCTGCTACTTCAGAACCTCAAAGCATAAAATGATGCTGAAATGAAATGAAAGGAATGGAAAGGAAGAAGAGCCAGACCATGAAAGTTGATACTGGCATTAGAGCAAGTATTGCTGTAAATCAAATTTATTTAATTATAAGTGTTTTTAATTAATTTCAAAGGAGAATGGCCATACCCATCAGTGTTTGGCAGAATGCCTATGTTTGAGAATGAAGAAAATATAGCGTGTGTGTGTTTGTGTGTGTGTGTGTGTGTGTGTGTAAATGTAAAGCTTTTATGATTAAAAAAAATAATGAATTCAGTCATCAATTTAAAACCCTGTTCGAAGTGAAATCACATTTGCATGACAAACAACACAACATCTACCAATTAGAGTCATGTTTGCCCAGCAGAAAAATAGAGCGTTCCTGGAGCCAAACACCAGTGTCCCAACCACAGAGATGTTCTGCATCTTATCTGTTTTTTTGCCGTTCCTACCTGCATCCTCGAACATCAAAAGAAACTCATTGGGTGTCTAAAGAATACATGAATAAATCAATGCGAATGAATGAACAGAGGACAGAATGCACAAAAGCTGTCCGCAGAAGGTGAGAATCAATGTCAAAAGAAGATTACCAGGAGAGAGAAGATGGATAGAAATATGTATTGTTCTCAAGCTGCTTGTGTAAATTGGTCAAACATCGCGGGTCTCACGTTGATTGGCCCTCTGTGGCATCCTGAGGATCTGGGGTGGTAAGATTACAGTCATGGTGTGACTGTAATGGAGTGTGTGCATGTATGTGCGTATGAGCGTGAATGCACACACCATTAGGTTAATGTAGGCTGGCTGGCTGGATCTCTTCTACTTGAGTCGACAATCATAAAAATCAATGTAAAAGGTCCTTCATGATCTGTCACCCATACGAGACAGAATCTGCTAATTGCCCCCTTGAAACTCAGTTCAATGTTTCCTTAACTAGGACTAGTCTCTGGTCCTCTGTAACTGTGAAGGGGGTGGCAGCAGGTTCTGCTTCCCTTCTTCCATATGACTTCCCACTCCTGATCCTCATTAGAGTCAAAACATAAAAGAAGAGGAAGAGCCCAACCATCTAACCTTTGGATGTGTCCCCAAGCTGGCTTAATTTGCCTACCTCCTTTTCCCCTCCTGCAGGATGACAGGGTTTGCTCACCAGAAATTGCTTCAGGTCACTTATAGGAGCCACTGTTACCTGGTTCCCTTCTTAGGGACTCTCATCGGAAGCCAGGCTTCTACTTCCTGTAAAGCACTGAAAATCCCAGACACATGATAAAGAGTGTTTTCAATAGACATGGGTCCTGGATAGTTACCATCTTCAAGTCCACAGTTTATGCACCATCAGCTCCTTTGGAAATGGACTTGGATTGACAAACACAGATGTCCCTTCTTGCCATAGGTGTTCATGTGTTTACGGCAGTGCTGCCACAGTCAATCTCATGGCATAAAGAAGGGAAAGTGAGATGATCCAGGTATGAATCCCAACTCTAGCCCTTTCTAACTTCATAGTGTATTAATTGTGTTTTTAAATTTTTTGTATATTATGATCTCTTGACATTGTAGAATACTTTTCTTGATGGGGAGAGACTGCCTTTCCCTGGGCTAGCCAACTCTTAGAGATGGCAAAAGTCTCGGCCAAGAGCTTGCCTTTGATATGCAGACTGACCAACCCAGAGCCACATCTCCTCTACCTGGCCAGAACAACCCAGGGGGCAATAGACACCCTAATTACCCAGGGCCATGTGCTAGGCACCTAGGGAACACCCTGTAGCCCAAGGCCCTGCTGAAATTATTTAAACTAACCAGTTCTAAGTTTTTCATCCTGTCCTTCCTTGCTTTTCCAAAACTTCCTTCACTCTTGCTTTCCTTTCTTTTTTTAAATTATTTTTTAAAAGGTCACTTAAATTTAATTTGCCAACATATAGCATAACACCCAGTGTTCATCTCATCACGCACCCTCCTTAATGCCCATCACCCAGTTACCCCATTCCGCCCCCCTCCACTTCTGCAACCCTTTGTTTGTTTCTCAGAGTTAGGAGTCTCTCATGGCTTGTCTTCCTCTCTATGTTTTCTTGACCAAAACCTAAGGTCTTCCTCCCATGGCAAATCATGTCTCTCATTTCTGGGGGCACTGTGAGTAACCCTCAACTTCTCTTTCAGTGGCATTCACCTCTTGGTATCATCACTCCGTCACCTTTATAAATTAAGACCTGGATACAAAACACACAGCAGTCAGCACGTTACTGACCCTCTCTGAGCATAACATCCTTGTTGCAAGATGGAGCTACTCATCTCTCCTTCCCAGGGTTATTAGAATGATCAAAGAGAGAACATTTGAGATTCTCCCAACACTGTGCCCAGCTAGTGGACAACCTGGTTCAGAGAAGATGCTTACTAATTGTGAGTTCAGCCCCTGGTTTTCCCCTGTAGCAATGCTTACCATACTGTTTTCACACCATGGGTCCCAGAGAAGTAATGATGTTACAGCACTCTGGCATGAGATGGATGAGCCTGTTCAAGCCAGAGGTTCCAACTGCCCCCATACCACAGCTTGTAGCACATACCTCCAGCTACCTGAGGCTGTACAATGTACATGCAGCTACCTGAGGCCCTGCTGTGTGTCAGCACACACCTCTGGGAAAATAGTGGTGGTGTGTCTCAACCTTGGGGAGGAGCATGGTCATGGTGACAGGGCTGCCTGCACCAGAACACTGAGTCTCAGCAAGGGGACCTCAACAAGTCCCTGCAGTGTTCTCAGCATGGTGTCCACATTAAAGTTAGTGACAGTTTCTGTGCTGTCCCAGGCACACGGATAGCTCTCCATAAATATGAACTGCCATTGTCTTGATTATTACTCTAATTTTAACCAAATCTGGGCTGAATGTGAGATAAAACACAAATTGATTTTTTCTATCCAATCACTTTCTTCAGAATGCTATGACAATATTCCCTTTTGTGTCCCTTACCAATATCTCTGTCAGATCCCATAGTTTTCTGGCCAGTTTCTGATATTGAAAGGGGGCCTCAGGAGGCCTCAATTCTATTCCCAATTGTGCTGCCTCTCCTTTACCCCAGCCAGTGCTCTCTGTTCCACAACTAACTACTCTCTCCATTCCACCATCAACCATCTTGGTGCAGGCACCCCACACCTTTCTCATAGGAGCACAGAGCATAAGCAGATGGCCAACCAGAATGAGGTCTCACTCCTACTATCTGCGGACACTGCAGTCTCTGCCAATAGTTCCTTGCTGCAGGCCCTCTACTGATTTAGGGTGGGGTGAAACATGGCAGCTGGAGAGGAAGATCATAGCATTCTCCCCACAGAGCCACCAGCAAGTTCCTCCCAAGATTCCCTTTTTGGTGGGTGATGACAGTGAGGCCAGGTCCAACTGTTGATAAGCTCTGGAGGGAGTCTTTACATCCTGGGAGGCCTTTTCTAGAATATGAGAACTTATTGTTCCTGGCCTTGGAACTTTACTCAACTTTTAGAACAGCAACTATCCTACTCACTGAGATTCCTTGTTTATTTTTTTTAAAGATTTTATTTATTTATTCATGAGAGACACATGGAGAGAGGCAGAGACATACACAGAAGGAGAAGTAGGCTCCCCGCGGAGAGCCCGATGCGGGACTTGATCCCAGGGCCCCGGGATCACCCCCTTTGAGCCAAAGGCAGACACTCAACCATTGAGCCACTGAGGTGTCCCCACTAAGATTCCTTGTATACCAAAATGCCACAAGGATACAAGAGGCCCTTGTGGTTCCCGTAATTATCATAGGGAGCACACACAGGTTCGTCTTCTTCCTCTCCCTCCCCAGATCTTCCCACCCTGCTCTTCTTGCCTTCTGCCTCTGATCCTCCCTTTTCTCAGGATTAAGGAAAAAGTACCATTCATGGAATCCCGAAGTAAATAATGATCATAAGCCAGAGGAAGAAAGAAATAAAAGCAAGGTAAACGGGAGCCATAAAGCACCAGAGAAAATAGGAAAGGAGGAGAGAAAGAGAAAGGGAAAGATGTTCATGTAAGGAAATCAATATGAATTATTGCAGAAACACAACTCAAGCTGGTTAACACAAGTTTATGACATCATACTCTATTCTCTGACATTATGCATATGATGCATCCATCAGCTCTGGCTAGACATCTTAACATCACACCTTTCAATTCACGAACACAGGGCATTTTCCCATTTTTCTGTGTCTTCTTTAATTTCTTGCATCAGCATTATATAATTTTCAGATTATATAATTTTACAAATCTTTTGCCTCCTTAGTTAAGTTTATTTCTAAGTATTTTATTATTTTTGTTGCTATTGTAAATGAGATTGTTTTTTTAATTTCCTTTGGGGCTAATCCACTGTTCATGTACAGAAATGCGACTGATTTTTGTATATGGAGTTTGCATTCTGCAATCTTATTCAATTTGTTTATTCTGACTGTGTGTGTGTGTGTGTGTGTGTGTGTGTGTGTGGTCTTTGTGGTTTTCTCCATATAAAATCATGTCATCTGCAAATAGATCATTTTACTTCTTCCTTCCTGATTTAGGAAAAGGAAGAAGTATTTTTTATTTCTTTTTCTTGTCTAATAGCTCTGGCTAGGACTTCAAATACTATGTTGAACAGTAGTGGTGAGAGTGGAGGTCCTTGCCTTGTTCCAGATTTTAGAGGAAAAGCTTTCAGTTTTTCATTGAGTATGATGTTATTCTATTCTTATTACACTGAGATAAATTCCTTCTTATAGAAGTATGTTGGGTGCACCAAGTCACCAGCTCCTTTTCATAGCCATCCCTATCAAACTATGCAGGCTTCATCAGTTCATGGATGAGACATGACAGACACCAGCCTCTCAGGCAGTGCACCAAGAGGCCAGGACATTGGAAGCACAGTCCACTCCTCTTCCTTTCTTCTGGGAAAGAAGCCTCAGTTTCTGTGCCTTCTCTGAATCCCTTTCTTTCTTTCTTTCTTTCTTTCTTTCTTTCTTTCCTTCCTTCCTTCCTTCCTTCCTTCCTTCCTTCCTTCCTTCCTTCCTTCCTTCTTTCTTTCTTTCTTTCTTTCTTTCTTTCTTTCTCTCTTTCTTTTCTTTCTCTTTTTTTTTTTAAAGATTTTATTTATTCATGAGAGACATAGAGACATAGGCAGAGGGAGAATCGGGCTCCCAGAGGGGAATATGGGACTTAATCCCAGGACCCTAGGATCACAATATGAGCCAAAGGCAGACGCTCAACCACTGAGCCATCCAGGCACCCCTCCTTCTCTGAATCTTATGAAGCTGTGTTGGGTGCACGAAGTTGCTATCCCCTTTCTTTTGTTTTTAAACTGCCCTCAGGTATCTGAATTATGCTGGTTCTGTCAGTGTTCCATGTGAAGCAGGACAGAAACTGTACACTCAGAGAGCATCCAAAAAAAAAAAAAAAAACCTAGAATGTTGGAGGCATGCTCCAGTCTACTTCCCAGCAAGAGACTAGTGGTGGGCTGCATGATTTCTTTTGGTGCTGACCTATTCCAGCTTGGGGAAGGGGCTGGCAGGGGAGTGGGGGTAGTGAAATTGCTCTTCTTACTCATTTCAGTATGGGTGTTCTTGGTGTGTGTGTGTGTGTGTGTGTGTGTGTGTGTGTGTGTGTGTGTTTGTCATCTGGAATACTGCAAACTCCTCACTGGATTCTGGACATCTCATAAAAGTATTTTGGTTCATATATTATTATTAAATTGGTGTTTCTGTGGAGAAATGAGGGACAGCCTCCAGCCAACAGCCAGAGGAAAACAGAGATACTCAGACCGACAGGCCTCCAGGAACCGAATCCTATGAAGGATTGCATGGGTGAGCTTAGAATTGAGTCCTCCCATCCCGTCCTCGAGAAGACCACAACTTAGATCAACCCCGTGTTTGCTGCCTTGTGAGTGATCTTGAGCCAGAGAACCCAGCGAGGCCACACTTGGATCCCTGAGCTACCGAAACTACATGATAAGAGATGTTTGATTTTTCTAAGCCATTGAGTTCAGGGACAGTGTGTCACGTATTAAGAGACAACTAATACAGGGTGTCTGGATTGAATTCTTTCTCAACTTGAATGCTTTACTGAACTCCCTTAACTTTATTAGGATACTCTGTACTGCTAGCCTTCATCAATCCCTTTTCATCTTCCCAGGAAGAGTCTCCGGAAGCACCAAAATTTTCCCATCTTCTCTCAGAGTAGCTTTCCTGATCTACTTTCTCTTTTTCTTTCTCTGTCTTTTAAACTCTTTATGCTTGTTAAATTCATTTTTTTGCTCCGTTTTCTCAATCCCATCTTGCATATTCTTGACTGTGTTTGGGCATTTCCTGTTCTTTCTCACTGCTTCTGGGGGCTCCCCATCGTTTCCCCAATGTCTTCACTTTGCATTGCCACTTTGCATCCCTTCATCCCTTTCCATTGTTCCATCATTTTTTTCTTGAGCCCTTGTATCTCTCCTTTGAGCTCCCATTCCAAGTAGAGTATTATTATCTTTTCTTTCACATAGAACTCCAGGAATCATTTTTGCCTGCTTTGTTCTAGAACATTTCCAAGATGTGCCCTTGTTTAGTAGGTTCCCTACTCCCCACTTGCCTTTGTTTGCTTGTCTTCTTTGTGATCATTGCTCTTCCTGGCATGGACTCCATTCTTCTGATGCTGGACAGGGAGACAGGAGCTGCAGGGCTGAGCTGGGAGAGTGAGCAGCCTGGAGTCTACTGCTTCCAAACACTCTACCCCTCATGTTTGCTCCTACCGTAAGCTGGCAGAAACTCTCCCTGGTCATGGGGAAGCTATGAAAGTCACAGTTGTTTTGATGGGGGTGACTTAGCTTTTAATTTTCCCCAGCAGGTCAGAATGGCACCTTTAAGTATGCTTCCTACCTTTTGGTTTCTCCTCCACAAGATGCTACTTTTTCACATAGGTGGCAAGTCCACTTAAGTTCCTGGTCAGCCCCACTTCTCCACTATCCCATGGTGCCAGCTTTCAGGAAACTCTGCTACTCGTGTATCCCAAACTTACTTTTCTCAAGAAAGAGTCCCACTTGAGAATTCTGGGCTCTGTCTATTCCGTCCGAAAACCACAGGGATCAGAGTCCTCTCTCAGCATCTTCACTCACTCTGAGAGACTTTTAACCATGTGCCTTAACCCTCATTCACAAGCTGTAGTTTGAAGAAATGAACGTGTCTCAGTGTCATCAAATATGTAATGTTTCTGTTCCTCATTCTCTGTTGTTTTTAGGGAGTTTCCAGGAGAAAAGATGAGCAGATATTCTTTTTTTCAAACTATAAATACAAACCTATTATAAAAAAATCAAACTATTCAGAAATACAGAGAGCAAAAGTAAAATGTCCAATCAGCCTTATTTATTTATTCATGAGAGACAGAGAGACAGAGAGAGAGAGAGAGAGAGAGAGAGGCAGAGACACAGGCAGAGGGAGAAGCAAGCCCCATGGAGGGAGCCCGACGTGGGACTCGATCCTGGGTCTCCAGGACCACACCCTGGGCCGAAGGCAGAACTAAACCGCTGAGCTACCCGGGCTGCCCCTAATCCTTACTTTTTAACAGAATTTGCTTTAAAAAGAAAAAAAAAAGAATTTGCTTTTTATAAACACACACATGTTAATACTTATACCCCCTTCCATGTCAGTCCATATAGACAAAGAACACTCTGTGTGGTAGATACAACACATATACTACTCACTCCATTTTTATGGAAATGCAAGTTCTCATTAGTCATCAGTCCTTGGGATCACTGTCGTACAGGCTCCTTAAGAAATGTGTTCCCAAGGAGGGGTAAGATGGCAGAAGAGTAGGGTCCCCAAGTCACCTGTCCCCACCAAATTACCTAGGTAACCTTCAAATCATCCTGAAAATCTACGAATTCGGCCTGAGATTTAAAGAGAGACCAGCTGGAACGCTACAGTGAGAAGAGTTGGCGCTTCTATCAAGGTAGGAAGACGGAAAAAAGAAATAAAGAAACAAAAGGCCTCCAAGGGGGAGGGGCCCCGCAAGGAGCCGGGCTGAGGCCGGGGCGAGTGTCCCCAGGACAGGAGAGCCCCGTCCCGGAGAAGCAGGAGCTGCACCAACCTTCCTGGGCGGGAAGGCCTCGCAGGGAGTTAGAGCAGGACCCAGGAGGGCGGGAATGCCCTCAGGCTCCCTGGGACACTAACAGACACCTGCCCCCGGGGAGAGTGCGCCGAGCTCCCTAAGGGCTGCAGCACGCACGGCGGGACCCGGAGCAGCTTGGAGGGGCTCGGGCGGCGGCTCCGAGGAGGGGGATGAGCGGCCAGAGGGCGAATCCAACAGCGCAGGCACGGGAGCACTGGGCGCCGGGACACAGCCCAGGATCTGGCCTCCCCCCGGGAAAGGCAGAGCCCGGAAGGGCCCAGTACAGCAAGGACGCTCCTGCCCCGAGCTGAGCAGATCAATGGCCCTGCCCCGAGCCTCCAGGCCCTGCAGACGGAGAGCTCCGGAGTTACTGCAGGAGCTGACTCCAGGGCTCTAGAGCTGGACCCACCACTGTGGTTGTTCCTCCTGGGGCCTCACGGGGTAAACAACCCCCACTGAGCCCTGCACCAGGCAGGGGGCAGAGCAGCTCCCCTAAGTGCTAACACCTGAAAATCAGCACAACAGGCCCCTCCCCCAGAAGACCAGCTAGACAGACAAGTTCCAGGGGAAGTCAAGGGACTTAAAGTATACAGAATCAGAAGATACTCCCCCGTGTTTTTGTTTTTGTTTTTGTTGTTTTGCTTTTTTATTTGTTTGCTTCCCCCACCCCTTTTTTCCTTTCTTTTTCTTTCTCGTTTTCTTCTCTTTTTTTTCTTTTTTTTCTTCCTTTTTTCTTTTTTCTTTTTCTCTTTTCTTTCCTTCTTTCTCTCCTCTCTTTTTCTCGTTTTCCTAATACAACTTGTTTTTGGCCACTCTGCACTGAGCAAAATGACTAGAAGGAAAACCTCACCTCGAAAGAATCAGAAACAGTCCTCTCTCCCACAGAGTTACAAATTCTGGATTACAATTCAATGTCAGAAAACCAATTCAGAAGCACTATTATACAGCTCCTGGTGGCTCTAGAAAAAAGCATAAAGGACTCAAGAGACTTCATGACTGCAGAATTTAGATCCAATCAGGCAGAAATTAAAAATCAATTGAATGAGATGCAATCCAAACTAGAAGTCCTAATGACGAGGGTTAATGAGGTGGAAGAACAGGTGAGTGACATAGAAGGCAAGTTGATGGCAAAGAGGGAAACTGAGGAAAAAAGAGACAAACAATTAAAAGACCATGAAGATAGATTAAGGGAAATAAACGACAGCCTGAGGAAGAAAAACCTACGTTTAATTGGGGTTCCTGAGGGCGCCGAAAGGGCCAGAGGGCCAGAATATGTATTTGAACAAATCCTAGCTGAAAACTTTCCTAATCTGGGAAGGGAAACAGGCATTCAGATCCAGGAAATAGAGAGATTCCCCCCCTAAAATCAATAAAAACCGTTCAACACCTCGACATTTAATAGTGAAGCTTGCAAATTCTAAAGATAAAGAGAAGATCCTTAAAGCAGCAAGAGACAAGAAATCCCTGACTTTTATGGGGAGGAGTATTAGGGTAACAGCAGACCTCTCCACAGAGACCTGGCAGGCCAGAAAGGGCTGGCAGGATATATTCAGGGTCCTAAATGAGAAGAACATGCAACCAAGAATACTTTATCCAGCAAGGCTCTCATTCAAAATGGAAGGAGAGATAAAGAGCTTCCAAGATAGGCAGGAACTGAAAGAATATGTAACCTTCAAACCAGCTCTGCAAGAAATTTTAAGGGGGACTCTTAAAATTCCCCTTTAAGAAGAAGTTCAGTAGAACAATCCACAAAAACAAGGACTGAATAGATATCATGATGACACTAAACTCATACCTTTCAATAGTAACTCTGAACATGAACGGGCTTAATGACCCCATCAAAAGGTGCAGGGTTTCAGACTGGATAAAAAAGCAGGACCCATCTATTTGCTGTCTACAAGAGACTCATTTTAGACAGAAGGACACCTACAGCCTGAAAATCAAAGGTTGGAGAACCATTTACTATTCAAATGGTCCTCAAAAGAAAGCAGGGGTAGCCATCCTTATATCAGATAAACTAAAATTTACCCCGAAGACTGTAGTGAGAGATGAAGAGGGACACTATATCATACTTAAAGGATCTATCCAACAAGAGGACTTAACAATCCTCAATATATATGCCCCAAATGTGGGAGCTGCCAAATATATAAATCAATTAATAACCAAAGTGAAGAAATACTTAGATAATAATACACTTATACTTGGTGACTTCAATCTAGCTCTTTCTATACTCGATAGGTCTTCTAAGCACAACATCTCCAAAGAAACGAGAGCTTTAAATGATACACTGGACCAGATAGATTTCACAGATATCTACAGAACTTTACATCCAAACTCAACTGAATACACATTCTTCTCAAGTGCACATGGAACTTTCTCCAGAATAAACCACATCCTGGGTCACAAATCGGGTCTGAACCGATACCAAAAGATTGGGATTGTCCCCTGCGTATTCTCAGACCATAATGCCTTGAAATTAGAACTAAATCACAACAAGAAGTTTGGAAGGACCTCAAACACTTGGAGGTTAAGGGCCATCCTGCTAAAAGATGAAAGGGTCAACCAGGAAATTAAGGAAGAATTAAAAAGATTCATGGAAACTAATGAGAATGAAGATACAACCATTCAAAATCTTTGGGATGCAGCAAAAGCAGTCCAAAGGGGGAAATACATTGCAATACAAGCATCCATTCAAAAACTGGAAAGAACGCAAATACAAAAGCTAACCTTACACATAAAGGAGCTAGAGGAAAAAACAGCAGATAGATCCTACACCCTGCAGAAGAAGAGAGTTAATAAAGATTCGAGCAGAACTCAATGAAATCGAGACCAAAAGAACTGTGGAACAGATCAACAGAACCAGGAGTTGGTTCTTTGAAAGAATTAATAAGATAGATAAATCATTAGCCAGCCTTATTAAAAAGAAGAGAGAGAAGACTCAAATTAATAAAATCATGAATGAGAAAGGAGATATCACTACCAACACCAAGGAAATACAAACGATTTTAAAAACAGATTATGAACAGCTATACGCCAATAAATTAGGCAATCTAGAAGAAATGGACGCATTCCTGGAAAGCCACAAACTACCAAAACTGGAGCAGGAAGAAATAGAAAACCTGAACAGGCCAATAACCAGGGAGGAAATTGAAGCAGTCATCAAAAACCTCCCAAGACACAAAAGTCCAGGGTCAGATGGCTTCCCAGGGGTATTCTACCAAACGTTTAAAGAAGAAATCATATCTATTCTACTAAAGCTGTTTGGAAAGATAGAAAGAGATGGAGTACTTCCAAATTCGTTCTATGAGGCCAGCATCACCTTAATTCCGAAACCAGACAAAGACCCCACCAAAAAGGAGAATTACAGACCAATATCCCTGATGAACATGGATGCAAAAATTCTCAACAAGATACTAGCCAATAAGATCCAACAGTACATTAAGAAAATTATTCACCATGACCAAGTGGGATTTATCCCTGGGACACAAGGCTGGTTCAACACTCGTAAAACAATCAATGTGATTCATCATATCAGCAAGAGAAAAACCAAGAACCATATGATCCTCTCATTAGATGCAGAGAAAGCATTTGACAAAATACAGCATCCATTCCTGATCAAAACTCTTCAGAGTGTAAGGATAGAGGGAACATTCCTCAACATCTTAAAAGCCATCTACGAAAAGCCCACAGCAAATATCATTCTCAATGGGGAAGCACTGGGAGCCTTTCCCCTAAGATCAGGAACAAGACCGGGATGTCCACTCTCACCACTGCTATTCAACATAGTACTGGAAGTCCTAGCCTCAGCAATCAGACAACAAAAAGACATTAAAGGCATTCAAATTGGCAAAGAAGAAGTCAAACTCTCCCTCTTCGCCGATGACATGATACTCTACATAGAAACCCAAAAGCCTCCACCCCAAGATTGCTAGAACTCATACAGCAATTTGGTAGCATGGCAGGATACAAAATCAATGCCCAGAAATCAGTGGCATTTCTATAAACTAACAATGAAACTGAAGAAAGAAATTAAGGAGTCAATCCCATTTACAATTGTACCCAAAAGCATAAGATACCTAGGAATAAACCTAACCAAAGAGGTAAAGGATCTATACCCTAAAAACTATACTTCTGAAAGAAATTGAGGAAGACACAAAGAGATGGAAAAATATTCCATGCTCATGGATTGGCAGAATTAATATTGTGAAAATGTCAATGTTACCCAGGGCAATTTACACATTTAATGCAATCCCTATCAAAATACCATGGACTTTCTTCAGAGAGTTAGAACAAATTATTTTAAGATTTGTGTGGAATCAGAAAAGACCCCGAATATCCAGGGGAATTTTAAAAAAGAAAACCATAGCTGGGGGCATCACAATGCCAGATTTCAGGTTGTACTACAAAGCTGTGGTCATCAAGACAGTGTGGTACTGGCACAAAAACAGACACATAGATCAATGGAACAGAATAGAGAACCCAGAAGTGGACCCTGAACTTTATGGTCAACTAATATTCGATAAAGGAGGAAAGACTATCCACTGGAAGAAAGACAGTCTCTTCAATAAATGGTGCTGGGAAAATTGGACATCCACATGCAGAAGAATGAAACTAGACCACTCTCTTTCACCATACACAAAGATAAAGTCAAAATGGATGAAAGATCTAAATGTGAGGCAGGATTCCATCAAAATCCTAGAGGAGAACACAGGCAACACCCTTTTTGAACTCGGCCACAGTAACTTCTTGCAAGATACATCCATGAAGGTGAAAGAAACAAAAGCAAAAATGAACTATTGGGACTTCATCAAGATAAGAAGCTTTTGCACAGTAAAGGATACAGTCAACAAAAGTAAAAGACAACCTACAGAATGGGAGAAGATATTTGCAAGTGATGTATCAGATAACGGGCTAGTTTCCAAGATCTATAAAGAACTTCTTAAACTCAACACCAAAGAAACAAACAATCCAATCATGAAATGGGCAAAAGACATGAAGAGAAATCTCACAGAGGAAGACATAGACATGGCCAACATGCACATGAGAAAATGCTCTGCATCACTTGCCATCAGGGAAATACAAATCAAAACCACAATGAGATACCACCTCACACCAGTGAGAATGGGGGAAATTAACAAGGCAGGAAACAACAAATGTTGGAGAGGATGTGGAGAAAGGGGAACCCTCTTACACTGTTGGTGGGAATGTGAACTGGTGCAGCCACTCTGGAAAACTGTGTGGAGGTTCCTCAAAGAGTTAAAAATAGACCTGCCCTACGACCCAGCAATTGCACTGTTGGGGATTTACCCCAAAGATACAGATGCAATAAAACGCCGGGACACCTGCACCCCAATGTTTATAGCAGCAATGTCCACAACAGCCAAACTGTGGAAGGAGTCTCGGTGTCCATCGAAAGATGCATGGATAAAGAAGATGTGGTTTATGTATACAATGGAATATTACTCAGCAATTAGAAACGACAAATACCCACCATTGGCTTCAACGTGGATGGAACTGGAGGGTATTATGCTGAGTGAAGTAAGTCAATCGGAGAAGGACAGGCAGTGTATGTTCTCATTCATTTGGGGAATATAGGTGATAGTGAGGGGGAATATAAGGGAAGGGAGAAGAAATGTGTGGGAAATATCAGAAAGGGAGACAGAACATAAAGACTCCTAACTCTGGGAAGCGAACTAGGGGTGGTGGAAGGGGAGGAGGGCAGGGAGTGGGGGGTGAATGTGTGACGGGCACTGAGGGGGGCACTTGACGGGATGAGCACTGGGTGTTATTCTGTATGTTGGTAAATTGAACACCAATAAAAAATAAATTCATTTTAAAAAAAAGAAATGCATTCCCAATATTGAACCCATTAACAAAAACTTTCCTTTCCCTTCCCTTTCATTGAAGTCAGGACAGGGGTTTAGCTACAGATCCCTGGAGTACACATTGATGATTATGATACCTTCCTAAAGTAAAAGCATGCTCACCAGCCTCTGAGTGCCTGCTGAATTTTATACCACTCTGTTCCCCCTCGATTTTCTTCAGGGCACCTGGATATACCTGGATGTTTGCATAAAACCTATGCTACAATGCTCTTCCCAGATCTGTTGTGGTGCTCCTGACATTCCATCCTGCATGCCTTTTGCTGGCCATCACGGTTGAAAGTATTTGCAGTCACATAGTAGCAGCAGTGAGAGAGGTTGAGCAAAGCCAACAGCCTGGCCTACAGCCTTCAACCTGAGAAAACCTGTATCTTCCTTTGGCACGTATTGGCTAAAACACATGATAGAGTTGTTTGCTCTTGTGGTTGATATGCTATGGGAAACTAATTCTGCATTACTCAGAACTTTTAATGGACACATAGCTATGTTTTAGATATTAAATATTTCTTGTTTTAAGGGTTGTTTATTTATTCTGAGAGATAGAGCATGAACCAGAGGGGCAGAGGGAGAGGAAGAGAGAGAATCTCAAGCAGACTCTGCACTGAGTGTGGAGCCAGATGCAGGGCTCAACCTCAGGACCTGGATATCACAACCCTAGTGGAAACCAAGAGTTGGGCGCCCAACCGACTGTGCCACCCGGCTGCCTCTAGATACTAAACACTTCTGAATGAACATTACTTTACTGAATCAGTGCTCCTTGGGTCAGTGCTTAAATCGATTCTTGAAGAATCAGATGCTGAGACAAGGGCTTGAGTACAAGCGGCTTATCTGGCAGGTGACCCCAAAGCACAAGTACGGGAAGAAGGAGACAGAAGTAGGAGGTGATGGTATGGGGTGCACTAAGGATCAGGTTAACACTTTGGGCAGCTAGAACCCAGTCCTACTGAGGACAGTTGGGAAATGGTATGGAACATGCACCAGGCTATCCCACCTAGGAGCAAGGAAGCAAGGGTATTTATCCTCCAATTCCCATATGCTATTGTTGAGGGCTGCTCCTGCAAACTCTCCACACTCTGGCTGCTGCATCCAATGTAGGTTAAGAGAGAGCACAAAGGTGGAGAATCACTAGTGCTTTCTATTGGACCCTGTTGACGCATGCATGCCAAGAAGCTAGGAGCGGGGCGGGAGGGTGGGCAGACTATGTGCTAGAGTTGACCCTTGGCACTACTCACATCCCCAAGTTCATTCTGTCCCAACACTGCCCCTTTAAGGAAGTCATGATCATGATTTCTAAAAAAAACAAAACAAAAAACAAACAAACAAAAACCTAGGACTTAACAAGAGCATTGATAAGATAAACTCCAATCCCTTCTGCTATGGTTGGTCCCAATTCAGCATCTCCTTCTCCAATGTCCCAATTTCAGCCCCTTTGCTGGGGCTCTAACCCCAAGGAGTCTGAGCCCTTGATTTCCTGAGTGCTGGTAAAACCTGGGTTTCTGAAGTTGCCTGATCCTGATCATCACCACACATAAGAGCACCAGGAGGTGGCCCAATGAATCCATGAGTCCCAACCAATTCATGACAATCATGATCAATTACTCCCATCATATAGTAAATCCTGCTGCCTGGTAATCCACTGGGCTGAGAAGCCTCAATGAGTCAGCTATCGGCCATCACGTTGGGTTCAGTGGAACACTTATTATGCCCCCTGGCACACCTGTCCCTTCTGCATGAGTAACCAGTACTTCCAATCCAGAAAAGCCAAACTTTATGGAGAAAGAAAAGTATAATTTCCCCAACTGAGTCCCTGGCAGAGATGTAGACAAAAGCCATTCCTACTTAGGATCTCAGCTTTTGGATCCAAGCAGCTTTTGGATCCAAGCAGCTTTTGGATTCAAGCATATGTTATCTCTTGAAGGACAGCACCCAAACTCTTGAGAGTAGCATCCCAAGACTGGTGCATTAGCTAAGTATTAAGAGGTCATTCCAATTTTATCACATAAGCCACTTTGGGGGGAAACGGGATATGAAAAGGCCACTGGATATCATGATCATGTGTCCATTGTTTCACCTCCTTTGCCTAATGATAGGTGTCTTATGCTTAGGATCCCATGGGCCCTTGGATAGTGATGCTGACTGACACACTACGGTCGGGAAAGCAAACCCATGCCCAGAATATGTACTAGTCCTAACCAGGATGAATCACTGTTCTTTCCAGGGAAGAAGAGTTCCAATCTGATCAACTTGACATCTAGTGGTAACCAGTATGACAACCCCAGGCTCGGTGCCAGGTTGTGTGACTCGTAGGCCAGGAAAATCAGCAGAAGCAATAGGTAGGCCAGCCTTGGTTGTCAGGAGCTCATCCTGTTGGGTCCACAAGTACCCTTCATTATGGATGAAGACACTGGTAGCTGAGGACAGAGGTTGGCTGAAATCCACAAGTCATCCCATTCACCTGGTTCTTCAGTGACCTGTCAGCAGTAAAGCTTTCTAGTTGTCACTGACACAAACACAAGGACCCATGTCCACTCCATATGTCTACTATATGCCTCTTTCCTTCTCCAGACTGCTTGTTTGTGTTCTTATAGGCACCCTCCCTCCCCTACCCAGTCCCCTGACAGTCAGCCAAGACATTCATCAGCACTGAGGAATCTATATATGTCCCTATCTCAGACCGTTTCTCTTTTCACAGAAAGTTGAAGACCTGGTATACTGTTCTGAGCTCTGACCCCTGTGAGGATTTCCGCTACTATTTAGGGGCACCCCAAGTGGGGTTATGGTGTGGCAACACTCTAATGTCTCATTTCTGTCCACACCAGATTGGGTTGAACCAATCCCTTGACAAAATACAATACAAAAGCAACTCACCAGGAGCATACATTTGTGTGGATCTGTTCCAGTGAAGATACTGGGACACCTAACAGAGCATGAGAGATTCACTCGACTGCTTGGTTACATTTGCAGGGGGTTTAGCACCACCCTTGACAATCCATCTGGTTTTTGCAAGGGCCGAGTCAGTGCGTTAAGTAGAGATATGGGAACTACCGCCTCTGCAATCTTTCAGTGACTTGATGAAGCACTCATTTCTGCCACTTCAGCTGGGATGAGTTACTGTTTTTAATTTACTGTCCTGGCTGGAATGCTGAGCAGTTTCAGGGGCTTCCACTTGGCCCTTTCTACCCTAATAGCTTCCACTCTGCAGGTCAAGAACCAATGAGAGGGTTCTTCTAGCTGCTAAACATATCCAACCCAATTAAGCATTCAGAAACCATAAAAATTATCACAGTGTGGGTTGGCAGACTCATTGGGCATTTGTGAAATGGACCTGGGCCAAGACTCCATTTATCACCTGGTTTTTCAAAAACCCACTCTAACTAGATCATCAGAATGGTGCTCCGGTTTCTCTGGCATTAATGTCAGCTCAAGCCCTGGATCCAATTGCCCTTGAAATATGTAGGTGGCTTCCCTTCTGCCATGCATAGTACAGTGCACACTGTATGGGCATTTCCTCCTCTGCACTAGAGGTCCCTCTGGAGAAAGATTGGAGGAATTAGTACTACTCATTCTTTCTGAGGCTCTGTAGGTGTTTCTGCAAGAGGATCTAGTATCTCCCTCAATCATGGGATTCTGGATCTGAGAACTAGCTCAAATCTGGAAGCCAGATGTTGGATTACCTTCCATTGGGCCACCAATGTCAGCATTGTTTTCATCTGCTCTTGGTCTGTTTTGGTTATTCAAGCCAGGCACTATCCTATCTGCTCTCCAGCTGGCTGCCCTTAGTAATGCCATGGTCTATTATTCTTTGCCACAGAGCCCTGCAGCTCCAGGCCTTCTGTTTGTTATTCCAGCATTGCTGTCCATTATGATCATTAAACCCACCTTGCCCCTGATGCTTACAAGCCACCACCTTGCATCTGCCCTTCTCAAATTCTCTCATTCCCACTTGATACAGAGAGCCTAGCTTCACTGCAGCATCACCAACTATCAATCCTGGGCTATAGAGGAATCTACCACTGAGATTCTCAACAAAGCTGGGGTCCCCTACACTAGCACATTCTCTACTCCTTTAGTAAAGGAACTTTTCTTTGGGGCCTCCCAGGGAATCTGGTTACCCCACGGGCTGCCTGGTCTCTATTAAATGTCCATCTCTAACAACTTGACATCTTCCTCAAAATTCTGCCAAGGCCATTCTAGCATCTCTGCTTCATTTTCTGTAACATTATTGTTTCCAAGCTTCAAAAAGAAGCCATTCCAGGGGTGCCTGGGTGGCTTAGTCGGTTGAGCATCTGACTCTTGATCTCAGCTCAGGTCTTGATCTCAGAATCATGAGGTCAAGCCCCACATGGGGCTTCATGCTGGGGGTGGAGCCTACTTTTTAAAAAAAGGAAAAAAGAAACCATTCCAACAACCTTACTATCTTCACAGTGCAAAGTCTACAGTCATTGGAGGGTATGCTTGTACCATAAACTTTCCACTATAAAACTTATAGCTCAGCTTCTTTGGTCCTCCACCCTCCAAAGCCCAGCTATGTTCTCTCACATCATTCCAGAACACACCAGCTGTACCCTGCAGCTCTTTTGGAAAACAACCATTTTCTTCTCCTAACAGGAATAGCACTTCCCTGTTTGACTTATGCTGAATCCCAGTCCTCATTCTCGCTCTTGACATAATGAGAGAAAGCAGAGGCAGACTCTGAGGAGGACAAACTGACTTTTTTTAAAAGGTGTGCTCCTTAGGAATCCCATTTGCTGAGCTCCAGCCAGTAAGGTTGATGCCCAGTAGCAAGAGGGAGAAATCCCCTTCTGTTGATTTATAGCATTCAGAGGGAATAAGTGGTTCCATATTCTCACTAATCAGCAGAGGAGACATACCAGGCTTGTGCATTCAGCCTCTGTTATAATTCTGCCGTTCGTACAATGAAGTCTTGGGCCTGATTTTTAGCACAGTCTTCCCTCTGCTTGCAGGAGATGACAAGCCCTTTATGGATGACAATGGATACTTCCTGGTGTTCTCACCATGCCCTAAGCTGACAACTGATTGACCTGAGCCTGTTCTTTACTTCCTGTAGAGGTTGTATGGCAGTCAACACACCCAGCTCCATAATCCTTACATTTATTGCTGTGCCTGTACCTTTTAAGCACCAGGGCTACTTCACAGGCCTGTGCCTTTCCACCTATTTTTTAAAGATTTTATTTATTTATTTGACAGAGAGAGAGAACACAAGCTGGGGGAGCAGCAGGCAGAGAGAGAGGAAGAAGCAGTTTCTCTGTTGGTTATGTGTGTGTGTTTCCCGATGTAGGACTCCATCCAGGACCCTGAAATCATGACCTGAGCTGAAGGCAGATGCTCAACCTACTGAGCCACCCAGGTGCCCCACCACCTATTATTCTATCCAAATATCGATATGTGAAGATCTTAGTACATGTAAGCTACAGAATAATAAGGATTTTAACAATATCCCCTTAACATCAGAAGTCCTACAGTTGGAGAAGAATCCAATTTCAGAAACCCACGCTGAGGGTCTGCTTCTTAGAATCACTTCTTTTACCAACCATCTTCGGCTGGGTTGCCCCCCAGAAACAGATCTTGAGACACATTTTAGTTCAACTGGTTTGTTAGGAAGGTGATCACCAGGAATCCTGTTGGGGAGTGTGGAAGGAGACAGGGAAGGAAGGAAAGCCAATAAAGATATGTCAATGTTGCTGTGGACAGCTCAGACTTAATCCTGATAGAAATCTCCAAGCTGTTCACCCACCAAAGGGCAAGAACCCTATAGGATTTATCCTCTAACTCCTATCATTAGGTGATGGCTGTTTCTGGTAGCATTCCCTGCCTGGTACTTTTGTCCTACCTTCTATGAGGCTGAAAGAAAGCCCTTAGATCAGGGGCTAGCAAACTGTAGCCTAGAGGTTAGTTCCAGTCCACCTCTTGTTTTTGTCAATAAAGTTTTATTGGAACATGGCATGCCCATTCACTTACATTTTGCCTATGACTGCCTTCGCATTATAAGGGCAGAGTAGAGTAGTTGTGAAAGGAACTGTCTGTCCTGCAAAGCCTAAAATGGTTCCTGCCTGGTCCTTTGCAGGAAAATTTTTGCTGCCTCCTACTTTAGAGAGTCTCAGTGCTTGCACACAGGCATCCACCCAAACAGTGAATGCCTAGGTGGGATGAATGGGCAATAGTTAACATGTACTACAATTCACTTAACCACCCATTTTAAATACCCATTGGTAGTTACTTAGATTATTCCTCATTTTGCACTTTTGTAGAAAATCCTACAAAAGATAATCCTATATGTCTATCTTTGCACACTTTCATACATATCGTTCTCAGGTTTTTTTTTTATAGCTTTATTAGGATATAATTGAGATAAAAAGAACTGCACATATTTATTGTGTACTTGATTGATTGGGACATATACATATACCCACGATACCAGAGCCACAATCATGGTAATAAACATAACCATCATGTCCAAAAGCTTCCCTGTGTTCTTTTGGTTGTGTGTGTGTGTGTGTGTGTGTGTTTCTGTATTAAGGGCATTTAACATAATAAATTAAGTGCACAATATCATATTGTTAACTATAGGCACTATGTTGCACAGCAGATCTCTAGAATTCACTTACCTTGTGCAACTCTAACTTTACATCTGTTAAACAATAGCTCCCCATTCTCCCCTGCCTCCATCCCCTGGCCATTATCTCTGAAGAACATAAATGCAAAGATTTTCAGCAAAATGTTAGCAGACCAAATCCAATAATACATTTTAAAAAATAATTCCTCACTTATCAAGTGGGATTTATTCTAGAGATGCAAGGGCAGGTCAGGAAATAAACCCCCAGAAGAAAAAACTCCTGGAAAGTAAAACTCTTAGAAGAAAAAAATAGCCAATGATTTCTTCTACATCACGCATAGAAACATTATTCTAGATATATCTCCCCTGCAAGGGAAACAAGAGCAAAATTAAACTATTGGGACCAAATAAAAATAAAAGCTTCTGCACAGCGAAGGAAATCATCAACAAAATAAAATAAAAAAGCAATATATACTGAATAAGGGAAGATATTTGCAAATGATATAGGCAATAAGGGCCTGATAGCAAAAATATGTAAAGAACTGATACAAGCCAACAATCCTCAAAAGGCAATCTGATTAAAATAGGCAGAGGACTGCATAGACATTTGTCCAAAGGAGATATCCAGATGGTCAACAGACATGTGAAAAGAAGTTCAATTTCCCTCATCATCAGGAAGATGCAAATCAAAACCACAATGAGATATCTCCTCACACCTGTCAGAATGGCTAAAATCAAAAACACAAGAAACACCAGTGTTGGCAAGGATGTGGATAGAAAGGAACCCACATGTACTATTGGTGGGAATGAAACAGTATGGAGGTTCCTTGAGAAATTAAAAATACAGTTACCATATGATCCAGTAATTCCACCACTGGGTATTTACTCAAAGAAAACAAAAACACTAAATCAAAAATATATATGCACCTCTATGTTTATTGCAACATTATTTACAATAGCTGAGATATGGAAGCAACACAAGTGTCCATCCATAGATGAGTAGGTAAAGATGTGAGATATATATGTCTCAAATATATATATCACAGTATATATAATATTCCATTAATTTAAAAAGCAATAAAAAGAATGAGATCTTGCCATTTGCCACAGCATAGATGGATCTAGAGGGTATAATGTTATGTGAAATAAGTCAGGCAAAGAAAGAAAAATACCGTATGATTTCAATCATATGTGGAATCTGAGAAACAAAACAAATGAGCACAGGGGGAAAAAGACAAACCAAGAAACACCCTCAACAAACTGATGGCCCCTAGAGAGGAGGTGGGGTGAGGATGGATGGAATAAGTGATGGAGATTAAGAATACATTTCTCGTGATGAGCACTGAGTACTATATAGAATTGCTGAATCACTATGTTGTACACATGAAACTAATATAACACTGTGTTAAGTATACTTCAATAGGAAGGAAGGAAGGAAGGAAGGTAGGAAGGAAGGAAGGAAGAAAGGAAGGAAGGAAGGAAGGAAGGAAGGAAGGAAGGAAGGAAGGACGCTGCAAATAACAACAAAAACGCTAGTTTAAGAAACAGTGCAGGGGCACCTGGGTGGCTCAGCGGTTGAGCATCTGCTTTTGGCTCAGGTCGTGATTCCGGGATTCTGGGATCGAGTCCCGCGTTGGGCTCCCTGCAGGGAGCCTGACTCTCCCTCTGCCTGTGTCTCTGCCTCTCTCTGTGTCTGTCATGAATAAATAAATACAATCTTTAAAAAAAAAAAAGCAGTGTATAATTGGATATAAAATATAAAGTGGTATAAACACTGACATGTATTTGCAGCACCTGTAAATCAATATAATTGTCCTGAGTTTTACCTAAATGATGTCAGAAAGTTTATTATACCCTATATTTTTTTTAAAAAAAGGAAGGTTAAACAGAAGTACTAGACATGATTTTAGATTCAATAGTCCGGCCAAATTAATTACACATTTTTACATTAATTACACATTTTTACATTCCCTCTCTATGAAGATTCCTGTAGCATCCACATGCTGGATGTAAGTTTTGCTCACAGGGTGGAAATTCGGATCTATGAGTCTGTGGTTCAGGAGAGAAAGCCTGGCTGGAGTCAGAGATTTGAATGCTGTCAGCATACAGATGGTCATTAAAGAAATACAAGTATTTGAGACCACTCAAGGGGAAAAAAATATGTAAATTGAGAAGTAAAATGTGCAGAGAATCTAAAAAAAGAGCGCTTAGGGACACTGATATTTGAGGCGTGGATGCAGGAGAGAAGTGACTAAGAAAATGAGGAGTAGGGACACCTGGGTGTCTCAGGGGTTCAACATCAGCCTTTGGCTCAGGGCATGATCCCAGGGTCCTGGGATTGAGTCCTGCATCAGGATCCCCCCAGGGAGCCTCCTTCTCCCTCTGCCTGTGTCTCTGCCTGTCTCTCTGTGTCTCTCATGAATAAATAAATAAATAAATAAATAAATAAATAAATAAATAAAATCTTAAAAAAGAAAGAAAGAAAGAAACTGAGGAGTAGTAGGGAGATAGGAGGCAACCCAGGAGTGAGCGGGGAGGCACAGGAAGCAAGGGTCCCACGAAGAGCTGCCGAGGCATGAGGACTGGGCTGTGTCCATGGGTTTGGCCATAAGGACAGAAAGTGGACATCGGGAGAGAACAGCCTTCATGAAGCAGCAGGAAAGGAAGGGGCACAGCAGTGGAATGAATGCAAAGGGAAGGAGGGAGGATGTTGAGTATTTTCAGATTTTCCAAGGTACTGTCAGTTTGGAGGAGAAAGTTTGGGTGGAACTTGGTGGAAGACGCAGACTCAAGAACATTTGCAATTTGGAGCTGGGTGGTATCTCTTCTGAGCATGGGAGCCTTTTCCAAGTCCCAAGGAGCAGAATTCTGGGTCGTCTCCTCCAGCAGCTGCTCCTGGTTCTTCCTGAGCCCCCTCCTCCAGGAAGCCTCCCTCCATGCCCTGCCTCCTTTGGGCCACCAGTCTCCCTTGCATCTCCTGGGTGGGTGGGCTTATCAAACTGTATTTCAATAATTCACAAACCTGTCTTCCTTTCCTCTATCAAGTTTTTAATTCCTCGTGAATAGAAGCCTTCCTTATAAGAATAATTGATGATCTTGGAGGCCTGAAATTTTTCTGCAAAGAACAGGTACTTAATAAAGATTTGATTGAAGAATATTGGATGGATGCATGTATGGATGGGTAGAGAGGAAATTTTGCAGAAATATGAAAAGTCCCAGTGCCTATGGGTACTCTCACCTGTGCATGTCCACCAACTGCTTCGGTCACGGATCTAGGCCAGTGTCATGCGCAGGCTATATTTTTAAATATTATTTTTTATTATGCATATATGGGTTATCATTTTAAACTATAGGAAAGGGGGTGCCTGGGTGGGCCAGTCAGTCAAGTGCCTGACTCTCAATCTCAGCTCAGGTTTTTTTTTTTCTTTTGATTTTATTTATTTATTCATGAGAGACATAGAGAGAGAGGAACAGGCATAGGTAGATGGAGAAGCAGACTCCCTGCAGGGAACCAGATGCTGGACTTGATCCCAGGACCCCAGGATCATGCCCTGAGCCAAAGGCAAATGCTCAACCACAGAGCTACCCAGGCACCCCTCACCTCAGCTCTTGATCTCAGGGTCATGAGTTCAAGCCCTGCATTGGGCCTACTTAAAAAAAAATAACCCTATTGGAAAAGATGTACAGGGAATTGTACACCTGCCTTCCATCCCTGTCTGGAGTCCCCAGCTTCTCTCCTACCACTGTCTTTGTGGAGCTATTCTACGCATGTGACAACAGGAGTTAATTCTGTAACCCTATGCTCCTCTTGCCTTGGGTCCCCATGAGTCCCAGCATAGCCTGTGGCCAACTGAAGCATCATGGGGGTGAGGAGAGAGATGCCACATTCGCTATACACATGAGAAACTGAGGGTCTGGGGTGCAACCAGATGGGGAGATCGGAGTCAAAACCACCTGCTTCCCTGAAGCAGGCAAAAACAGTCTGTATTGACTGTTCTGTGACATGGAGCTTGATATAGATATTCCCAGCTCCTCACTTCACCCCCTCCCACCCCCCCCCCCCCCCCCAGTATTTACTTCCCTTGTACTACCAATCTTTGCTTTTCCTAGCCAGGACCCTCTGGGGACAATAGCATCGATCCCATTCCCAGGTGGAACCGCCAGACCTGGTGATTCTACTCTGCCCGCCCTGCCCCCTCCTGCCAATACCAGCCCTCTGTTCACCCCAGAAGCCCTCCTGGACAGCCCCAAGGAGACCCTCACCTACACCACTCTTCTCCGCCAATTCTGGCACAAGACCAATACCTTGATTTTTCTGAGCTCCTGTAAAATGTTTAAAAGACTGTGATTTTGTAGGAGTTGAGACTGCGAGGTAGCCATTGTTTCTACTGGATTGAAACCTTGGCATTCCTCATCACACCCAGCCTCGGGCTTCAGGAGCATGAAGAAACCCTATTTACTGGCATTCAGTGGGCCTCTGGGTGTTATTTCAGATGCGGAATAATTAGCAATATGCCCAAGAAGCAACAAAGCCTTGAATGGTATTTAGTGACAATTATTCAGCCAAACCATTGCTTACTATTATAGGGGCTTATTAGCACCAAATTGTTTCGATAGGAAGTGGCATCAGCAATAAAAAAGAATGCCTGCAGCTTGCTGTGCCATCCGAGTCAGCAGAAAGGGGCTGGAATGTGTGCACATCTCTCTTACATCCCCCCAGAAAATCGGGGGGACCCGCTGAGATGTGTTGGCAGCAACAGGAACTGACTCAGGTGGCGTGGGGTAGAAAGCAGGTGGGGCTGTTCTCCGAAGTCACTTCCTCCTTCCTCCCGCTTCTTATTCCTACACAGAGGAGAGGTGTGGGGAGCGGGCTCCCATACACCTGTGCCCAGCTCCTCTTTTGCATCAAACTGTAGGATGACAGGGGACACCCCGTCTCTCTTTACATTTGTACACGGGAAATCTAGGAACTGCAGGCTGGAAGGGACTACAGAGCAAAATAACCCATGCTTGGAGATGTTTAACTGCTAGGAGGTCATGGCACCAGGACTGGGAAACAAATCTGCATACGCTTCATACATCCTTTCTCCACTCCTTTTGTGCAGCCGGAATCACATTTTATTTACTACAATAGAGAGCACAGAGTCATACAGTCGGATGAGCAAGTCAGCTCTTTAGTTTGCAAATGGCTTGAATACTTCCTAACTGGAGTATTGGTGGGTGAAGTGTATGCACAACTAGAAACTGAGAAGTACACCCAGGACTTAATGAACTTGACTTAGCATCAACTATATCTGTTTTCTCTGATCTGCATTTCATCCCTCACATTTGGGCAGTTAGGAAAGCTTTCTTTTTTTTCCATCTTTTAAAAAGATTTTATGTATTTATTCATGAAAGACACACAGAGAGAGGCAGAGACATAGGCAGAGGGAGAAGCAGGCTAGGTTGCCCGATGTGGCACTCAATCCCAGGACCCCGCGATCATGACCTGAGCTAAAGACAGATGCTCAACCACTGAGCTTCCCAGGTGTCCCAAAGGTTTTCATTTTCAAGGACAATGCAAAACTGCACTTCTTATAGGCTATGGGGATTCTTCGGGGAACACACCCCCTCCCCACCTCTCCAGCTTCCAAGATCTGCCCTTGGCAAAGCGAAGAATAGAAAGATTTAAGATTTATGTAAATAAAAAGACTGAATACGAGTATAAAATGTAAATAGTGTTAAATGTAAATCTTTACGTTGGTTTTAAGAAAATCAGTATGACAGGGGAGGGAAGCCACATGACTGCTGGCTTGGGAATTCTCTTGATGAGGCTTATGTGAGTCAGTGTCTTACTGTGCTTGGGCTGCTGTAATGGAGTCCAATAGATGGGGTGGTTAAAACCACACACATTTCTTTTCTTCTCACAGTTGTGAGTGCCAAGATCAGAGCACCAGAACAGATGGGTGGTGGTGGGAGCTCTCTTCCTGGCTTGCAGATGGCTGTCTTCTCTCTTCCCAGGGTGCTCACATGGTCTTTCCTCACTGCTTGTCCATGCGGAGGGAGACAGAGGTGGCAGGCGAGGGGAGACCTTTCTCTTCTTGCAGGGCACTAATCCCACTATGAGAGTCCCACCTCCCCAGCTTCATCTAAGCCCAATCACCTCTTAAAGGCCCCCTCTCTCAATAGCATCACTTTGAGGGCTCTAACATATGAATTTGAGGGGTGAGGGCCACAAATATTTAGTCCCCACAGTCAGCATTGTTGAATTAAATAACATATTTTAGGGGCATCTGGGTGGCTCAGTGGTTGAGCATCTGCCTTTAGCTCAGGTTATGATCCTGGGATCCTGGGATCAAGTTCCCACATCAGGCTCCCCATAGGGAGCCTGTTTCTCCCTCTGCCTATGTCTCTGCCTCTCTCTTTGTCTCTCATGAACAAATAAACAAAATCTTTTTTAAAAATAACATCTTTTAAAGGCCAAAGGTAAGCTTTTACTAAATTCAAATAATATAGTGTTGAAATAAAAGAAGTGATAGGCGAGGATCAGGCTCCCCAAAATTAGGTACCCCAGTAACCTTATGTGGGCTGAAAAGAGTTTTAGAAAGAAATCAAGTTTTTAAAAATATATTTTTTATTTATTTATTTATTTATTTGAGAGAGAGAGAGAGCCTGCATGAAGGAAGGAGGGGAGGGGCAGAGGGAGAGGGAGAAGCCCATTCCCCGCTGAGCAGGGAGCTAGACCTGGGGCTCAATCCCAGGACTGTGAGATCATGACCTGAGCAGAAAGAAGGCAGATGCTTATATGACTGAGTCACCCAGGTGTCCTGAGAGAAAATCATAGTATTGAAGAGAAGAAATTCTGCATTAGAAAGTGAATGCTAAAGGAGATTTGAAATTTTATTCCAGACTAGCAATAAGGAAGTAATTGAGCTCTGGAAACCATACCACCCTAAGCATCTGTTAGCACAGACTCACGCTGGAGACTATCCTGTATAAAGCTACAGTGACTGCTCTTTGATTTGGACATCATGGGCAGGCCAGACCCAAGCCATCAATCAGCCCAAGGGACCCTGGAGATCTCTGCTAGATGCAACAACTGTGTTTCCATCTAGCAATGGTCTTCACACACTGAGAAATACTGAGACAGCTGCCATCCCGAATTGGTTCAAGTCCTGTTTCTCGTCATTCGGTCTTGATCTTTACTTTTCTTAATTTTGTGGATGGTAGGTAGAAATGGTAAGCATTCTCATGTCTCAACAGACTGATTTAATAAGAATTATCTTATCTTCTGGGGGAAAAATGTTTTTCTTGCAAGAGACCATACAACTGACTGAAAAATAAACTTGGTAAACACCATGGGCCCCTGGTTGGCAGCTGCCATCATCACAGGCCTGGTGCCACATAGAGCAAATAGATGGAGGATGCATCCATCAAATTCACCCCACTGTTTCCTCCAAAAGACATTCATTTTCTTCCAGGACACAAGGGAAAAATCAGGCGAAATCATAAATTCTACCTCCACCAAACTTAATATAATAGATGAACAGTTAAAAATTTTTAAAAAACAAAATCTGGGGCACCTGGGTAGGCTCAGTTGGTTAAACATCTGCCTTTGGCTCAGGCCATGATCCCAGGTTCTTGGGATGGAGTTTTACATCGGTCTTCCTGCCCAGTAGGGAGTCTGCTTCTCCCTCTACGCCTCCCTCTTACTTGTGATCTCTGTTTCTCTCACTCTGTCTCTCAAATAAATAAATAAAATCAAAAAATAAATAAATAAAAACCCAAAATCTTCTCACCAACAATAAAAGGAACTTTAAGCCATAATCTTTGAGAAAGAAGGAGATAGGAGAGGAAGAGAAAGAGAGAAGACCCCAAGAATCTGCACAGGTTGGTGCATTATGATGGTATTAGAAGCCCCTCCTCTTATGTCCCTTCCCACAGAAATACTACATGAGGTTGAGAAAGGGTGAAAGAAAGGATAAATGAAACCATTCACAGAATCAATTCATTGTCCACAGCTTGCTGAAAGGTAGGTGGAGAGCTACACAGTCACCCCAGTCTGCAGCACATAATGCTGGAGGGAAGAGACTCTACCTACCACCTGCCCCTCACCATCCCACCAGAGGCTGGAAAAAAAACAAACAGGAAGAACAGAATGATTATAATCAGTGGGGGCTAATTATCCCCAGGAACAAGCAATGACTTAGAAAAAACAGAAGACAAATGCATAAGAGAAAATACGTAAGCTAAGATCCTCCAAGAAATGGGAGGATGAGAGAGAAGAAAAGTGTAAGCAGAGATCATAGAAAGACTACAAACCCTCTGAAACCAGAGGGATGACATCCCCCTCCACTGGAGAAAACAGAGCTCACACAAGAAAACAGAAATAAAGGAAAGACTTTTTAAAGTCTTCTCTTTTAATTTTCTTTAAAAGATTTTATTTATTTATTTATTCATGGGAGACACACAGAGAGAGACAGAGGCACAGGCAGAGAAAGGAGAAGGCTCCCTGCAGGAAACCCGATGCAGGATTCAGTCCCAGGGCCTGGGATCATGACCTGAGCCAAAGGTAGATGCTCAACTGCTGAGTCACCCAGGTGTCCCTAATTTTTTTTTCTTTTTGAAAAAGAAAAGGTGGCAAGATAGCCTTAAGGTCATAGAAATCTTATAACAGTAAAAGTTAATGGTATAAATTTATCTATGTAAAGAGAAACATTAGATTGTGAGGATCCATACCTCCAACATTATGCAGGAAGCTCATCTAAAAAAAGCAAACTTTCAATGAAGACTTAAGAAAAGTCAAGGAGTAAGCTATTTGTGCATGTGGGGAAAGAGCAGGTGTCAAGACTCTGAGGCAGGAGGCTGTCAGGTGTGTTTCAGAAATAGTCTGAGGCCAGCATTGCTAGAATGGAGTAAATGGGGGGAAGATGGTGGGAGGTGAGCTCAGAGAGGAGATGGCAAGTTAAGTCATCACACATCATAGTGAAGATTTTGGCTTTTACTATGACATGGCAAGCCCCTAGAAGGTTTGTGATGGAAATATGCCATGCTGTAATTCCATATTAATAGCACCACATCATCTGCTGCATTGAGAATATGCTCTGAGTAATAATGAGGAAGCCATGAACTGATGAGGAGTCTCTTGAAATAAACTGTTATGGTAGCTTGGACCAGGATGGTGGCAGTGAGGGTGGTGAGAAGTAGTCAGATTCTAAATATATAGTGACATTAGCGCCAACAGGATTTTCACAAGTGGAAGAGTTGGCCTTCGCTGATGAATAGACAGCGCATCCATAATAACTGGAGAAAAGAAGTAAGTTATGGGCATAGGTCTGTGGAAGTAATGTTGGTGGAAGCATATGGAAGCTTTATTGAGCGTGACCTTTGCTCAATGAAGTTGGACACAAGAACACCAGCCAACACTAGAATGATGAAGGAATTGGTGGAGGTCTGAGAAGAGAGGAAGATGTTGGGAATAGTCATCTAAGAGAATGGAGACAATGGATGGATTAGAAAAATATGCACAGTGGCTGATCATCAAGAAGGGTCCACTGAAGGCTAATGATCATTAATTTTGAAATGAGACTCATCAACATGCTGGTGTGCTTTATTCCAACCACATTCATCCAGCTCAGGAGATGCAGGCCTGAAGTGTGGGGAGAGATTAATTTCATTAGGGCTATGGATTAACCAAGGCAGTATGATGAAGTAAGAGAGCAAGAAGGGAGCTGGAGGGATTGTAATCTAATGACAAACCATGAATTCAAGCTAGGTATGGATGACAGGAGGAAGTAAGAAGGTAAGGGATGATTAAAATAAACAGGATACATGGACTGATTGGCAGTCAGTCTCCATGGAGAAAAGGTTTTCCAACTTACTGAAGAGAAGGATCTGGAAAGGTAGGAGGCAGTGGCTGTTGACACCGAAACTTAGTTTATGGAGGGTCTCCTTTACACACATCGGCTTGATAAAAATCTAGACTCTTAGACAATGCTAAGTGTTACTGAAGATATGAATTAATAAGAGTCTTCATGCCCTACTGTGGAAGTGCAGTGATTCCCCAAAACGAATTGGTTGCACTTACCAAACTTAAGTAAGCTTATAGGGGGGAGGGGCCAGATGGCGGAAGAGTAGGGTCTCCAAGTCACCTGTCCTCAACAAATTACCTAGAAAACCATCCAATCATCCTGAAAATCTACGAATTCGGCCTGAGATTTAAAGAGAGACCAGCTGGAACGCTACAGTGAGAAGAGTTCGCGCTTCTATCAAGGTAGGAAGACGGGGGAAAAAGAAATAAAGAAACAAAAGGCCTCCAAGGGGGAGGGGGCCCGCGAGGAGCCGGGCTGAGGCCGGGGTGAGTGTCCCCAGGACAGGAGAGCCCCGTCCCGGAGGAGCAGGAGCTGCACCAACCTTCCCGGGCGGAAAGGCCTCCCGGGGAATTGGAGCAGGATCCCCAGAAAGGCGGGGATGCCCTCGGGCTCCCTGGGGCAGTAACAGAGGAACTGCGCCCCGGGAGATGCGCCGAGCTCCCTAAGGGCTGCAGCGCACGGCGGGACCCGGAGCAGCTCAGAGGTGCTCGGGCGGCGGCTCTGCGGAGGGGGCTGCGGGGCGGGAGAGAGAATCCAACAGCGCAGGCTCCGGAGCACAGGGCGCCAGGACACAGCCCAGGATCCGGCCTCCCCCAGGGACAGGCAGAGGCCGGGAGGGCCCAGGACAGCGAGGACGCTCCTGCCTGGAACTGAGCAGATCAGTGGCCCCGCCCGGGAGCCCCAGGCCCTGCAGACGGAGAGCCCCGGAGCTACTGCGGGAGCTGACTCCAGGGTCCCAGAGCTGCCCCCGCCACTGTGGCTTCCTCCCGGGGCCTCACGGGGTAAACACCCCCCACTGAGCCCTGCACCAGGCAGGGGCAGAGCAGCTCCACCAAGTGCTAACACCTGAGAATCAGCACAGCAGGCTCCTCCCCCAGAAGACCAAGGAGACGGACCAGTTCCAAGGGAAGTCAAGGGACTTAAAGTATACAGAATCAGAAGATACTCCCCCGTGTTTTTGTTTTTGTTTGTTTTTGTTTTTGTTTTTGTTTTGTTTTGTTTTGTGCTTTTTTTTTCTTTCTTTCTTCTTGATTTTTGATTGCTTCCCCCACCCCCCCTTTTTTTTCTTTTTTCTCCTTTCTTTTTCTTTCTTTTTCTTCTCTTTTCCCCTTTTTTTTCTTCTTTCTCTTTTTTCATTTTCTCTTTTCTTTCCTTCTCTCTCTTTTTCTCCTTTTCCCAATACAACTTGTTTTTGGCCACTCTGCACTGAGCAAAATGACTAGAAGGAAAACCTCACCTCAAAAAAAAGAATCAGAAACAGCCCTCTCTCCCACAGAGTTACAAAATATGGATTACAATTCAATGTCAGAAAGCCAATTCAGAAGCACTATTTTACAGCTACTGGTGGCTCTAGAAAAAACCATAAAGGACTCAAGAGACTTCATGACTGCAGAATTTAGATCCAATCAGGCAGAAATTAAAAATCAATTAAATGAGATGCAATCCAAGCTAGAAGTCCTAACGACGAGGGTTAACGAGGTGGAAGAATGAGTGAGTGACATAGAAGACAAGTTGATGGCAAAGAGGGAAACTGAGGAAAAAAAAGACAAGCAATTAAAAGATCATGAGGATAGATTAAGGGAAATAAATGACAGCCTGAGGAAGAAAAACCTACGTTTAATTGGGGTTCCTGAGGGCACGGAAAGGGCCAGAGGGCCAGAATATGTATTTGAACAAATCCTAGCTGAAAACTTTCCTAATCTGGGAAGGGAAACAGGCATTCAGATCCAGGAAATAGAGAGATCACCCCCTAAAATCAATAAAAACCGTTCAACACCTCGACATTTAATAGTGAAGCTTGCAAATTCCAAAGATAAGGAGAAGATCCTTAAAGCAGCAAGAGAAAAAAAATCCCTGACTTTTATGGGGAGGAATATTAGGGTAACAGCAGACCTCTCCACAGAGACCTGGCAGGCCAGAAAGGGCTGGCAGGATATATTCAGGGTCCTAAATGAAAAGAACATGCAACCAAGAATACTTTATCCAGCAAGGCTTTCATTCAAAATGGAAGGAGAGATAAAGAGCTTCCAAGACAGGCAGGAACTGAAAGAATATGTAACCTCCAAACCAGCTCTGCAAGAAATTTTAAGGGGGACTCTTAAAATTCCCCTTTAAGAAGAAGTTCAGTGGAACAATCCACAAAAACAAGGACTGAATAGATATAATGACACTAAACTCATATCTATCAATAGTAACTCTGAACGTGAACGGGCTTAATGACCCCATCAAAAGGCGCAGGGTTTCAGACTGGATAAAAAAGCAGGACCCATCTATTTGCTGTCTACAAGAGACTCATTTTAGACAGAAGGACACCTACAACCTGAAAATAAAAGGTTGGAGAACCATTTACCATTCAAATGGTCCTCAAAAGAAAGCAGGGATTGCCATCCTTATATCAGATAAATTAAAATTTACCCCGAAGACTATAGTGAGAGATGAAGAGGGACACTGTCTCATACTCAAAGGATCTATCCAACAAGAGGACTTAACAATCCTCAATATATATGCCCCGAATGTGGGAGCTGCCAAATATTTAAACCAATTAATAACCAAACTGAAGAAATACTTTGATAATAATACACTTATACTTGGTGACTTCAATCTAGCTCTCTCTATACTAGATAGGTCTTCTAAGCACAACATATCCAAAGAAACAAGAGCTTTAAATGATACACTGGACCAGATGGATTTCACAGATATCTACAGAACTTTACATCCAAACTCAACTGAATACACATTCTTCTCAAGTGCACATGGAACTTTCTCCAGAATAGACCACATACTGGGTCACAAATCGGGTCTGAACCGATACCAAAAGATCGGGATAGTCCCCTGTATATTCTCAGACCATAATGCCTTGAAATTAGAACTTTTTTTTTTTTTTTTGAAATTAGAACTTAATCACAACAAGAAGTTTGGAAGGACCACAAACACGTGGAGGTTAAGGACCATCCTGCTAAAAGATGAAAAGGTCAACCAGGAAATTAAGGAAGAATTAAAAAGATTCATGGAAACTAATGAGAATGAAGATACAACCGTTCAAAATCTTTGGGATGCAGCAAAAGCAGTCCTGAGGGGGAAATACATCGCAATACAAGCATCCATTCAAAAACTGGAAAGATCTCAAATTCAAAAGCTCACCTTACACATAAAGGAACTAGAGAAAAAGCAACAAATAGACCCCACCCCCAGCAGAAGAAGAGAGTTAATTAAAATTCGAGCAGAACTCAATGATATCGAGACCAAAAGAACTGTGGAACAGATCAACAGAACCAGGAGTTGGTTCTTTAAAAGAATTAATAAGATAGATAAACCATTAGCCAACCTTATTAAAAAGAAGAGAGAGAAGACTCAAATTAATAAAATCATGAATGAGAAAGGAGAGATCACTACCAACACCAAGGAAATACAAACGATTTTAAAAACATATTATGAACAGCTGTACGCCAATAAATTAGGAAATCTAGAAGAAATGGACGCATTCCTGGAAAGCCACAAACTACCAAAACTGGAGCAGGAAGAAATAGAAAACCTGAACAGGCCAATAACCAGGGAGGAAATTGAAGCAGTCATCAAAAACCTCCCAAGACACAAGAGTCCAGGGCCAGATGGCTTCCCAGGGGAATTCTATCAAATGTTTAAAGAAGAAATCATACCTATTCTACTAAAGCTGTTTGGAAAGACAGAAAGAGATGGAGTACTTCCAAATTCGTTCTATGAGGCCAGCATCACCTTAATTCTGAAACCAGACAAAGACCCCACCAAAAAGGAGAATTACAGACCAATATCCCTGATGAACATGGATGCAAAAATTCTCAACAAGATACTAGCCAATAGGATCCAACAACACATTAAGAAAATTATTCACCATGACCAAGTAGGATTTATCCCTGGGACACAAGGCTGGTTCAACACTCGTAAAGCCATCAATGTGATTCATCATATCAGCAAGAGAAAAACCAAGAACCATATGATACTCTCATTAGATGCAGAGAAAGCATTTGACAAAATACAACATCCATTCCTGATCAAAACCCTTCAGAGTGTTGGGATAGAGGGAACATTCCTCGACATCTTAAAAGCCATTTACGAAAAGCCCACAGCAAATATCATTCTCAATGGGGAAGCACTGGGAGCCTTTCCCCTAAGATCAGGAACAAGACAGGGATGTCCACTCTCACCACTGCTGTTCAACATCGTTCTGGAAGTCCTCGCCTCAGCAATCAGACAACAAAAAGACATTAAAGGCATTCAAATTGGCAAAGAAGAAGTCAAACTCTCCCTCTTCGCCGATGACATGATACTCTACATAGAAAACCCAAAAGCCTCCACCCCAAGATTGCTAGAACTCATACAGCAATTTGGTAGCGTGGCAGGATACAAAATCAATGCCCAGAAATCAATGGCATTTCTATACACTAACAATGAGACTGAAGAAAGAGAAATTAAGGAGTCAATCCCATTTACAATTGCACCCAAAAGCATAAGATACCTAGGAATAAACCTAACCAAAGAGGTAAAAGATCTATACCCTAAAAACTATAGACACTTCTGAAAGAAATTGAGGAAGACACAAAGAGATGGAAAAATATTCCATGCTCATGGATTGGCAGAATTAATATTGTGAAAATGTCAATGTTACCCAGGGCAATTTACACATTTAATGCAATCCCTATCAAAATACCATGGACTTTCTTCAGAGAGTTAGAACAAATTATTTTAAGATTTGTGTGGAATCAGAAAAGACCCCGAATATCCAGGGGAATTTTAAAAAAGAAAACCATAGCTGGGGGCATCACAATGCCAGATTTCAGGTTGTACTACAAAGCTGTGGTCATCAAGACAGTGTGGTACTGGCACAAAAACAGACACATAGATCAATGGAACAGAATAGAGAACCCAGAAGTGGACCCTGAAATGTATGGTCATCTAATATTCGATAAAGGAGGAAAGACTATCCACTGGAAGAAAGACAGTCTCTTCAATAAATGGTGCTGGGAAAATTGGACATCCACATGCAGAAGAATGAAACTAGACCACTCTCTTTCACCATACACAAAGATAAACTCAAAATGGATGAGAGATCTAAATGTGAGACAAGAGTCCATCAAAATCCTAGAGGAGAACACAGGCAACACCCTTTTTGAACTCGGCCACAGTAACTTCTTGCAAGTTACATCCACAAAGGCAAAAGAAACAAAAGCAAAAATGAACTATTGGGACTTCATCAAGATAAGAAGCTTTTGCACAGCAAAGGATACAGTCAACAAAACTAATAGACAACCTACACAATGGGAGAAGATATTTGCAAATGACATATCAGATAAAGGGCTAGTTTCCAAAATCTATAAAGAACTTATTAAACTCAACCCCAAAGAAACAAACAATCCAATCAGGAAATGGGCAAAAGACATGAAGAGAAATCTCACAGAGGAAGACATGGACATGGCCAACAAGCACATGAGAAAATGCTCTGCATCACTTGCCATCAGGGAAATACAAATCAAAACCACAATGAGATACCACCTCACACCAGTGAGAATGGGGAAAATTAACAAGGCAGGAAACAACAAATGTTGGAGAGGATGCGGAGAAAAGGGAACCCTCTTACACTGTTGGTGGGAATGTGAACTGGTGCAGCCACTCTGGAAAACTGTGTGGAGGTTCCTCAAAGAGTTAAAAATAGACCTGCCCTACGACCCAGCAATTGCACTGTTGGGGATTTACCCCAAAGATTCAGATGCAATGAAACGTCGGGACACCTGCACCCCGATGTTTCTATCAGCAATGGCCACAATAGCCAAACTGTGGAAGGAGCCTCGGTGTCCATCGAAAGATGAATGGATAAAGAAGATGTGGTTTATGTATACAATGGAATATTACTCAGCAATTAGAAACGACAAATACCCACCATTTGCTTCAACGTGGATGGAACTGGAGGGTATTATGCTGAGTGAAATAAGTCAATCGGAGAAGGACAAACAGTGTATGTTCTCATTCATTTGGGGAATATGAATAATAGTGAAAGGGAATATAAAGGAAGGGAAAAGAAATGTTGGGAAATATCAGGAAGGGAGACAGAACACAAAGACTCCTAACTCGGGGAAACGAACTAGGGGTGGTGGAAGGGGAGGAGGGCGGGTGTTGGAGGGGAATGGGTGACGGGCACTGAGGTGGACACTTGACGGGATGAGCACTGGGTGTTTTTCTGTATGTTGGTAAATTAAACACCAATAAAAGTTAATTAAAAAATAAAAAATAAAAAATAAAAAATAAAAATAAAAATAAAAAAAAAAATAAAAAAAAGGGCTAGTTTCCAAAATCTATAAAGAACTTATTAAACTCAACACCAAAGAAACAAAGAATCCAATCATGAAATGGGCAAAAGACATGAAGAGAAATCTCACAGAGGAAGACATGGACATGGCCAACATGCACATGAGAAAATGCTCTGCATCACTTGCCATCAGGGAAATACAAATCAAAACCACAATGAGATACCACCTCACACCAGTGAGAATGGGGAAAATTAACAAGGCAGGAAACAACAAATGTTGGAGAGGATGCGGAGAAAAGGGAACCCTCTTACACTGTTGGTGGGAATGTGAACTGGTGCAGCCACTCTGGAAAACTGTGTGGAGGTTCCTCAAAGAGTTAAAAATAGACCTGCCCTACGACCCAGCAATTGCACTGTTGGGGATTTACCCCAAAGATTCAGATGCAATGAAACGCCGGGACACCTGCACCCCGATGTTTCTATCAGCAATGGCCACAATAGCCAAACTGTGGAAGGAGCTTCAGTGTCCATCAAAAGATGAATGGATAAAGAAGATGTGGTTTATGTATACAATGGAATATTACTCAGCAATTAGAAACGACAAATACCCACCATTTGCTTCAACGTGGATGGAACTGGAGGGTATTATGCTGAGTGAAATAAGTCAATCGGAGAAGGACAAACAGTGTATGTTCTCATTCATTTGGGGAATATGAATAATAGTGAAAGGGATTATAAAGAAAGGGAAAAGAAATGTTGGGAAATATCAGGAAGGGAGACAGAACATAAAGACTCCTAACTCGGGGAAACGAACTAGGGGTGGTGGAAGGGGAGGAGGGCGGGTGTTGGAGGGGAATGGGTGACGGGCACTGAGGTGGACACTTGACGGGATGAGCACTGGGTGTTTTTCTGTATGTTGGTAAATTGAACACCAATAAAAATTAATTAAAAATAAAAAAAATAAGTAAGCTTATATCCCAACATCCAGCACCCTATCCGTACCCAAGAGAAGCTGCCCACAAGTCCATAGAGAGACTCCTATGGCAGCATTCATTTCAAGATTGTTTACAGGAGTACAAGGTTGGAGGGAGCCTACATGCCCATCACCAGGGGAACAAAATAGAATGTAGAATATGTATAAAATGTAATATCTTGTTGCTATAAAAAAACAATATTTACAAACAGCAATACAGATAGCTCTTTAAAATATAGGGCTTAATGAAAAAAAGAAGGAAAAAATGAAAACAATATTTTTAGACCTACACAGTTATGTAAAGATATAAATTTAATACACTGAAGTGGGTGTCTAGGAGGGGATGATGGGTTTTGAGGGAAAAAGAGGAGAAATAAGAGCACATGAGCAAAGTCATGCTCAGATTGATGATGATAATGAGTTTTGTTACGGAATAGATTGAATTTGACTGCATGAAGCTTTAAATGGGGCAGAAACATTAAATAAAAGACAAACTGCACTCTGAGGAATATCTAAAGATGCAAATTCTTCCATTAAAACAAATGAAAATAAATAAATTAAATGTTCAACTCAAGAAGTTTAAAAATGAAATAAATCTACAAAATGAAGGGATTAGTACAGATAAAAAGCAAAAAACAAATCACACTTGGTAAAAAAAAAAAAGAACTGTGGATTTTTTTAAGTAATTAAAAAACCATATACATCACTGATTAGCTTGATCAAGAAAATGTATGTAATTAGCAACAAATTTGGTAAAATAACATCATAGAGAGAGAAAACCATAGATAAAAACACTGCAAAGCAATTCACTTTTATGCAAATAAATCAGAAAGAAATGGAAGAAATGGATAATTATCTAGAAAAGTAGAAATGGCTGAAAATGATTCTGGAAGAGGAAAATTTTAAATACACTGACACTATTGGAAGAACTGAGGGACAACAATAAACACCCAAAAGGCTTAGACATTTCCACAGACATTTTCCTAACCCTCAAAGAATGTATAATAATACTATTTATTCTTATCTAGATAGTAGGACTTAAAAGAATTTAAAAAATTGTACAGGGGGAACCTGGGTGGCTCAGTTGGTTGGGCATCTGACTCTTGATTTTGACTCAGGTCATGATCTCAGGTTTATGAGTTCAAGCCCCATGTCAGGCTCTGCACTGAGCATGGAGACTGCTTAAAATCCCTCCTCTCTGGCCTTCTCCAGCTCTCACTCTCAATCTCTTTAAAAGAAAAAAATTTGTATCAGAATCACAGTATACCAAAGTCATGCAAAATTTTATTCCAAGATCTGAGACAAACAGCACAAGAAAAAACCAACTTTACTTATGATTATTAATGGAGAAAATCTTCAATGACATATTATCAAAATAAATTAGCAAAATGTCAAACAAATGGTGTACCCTTATGTGGGTTTTTTTCCTCTACGTGTGTAAGGATGGTGTCATGAGTTGAACTGTGCCCCCAAAGTAGATATTCTAATCCTAACCCCAGCATCTGCAAATGAGATCTTATTTGGAAATAGTGTCCTTAGCCAAATAAAAATGAGGTCATTAGTGTAGGTCCTAATCTAATATGACTGGTATCCATGTAACAAGGGAAAATTTGGACACATAAAGATACATATGTAGGGACAACAACATGTGAAGAAGACAGAGATTGGAGAGATGCATGTACCAGCCAAGAAAGGACAGAAGTTTCTGGCAAACCACAGAAAGCTAGAGGAGAGGCATGGAATATATTCTCCCTCACATCCCTTGGGAGAACCAGCTCTACTGACGCCTTGATCTCAGATTTCTAGTCTCCAGAGCTATGAGACAATAAAATTCTATTGTTAAGACTCTCGGTCTATGGCACTTTGTTGTGGCACCCCTAGGAAACTAATACAATGGTTCAAAGAGAAAAACTATATGATAATCACAGTGGATGCCAAAAGTCATTTGAAAAACTCAATATGGATTCTAGACAAAACAATAAAAACAAAACTGAAAAAACAAATGATAGAATCAAAAGCCAGCACCTTGCTTGCTGGGGAGACACTAGAAAAATGCTCATTAGTGTCAGAAACAGAATATACTCTGTTTGCACCAATATTGTTTTAATATTGTTTTAAAATACTTCTCTGGAAGTTCTAACCAAAGCAATTAGACAAGAGAATAAAATCAGAGGAGGCAAAATTATCACTATCCGCAGATATGTTTGGGTAAAAGCTAACGTGTCAACTAACAAAATGATACAAAATGGGAAATTTCAATATGCCCTCTGGTAACTTTATAAGGAGTAAAGGACTCTTCTCTAAGGAAATGAAATAAACTGCTTCAGAATAATGAGGGCAGGTAAGGGGGTTGACAGTACACCAGAGTTAAGTCATCTAAACGTTGGTGGTTGGCCCTCCACCAAGCCTCTTCCCAACTGCTCACATTACAGCAACCTGCTCACCTACAAGCCTCTCCCACTACAGACTCCCAATCAGCCTTACCATCTATGGCACAGACCCAGTGCAAAATCGACCGATTTTGTGGCGCCTGGTTGGCTCGGTGCTTGAGCTTCTGCCTTGGGCTCAGGTCGTGATTCCGGGGTCCCAGGATCGAGTTCTGCAATGGGCTCTCCACAGGGAACCTGGTTCTCCCTCTGCCTACATCTCTGCCTCTCTCTGTGTCTCTCCTGAATAAATAAATGAAATCTTAAAAGTAAAAGACAGAGGGAGAGAAAGTCATAGACAAAGAGACCCAAACTCTCTGGCCAGTCAACAGATTTCTCATTAGCAACACTCAATGTTAGAAGGCAAAGTTTTAGCAGAAAGTTAATTTGAACCCAGATTCTATGACCTTGACCATCAGGCAAGAGGAGATGGAGAGGGAAAGACTTCCTGACTTGCAAAAACGTAAAATGTACCCACTCTGTGATCCCTTTCAGAGAGGCGGACTACTTTGTCCAGAAAAACATAAGTAGAAGCCACAAGAGAAGATGTAAGTACTAAGAAACAGAGAAAGTTAAAGAGAAGAAATTGCAGGATGACAGCTGGGCGGTGGACCAAAATTAAACAGAAAATACAAAGTCTAAGAAGAATGTCTTCATGAAAGAAACTGGAAATTAATCAAGCAATAGAATGATGGAGCAGCTGGATGATTATAACAGCATGATAAAAGAAGGATATATTTTGTTTCTCAGTAAGAAAATTGAGATTTACTAAAAAGGAAAAGCAAACATATTTTTTATAAAACCTTTAAATCCAGATATGAAGCAAAATAATCTGAAGCAGAGATGTAGGCTATCGAAATATAAGAAATAAATAATCCACTTCGTCTGGTGCTTGAAATGAGTCTACATTGAGTGCTACAGGATTTGTGACTTTGGGCCTGTCTATCGGTCAGGGTTCAACCAGAGAAACAAAGCCAGTAAGAGATCTATACTGAGATGTACTACAAGGGATTGGATGTTACCAGTGTGTAGGCTGGCTGGGCAAAGCCAAAATCCAAAGGGAAGGAAGGTCAGACTTTTAGGTGGGAACTGAAGCTTCTATTCACAGGTGTTACTTCCCTTCTTCACAGGGAGCCCCCCACCCCCACCCGTGCCCTCATGGACTACTCAGTAATTGATTCAGGTTCACCCTAATTATCTAGCATAATCTCTACTGAAAGTCAACTGATTAAGGACTTTAATCACATCTACAAAATGCCTTTACAAATACACCTGGATTCGTGTGTGTGTGCGTGTGTGTGTTTAAAAATTTTATTTATTTATTCATGAGAGACACACAGTAGAAGCAGAGACATAAGCAGAGGGAGAAGTAGGCTCCCTGTGGGGAGCCCAATGTGGGACTCAACCTCACGACCACAGGATCACACCCTGAGTCAAAGGCAGATGCTCAACTACTAACCCACCCAGGCATCCCTGGATTCATGTTTGATTGAATAATTGGGGATTTTAGCCTAACCAGCTGGCCCTCAAATTGAACATCACAGTGTGTAAAGAAGGCCACTCTGTGGCTCTGCAATAACTGGCATTTCTATAGTCTTAATACTGTAAGTACATGTGGTTGTTTTTTGGCTTTTAGAATAAGCTTTTAGACAAATGACTGTCAATATTTTTACAGGGCACAAGGTAAATGTCATCAACACTGTCCACATCAAGATATAGATAAAAACACAGAAGAACCTCAAGGTGCTTGGAGAAGGATGGATATTGTACAAACAGCTGGGGTCGGGCGGGGGCAGAACAGTAAACAACCCAATCGCTGAAGAGTTGGAGCTGGTTAAAGAAATTGTTCATATCACAAAACACAATGCTATGCATAGTTAGAAAGTGATGCGTAGAATAAAAATAAGATGTAGCTCTCTCTCTCTTCTGATAGGGGAATTTTGAATTACGCTATAAGTGAAAAAGCCAAGTACAGATCAATATATTTATACACACAAAGCATGTGTGTGTAAATATATATAATTTGGGATGCCTGGGTAGCTCAGTGATTGAGCATCTGCTTTCAGCTCAGGTCATGATCCCAGGGTCCTGGGATTGAGTCCCACATCAGGCTTCCTGCAGGGAGCCTGCTTCTCCCTCTGCCTGTGACTCTGCTTCTCTCTGTGTCTCTTATGAATAAATGAATAAAAATATTTAAATATACATGTATGTATATATATATAATTTTTTCTAGACTATACATATCCTAAGACTATATACGCAGACACACATAAACACTCATGTATTTATGTATGCTTACACAAGCGTGTATACATATACATTTTAAGAAGGATATCCGGGAAAAAAAACTTTTATTTGTAGTTCGACATGTTTACGAACAGGTACTGGGAGTAAGTGGACAAAGAGAAACTTTTATTTTTCACTTTTGGTGCTGTTTGAATATTTTTTAATAATGTACATGTAACATATTTATTATTATTTGGGTGGTGAAGCCACTTAAGTTGTCTTCGTATTTTTAAGGTTAAAAAACACACACACACACATCATCTAACAAATGTTACTTAAATATGTTTACTGAATACTTACTGTATGCTAGGCAGTAAGCAAAACCTAGTCATGCAAAGGCACATAGGAGTTTCTGCTGGGCGCCTGGCTAGCTCAATCAAAAGGGCATGCAACTCTCTGTCTCAGGATCATGGGTTCAAGTCTCAAATTTGGTGTAGTGATTAAAAAAATAAACCTGGGCTTCAGTCGGTTACATATCTGCCCACGGCTCAGTCAGAATCCCAGAGTCTTGGAATCAATTCCCACATTGGGCTCCCTGCTCAGTGGGAGTCTCCCTCCTCTCGTGATCTCTCTCTCTCTCTCAAATAAATAAGTAAATATTTAAATAATAAATAATAAATAAGTAAAATCTTTTTTAAAATAAAAAATAAGATAAAAAAATAAACAAAAATAATGTCTGCCCTGAAGGAGTACTCCCACAAACTCCAGTGGGAGGTATGTGTATTCAACAAAAATATTATAAAATATTGTAATGTAAGGATAGAAATGAGAACAGGGCATGACAGGAGGCACCAATTATGTCCCCTGGAGAGTGGGCAAGCATTTCTGTCTCAGGTGGTCAGAGGAGAGGCTGGAAGTGTGCCATCTGCAGAGGGAGGGATGAGTCAGGTGGCTGGACCCCGAGCATGGCTTTCCCATCTATAAAAACAGTGACTAAATACTTATCTCAAGGTTGCACACAGATGAAATGAAATCGTATCTATAAAAAGCTTGGTATGTAGTGGCATTCAAATCTGAGTGCTTTTCTCCTTTCTCTGACTCCTACCAGAAGCTGGGAAATTGCACCAGATAGAGGTTTCTGTACTTTCCCTGTTGAACACCACAATCCGGAGGGAAATGACTTGCCCACATTACTGGCTGGCTCGAGGCAGAGGCAAAACAAGAGCACAGATCTCCTGACACCACTGGTGGCGGTCCTTGCATGGTGCCCACAAGCAGTGACTCTGCATCATTTCCAGCCATCCATGTGTTGTGATGAGAGCTGTACGAGGTGACCCAGAGAGCCCCAAAGTACAGGTCATTATGCTTCTTCTTCTTCTTCTTCTTCTTCTTCTTCTTCTTCTTCTTCTTCTTCTTCTTCTTTGTCATTATGCTTCTTGATGAAAGGCCAGGCTCCACATCTGCAACAAGTGATCCACCTCTGTGACCCTAGAGCCTGTAGGCTTTATTTATCTGTTCTACCCTCCTTTCCTTCTCAGCACCCATCACTCAGCCACAAGTGGAAGCCTCTGCTCCCCAGTTCTGAAGGAGCTACCCACGAACACATATTATCATTATCGTAACATGTTCATAAAACCAAGTGTGTTCAAATCGTGTATGTGTTGTAATGAGTTAAAATTTTTAGAGGGTGCATTTGAACAATAAGGAGGGGGTCCTCAGATGCTCAATCTGTAATACAGATGGAGATAAAAAGTCCATTTTTCCATTTTATGGCATCTTCCACCCAGAGGAGGAGCGGTGGAAGCGTCAGCAGCCAAAGGCCTCTTAGGAGCTCTTACATTCAGGAGTTATTCTGAGGGATGGGGCTAATGAAATAATCAGCACTGCACTTGTGAAGGGCAGCCATACATGCACTGTACCAAGGAGCCAGCTGGGGTCTGCACGATCTAAGTTGACAAAGGGGGCTCTTCAAACACTTCTTGCTAATCAGCTAAATTACAGATTACCCTGTAGAGAAGTTCCAAATGTATGCTAGTTACATGTTGTTGTGCTTTACAATTGCTCTGTACAAAAGGCAAAGGTTAAATTTCAGCTGGGCCCATTATTCAACCAAAAGACTGTCCTTTTTATTAACAAGTGAGTGAAGACTGTGGGATATTTCTACTCTCTGAAGTTGTTTAAGCCTTAAGAAAATTCAACTCTAGGGCTGGGCTGCCAGAGACCTTTACCTGATAGAATGCAGGGGATTAATCGACCACCACAGGGCCCCAGTTACCTGTGGTTATTTAACAATGTACCGATGCTACAGGTGCATCAACAAAGCAAAGGATGGTTGAATATTTTGCCTCTTCAATTATGTCTTTCTGGAGTTCCTTGATCCTGGAGATCTCCTGGTCCTTGGAGCCCAGATGATTCCCAAATCAGCTAATAGCATGTCTTTTGGGATGATGTTTATTCTCTTGTAGACAGAATTTGCTGTACATAGGAGGTCAGCTTCTTAATGTACCTCTAGAGACCAGGGCCATATGCACAATAGGATGAGGAAATATTTATCATCAATAACAGTACTGCTACTTACTGAGCAGTCCTATGTTTAAAGCACTTTTATGATTGCTATCCATGTACTAGCTCACTGCATCCTCTTAACACTTTGGAGTAAGTGCTGTTATTATTCTGATTTTGCAAATATGGAAATTAAGGCTTATAAGCAACTGCCCCATACTGCCAACATAAGCAGTATATTAGCTATCTATTTTCCCATAGCAAATTATCCCACAGCTTAGGGTCTTACAATGATAATAACAATTTACCATATCACACAATTTCTAAGTCAGGTGTCCACAAGTACCTTCGTGGGCACTTCTGACGCAGGACCTCTCATGAAGTTGTGGTCAAGATGTCAGCTGGGGATGCATCATCTGAAAGCTTGACTGGGGCTGGAAGAACTGCTTCCAGGATGGCACACTACATGGCTGGTGGGCTGGTGAGCTGGTGCTGGCTTTTGGAAGGAAGTCTCAGTTTTTTACCATGTGGGCCTCTCCAGGGGATGCTCCAGTATTCTGACAATATGGCAACTGACTTTCTCCAGAGTGGGTCATCCAAGAGAAAAGAAGGTAGAAAATTCAATGCCTTTATAATCTAGCCCCAGAAGTCACACACTAGCACTTCCACTATGTTCTGTTGGACCCACACACCTGCCATGATCCAACGGATAAAACCCCTAACACAAGGGCATGACTGTAAGGAAAACAAAATCACTGAGGACATCTTCGAGACTGACAGAACTTGGATTTGAGCCTGAGTCTACTCTCTGCAAAGTTGTACTCTTAACCACTAGATGATATTCCCCTCCCACCCCCAGTAAAAACAAAACCAAAAAATCATCCCAAAGTGTTTGAGATACTTGCATAGTCATCAAAGAGTCAATCGTGATAAAATTAAAACTATGACATATCAAGTGCCTACTATGTCCTAGGCATTTTACTGAGTTATCTGCATTATTTCTGCATCAGACCTAATGATAAGGCTCAGAGATTCAATGGTTTGCCTAGAGTCTCAGAAGTGAAATCAAAATTGTCTTTGTAAATGCGAAGCCTGTGTGAGATGAATGAGCAAGTATGAATGGAATGCACTTATGTGAAGAGGGGGAAAGGAGCCAAAATTGCATGAATCTGTGATTGAGAGAAGACTGGCAGCAGAAGGTAGAGTTAGAGTTGAAAATTAGGCCAATGCAGCCAAAAGAATATTGTCATTCAATTGGAAGGCCAATGAGCTAAACATGAGGATAAAACCTAAGAAACAGATAAGAAGAGAGAATTCTCAGGGCACCAATTATACACTGCAGTTAATCAAATATCACAGAGACCTCACAATCTAGTTCTATTCAGCTGAGTGGACTTATCTTTTTCAGAAATACCACTTTGTGTTTTTAAAGACAAGGAGATAAAAGAGAAAGACAGAGATAAAGGTAACTTGGTTTCAGAACACATCTATTGGCTAGATAGATCCACTTGAGTAAGGAGGAAAATTTTGAAAGCCAAATGTGGTTTTCACCTTAAATGAGATTCCTTTTTTCTTTCATTATTATCTATGGTTTAATGAATACACAACTTTACAAATCTGACCCATGCACTAGTCGTAGAGTGTCACTGGCATCTGTTCAGCACTGTACTAACTGCTAGGAAATACTTAGAAGTATAAAGCATTATCTGTGTCCTAGGGAAGCTTGGATTTATTTGAAAAGACATATGTGGAGAACCCTCTGCAGGCAACACTTTGCAGTGATTATCTGCAGGTTCAACTATTGTTCGTGGACAGTAAGCTTAGAAGGAAGACAGAGGGATGTGTGAAGGCAAAGGTAGTGGGGGAAGAATGGGTGGAGAAGAGATTTGGGTCCTGCTTTGGGGATGGTCAAGTTTGGATTGGTATCTATGTCTGTTTGGGTTTCTGCGAAAGCAAAGCCTAACACAAAAACTTGGTGCATATAATCTGGAAGGTAACCCTAAGAAACAAGAGTACAGTAGAGGACAGTGAGACTGAGTTAGGTAAGGAAGAGCCAATAAAGGGTGTACTATCGCTGCAAGGGAGCTCAGCTCCTTGGAGATCTTAGAGAAGCATGTGGAATGCCTTGTAGAATTTTCCTGAAGAACAGGATGCGGTTAACCCCAGAGACATTAACCTCCCAGCTCTTCCTGACTGCACCAGGATATAAGGTTAGTGGACTTTTGTGGCTCCAAAGAAAACTCTAAGTCAGAAAAACAAAGCAATGTCATAGCATGCCCTTGAGATGGCAGTAAGCCTGGGCTTGCTCACCACAACCATGGCTGAAATCAGAAGTGGGTGGGAGGAGATGTGGTAGGAGGCACAAAAATCACCTGCTACAACCAAGAAAGTAAAAACCATCTCTCCTTGTACCAAACTTACTTGTCATCAGCCAGAAATGTCACGTGCCCAGCTCTAGGTGGATGGGAATCTGGTGAGTAAGCAGCTTCAGTAGGGTGGTCTGTAAGTAAAAGTATAGCCTGTAAGGCCAAATGGGAATGGGTACTGGGCAGGCAACTAACACAGATGGCCTTAGCGTCATGTCTAACAGAGGAGTCACTACAACCCCATCATCTTTGTAGAACTGACCTCCAGGTATCCATGGGGTCTTGCAGTGTGGAGACAGTTATATTAGGAGCCACCAGCCAAACTTCCCTCCAGCAACTTGTCCACATTTTACTTTGATGATTCCTATGCCTTCTTGCCCCACGGAGAGTGTGGAAGGGGTGCCAGCCATGTAATCCACCATTCGCCCAACTGCCATCTGCCCTCTTCCACAAGCATAGCATCATATTATAATCCTTGAGAAGAGCAGAAGGTAAAGAATAGGCCATCACGCTGGCAAACCAGGGAGAGAGGGGTGGACAACAGTCAGGCTCCAGTTGCTCACTTTTGCTACCTAACTGCCCCACATGCTGCAGTATTCCTGGGTTGGATGACCCCGGGAAGGGAAGAGTCTAGAAGACTCGTGCCTCTCTCCTTTTCTTCTCATTATTCACTGATTTTCTTCTGAGAAGGAATTATCAAGACTCTTGCAACTTGATCTTCTCCTTTCCAGAAACATCCAACACAGGGAAAAAGATGTGAAATGGGAAATTCTATCTCTTATGCATTTCCTCCCATCCCCATCTCTGTGGGGAAACCAGCACGCGGAGGCTGTTAGCAGAGTGGCTATGGTAACAGAGTAATTGACATACAGTCTGTAAGTCATAAACTTAATGAAAGTATAGTTTTTATTGCACTTCAACCTCATCTCTGATTAAATCAGATCTGCATAATGTGAAGATATTAAATTTCCATGTTTCACATTGTCTGTCCCCTGCCAATAGGAGGAAAACTCTATTGTGAGAGAACCCTGCCAGTAGGCTGGGAACACCACGGCTCTAGATTTCGCTGAAAAATGTTTTTTAATAATTGGGGCTGGCTGGCTCACCCAGCAAAGCAAACTTTTGAGAAACAATTGGATTCCAGCTCCATGGACCTACAGCTGCTTTTTCTCTGGCAGGTGGAGAGACCATAGGGAAGAGTAAGTCACAGAAGGGGAAGGGGACAGGAACAGGGGACACCTTGATGCAAGAACTCATTCCAGAGCTCCGCATCAGGCCCAGGCCTGTTTGAGACCTGGGGACAGGGAGAGGAATGAATGAGAGCACCTGAGCACAAGATACACACAGTGTATATGAAAAACTCACCTGGATGACTTCTCCCTGCCAGCAGCAAAAAACAACAAGAATGGGCACTGGGGAGGAGTCTGTGCTGGCCAAGTGGAAAACCACCATGTAACTGCGTTTCAAGTACAAAGTACAAATCCCTCAGGATTCTTTGGGGATTTAAGATCAATTGTATTGATGCTTATACTATAAGAGCCTTCATGCTAATGGGGGCAATGTGCGAACAGCCATAGTATGAGAGGTAATGTGACAAGAAGTTTAAAGTGCTATAAAAATTTTTAGGGAGGACTGTTTATGTCTAGCAGGGTCCTCCAAGAAGGTATCAAAGAGGTGTTGCCCTCAGCCAGTGCTGATTTATGTCAGGGGTCTGCAAAGCATTTTTAACTGGAAGAAGGCTTCCTTCTCTGGAATTTTAATTGAATTTTATCTGAGCAGAAGATAGAAAATGTGAGCCAGGAGGGTATAACAAGACCGTGATTCTCACCTGGGGACAATGTTGCCCCCTTCCCCTCCACCTGGTGGACATTTGATAATGTCTGGAGACACTTTTAATCTTTCCAACTTGGGGATGGTCTCCTGGCATCTAGGGGGTAGAGCCCAAGGATGCTGCTCCACATTCCACAATGCACAAAACAGTCCCCATCACAGAACTGTCTGGCCCCAAATGTCAGTGTTAATAAGTTTGGGAAACCCTGCATGAGGGGGAAAGATCCCATGAATGTTACTGATGCCCTCGGAGACAAGAAGAGAACCAGCTCAGCAGACTTTTAAGCTAAGTCCCTGTCCCTGCAGGATAGATGAGGCATGATCAAGGCAATGTCAGGTGAGGAGGATTGACCCTCTGGGTCCAAGGCGTGTGGCCCATGAGGATGATGGAGGAGCTTGCTCACTTCAGGCTGAGGTGAAGACCTAGAAAGAAGCCATGCCTGGCTGCACTTTTAGTATTGCCCATTTTGCCTCCTTGTCTATTCTCATGTGCCAAGGGCCCCCAGCACCATCCCCAAGCTTACCCTATTCCTGCCAACCTCCTTTCTTTCTTAGATTACTTTTTCCTATCTTCTGTTCTCCCAAAGTTTAGATGGCAGATAGATAAGCATGACATGTTCAAAGTCAGAGTCAAAGAGATGAGATCAGGAACACAGGTTTATATCTCCCATTGAAAGACTTACTTGAGCATCTGAGTGGCTCAGTTGGCTAAGCCTCTGACTCTTGATTCAGCTCAAGCCCATTAGGTTGTGTGCTGAGCATGGAGCCTGCTTAACATTCTCTCTCTCCCTCTGCCCATCCCTGCTTGTGTTCTCTCTCTCGAGAAGAGGAAGAGGAAGAGGAGGAAGAGGAGGAGGAGGAAGAGGAAAAGGAAGAAGAAGAAGAAAAGAAGAAGAAGAAGGAGGAGGAGGAGGAGGAGGAGACTTTCTAGCAAAGGAACTACTGTTCACCTTGCCTTGTGAGAAGAAGATGACCATGAAAAGAAGTGACCACCCATAAAGTGCTTGTGCTCTTTTTTTTTTTTTTTCAGATAATCTCAAGTCATGACTTCATGAGGTATTGCTCTGGCCTTTCATGGATAGAGATAACTAACAAAAAATAGAGAGTATATAGAATGTGAGCCGACTCATCTTCTAGTTTCTCAAAACAAAAAATCTTAGAAGTAAATGAAAGTAATATGCAAAGTAGTAACCCACCATAACTCTTTTCTTAGCATATTAGGAAAAATAAAACCCAATAAAAGATTTAAATACAAAAAATGTAGGTACAAGACGTTCCTTAATAATTTTTTTTGTTGTTGCTGCAGGATGCCTGGTTGGGTCAGTGGTTCAGCATCTGCCTTTGGCTTAGGTCATGATCCCAGGGCCCAAGACTGAGTCCCTTATTGGGCTCCCCATAGGGAGCCTGCTTCTCCCTCTGCCTGTGTCTCTGCTTCTCTCTCTGTGTCTCTCATGGATAAATAAATAAAATCTTGAAAAAAAATAATTTTGTTGTTGTATGGTCTTGGGTTTTCTTATCATGGTTCCATAGCTAACTGGTTTGGGCCCTGTCTAGAAGACAAGAGACTTTGGGACATCTGGAGCTCTCTAGCTTGGCTGAGACTGTAAGAAGTTTTGAGATCAAATCTTACAGCTAGTGTTCACTAAACTCACCTTGTCTTGCTAGTTAAAATTATTTGAGATTCTAGTTAAAAATATGGGTTTCAGGCCTCACTCTAGGTGTCCTGAATGAAGAAAGGAAAAGCTTAACTCCATAGTCCTTGGCCAAAGCTATGCTAAGAGACACTTATTCAATTGTCCTGGCATGAGATTTGAGGCAAGAGAATGTTTTTAAGCTCTTGGGTGATAAACGTTGAGCAGCTAGGGCTGATAATAATGGGCTTAATCTCACCGTATCGATCCATGGCTATCCTCTGAGGAGTGTCCTTCTTCCCAGCACAGGCTCTGCCACACTTTTTCTGCTCTCAGAAAGAGAAACCTATACACTAGAGTATAAAATAGTTGTCTTTATTCCTTGCATCAATAAGAAGACATATGTTGAGTCAGTATCAAAATCATTCCTTTCCTGGCAAGGCAGGTGACCAGCTCATGACAGAACATGCAAGAGAACGAGGCCAGAGGCCAGGCATAAAAATGCAGCAACAGGAGGGAAAAAATGCAGGTCTCAAGAAATGCAGGAGACCAATGTCAAAGTGGGAGGAGGGGACTATGGACGGGCTTCAGGCACCATTAACCAAGTGTGAGTTCAGCCACGGAGCTAGAGTTCAGGTGTGTAGGGAGACAGAGCATGTGGTCCCTAGAGGTCCGAGATGCTTGAGGCTGGCTGGCTGCAGGAAGGAAAGAGCCAGCGATGGGAGACCAGAGCTCGGGTGCAGGAAAGTCAGCCCCTCGGAGTGGACTGCAATTAGTGAGTCCATCCTGTGCAAAGAGGCAAGGCCGGGAAAGGACGAAGTAGTGGTAAAGTGGATGGCATGTAGAAAAGTGAAACACTTCCCAAGGAATCCCTGCATTCCCTCTCCTTAATGACAAAGTGGCTTCCAGAATCTTTGGAGAGGAAGAAATTACTTTCAATCACAACAGGCCACTGGATAGAGGAGATTCCATTTGGAAGCTTAGAGATTCCCCAAAAAGCAGACCAAAATGAATTTTCCACTTGTCTGCCTGGGAATCTCAAGATGCTGTCCCCAGCTTCTCAGTCAAAGGTCCCTCGCTGACCCTTCCCCCTGATTTGACCTTGAGAGGGGTTTGACCTTGGGAGGCATAAAAGAAAGGCACCTCTGTGTTCTGTCTTTTCATGGAATACTCTCCATACTCCTGGTTACCAAGGGCATGTGGGTTTTCCTCACACCGGGCAATTCTCCAGTTCTCTGACACCAGCCTGGAGTCCTACATATAACAGAAGCCTGACCCTATTGGCCTGGAGTTGGTGTCCACCCCTCAGGTTAATGGCTCGGTACTGCTTCATACACTGGTCTCAAGACAAGGTTGCCATCAAGGCTCCACAATGCATGTCCTCATGGCCCCCCCTTGGGTGCGATTGTTTGTTAGACTGGCCCACAGATCCCCAGAAAAACCATTTACCTACTATAATTGATGGTTTATTACAAAGGATAGGACTCAGAAGAAAGTGGATGACAGAGATGCACGCAAGGCAAGGTGTGGGAGACGCCCTCTTGGGCCCCCATCCACCAGCACCTCCTTGCATTTACCAATCCTAAACTCTCCAAGCCACATCAGTTAGGACCTTAATGGAAGCTTCATTACATAGGGCAAGTTGATTAAGTTACTGGTTATTGGTGACCGAACTCAATTTCTGTCCCCTCTCCTCTCCCTGGAGGTCAGAGTTTAGAGGCAGGTGGAGGAGGAGGATTGGGGAGCAGAAGATTCCAACACCATAGTCCCAGGGCTGGTTCCCTCACAACCAGCCCCATCCTTAGGGGCTTCCCGGAAGTCAGACGTGGTTGTTATGAGTAGCAAAAAACATCTTTATGGTTCTTGTCACTTAGGAAATTCCAAAGGTTTTAGGAGCTGTGGGTCAGAAATGCTGGATGAAGACAAATATCGATTTTGTATTCTAAATGGTAATATCCGAGGAGGCCACGTTGTAGGAAGGGGTGATCCCAGCCTGCGTGCCTATAGGTCTACCTTGATTCCGGGTTCAGGTCCAGCTCACTCAGATCCACTTGGTAGCTGCCCCAGGAGCAGGCACCTGCTGAGGGCAACAGTCTGGACACCAGCGTCTGCACATCTCCAAGTACCACTCACACGGTTCTAAAAGACACCAGAAGGTAGACAGTGACACACACCCCATGGAACCAACCGAAGAAAATGGAATAAAGCATTTTCCAGAAAACCAGGGAAACAGACATTGCATTCTCCTGGGCTCCCAGACACCCAGGATCTGCCTGTTCCACGTGTTCACAGGGCCTCTCCCTAGGAAGGCCCATTGCACGGTCATCTCAGAGCCATGTGAGGCTTTCGCGTATGTTTGGCGGGTGAAGTCCCCTTGTGTAGAAGTGAGCACAAGCACAGATTGCACGTGGCAGTAGATGTTCTCTTGCTGTCTGCTCTAACTGTTCATCGTTACAAGAGAGGGAAGTGAATGGGGATTGCCTGAACCATGCTTGAGTTGAAAGAGAACAGTTAACTGAGGTCATGGGACTCTGCAGGGAAGGATTTTTCTTTTGTTCTTTTTATTCCTATGATTCGTGGGCAAACCAGCAGGCCAGTCAGCTACAATTTGCTGGCAGACCCTGCCCTAGCCATCCCCTATTCTGCTTCTACTGGACACCCCCTCCAAAGCCCCAGTCTTGCGGGAAACCTCTCCTGTGGCAGTCCCTGACTCTATGGTAGCAGAGATTCCCTCTGTTTCTGTTCTTGGCTTCCCAGCCTTTCCACCACCTGTGTCACCACTTCTGTGAATCAACTTTCTGTGCTACAAAGACCCTCTAGTTCTTCCTCTTTATTGGCTGATAAAGTTCTTAAATAATATCAAACACTTTTATAGCATTAGTAGTGCTTTCCCTTATTAATTCACTTAATCCCCATAACTTTCCCATGAAACAGGTATCATCACCATCCCCCTTTCACAGATGTGGAGAATAAGCAGGAGGGAGGTTGCATGGTCAATCAGTGATGGAGCTGGGACTCAGGAGGTGTTTGAAGTCAAAGACTGAACTGAAACTAAAAACACAACCAATAAAACACACGCACGCATATGTGAACAAGCACAAATATCTTGATTCACGGAAATTTTGGAGCAAGAACACACTAGGGGAATGGTTCTGAAGTTGCAGCTCCTGGACCAACAGCACTAGCATCACCTGAAAACTTGTTAGAAATGTACATCTCAGGCTACTCCTACTAAATTAGAAATGGAGACTGGGAGTGGGGGAAGCACTCTGCATTCTAACACACCCTCCAGGTGATTCAGATGCTTAGTTTAGGAACCACTGCTTTAGATCATGGTTCCATCCTTGGATGTTGAGGTCCTAGAAGGCTCTTGGACCACTGTGCTCCTCTTGCCAAAAACCAAGCAATTGCTGATTTGCCACATGGCATGGTTCCTTTAAGTGGCTCTGCATGTCCCTGCATCTTGGGGAAGACACCGTGATGGGTAGAATCGGGAAGTCCACATCCTAACCTTGAAGACCTGGGAATATGTCCTGTTACACAGCCAAGGGGTATTACGGTTGCTAATTTGTTACTTTAAAGGAAAACGATTATCCTGGATTATCCTCCTGGGTTCAATGTAATAATAAGTGTCCTTAAAAGGGGAAGAGGAAAGCAGATGAGTCAGAACTAGAGCGATGGCTGGTTTTGAACATGGAGGGAAGGGATACAAGCCAAGGAAACCAAGCAGCCTCTAGATGCTGAAGAGCCTGGTAATACATTGTCCCTAAATGCCTCTAGAAGGAACATATTGCTGCCAACGCGTTGGATTTAGTTTAATGAAATCCATTTTGGACTTCTGACGTCTAGAACTATAATATAATAAATTTATGTTGTTTTTGGCCATCAAGTTTGTGGTAACTTGTTATAGTAGCCACTGGAAGCTAATACACACTCCGTCCGTACAGACTTTCCAGGGCATAGTGGACACCAACAGCTGTAGTCCTATCCACCCTTCTCAACTCATCGCTCACACCTCTTCCTCTCTCAGTCTTGTCCTCCCAGTTTTTTGTTTGTGGGTTTGGTTTTGATTTTTTGTTTTTATTTCAGTAGGTGCCATGCCCAGCACAGAGCCCAATTCAGGATTTGAACTCAGGACCCCGCGATCAAGACCAGAGCTGAAATCAAGAGTTGGACGCCTGACTGAGCCACCCAGGCATCCCTGTCCTCATTTTTCACACTTCCAAATGGAAGTCAACTTTCCACCCATCCTCCTTGCCTAAAGCATGTAGTTGTTCCATCTTCTGGAATTCCCCCTCTATGACTAGTTGTCTCACCTTCGACTACCGTCTTCTCTTGGGACATTCCTTGGCTTTTTAAAAAAGATTTTATTTATTTATTCAAGAGAGACAGAGACAGAGACACAGGCAGAGAGAGAAGCAGGCTTCCTACAGGAACCCGATGTGGAACTTGATCCCAGGACCCTGGGATCAGGACCTCAGTTGAAGGCAGATGCTCAATCACTGAACCACCCAGGTGCCCATGGGCTATTCCTTATTTGATGCTGAAAGCCCTGGTGTCTCTAAAGGCTACTCAAGCAGAGCCTGAGTTTTCCTTCACACCCTACAGACCTCAGGGTCAGGAAGCAGTGTCAATGTCCCAAATCCACCTTTTACTCCCTTCATCCTGCAAAAAAACTCCTTTCTTAATTGAAATTCCTGCTACTCTTAGATCTTTCACCCTCTTCCCCATTTTCCTGCCACCGATCAACCTGCCAATCCCTCCCCACCACTCACTGAAGATTGTGGGTCTGACACCTTTCCTGGCTACCAGTACCCCAGCCAACACTCTTGAAGACAGAACATCAATGCCAGTGACTCAAACAGAACCTCTGGAGATCTCTTCCAATTGCACATCATTTCATCTCTTCCATGGTGACACCTAGGCCTTGTCACCCCCCGTAACCACATCACCCTCAGAACTAACTTTAAGAATTTAACCCAGGGGGATCCCTGGGTGGCGCAGCGGTTTGGCGCCTGCCTTTGGCCCAGGGCGCGATCCTGGAGACCCGGGATCGAATCCCACGTCGGGCTCCCGGTGCATGGAGCCTGCTTCTCCCTCTGCCTATGTCTCTGCTTCTCTCTCTCTCTCTGTGTGTGACTATCATAAATAAATAAAAATTTAAAAAAAAAAGAATTTAACCCAGGAATGCCTGGGTGGCTGAGTGGTTGAGCATCTGCCTTTGGCTCAGGGCATGATCCTGGGGTCCTGGGATCAAGTCCTGCATCACGCTCCCCACAGGGAGCTTGCTTCTCCCTCTGTCTGTATCTCTGCCTCTCTCTCTCTCTCTGTCTCTCATGACAAAAAATAAAATCTTAAAAAAAAGAATTCAACCTAATGTCTTTTACTCTGGTCTCCTCCAATGCTACAAGTCTTTGATTTCACTGTGACTTGCAAATCCTATCCTCACTTTTCTAATTTCCCAGCTACAAACCCATGGCTATGAGTTTAATCACTTCCTTGCAAATATTCTGAGCCCCTTGATCCCCCCTCCCTCCCCCACCTGCCCCAGACGTCACTGTCTTGCTCATCTGGTAAAACCCAGTCCTGGCTGAACTCTGATGTCTGCTCTGCCATGTTGTCACAGGAGCTGCTGAGCTCTATGTAGCAAATCACAGATCCAGGCTAAATGCTTTAAAAAATCACAGTTGTTACCCCCATGTGAGTCCTTCTTTCTGCCTGATACGTCTGTTGCCCATCGTTACTAATTTACCTCCTCTCCACCCTGCGATGACTATGCCACGGTTTCCTTCCTGCTCAGACCTTCCCCACTCTCCCATCCCACACACTCAGTTGGTTCTCTCCCCTCATGCTTGCTCCTCCCATGGAGATGCTCTCAGCTTCTCATCAGCAGATCTGGAAGCCTTCCTTCATCATGACCCGTCTTTGCTCTTCCCCTCCGAGAAGGAAGAGCTGTCCTGAGCACCCTTTCCTTTTGCAGACCCAAAGAATGTGCAGCTCTGGTTTTTCTGTCCCTCTCCCTCATCCTAGGTCTTTCTGGGGGACATCTATAGCTTTAAATGCTTCTATCAGAAATGAACAAAGGCCTGAAATCAATGACCCTAAAATTCCACTTTCAGAGGTTAGACTAAAAACCAGGAAGGGCACCTGGGTGGCTTAAAGGTTCAATATCTGCCTTTGGCTCAGGTCGTGATCCCGGGGTCCTGGGATTGAGTCCCACATCGGGCTCCCTGCATGGAGCCTGCTTCTCCTTCTGCCTGTGTCTCTGCCTCTCTATGTCTCTCATGAATAAATAAATAAAATCTTAAAAAATAAAAACAGGAAAACTGACTGAAAATAAGTGGGAGACAGAAATAATTGTGATCAGAGCAGAGAACAATGCAATTGAAAGCAATCCACAAAGCTAAAATTTGGTTCTTTTGATCAGAAGATTCACAAAACTGGTAAACCTCATGCAAGATTGCTTAAGAAAAAAGGAGAGAGAGCACAAATGATCACTATCAGAAATGAAGGAAGGATTATTATGACAGATTGCATAATTACCAAAACAATTTAAAGAGAATACTAAGGATAACTTGATGTTCACAAAATTGATAAGGCAGATGAAATTGGCCAGGCCTCTGAAAAACTCAGATGACCAATACTGACACAAAAATAGCCTCATATCTACTGAAAAGGTAAATTGATTATCAAATGTTCCAGGAAGAAATAACACTGAATTTGCACAACTTATTTCAGGAAGTAAAGAAAAAATGAGCTACTATTTGAGGCTACAGAGAAGCTAAAGGAGCTTGACACAAAAAGGTATGGTCTCATGATTTTATTTTTTTGAAGATTTATTGATTTATTTTAGAGAGAGCAAGTGTGGTAGGGGGAGGTGCTGGGGAAGAGAAAGAGAGAGAATCCCAAGCAGACTCCAACTGAGCACAAAGCCCAATGTGGGGAGGATCCCAGGACCCCAAGATCATGACCTGAGCCAAAATCAAGAGTCGGGCGCTAAATCAACTGAGCCACCAAGGCACCCTTCATGATTCTATGTAAAGGAAGTTCTAAAGTAAATACAACTAATTTATTGTGGAAAACTTCAAAGTGGTTTCCTTTTTTGGGATAAGAGGTGAACTGGAGGGCGCCTGGGTGGCTCAGTGGTTAAGCATCTGCCTTTGGCTCAGGTTGTGATCCCGGGGTCCTAGGATCAAGTCCCACATCAGGTTCCCTGCAGGGGGCCTGCTTCTCCCTCTGCCTGTGTCTCTGCCTCTTTTTGTGTGTCTCTCATGAGTGAATAAATAAAATCTTAAAAAAGAAAAAAAAAGAGGTGAACTAGAAGGGAATCCTAGGGAACTTTCTAGAGCAGCAGGAATAGGTGAAACAGATGGCAAAAACATACGTTATGCATTTTAATACAAGTAGATTTAATGACTAGTCACCCAAGAAGTGCAGACAGCTGGAGATGGGCATGAACCAGAGCAGCAGAAGTTGGTGGTGGACGCTGGGTGACAGGTGAAGGACCATTTATTACCTTATTCTGTTTGTGCTGGCTGTGCTTTACATCTCCTGAATACTCAGGTAGCACAATTTATAAAGTGAGATATTCTATTTGTACATCACACCATTTCAAATCGTCAGACCTTAGGTCTGCACAAAATAAAGTAGATTGGTATTTCCTTCCGGTCTTATTTTGTAAATTATTCCGACCTGTCCTGAAGATGCACTTTTGCACCTGGCTTTCCTACTCATATTACACCGTAAGCATCTGCACACTTCTGCAAACAGTTTTATAGTCTTTGTGATCATCACTTTTAATGGCTACCCCTCTGGCTTCTTAATGCTGAAACTCAAATTTTATCTCATTATTTTACCTGCATTGAATGTTAGTGCTACTCCCAATAATATAGCTTGAGTGCATCCCCCAGGACGGCACATTTAACTATTTATGTTTTTTACCCTCCCTTTGTACCAAGGAGGATTTAAGGTAGCCCAAAAAGACACATAAAATACAACCAGACAGAATAAATCAGGATACAAAAAGAGAAACGTGGCTTAAGATAGAATTGAATCGAGGATATTTAAAGAAGGACTAATCAGACATGCTTCTTTGCCAAAGTATGTCTCAATAAAATCACTACCCAAGATGCCTTACTTTGAGCAATGATGCATGGTGTGTGTGTGTGTTGGTTGGAGTTGGGGGACAAGAGGATAACCAAAGAAGCCTCTTGTAAGACAGTTATTTATGAAGCACTAAAAAAAAGTATGTATGGAATATCTACAGAGTTGAGAACTAAAAATAGTTGAGTAACTTCAGATGTAGCATGGAATAGCTTTTAATCTTAGAATAGCAAAGGGATGACTGGGTGGCTCAGTGGTTGAGAGTCTGCCTTCGGCTCAGGTCGTGATCCTAGTGTCCTAGGATCAAGTCCCACATCGGGCTCCCCACAGGGAATCTGCTTCTCCCTCTGCCTGTGTCTCTGCCTCTCTGTGTGTGTCTCTCATGAATAAATAAATAAAATCTTAAAAAAAAAAATACCACTGAGCCTTGCAATATCACTTACATTGAGTTGATCTGTTAGCCCTTCTTTTTAGAAAAAAAAATTAGCTAGTGAGGACAGTGATCTGAGTAGGACACCCTCTATTTGAGAAAAATCAGGTCCTTCAGTCCTCTGTAGCAGAGATTCATTCTTTGGGCTCATCCAAGGTGGAGGCTTGGGGCCATGGCAACTTGGCTAGGCTGAACTCTATTTTCCAGAGTTTCTCTTCTTGGGGGTTTCTGGTGAGGGGGCATGGGAGTCCTGGAGAGACTCCATGGGAGGTCTCAGGAGGGGAAGGGAAGTGGCAGGTGCTATGTGGCTCATACTTGCTCACACTCAGCCATGCAGCGGCTCTGCCAGTTGGCCTCATCCCTGTGAGGCTGGGACTGCTCCAACCTCCCTGGATCCCCCTCCACCTTCTCCGACTCCAGCTCCACCAGGAAGGGTCCAGCTTCTGCAGACACACCCCACCACCATGACCACAGCCAGGCTGAGCAGCATCAAGAACTGCTAAGGGCATGGACCCAGCTCCCATGGCCCAGCTCCCACTTGCAGTCTCCAACTTATTCTTACTCTACTTACCCCCATCCTTCCTCCTCGGAGGCCTGTCTTTTGTGCCCTTTGGTTTTCAAGCTACATCATCAGCTGTGAAGACAGCAGCCATACAGGGCCTACTGAATCAGCATCCAAGGTCAAGTCCCTGTATCTCATTATAGACACATATCTCATAATGTTAATGATTTATGTATGACATACAATTATATACATACATTTAGAAAATAGAAAGTTATAGAGTTATATAGTTAGAGTTACAGTTTATGAATTTGCATATATACATATTGATTATATATTGCACATATATATTGGTGGTTGTGCTTCTCCAACTGATCACTGGTTGATCCACCAAGAGTGGTATCAGATCAAAGAGAAAAACAAATAGGACCAAATACATCTCGGATTTATACCTGGAAATCTCCAAGTGTACCTCAGAAAACCCTTTATAGCCAAGGACAGCTCCAGGCACACACAGACATGTATCAGAGCATTCTAGAAAGAAAGGATGGCCCAGTTCAAACTCCCTTGGTAGTTATAGTTCTGGTTCTCTGAGAACATTGCCAGGACCCTAACCCAGGGCTCTCCACAGACACCAGAAAAAAGGAAAGAACGAGAATTCTGGGAAGGGCAGAGCCAAGAGCATGAACTTGTCTTGTCTCTAAGTCAAAGTTAAGAAAGATCAGTTGAAGCTATTAATCCTCTACTATTTTCCTGGCTACTTATTCTAGCAGGTGGAAGGGTTGTAGAAGCAGACTGTCCGTGTGAGAGGCCAGCCATGGCCATGATCATGACCATGTGCAACTCTTATAATAAAACCCCAGCCTGAGAAACCCACATTTGCAATTTGTGGAGATCTCCCTATGGCAAAATATCAACGGGTTGCCCAACAAACTAATAGATTTAGATTTTAGGGAGAGTGGAGGTTTCTTCCACTTTTTTGTTTTGTTTTGTTTTTTTAATAATAAATTTATTTTTTATTGGTGTTCAATTTACCAACATACAGAACAACACCCAGTGCTCATCCCGTCAAGTGCCCCTCTCAGTGCCCGCCACCCAGTCACCCCCACCCCCCACCCTCCTCCCCTTCCACCACCCCTAGTTTGTTTCCCAGAGTTAGGAGTCTTTATGTTCTGTCTCCCTTTCTGATATTTCCTACCCATTTCTTCTCCCTTCCCCTCTATTCCCTTTCACTATTATTTATATTCCCCAAATGAATGAGAACATATAATGTTTGTCTGTTTTATTTTGAAAATAGAACAAGCTGTACTCTGATTCCAGTCAAGGGGAGGCCATACATGAAAAACCAATAGATGCTAACAAGTGTACCGAAATTGAAGTTTATTGTTTTGTGAGGTCCTTAAATGGCCTCGTCGGGGGGTGTGGGGGGGAATATGTCTGGGCGTTTTATTCAGCCTAGATTTCAAAACAATCCTAGAGGACCATTACCATTCCCCATCAGAAAGTGACCCAGGAAACACAAGGTTTAAGGCATTTTACTTAAAAGTTGCTGGGGAAGGAAGGGTTTGGGACATCTCTATTAAAGACTCCCTTTGAGGTTCCTGGGTGGCTCAGTGTTTGAGCATCTGCCTTGGGCTCAGGGCGTGACCCCAGGGTCCTGGGATAGAGTCTCTCATCGGGCTCCCTGCAGGGAGCCTGCTTCTCCCTTTGCCTGTGTCTCTGCTTCTCTCTCCGTGTGTCTCTCATGAATACATAAATAAAATCTTAAAAAAAAAAAAGACTCTCTTCATTGTCAATATAATGCTTAGTTTTGGCTGGAAGAGCCCACATATTCTTGGCATCATAACATACCAACCCTAGACAGTGAATCACAAATCAAGTCTGCTTGACACATTTTGTAAACGTTATTCCTTTGTCGACAAAAGAAGAGAACCATGTGAGGATAGGCTCCCTTTCTGTTCCCCTGTGCCCTACCTCTCTCCATCTCCCCCGGGCCCTGCCTCTGGAAGCAGTCATGATGCTCCTAGCTGCACCAACCATCACAACCACGAGAGAGGCAAGCCACTATGCTGGGGTGGGCAGAGCAGAAACAGAAAGAGCCCAGGCCTTGTCAAGATGGTTGAGCAGTGCTCACTTCGGCAGCACGTCCTAAAAGTGGAAGGGGATGGCTGAGAGGCTGAACCAGTCCTGAGCCTCCTTCCCACCCCCAGACTCTGTGCTTTATGAGATAATCAAATGTCTTTGTGCATTAGCCCCTGCATACCAGATATTCTGACACTCTGGACTCGATTCTTCCTTAAGGCTGTTTGTTGCTCGTTTCCTTTTCCCAATAATAAAGTGATATCAAGTTCTGTATTTGATATATGCATTTGTTGAGATATTTCCTGGGTAGGGACACCCGGCTGGCTCAGTTGGACTCTTGATCCCAGGGTGGTGAGTTCGAGCCCCACGATGGGTGGAGATATTATTTAGAATAAAATGCTTTTTTGAAAAAAGGTATTTCCTGGGGCGCCTGGGTGGCTCAGTTGGTTAAGCATCTGCCTTCAGCTCAGGTCGTGATCCCGGGGTCCTGGGATCAGGTCCCTGCATCAGGTTCCTTGCTCAGCTAGGAGGCTGCTTCTCTGCCTCTCCTCTGTGCTTGAGCTCTCTTTCTGTCAAACAAATAGGTAAAATCTTAAAACAACAACAAAAAAAGTCATTTCCTGTATACACTGAAACATATTTGTCATATAGGGAAGCAATCACTCCATCCATTTGTGACACCAGGGAAAGTGTACAACAATCAGTGCCCAACAATTTACCACTTCTTCCAGGGAATAACCAGAATATGTAAAGTTTAAATGGTCATGAAAGGAGACCATACATCCAGCCACGCCAAATTTGTGCTGGCAGGAAAATATACATGTAAAAATAAGGTATATCCAGCTTCTAATGAATTAAATCAAAACAGACCAAACAAGAAAAAATACATCATACCAACCAAGCAAACCGAGACTGATGAGGAAAAAGCCTTGCCAATTTGTCCTCTTTGGAAAAATAAAAAAATAAAAAAGCCCCATGGTTCATTTTCTGGCAGCTGGCACAATAAAGATTTAAAACTCTGAATAGGAGGGAGGAGGTGGTTTCCATCTGTGGTCATTACCTGATCCTGCTGATTTCAACGGCCAGGACTAACTCCGTGGGGCATGTATTTTTTTTTTTTAATTTCTGATTCTTAAACAGTTTATTATAGGAATACTTCGAATCCAGAGAAGGGTGCAGGAAATAATACAACATACATCCATGTACACTCACTGCTGATATTTGACAAATGTTAACATTTGCCATTTGCTTTGGAGGTTTTAAAAATGAAACATTTCGGATATGTTAGAGCACCCGTAAATATCCTGCACAATCCTGTCTCCTTATTGTTCTAATTTTAATTCCATGGCACACGTCTTTGCAAAATTAGACCACCTGCACACTGCACATTTGAACCATCTTCAGGAAGCTGCCACGTGGAGGTCTGTTTCCAAAATAGACTTGGGTTGGTAGAATTAAGCCATGGTGCCATTAGGTCTATACAGTCTCTCTGACTCCCTTCTAATGCTCATCAATCCACATTTTGCACGAGAGCCGCCGAAACTAAAAGACCTGCATTTTTCTTCCTTTGTCCTCATAACCTAGCTCCTTGCTGGTTTCAGGTGACATATCAGATTCCTGGAAGCAGTGCCTGAGGCAACCCTCAAGGCTAGTGAAGATTCTGGGCACCACTGTGGACGTGTTGAGGGTGGGGGATGCCTACACTGCCAAGCAATTCTCCAGCACGAGCTGGGTGACCTACAATTCATCTCAATTCCCACACTATCTATCCACCTGGAGGTAACGTCAGATTCCCGGCCTCCAGGACCATCCTCTCACTTCGGACACTGATAGCAAGTCATCTGTGCTTCTGACCCACCTGTAACAGATCAGAAGTTCCCACAACCCCCTTCCTCGGGTGCAATTAATTTGCCAGAGCAGGTTACAGGATGCGGAGACACATTTTATTCACTGGATCACTGGCTTCTAATAACAAGATAGAACTCAGGAACAGCCAGGTGAAAGAGAGGCAAAGGGGCACCACACTTCCTAAAGTTTCACCTGTGCATCAGCCCGGAAACTCTCAAAACCCTTGCCTTTTTGGTTTTTATGAAGGCTTCATTATGTAGGCATGATTGGTTAAATCATTGATCATTGGTGATTGAACTTGATCTTCAGGCCCTCTCCCAACCCCAGAGAGCAGGGAAGGGGACTGGAAGTTTCAACCTCTAAACACAGGGTTGGTTCCTCTGGCAACCAGCCCCCATCCTTAGGTAACCTCAGGACTTTCCCCAAAGTCACCCTATTAACATTACAAAAGACTCTTTTATTACTCTCCTTACTTACAAAATCTCAAAGGTTTTAGGAACTCGGTGCCAGCAACTGGGTCAAAGACCAAATACAGTATATTCTTATAAATCACAGCTTGGGGATGCCTGGCAGCTCAGTGGTTGAGTGACTACCTTTGGGTCAGGTCATGATCCTGGGGTCCTGGGATCGAGCCCCACATCGGGCTCCCTGCTCCTTGGGGAGCCTGCCTCTGCCTTCCTCTTTTTCTCTCTGTCTCTCATAAATAAATAAAACATTAAAAGAAAAAATAAATCACAACTTCATATTAGTCCTTTGAGAAAGAGTTGGTTGGGAAGAACAAGGCAGGAAACCACTTCCTATCCTGGGTATGCTGCTCAGCAGGGGAGCACCTTCTCAATAGCTTCTTCAGTCCTGTTTCATGGAAGAAAGGGGACCCAGGTGGGAGATGATGTCAGAAGGTACAAGCCATGTCTGGCCTACCCATATCTCACATCTACCTCCCCAGGGCTCTTTACACAGCCTGCCCTCCTTCCTGAGCCCTCACACATTGTGTCTCCAGGGCTGTCTCCTGCCCCCATCCTGGTGTATCTGCCAAGGACTCAACGTTTCACTCTGTCTCTGCCATGCCCAATTTGAGTGTTACCTTCCTGGCAATCTCTTCCACTCCCCATCCAGGATCTCAAATGCCCCATCCTGGGCACAGTTCTATATAAAAATTTTCCCACAAAGGAAATTTGATCTCTTTACCAGCTTACCAGAAGGTAGAGACCTTAGGTTTCCCATAACATAAACAACCAGTGGGTGTTTCTCCACTGTCTCTAGGAGATAACGATCCTAATGAGTCCTGATTTGGGACAACTGACTTCCTCTTAAGTAACCAAAATCAGGGATGCCTGGATGGCTCAGGAGTTGAGTATCTGCCTTCAGCTGAGGGCCTGATCCCGGGGTCCTGGGATGAAGTCCCACATCGGGCTCCCCACAGGGAGCCTGCTTCTCTCTCTGCCTGTGTCTCCTCTCTCTGTGTGTCTCTCATGAATAAATAAATAAAATCTTTAAGAAAGAAAAGAAAAAAAGAAACCTGAAATCAACACTTTCACTTCTCTTTATGGAATGAACAAGCCATGACAATAAAAGTCACAACATAAGGAATCCAGTCAATGATATTGTAATAGTGATATAACAGGACGGATGGTAGCTCCACTTCTGACATATAACTTGTCAAATCACTAAGTTGTTCACCTGGCACTAAAGTAACATTGTCTATCAGCTGTACTCAAATTCAAGAAAAAATTCTTTCTACCTTGCAAACTATGAATCCAGCCGATCTTTCACGTGACGTTTTCTTAAATCAGCCTGAAAGAAAAAAAGCAAGATCTACTCTGACGTGCTGGATGTCTTTGTTTGTTTGCCTCTCCCACAAACCCTCCTTTTTTGGTATCATGTATAGGTGTCTCTTACTCCAACACAACTCGATACCTAACAAAAGAAAGGATGTTTTTGTTCAGGATGCCCTATGCTTGGGGCAAATTCATCCTAGAGTACATGACCTGATTGAACAAAATGTGGCCCTTGCTGGCAAGTGATGTTTCTAATGGTCCAGCTGTCTGCGTGCTCATCCAAAGAATAACGGGAGATGCAAAATTGTAGGTACAATGAAGGGAGAGGCAGGGACTCTTTAGGTTATGATGGTGAATTTCTCCCAACTCACCAAGGACTTCCCCAGGTTCAGCGCTGATCCTCTACACCCTGGGACACCATCCAATCCTGAACAAACCAGCAAGATGGTTCACCCTACCCCACATGTAAAAAAGACTTTTAAGATCTGATTGAAGGTATTTGACAAAGAAAAGGAATAATCTTCATTTTTTTAAATAAAAGCTCATAGGGACACCTGGGTAACTCAGTCAGGTAAGTAATGAACACTTGATTTGGGGTCAGGTCAGTCAGAGCCATGAGATCGATTTGGGCTCTGTGCTCAGTGTGGAGACTCCTTGAGATTCTCTCTCTCCCTCCTTTGCTCCTCTACCCACCCTACTCTCTCTCTTATTTGATCTCTCTCTCTAAAAAAAAAAAACTCACAAATAATTTTAATGTAATGAATGAGTTGTATTTAAATAATTTTTTTTCAGGGAGCAAATCTCTATTTCGAAGAATCCAATTTCTCCCATGTAAGAGAATTGGGGAGTGTTTGCCCCTTCTCAGTACTCCCATCCTTTGTAATGTTTCAAAGAAAGCATTGATTCTTCACTAACATCTGCATCCCTTTATTTTTGAGGCCATAGTTTCTAAGGTTCAAGTTTCTTGGATCCACTGAGGCTCCCTTACACCTGCCATGCGTACATATGCCAGTACTGGCCCTCAAATAGCCTGATTAAATGTGATTAAAACAAATGTTGAATTCATTTTAATGACTCTTATATTTTTGGCTTCACGTATTTATTTTTCAGCTATTTTTAAAAAAGATTTATCTATTTTAAAGAGAGAGAGAGAGAGAGCAGGTGCTTGTGGGGTGGGCAGAGGGAGAGGGAGAGAGAATCTCCAGCAGACTCCATGCTGAGAGCAGAGCCCAATGTGGGCCTCGATTTCACAAACCTGAAATTATGACCTGAGCCAAAACCAAGAGTCCAACACTCACCCGACTGAGACATCCAGGTGCTGCGTTTTGAGCTATTTTAAAATATAGGGTTAGATTTGCCCCAGAAACTGGATAAAGAAGAAGGCAAATGTGTTAGTAAGGGAATGGAAGAAATGACTCAAATTTTAAGGAAATTAATTATTTGTGGACTGATATTTATTATCATATGATTATTTTATATATATCTATACACATATATAATATAAAATTTTGGCTATATAATATGTAGCCAAAACAAATAGTTTTTTTTAAAGTATTTTATTTATTTTGACAGAGAGAGAGAGACAGAGAGAGAGAGAGAGGAGAAAGTACAGGCAGCAGTTGGAGACTCCTCATTGAGCAGGGAGCCCAATGTGGGGTTTTATCCCAGGACCCCAGGATCATGACCTGAGCCAAAGACAGATGCTTAACCAACTGAGCCACCCAGGTGCCCCCAAAATAAATAATTTCAAGATGAGGAACGCAGCTAATCAGCAGAATGCTTTCGTCCCTCCATTCCTCATACTGGCACACAAGGCAAACTGTCTGGATTTTTCATTTGGCTTTCATTTCACCACCTCCATTAGCCAACTCCCCTGAGAGACTGCAGAGGCAATGGAAGATGAAACAGAGAAGGAAGGTATCACTCGAGAAGGCCCTTCGAGTTCCCCTGCTTCCATATAGTCCTCTTGCCAATGCATTGTGCATTTCTCAATTACCTTGATTCCACTAAAGCTGTGCAGCACTGAATGTTAATGAAACCCTGTGTTTGGTATTATAAGCAAAGTGTGGTGCATAGAATAGGATTTCTACCTCAAGATCCTAACATTCCTACAGAAACTAGGACATGTAGGCACCCTGACAGCTCTGTTTTTGTTTTTTGTTTTATTTTTTATTCTGAGATTTTATTTATTTATTTATTTATTTATTTATTTATTTATTTATTTATTCATGAGAGACCCAGAGACACAGGCAGAGGAAGAAGCAGGCTCCCTTCAAGGAGCCCAATGTGGGACTGTATTCCAAGACCCTGGGGTCATACCCTGAGCTGAAGACAGATGCTCAGCCACTGAGCCACCCAGGTGCCCTATTATTTGCATTATTTTTTGTGCCTATGTATGCCACTTTTGTTTAGGTATGACCCCTCGGTGTATGAATTCAGCACCTACCAGCAAGCACTGCAGAGCATCACTACCCTCCTCATCAGCTTTGCATAGTTAATACATCTCCTGGCTTTTCACCTCCCCACATGGACTTTTAAGGATGAGTTCCTGGGTCATATAACCCCTTACATTGGTGGATATCTACTATTGTCACATGGGAATAGCAGCTTTACAAGGATGGGGGCTCCCCAGTTCCCCTAAAGCCCTCTCAACTTGACATTGAATATTAAAGAGAAACCTGAGATTGGTCCAATTTCTTTTTCTGCTGTAGTTGACCTGTTCATGGCATGGAGATAATGGTGGGCTGTATTCCTGAAATAATACTGTACATCTCTTTTTGTTAATTTTGCCTAAGAATTGGTGAATTCTTCTGGTACAGACATTTGTGTCTTCCCTAAATTCCAAGAATTTTTCTTTTCACAGATCTTGGAAAATGTGTTGTTTTTGGTTTTGTCTTCCTCTTCAGGAATGCCAATGATCTATTTTGTGGAATCTGCTGTTTGCCCTACACCTGCCCTGTCGTTTGTGATCACATCCATTTCTTTGTTCCCTTTCTCTGCATTACAGGCGATTTTCAGCAAAATTACCCACATCGCATAGTTCAATTTTTGCAGCTCTGCTTCTTTTCCCTGCTACTTCTAATTCCTGATACAACCTCTGGGATGAAGTTATTTCCATTCTACCTTTTTCCCTTTGTCTCTCACAATCTTTTCCTGTTTAACCTTTTGTCTTGTTATCTTGTTTCCAATGAGTCCCACTTACAACAAATCTTGAGCTGATACAATCTAAGCTTTTTTTTTTTTATGTTTCAATGATTTTTCATTTATAGTTCTCAAGGCTGTATATATATATATATATATATATATATATATATATATATATATATATATTAGAGTGAGCTCCATGTGACCATTTGCTCTGCTGTTTACTCTTTCTTCAATTTACTCAGATCAATCTGGAAGAATCAATCTACCAAGCTGAAAGGGTGGATGCTCCTGTCGACCACTCGCTATCTGCCTGGGCCTGTTGGTCTAAATGGCCAGCAAACCTGTTCTGTGTCCGGAGAGAAGTGGGAAGGGAGCCAATGCCAGGGCACTCTCATCAGGGGAACTGACGTGTGTATTTTTGTTTTATTTGCATACCTTGAAATTACAGCACTAGGAACAAGCTTTCTCCATGAGATTTTTCTATTTGGGTGACTCCATTATGTTCACCCCATGTGGCTTTGCCTCCTTTCTGCTCCTCGGGGGTTGTGGTCATGTCCCTCCGACTCTGAAAGTGCCATCTCAATTTGAGTGATCCAGTTGCTTCAACCAAAAGCTAAAAAAAAAAAAATTTGTTTTTTTTCCAAGTGATATGTGTTTATTGATAGAAAACAGGTCAGCCTGGAAGGGCTCAGGGCCAAAGCATCTTCTGGAAGGCAGGAGACAGGGTCAGCTGGGCTTCATCTTGCCAGGATGAGTGGGATCCTGGCTCTCACCCTTTCTGGAGCAGCGGTGGATTTGGGGCTCCCTGCAGGCTTTAAAACCAGTTCTAGGGCCCCATCGCCAGCCACTTGGCACATCTTCTCCCCTCTATCCACTAGGATTTATCACTGGTTCCAGGTGAAGAAATGTCTTTCAAGAGAGTAATCTTCAAAGATCTCTCATTTGCTTCTCTTCAGACTTCACCCAACACAGAAGAATTTTCCTTGGTTCTTCCCCTCTATCACCCCACAAGCAGGGAAAGCCTGGTCCTTGTTACAGACAAGCTACATGATAAGCCTGCTTTGCAACCCACTGGCATGGTCCACTCAGTTGGGCAGCCCCAGCTCTCCTAGAGTTTTTTTTCTACACCCTCTCATTCCAGGCTTTCAGTAGATTTGCAGGATTTCCTTAACTATTGTTCACAAGACTCAGTTCAGAGTCTACTTAAGATTATCTCTCTCGGGATCCCTGGGTGGCGCAGCGGTTTGGCACCTGCCTTTGGCCCAGGGCGCGATCCTGGAGACCCGGGATCGAATCCCACATCAGGCTCCCGGTGCATGGAGCCTGCTTCTCCCTCCGCCTGTGTCTCTGCCTCTCTCTCTCTCTGTGACTATCATAAATAAATAAAAAAATTAAAAAAAAAACATTTAAGATTATCTCTCTCTATCTCCCTCTGCCCTGCCTCCTTGCTCTCTCTCTCTCTCAAATAAATAATATAAATTTTAAAAAAAGAAAAGAAAAGAAATGCCTGCAATCAGGGAGACTAGATAGGAGGTTGCTCCATTTATCCAAAAGAGAGATGTCAGTTACCTAAGGTAGGGTAGAAGAAGACAGGTTTTTTTATTTTGCTTTGTTTTGTTTTTAAAGGATTTATTTATGTATTCATTCATTCATTCATTCATTCATTCATCCATTCATGAGAGACCCCGAGAGAGAGGCAAAGACAGATGCAGAGGGAGAAGCAGGGTCCCTGCGGGGAGGCCAATATAAGACTCAATCCCAGGACCCTGGGGCCATACCCTGAGCCAAAGGCAGATGCTCAACCGCTGAGCCACCAGGTGCCCCAGGAGAAGATAGGCTTAAGAGACATGTGAAGTTAGAACATAGTATTGTTTGGAGGAAGCAAGTCAGGCAGAGAGAGAGGAAACAGGGATTCACTCCTTCAGTAAATATTTAATATAGTTATTGAACATGAACACACATGCCCGCAATCTCTATGTATTGGGAGCTATAGGGTTACATCAGTGAGCAGGTGACACTCAGATGTTTGGCTTGTAGAACTTACTGGATGATGTGGTGCTGCTCACTGAGGCAGGCAGTTCTCTGGTGTCAGAGGAGATACCCTTGTATAATTTGTCTCTACTTCTATCAATTCCGTAGCCTGTGAGACTCTTGAGTACTCCCTGAGATTTCTGCTAATTCTCAGGATGTACCCTCTTCTGCTTCCAAGGTTTCTCAACCGTGAATGTTGTCTCTGCTCTTTACCATGTTGAACAAGTTAAGAATTTTCATACTTCTTTCAACAGCTATAAAGTAATGTCTTTTCTCAAAAGCTTTAGCAACTAGGATGACAGTCCTGAGGATGATGTGGATGAGAGGTTCACATCATCCACTCCACAGCAAACAGTCTTAAAATCCGTTAGAGGGGTGCCTGATGGCTCAGTTGGTTGTGTCTGTCTTGGGCTCAGGTCAGGATCCCAGGGTCCTGGGATTAAGTCGGGATCCCTGCTCAGTGGGGAGCCTGCTTTTCCCTCTGCCTCTACCCCTCCGCCTGCTTGAGCTCCTTCCCGCACTCTCTCTCTTTCTCTAATAAATAAGTAAAAATTTTTAAAAAGCCCTGTTAGCTATTTCAGCTCCATGAAATCCATTTTGTGACACTGTTCCAAGTAGTTCAGAATCAGGTGCAACCTCTCACTTCATCTTGAATTCAATCCCCACCCTCGAACACACCAAAATCCTCCCTGTGGATGTGAGCCTTTTGGACACGTGGTAGAGAAAAATAAAGATATGACCTCGGATGTCACTGAGTATTCCACTCTGATTCCAAAAAGGGAGTGAAGACCACTTCGAGGCGAGCCCTTTTAAGCTACGGAAAAGGGTACAACTGCTGTGGAATCCCAAAGGGTGCTTGTGTGTGTGTGTGTGTGTGTGTGTGTGTTGTGTGTTTTAAGGAATAAAAGCAAACTCTTATAGGTGAGTGCCCATGGCTAACCCCTAGTGTTCAAGTCAAGGGTGTTCAAGGTGATGGGAAGCACGATGAACTAATATGCAGGTGGTGGGTACAATCTACTGGAACTATGCTAATGATGTCAGAGTCTCAGCAGCAAATCGAATTCATTGCAGATGGTTCAGATGAAGAGAAATGTGGGAGCCGACCACTTATAGAGAGGTGGGCTGCAGGCAGGGCACAACAAGGGAGAAGGAATTACCCAGGGACCAGCACCAGGAGGAAGCTGTTGCCACCCCTGAGAAATTGGAACAATAGAGGAGGGGCCACCTGGTACGGGCGACAATCCCATGAGGAAACTGAAGGTGAGACACCCAAGCTGGGAGGAAGAGAGGGACTCACATCCTGCCCTGTCTCCTCCACTTCTCCATTTCCTGCCAAGACTTCCCATAGGTTGAACCCAACCCGAAACCATCTGGAAGGAGAGCCTGGGGGGTGATGCAGGACATAGAACTGAGCAGAGAAAGAAGGCTTGGGGGAGAGGCGTTAGCAGATGGAGAATAATCACATAGGGCTGCTATCTGCTAAGAAGTTCTGCTCTGAAAAAGAAAAAGCTCAGTAGCCTCCACTGTGTGGGTTTGGGACAATTTATTCCGTCAGATACGTGCCAGGAAAGACTGGCTGGCAGGAAATCACAGCTCAGAAGGAGGACTGTGCAAGGTCCATGGGCTGACCCTGGGGAAGAATGGGCTTGTGTAGTGCTCCTGGAGGAGGTGTTAGAGTGGGTTTGTGGCCAGGCTTCTGCAATCAGGTGTGACCTGTCTGCACTTCACTTTTTGTTATTTCCAGGTTGGGCCACTACTCTGCTTGGAGGGGTCATAAAGGATTCTCCAGGTATGCATCCACCCCTTACTAGGTTGAGGAAAGTTGCTGAGAGCAGGGTTCACTCTGAGTAGGTTTATAAAACTTGCTGAAAAGCTCTCTTATTAGGTCACATCCATCATAAAGCCCTGTGCATATTGTCAGAACCTATGGGGAAGGAGAAGGAGCTCATTTTATCTGCAGAGAAGGGACCTTAGTCCTTTAGGAAAGTTTTCAGAGTTTGCAGAGGTAAATCAAGCTGTTAATTCTCCACATTCTGTCCATCTCTCCAAGGGAGAACAGTGAGCTACTCTTTTAAAGATGTCACTCTGCACCTTTCATTGCAGGATACGAAGTGGTTTCTATTACCTTAAGTGGTCTCTCTCTGTCCATATCACCACTTTTCTTTCTCCCTTGAATTACTATGGTGGCCTCCTCACTGGTGTTGACACCTCTGACATACCCCTCTACCGCCTTCACCATGCTTCACAGCTGGAGAGATCTTCCCAACATGCAAGTCTCGTTCAATCAGACCCTGGCTTAAAATCTTGCAATGGTTTCCAATGGAAAATTCTTGGAGATTTTACGACCTGGGCACTACTTGCCTTTATTCTCATTATTCTGCAACATCGGCTCTCCATTCACTGTGAGTGTGCATGTACGCACACAGTGCCACCCATCATATACCATTTATTTCTCTGTTTCAGCTCTACAGAACACCCCATATTCTTCTTTACAATCGATGGCCTCCTGCATTCTCTGACTTGGGGTATCAAGATGCAGAGACCCATCTCATTCCCCTGGGTTTCCTTTATAAACATCGTGGAGGAAAACCGCCTGAAACGTTTGGTACAAATGAAGTGTGTGATCTTCTCATTAGTTTCTTTCTTTCTTTTAATCATCCTAAAAGGAGTCTCATAAGTCATGCTTAGGATTTACTGGGGATGCATAATAATGAGGCCCGTCTCCCGATTTAGCAACACTCCTGGGATCGCTCTGTCTTCCACTGCAGGGCTCAGATGCTGAGCCCGAGATCAGATCAAGGTAGGGGCTTGGAAACCAGGGCTGCCCTGCGGATGACTTCAAGTCAGAAGGCCAGATAAAGTAATGTGTTCAGGGAAATTTCCTAAGTATTAACAGAAAAAGGAGGCCAGCATGTCAGGACACTGGGTTTATACTGACATTTCATTTTATTGCTGTAGAAAATGTAATCAGAAAACCAAAGCTCAGGGTGTCTGGGTGGCTCAGCAGTTGAGCATCTGCCTTCAGCTCAGGGCATGATCCCGGGATCCTGGGATCGAGTCCTGCATCAAGCTCCCTACAGGGAGCTTGCTTCTCCCTCTACCTATGTCTCTGACTCTCTCTGTGTATGTCTCTCATGAGTAAATAAATAAAATCTTCAAAAAAAAAAAAAAGGACTAGGAGAAAATAAATAGCCAAGTAGTAATATAATGTTGAGTCAGCAAATGATAAGAGCTGGGATGGTTGGAGGGGGGGGAGCAGAAGTAAAATGACATTGTATGATGGAATAGAGTGCCTATTTATATGAGGGGGAGTCAGAGAATAAAACCTCTTTGAAGAAAGAGAATTTGTTTAGAGACCTGTCTGAAGTGATGAAGGAGGCCATGCAAGAAAGGAACTGGCAAGTGCAAGGAAGGACAAGGAGGCCAGTGTGGCCATGTGCTGCAAGCAGGAGTGACAGAATCAGAGAAGTAGCCAGAGCTGAGCTCTCATGGGCCTTGAGGCAGGCAGCCCACAGTGAGGACTCTGGGTGCTGTGGGCTCCAGGGGAGCTGCAGGAAGACACAGGGCAAGAGGGACCCAGCTGGCTGATGTTTTCAGGGGAGTATTCTGGCTTCTGTATGTGTGATATTGACCATGGGGAGAATAGAGAGCAGAAGGAGAGACACTGATAAGAACAAGATCACAGGTCTGTGTGAGATGCTCATACAGCCTGGACTAAGACATCAGCAGTATGGAGTATGAAAAGTAACCCAATTCAGAATGTATTTTTAAAGCAGGTTGTTGGGACCTTCTGCTGAATAAGATGAGAGGAGAAGGGAACAAAAAGGGTGAAAGATAATTCAAGATATGTGTCTTAAGGGATGCCTAGGTCACTCAATGGTTGAGCATCTGCCTTCGGTTCAGGTCATGATCCCAGGGTCCTGAGATCAAGTCCTGCATCAGGCTCCCCATAGGGAGCCTGCTTCTCTCTCTGCCTGTGTCTCTGCCTGTCTCTGTATCTCTCATGAATAAATAAATAATTTTTAAAAATCTTTAAATAAAAAAAATAATGGGTCTTGAGCAAATACACAAATGCTATCCCCATTTATGGACAGAAAGGCACAACTGGATCTGCAACATTGGGGTGAAAATTAAGAAAGTGCTTTGGATAGTTAAAGTCTCAGATGCCTATTAAAGTATGAAAGTGGAAATGTTGACTGGGCAGGTGTATATGCAAATCTGGAACTTGAGGTGAAGGTCAGGACTGGAGATTTTTGAAGGCAGGTAAATTCAGGGTATATCTGAGAATTAATATTATGGATTTTAATTTTTTAAAAAAATATCTGGGGTATAAGGATGGAGAATGGAGGAGGGCTGATGTGTTAGACCAGGAGGGAGAGAAGAGTTCTGCAGAAGAGATTGAATGAATGACCAGCAACGCTAGGAAGAAATATGTGGCCATATGGGGTTCTGAAAGTCACACAAAAATTCCTTCCTTTTTAGGAAGGAATCAAAAAGGATGCTTTCTTTATTTTTTTTAAGATATTATTTATTTATTTATTTATTTTGAGAGAGAAAGTTTGAGCAGCGAGATGGAGAAGCAGACTCCCTGCTAGAAAGGGAGCAGGGCTTGACACCAGGACCTTGAGATCATGACCTGAGCCGAACGCAGAGCCACACAGGTTCCCCTAGAATGTTTTTTTTAATCACATCAATGAGGGGGCACCTAGGTGACTCAGCCAGTTGAGCATCTGCCTCTTGATTTCAACTCAGGTCACGATCTCAGGGTCTTGAGATTGAGCCCCTGGTCGGGCTCCACACTCAGCAGGTAGTCTGCTTGAGGATTCTCTTTCTCTCTCTCTCTCTCTCCCTGCCCCCACCACTAGCTCCTGCTCACTCTCTCTTTCTCTCTCTCTTTCAAAAAAATAATAATAATAACATCAATCAGCATGGCTACTATTTTTAAAAACAACATAACAAGTGTTGGTGAGGATGCAGAGAAATTGAGCTGCTGTGGAAAACAGTTATCATGGTTCCTCAAAAAATTAAAAATGGAACTACCATAGGATCTAGCCATTCCACTTTTGGGTATATACTCAAAGGACTCAAACAGTTATTTGTATACCTATGTTCATGGCCACATTACACAGGATAGCCAAAAAGTGGAAGCAACGTAGGTGTCCATTGACACAGGAATGGATCCGCAAAGTGTGGTGTATCCATACAATAGAATGTTCTTAAGCCATGAAAAGGTAAGGAATTCTGGCACCTGTGACAATATGGATGAAACTTGAGGACACTCTGCTGAGTGAAATAAGCCAGTCATAAAAGGACAAATATTGTACAGTTCCACTTACATGAGGTTCCTAGAGTTTTCGAATCCGTAGAAAGTAGAAAGGTGGTTTCTGGGGGCTGGAGGGAAGGAGAAATGGGGAGCTATATTTTCATAGGTACAGAGTTTCATTTTTGGAGGATGAATATAATTCTGGAGATGGTGGTGATGTTCATACAATGCAAACACACTTACTTCTACTGAGCTGTACTAAAACAACAAGCTACACTAAAAAAACTTTACACTCAAAATTTTTAGCCAAAATTATAAATTTTCTGCTGTGTATATTTTGCCACAATAGTTTTTTTTAAGGATGATTTATTTTTCAACAAATATGCTAGGGCAATTGGATATAATTTTTTAAGGTAAACTTAGATTCTTATCTCACACAATAAACAAAAATCTACTCAAAATGGATTATAGTTCTAAATTTAATAGCTGAAACTCTTGAAAACTTTAGAAGAAAATTATGAGAAAATCTTATGGCTTTGGATTAAGCAAAGATTTCTTAAATATGACATCAAAAACACATAATCCATAAAATTAGCAATTAATAAAGTGGACTTCATGAAACATTAAAAATGACTCTGAAATTGTATTGTTTAGAAAGTTTTAAAAAAATCACAGGAGAGAAAATACTGGCTAATTACATATCTGAAAAAGGATTTCTATCCAGAATATAGAGAACACATATAATTCAATAATAAGACAAAAAAAAATTAAAAATGGGCAAAAGAATTAGACAATTCGTCAAAGAAGTTACATGAATGGTTAATAAACTCATAAAGAGATGCTCAACATAATTCGTCATTTGACAGAATGAGTCCTGGGTGTTATACTACATGTTGGCAAATCAAACTCCAATAAAAAAATATACAAAAAAACCCCACAATTCGTCACTGGGGAAATACAAATTAAAACTACAATGAGATACAATTAACATCTACAAGAACCATTAAAATCCAAAAGATGGACCACACCAAGTGTTGAAACCCCAATGCACTGCTGGTGGGAACATAGTAATGGTACAACCACCTATAAAACGGTTTGGCAGTTTGTTAAAAAGTTGAGTTCAGGGGTTCCCTGGGTGGCTCAGCGGTTTGGGGCCTGCCTTTGGCCCAGGTTGTGGTCCTGGAGTCCCGGGATCGAGTCCCATGTTGGGCTCCCTGCATGGAGCCTGGTTCTCCCTCTGCCTGTGTCTCTGCCTCTCTCTCTCTCTCTCTCTCTCTCTCTCTCTCTGTCTCATGAATAAATAAAATAAAAACTTAAAAAAAAAAAGCAGATGTCCTTTGGCCATAGGGTCCAAGTTCATCAAAATTCCTGGAGGTGGTACCAGAAATCTGTATTTTAACAAGACAATTATACATTGGTCAGGAAGTCAGAAAAGGTCAGGAAAGTCCAATGCATATCAAGGACAACTATCTTGAAAGAAAAACATGACTACTCCAATGAAAATGCTCTCTTTTTTTTGTTTGTTTGTTTTAAAGATTTTATTTATTTATTCATGAGAGACACTGGGAGAGAGAGAGGCAGAGACACAGGCAGAGGGAGAAGCAGGCTCCATGCAGGGAACCTGACATGGGACTCGATCCTGGGTCTCTAGGATCACACCCTGGGCTGAAGGTGATGCTAAACCGCTGAGCCAGCCGAGCTGCCCGAAAATGCTCTCTTACATAAAAAGGAAGTTAGAAATATCATAGACTGGTCACCAACCTAGAACACACAGCACACCTTGCAGGACAGGGATGATAAAATGAGGCAGGAACCGGTGAGGTGCTCACCAGAGCCATTTCTTCCCTCTGTCAACAAATCATATTACATTTTCCAGACTTCCAAGCAGTGGTGAGTGAGATACATGCTTTTAAATTCTGGCTGGTGAAATGTGGGTAGAAGGCATACTGGCCACATCCAGACTTGGCCCTAAATCTCCTATGAAATTCTTCACTTTTACCCTCTTTGCTCTTCAAACATCAAAATGCTGGAGACCTAGCTGTGTTCTCAGAGTAGGGAGATAATGATACAATCAAAGGAGAGAGGATTTTGAGTAGCTGGGAAGGGAGCTCTACCTTACAAAAAATCAAGGGGAAGATAGTCCCACGATGGGGAAGCTGTTGGGGGTGTGTTTAGGCGTACCCAGTCTGGTCTGCCGGTGGATGCATCTGTCCCCAATTACGCCCCACTCCAGAAATGTGCGAGCTCAAGAGACTTTTATGGTAAATCAAGCCAGCAAAATTATCATCAGGCAGGCAACGTATCAGGGAAGGAAAGGACAACCATGAGAACAAGTTCAAGGGGACAAAGGAGGTAAAGAATTAAGAGAGAATAGAACACCTCAAATGAAGTGGGGTTCTGGGGAATGGCTCTTAGCAGAATTGCAGGGGTGTGGTCTCTAGCAGAGGGAGCACTGAGGTTCACCTGCTAGGGACAGGTTTGGCTGGTTAATTATACCTGTCAGATTGATATCTGACCATTCTGGTTGGTTGGTGCCAGTGACACAATGAGAGAACAGTTGGTAAGTATTCTATTCCCAGTCTCCCAGATGGGATGGGGGGAGAGGGCATGCAGAAAGAAGGCAGAGTATCTAGAAGAGCTTTTCAGGGCTGGGAGCACTCAGTAGACAAGGGAATAGCTGGAGGAGGAACTCACGAGAATCCTCAGACAGCAGGGCAGACTTCTTGAAGGTTAGCAGATGGACCGCTGCCTCGTTCCATAATGTGGGATTCCCAACCTCCTCCACCCATGTGTGGGACTCCTCCAAACCCCCATGGTGGAAGAGTCCAGTTCACAGATCCGAGTTACCAAAAGCATGCCAAGGCAACCAACCAGGGTGCGGGGTAGGGATGAATTATGGAGGGTCTCTTGGCTTTCAACATAATGCAGCCATTTAAACGAAGCCAAATGATTGAATTCTGCTTATTCTTTAGAATTCTTAGAAAGTAGCCTATGGTAGCGTATGAAAGACCAGGGAAGGAGGACTGTTTGGGAAAAGCCCCTGTGGTCCAAGTCTCTGTCAAGAATCGACAGGGAAAACTAAAAGACAGAATTCATTAGTCTCTTTCTCTTTATTTCCAGATCAGTCGCCAGTTTTTCCAACACCATTTGTTGAATAATGTACCCTTTGCTTACCGATCTGAAATGCCAGCTTCATCATGAGATGCAGTCTCATATGTCCTTGGATCTCTGACTGAGGTTTGTATTTTGTTGCTTTTTATCCCCTGTGAAGTTACAGAGCTGGAAACATATCCCTAAAATCTAACCAATCAACGGCATTATTCAGTTCTCCAACCTCCCTATTTTTGCCTATTAATCTGTCAAAGATTTAAGGAAGCGTAATAACTTCCTTGCCACCATTCTAATTCTGGCAATTTCCCCATGAATATCAAATATTTTGCTTTTATATGTTTTGAGGCAACATTATTCCCCAGATAAAAGTGTGTGTCCGTTACATATTTACTGTGAATTGTGACTTTTACCAAAACAAAATGAGGCTCCTAGTTTTCAAGTCATAGACAAAAGAGGTGGTTTGGTTTCCTTTTCTTCTCACCACCATTGCAAACAGCCAGGAGAAAGGGAAAAGTAAATTTCATCTTTGATAAAACCATATTTCTACAGCCCCAAACAATATTACTTATAAGTGTGAATGACTATTAACTGGCTTAGCAATGAGAGAAAGTCCATGCCCCTCAGAGCAGGGGGGCAGCTGGTGAGAGGTAGGTCAGTATTGTCTAGCCAAGTGCTGGAAGCATTAGGACTCTGGAGAACGCAAATATCAAAACAGCCAGAGGTGAGTTAGGGTTGACAACCAGAGGATTATTTGAAAGTTTCTTTGAGAAGCAATTAGATCTAACATCCCCTCCCTTACCCAGCACTTTGCTACACAGACAAGGGGGCCGAGGGCAAGCCGGCCCCAAATGTGCCACTTTGGCTGGTTGATTATTTTAAATAAGTTACTTAAGAGCCAGCATGTGCAGGAAGGAAGCTCAGACCCATCTCTGTCCCCCTGAAATCAGGAAATAAATTTCCCGTGGGAGGGGCGCCTAGATGGCTCAGTGGTTGAGCGACTGCCTTTGGCTCAGATCATGATCTCAGGGTCCTGGGATCAGCTCTCTGTTCAGTGGGAAGCTGCTTCTGTCCTCTGCCCCTCCCCCTCCTCATCCTCTCCCTCGCTTTTGCTCTCTCTGCCAAATAAATAAATAAAATATTTTTTAAAAAGAATTTAAATTTATTTAAACTTGAAGGATAGTGTAATTAATATCCTCATAGATAGGAAAATGCAGATGCATCTCTGAAGTGTGTATGGGATGCTGTTTACAAGCAGGACCAGGAACAGCCTTTGAAAATTAAAAATGTGACAACCAAGATGAAAAGTTCAGCAAAGATCTAGAAAACAGTTAGAAGGTCTTCAAGAAAGAACAGGGGCAGCCCCGGTGGCGCAGTGGTTTAGCGCCGCCTGCAGCCCAGGGTTTGATCCTGGGGACCGGGGATCGAGTCCCACATCAGGCTCCCAGCATGGAGCCTGCTTCTCCCTCTGCCTGTGTCTCTGCCTCTCTCTCTCTGTGTGTGTATGTCTCTCTCTCTGTGTCTCTCACGAATACATAAATAAAGTCTTAAAAAAAAAAAAAAGAAAGAAGAACAGAATGATAAAGAAATAGATAAGAGGTCAAAAATAAAGAAAGGTGGGGGTGTCTGGGTGGCTCAGTGGTTGAGCGTCTGCCTTTGACTCAGGTTGTGACCCCAGGGTCCTGGGATCGAGTCCCACATTGGGGCTCCCCGCTGGGAGCCTGCTTCTCCCTCTGCCTGTGTCTCTGCCTCTTTCTGTGTGTCTCTCGTGAATAAATAAATAAAATCTAAAATAAAAATAAAAAATAAATAAAAGGGGTGTAAGAGGTATAAACTTCCAGTTATAGAGTAAATAAGTCATGAGGACAAAAGGTACAGCAGAGGGAACACAATCAATAATATTGTAATAGTGTTGCATGGTGACTACACTCATTGTGGTGCGCACTGAGTAACGTACAGGATCACTGAGTCAATACACTGTACACCTGAAGCTAGTATAACATTGTGTGTCAATCAAACTTCAGTTAAAAAGAAGAAATAAAAGGAAGAGAGAACTCCATTCCTAATTGTATTACAATTTCCAAAACCAAAGATCAAGACAATTACGGGCAGATATTATCAAAGGAACCATGAAAGTAACCTCTCCAGAACTGGGGGACTAGAGATTCTAGATAACTTCTTACCAGATGTTCGGCACAATGGATGAACACAACGGATGAATACTTATGTCAATATGCACAATAGTGAAATTGCAGAACCCCAGGATTAAAGTGAGGATCCCCAAAACAGCTGAGATGGGGTCACAGACAAAGGATGAGTCATCAGCATGGCATTGGACTTTAAAAACAGCAGGAGCTGGACAGCAAAGATCTGAGTGAAACCTATTCCAACCTTCAGCCCCAGACTTCAATTTGCAATCAAGTGCTAGAATAGAAATGCAAAAATGTGTAAAAAAAAAAAAAAAAAAAAAAAGGAGCAACCATACATCTTTCCCCCTTTTTGCTTTCCAGAAGGCAATTGAGGATATGTTTCCCCCAAATTATCCAGTAATTAATTCAAGAAAATGAAAGAGGATTCAGGAAAGTAGGGGAAGTGGATGGACAGAGTTGCCAGGATGGTGACAAAGGTCAGTCCCTGGCGGACAGAATGGCTTCAAGCCTAGAGACTCACTAGAATAGAATGGGTGGCCCGAGTAGCAATATCTCCTGGAAAAAAAAAAGGGGGGGGGGGTTGCAAAATGCCAAATTATCTGACAGATTTAACATGGGAAATAATGTTGAGAGATATTTTACAGAGCTTAATATTCATGCAAAAAGCCACAAGTTCAAAGAAAAAACAACAACAACAAAGCAAAAGAAGAATAATAAGGCAAACTTTGACTCCGGGCAAAACAAAAATATGTACCAGAGAGAAAAATACTTGTAATGTGTTACTGGTTAAGTGGTGAACACTTCACATAGTGTTAATAACAAAAGCACGTTTGGTTACTTTGCCAGTTTCTACAACTTCTTTCTTTCTTTTTTCTATTTTTTTTTAAGATTTTATTCATTTATTCATTAGAGACACACAGAGAGAGGCAGAGACACAGGCAGAGGGAGAAGCAGGCTCCATGCAGGGAGCCCGACATGGGACCCAATCACAGGACTCCAGGATCACTCCCTGAGCCAAAGGCAGACGCTCAACTGCTGAACCACCCAGGCATCCCTCTTTTTTCTATTTAAATTCAATTTGCCAACATATTACACCCAGTGCTTATCCCATCAAGTTTCTTTCTTATATCAAAACCTTGACTGTGTTCAGGCAGAGCCTATTTAAAAATTCTTGCAATATGGGACGCCTGGTGGCTCAGTGGTTTAGCGCCTGCCCTCCGCCCAGGGAGTGATCCTGGAGTCCCAGGGATCGAGTTCCACATCGGGCTCCCTGCATGAAACCTGCTTCTCCCTTTGCTTATGTCTCGGCCTCTCTCTCTCTCTCTGTGTCTCATGAATAAATAAATAAAATCTTTAAAAAATAAAAATAAAAATAAAAATTCTTGCAATAATAGATTGCCTTGTATTTAGAGGTGGCCATGTAACAGGGTACCCCCTAAAAAAGCACCTGGTAAGGGTTTCCGGGAAATTGTTCTTTTACCTTTTCCTCCTTATTTGTCTTCTTTCTTCCTTTTTTCTCTGCCTGAAACTTGGATACAATGTCAAAAGCATAGCAAGCCATCTTGAGACCATACAGATAAAAAACACAAGCCCCAAAACAGGAGAACAGAAAAATAACAACAGCCTGAGCCTCTGATGACATTATAAAACCACTACCTCTGCTCTTGACTGCCTGAAAGTCACTGTTGGGAGTGTGTTCTGTTATGTGCACATTTCTGACTGATACAATAAATTGGATGTGGGCACACTCCCCAAATGTGATCTGACCCTAAGTTGTGACATTAGAAGAATGAGAACAGCTATGATGGTTGTAAAGTAATTATAATTTTAAAAACTACACCAAATTATTTGCTGGCATTATAAAAAGTCACTATTACTGATCAAGTGAGGTCAGTTTATGTCCGCTAACATTAACGTTGAACTGAAAATAAGAAACAGCCCAAAAGGGATGCCTGGGTGGCTCACTGGTGGAGCCTCCACCTTCAGTTCAGGGCGTGATCCCGGGGTCCTGGGATCGAGTTCCGCATCAGGCTCCCCGCAGGGAGCCTGCTTCTCCCTCTGCCTATGTCTCTGCCTCTCTCTGTGTTTCTCATGAATAAATAAGCAAAATATTTAAAAAAAAATTAAAGCTAGTTGAAAGGACAAAAAACCTTTATCTCATATACGGTCTTTGACCTTAGATCTTTGTCTTCTGTTAATGTGGAAAGCTCCATTTTCCATATTTATTCTTTTTTAAGAAAAAATCTTAAAAAAAAAAAAAAAGAGTCATGGGTTTTGCCCATACTCTTATCTTAGCCTGTTTGGATCATTTTATTTTAGGTTGTTTAAGTTATATACTGTAGACACATAGGTTTGGGGCTTTGACTCCGTCTGTCTGTCTCTTAGCAGAGAACCTTGATCCATTTGCTTTTATTGATATGACCTCTATGTTTGATCCTTCTTCTGCCATCTTTTTCTGTGCTTTCCACCATTTAGGTTTTCTTTGCTTTCCAACTAGTTAAATGGATTTAGCATTTTGAGTGACATATTCCATTTTAGCTCTCCTGATTACTACCTCTAAGGTTTATTAAACATGCTTTTCAAAAGGCACTTTAAGGGCAGCCCCAGTGGCCCAGGGGTTTAGTGCCACCTCCAGCCCGGGGCTTGATCCTGGAGACCCGAGATCGAGTCCCACGTCGGGCTCCCTGCATGGAGCCTGCTCCTCCCTCTGCCTGTGTCTCTGCCTCTCTCTCTCTCTCTCTGTCATGAATAAATAAATAAAATATTTTTTAAAAAAAGATTCAAAAGGCACTTTAAGCAGTATTTCCTTAATCATTTGAATCAGGACTGAAACATTAATTTATGTTTTTATGTTTAAGACAGGATATCAAAATTTCCCTCTTCCTCCTCCTCCTATTTCTTCTTCTTCTTCTTCTTCTTCTTCTTCTTCTTCTTCTTCTTCTTCTTCTTCTTCTTCTTTCTTCTTCTTCTTTTCCCTTCTACCTTTCTGTTTTCTTTCTTTTCTTCCCCATTATGGTCCACATTTACCTTCTCTCTTTTTTTTTTGTAGGTTCCATGCCCAGTCTGGAGCCCAAAACAGGGTTTGAACTCATGACCCTGAGATCAAGAACTGAACTGAGATCAACAGTCAAATGCTCAACCAACTGGGCCCCCTAAGCACCCTCCTGCTTTTTTTACAACTTATTTTTGAAATTTTACATTCTTTCAACTCATCCACACTTCTATTCATGTAGCAAACCTTGTTCCATAGATCGTGCTAGACAATAGTTTTATTTTTTAATAAAGATTCCATTTATTCATGAGAGACACACAGAGAGAGGCAGAGACACAGGCAGAAGAAGAAGCAGGCTCCATGCAGGGAACCTGATGCAGGACTCGATCCCAGGACCCCAGGATCACAACCTGAGCTGAAGGCAAATGCTCAACCCCTGAGCCACCCAGGCGTCCCTACACAGTAGGTTTAGAGAAAGGATCATAACCCTTGCCCCCTAGGCACTAGAAAAGCAATTATAGTCCAGGACAAGTCCAATGGCAGAGGTATACCCATGTTATGGGGGAGGACCCAAGAGAGGCATATGGTCTGAACTGGTTTCTCAAGGACACTCGAGCTGAATTTGAAAGCATGACGTTGATGACTCAGCCCAAAGAGTGGGGAGAATTCTTTCCAGGGCAGACAGAACAGTCTGTGTAGGAAGATGCCTTGGGTTTTTGGGTAACTGCACACAGCTCAGTGCTGCCAGAACGCCATGGAAGCAAAAGTTCAGAAGGTTGCAGCATGAGATCATCTCCATGGGTCACAGATGGCCTTGAAGGTCACTTTCAAGAGGGTGTATCTTATACTCGATGCAAATGAGACAGGAGAGAGGATAGCGTTGAGGATGAAGGTGGTGGGACATTTAGGGGGCCAGTGACAGCAGAGGTGATGAAATGAAAGACAAGAACTGGAACAGGGGCAAGAATATAGTCTGGAGACCTCAATATAGTGTCCTTGGAGGAAAAGCAGGGCAGGGGAGTGTTTCTCCCAATCTCTCTGGTCCCACTCCTCTCCAACTCCATAGAATGCTCCCCTGGAAACCGAATAACACTTTCCAGTTTATGGCACCTGGGTGGCTCAGTGGTTGAGCATCTGCCTTTGGCTCAGGACATGATCCCAGGGTCCTGGGATTGAGTCCCTCATTGGGCTCCCTGCAGGAAGCCTGCTTCTCCCTCTGCCTGTGTCTCTGCCTCTCTTGAATAAATCAATAAAATCTTAGAAAAAAGACTTTCTAGTTTACTCCAAGAAGAAATATCTCTGAGCTCTCACTGGTCCCAGTGCCATGGTTTGACTGAGCTGTCTCTTGAAGAGTAGAGGCTTCAGGCAGAAGATGGGGGAAGTAGAGATGGCTTTAAGCCCAATTTAATGAGGCCGGGAGGTCACAGACAGGCCGGTTCAGCCCTCTTTCCCCTCGCCTCAGGTTCTCACTTGTGTTGTCCATCATTTTTACGCCACCACCTCCGAAGCGGAGATAACGTAAGGGCCAGTTCGAGATCTGGATCAATGAATTCAATTTCAAAGTCAATTGCTAAATTGCAGAATTTTTTTATTTTTATCTTGTTAAAAGATTTTATTTATTTATTCATGAGAGACACTGAAAGAGAGGCAGAGACACACACAGAGAAGAGGCCTCCCTTTGGGGAGCCTGATGCGGGACTCGATCCTAGGACCCTGGAATCACGCCCTAAGCCAAAGGCAGATGCTCAACCACTGAGCCACCCAGGTGCCCTAAACTGCAGAATTTTAAATTAAGACCCTTCCCTTTATCAACGTGTAATAATGACAACATTCTATTCATTTCAGGTATACAACACAGTAATTTGACATTCTTTACATTAAACGATGCTCACCAGGATGAGTGAAGTCACCACATATCACTGTACAATGTTCTTCTACCATTATTGACAAAATTCCCCACGCGGTTCTTTTCATAGCTCTTTCATCTTTTACACAGAGGTAATTTAATAAGGTTTGACGATGTCAGGAGTTAACAAGCAACAAACATGATTTCTTAAGTGAATCTCAGGGTTTTCAGAGCAGAGGGGTGGTTATCGGGGTGGTGGTTGAACAATGATGAGATGAGAGAGGGAGACCTTAATTTGATATTTCTGATGGCACGCATGTTGCACCTTCTCTAATTGTCCCACTGTCCCACTGGATATTCTCTTTGGTTTTTCTAAATCTTTTTTCCCTGGAAGTGTCACTTGATGTCTTCAAGCTCACGGATTCTTTCCTTGGCTGAGTCTGGTTTATCGATGAGTCCGTCAAGAGTTTCTTTCATTTCTGCTATGGTGGGTATTTTTTTTTTATCTCCAACATTTGCTTTTGAGTCTTTCTTAGAGTTTCCATCTCTCTACTTACATTACCCAGGTGTCCTTACACGGTGCCCATTTTCCCATTAGAGCCCTTAGCACATGAATTACCATCATTATAAATTCCCAGTCTAACCATTCCAGCATCTGTGCCATGTTTGAATTTGTTCCGAGGCTTGCTCTGTCCTTTCAATCTGTGCACTGTTTTTTGGTTTGCTTTATTTCTCTTTTAGTCTCCCTTGTCATGTTCTGCTGCATGTCAGACATGCTGAACTAGGTCAGTGGGTAAAAGAAAGGTGTTACTGACTCCTGCAGAGTTTTCTTCTCCTGGGTTTCAGCCTCAGTAAGTTGTGATTCTCTGGATGCCTGTCTTGTCTCGTCCATTTTGGAGGTGACATTTTGCTCTTTGATGTCAATATTCTGATAGCTCTAAGAAGAAATGTTGATTTTCGGCTTGTTCATTTTTTCTCTTGTGGTGCGGATGGGAGAGATGACTTCTAAGTTCTTCGTGTGTTCACCCAGAAGCCCAAGAGGTCCCAAATTTGGGATTTTATTCATTAGGAGTATAAACAATACTAAGGAAGCCAGTTTTAGAATTTTAGAATGAGGCTCTTCAGCCACTCATTTTGACGCCCTACTTGGAAAGAACGAAACTTTTGCCTTCACATGAGAATGTTTTCCTAGATCCAGTCCTTTTCTTATAGATCCGTGGAACGTTAGAGGACTTTCCCTCTCATTTTACAGATACACACATCAAAATTTTCTCTAGATCACACAGCCTGCGACAGATCTGGGACTTGGGTCCAGGTCTCCTGACGTCGGTTCAGAGTTCCTTTCCTGGCTCGTCTGACTTCCCAGTCTATGCTCCTGAAGATAATCGGCCTCTGTTAACCTTTGTTCCCAGAGATGATAATCCCAACAGCCTAGAGGAGGGGGTATGCATGGCCTCCCCAGGGGGGGCTAGGAGTATGGAGGAGATGATTCAGAACGAGTAAGAAGCATCCTGAGTGGAGGAAGATGTGTTCTGAAAAATAAAAGGGACTTGGTGCCTACAGGAATGTGACAGTCACCTTACTCCTTACTCCCTGGAGCTCAGCACCCTGCCCACATCCAGACATTGTCTGCACACTGATGCCCTCTAGTGGCTTGAAGGAAGAGCTCCCTCTCCCAAACCTGCAATGGGAATCTTCAGGCTTTAGCCCTTGGGAGGGGAAGTTGTCCCTCCTCCATCCCTCTCTTTGGTTCAGAGGTTTGTCTCACCAGGCTTTTTCCTCCTGATATACTCTTTAAATTCTTTCTATTAAACAACCTGAAGACATTTATAAATGTGAGCGAGGGAAAGCATTCCCCCATATGGAGAACCATATGCATCTAAGTGTGAGGCTGGAGGAGGAGAGCCATAGGAAAGCACACAAAAACACACGGGGGTGTGCCAGCACAAACACACACACTTGGGGGGATGAAGACTTTGTAAGCCCTAGGGGTTATAAAATTTGGCAATCTCATGTATAATATAATATACATAATACACACACACACACACACACACATATATATATACACACAAATACAAAATTAAGCACAGAGCCTTGGAAACATCCTGTTCATCAGCCTCAAAGTGAATAATTTTTGCATATACCTATCTGCTTGTGCACAGACCCCAAGGAAATGGAGATATAAAACAGAGCTACTCTCGTTTTTTACTATTACCCTGAAATCCTATACATACTGAGAAATGGCCCGCCTCAGCGGAGTCACCTTCAAAAGCTGTGCACTTATTCTTATAATGTCATTGCTGTTTAGAATGTACCTGGAATGTTCCTTGGAATTGCCTTCGGATTCTGTGGCATATTCTTTGGAATATTATTAAGGATAACACGTGCTATCATTTAAGTGAAGGTTGATAGATCAATTTTTTGCAATAGCCAAATCCACACAGAGCCAACCTTGATAAGTACTAAGATGGATAGTCAAGCTGGCTGAGGCTGTTTTGGTCAAAAGTCAAGAGTATTTTTAACATTTATCAAATTTGAGGAGCTGGGTGGCTGTTTGTGAAGTGTCTGCCTTCGGCTCAGGTCATGATCTAAGTCCTGCAATCGAGCCCCACATTGGGCTTCCTGTTCAGCGGAGAGTCTGCTTCTCTCTGTCTCTCTCTCCCCCTCCCCATCACTCGTTCTCTCTCTTTCTCAAATAAATAAATAAAATCTTTAAAAAAAAATTTTATCAAATTCTTTTTTCCTTTCCTTGCTTTAATACTATTCTGCGAAGCAGCTCACCTGAAAGCCACTCCAACATGCCATGTCATGTGGGTGAACACGGACGGTGGCCATGAGAAAGTGGCTCGCATCCTGCAGCTACAGGAAAGACCACTGCCTAGGGGTCTGACTGCAGAGTTGTCAGATCCCCTCATTCACCCATGGTCTACTCCCAGCCCACACATGGGTATAGAAGAGCCACATGGGCAGCCCTCATCCTAGCAGGGACTCTTCCAATGGCTGACCTTGGCACAAAGACTTTGCTGACCTCTTTGTAGACTCCATGGCAGTCAAGGATCTTTCCATCAAACTGTCTTTTCTTCCTTTGTCCTTGCTGGGGATCAAACTTACATCACCGTCTGACTGCTCTTCCAGCTTGCCTGGGCTCCTCTCTATTTTTTTTTGCCATAGGCATTCTTCCCCAAAACTCTTGCACAGCTAATCCCGCCTTGGTTTCCGCCTCTTGGGGGACCAGACCCAGCTTCTCATGTTGACCGCTTTGGAGAACAGGGTGACCACTGTTTTCTCTAATATCTACATGACTGCAATTAGGTTTCTGGCCCCATTTTACTTCTGATGGCAGACAGTTGTTAAGCTTTACCTCTCCTTCCATCCCTTGGGCCCCACTCCTGGGAAAAATGATAGGAAAGTCTGCATGTTCTTTCCTTGGCACCAGTGGGACATTCCAACTCCACCTGGCCCTGACCCTTCATGGGAACTCTCATCCCGGCCTCATTTCTTAACCACCTTGAAAACCCAGTCCAGCTTCCTTCCCTCCATCTCTCAAGTCATTTTGGATCTGCTCCAGAGGCACATTCCGTTCTCCCCAGAGACCTCAGCTATGTAAGTAATATGCCCATCAGGCTTCTTGGTGAGCATTGGCGTCATCAATTTTGACATCCAAGCCAAAGGGGATGCAAATGAGACCATTGATCTTTGAAGGGTAGTCAGAGCCATAGAAAAATGTTATCAGTTGCCAAATACTGGCATTGGCTTCTTAGGTCCCCGACAAAGAACCGTGTTGCTAAAGACCCCACATTCTAACCTGAGAGGGTCACCTGGTATGCAGGGAGCCCCCTTTCTTCACGGCACATCGAACGATACAGCTCAGCAGAGTCAGGACCACCCACCCACCCACTCATTACACACAACTGCACTGTGAAAGGAAGGCTCGGGGAGAGGAGGTGGCATTTGGAAGGAGTGTCATGTTTGTGAAAAGTGGGTTTTGCTTTTTTCTCCCCAAAGTTGGGAGTTACCGAGGAAATCAGTTACAAAGTAGAAAATGCCAGAACCTCCTCTCCTTCTGCGAGATTGGGAGCCGGAGGTCATCTGGTCTAAACATTGATGAGCTAAATGGATTGGGCAAGTGCCTTCTGCTAGGGCAAGTCTGAGGTGACAGCAGAGGAGAGGGTGGCTGAGCTAGTGGAGGGTATGCTGGTGGGGGAGCCAAGGCTCATCACCATGTCGCATGGCAAGGATGTACACACTCCCTGAGAAGGCACAAGAGTAGGCAGGAGGCCACTTCAGCCTTCAGGGCTGCTATTGTGGTGGGGAGACCCATCAACAAGATATGCAAGATAGACAGCCGGGAGTGGGCAGTGGGAGGAAGAGTTGGAAGACTCACTACCGAGGGACAAATCCAGAGTAATGTGTAGGGGGAGGAGGCACCTGGGCTCTCTGAAACACCACAAATGTCCTGGGCAAAATAACCAGCATTCCTTAGGAAACATGGTGCACACAGAGCCCCTTGGTGTTGGAAAAGAGACAACAGCCAACAGATAGAAGAACCTGCACACTGGGCAGCCAGTAAGGACACACACATCACACACTGCTTCTCTTGGGCCCCAACAATGGCCTGAGTGTATGCAGCCCTCTGTATTTCAAGCTGCTAGCTGCCAGTGTAGCCTCTGAAGTGCGGGAAGCAGCTAGAGGTAGGCCACAGGGACAAAATGATTATGGATTTAGCAATTTAAAATAACACTGGAGATGTCTGGGTGGCTCAGTGGTTGAGCATCTGCCTTCAGCTCAGGGAGTGATCCTGGGGTCCTGGGATCTAGTCCTACATCGAGCTCCCCACAGGGAGCCTGCTTCTCCCTCTGCCTGTGTCTCTGTCTCTTTCTCTGTGTCTCCCATAAATAAATAAATAAAATATTTTTAAAAAAATTAAAATAAAATAAAATAATACTGAATCTAAGAGAAAGAAAGCAAGACTGATCTGATAACCAAAAGTGGCTAAAGATGGGATGCCTGGGTGGCTCAGCGGTTGAGCATCTGCTTTCAGCTCAGGGTATGATCCTGGAGTCTCGGGATCAAGTCCCACATCAGGCTCCTTACATGGAGCCTGCTTCTCCCTCTGTCTCTGTCTCTGCCTCTTTCTCTGTGTCTCTCATGAATAAATATTTAAAAAAAAAAAAAAAACGTAACCAAAGAGTTATGGAATTCACCTGTGCTGTCATGATCCACTGTCCAGTGAGCATGGAAAAGTTGCCTATAACCCCAGTAAGAGCAGAAAAGTAGAAAAACACAATGACTCTATGTTTCTATTCTAGTTGACTTGCTATCCTTCTCTAAAAACAACTACATATTATTTTTTAAAATACTAACTTTTTCAGGACACCCTGGTGGCTCAGTTGGTTAAGTATCTGACTCTTGATCTCAGCTCAGGGTCCTGGGATCAAGCTCTGTGTAGGCTCTGTGCTCAGTGGGGTGTCTGCTTGGGATTCTTTCCTCCCTCTCCCTCTACCCCTCCCCATCACTCTCTCTCTCTCTCTCTCCAAAATAAATAAACAAATCCTTTAAAAAAAATACAAACATCTTTGAAGGAAATAATTAAACACCATCAATAATTTGATGCCCGCTCTATATGCACCCAATTCATTGCTTTCACATATGAGGCAATGCTTACTCCAATAGGTTATGAACATTATTTCTCACCCATGGGATTTGCTCACGTTGTTCTGTCTACTTTAAATATCCATTCTCAAGCTCCAAGTCCTATATTTCAATTTAAAATCTCATCTTGCGGGGCTCCTCGGTGACTCAGGTTATGATCTCACAGTCCTAGGATCAAGCCCCTCATTGGGCTCCCTGCTCTGCGGGGAGCTTGCTTCTCCCTCTCCCTCTGCCTATCATCCCCTGCTGCTTGTGCTCTCTCTTTCTGTGAAATAAATAAATAAAATCTATAAATAGATAAATAAATAAATAAATAAAATCTTATGTTGCTAGAAAAATACAACCATCCTTTCTTCTACTCCCTTCACAGAGTATGGGGGAAAGAATGGCCCTTGGCTAAGAATTTAATCTTGCATTTTCAAGAAGTAATTGCAGAACCTCTGTTTGGTCTTTGTGTAGGCATGAGAGCAGTTTTTAAGAGGCATGTAACTAGAAAATGGGCCCATTTCTTATTTCCAAGAGGCCCTAGGGGTCCCAGGTTGGAAGGGTGGGGGTATCTACACTGTTCAAAGGTAAATTATATATGGTATTAATTACACATTGAGACGAAGCTTTGAAAACTGTGGGGACGTTAGAAAGGTATTTCTCTTCCACTTCGTGGATTTAGACTGTAATATCTCTGATAATTAACACTCAGAACCGTGGATGTGTGTGCTCTGGAGGAGGAAGTGGAAAGAAACCCCATAGCTCTCCAACGAGCAATCCATAGAACCAAGAGGATAGTTTGCATTCATCATGGTATGGGGACCTCTTGGGGGTTGGAACAGGAAGGTTCATGTGGATCCTGGATGGCTCCATGGAACTTGGCATGCCTGGGGCATTGCCCTACTTGGAATGACTCAGAGCTGTTCACAGGGAGGGAGGTGGGTCCAGGGTGATTGGTCCCTGCAGGAAGAAGACAGACAGACAGCCTTCCTGAAACAAGGGTTGAGACATAGACAGGGGAATAGCAGGAGGAGAGGAGTCACAATAAGAAGCAGATCCCCAAATGGGAGAGCACAGCTAGGAGCCCAGGGAACCCCATGAGGGCACCCCTGGGCTGCTTTAACAAACTGAATGTCCTTCCCTGGAATGTACCAGGGCGGAAGTCCTCTTAGAGGCTTTAGTGACTGGGCTTCTCCATCCCAGTGTCCTTGGGTTGCTACAATCCCGCATGATGGCTGATAGATTATTGATTTATCACACTGCTGATAGGTATGCTAGACATGGCAGTGGTGTCTAGGGCAAAGGAGCAGCCTCACGAAGGGAAGAAGGACTGGCCGCATGGGTGGGTGGCCTTTCCAGGGCAGCCACGGCAAGGGACAAATGGCCCAGCAGGAACTACTTCCCAGCCGAATGCCCAGGAAGCAGAGATGGAGCTGGGAGCTGCAGGAAAGAGCTGCATGGTGAAGCTGGGAAGGCCTGCCCACAAACCCCTCCCTGCACCCTGCACGTAAGAGCAGCAAGTGACCTTTCCAAGTGGGAAGAGGCTGACGTGTCCGTGACTCTCTTCACTCCTCAAGGCCGGCTTCTCAAATGCCACATCCTTTACCAAGCCTTCCAGGAGCTCGGCCAAGCTGGAAAGTATCCCTCCCATGCCTCCCAAAGCCCAAGAGCCCTCCATGTGGGCCTTTTTGGGGGGCATTTCCCAATTTCTGTTTTTATTTTATTTTATTTTATTTTAAGATTTTATTTATTGATTCATGAGACAGAAAGAGAGCCAGAGACGCAGGCAGAGGGAGAAGCAGGCTCCCTGCAGGAAGGTATGACCCTAGGACTCCAGAATCATACCCTGAGCTGAAGGCAGATGCTCAATCACTGAGCCACCCAGGTATACCCCCAATTTCCATTTTAAATGACAGTCATTTGTAGGGCAACTCTTTGCCCAAATCCCTTTGGTTTGCCCTCACTTTCCGCATGCCCACTGCATATCTTCCACGTGCCCACCTTGCCACATGCCAACACCCAGCTCTCTAGCACCTGTTGGCCCATGGGGGCTCTTACTGTAGGTGGGAGGCAGGTTGGGATACTCCATCCCTAGTTCTTTCTCAAGAGGTCACCTCAAGGTAGCTGACACCAGGAGACTCTATCCCCTTCCAGGTTCCAGCATCTACTGCCTACCTTAGTTCTGTAGGGCCTTGGGAGGATAACAACTCAGCTGCTACCAGCCCAGGTCACCATTGTATCCTCTGTACTTTCCCTACAGTCCTCCTTTGTGCAGAGTTCTTCAGTTCATCTTCTTCCGTGCATTCCAAATGTCTCCAGTTGGGACCCCACCTGATACACACACACACACACCCTCACTAAATACATTCAGAGCTCACCCAAATATGTCTGAATTATGCTTCTGTATGAATCATGGCCAAAATAAGGTCTTGAAAAATTATAGGTGTCCAATAAACTTTTGTTCAATTAATGGCATGCCTACCTCTCTGTCCCTAAAACAGAGTTTCTTAACCTTGGCACTATTAACACTTTGCAATGGATAACCTTTATTGGCGGGGGTGGGGGGGGCTGTTTTGTGCACTGAGGATATTTGGGAGCACTCCTGGCCTCTGCTTCCTAGATGCCAATAGCACCCAAGTCCAGCTGTGGCAACCAGAAGTGTCTGCAGACATTGCCATATGTCCTCAGGGAGCAAAACACCTCCCTGTTGAGACCCCCTGCCCTAGATGTTTGCTCCTCTTGTCATTTTAGCATTCATGCTACAAAAAACATAATTACTGGGGCACCTGGGTGGTTCAGTCAGGAAAGCACCCAACTCTTGATTTCAGCTCAGATCATGATCTCAGAGTCATAAGATAATGTCCTGCATTGGACTCCAGGCTGAGGGAGGAGCCTGCTTGGGATCCTCGCTCCCTCTGCCCCTCCCCCACCCTACCCCATTGACACGCTCTCTCTCTCTAAAAAAAATCATTACTTCGTAATAATGGTTCATAATATACGTATCACGATCCATAAACACAAGACACTCCGAGTTGCGTAGTGCGACATACATAAACATACGTGCATATGAAGAATGTACTTGAAAGGAATTTCTAAAGCTTGAAAGGAATTTCTAAAGCTAGGAAATCAGACATTTCCTCTGATTTTTAAAAAGTCTTTATTATCAAGTGAAAAAAATCACCTACAAATTGAAGACAACATTCAATGAGATTTCTTTGACCTTTACAGAAATTCATGCACTTAAAACTTCAAAAGATCACAGGCATACGTATAAATGCGGAAGGTGCTAAACATAGTGCATGCATGGAATAGGAAATGATCAAAGGAAACAAGACGCTTCTGGGTACAATGTTGAGAACACAGATGTCTAATGACCACCCTCCCCCCACACCCAGAGAGTCATTGAAGTGGCCATGAGCTTGCAAGCAGAGAAACCTATCATGATATCTTTTATTTTGCTGCCTGCAAGAGAGGTGTATCATGGATCTCAAAAGTCTAAAAGCCACTTATTATAATAGCTTCATTCACCTTCTTCCTTCTTTTGTATCCTCTCCAGCACCAATGGATGCTGTGCTAGTACCACCATGCTGCCCACATCCAGGCAACACCCTTTGCTTTGTTTGGGAGCTTTCCTATGCTAGAACACTGCCTCCTATTAACAAATCAGTATTAACACCTCACCATCCCCTTGCCAGAAGGGCTGAGGGCATTGTGCTATTGTTTGGAGAAGTGTTTCAAAGTTCCAGTTGGTCGTTGATGATAGAGGAAACTTTCCCAGGGTTTTGGTGTGTGGAACTCAGGTAAATCACTGGAAACTCTGTCTTAAGACTCAAATAAGCAGCTTAAAATGGGCTCACCAATTCAAATAGGCCCAAGTATAAAGGAAGAGCCAATGTATATAATACCTTTGATGTCAGCCATGATAGGAGCCAACAAAAGAAGGGTATGGGATTAACAAGAAGAAACCTAAGATAATTCATAAACTCAGGGAAGCTCTAGAGGCAAGTACAAGAATGGTGTTTTTTTTTTTTCCCATAGCAGATGATAAGAGTGTGTTAGATTTAAAGGCACCGGTACTGTAAAATCAACCACAATAATAGTAAGCAACTTCATTGAATCTCCACCAATCAGAAGCACCCAAGTGAGACTCTGATTTGAAAGTGAGTTAAGAGGCAGGTGTGAATCATCCATTTTCCTGAGAAAAGTAGTGGCAGTAGATTTCTAGACATAGCAGAAGTAATGGGTTCTGCTTTCTATTCCATGCCCATAACTGTTTCTGGAAATGTAGCCTAAAATGTGTTCTACCAACCTTTCCAAATATTTCTTAAGTGATTAAATACAATTTCATAAATTCCTTACTGCTTAAAGTAGCTACAGAAGATAGTATGGTCTATATCTATGAACCCAGAAATCCTTGGATTATTTTTTTAAAGATTGATTTATTTATTTTAGAGAAAGAGAGCACAAGTGAGTGGGGGGAGGGCAGAAAGAGAGAATTTTTTTTTAAGATTTTATTTATTTATGCATGAGAGACACAGAGAGATGCAGAGGGAGAGAGGCAGAGACACAGGCAGAGGGAGAAGAGGGCTCCATTCAGGGAGCCCAACGCGGGACTCGATCCGGATCTCCAGGATCACACCCTGGGCTGAAGGCAGCGCTAAACCACTGAGCCACCCGGAATGCCCCAGAAGGAGAGAATCTTGAAGCAGACTCCCCGCTGAGCACAGAGCCCAATGGGGATCAACATGGGATCCCATGGGTCATGAGATCATGACCTGCGCTGAAACCAAAAGTCAGACACTTAACCAAATGAGCAACTGAGGTGCTCTGAAACCCTTGGATTTTAATTCAAACTCTGTGTGTGTGTGTGTGTGTGTGTGTGTGTGTGTGTGTCTTACAATAACACACCCTACACTAACATGAATTTGGAAAAAACATGATTGGTATTTGGGCTGTCATCCTCTGGCCAGCCTCTATTTGGGAACAGGGATAGCTAACTTTATTATCTTTTATTGCACAATGTATACCATAAGAGGTGAAAATCTTAAAATGATTTGGGACTTTCTCACTACAATCAGCAGTGTACATATATGACAATACAGCATTGTAGTATTATAGAGTGACTAAAAAATATTGATTTCCACTTACCTTCATTTTATGCAAGTGAATTTTTAGTTACCACTCATGGCTTTACACTAGGAATGTATATACATAGTAAACTTATATATACACACCTATATGTTACATACATACACATATACACACTTGCTATGACTAGATAGTTGAGTTTTTATGACACCTCATGACAACAAAGAATACATAGAAAAGCTTCATCTCAAAAATCAATCTCCCAGGAAGCTGATTTCCTGGGAGAAGGAAAGGAAGAAAAGGAAGGACTCCAAGGTCACAGAAAGTTTCTGGCCAGGATGCAGGTAAGGACAGAGCCCAAGAAGTGGGAGCCTAGAGTCTGTGATCATTTTTCACTTGTGGGTAATTTCTGATTACCCTATCATTAATGCTACCCACTACCTGGCAGATGCACATGTAAATTATTTTTACAAGGAATTTTTTCCAATATGACATCTACCACCCAAGCACAAGAACAAAAAATCAACAAAACTCCGCAAAACAACAAAGATTAAAATAGACTTACATGGCTCTAGACTTTTGTTATGAGACACAGACTTAATAATCATGTTTATTATGGCCATGACAATAAAAGACATAAATTGAGAATTCTGACAAAGAATTGAAAAATTATGATGTGAAAGAACTAAGTAAGAATTCTAGAATGAGTAAAAAGTGACATTAAGAATTCAACAGATAGGGACGCCTGGGTGGCTTAGCGGTTTAGTGCCTACCTTCAGCCCAGGGCATGATCCTGGAGACCCGGGATTGAGTCCCACGTCAGGCTCCCTGCATGGAGCCTGCTTCTCCCTCTGCCTGTATCTCTGCTTCTCTCTCTCCTCTCTGTGTATTCTCATAAATAAATAAAATCTTAAAAAAAAGAATTCAACAGATAAACAGTAGATTAATCTATGGGCAAATAAATATTAGCTATATAGCACAATGGAACATGTAAAAATATACATAAAATTAGGATTAAAATATATGAAATTAAAACCCACAAAAATTGCTTGTAAGATGAAAAGGGGATAAATTAAGCAAATATAAGCAAATATTCTCTGGTACTTACATTTCCTTGGAACAGAGATAAGGTACTAATGAATATTAGCGAATATTAATATTTAATATTATATTTTAATATTGATGTTTAATAAATAAATATTAAAAGTTTAATTAATAAACTTTTAATAAAACATGAATATTTAATAGTCAATTAAGTATTGAATGTTGAGTAGACACTAAAAGAATAATCAAAGCTTTAATATCTAAAAATAGAATAATACAATGAAATCTAAAAAAAAAAAAAGCCAAGAAAGGAGAGAAAAGGAATACAGTAGAGATGGAACAAATTGAAATCAAATAGATGGTTTGGAGCTGGCTGGCTCAGTCCACAGAGCATGTGACTCTTGATCTCAGGGTTGTGAGTTCAAGCCCCACACTGGGTGCAGAGATTACTTAAAAATAAATTATTTTTTAAGAAAGGAAATAAGAGCAAATAGATGGCTTAAATATTGAAACAGAAGTGTATTAGCAATTATAATAAACTAAGGGGCACTTGGGTAGCTCAGTTGGTTAAGCATCTGCCTTTGATTTGATCCCAGGGTCCTGGGGCTTCATACCCATTCAACGTGGGGAGTCTGCTTCTCCCTCTGCCCCTCCCCTTGCTCATGCCTGTGCTCCCTCTCTCTCTCTCCTTCCCTGAAATAAATAAAATCTTTAAAAAACAATAAACATTAGTAGACTAAATATTCCGGTTAAAATATAACAGCTGTAAGACTGGGTTAAAAAGATTCAGAAGAGGGGATCCCTGGGTGGCTCAGCGGTTTAGCGCCTGCCTTTGGCCCAGGGCGTGGTCCAGGAGTCCCGGGATGGAGTCCCGTATCGGCCTCCCAGAATGGAGCCTGCTTCTCCCTCTACCTGTATCTCTGCCCCCCACCCCTATGTCTATCGTGAATAAATAAATAAAATCTTAAAAAAAAAAAAGATTCAGAAGATGTTCTCCTTTGAGAGGTGTATTTTAAATGTGAGGATACAAAAAGGTTAAATATAAAAAGATGGAAAAGAAGGACACCTCGGGGCTCAGTCTGTGAAGCATCCCACTCTTGATCTCAGCTCAGGTCTTCATCCTGGGGTTGTGAGTTTAAGCCCTGCATTGGGCTCTGAGCTGAGCATGGAGCCTACTTAACAACAACAAAACAAAAGGTGGTCAAAAGATAATATATGTTATAAACTGAATACTCTATCCCCTCCAACCCCTCTACCCCCAACCAAATTTATATGTTGAATCCTAATTCTCAGTGTGATGGTATTTGAGGGTGGGGCCCTTGGGAAATGAGTAAGTCATGCGGGTGGGGCCTTCATAAATGGAATTAATGCCCTGATAACAGATCCCAGAAAGCTCCCTTGCCCCTTCTGCCCATTGTGGGCACAGCAGGAGAGTGGCGATGAACCAGGAAGCAGGAACTCACTGCACACAGAATCTGCTAGTGCTTTGATCTAGGACTCTCCAGCTTTCAGAGCAGTGAGAAATAAGTTTTTCAACCGATAAATTTCTCTTGTTTATAAACCACCCAGTCTTTGGGATTTTGACATTATAATAGCCTGAATGGGCTAAGATAATATGCAAAACCAAATTTTTAACAAAAATGGTGTAACTTAACTAATAAAAGATAAAATAGACATAAGGCAAAATATATTACTGAAGACAAAGAGGAATACTTTGTAATGACAGAAAGCTTCAATTTCCCAAGTAGATAAAGCAATTGTAAATTTGTATTCATTTAATCATATAGACTCAAAATACATACAGTTAAATTAATACAACCAAAGGTAGGTAGACGTATCCAAGATCAGAGTGGAATACTCTAACACTTCTCTCAATAACTATTAGAAAAACAGGTCGAAAATCAACAAAATTATAGAAGATTACAATAATGAAATTAGAAAACATAACCTAATAGAGGTATAAATAATATTCCCCCCAATAACTGAAGAGTATATATTCTTTCCAAGGGCGCATGGAATATTTATGAAAAATTATCATGCAAGATTCACAAAATTTAAAAGATTGAAATGACATAAAATATGTCCTTTGATCAAATTTAAGGATAGTAGAAACCAATCAAGGTACTTAAAAGTCCTCCCAATGGCTGGAAACTAAGAACTAAACTTCTATATAACCTATAAAGAAAAGAAGAAATTACAATAAAAGTTGGAAAATAAGTTTTATCCAGTGATAATAAAACTATGGCATGTAAACTTTGGTGGAATGAGGTAAAATGGAGAATTTTTCAAGCAGTAAAACTGTCTTACGTGATACAGAAATAGCAGATAGATGTTATTATACATCTGTCAAAACCATAGAACATACAACACCAAACATGAACCCTACTGGAAACTCTGGACTTTAATTACAACATATCAGTATTGGTTCATCAGTAATAACAAATGTACATATTGTACATTAGCACCATAGTCCATCAGTATACGTTGTACTAATGTAAGATGTTAATAATAGGGAAAATTATATGAAGGTGTGGAGGTCCATACATAAACTCTCTGTAGAGTCTGCTATGTTTTTCCATAAACCTAAAGCTATTAAAAAAAACTATTGGGGATTCTGGGTGGTTCAGTGATGGAGCATCTGCCTTCAGCTCAGGGCATGACTCCGGGGTCCTGGGATCAAGTCCCTCATTGAGCTCCCCGCAGGAGCCTGCTTCTCCCTCTATGTCTCTGCCTCTGTTTCTGCATCTCTCATTAATAAATAAATAAAATCTTTGAAAAAAATTAACAATGTACAAAGGAAACTAGTGGGATGAAATGGTGTCACCACTGTAGATGTTAGTTTGGTGGTTTCTCAATAAGTTAAACGCAAAGTTACCATAGGACCCAGTAATTCCACTTGAGTCTATATACCCAGGACAGTTGAACATGGGTGTGCAAATGAAAACATGTACACAAATGTTTACAGCAGAATTGATCACAGTCACCCAAATGTCCATCAATGGATAAATGAATTTTTAAAAATGGTGTATCCATACAACAGAATATTATTCAGCCATAAAAAGTCCTATTTATATCAAAAGCCTAGAGTAAATAAATCCACACAAACAAAAAGCCGATTAATGTTTATCAGGGGTTGAGAGGATGGGGGAACAGAAAGTGACAGCTTGGTAGGGACAGGGTTTCCTTTTGGGGTGATGAAAATATTCTGGAACTAACAGTATGACAATTATGCAACACTGTGAATGCACCAAATGTCACTACTGATCAGTTTCATGTTACCTGTTTTTTAACACACACACGCAAACTAGTGGGATGTACATATTTTAAGAAATTTGAAAAAATCAGCTAAAAACATAACAAGTTTAATCTCAACAAAGTAGGAGAAAGAAAAATCAATATAAAAACAGAAATTGTTGAAATGGAAAATAGTCTACAAAAGAGGATCAATAGGGCAGCCCCGGCGCAGCGGTTTAGCGCCGCCTGCAGCCTAGGGCCTGATCCTGGAGACCCTGGATCGAGTCCCACGTCAGGCTCTCTGCATGGTGCCTGCTTCTCCTTCTGCCTGTGTCTCTGCCTCTCTCTCTCTCTCTGTGTCTCTCATGAATAAATAAAATCTTTAAAAAAAAAAAAAAAGAGGATCAATAAAGCTACAAATGGAGGCAGAGGAGAGAGAGTAGTAAAATTGCTACAAGCCTAATAAGACTGATCAAGAGAAAAAGAAGGAAGGCACAAATATCCAGTGTGAGAGATGAAATAGGACACATGACCAAAGATCATACAAACATGAGAAAGCAAGTGAGAGATAAGTTTGAACCCTTATACTGACGCATTTTGTATTTTAGATGAAATGGATCCAGAATCACATTATTGATCAAAAATGACATAAGAGGAAACAGAAAACAAGAATAGCCTAGTAACTTAAAGAAAATGAAATCGCAATTTAAATCATTCCCACAGATACAATTCCAGGAGGAAACAGCTTCAGTGGCAAATGACAATTTTACACCAGGATTGAAACAGAGACTAGTCCCCAGTTTGTTTTATGAGGTCCAATACCTCAATGCAAATATCTGACAAGGTCAATATGAGAAAATATTCATTTGTGAGCAGCGAAGCAAAAATCCTAAAGAAAATGTCAGCAAGATAAGTCCAGCGATATACACAAAGGATAATTTATTATGAGTAGATTGAGTTTATTTTAGGAATGCATGGTTTAATTAAACATTCTAAAATCAATAATATACCAAATCAACAGGATAAAGGAGAAAAATAAGATGCAGAAAATTCATTGACAAGTTTAAATATCTGTTCATTACATTAAATATTTTTCTAAGTCTTAGCTAGCTAGGAATGGGAAAAAGTTTGCTTAAGCTGATACACACACACACAGACACACACAGACACACCTATAGCAAATTTGATTGTTGTTAGTAAATTGAGTTTCCCTCTGAGATTAGAAATAATAGTGCTTGGTGTAAAATGAAAAATATTGACATATATATACCGTACATCAGCATCAAAAGAATGGAGTATTAAATACCAAGGAATCAAACTAACAAAAGTTGTATAAGACTTCACTGCACAAAATGTAAAAGGAGAAATTAAAGAAGAACCAAAGAAATGAAGGGATGTGTCATGCAAATTTGAGACACAGTATTTTTAAGATATCAATTCTTACTAGATCAATTGATAAAGTCAATAGGATCTCAGGTTTGTTTTGCATTGTTTGGTTTTTGGTGGAAAATTGGGAACGAATCCTAAACTTTACCTTGAAAAGCAAATGACGAGGATAGTTCAGACACTCTCAGAGGTGAACAGTGGAAAGCTGACTCAACTTGATATGAATAATTATTATCTGGGCACCTGAAGGCTCAGTTGGTTAGGCATCTGGCTCTTGTTTTTGGCTCAATCATGATCTCATAGTTTGTGATCTCAGGGTCATGAGATTGAGCCCCACCACAGGCTCTACACTCAGCAGGAAGTCTGCTTAAAATCTATCACTCTAAAAAAAAAAAAAAATCTATCACTCTAGGGACACCTGCATGGCTCAGTCAGTTGGGTGTCTGCTTTCATTTTGGGTGGTGATCCTGGGGTCCTGGGATCCAGCCCTACATTAGGCTCCCTGCTCAGCAAGGAGTCTGTTTCTCCCTCTCCTGCTCTCCCTGCTTTGTGCTCTCTCTGTGTCAAATGAATGGATAGAAACTTTAAAAAAAAAGATTTTTTCACTCTTCCCCTCGCCCCTCCTGCACACACTCTCTCTATATATAAAATAAATAAATAAATCCTTTAAAAAATAATTATTATAAGGGAATGGGTGCTTAGGTGATTCAGTCATTTAGGGGTCTAACTCTTGATTTCAGTTCAGGTCATCATCTCGGGGTCATGAGATTGAGCCCTGCATCAGGGTCCCTGTTGGGCATAGAGCCTGCTTATGATTTTCTCTTTCCCTCTCCCTCTGTCCTCCCCCCCCCACACACACACACACAACACACACACACTTGCACTCACTCTTTCTAAAAAAGAAGAATGAAAGAAAGAAAGAAAGAAAGAAAGAAAGAAAGAAAGAAAGAAAGAAAGATTACACAGTTAGATTCCTGAAGACAAGGACAGACAGCAATGGGATAAAAAAAAAAGCCTAGAAATAGAATCACTGGAATCACATGTGTATAGATAGCTGACAGCTGACAAATGTAATACTTCCTTAAGTAAGGGTGGGATTTTCAGCAAATTGTGCTGGAACAATTGAATGTTCACAAAAAAAAAGAAAGAAAGAAAGAAAGAAAGAAAGAAAGAAAGAAAGAAAGAAAGAAAGAAAGAAAAAAGGAAGCTTTTGGTGCTTACCTCCTGCACCATACCCAAGTCCATTTCAGTTGGATTTAGAATATGTTGTCTTCAAAATAAAACACTGAAATGTCTAAGAATAGTGTCTTCAAGATCTTAGGGTAGGTGACTTTTAAACATCACACACACACACACACACACACTCACACATATACACTGCTAACTGAAAGGAAAAGGTTAACTCTACTCTCTTTAAAAAATTAAGAACTTCTGGGCATCAAAAGTTGCCATTAAAAAAAGGAATGAAAAGGCAACAGAAAGACTGGAAGAATATATTCTTGCTTACAAAGTACAAAGAACTGTTATCTGTCAATAAGAAAAGGCAAACAGTCTAACAGAAAAATGGGCAAGAGGCTTGAACAGGCTTTTTGGTATGAAAGATAATGGCCCAAATGGCAAATAAATAAAAAAAGGCGCTCAATCTCATCAGAAATCATAGAAACATGAATTAAAATGACCATGCAAAGCTACCCCATGAGGATGATGGTAAAAAAAATCTGGAAGGCTGATTTCACCAAGTAGGTGAGGACAGGGAGCACTTAGTTTTTAAATTTATTAGGAATATAAGTTGGTACAACTACTTTGGAAAGCTGTTTGACATGGTCTGCTGAGGTTGAAGATATGCATTCCCTAGAGCCCTGGAGTATAATTCCCTTTGGATGGAGGGGTGGGTAGTGACAGGACTCAGCAACATCCAATTCACATGAATGCAGCCTCATTTATAGCCACAAGTTGGGATGCCTGGGGACAGAAGCAAGAACTGAAGAAGCCCTAAGTTGTTACCAGATGACGTGAGCCAGGAAAACTGCCCCAGCTCCAGTGCTTGAGATCTCTACAGTTTCTATTTCCTCCCACCTGTCAGAACTTTTTTCGGAAAAACAAAAGTGTCTCACAGCCTGCTCCAGCCAACAATTCATCTGGAAAGAAACTGCTCATCTCTTTGATCTGGATTGCAGTGGGGTCCCCTGTTCAAACTGCTCAAATGTAGGGTGCTCTCCCTGGATCACATTGATGGTGCCATGGGATTCTAGGGAAGGGAGCACCTCCAGATCCCTATTAGCCAGTTTGGGGCCAATTACGGTAAAAGGAAAAACAGCTCAGTTGGCTGCTGGACAGGTAGCTCCCCGATCCTATTTTTCTAGAAAAAAAAAGCAGTGCTGGGTACATGTTGTTGGACAAAGGGTCCAGAGCAAAGACAGTTGACTCTGGTGATACTCCTCTTAGCCTCCCAGGCACCCTGCCACCAAGACTCATCTACCAAACACCTTCCTCATTGAGTTCAAACACTGTCCCCCCTCCCCTGCACCTCTCAGGTGATACCTTAGATTTCCTTCTCTGAGTCAAGGAGTGGGCTGCTTGCCTATGTTGTGTGTCTGGCACCTGCAATCAACACAGCCCTGATTTCTGGTCTGAGCCTAGCTCAGACAAAAGCTCATGAACAACTTGTCCATTCTGAACTCCATGATGTTCCTAATTTCTGGCTAGGGACACTCATCTCTTTCCCAGCTCCTAATGCTTTAAAAATGTTATTGTAGGGATCCCTGGGTGGCGCAGCGGTTTGGCGCCTGCCTTTGGCCCAGGGCGCGATCCTGGAGACCCGGGATCGAATCCCACATCAGGCTCCCGGTGCATGGAGCCTGCTTCTCCCTCCGCCTGTGTCTCTGCCTCTCTCTCTCTCTCTGTGACTATCATAAATAAATAAAAAAATTTAAAAAAAAAATAAAAAAAATTAAAAAATAAAAAATAAAAATGTTATTGTAATGAGCATAACAAGATGCAAAAGTAAATAGAAACAGAAAAGAAAATTCACCCAGGGAATCCTGGGTGGCTCAGTGATTGAGCACCTGCCTTTGGCTGGGGTCCTGATCCCAGGGTCCTAGGATTGAGACCTGCATTGAGCTCCCTGCAGGGAGCCTGCTTCTCCCTCTGCCTATGTCTCTACCTCTGTCTCTGCATCTCTCATGAATAAATAGAAAGAAAGAAAGAAAGAAAGAAAGAAAGAAAGAAAGAAAGAAAGAAAGTCACCCAGAATTGCACCTATTCTGTTTATTTTCCAGCTTTTTTCCACCCCACATCTATAAGTGTGAAGTGTACAGTCATAATCGTGGCAGAGAGAGTTTTGCTCTGCCACTTAATAGCTGATCAATTTTTTTCAAAATATTACAGTTTTTCTCTACTTATAATTTTTTTAAAGTAGGCTCTGTGCCCAGTGCGGAGCCAGACGTGGGGTTCCAAATCACTGCCCCGACATCAAGGCCTGAGCTGAGATCAAGAGTCGAACACTTAACCAACAGAGCCACCCAGGCACCCCAAATTATACTTTTAATGATCATCTAGTATGCCATGGAGCCAATGTTCTTGAAACCACCTGACATCTCCTTAATGAAACTGAGTCATCCTTCCCAGGTACATTGCCACACACACATCCTTGAAATGCCTTTCAAGGACAGCCCAGGCTCAGAGAGTGTGCCCTCTTCTGAACTCACGAGCATTTTCTCTGTTTCTCAGCCTCCTAGCACATGCTGTCTTGCATTTATTTTAAACATTTCTGTGTGTAGATGTGTTGTCCTCCTTCTAGAGTCTGATAGCCGTGAAAACCAAACTAAGTCTTTTGCACCTCCATACCCCTACACTTTGCAGAGTACCTGACATTTTATGCTCTTCCATAAAAGCTCTTCCACAAAATTAACCATGGTGGCAATGCTGTCGATGGTGTGATTCACTGCAGGCCACAGACACAAATCAACTCAGGGTAAGTTTAGCAGAAAAGAAGCTGATTAGGGACACCTGGGTGGCTCAACTTAGGGACGCCTAGGTGGTTCAGTGGTTGAGCATCTGCCTTTGGCTCAGGGTGTGATCCCCAGGTCCAGGATCAAGTCCTGCATTGGGGTCCCCACAGGGATCCTGCTTCTCCCTCTGTGTGTGTCTCTGCCTCTCTCTTTCTCTGTCTTTTGTGAATAAATAATTAGAATCTTTTTTTAAAAAGAAGCTGATTAATATTAAACATACACCCAGGAATTCGACTCCTAGGTATGTACCCTTGAAAAAGAAAAACCTATGTCTACATAGGTTTTGTATGTCTACATACAAACAAAACAAAGCAAAACAAAAAAACCCTAACCTGTACAAAAATGTTCATATGGGTCTCATTCAGAATAACCCCAAACTGGGCAGCCCCGCTGGCTTGGTGGTTTAGCGTCACCTTTGGCCCAGGGTGTGATCCTGGAGACCCGGGATCGAGTCCCACATCGGGCTCTCTGCATGGAGCCTGCTTCTCCCTCTGCCTGTGTCTCTGCCTCTCTCTCTCTCTCTGTTTCTCATAAATAAATAAATCTTGAAAAAAAAAAGAATAACCCCAAACTGGAAGACAACCCATATTTTGATCAACAGGAGAATGGAGAAATGGTTGCTAGTATGTTCATATAATACTACTCAGCAGTAGAAAGGCCCAAGCTATGGACATAGGAAACAACTTGGATGAATCTCCAGGATGCTATGCTAAGTGAAAGAAGGCAGACATAGAAGAGTCCAAGATCAGGCAACACTAACCTATGATGATAGAAATGTTGTTACCATGTGCACAGATAAGCGGGGGCAGATTCCAAAAAAGAATTTGCAAGCACTGGAGCAGCAAGCAGCTGTCATTCAGACCCTATTAACAGGATTATGGCATTATGCCTTTGACCCTAGAGAAATATGCTAACCTATCAATTGAGCAGCCTTGCTGACTGCAGGGGACCATCCCAGCAAGATCTCACTAAAAGAAGAACGATGATTCTAGTTCTCTCTGGTACCCTTGGCATCCAGGAAGCCAGAGTGGAGAGTAAACGAGCACAGTCAGGACTCTGAGATGGAAGCTGGAAGCTTCCAGTACCATCTGGTCTCTATAATCCCTACTGGATTCTCTCCTCGGTTCCCTTGCTGGGACATGGCAGGATGGGGAGATATGGCAGGGTGGGGAGTACAGACATGCAGCACAGAGAAGAGCATGCAAGTGCCTATCAGGAGATCCCAGGGCTTTCAGAGTAGAGGAAGAGTGGGGCATGTCTTTCCTCTGGGCTGATTAAATTCCCACCCTGGTCCTGCCCATCTTCAGTGAATGTGTTTGCTTGCGGGGGTTGAGCCTGGCACCTGGAAACCTGTACCTGAGTGCAGGCCATCCATCAGTTGGGAACAAGCAGGGCTCACTGTCTAAATTGAGATCCCCTGGATGAAAAGGACTGGTTTAGAGATTTTGCCTAGAGCTGGATATCAACTTTTCCAGAACGAGGAAGCAAATAGAAGTGAAGGCAGAACAATATTTTTTCCCTTTGTGTCACACATGTGGACCTAACATTTTCCCTAATGGAAACATTTCTGTTTAATGAGACCTGGAGTTTGGAGACAAGTGAGATTATCTCATGAAGGACGTGAGAAACTCAGGTTTGCCTTGCAGTAAACTAGCCAAGACTGGGGGCTCCCCATTCCCCCACAGGGAGAATCTGCACATAATCCCAACCTCCAAGTGTTCATGTGCCAGCCAGCTGGCATTTCCCAGCACCTCCACCAACAGCCGGCCCAGCTAAGCCCAGATTCGATTCCCAAGTCTGTAATGTTTATTGGTTGCCTCCAAAATCACTCTCAAGCTTGCCCTGCAAAATGAAAGAGCAGAAAGGAGGTGAGGCCTCTTTCCTACTACCTGACCCTGTGGTACATCTGGCAGGTCATGCACAGGTCTTGGTAGGACACTAGAAGAATGGACAACCTATGGACCTTTTGGCACTTTTGCCCTTGCCTCGCAGCATGTACCAAGTGACGCCTGCTGTTATTCATCCAAAACCATTGCAAATAGTTCTCACATCACGACCCCAGAGTGGGGAGTGTCTCAAACATAGAAAGTGATGCAGACAATGGGTAGCCAAAGTGAAGGACAATTATTCATTGAGTTTCTGATGATCAGAAGGATTTAAGAGAAGGGTTCTTCAGATTGTTCTGGCCAGTATACATGACATTCCATCAAATTCAACTCGGGGTAGCTGAGTCATTTTTTAAAAATATTTTATTCATTTATTTGAGAAAGAGAGAGAGAGAGCACGAGCCAGGGGAGGGGCAGAGGGAGAAGCAGACTCCCTGCTGAGCAGGGAACCCACCTTGGGGCTCTATCCCAGGACCCAGGGATCATGATCTGAGTTGAAGACAGACACTTAACTGACTGAGGTACCCAGGTGCCCCTAATTGAGTCATTTTTCAACAAGGGACTTAGAGTCAGAGATATTTGGATCTCAAATATACGAAGTTTGCTTGGTTGTAAACTAGAGAAGCTCACATCTATTTCAAAGAGGTACAAAGCAGTCTCAATGAGATCACCTATGCACAGCATGTAACACAATGACTGAGAAATAGTAAATTCTCAATAAATCGCAGTAACCCATGTTAATCATAATGCTAACATGAAGAAAGGCAGTAAAAAATAGAGGAGAGAATGAACGTATGACTCTGGCTTCCGAAGGACCCCCTCAAACCTGTCCGATATGTCCAATCAGCTTCGCTCTTGAGGGGAGTCCAGGCATCACAGAACTGTGATTTACTAATCTCTACAGCCATGCAAAATCTTGCTTCTCCCATCAATGACATCAAGACAGGAATAAATTCGGTAGTAAAAAAAAAAAAAAGAGGGGGATGTTGAGACAAAACACAAAACTTTACCTATGAAATGACATGGTTGAGGTCTCGTCTCAAACTCTGATTTCTACTAATGGTTGAAAAAATAATCTTACCTATTCAAAGCAATTCATTCATGGCTGTTAAAATTTAATCTCATTTAGAGAAGTGCTCAGTTAATATTAGCATTTTCCTTCATCTTTCCAGACGTGAGACAGGGACTGCAGTGACTGAGTATGAGTGGAGATTGGGACACGTACCCTCCTGCATGAGCAGAGACCATCACAGGGGTGGTTACAGCTGAGGTGCACCTGCTGTTCCCAGGTTGGGGGTTTCTGCCGCTGACCCTCCAGGACTCACTGTTGTAGCTGCTGGGTGGCCATCATTCCGTCCAATGGCTCCTATCGGTGTAGACACCTCTCCAAGTCAAGCATGCTTGGAAGTTCCTGCCTTCTTTTCCCAAACCCCTAAAAGCCCTTACTCCTTTCAGGGCAGGACTTAGTTTTCTTCAAATTCTCTTTATAATCTATTGTTTACAGATAAACTTTACCCTCTTTCTCCAGGCTTCACCTCAAGATCCTTTAACCCAGCTTTCTAGAATTCAAAACATCTACTTTTTGTTTCAGCACCGGGATCTCAGAATAAAGACCTATGGCATTCAAGTTCCTAGATCTGCTATAGATTTACCCCCCAATTATTTAAAAATTCAAAAGCCTTGAATCTGGGATGCCTGGGTGGCTCAGCAGTTGAACTTCTGCTTTTGGCCCAGGGCATGAACCTGAAGTTCTGGGATCAAGTCCCACATCGGGCTCCCCGCAGGGAGCCTGCTTCTCCCTCTGCCTGTGTCTCTGCCTCTCTCTGTGTCTCTCATGAATAAATAAATAGAAATCTTTTTTAAAAAATGCCTTGAATCTGACTCTTGGTTTCACTCTGTACCACTATCACCCTATAGGAAGTTTATAATGAAAAGCCTCTTCTTCAGTGAGGAAGAGAAAGGTAGAAGGTGAAAGAAATTAATATCAAAAATTACTTCTGCTCACACTTTTCTGCCTACAGCCCAGAACAAGTCCAAGTTCATGGCTAAAAACCATCCCCTTGGCATCCCCACAGACTGTGTGGATGGTCCACCTCAAGGCAGGGACCAGAGGAGAGTCAGAGTTTCTCAGGCGGAATCTGGGATGTGCATGAGTGGAGGAGGTGAAGGGGAGGTATCTTCCATATTTGTTTCTGAACTGGGAGGATGTGCCAAGGATATGTATGATAGAAATACAAAAGCCCCCATTACCAAGGTAGGATCAGAAGATAAAAACAGAAGTATAGGGGCAGCCTGGGTAGCTCAGCGGTTTAGTGCCACCTTCAGTCCAGGGTGTGATCATGGAGACCTGGGATCGGGTCCCACATCAGGCTCCCTGCATGGAGCCTGCTTCTCCCTCTGCCTGTGTCTCTGCCTCTTTCTCTCTGTGTGTCTCTCACGAATAAATAAAATCTTAAAAAAAAAAACAGAGGTATAGGAAATATCCCCAAATTTTAAGGCTACTCAACAGATTATCAAGTGAAGGGTTTCCTTGGACTCCAAAGCATTCTTTATTTGGATTCTCTACCCAACTTCCCTTGAATGCAAAAGAGTCTGCTGCAGACATAGTGCTCTGTATTAGTCTGGTTTTTCCAGAGAAATGGAATCAAAATCAACAGGATTTTTGATATACCCAATCTTAATTAATAATTTCTGTCTTTGGGATCCCTGGGTGGTGCAGCGGTTTAGCGCCTGCCTTTGGCCCAGGGCGTGATCCTGGAGACCCCGGATCGAATCCCACATCGGGCTCCTGGTGCATGGAGCCTGCTTCTCCCTCTGCCTATGTCTCTGCCTCTCTCTCTCTCTGTGTGACTATCATAAATAAATAAAAAAAGATTTAAAAAATTAATTTCTGTCTTTATGTAGATACAGGTATAGATGTATAGATGAATATACATATAATTCATCTATATCCACAGATATAAATACACCTACACCTATATTTTATCTATATAAAATAAAGAATTATTTGTTGAGATTTGTCATAAGAGATTCTAATCCTCATTCATACAATCATGGAAGCTAAGTCCAAAATCTGCTGAGGCAATGTGCTGGTTCAAGTCTGAAGGCCGTCAAGTTTCTGTGGAAGCAGGAAGAACAGATGTCCGCTGTCCTGTTCCCAAGTTTAATAAAACCATGTTTTGGCACACACACACACACACACACACACACACACACACACACACAAAGGAAGAAAGAAAGAAAGAAAGAAGAAGAAAGAAAGAAAGAAAGAAAGAAAGAAAGAAAGAAAGAAAAGAAAGAAAAAAAGGAAGAGCAGATGTCCCAGCTCAGTGGTGTCAGGGAGGAGAATTCTTTTATTTGAAGGTGGGTCAGATTTTTTTGTTCTATTCAGATCTTCAACTGATTGAATGAAGCCCACCCACCTCAGTGGTAGCAATCTGCTTTACTTGATCTACTGATTTTAATGTTCCTGCCATCCAAAAACACCCTCCCAGAAACATCTAAGTATCTGGGCACTCTGGGACCCAGACAAGGGGACACATAAACTTAACCATCACAGGTCCTTTTCTCCACAGCTATGTTGTCAGCCCCAACACCTGTGGCCCTCGTGCAATTCTCCATGACTTCTAACCTTTAGGCTCATGCTTTTCTCTAAGTCAGGGAAATGGCTATGTGTGAAGCCCTGGTGCCATTTTGTGTCTCTCTTTGTCACCTTCCCTGCGGACAGCAGCCTGTTCTCCTCAGCCCCATACTTCTCTTGGTCTCCCTCCCACGGCAAAGTCTTCTGGAAACCAGTCCCACAAAATGCCCAGTCTAACTGGAAAAGCCCTCGGGAAGGAAAATCTCTGAGCCCAGATCTGAAGACCAAAGTCCTAACTCCAGGGGCAGTATCCTTTTGGCCATGTCAGGCGATAGCCTGACATGGTTTGAATAGCCTCCAAGGTTTGAATCTAGCCCAGTTCCCCAGCCCCAAGAGCCACAGAGATGAAAGCCAGCTGCTGGCCCCTCAGCTGGAGGCACAGCAGGAGTTGCACTCACTGCCTTGTGACAAGGAGCTGGTAGTGGTGCTGTGACCAATTACCAGAGCTTGGAAACATTAGCTTGGATAAAATTAGATTTGACCCGAGAGATCGTTCCAAACACCAACTCACCCGCCTTTGAGCTTCTGAATCCCATCAAATTGCACAGAGTTCTCTCTTCCTGCCTTTAAATTTACTCTCTTCATCAAAGAAATTTAAAAAAAGACCTTTTTTTTTAAAAAACAATCTTTAAAGCTCTCCCCTGGAGGTGTTGTAACAGGCTGGCGGATGTGGCATCAGCTAGTTGTAGCAAATACCACAGCACTGAGGCTGAGAGATGAGCTGGCTTCTCACTTGAATGTTGAAAGGATAGTTGCCCCTTGAGATGAAGACTCTGGGCCAGAGAGGTCCCAAGACCTGCCCTAGAACCCTCAAGATTTTATTTTAGCATCCGGGAAGAGGGCAGAAAGTCAGTGAGCAGGAGCAAGGACAAAGTTCCCTGAGATCAGGGACACATCCGTCCTGTTTACCAGCTCAGCCCCAGCAGCAGCTCTAGGTCTGATGCATCATAGATGCTCAGTAAACATTTGGGGAAGAAGTAAACATATGAGAGGCAGGAAGGAAGGGAATAAATGAGCCGTGACGTGAAGGCAATCTGGCTTGGGGTCACTTTTTTTTGTTGTACCATCACTTCCTTATGCTGACGTTGTTTTGAACTTCTGGGGGTTTCTTTTGAGGGTCAAGGGGGGTTTTGTTGACTTTTATTTTCATTTTGGGACTTTTGTTTTGTGTTGTTCCATCCAAGTCAAAGACACTGGGGCTGCCAAAGGTCTAACTTCTGGATAAGTGGAGCACTGTGATTGTCACGGAGTGATTTTTATTAAGGAATTCCCCAAGCTCACATATTTGAGATTCAGAGATGAATCTCTGAGACAGAGATTGAGAGTCAGAGATGAGACAAAGAAGTGTCACCTCCGGTAGAGTACACAGAGTTCCGGAATGTTCCTACCTGTGTGTCCTCCCACCCGCCCTGTTGTTCTCAGGGCTTCTTTCTGCCCCATGGGAAATCTACTTGGGCTATAGATTGTTCATTCCTTCTGGGTCCAGATTTTCAAGGAGCAAATCTGACTAAAAGACCCAAGCTCGGGAGGCCTGGATGGCTCAGGTTTGAGAATCTGCCTTCGACTCACGTTGTGATCCTGGAGTCCTGGGATCGAGTCCCTTATCAGGCTCCTCACAGGGAACCTGTTTCTCCCTCTGCCTGTGTCTCTGCCTCTCTCTGTGTCTCTCATGAATAAATAAATAAATTTAAAAAAAAAAAAAGACCCAAGTTCGTATGACCCAAGGTCATTCAAGCATTCATGCATAGACTCATCCACTCAGTCTCTCAAAGAGTATTTCTCTGTGCCACACACTTCACTGGGTGGTTCTAAAATGAATGAGACTCGGCCTCTGACCTCAGATCCTCACCATGAATACAGGAAACAAGCCTGTCTACAGCTAAGGTGATGACTGGAGCATCATGGAGGTAGAAATTAATTTTTCTGGGAGGTCAGAGGGGAAAGACTTCAAAGAGAAAAGGATAATAGAAGTAATTATTAAAATAGGAATAGAATTTCAGTCGCTTCTGTTTTGAAGATGTGGGGCCAGGTAAGAAGAAATCACTCCAGGTAGAGGTTAAATCTCATCAATTCTAATAAAGTCTAAAGTTCTCCACATGACCCATGATCATGAACTGGTGCCTGCCTATCTGGCTAACCCCAAGTTAAGCCCAAGGGCTTATTGCCTTTAAAGTCCTCAGTATATACCTGACACTTGGGCCTTCCTTTGAGAGAAGAATCCCCTAGGCTTGTTTCTGGCATATGACATTAGAACCTGCTGTTTCCTCTGGTTAAAATGTTCTCCTTTAGCTCTTCATGGGGCTGGCTGCCTGTGAGCAATGAAATCTCAGCTCAAATGCCTCACATGAGGACTTTCCGGTCCTCTTAGAATCCCCATCGTGCACATCAGTAAGCACCCTGTGACTGGGAAGTAACTTATTGGAGGTCACCCAACTAAGGGGTGAAGCTATCAGAAATTAAACCTAAAGTAATTGTGGCTTAGAGAGGCAGCTTGGATGCACTCGCTGCACTACACCACCTCTCCCACATCTGAATTGATCCTGTCTACACATTGTATATTTCCCTCTCCTTATGATAGAATATATAGTGTCTGAGAGCAGGGGCCCTGTCTGCCCAGGTCATGACTATCTATCTCCAACATTGAGTACAAAACCTGGCATAGAGGTCACACTCAGAAAATATTTTTTGAATGAAAAAAAAAGAGCAAAAGCTCAGGAGAGAGGAAGTATGCATAAAGAACGAAGATTAGGGGAAATAGCAAGAAATCTTATTTCTTTTTCTTTTTAAGATTTTATTTATTTATTCATGAGAGACAGAGACAGAGACAGAGAGGCAGAGGGAAAAGCAGAGTCCATGCAGGAAGCCTGACATGGGACTCGATCCCAGGTCTCCACGATCACACCTTGGGCTGAAGGTGGCGCTAAACCGCTGAGCTACCCGGGCTGCCCAAGAAATCTTATTTCTATGTGACCTCTGGGAACCATGTCCCTATATTTATCCTCCCACTCAAAGTAGTGACAGTGGTTGGAAATACAGGACAGGTAGGAAGGAGCAGGTATGGTGACCCCAGAGGGTAAGGAATCAGGGGGAGATCTAAAGCTTCCGGGGGCAGGGAATCCTTACACTACACCTCCAGCTGTGACATAGAAGTGACCTCTTGGTCCTAATCAGAGAAGATAATGGATGTCACTTCATGGAGGTCCTTTCCATAAAGAGGTAACCGCCGAGCAGCAGGAAAAATCATTCCCTCAGAGGTCTCCATGGTGTCGGTAACTCAGGCGTCCTCTCCAGCAGACCGGGTCAAGATGGCCAGAGCAGATGGCGTTAATGAGCTTGCAATGACTCAAGCCACGTCTGCAGTCTGCTGCCTGAGAGAGGCTCACTCTTGGCCACAGTTCCCTGATCTTTCCCCAGTGAAGCACTGTGGTGTTCAACAGACTCTGTCATCTCGGATGGTAGGCTTTCCAAAATGCAGTGGTTCCAGCACAAGGATCGCTGCTTCTGACCAGGGCTGCTCAGGCATAGCCCACACCAGACTACTGTTCTACCAATGAGAGGAGCCTGGGATTGCACTTTGAGATTCTGACTCATAGGGAGGTCTTCCAAGGGCTCACCATACTCTTTCCCTCACCTCGGAAAGGGATGGATGAATCACACAACCTAAAGGCAGACAGTTCTCCTAGCTGTCCAGCAAGTAGACCTTTGCACCTTCGACTGTGCTGGCTTGGGGTTAAAAAAATTATAGTAAGGGGTGCCTGGGTGGCTCAGTCGGTTAAACATCAGCTTTTGGTTCAGGTCATGATCTCAGGGTCCTGGGATCAAGCCCTGCATTGGGCTCCCTGTTCAGTGGGGAGTCTGCTTCTCCCTCTGACCCTCCCCCTGCTCATTCTCTCTCTCTCTCTCAAATAAAAAAATCAAATCTTAAAAAAATTATAGTATGCTATATCTATGCATAATTGTAGCTGCCATAGATCAATTGCTTTTTCTGTACTGGACACATTTCAAAGCCCCCACACATATCCTCTTACTGAATATCAAGACAACTCTTTGTTATAGAAGGGACCTCAAACCCATTGCACAAAGGAAAAATCAAAGGATAGAGAAAATAAATTATTTCAGGTCTTACAGGCAGCAAGTGGCATAGCCTGTATCTGCCAAATTTCAAAGTTGAAGTTAACCTTTGTGCTGTTATTGACCTATCTGTGAGTTTCAACCTCTCCAAATACATCCTAACCTGGGAATGGAAAGCATGTACCATCACTATTTGTCAATACACGTACTGTGTTTGGGTGAGGATTTCTAAAATTTGATTTCTTCTTTTAAAAAAGTAATTATGCAGAACATGAGAGACTCCTAACTCTGGGAAACGAACTAGGGGTGGTGGAAGGGGAGGTGGGCAGTGGGTGGGGGTGACTGGGTGACGGGCACTGAGGGGGTCACTTGATGGGATGAGCACTGGGTGTTATTCTATGTTGGCAAATTGAACATCAATAAAAAATAAATTTATAAAAATAAATAAATAAATAACAAAAAAGTAATTATGGAGCATCTAGATGGATTAATCAGTCAAGCATCTGCCTTTGGCTCAGGTCATGATTCTGGGGTCTTGGGATCAAGCTCCCTGCTTAGTGAGGAGTCTGCTTCTCCCTCTTCCTCTGGCTGCCTCTCCTCCTGCTTGTGCTCTCTCTTTCTGTCAAATAAATAAATAAAATCTCTAAATAAAATAAAATAGTAATTACATTTCCTAACATGGAAACCTCAGGACCTAAAACCAAAGATACAAAGACATCAATTGCTTGTAGTCTTACCCAGAGATGATTTAGGAACTAAGTATCAGAAATATGACCAGTACTGAAGCATGATCCATTGGTCCATTGGTTCATTGGTCCATTATCAAGTTGCAAATAAGCTCTCATTAAATTCAACAAAGGTGTATTTATCTAGGGCTTTCTAAACACACAATTCCTTTGCATTAGGTGATGCAAATGATATAAAGGAGTAAAACAAGATGTGGTGTGTATGGGGTGAGTTGAGGATGAAATTTAGATGAGTCCAACTCAGCCTTACTTTAAGAATATTGGGTTTTGCTTCTAAACAATCATCATTCAATTTGTTTGTCTAAACCACCATCAATCACCTCCATCTCAAAGAGCTTCCATGAGTCCTGGATCATTCAAGCAGGAAAGTCCACATGGCAAAGTGGAAGAAGGCTGAACAGAGTGTCAACATGCAGCTGGACATCACTCGGAATCAACAGGCAATGTTCTGGCAGCTAGCTACTAAAATTACTCACTGGATGGCAAAGAAATGGAAATTCTCACAGCTTCTTGGCATACGGGATGTTCAGTTCTCCTTTGAATGGGAAGGGAAGAACTTTAGGTGGTGAATCAGCTCTCACACGCCACCGTGGTACTGGGGACAGATGGTGCTCACTTGGGCACAGGAGGGCCAGTCCCTTCTCTGTGGTTCACCTCCTTTCTGTTTGGTCTCAAGCCACATGGTATCTATCTGGTCTTGAAGTGGGAAAAATAGTTCTGCATATTCTTCTAAACCTATTAGTCCTGGCTTTAGATGTCTAAAAGTCAAAAATATTGGTTCTGTTGTTTTGTTTCTGCTTTGACACCCCTCCCCTAAAGTAGAGGGCACCCCAGTTCTAGTCATCTGGGCTAGAAGGAAATGCTTCAGTGTGTGCCTGCAATGGTCTTCCTAATATTTCCTCTCCTAATTAGGTATAAGTACTGCTGGTTACTGGCAAAGATAGTCAACCATGGTTCTCCCGCACAGAAGGGCTGGCTCATCAGCTTTAAGAATGGAGCTGCAGGGGCACCTGGGCGGCTCAGTGTTGAGTGTCTGCCTTCAGCTCAGGTCGTGATCCTGGGATCCTAGGATCACGTCCCACATTGGGATCCTTGCAGGGAGTCTGCTTCTCCCTCTGCCTGTGTCTTTGCCACTCTCTCTGTGTATCTTTCATGAATAAATAAATAAATATCTTAAAAAAAAGAAGAATGGAGATACAGAGGATGGATGCTTATGGCAGGCAGGGCTGGTTCTAAAGGAGAAGAGAAGCCTGAGCTAAGCATGTTGGGTTTCTTCTTCCAGACTCACCACTCAGCTAGTTATTCCTCTTCATCTCATGTGGAAGACTGAGAGTGGAGAGTGGCTCTGTGTTCCTCCCCTGATTTCCAACCCTATGCAATGGAGTAGGAATCTACTCCTCTACAAACAGATACATGAACAGTAGGAAGAGCTACCCTCCCTCCCTCCCTCCCTCCCATTTGGCCACAGGGTGACAGTGCCCATACTAGAAGTACAACTGGGGAGATAGCTCCACATAGAAGAGTGGTTCGTTTGGCCTGAGTAGTCAAGGAGGGCAACATAGAGGGAGCATCCCAAAGTAGACCAGGTGTCCTATTTTCTTTTTTTTTTTTTTTTTTTTTTTTTTTTTTTTAATTAACTTTTATTGGTGTTTAATTTACCAACATACAGAAAAACACCCAGTGCTCATCCCGTCAAGTGTCCACCTCAGTGCCCGTCACCCATTCCCCTCCAACACCCGCCCTCCTCCCCTTCCACCACCCCTAGTTCGTTTCCCCGAGTTAGGAGTCTTTATGTTCTGTCTCCCTTCCTGATATTTCCCAACATTTCTTTTCCCTTCCTTTATATTCCCTTTCACTATTATTCATATTCCCCAAATGAATGAGAACATACACTGTTTGTCCTTCTCCAATTGACTTATTTCACTCAGCATAATACCCTCCAGTTCCATCCACGTTGAAGCAAATGGTGGGTATTTGTCGTTTCTAATTGCTGAGTAATATTCCATTGTATACATAAACCACATCTTCTTTATCCATTCATCTTTCGATGGACACCGAGGCTCCTTCCACAGTTTGGCTATTGTGGCCATTGCTGATAGAAACATCGGGGTGCAGGTGTCCCGACGTTTCATTGCATCTGAATCTTTGGGGTAAATCCCCAACAGTGCAATTGCTGGGTCGTAGGGCAGGTCTATTTTTAACTCTTTGAGGAACCTCCACACAGTTTTCCAGAGTGGCTGCACCAGTTCACATTCCCACCAACAGTGTAAGAGGGTTCCCTTTTCTCCGCATCCTCTCCAACATTTGTTGTTTCCTGCCTTGTTAATTTTCCCCATTCTCACTGGTGTGAGGTGGTATCTCATTGTGGTTTTGATTTGTATTTCCCTGATGGCAAGTGATGCAGAGCATTTTCTCATGTGCATGTTGGCCATGTCCATGTCTTCCTCTGTGAGATTTCTCTTCATGTCTTTTGCCCATTTCATGATTGGATTGTTTGTTTCTTTGGTGTTGAGTTTAATAAGTTCTTTATAGATTTTGGAAACTAGCCCTTTATCTGATATGTCATTTGCAAATATCTTCTCCCATTCTGTAGGTTGTCTTTTAGTTTTGTTGACTGTATCCTTTGCTGTGCAAAAGCTTCTTATCTTGATGAAGTCCCAATAGTTCATTTTTGCTTTTGTTTCTTTTGCCTTCGTGGATGTATCTTGCAAGAAGTTACTGTGGCCAAGTTCAAAAAGGGTGTTGCCTGTGTTCTCCTCTAGGATTTTGATGGAATCTTGTCTCACATTTAGATCTCTCATCCATTTTGAGTTTATCTTTGTGTATGGTGAAAGAGAGTGGTCCAGTTTCATTCTTCTGCATGTGGATGTCCAATTTTCCCAGCACCATTTATTGAAGAGACTGTCTTTCTTCCAATGGATAGTCTTTCCTCCTTTATCGAATATTAGATGGCCGTACATTTCAGGGTCCACTTCTGGGTTCTCTATTCTGTTCCATTGATCTATGTGTCTGTTTTTGTGCCAGTACCACACTGTCTTGATGACCACAGCTTTGTAATACAACCTGAAATCTGGCATTGTGATGCCCCCAGCTAAGGTTTTCTTTTTTAATATTCCCCTGGCTATTCGGGGTCTTTTCTGATTCCACACAAATCTTAAAATAATTTGTTCTAACTCTCTGAAGAAAGTCCATGGTATTTTGATAGGGATTGCATTAAACGTATAAATTGCCCTGGGTAACATTGACATTTTTACAATATTAATTCTGCCAATCCATGAGCATGGAATATTTTTCCATCTCTTTGTGTCTTCCTCAATTTCTTTCAGAAGTGTTCTATAGTTTTTAGGGTATAGATCTTTTACCTCTTTGGTTAGGTTTATTCCTAGGTATCTTATGCTTTTGGGTGCAATTGTAAATGGGATTGACTCCTTAATTTCTCTTTCTTCAGTCTCATTGTTAGTGTATAGAAATGCCATTGATTTCTGGGCATTGATTTTGTATCCTGCCACGCTACCAAATTGCTGTATGAGTTCTAGCAATCTGGGGGTGGAGGCTTTTGGGTTTTCTATGTAGAGTATCATGTCATCGGCGAAGAGGGAGAGTTTGACTTCTTCTTTGCCAATTTGAATGCCTTTAATGTCTTTTTGTTGTCTGATTGCTGAGGCGAGGACTTCCAGAACTATGTTGAACAGCAGTGGTGAGAGTGGACATCCCTGTCTTGTTCCTGATCTTAGGGGAAAGGCTCCCAGTGCTTCCCCATTGAGAATGATATTTGCTGTGGGCTTTTCGTAGATGGCTTTTAAGATGTCGAGGAAACTTCCCTCTATCCCAACACTCTGAAGGGTTTTGATCAGGAATGGATGCTGTATTTTGTCAAATGCTTTCTCTGCATCTAATGAGAGTATCATATGGTTCTTGGTTTTTCTCTTGCTGATATGATGAATCACATTGATGGTTTTACGAGTGTTGAACCAGCCTTGTGTCCCAGGGATAAATCCTACTTGGTCATGGTGAATAATTTTCTTAATGTGTTGTTGGATCCTATTGGCTAGTATCTTGTTGAGAATTTTTGCATCCATGTTCATCAGGGATATTGGTCTGTAATTCTCCTTTTTGGTGGGGTCTTTGTCTGGTTTCGGAATTAAGGTGATGCTGGCCTCATAGAACGAATTTGGAAGTACTCCATCTCTTTCTATCTTTCCAAACAGCTTTAGTAGAATAGGTATGATTTCTTCTTTAAACGTTTGATAGAATTCCCCTGGGAAGCCATCTGGCCCTGGACTCTTGTGTCTTGGGAGGTTTTTGATGACTGCTTCGATTTCCTCCCTGGTTATTGGCCTGTTCAGGTTTTCTATTTCTTCCTGCTCCAGTTTTGGTAGTTTGTGGCTTTCCAGGAATGCGTCCATTTCTTCTAGATTTCCTAATTTATTGGCGTACAGCTGTTCATAATATGTTTTTAAAATCGTTTGTATTTCCTTGGTGTTGGTAGTGATGTCCCCTTTCTCATTCATGATTTTATTAATTTGAGTCTTCTCTCTCTTCTTTTTAATAAGGTTGGCTAATGGTTTATCTATCTTATTAATTCTTTCAAAGAACCAACTCCTGGTTCTGTTGATCTGTTCCACAGTTCTTTTGGTCTCGATATCATTGAGTTCTGCTCGAATTTTAATTAACTCTCTTCTTCTGCTGGGGGTGGGGTCTATTTGTTGCTTTTTCTCTAGTTCCTTTATGTGTAAGGTGAGCTTTTGAATTTGAGATCTTTCCAGTTTTTGAATGTATGCTTGTATTGCGATGTATTTCCCCCTCAGGACTGCTTTTGCTGCATCCCAAAGATTTTGAACGGTTGTATCTTCATTCTCATTAGTTTCCATGAATCTTTTTAATTCTTCCTTAATTTCCTGGTTGACCTTTTCATCTTTTAGCAGGATGGTCCTTAACCTCCACGTGTTTGTGGTCCTTCCATATTTCTTGTTGTGATTAAGTTCTAATTTCAAGGCATTATGGTCTGAGAATATACAGGGGACTATCCCGATCTTTTGGTATCGGTTCAGACCCGATTTGTGACCCAGTATGTGGTCTATTCTGGAGAAAGTTCCATGTGCACTTGAGAAGAATGTGTATTCAGTTGAGTTTGGATGTAAAGTTCTGTAGATATCTGTGAAATCCATCTGGTCCAGTGTATCATTTAAAGCTCTCGTTTCTTTGGAGATGTTGTGCTTAGAAGACCTATCCAGGGTAGAAAGAGCTAGATTGAAGTCACCAAGTATAAGTGTATTATTATCAAGATATTTCTTGAGTTTGGTTATTAATTGGTTTAAATATTTGGCAGCTCCCACATTCGGGGCATATATATTGAGGATTGTTAAGTCCTCTTGTTGGATAGATCCTTTGAGTATGAGATAGTGTCCCTCTTCATCTCTCACTATAGTCTTCGGGGTAAATTTTAATTTATCTGATATAAGGATGGCAACCCCTGCTTTCTTTTGAGGACCATTTGAATGGTAAATGGTTCTCCAACCTTTTATTTTCAGGTTGTAGGTGTCCTTCTGTCTAAAATGAGTCTCTTGTAGACAGCAAATAGATGGGTCCTGCTTTTTTATCCAGTCTGAAACCCTGCGCCTTTTGATGGGGTCATTAAGCCCGTTCACATTCAGAGTTACTATTGATAGATATGAGTTTAGTGTCATCATATCTATTCAGTCCTTGTTTTTGTGAATTGTTCCACTGAACTTCTTCTTTTTTTTTTTTTTTTTTTTTTTGAACTTCTTCTTAAAGGGGAATTTTAAGAGTCCCCCTTAAAATTTCTTGCAGAGCTGGTTTGGAGGTTACATATTCTTTCAGTTCCTGCCTGTCTTGGAAGCTCTTTATCTCTCCTTCCATTTTGAATGAAAGCCTTGCGGGGTAAAGTATTCTTGGTTGCATGTTCTTTTCATTTAGGACCCTGAATATATCCTGCCAGCCCTTTCTGGCCTGCCAGGTCTCTGTGGAGAGGTCTGCTGTTACCCTAATATTCCTCCCCATAAAAGTCAGGGACTTTTTTTCTCTTGCTGCTTTAAGGATCTTCTCCTTATCTTTGGAATTTGCAAGCTTCACTATTAAATGTCGAGGTGTTGAACGGTTTTTGTTGATTTTAGGGGGGGATCTCTCTATTTCCTGGATCTGAATGCCTGTTTCCCTTCCCAGATTCGGAAAGTTTTCAGCTAGGATTTGTTCAAATACATATTCTGGCCCTCTGTCCCTTTCCACGCCCTCAGGAACCCCAATTAAACGTAGGTTTTTCTTCCTCAGGCTATCATTTATTTCCCTTAATTTATCCTCATGGTCTTTTAATTGCCTGTCTCTTTTTTCCTCAGTTTCCCTCTTTGCCATCAACTTGTCTTCTATGTCACTCACTCGTTCTTCCACCTCGTCAAGCCTCGTCGTTAGGACTTCTAGCTTGGATTGCATCTCATTTAATTGATTTTTAATTTCTGCCTGATTAGATCTAAATTCTGCAGTCATGAAGTCTCTTGAGTCCTTTATGGTTTTTTCTAGAGCCACCAGTAGCTGTAAAATAGTGCTTCTGAATTGGCTTTCTGACATTGAATTGTAATCCATATTTTGTAACTCTGTGGGAGAGTGGGCTGTTTCTGATTCTTTTTTTTGAGGGGTTTTCCTTCTAGTCATTTTGCTTAGTGCAGAGTGGCCAAAAACAAGTTGTATTGGGAAAAGGAGAAAAAGAGAGAGAAGGAAAGAAAAGAGAAAAAGAAAAAAGAGAAAGAAGAAAAAAATAGGGGAAAAAGAGAAGAAAAAGAATGAAAAAGAAAGAAAGGAGAAAAAAGAAAAAAGGGGGGGTGGGGGAAGCAATCAGAAATCAAGAAGAAAGAGAGAAAAAAAAAGCACAAAACAAAACAAAACAAAACAAAACAAAAACAAAAACAAAAAAACAAAAAACAAAAAAAACCACGGGGGAGTATCTTCCGATTCTGTGTAGTTTAAGTCCCTTGATTTCCCTTGGAACTGGTCCCTGTCGCTGGTCTTCTGGGGGAGGGGCCTGCTGTGCTGATTCTCAGGTGTTAGCACTTGGGGGAGCTGCTCTGCCCCTGCCTGGTGCAGGGCTCGGTGGGGGTTGTTCACCCCGTGAGGCCCCGGGAGGAAGCCACAGTGGCGGGGGCAGCTCTGGGACCCTCGAGTCAGCTCCCGCAGTAGCTCCGGGGCTCTCCGTCTGCAGGGCCTGGGGGCTCCGGGGCGGGGCCGCTGATCTGCTCAGTTCCAGGCAGGAGCGTCCTTGCTGTCCTGGGCCCTCCCGGCCTCTGCCTGTCCCGGGGGAGGCCGGATCCTGGGCTGTGTCCCGGCGCCCTGTGCTCCGGGGCCTGCGCTGTTGGATTCGCGCTCCCGGCGGTGCAGCCCCCTCCGCGGAGCCGCCGCCCGAGCCTCTCCGAGCTGTTCCCGGAGCCGCGCAGCCCCCTCCACGCGGAGCTTCTTCCTCTGCGCAAGCCGCCGCCGCTGAGCTGTTCCCGGAGCCGCGCAGCCCCCTCCGCGGAGCCGCCGCCCGAGCCCCTCCGAGCTGTTCCCGGAGCCGCGCAGCCCCCTCCGCGCGGAGCTTCTTCCTCCGCCCGAGCCGCCGCCGCCGAGCTGTTCCCGGAGCCGCGCAGCCCCCTCCGCGGAGCCGCCGCCCGAGCCCCTCCGAGCTGCTCCGGGCCCCGCCGAGCGCTGCAGCCCTTAGGGAGCTCGGCGCACTCTCCGGGGCGCAGTTCCTCTGTTACTGTCCCAGGGAGCCCGAGGGCGTCCCCGCCTTTCTGGGGATCCTGCTCCAATTCCCGGGGAGCCCCTTTCCGCGGGGAAGGTCGGTGCAGCTCCTGCTCCTCCGGGACGGGGCTCTCCTGTCCTGGGGACACTCGCCCCGGCCTCAGCCCGGCTCCTCGCGGGGCCCCTCCCCCTTGGAGGCCTTTTGTGTCTTTATTTCTTTTTCCCCGTCTTCCTACCTTGATAGAAGCGCGAACTCTTCTCACTGTAGCGTTCCAGCTGGTCTCTCTTTAAATCTCAGGCCGAATTCGTAGGTTTTCAGGATGATTGGATGGTTTTCTAGGTAATTTGCTGAGGACAGGTGACCTGGAGACCCTACTCCTCCGCCATCTTGCCCCTCCCCCCGGTGTCCTATTTTCATTCCTTAGACCTAAGTTTCACCACCATCTGAAATCCCCCTTGTTCCAAGTAAAGGAAAACAAAACAAAGCAAAAATAGGAGTTTAAGGAGACAAGCTATCATGCTGTGTGCCTCTCCCGACAATGTTGAAGCCTTGTCTGGAGTAGACTAATAAACAGATGTGCCCATGCAGGCCCCCTGGGGAGTTGTCAACCACAGAACTACCAGAAGCCTCCTAATCAATTAATCAACTGATCAGTTAAAATGCCCTTAAAGAGCACCTACTATCTGTCAGAGGGCTACTGTGTTTAAGTGCCAGCTGTGCTGTGCTGGAATCCAGAGCCAAATTTTTGGAAACTGAGATCAGAATTTGAAGAATGCAAAACAGTAAGGGGGAAAGACAGTCAGCTGCAAGGTGTGGTATTACAATAAAATCACTGCATTTCCTGAATTCCTACTGTGAGTCAGACACACTACATTTCATGCTTTACATGCATCATCTAATTTAATCAGAGTTAAGAATTATTCTTAATTAGCAAACTGAAGTTATTATTAAGAAATTAATAATTTTTTTTCAGGGTTAAATAGTAAAGAAGAGGAAAAAATCATGGAGTGCCTGTGTGGCTTAGTTAGTTAGGCATCTGTGTTTGGCTCAGGTCATGATCCTGGGGTCCTGATATCAAGTCCCTGCTTAGCAGGGAGCCTGCTTCTCCCTCTCCCTCTGCTTGATGTTCCCCACTACTTGTGGTCTCTCTTTAATTAATAAATAAAATGTTTTAAAGAAAAGAGAGAAACCACTCAAAACTAAATTTATTTCCTTGTCCAACCCAAATTCTTGTTTCTTCTCCAAGATAGAGCTCCTTCTTCAGGGGAAGAACTTCGCCACTGCTAGGCCACCTCAGGCTGATGTGTCACCGTTAAAGACATATTATTTCCTCTTTCTTTTTTAAAGATTTTATTTATTTATTTATTTATTCATGAGAGACACACAGAGAGAGAGGCAAAGACACAGGCAGAGGGAGAAGCAGGGTCCGTGCAGGGAGCCTGATGTGGGACTCGATCCCAGGACCCCCAAATCATGATCTGAGCCCATAGCAGATGCTCAACCATTGAGCCACCCAGGTGCTCCAAAGACAAGCTGTTTCAAAAAAAAAAAAGAAAAAAGATACACTGCTTCAGACTCTTAGCAAAATTGATGGTCACCAGAGGCGGGTGGGGGGCTGGGGATTAAGGCATGCATTTGTCGTGATGAGCAATGGGTGATGCATACAAGTATTGAATCACTATATTGTACACCTGAAACTAACAAAACATTGCATGTTAACTAACTGTAATCAAAATAAAAACTTTTTAAAAAAAAGACACACTGCTTCAGGTTAAAGCAATTTTTTCACACCCCACATAATTTTTGGCCATATCATATGTTTGGGATTTTATTTAAATCAGCTCAGATATTTGGCTTACCCAAAGGAATGCATCTTTATTACTTTAAATGGAAAACAGTATCGCATATAAAATGAACTAAAATGAAGAAAATTGCACATATGTAAGATAATGTTATTAGAGATCACTGAGGTATTATTTCCTGGTTCAGGCTGTTGTCTATTTTTTAAAAACCAAACCAAATCAAAAACAAATGGGAGTAGCAATCATTAGAAATACATCACAAACAGGCTGGCACGACACTGAAATGTTCTCCTTGGGGTCCTGAGAGGGTTGGGGTAGACATAAAAGGTTTATAACTTTTTCACAAGATGACCCAGTATAATACAATGCTTTGTGTGTTCACCACCTTAAATCATCTCCAGGAGGCTGATCCTAATATCACCTTTGGAAATGCTGACCTAGAGCATCACATCCCCAGAAAGTCTTTTAAAATTCACATATCCCCTGGTCCGTAAGGAGATGGAGGACAAAATTAAAAGTTCACTCAAGAAAAGAGATGTAGAGGTGATGGAAAAGAATGATTGAAGGAAGAGTATAAGGAAAGAGGAAACGGATGACTAAGTGATCCTGAGACTCTAAGAATTTCACCCAAGAATCACATAATCACTTTGTTGGTTGAGCACAGGGTACAATAATAATTTTCATAACTGATATTTGTTGACATATGTGATATATAGTGCTTGCCACTTGCCAGGCACTCCACGGAGGACCTCCAGGTGTTAGCTCATTGAACCATGCTGATGGCTCTACAAATCAAGAATTAGAATTATCTCCATTTTAGAGAAAGAAAACTAAAGCAACTAGCCCACGATCACATCCTGGTTTGTTTTGGCAACTAGCCCACGATCACACGCTGGTTTGTTGTGGAGCTGGCATTTGAACCCAAGCATCAGGCCAGACTTGACGTAGCCCCAGTATTTTGGTCCTGAGCCATCCCTTCATTTTCCTGAGATGGTTCTCTCAAGGTATGACAAAGTAGTGAAGGGAGTACTGTGTCCATGTTATCACACACTATGACTATGAATTTAGACAACACAGACTACAATAAGTAGCAGTTGCAAAGTCCTTCCTTGTGGCATGAACTATGCCTTGTTTATCATTAAGTCTTCTAAATCCACCAGACTCTGACAACCATAATTGGTGCGCCATAACAATGGTGTCCCATTATTGGTTCATTACCAGGACAAGCAATATGGTAGAAAATAAGAGTCAGCTGAATGAAGACTAGAAGTTGGGTTCTTGCCACCACTAAAGCCCTAGATAACTCATCTACATTTGCTGGACCTCATTTTCCTTGCCTGTAAACCTGGTATCTTAACCTCACCCCCACCCATGTGATTTGATTGTTGTGAGGGTAGTTTAGGGAAACAATGTAAAATCTTTCTAAAGAGCTAAGAAGTAGGTAGACACTTTTGCTTAAAATAATGGTTTCTGGGGCAAAAGATTTAAACAATCATTTCATTAAAAGAGTAACCAGTGATCCAAAAAAAAAAAATCCTCCTAGGTTTATTGATTTTCATGAGGAAAATGCACATTGGAGCCACTCTGAGACACTACCATACACCCGCCAGAAATGCCAACATCAAAAAGTAAGACTAGGGATCCCTGGGTGGCGCAGCGGTTTGGCGCCTGCCTTTGGCCCAGGGCGCGATCCTGGAGACCCGGGATCGAATCCCACATCGGGCTCCCGGTGCATGGAGCCTGCTTCTCCCTCTGCCTGTGTCTCTGCCTCTCTCTCTATCTCTCTGTGACTATCATAAATAAATAAAAATTAAAAAAAAAAAAAAAAAAAAAAAAAAAAGTAAGACTAGGGCACCTGGGTGGCTCAACCAGTTAGATTTTAGCTCAGGTCTCAATCTAAGGGTTGTGGGTCAAGCCCCGTGTTGGACTCTACACTGGACATGGAGCTCACTTAAAAAAAAAAAAAAAAGACATAAAATACCAGATCTAATGAGGATCGGAAGCCAATGGAACTCTCATACACTGTTACTGGGCAGATAAAATGGTACAACCACTTTGGAAAATTCTTTGGCATTATCTACACAGATCCTACGACTGAGTAATTCCACTCTGATGCATATATACGTTCATGAAAAGACATGTAGTAGAACATTTATAGTAGCACTACTCAGAATAGCCCATAATTGGATATGTACCAAATGCCCAACAGCAACAGAATGGATAAACAGTGGTTCCTTCATGCTGTGGAATACCACACAGCAGTGACAATCAACAGAGTACAATTAGATGCAACAATGGAGATAAATCTCACAAACTTAATGTTGAAGGAAAGTCCGATGAAAGTAAAAAATATATATACAATATACAATTTTATGTATATAGAAGTCAAAAACAGAGCACCTGGGTGGCTCAGTGGTTGAGTGTCTGCCTTTAGCTCAGATCATGATCCCAGGGTCCTGGGACTGAGTCTTGCATCGGAAAAGTTTGCTTTTCCTTCTGCCCACTCCCCTGCTCATGATCTCTCTGTTTCTCTGTCTCTCAAATAAATCAATACAATCTTAAAAACAACAACAACAGACATAGGGCCATGGGCAGGCTGCCCCTAAATGTGCCACTTTGGCATATTGATTATTTTATTTTAAAGATTTTACTTATTTATTCATGAGAGAGACACACAGAGAGAGGCAGAGACACAGGCAGAGAGAGAAGCAGGCTCCATGCAGGGAGCCTGACATGGGACTCGATCCCGGGACTCCAGGATCACTCCCTGGGTCGAAGGCAGATGCTAAACTGTTAAGCCACCCAAGCATCCCCATGTTGATTATTTTAAATAAAAGTTACTTAAAACAGCAAGTGCAAGGACACTCAGACCCTCCTCCGTCCCCTGTAGGCAGGAATAAAATTCCAATGTGGAAGGTGTCCTCCCTGTCTCAGGAGATAAAGAAAGTTGGGAACTTTAAGGTAGAGAAAGTTCTAGAAACAAACCTGGTTACTTTTTTTTCCTCCTCTACAACTTCAGTCCCAATTCTGCTTAGGATTCCTTACTGATTAAAGCCCCCAAGCATCTATTTTTTTTTATCTTGTAAATTCCTCACAAAAGTAGTGTCTCTTTGTCTAAAAACTATAAAAACGGCTTGTCTTGGTCAATTTCTTTACATCTCAATTTCAAGATTGGGACTCTATGCACATGCATGTAATGAAACTCTGGTTTTTCCTCCTGTGAACCCGTCTCATGTAAATGTTTAGTTCAGCTAGAAGACCTTGAAGGGTAGAGGAAGAATTTGTCCTTCCTTATACAGGTAAAACTAATTTAAGGGGTTAGAGGTCAGGGAAGTAGGGCACCCAGACCTCCTGGGTGTTAGTATTTCTTGATTCAGGTGCTGGTTACACTCTGTGAAAATTAATTGATTTGGATAGTTGTGCACTTTTCTGATTATTTATTATGCTTTAGATAAAAGTTCACACAGACACTTTGGCCATGCAGGGACACACACATACACGCAAGCTTCATTCTCCCCCCACTCCAAAAACTGAATAGCTTTTGGGCACAACCCCTGAACAATCTCTAACTTATTCATCAAAATTTACTAAGATGGCAAATAAATAAATAAATAAATAAATAACAAAACAAAACGAAAAAAGAAGACAAAAAACACACCCCCAAACCAAAATAACAAACACAAAAATTCGCAGTACCCCAAATTTGATGGTTGATCCTGTTGCCAGCACTTGAGGGACTTAAAATCCTTCCTGGGCCTCAGGATCTCCTCCAGGATTGTAAACAATCTTCGCAGAACACATCACACAGAACACCTGTGTGATGCCATGGGCGAGTTTATCTACTTGAAAATAGGTAGGAGGGCAGCCCGGGTGGCTCAGTGGTTTAGCACCACCTTCAGCCCAGGGCGTGATCATGGAGACCCAGGATCGAGTCCCATGTTGGGTTCCCTGCATGGAGCCTGCTTCTCCCTCTGCCTGTGTGTGTGTGCGTGTGTGCGTGTGTCTCATGAATAAATAAATAAAATCTTAAAGAAAATAGGTAGCAAAAAAATAAATTGACAAAAGAAAATAGGTAGCGACCCATTTCTTCTTTTTCCAGTATCTGGATTCTGGATATGAAACTCCAAGATTTGCATCTAAGGGAAAACTAGGTTAGTTTGTGCTCCAACATAGGGGAAGTGTGGGTGGCTGGTTGGTGAGGTCTCCCTCCTGGTCATCACAAATCTTGTTACAAGATAAAAAGCGCTTGAAAGTATTTCTTTTTTTAGTTTGGTCCCCAAATTAGGAATCCAGTTCTTTTTTTTTTTTTTTTTAAGATTTTATTTATTCATTCATGAGTGACACACAGAGAGAGGCAGAGACAGAGGCAGAGGGAGAAGCAGGCTTCCTGCGGGAAGCCAGATGTGGGACTCAATTCCAGGACCCTTGGATGACACCCTGAGCCAAAGGCAGATGTTCAACCACTGAGCCACCCAGGTGCCCCAGGAATCTAGTTCTTTCCTCTATGTTCAGGTGGATCTTAGAGCCGTGGGGATATTTGTCTCTGCAGAGCTTTCTTTCAGCAAGGACGTTTATTCTTGGAAATGTATTTCTCCAGGAAATACATTTTCTCATGCCATATTGTCCACCTCACAATTCTTGACAAATTTGTTGATCATTTAAACAGATATCTGTTATTGTTTTGTTAGGCCATTTGTTAGTAGCAGTTCAATTATTTACACATTTGGCATATAGCATCAGAACGAGAAAGTAAAAAAATCTCTATTTTTCATTACCAAAAAAATTAAAAAAGAATTCTCTATAAAGCAATATGCTGGGTTTTTTTAAAAAAAGATTTTGTTTATTTATTCATGAGAGACACAGAGAGAGAGAGGCAGAGACCCAGGCAGGGGGAGAAGCATGCTCTATGCAGGGAGCCCGATGTGTGACTCCATCCCAGGACCCCGGGATCAGGCCCTGAGCTGAAGGCAGGCACTCGACCGCTGAGCCACTCAGGCGTCCCTATGCTGGTATTTTTATTGCTCAGTGGAAATGCTCTGAGTGGAAATGTTCTGTTTATTTAAAACTTACATGGAAGTTGAAATCTAGACTGTATAAAGTGCTCCTGTATTGTAAGTAAGAAAACAAGAAACAGTCCAAGAGACAATGGCAGAAGGGTAATAACAGCAATTTACAGAATAAGTGGAAATGATCAACACATAAAAGGATACACCAGTCATGAAATAAGTGTGAATTAAATGCTGATATTCTTCGATCATTGGATTTTCAAATATTAAAGATACTGAAAAAATCTGATATTGTCCAAACAGGCAATTTCTTACACTCGTAGTGAGAGTGGGATTGGGATATTTCCCTTGAAGGAAACATATGTTAATGTTTAAAATGTACACTTTTCAACATTTTAAAAATGTGAGCCTTTTTGACCTTATGGATCCCATAGAAATATGTATTGAGGGTGAAAAGATATGGATAAAAGGATATTCTTTGCAGGTTTGTATGTAATAGAAAAATGGAAGGAAACATAAACACAAAGCAACTGGAGACATTTTAAAACAAATAACAATGATGATGGGAGAATATAGTGTATAATTCAATTTTATTTAAAAAATGAATAAATAAGGGTGTCCAGGTGGCTCAGTGGTTGAGCATCTGCCTTCAGCTCAGGTCATGATCCCAGGATCCTAGGATTGAGTCCTGTGTTGGGTTCCCTGCTTTTCCCTCTGCTTGTGCTCTCTTTCTCTCTGTCAAATAAATAAACAAAATCTTTTTAAAAACTGAATAAATATACACACATATATACATAAACATAAACTTATATGCATACTGTATACTATATATATCGTCTTTAGGTTTTTACAGTGTTTATAAAACTGCTACCACCTGGGAAAGGCAATAAAGATTTTTTTAATAGTACAGGAATATACACCAAATGCTAAAATTGTTATGTCTAAGTGATGGGAATCTGGATGTTTTAAAATTTTTCTTCATTACGTACCTTCCAGAAGTGTCTGCAATGAGTATCTGCTCCTTTTCGTATCAGAAAAAAAAAAATAGGTGGAATTTTAAATAATAAGTATCTACAATTTAAACTACAGCATATGATCAAAATCATGTCTAAAATATGGACAGCATAAAGCTTCAAAAGACATACACCTCAAAGTTCATGGTGATGAAGTGGGTGGCAGGTCAAAAGGAGGCTCTTCCATCCTTCCGCTCATTTGCAATCAACAGCTGAGTGATGTCAAGATCAATGGTTGGAATGACAGTGAGTTTATCATTATTGTAATTGATGTGCTCATTAGTACCTGAGCTCTCTCTCCCTTGGTTTCACACATGCTTGCTATTTCCACACAACAATGTTAATTATGGCGACAGAACACTAGAATGAACGGTTGGGAAGGGATCCAATGGCAGCATGGAGACACAAGCTAACAGAGTAAAAGAGGTCTTAGGAAGGGGTCTTAGGAATTCATTCTGTTCTGCTTCCCACCATAAAATCAAGGAGATTTCTGGACAATTCAGCACATCCAGTGATCAGTGCATCCCCCAAAGATGCCCAAGGAAAGGCACGATTTGTACATTCACATTCCAACAGCTGCCTACCCATAATTCAATCTCACAATCGATGAAGTAACCCACCACCATATTGTGTTTTTTCTCCTCTTCCATAAGCATAACTTGTTGGGGGTAGGTCAGCACTTTCTAGAACAAAATCTAAAATTCTGGGGGCTCCTAGATGGCTCAGTCATTTAAGCATCTGCCTTTGGCTCAGGTCATAATCCCGGGGTCCTGGGATGAAGCCCCGCATTGGGCTCCCTGCTCAGCAGGGAGTCTGCTTCTCCCTCTGCCTGCCTCTCCTTTTGCTTGTGCTCTCTCGCTCTCTTGCTCTCTGTCAAATAAATGAATAAATAATCTTTAAAAAAAGTCTAAAATTTTGTTCTAGAAACTTCCTAAGTTTACCCTTGGAAGGAAATACCTAAGTGAAGAGGTAGAGTTGGTCAAGGGCCAGGGCCCTTCATCTTTCAGATGCCCCTGGTTTTAATTGCCACTGCCACCACCATGGTCATGCCACTCCCCAAGAACACATTGGTCCTTTTATAATGATCCAAATGGAAATAAATGCCTTAGTTTTTACCCCTTTTATAGAATTTTCCAAAATTCTTTTGAAAATACTAATATACCTATTGTTGTGCCCAAGATTGTGAATCCGAGAAACCACCGAGAAGCCGACACCCGATGCAAACACACGAGGGTTTATTTACGAGCTCGAGCCTGGGTCCAAGCATGCCCGATGCAGCGGAGCAGGGACTTGGACCCCGAGACTAAGAGGCTTAGCAACTTTATAGGGGCCAGTGGCCAATGGGATACGCAGAAAGTTGCACAGTCATGCTGGTCCAGACACTCGCAGGTGGCCGATTGAGTTACATTTTACCCTAAGTATCCATTTGAACTAGCCTATCACTGAGCCGATTTCCGATTAGGGTGTGCCCTGGGCTTGACTAGGGTGGGGCAGTTCCCTAAGCAGGTCGGCACAGGGTGGGTGCAGCACAAAATGGAATCAGTCCTGCTCTGCTTGTCCAGGGGTAGGGGATTTTTGTTAAATTTCCTGGGTCCCACACCTATATAAGCAATGAAAAAAGCAAAGGCCAGAAGAATATGCCAAAATGTTAATGGTGGTTACACCTACAAAATTGGACCACATGTTACTATTTTGACTAGTTCTTTTTTTCTAGGTTTTTGAAAATGGCATACATTTTTACTGCACACTGAAGCTTTTGCTATATATACCCAATCCTCTCATCCTAGGAAAATTTTCTTCTGCTATATCCTTGGTTATTGATTCTAATTAAATTGTACCATTTTCCACGTTAAGAAAAATATCTGTATGCGGAGTTTACATTCTCTGCTCTCATGTATTCTTATTTGCTATTTGGAATGTCTTCCCATCTTCCTATGTATTCCTGGAAAACTTTTCCAATTTGTTCTTTGTATCATTTAGATTATTTTTTTCTGCAGGATTGATCCTATATATTTTTCAATTGTTCTTAAAATATTATCTTCATTGCCATACTCTTCCATCTCTTTTTTCATCTTACCCTGCTGTCTCTTTGTTTAGCTCATTCTCTCCCTCTCTTTTTTAAGATTTTACTTATTCATTCATGAGAGATACAGAGAGAGGCAGAGACATAGGCAGAGGGAGAAGCAGGCTCCCTGCAGGGACCCTGATGCAGGACTTGATCCCAGGACCCTGGGATTAGGCCCAGAGCCAAAGGCAGATGCTCAACCACTGAGCCACCCAGGTGCCCCTCCATCTCTCTTTAAGGATATTTTCTCACATGTTAGGAAAATACTACTTCTTGTCCTCTACTGAAAATGCCAAATCATTCCTTACCAATTTGTGCTTTATTCTAAAATACATAATTTTCATATACGTTTGTCTTTTTTTAATAATATATTCCATTGCTTTTTAAAAAAATTTTTATTTATTTATGATAGTCACACACAGAGAGAGGCACAGAGACACAGGCAGAGGAAGAAGCAGGCTCCATGCAGGGAGCCCAACACGGGACTCGATCTCGGGGCTCCAGGATCACGCCCTGGGCTGAAAGCGGGCGCTAAACTGCTGAGCCACCCAGGGATCCCCTTAGGTAGATTTTTCACAAATAGGTACTTAAATATTTCTCAGTGCCTTGGTGCTGCATTCTGTCCACCTGGAAGATGATTAAAACTCCCAATCAGATCTATGGCTATAGCATGAGTGCATGAGTATAGCCCCTGATCCCATCCTGACTTGGATGAAACGAGCCAGTGGGGAGCAGAGTCCATGAATCCATGCTGAAAGAGGGCAGTGAGGAGGGCTCTGGGCCCTGGAAGATGAGAAGTGTCCAAGGGGTGAAATAGGAGTGCATTTGCAGCAACCTTGATCTTCTCTGCAAATTTAGCTCCAGGCTAGCATTGGCCTTTTCTCTTCCTTTGAGATCTCAGTGTCTCCTATAAATGCATTGCAGGAAAGACTTTTGTGAGCTGTGAAGAGGAAAAGATGGAAAAGATGGAGCTTTGATGGTCAAATACATTTAGCAAAGAGGATTAAACAAAGTGTTAAAAAGAACACCACAGTCCCCAAATGGCATCACTTAGGTTAAGACCTCACTTCACTAAAGCAAGACTTAATACCTGACCCAACTCCATTTCAATCCCCCAGAAATGTAGTCTTAACCAATCAGTCAGGAATTTTCTGGTCAGCACCAATGAGATAACCTTTTCACAGGATGGCTCTTTATCCTCCAAAGGGAGATGAGCTAATCCACCTGCTAAAAGCCTTTTTCCCCCAATTGAAGATGATCTCACCTGAAATAATCCTTTTTCTTCTGTTTATCCTGCCCTTTTTTAAAAGATTTATTTATTTACTTTAGAGGAGGAGGAAGGGGTGGAGGGATAGAATCTTCAAGCAGACTCCTCACTAAGCTTGGAGCCTGATACAGGGTCCATCTCACGACCCTGAGATCACAACCTGAGCAGAAATCAAGAGTCGGATGCATAACTGATAGAGCCACCCAGGCACCCCTTTCTGCTCTTAAAAACCTTTCTCTATCTGTAGCCTTTTGGAGCTCCCCTCTACTTGCTAGATGGGATGCTCCTCCATTCATAAATCAATTAATAAAGCCAATAGGGTCTTTAAAATTTATTTGGTTAAATTTTTGTTGGTTAATAAAAGTTGAAGAGGGGCAGCTCGGGTAGCTCAGCGATTTAGCGCCGCCTTCAGTCCAGGTCGTGATTCTGGAGACCAGGGATCGAGTCCCATGTCAAGCTTTCTACATGAAGCCTACTTCTCCCTCTCTCTGCCTATGTCTCTGCCTCTGTGTGTGTGTGTGTGTCTCTCATGAATAAATAAATAAAATCTAAAAAAAAATAATAATAATAAAAATAAAAGTTGAAGAGATCTGTTTATTGTGTCAATGTCCAGACACTCAAATATGCTGAGAGCACTGTAAGTTTCTAAGAAGTGGCTCTTTTAGGGCAACATTTTCCAGACTTCATGGACAATGGCAAACATTTTGAAGGAGTCTCTTATGGGACCAATATTTCCTGGAAAACACTTCTGGAAACAGCGTCTTGCAGGCTAGTTACAACAGGCCATCTTCAGCGGGCTCCCTCAGAAAACCTGGAAATGTCTGAGGAGTGAGTAAGCCAGGACCGGCTGTGTATGCAAACACCATGTGGGGCTTGAGTGTCCCCTGCCCTCCATGGCAGTGGACAGGGATTAAGGGAAGGAACACAACCAAAGTAGAAAGTCAATAGCTAGAAGCTCGGACTATGCATATGAGTCGGTCTTTCTTTTTGCAAGAATCCAGCAACACAGCTAAGAAGCAAGGTATATTTACTGTTAAATCTGAGGAAGTTATAGCACAAAAATATGTCTTGATCTGACATGGCTCATAGCGTCTCACAAAATTCAGAGTATTAGGGACGCCTGGGTGGCTCAGCGGTTGAGTGTCTGCTTTTAGCTCAGGGCATGATCCTGTTGTCCTAGGATTGAGTCCCACATTGGGCTCCCTAGGGGGAGCCTGCTTCTCCCTCTGCTTGGGTCTCTGCCTCTCTCTCTCTGTGTCTCTCATGACTAAATAAATAAATCTTTTTAAAAAATCAGAGTATTAAACTAGAAAGGAATAAGGAGCTCATGGACTCCGACACCCTGGATTGAAAGTGGGGAGACAGTCAGAGGGGTAAAGCAGGTTGTTCTAGGTGACTTCCGAAAGACCAGTGCGGAGTCTAGGACTGTAATCTCCAATGCTCCTTCCACAAAACCATAATGCCTAGTATATAACTAAAACAGATGAGTGTGGAAATTTAAGGCCAAATGGCTAAAGAAGAATACTTTAAGTATTGTACTCAATATTCTAAACAACCACAAAATTTAGCTTCTTTTCATCTCCCAATTTTGGCAGATAGAAAAATAAATTATTAGTTCATTCATGCACTCACTCATTTATTTGTCTATTCAGCAAGTGTCTACTGAGCATCTACTATCTACCAGGAACTGTATTAGAGGCTTGGAGTATAACAGGGAAAATACTTGACATCCTCTCTGCTGACGGTTTGATGGCAAAGACAGATATTATCAAAATAATTACAGAAACAAATACTGGGTTGATTCTGACAAGAATCATAGGCAGCTGAAGAGTAATAATGACCAGAATAAGCAAAATCAATCTTGAGCCATGAATCGGAAGAATCAAGAGGTCTAAAAATAGAAATTTCTTATGACACCCCCTGACCCCCAATCTCATTGCTGGAAAGGCAGAGGCAGAAATTAAAACACCAACATTGCCATCCTCCTGTCTGTTCTTTTTTTTTTTTTTTTTAAGATTTTATTTATTTATTGAGAGAGAGAAAAAACACAAGTTGGGGAGTGGGGCAGAGGCAGAGAGAGAAGCAGGCTTCCTGCTGAGCAGAGAGCCAGATAGAGGGCTCTATCCCAGGACCCTGAGATCATGACATTAGCCAAAGGCAGAGGCTCAACCCACTGAGCCACCCAGGTGTCCCTATCCTTTGAAAAGGGCTTTGGGGTAGGCCCAATCCCCAGCTATGCTTCCTATTTGGTAAACTCCAGGGGAATCTCTCTCCCTTTAGCAACACAACTTTGTGGTAGAGCATCAAAAAGCATTTATAAGGGATCCCTGGGTGGCTCAGCGGTTTGGTGCCTGCCTTTGGCCCAGGGCGCGATCCTGGAGTCCCGGGATCGAGTCCCACGTCGGGGTCCCGGCATGGAGCCTGCTTCTCCCTCCTCCTGTGTCTCTGCCTCTCTCTCTCTCTCTCTCTCTCTCTCTCTGTCTATCATAAATAAATAAATAAATCTTTTTAAAAAAAGTTAAAAAAAAAAAAAGGATTTATAATCGTGAACCTGAGTTGAACTGCACCCCTGAGCTACTGCACATGGTTGCAAGGACTCTCGGGTATGGAGACTGTCCAACAGTCTACTGCAATGCTTGCAGGAAGGAGCCCTGTGTTGGGAGGAGAATTTAAAGCAAGAGAGCAGATGTGGTTGCTGGGCAGGGCTGGGAAGTGAGCTCACATCACCCCTTAGGGAAGGTCTTTCCTTCTCTACTTGGAAGTTCTTGCAAGATCTGCTGGAATCCACTCTTATGGTTTCATCATGTTGTAACATGAAGAACCAATGGGGCCAGGCAGCTAACCTCCCATGGGCTCCTCCGCTTTGCACTAAGTGACACTGGTCAAGTCCTTTGACCATGGAGGGTTCCAGTGCTTTCCTTTATAAAATCCCCCACTCATGGGGCACCTGGGTGGCTCAGTGGTTGAGCATCTGCCTTCAGCTCAGGGCGTGATCCTGGAGTCCTGGGATCAAGTCCCTCATCAGGCTCCTTGCAGAGAGCCTGCTTCTCCCTCTACCTGTGCCTCTACCACTCTCTGTGTGTCTCTCGTGAATAAATAAATAAAATCTTTTTAAAAAATCCTCCACTTGCAAATTAAATTAAATTGGGAGTTTCAAACCTGGCACATAGAAGGAGTTCAATGGATAGTAGGCTTTCCTTTCCACCTGCCTTCTGCTTCCTTAAATTAGGCTCTTTCCTAAATGCCAGTCCAGCCCCTAATTTATCAGGTCTCAGTGTCATCATCTGTGAAATGAAAGAGCGGGAAAGGGGGTGCTTGCCGGGGTTTCTTTTAATTCAAGCAGCTTCGGATCCCAGCATTGTAACCACCACGCCAGGCAGAGAAGGAACAGCAGACGCCAGGGGCTCTGTGACTTCAGTCCTCCGGGGTGAGTTCCAGGAGGGGTCCCCAGCATCAACCACGACCTACTCGAGGGCAAGCAAACTAAAAGAGGTGGAAGAGGCCAAGGCTGCAGGGCACAAGCCTGCAAACAATTCCCACGCAGTTGGAGACGCTCGGCTGGAAACCAGCAGCTCATCTGCAGCTCTATTTGCAACAGAAAAAGTTGCTATTTGCAATACTGTCCGTAACTGATGGCTGGGCTTCAGTGGCTCTTGTTGTGAGCTGCCACCAAACAACCAATTTTCACTTTGCAAGTCAGAATGACCCCTCCGATGCTCCAGGCGGGAGGGGAGAGAGGTGTGGGTGTGTGTCTGCTGGGACAAGTTTGGGCAGGAAGTCTTCTGATGGCTGTGTCTGGCACGCAGTTTCTGCCACTTGCAAGCTCTTCACACCACAAACACATAGCTTTTCCTGTTCTTGAAACCCTCAGGAGCCCGGAGAGGAAGGCGGGAGAGGGAAAAAAAGAGAAACAGGAAGACCCGGCTGTTTTTTGAAGCAACATGCAGGAGTCCCGGGTGTTCTGCTCAAAGCCATCACAGGCCAGCTGTGCAAATCTAGCAATTGCTTCCTGTTTCTGGATGCACTGTAGGCAGGTGTCAAGGGTCAAGGTCAGCAGAGGTGATCTTGATCCCACCAAGGAGGAGGTGGTGAGCAGGGGTCACCAGGAAAGGTGATGCAGGCTGCCACAGTGAAGAGGGAAACAATATAGATTTGCAGAGGAGTATCCCTTGCAGAGCTAGAAGTGATCTCAGTGGTGACCCTGATTATAATCACTACCCAAACCACTGAAGCTCTAATGAATTTGTTCAAGGGACATGAGTCAGGAAGGCTCCTTCTGGATGCCCACCTCTCCAGGACCCAGAAGACCCCCACCCGTGTGAGTTCCAAGCTCTGGGGAGCCAAGGAGTTGCACAAGGAAGCCTTGTGAATCTGGCCAATTGACATAAATTTCCTTACTACCTACAGCCCATGGAAGTCCTTGAAACAGGCAGAGTGACTTCCTTTAAGGACTCAGCTGCCTTGATGTTGATCCTTTGCTAAGGTCAAAAGGCAATCTTACCTCAATCCCCAGGACCCTGTAAGTCTGCTTTAACATATAAAAATTCCTTTGGAAACTTCCTTTATCTCAACCCCCTAGATACGTGTTGGTGATCATCTTCCAAGCACATGGCCCACCGACACATATCTGAAGGGTCTCATGACTCAGGTCTAATTAGACAGTAATAAATGACCTCTTCCTAACAATAGCTAGCCCCCTCAAGGTCCTGGAAACCTTGCTTCCAAAACTCCTTAGAAACTTATGTTATCCCTAACCGCATCCCAAATTCAAAGTTTATAAATGCCCACTCCTCATGACCCTAGTGCAGCTCTGCCCACAGGTCCTGTCCCCAGGGTTTAATAAAACCACCTTTTTGCACCAAAGATGTCTCAAGAATTCTTTCTTGGCCATCAGCTTTGAACATTAACGCCTTTCCTACATCAGCACTTGAGGTGCCCAGGGACCAGTGCAAGGGATCCCTGGCCAAGGTTGCCCTGAAGAGGTGGGTCCTGAGCATTGACCTCATGGGTTCTGAGCAGACACCCCTGAGAGGCACCCCAGTCACTGTACCATCAAAGGGCCATCTCCCAGCTACTTCTTTAAGCCTGGAGGGCATGGGCTAATGCCTTTGTAGGGGCCAAAGACAGGTCACCTCAAGATGCGTCATGAAAAGGATTTTGATTTAAAAAGCAATCAAAACCCTCAAGCCTCAGGCAAAGTTCTTTACCTCCCCCACAACTGCCTAAAAGATTCAGATAGAGGACCTGCTCCAGGAGGAGAGCTATCACCATAGAGAACTAGCTTCTGATCCAAACTAGGTAGACAGGAAGGAATCCAGCAAGGCCTGTTGGATCTATGTCCCATTTTTTTCTGAGTGGCTCAGCACACATTCATTTACCAACCATGCAACTCTCTCTCATCTCCTGTGAATTGCATTTCTTCCCTTTGAAGTCCCAGACTCCTACCCACTTGATAGTTAGAATGGCATACACACCTCATTCTGCCTGTCTTTGGAATTTACATGTCTGTATGGATTCCACATATGCACCCAATCAAATGTGATTTTCTCCTCTTAATCTATCGGATGTGACTTTGATTCTTAGTCCTTGCTAGAAGTGATGAAGTTTTGGAATTATAGGTGAGGTTTGGTGGGGTGAGGTCCAGAGCCAAGGACCAAGAAAGAATTCTTGACATGTCTTTGGTGCAATATGGTGGTTTTATTAAAGCCCAGGGACCGGACCTGTGGGCAGGAAGAGCTGCTGCCCCGGGCCTGTGAGGGGTGGCTGATCATATACCTGGGAGTTGGGAGGGGTTTGAGGATAGCATTCTCTCCAAGGAATTTTGGAAGCAAGGTTTCCAGGACCTAGGGGGCTAGCTATTGTTGGGAAAAGGTCATTTATTACTGTTTGTTTAAACCTGAGTCATGAGACCCTTCAGATGTGTATCGGTGGGTCATGTGCTTGAGGGATGATCGCCAACAGGTATCTTGGGGGTTTAGAGATAAAGGGAAATTTCTAAAGGACTTTTTATATGTTAAAGCAAACTTATAGGATCCTTGGGGTCAGGCTAAGATTGCCTTCTGCCCTTAGCAAAATGTGAACATCAAGGCAGTTGAATCCGTAGAGGAAGGTCACTCTCCCTGTTTCAAGGACTTGTCAATGTGCTTTATCCTCAGCTAGTCCTCTGTTCCCCCATCAGAAGGATTTGAAGGGCAGAGGAAGTTCTTCCTCTCTGTCACCTTATCCAACAAAAGAACCACTAGTGACTTTCCTGGCTACCTTGTTCTGTTATTCTCACCTGGTTTTGCTTTAAGCTCTCTGAACAGCCCCTACAACTGCTCTGAGCCTGCCCCTCCTGGCCTCGAGGGTGTGTGCTGGTGTCTGATCCCATATCCTCGTCCCTTTGTCTTCAAAACTGATCTGACCTGTCTTCTTCCTGTCTCTGATCTATAGACCTCTTTGGATGTAACTCTGAGTCCCCTGACAACCAGCTTCAGCAATTCCTTGTACCTGGCACAAGACACCTGCCCGTGGAAAACGGTGATGAATCCGTATCAGGTCACCACTTAAGGCCTAATCCGCTATATTCAGATTATGTTTACAAAATTGAGGATGGTGGGGGTGGAGGGGGGAATGAGGTAATTGTGAGGGAGGGAAATAATTTTCCCTCATTCTTCTAGGTTCTTGGCTGAGATTTCCCCCCACCCACCAATTACTAAAAGACCAACAGAAGAAGCCAAACAAGCTTAATAACACATAAAGAAAAAAAAAAAAACACACATAAAGCTCCCGTATGCACAGAAAGACCCAGAAAAACCGAATAACTCTTGGAAATGGCCCAAGCCAATCTTTAAATATCAGCTAAAGATTAAAAAAAAATGTCAGATGGTGGGGAGCCAGTTCTGGGAGATATCAGGAAAAGCCCCCTAAACAAGGGAAAAGTTGTTATGCAGATTTACGTCTTTGCCTTCCCCATTGATAAGTGTTTCTAGGGACTTAGTCATCCTTCTATTCCTGGAACAGAAAGGGAAACACCTTTACAAATGGAAATTTTCCTTATAAATGTAAATGTCTCTTACAAAAGGGTAAGTTAGACTCAGTGTTCAGAGCTTTTCCTACCGTCTGCTGTTTCTTAAAAGTGACAATACTTTTTAAAAAAGATTTTATTAGTTTTGAGTAATCACGATGCCCAACGTGGGACTTGAATGCACCACCATGAGATCAAGAGTCTCATGCTCCACCAGTTGAGCCAGCCAGGTGCCCCAGTGACTATACTTTTAAACCCTAAAATAATACTAATGCCCAAAAGACATATTTTAGGGTGGCAAATTCTGGTTCTAATCAATTCAAAGACAATTTCTGGGGGCACCTGGCTGGCTTAGTCAGTAGGGCATGTGACTCTACATGGTTGGGTGTAAAGATTACTTAAAAATAAAATCTTTAAAAAAAATTCTGGAAAGACATCTTTTCAGGGAGTTAACAGCATTTAAAATTTTTTTGTTACTAGCCGTTGTAATGTCTTACAAAGGCTTGTAGTGATTTGGAATTGAATTACAACGCATAGAAAGAAAAACCCAAATTCTAAACGAGATAACCTAAGAGCTGACATAGATGAGGTCATTTTGGTTTTTGGTATCTTGATCATCTGAGGGACATGGAGTGGATATAAATCAGAGAACAATGAGCAACAAAAACCAATGTTAACTCAAAAATTAAGGCTAGGATTGAGTTGGGTACCTCTAAAAAGATGCCAGCCGGAAGGATTTTTAAATCATTCCCAGCAATTACAGAGAGCAGAAGTACACCCTAAGAGTCTTTGATCCTGGAAAAGGATTTCAGGAAATCCCTAATTTAGGACGAGAACACTAGCAATTGCATTAAGTAGAGATTGAGAACAGTTGCATTAGTAAGAGTGCAATATTTGATTTAGGTTTTTTCATTCTGCAATTTCTCTGAGATACTTCAAAATTTATACGTAAATACAGTCCTTTTAAATCTTTTTATATTGTTATTTTTATAGCTCATTTTTATAGGTTTGGGAGCCCCGGCATTTTGGCTTATATAGTATCTCTACATTTTCCATACTTGGAGGGAGCACATGAATTGGCTTGTGTACATATAGCGCACGGTAGCACTTCTCGGGAGACACCAACCAGGCCTTAAGTAGAATTCTTAAGACAGTGGGGTTGTGGAGCTGAACATCAGAAGCATCTGAGATGCTTGTTAATAATATGCATTCCCGGGGGGCTTCTGGGTGGCTCAGGGGCTAATTGTCTGCCTTTGGCTCAGGTCGTGATCCTGGGGTTCTGGGATCCAGTCCTATATGGGCTCCTTCCTTGCTCAGTCGACTCTCTGTTTCTCCCTCTCCCTCTGACCCTCCTCCAGGCTCTCTCTCTAACTCAAGTAAATAAATAAAATCTTTAAAAAATATATGCATTCTCAGGACCCCCTAAATATGTTCCCACCAGGGACTGAGACCCAAAAATCAGAATCTCTTGGAGAATCAGGCTTAGCATAAGAATCCGTGGCAAACTCCATTTTCCAAAGCAACTGCAACAAATTATTCCACCATCCCACATCCTCTTCTACAATATGATCTTGCCTCGATACCATCAAGAGATGAGGTCTGTGTCCCCCCTCCTTGCTTCAGGCTGGATGGACTAATGGCTGCTTTGACTAATAGGATATGGTGGAAATAGCATTGGGTGACTTTGAGGCTGGGCCATACAAAGCGATGCAGTTTCCAGCTTGTTCTCTGGAGAACTCACATTTGGAGTCCTGAGCCACTGTTCAAGACCAGCTGTGCTGAGGCCGCCATGCTGTGTGGAAGCCACACCACCTGAAGAGATCTACATGGGTGTTTCCACTCCTCAAGTCATCCCGGCTCAGGTGGTGGCAGAGTGAAGAGTAATGCAGACGATTCTTCCCTAGAAGATGAACCTCCTAAACCCAACACTTTCCAGAGGACAGATGATTGATTAATCCTTGAGCAGTAGTTGGTGTGGAGGCCAAGAAAAATCAAGGCCATTCCACCTCAAGTTTAGCATTAGCACAAGTACAGCCATTTTAGGCCCCTGGGAATAAGAGCTGAACTTTATGGGGAAAACTGCAGAATGTCCTCAACGTCCTCAGCAGGTAATCCCATATCAGAAAGACAACAGAGCCAATGCCCGTGGTAGAAAGTCCCATATTAGAATGAGAACAGAGCTCAATGCCCTTGAAAGCCCCACATCAGAATGTAGACAGAACTTGAGAAATTCCTCCACCCCTTCTGAAAATCCCCTAGACCAGCCTATAAAAAAAACCAGCTGTAACCCACTTTGGGGTCCAAGTCCCTGCTCCGATGTGTCGGGTGTACTTGGACCCAAGCTCGAGCTTGTAAATAAACCCTCGTGCACTTGCATCGGTGTCGGCTCCTTGGTGGTTTCTCAGATTTGCAATGTTGGGCACAACAGTTGGCATCAGAGTTAGCTTTGATATCAAGATGGATCATTGCTTAGTTACTCAGTCATTCAATTAAAGAGCTATTTCCGATCGCCCACCATTGCCAGATTGTTCTAAAATCCAGAGGAACAGTAAAGGTCAAGAAAAATCCCCCCAGTATCAGTGGTCATGCATTCTAAGGGTGGTGAGGCAGGGTGTAGCTGGGGGCGTGGGGAATGGGAGATAGATAAAACACGTACATAAATACATTAATAAGATAACTTAGGCAAATGTTAAACGCTGTGAAGAGAGTAAAGCAAGGTGATGTTGACAGGGAGGCGCTACTTTAGATTGCATGGGCATTGAAGGTCATGGCTAGAAGTTGATTGGGCTGAAACCTGTATTAGTTTCCTGGGGCTGCAGAAGTCATGTGCCACAAATTAAAAACACCACAACAATAGAAATTCACTGTCTCACACTTCCAGAAGTCTGGAGTCCAAGATCAAGAAGGGCTGCAAGACAGAATCCATAGCTCTCTCCTCGCTCCTGGGGGTTTGCTGCCAACCCTTGGTGGTCCTTGTTTGGAGAGGCATCACCCCCAAACTCTGCAATCATCTTCACCTGGTGTGCAATCTGCATATGCGCCCATCTCCGGACACCACTACTGATTTAGGGACAAACAGGGTTTGGCAGGGCTAGATATGGGACCATAGGAGCAGGCTCACAAAAATCCCCAAAATGCTGAGGTGTAAGGAAAGCAGAGATAAAGGATCAAGCCAGACCACCCTGCCCTAGGTATGGGCAGGGAGGGTATCTTTTTATAACAATCATCTGTGACCAACAAAGAATAATAACCAGACCCCAAAGAAGAAGTAAGCCATTAAAGATGTTATCACTAGTCCTGACTCAGTGGTGATATCAATGGAGATGTTAAAAGGATTTAGGTTCCCTAATTAGGCCTCCTTTTTTTTTAATATTTTATTTTATTTTTGTAAAGATTTTGTTTATTCATTCATGAAAGACACACACACACACACACACACACAGAGAAGCAGAGACACAGGCAGAGGGAGAAGCAGGCTCCATGCAGGGAGCCCGACATGGAACTCGATTCCGGGTCTCCAGGATCACACCCTGGGCCGCAGGCAGACCCTGGGCCTCAGGCAGCGCTAAACTGCTGCGCCACCAGGGAGCTGCCCCCTAATTAGGCTTCCAATAAAAGACTAATCCTACAAGCCCTCAGTGGCAATCCTGTTGGGACCCCTCTCACTTCTGAGAGCTTTCTCCGTATCTTTTTTTTTTTTTAAGATTTTATTTATTTATTCATGAGAGACACACAGAATGAGAGAGAGGCAGAGACACAGGCAGAGGGAGAAGCAGGCTCCACACAGGGAGCCCAACGTGGGACTCATCCCAGGTCTCCAGGATCACGCCCTGGGCTGAAGGCGGCGCTAAACCACTGAGCCACCCGGGCTGCCCTTTCTCTGTATCTTTACTTAATAAACTTAATAAACTCTGTCCCTTTACTCCTGTGTCCATGAGATTCATTCTTCAACTCTGTGAGACAAGAACCAAGCTCTCCCATATCACTACTTTACAAGGACACTAGTCATATGAGATGTAGGGGCCCACAGAGCTCCAGTCTGACATCCTAACTACATCCACAATGACCCTTTTTCCAAATAAGGCCCATTCCACATCACTGGGGGTTAGGTCTTCAACCCACGAATGATGGCAGGACACAGATAAACCTGTGACAAGACCTGCAGGATGAAGACCCGCCCTGGTACAAGAACCCAAGCTGCTGAGCACCCCAAGCAGAGAGCAAAGCAGAAGCAGAAACGAGCTTGGTGTTCAAGAACTAGACTAGCTGGTGTGTAGAGAGGAAGGGGGAGCTAAGTATTAGTGTCATCGCCATTGGGAACATTTCTTTGCACAACTGCATCTGCTTTGCCCTCACCAGAAGCCAGAGCTGCCCAGCCACCGCACACCATCATCAGGAATCCTGGCCATTCCAACTGGGACACACGGCTGGTAATCGGCTGTCCTGGGTGTCCTCACCAGCATGGTCTAATGGGCATTTTCTGTCTCATGCTATTTCAGCTTTGTGGATCTTCCTACCTTTAGATTCTCTACCCTCCCATCCATCCTTTGCAAATACCAACAGAATCGTGTTCTAAATTAGCAGAAATCTGATCCAATCTCACCCATTCTTAAAAAAAGAAAAGAAAAGCTCCATCATCTCTCCATTATTTGCAAGATAAAGAACAAAATCTGCAGTGCAGTGCAAAAGGTTCCACAAATCCAGCTCAGCTCCAGCTGACATTTCCAGCCTCTCTGTGAGCTGGACTCGCCTCTCCATCCGTGGACCCACTGCACATGTTCCAGACTTCATGTTTTCATGCTTTCCTCACTCTCCTGGCTTTTTTCTTGATGAACACCTTAACTTGCAGGAGCCAGCTTGGGACCCACCTCCATTAAAACAGAAAAAAAGCACAAAAAACCTACTCTTCTTCACTCTTCCCTGAAAACCTCCCCACTCACGTGTCTGAGGTAGGATCAACTGCTCTTTTACTTTATCCTCATAGCACCTTGCCCGACATTTATCATCTTGGCTGCTTATGTGTATTGGTTGGCATATTGGCCATTTGCCTCCCTTGCTGAGCCATGAATTCTGTGAGATCAGTAACCAGCGCCTGGTATAGTAGGGGTTCAATAAATGATTTGCCAGACTGAAGTTAAGAATGCTAGTAACGGATGAGGTGCAAGCACCACCCTCTTATTTATTTATTTATTTATTTATTTATTTATTTATTTAGGGGAGAGGCGATGACTCTTTTGACACTGACACTCTCTCTTGCATTTTTGAGACTTGTGTGTTAGTAGAAGTGTATAGTTTTGTAGTGAAGGATATAGGCTTGTACAATTTTGATGGTTTTTTGTTTTGTTTTGGTTTTGGTTTTTACTTATAAGTTTTTACTTATAAGCTTACTTATAAGTTTTTACTTATAAGCCTATAAACTTGGCCCTGGTAAATTAAGGCAGATTTTCTGAAAATTGACCATATGGGAAGCTGTGCCAAACCTCTCCCAGACCCCCTCCGATTAATCCCCGCTAATTCTCATTAGCATGTTTCTATTGCAGACTCGAAAGCAGGGAGAAATTCTCTGCAGTTCATTTAACACCTGCAAGTTGTGAGAGTTGGTGGAGAAAACGCATCGATAAAATAATCACTTGCTTTCTCAGAGATGTTAAATTTGAACCCTTTAAAGGTTGGACTTTTGTTATGATTTCTATTTATGTTTTTACATCAAGTCATATGTTAATTAATGCTCTCCTCTTCTCAAATGTAAAGGAGGGGGGCGGGGGGGGGGAGAATATCCGAATGAAACCATTTTGGTGTGCGAATGGCCCCCCGTTAAGAAAGCATTCTGGCATTGGGGGGGGGTGTGGCTTTGGTCCAGGCAGCCTCCAGCCTTAGCTAGGTGGGGGTGGGCCCGACAAGCAGGGCTGGGACTGGGAACCGGGTGGTTTGGTGATTCAGAGGCAGAGAGGGAGGCTCTCTACTGTACCACAGTGCCCCAGCAGGAATTGTGGCAAGAAGGTGATGAAGTTTTAGAATCTAGGTGAGGTTTGGTGGGGTGAGGTCCAGAGCCAATATCCAAGAAAGAATTCTTGAGACGTCGTTGGTGCAAAATGGTGGTTTTATTAAAGCCCAGGGACAGGACCTGGGGGCAGGAAGAGCTGCTGCCCCAGCCTGTGAGGGGTGGCTGATTATATACCTGGGAGTTGGGAGGGGGTTGAGGATAGCATACTCTCTAAGGAATTTTGGAAGCAAGGTTTCCAGGAACTAGGGGGCTAGCTAGCTATTGTTGGGAAAAGGTCACTTATTACCATCTAATAAAACGTGAGTCATGAGACCCTTCAGATGTGTATTGGTGGGCCATGTGCTTGGGGGATGATCGCCAACACATATCTTGGGGGGGCGGTTTAGAGATAAAGGAAATTTCTAAAGGAATTTTTATACATTAAAGTAGACTTACAGGATTCTGGGGGTTGGGCTAAGATTGCCTTCTGCCCTTAGCAAAGTATTAACAGTTGAGTCCCTAGAGGAATGTCCCTCTGCCTGTTTCAAGGACTTGTCAATGTGCTGCCCTGGGCTTGTGCTTTGTCCTCACCTAGCCCTGTGTTCCCTCATTAAAGGGACAAGCAAGGAAAACTGTCAGATGTTTGATACACAGTGTCTGTTGGGAAGGATACTCCTCCATTTCACGAGGCAGGAGGCAGGGTTGGCAGGGGGGACAGGGGCTATTCCCTCTCCCTTCAAAAAAACAAAACAGGAAAAAAGCCAAGTCAGAAAGAAGTGGGGAAGAAGGTTCTAAGGTCATCCCAAGGGGGGATCCCCAGTTCCTGTGAGAAAGAACTGGGAGCCACCATGGAATGGGGCAGGGCGTGTGCCATGCTTCATGTGAGAATCTGACCATGTCCCTGGGAGTGATATGGGCTGAGTGGCCAATGCCCTGTTCTCCGGAGATTTCTAAAGAAGGAGGCTTGCAGGAGAAGCCCTTAGCCGGTGGGCAGTGGGGAGTCTAACAAAGGAGAGATGGATGTATCCCATACCTCCAAGGCCCTCCAAGAGCAAGAAGAGGCACTTAGTCATCCCAATGCATCACTGGAGGACCACCTAAGTTAGAAGAGTAGACAGATGGTGAGGCCGAGCCCAGGGCTTGGCTGAGCAAGCGTGAACATACCTGGCAGGAGCAAGGTTGTGGGGGTAGACCCCTAGGATGTCCAAAGGAGGACAAGGAGGGTAGTAGTGATGAGAGGACACCACGAAGTTGCATGTTATCCCAGGACCTCATGCATACCTCTAGGCAGGTGCCACCACATTTCTGGAGACCAACAGAAACAGGATGGAATGAAGTAGACCCAGTGAGGCCAGGATGCTCCACCAAGCTGACAGTTAGGTAAGGTCATCTCCAGTATCTCTCTCATTTCTCTGTGCCCTCCTGGAGGAATGAAATGTGGAAATGTGGGGAGAGCAAACTAGACAGAGACCACGGTCTCCCAACACACTGCTGCAAGGCCCTAAGGCTGATTGAGAGGAAAGAATTTATAATAGGATATCTGGTTAAAGCCTTAAGCCGGGTTGGACTTTTAATAACCAAAAGCAACCAGAAAGCCATACATTTGGCTGTGATTGTGGCCAAAGGGATGGGAAGTAAGTCAACCGAGTGTGGTTAGAAGCACCAAGGAAAAACATAAACCTGATTGAGGCTCACTGCTCACCATGTTCTGACTGGTAAGCAAGCTGATTTCCAGGTTACAATGAGGAATAAAAGTGATAATTTTTTTTAAAAGCCTTTATTTATATTTTTGGCAGAGTGAGAGAAAGAGCAAGTGCACAAGCAGGGGGAATGGCAGGCAGAAGGAGCTGGAGAAGCAGACTCCCCACAGAGCAGGGACCACCCTCCCCCAGGTAGGACTCGATCCCAGGACCCGAGAGCAAGCGGAAGGCAGACGCTTCACCCACTGAGCCACCCAGGTGCCCAAATGTGATCATTATTAAAGACACACACAGCACACAAAAACTTAGCAAAATCAAACCTCCTAAAAATTCTGCTTAGTCTTTCTTTTTTCCCCACAGTTTCACACATGTGACGGCTTCTCAAAAATATGTTCCCTGCCTCTACATGTAGTTACTTCCCTGCCAGAGGGCCTCTGTTGAGCATCAGTGCTTCCCAACCCTCTCGGCCTGACCCACACACCTGCACGAGCCCTAGACAGTAAACAGAATCCTCCTGCTCGGGCTGAATTTCCAGAAACAAGCCTTGTGGGAAGCTCAGAGAATGTCGCTGTCTTAGTCTGTTCAGGGCTGCTATAACAAAACAAAACAAAACAAAAAAACATAGACTGAGCGGGTTTTTTTGTTTGTTTGCTTTTTCCCTCACAGTTCTAGAGATTAGGAAGTCCAAAACCAAGGTGCTGGCAGTTTCCAGGTCTGGTGAGAGCCTGCTTCCTGATTCTTAGGGAGCTGGCTTCTCCCTCTGCCTCCTGTGGTGGAAAATCAGGAGAGAGCTCATTATTTTATAAGGACACTAATCCTATCTTGGGGCTCCATCCTCAGAGCCTTCCTACCTCCCTTGGGACGCCTGGGTGGCTCAGAGGTTGAGCATCTGACTTCGGCTCAAGGTGTGATCCCGGGGTCCTGGGATCAAGTCCCACATGGGCCCCCCCCCCCCCCCCCGCAGGGAGCCTGCTTCTCCCTCTGCCTGTGTCTCTGCCTCTCTCTGTGTGTCTCTCATGAATAAATAAATAAAAAAAATCTAAGAAAAATAAACACATAAAAAATAAAAATAAATCTTTTTTATATAATGCTTTATTTATAAAACTGCTGATGTGCAATTCATTCATTTTTTTTTACATATTTTTTTAATTGGAGTTCAATTTGCCAACATATAGCATAACACTCAGTGTTCATCCCATCAAGTGCCCCCCTCAGTGCCCGTCACCCAGTCACCCCCACCCCCCGCCCACCTCCCTTTCCACCATCCCTTGTTCGTTTCCCAGAGTTAGGAGTCTCTCATGTTCTGTCTCTCTCTCTGATATTTCCCACTCATTTTCTCTCCTTTCCCCTTTATTCCCTTTCACTATTTTTTATATTCCCCAAATGAATGAGACCATATAATGTTTGTCCTTCTCAGATTGACTTACTGCACTCAGCATAGTACCCTCCAGTTCCATCCACTTCGAAGCAAATGGTGGGTATTTGTCGTTTCTAATGGCTGAGGAATATTCCATTGTATACATACATTAAAAAAAAGGATCTTCTTATCTCCCAATCTATTACATTAAGGGTTAGGATTTCAGTGTCTGAATTGGTAGGGAAGGGATGCGGATGTTAAGTCTATAACAGTCACTCTTTATGTTTTCCTTTCTTCCTTTCATGACTTGCCCATTCATGATATTTACTCATTTTTCCATTTCCATCTCATTTTTAAAAATCATCTTTTAAAAGTCCATCCTAAGAATACTACTCCTTTGTCAAATGCGATTATAAGTGGGTTTTTTTTCTTCTGTTTTGCTACTTATATTTTGAGCTCATTTTTGTTGTTGTAACTTTTAAAAGATTAATCAATCTTTCCTCAATGATTTCCAAACACTCCCATCCAAAATATTTCTTGTTAAGGCCTTTCTTGTTTCCTCTACTTCTGAATCACAGTCAGCTGTCCTGGCTCTGTGTGTTTCAAGCGGGCCTTCCCCCCCGTAGTTAATCTTCATTTTGTGATAGGACTTTGGGAAGCATTTCATTCCCATATAGGGAATGCAGGTGACACATTTACTGGGTCCTTGTTTGTCCATAAACATTTGGGGGGGAGGTCTTTGCATTTTATTGGTAGTTTAGCTAGGTACAGAATTCTTTTTTTTTTTAAATTTTATTTATTTCTTCATGAAAGACACACACACACACACACACACACAGAGGCAGAGGCACAGGCAGAGGGAGAAACTGGCTCCATGGATCGAGTACCGCATCAGGAAGCCCGATGGGGGACTCGATTCCGGGTCTCCAGGATCACGCCCCAGGCCAAAGGCAGGTACCAAACCGCTGAGCCACCCAGGGATCCCCCTAGGTACAGAATTCTTGACTCAAAATACTTTCTCCTTAGAAGTTTGAATATATTGCTCCTTTACCTAAAACCCAGTATTGCCAACCAGAAATAAATGTCAGTATGCTCATCTTTCCCTATCAGAGATTTCCTTTTTTTCTCTAGATGCCTTAAGGTGGTTCACTTTATCCTTTGAATTAGGAAATTTCAACAAGATATGTCTCTATCTGGGTTCTTTTCTTTCTTCTTCTTTTTTTTTAAGATTTTATTTATTTATTCATGAGAGAGACACAAGCAGAGGGAGAAGCAGGCTCCCTGCGGGGGTGCCCCATGTGGGACTCCATCCCAAGACCCCGGGATAATACCCTGAGCCAAACGCTCAACCACTGAGCCACCCAGCTGTCCCTATGGGTTGTTTTCTTAATTATCCTTCTCTATACTCAGTAGATATTCAATCTTAAGAGTCACGTCTAGTCATGGAACTTTATTAGCAGCCCAGGGAACTTTATTATCCTTAGTGTCCTTAACTATGTTTTACCTTCTCATGCTTCTTTTCTTTCTTCTAGGTGTACTAGGTTGCTGTCAAGACTCCTAGATTTGCCATTTGTGTTTCTTAACTTCCCTTTGCCTTTTATTTATCTTCTGGCTCCAAATTCTGAGAGATTTAATTTATTTTATTTTCCAGATCAAAAAACTTAACCTTCATCTCTGTCCAATTTATCATTCAACCCATCTAGTGAAATCTTCACTCTTACAGTAATATCTTAATTTTGAAATTTCTTTCTTGTTCTCTGACCTTTGTTCTCTGATCTTGTTCTCTGACCTTTGTTCTCTGATCTTGTTCTCTGGTACATTTTCAAAAGAGAGTGCTCTCAATTGGTGGCTATAATATCTGCCCAAACCTATAGGCAGAAATCAGAATGTTTTTAAATAGTTCATCTTCTCTTTGAATTATCTCTTTCTCTCCATTCTGAGATTATTTTGTATTTCCTGATCCTTCGCTTTCTCTTTCATGCTTCTGAGTTTTCTTTAATGCCTCACAATCTTTGTTAGCAAGTGCTTTTTTTTTTTTTTTAATGAAGAGCTACTTTCATCTGTGCAGATAATTGGTGTGCATTTCGTCTGCAGTTGTGTATGCCTCTTTCTTTAATTGAAGAACCAAACATGAACATTCAGAGCCCACAAAGGCTTCTGGTTTTCTTTCTTTTCTTTGTTTGTTTGTTTGTTTGTTTGTTTCTTTCTTTCTTTCCTTCTTTCTTTCTTCTTTCTCCTTTCTTTTTAATATTTTATTTATTTATTCATGAGATACACAGAGAGAGACAGAGAGAGAGAGAAGCAGAGAAACAGGCAGAGGGAGAAGCAAGCTCCATGCAAGGAGCCCAATGTGGGACTTGATCCCAGGACTCCAGGATCACACCCTGGGGAGAAGGCAGATGCCAAACCACTGAGCCACTCAGGGATCCCCTGCTTTGCTCTGTTTCTTTTGTTGTCCCCAACACCCTCACCAGGAGCTCTCCTAGAGTACATTAAAGATGCATGCAAATATTATTTACTTCTCCTGTTGAAGGTTTGATCTCCCCCTTCCTAGAGTCTGTAGGAATCTATGTACAAAGCCAAAGTGAAGCTATCCATTCTGGGCCTGGGCCAGCTTTCACTTCTTTCCTTCCTTCCTCGTCCTTCCTTCCTTCCTTCCTTCCTTTTTTTTTTTTTAAGATGTTATTTATTTGAGAAAGGGGGAGAGCAAGCACAAGCAGGGGGAAGGGGCACAAGGAGAGGGAGAAGCAGGCTCCCCACTGAGCAGGGAGCCCCATACAGGGCTCAATCCCAGGACCCTGGGATCATGACCTGAGTTGAAGGCAGATGCTTAACTGAAGGAGCCATCCAGGCACTCTTCACTTTGTATTTCTTAAAACACTTGCTCTGTAAAAAGCCCAAAGACTTTGAGATCATCACAATATGGGGAACCAAAGCTAGCCACATGGAGAGGGTATATGAAGAGGTAAGTGGCTAACCAGACCCCAGATATCTGAGCCACGTGGATGGTTTGCACCCAGGCATCAGGCATATGAATGAGGAAATCTTCTGATGACAGCCCCATCCCCCATCTGCCTGTACTGACATGAGAGAGAACCATCAAGTTGAGCCCAGTCAACCCACAGAAAGATGAGAGGTGATAACATAGATTTTTTTTTAAGTGAACTCTACCCTGAGCCTGGGGCTCAAACTCACACCCCCAAGATCAAGAGTCACATGCTCTATCAACTGAGCCAGCCAGGCAGCCCAATACATAATTGTTTTGAACCTTCAAGTTTTGGAGTGGTTTGTTACAAAGCCGTTTCTTGTAGCAATGGACTAACTCCTTTCTCTAAAAAGCAGAGCTCAAGCTTTGGCATGAGGATTAAAGCCATAGTTGCCAGCAAATCTTTTTAGGAGAAAAGGACCCACTGATATAGTCTTAAAATGCAGGTCTTCAGTAAAACTCTCTAGAGTCTTCTTACATTTGGGGGACTCTCACTTGGATCTTCTTTAGGCTCCTTTGAGGGAACCAATGCTTAACTCTGTTGCCTTGGCCTGTGGTGTCTTCTACTTTTTCTCTGTCAATCAGATAAAACTACACCATATCCTGTAGATATTACTCAAAATTTAAAGGTTACCAAAAGTATCTATTTCTTTTCCTCTACTCTGTTCTGACATATGTCTGTACTTTCAATGTAAATTTGGGAGAATATGGAGGTTGCAATATGTGGTCAGGCTACCATCTTGAATCAGAAACCTATTAAATTCCTAAACAGAACCTAATGGCAAGAGGGCTTACTGTGCATTTCAAATAGTTTTAGGAGTACTAGGTACATGAAGAGTGTGCCATCTGCTAACTTCCCATTAAAATAATTATCTGGGGGAAATTCGTGCAAAAATGTACTTCAGTGAGTATTCCTAAGGGACAGTGGTACATTTGTCCAGTGATGGAAGGTTGGCCTCACCCTTCACACACATACTCAAACAGCATAAAGGGGAAAGGGGAGGGAAATGACATAGGATTTTAAGGCCAGTGTGAAAGTTTTAGAAGTAAGTCCTCTATATTTCTATGAATTTGAAGAGTTGGTATTTTATCTTATTTATTTTAATTAATTTATTTAAAGATTTATTTATTTTAGAGGGAGAGTGCATGAGCAGGGGGAGGGGCAGAGGGCAAAAGACAAAAACTCAGACTCTGCGCTGAGCTCAGAGCCTGATGTGGGTCTCTATCTCACAATCCTGAAATCCTGACCTGAGCCAAAATCAAGAGTCAGATTCTTAACCAATGGAGTGATCTAGACACCCCTATTTTGTTTATTTTTTAAAAGGTATTGTTATTATTTTTTAAAGATTTTATTTATTTATTCAAGAGAGACACAAGCAAAGGGAGAAGCAGGCTCTCCTCCAGGATCCTGGTGTGGGACTCCATCTCAGGACCCTGGGACCATGACCTGAGCCAAAAGCAGACGCTCAACAACTGAGCCCCTCAGGCATCCCTTAAAGATATTTGTTTAAAGTAATTTCTATAACCCAGTGTGGGGCTAGAACTCACAAACCTGAAATCAAGAGTCCTATGCTCCACTGACCAGTCCAGCCAGGCCACCCCAAAGAAAAGTTTGTATTTTATGTCACAGATGCTTTTGGTGGTGATGGTGGGGGGAGTACCAGAAAAGTAACTGACTTTTGTCTGAATAGGTAGAAGAAATAAGGTAGAAAAAGTGAGATAAACTTTCAAAGTAGAAAGATATTAGGCAAGTGTTATCTCTGGGTTGTATGGTGGAGTTCAAAGACAGTGATGAGAAGAGAAAGGATCTATTTGGGAAATGACTTTTCTATGCAAAATGGGAAGACTTTTATGACCTCTGGAGGCTTGTCCTGCTTATCAGGAGTTTCTTCAGAGATGCAAATATAGGAGCCCAGGGCAGGTGACCCTAAAATGTGCTGTTTTGGCATATTAATTATTTTATTAATTTTTAAAAATATTTTATTTATAAGTAATCTCTACACCCAACGTGGGGCTTGAACTCAGAACCCCAAGATCAGGAGTCATTTGCTCTATAGGCTGAGTCAGCCAGGTGCCCTGGCATATTGAGTATTTTAAATAAAAATTACTGAAGAGCCAGCCTGTGCAGGAAGGAAGCTCAAGACCCTCCTCCATCCCCCTCAAAGCAGGAAATAAATCTCCCATGGAAAGATGCCTTCCCAGTACTAGGGACATGGTTATCCCCAGAGATGGTAAATTCAGTGCCAAAAAGGTGCATAAACAACCCCTGCTGGGGCACCTGGGTGGCTCAGTCAGTTGGGCATCTGCCTTTGGCTCAGGTCGTGATCCCAGGGTCCTGGGATCAAGTCCTGCATCAGGCTCCTCACAGGGAGCCTGCTTCTCCCCCTGCCTGTTTCTCTGCCTCTCTCTGTGTCTCTCATGAATAAAAAAATAAAATCTTTAAAAAAAAATATTTAAAGTAGACATAGAAAAAAACAACCCTTGTTACTTTTTACTCTTTTACTCCTCCAGCCCAAATTCTTCTCAGAATTCCTTACTAATTGAAGCTCCCAAAGCTGAGTTTCCTCTTTCCTGTCACTATCTCATAGATTTTGTATAAAAACTGTATAAAAACTGAGATGCTGGGTGGCTTAGTGGTTGAGCATCTGCTTTTGGCTCAGGTCATGATCCTGGGGTCCTGGGCTCAAGTCCTGCATCGGGATCCCCGCAGGGAGCTTGCTTCTCCCTCTGCCTGTGTCTCTGCCTCTCTCTCTGCGTGTCGCATGAATAAATAAAATCTGGGGGAAAAAAAAAAGGTATAAAACTGCCCACCTTGGTCATTTCTTCAGGTCTCAGTTTTAATATTGGGCCTCTGTGTGTGCACACATAACAAACTTTGTTTTTTTCTCTTGTTAATCCATCTCATGTAAATTTATTTTTTGGGTGTAATGTTTTTTAAGTAAGTTCTATGCCCAATGTAGGGCTTGAACTCACAACCCTGAAATTAAGAGTCTAGTTGCAGTTTCTACCGACTGAGCCAGCCTTCCTCCTCCTCTGTCTCATGTAAATTTAATCTGTAGTCTGTGAGACCTTGAAGGGTAGAGGAAGAATTTTTCCCTCCCTAAATAACTTTTATTTCAGACTTTAGGTGCTTACTTGGCTTCTATTTCTATTTTTAAACCACGAATCCTGTGGTCTCTAAAGTCCATGGGCTGACTTTTGTGGGAAGGAGATTAGGACCTGGAAGAAAAATTTCCTAGAATGAAAATCAGAGTTGGGCAATTTTGACAGGCCACCTGGAAATGTACAGGTTTTCTGAGAAGGTTACAAATTCAGTGCCTCATAGAGCTGATATAATTTGAGTGTTTGGGGCAGCCCAGGTTGCTCAGTGGTTAGCACAGCCTTTGGCTCGGGGCCTAGTCCTGTAGACCCGGGATCGAGTCCCACGTCAGGCTCCCTGCACAGAGCCTGCTTCTCCCTCTGCCTGTGTCTCTGCCTCTTTCTCTCTCTCTCTCTCTGTGTCTCTCATGAATAAATAAATAAAATCTTTAAAAATTTTTGTCGAGTATTTGTTGGTTCATTTATCTATAAGCACAACTGATCACATATGTGGTAAAGCAATGATGGAAGGCTACAGACATTGGGCCCTAGCTTCTTTTCTCACCCACAGCATCCAATTGTGGCCCAAACCTTGAACATTCCATGCAGCAAAACCAACACTGTGCAGTTCACTGTATCCAATCTCCTTAGAAGGCCAGGAATCGCCATAACCATTTCATCACCTTTACAACCATCATCACCACCATCATCACCACCACCACCACCACCCCATCATCATCATCATCATCACCAGTATGGTTGTTATTTTTATTACTATTATTTGGACAAGCTTCTTGGAAATTGGCTCCCTTAGCGACTCATCAGAGCATTTCTTCCAACTCACATGCATGCCTCTTCCTAAGAACATTCTGATAAAAACAATATTCTCTATTTTGTTTTATTTTCAGTAACATGTTCATGGCATGACTCCTTGTGTCCCATACAAATGTGCCCTTGGCTTGCCTCTTACTCTGGCTGTGTTCTAGTCTGTCTTTTAGAAGAGAAGAATCATAAGAGATGAGTCAGAGAAGGCTTAAGAAGTATCAGACACAGCTCCACCTAAAACCCAATAGAACTCAGAAAATGCCATTGCTAAAAGCTTTTAAGATTCCTTCTGTCTGGGCAAGCTCACCATGATTTCCCCCAAGAAACCTCTGTTTCCTGTAGTATTTATTTACAAATTTTAATGAGTTTAAGAATCGCTTGTAAAGCGACTGAAAAGTCAGATCACCAGGAATTCTGATTCATTGGTTTCTGAATGAGGCCCAGAAATATCAATTCTTTTTTTTTTTATTTTTTTTAATTTTTATTTATTTATGATAGTCACAGAGAGATAGAGAGAGAGGCAGAGACACAGGCACCGGGAGCCCGACGTGGGATTCGATCCCGGGTCTCCAGGATCGCGCCCTGGGCCAAAGGCAGGCGCCAAACCGCTGCGCCACCCAGGGATCCCAGAAATATGAATTCTAATAAGGACTTCACCCTAGTAAATTTTGATGCAAGTGGAGTATTGACTTCAAGAAATAACAGGCTCACATTATACAAAATAAACTTTACATGACCTAGAAAGCTGGATGTATTTATTTAAGATGAAGATGGGATTAAAAAAAAAAAGAGATATGTGTACCTGCATCCTATTCTAAATGGGGTGCAGAAGGCAACAGCACCAAAGGTAGAAATGAATGGTATTTCCAAAGATGAGGGCAAAAAAAACCAATCACTGGTGGTCACAGATAACAAAATGAGTGATTTGAGGACAGCCAGTATTGCTTTAAAATAATCCTTACAGAAAATGCTGCTGTATGAGCCAGGAGCAGAGAAGGAGCACTTCACGAAGAAGATTCATTGATTCATCAGTTCAGCCTGGAGAACCAATGAGCCACCACATGGATTGCATCCTTAGGAGCAACATCCCAGAAAATGAAAATGGGAAGGGATCAGGCTAAAATCCGTGTATCAGGCAGGTGTTATCTCTATTTCCAAGTCTGATCAAGTAGTAATGGCCTCCTGGAACACTAGGTCAAGAGAGATCATGAAGTCATTTCTAGGCTTAGCAGAAAAATGAACATTGATTGATTAGTGATGTCTGCCAACAGCAAGGAGAAGGAGCCTCAGATGTATCCTGGCCATTTCTGCTAAGGCAGCAACTGTATAATTATCCAAGTTCCACTCGAGTGGAAGGACTCAGTCATTCCTGGTAAGTACCATCTCTTCCCTGCTATTTCCACTCAGGGAAAAGACTACTGTGGGAATTATGAGGTTATGTTCATCCTGGTAAAGACGGTTGCTGTACTAGAACATCTCAAACACTTCCCTGGTGGACACCCAGACCTGTTATCCTTGCCCGCTCACTAGCATACTCTTTGCTAGTTATGTCTCCATGCTCTTTGCTTTGCCTAAACTTCCGAGGAAGAGGAAAAGCCAGTAAGCAATTCTTTCTTGTCCATTCAGGCACTCCCCTCCTACCCCACTGATCTCAAGATTTAAAACACACAAAAATGAGCAGTACTTCATAAAATGGCTGGTGTGCCTGCGTTCAAAGAGCAAATTCTTTTTAAGTACCTACTTAAAAAAAAAGTCGGTGTGCTTACATATAATTGAGAAGCTAATTGCCAATCAACCATATCTATTCATTCAAGTAAGCGCCTGTCAACACTTTGTTCAACTAATTTGAGTTACTGCACATATATATATGAAAGAAATAAGACTGCAGTAAAAATATTTCAAAGGAAATTTAGATTCATGGTCATCTAGAATTCAGATTTTTCTCCAGTTCAGATTCACCTTCCTCAAGTGTAGTAAATACATTTTGGTTTTTCTTAGATGCTTCTTTCTTCCTAAGGGCTCCAAAGTTTGGTTGGGGATGCATGTTGTTCTGGGGAAGCGAAAATCAATCCAGTTCTAGACATAGACCACAGAACCAGTTAGGGCACTCGTCTGGCCCAAGCACAGTGATGGGCTCGTGTTGCCATGTGATCTTAGCCAATCCAGTTGGAATGAAATTTAGGACTTTCGCTGGGAATAAAGATAGTGTCTCATTCTGGCTGGAGCTGTGTAGCTCTTGAAACTTCCGAAAGCCATCTTAGACTAAAAAAAGAAAGCCAGCCTTAGGAGAAAATCACTCTGAAGAAAATACTGTTGAAAGGAGAAAAATAAAACCCAAAACCCTTGAGCTACTAATCTTTTTGGATTTTTCAGGCAAATGAATCAGGATATTTTCTGTATT